>NC_141554.1:50995000-52387500 GCF_021556685.1 Rattus norvegicus | reverse complement strand
GAATAACATAACAAAAGGGACAGTTTTCTAGACAGGTACTACTAACCAAAGTTTAATGTGAAAGACCCCCTCCCAGAAAGGGAATTGTACAAGCCCAAGGCCCTCAACTATGGAAGTAAAAAGTAAGTTTTTAGATACACAGACTCAGAACTAAAATAAGGCTGGGAAAGTTAAGATGTGTCCAAGCTTTGTGGGACAAGCTGACCCATCATTTAGACGAAACAGACCATAAAATAAAAACAAAATACAGAAACCAGTCTAAATTATTGGTATTGCTTTATGGGCCACCTAACAAGAGATAAGCCCCTAGCCCCTGACATTCCGGATGCCCCAACCTGCACGTATTCTCTTGCTGTGTGGCAACCTCATTTGAATAGCCAATTGGTTGTAACCATACATCTGCGCCTCACTTGAATCCACCAACCATGCATCTGCTTCTGTAAGCCTGCTTCTGCTCCCCAATACCCTATAAAAACCCGTCCCTGGTTCTGCTAGGTGTGCCAGTCCTCTCGAGCTGACTGGGACGCCCGCAGGTACCTGTGTACCCCAAAATAAACCCTCTTGCAGATTGCAGCCTGTGGACTCGGACTGGTCATTGGGCTTGAGGATCTCCCTCCTGAGAGGAAGATTCTCTCTGAGGGTCTTTCAAATGAATATCAGATAAACTATTTAAATGGCCCTATAACCATTAAAGTAAGGAAAGTAAACATTAAAACGCTCTGATCCACAAAAAAGCACAGAGCCAGATCGTTTTATTATAGAATTCTGCCAGACTTTCAAAGAATAGCTCACTGATGCTCCTCAAACTATTCCACAAAATAGAAACAAAAGGACAGTTGCCAAAATCTATGAGCCATAGTCACTCTGCTACCTAAAACACAAGGAATGAAAAAAGAAAGAGAACTTCAGAACAATTTCTCCTATGAACATTGATGCAAAAATACTCAATAAAATATTCACAGAACCAATCCAAGGGCAAATGAAAGACATCCGCCATGATCAAGTAGGCTTCATCCTAAGGATGCATGGATTTTCCAATATATGAAAATCCATCAATGTCATTCACCATATACATAAGCATAAACAAATTAAAAATACATGTTCATCTCTTTAGATTCTGAAAAAGCCTTTGAAAAATTCCAATATCCTTCATTAAAAAGACTTGGAGGTAAAAGAGTTATAAGGCATATATGAAAATTCAATAAAGACAATATACGTTAACCAAATAGCCAGCTTCAATTTAAATGGAAAGAAAGTTAAACTAATTCCACTAAAATCAGAAACAAGACAAGGCTGTCCTCTATCTCCCTATCTTGTCAATATAGTACTTGAAGTTCTAGCTAGAGCACTAAGGAAACTACAGGAGATCAAGGTGATACAAATTGTAAAGGAAGAAGTCAAAGTATTTCTATTCACAGATGATAAGATAACATACATAAGTGACCCCCAAAATTCTACCAGAGAACTCCTTACAACTGACAAGCATAGTAAGCAAAGTGGCTGGATACAGAAATAACTCAAAGAAATCAGTAGCTTTTCTTTCTACCAATGATATAATCACACTAAGAAAGAAGTTAAGGAGATAGTATTATTTTCAATAACCACAAATAATATAAAATATCTCAGTGTGATTTTAACCAAGCAAGTGGGAGACTGAATGACAAGAACATCAAGTCTCTGAAGAAAGAGATTGAAGAAGATATCAAAAGATGGAAAAATCCCCCAATGGAAAAGTAGAATTAACATAGTGAAAATGGCCATCTTACAAAATGCAATCTAGAGATTCATTGAAATTCCCATAAAAATTCAAACACAATTTTTTTACAGACCATGAAAGAACAATTCTCAACTTCATATGGGAAATCAAACAAGACACTAGGATAGCTAAACAATCCTGAACAATAAAATAACTTTTGGTAGTATCACAGTCTCTGTTCTGAAGATGGTCTACAGACCAATAGTGTTAAAATCTTCATGGTATTCCATTAGGGACTGGTTGATTAATGCAATGGAATCTAAGACTCAAAAATAAATTATCTGTGGACATTTGATTTTTCACAAGAACCTGAAACTTTACAATGTAAAATAGAAAATGGTTCAGGTCTAAATTGATGCCTGCATGCAGAAGAATGAAAATAAAAGCATACTGATCATCCTGCACCAAACTAGAGTACAAGTGGTTCAAAGACATCAACATAAAATCAGATACACTGACTGTAATAGAAGAAAAAGTAGTAAATAACCTTGAACTCAGCACACAAGACAACTTCCTGAACAGAAAAGCAACGACAAGACAACTTCCTGGACAGAAAAACAACAGCTCAGGCACTAAGAGTATTAATTAGTAAATGGGAACTCATGAAACTGAAAAGCTGCAGCAAGGCAAAGGACACTGTTTATCCAAAATGGCAAACTAGAGATTGAGAATAGATTTTCATTAACCATGCATCTAGCAGAGAATTTTATAAAAATTCAAATATTTATAAAGGACTCAACAAGTTAGACAACAGCACAATTAACTGTTAAAAAAATCAGGTTCTAAACTAAACAGAATTCTTAACAAAGTAATCTCTTTTGGCAATGAATCACTTAAAGAAATGTTCAATGTCTTTAATCATCAGGGTAATGCCAATCAAAAGTCTGATATTCCAGCTTACACCCATCAGAATAACTAATAACAAAAAATCAAGTGACAACATATGCTGGCAAGGATGTTGAGGAAGCAGAACACTCCTCCAGTGCTGGTAGGAGTAGAAACTTTTACAACCACTCTGGAAATCCATTTGGCAGTTTCTCAGAGTATTAGGAACTGTTTTGTCTCAAAACTCACCTACAGCTCTCCTATATATACCCAAAAGATCCTGCACACTTGCACATACAGGCACACTTGCTCAATTATTTTCATAACAGCTTTATTTCTAATACACAGAAACTGAAAACAACCCAGATGCCCCCCAACTGAATAAAGAAATTTGGTTTATTTACACGATGGAATACTACTCAGCTACTAGAAACAAGCACAGCATGGATTTTGTAGGCAAATGGGTGAAACTAAAAATATCCCCAGTGAAGCTTTTCAGTTTCATGAGGACCCATTTATTAATTATTGATCTTAGTGCCTGAGGCATAGGCATAAACCAATCTCTCACACTATTAATAAAACTATGACATACTTCTGATAGGAGCCTAGCATAGGTGTCCTAAGTGGATCCACCTAACATTTGACTGAAACAGAAGCAGAGAACCAAAATCAAATAATAGCCACGACTTGGGGAGCCTTATTGTAAGAATTTTAAGAAGGATGCAGGAACCCAAAAGGAATAGGTATTCCACAAGAAGACCAAAAAGGTTAAATAACCTAAATGTTTAGGGGCTCCCAGAAACTGAATCACCAACCAAAGAACAAACATGTGATGGACATAGACACCATGCACATATGTGAAAAATGTGCAGATTGATCTTCATAGGGGTCCACAGACAAATGGAGCAAGGCCTGAATCCCAACTGGGTAGCCTTGTCTGGACTCAATAGGAGAGTATGATCCTAACACTCCAGTGACTTGATGTCAGAGGGGAAGAGTAGGAGGTGAAGGATGAGCTGTGTAAAATTGAGGGGACTGGGAGGGGAAGCTGATATCAGGATGTAAAATTGAAATAAAATACCTTACTGCAAAAAAATGTAGTTACTTATGAGGACTTAAGTGAGTACACTCAACAACTTGTTTGCTTTGAGGTTTTTCTCCTAGCCATTCATATATTGAAACTTTTGCCTATAATATGACTGTATTTTAACATGGAGAAATTAAGGCTAAAAGAGATTACAAGAATTGAATCTTAATCCAACAAGACTTGAATTCTAAAAAATATGAAGAGCAATAAAGTATCCTTCTTCAAAAGTTGAAAAGAAATATGAGTAAACAGTAAGAAGTCTATTAGCAATAAGAGAAACTGTTATCAGAATCCAATAGTGACTGTGACAAGGTATGATAGTTCTTACTTCCAGAATTAAAATTAATACAGACTTACTTAGCCAAAATATTTAAATTTTATTATGGAAGACTAATATCCTGAATGAAACCAAATGTACTTTTCTTAGACTGCAAGCAACCTAATAATATAAGCTAATTAGAAAAATTATATCTACTACTATTCACAAATTTCCTATGTATTCAAGTTCTGAAAATTACAGAATGGTGACTACCATTCTTTAAAACAGTAACTAACAAATAAACTTCATTTATTTGCTATTTCTGTAACCATTTAAATAACAAAATGTAAAACAAATAACTTAATGAACAATTATAAAATTCATCATTACAGAAATGAACAATTTGTGTATCAAATTTATACATCAAAATCTCATCAAATACAGAAATGGAAGAATTACTCCTGCATAAAAAAGAATAAGTGCTTAATGAAGGAAGCCTACAAAATACAAGGCTATAAGATAGTACAGAAATTTCATGATGTTCCAAATGAAATTCTTATTATTTCTAATTTTTAAATGTAGAAAGCAAAATTTTAAAGCAACAATCTTCCACAACCATGACCCCAATTTTGTAGCAGTGCAAAAGTTTCGGCATTTATAAAGTTACTAGATTAAAAACTGGCAGGATTTATTCATGGGATGCATGAGATCCTATTTTTTTTAAAGTTCTATAAAATACATATATCTTCTAGATTGGTAATTTGAAAACCTTATATTTACAAGAAAAAAGAAGAAAGTAAGAAAGGAAAGGAAGGAGGGAGACAGGAAAGAAGGAAAGTAAAAGAAAGGAAGGAAGGAAGGAAGGAAGAAAGAAAGAAAGAAAGAAAGAAAGAAAAAGAAAAAGAAAGAAAGGAAAAAAGGAAAGAAAGAAAAGAAGGAAGGAAAAGAAAGAAACTTTTAAATTTAAAAATCAAAACCTCCAGACATTCCTCTCATTTCTACGTGAATTACAGTGCAGCAATTTTTACCATTCAAGAAAACTTTTCCAGCTTTTAGTAAATTTACCTAACTATACCTAGAACAGATTGCTTCAAAGTTAATCCAGCTAGGCACTAAAGCGGCTGCCACATATCTGTTACTTTTATCATTATACTTTTAATTCAGAGATGCATTTGTTTTTAGAGCTAATATACTCTTTGTTAGGGTTTGATTCCTGTGAAGACACACAGTGACCAAGGCTATTCTTATAATGGACAACATTAAATGGGACTGGCTTACAGGTTCAGAAATTCAATTCATTTCCATCATGGCAGAAAGCAGGGCAGTGTCAAGCAAGAATGTAAGTGAAAAACTTGAGAATTCTTCATCTTGTTCCATATACAACAGGAATACTAATGTCTTCCAGGCAGCTAGGAAGAGGGATTCAATGCCTAGGATCACAATGACACACTTCCTCCAACAAGGCCACATCTATACCAACAAGCTCACACCTGCTAACAATGCCACTCTCTTGGACAAGCATATACAAACCACCACCTATACTGAAACCTAAAATGTGAGAATATACTCTAAAATCATCAGTCATCTCAAATAGTGTTTCTCACCTATATTTAATGGAGAAAATCAGTCTGACACAAAATAAAATGAAGAAACACATTGTATTTTTGACCAGTGTGAATATCGGCTGGCCTGCACTTTGCTTACATTCTCACTTCTTGCTTAGTGCTGGCCTGCTCTTCCAAGAACTGCCCTTTGCTAATAATAATGGACCTTGAGGTGAAGTGGCTGAAAGAATGTCAACATATATCTTTCCTCTGCACTTCATCTGGAGAAAAAGCAGAGTTTTTCTGTGAGGGTAAATCTGTATGTCTCCTTTGAATGAGCTTGGTATGATAGTTGCATACCTTTGGGAAAAATAGCCTGAAAACTCTAATTGGTTATTGAGAAGGATTTCAAGTCTTTAAAAGTAATAATTTTCTATGATCATGTAGGCTTCATCCCAGGGATGCAGGGATGATTCAATATATGAAGACCCATAAACATAATCTACTATATAAAAAAATACACACACATACACACACACACACACACACACACACACACACACACACACACAAACACAACCAAACAAAGAAAAAAACACACGATCATCTCATTAGATTCTGAAAAATCCTTTGGAAAAAAAATACCCTTTCATGTTAAAAGTCTTGCAGAGGTCAGGAATTTATGGTTCATACAAAAACATAATAAATCAAAATAAAATGTGATCATTTGCATATGCTTGGCCAAGGAGTGGCACTATTAGAAGGTGTGGCCTAGTTGGAGGAAGTATGTCACTGTGTGGGTGGCCTTGGAGACCCTCTTCCTAGCTGCCTGAGGGTGCTCAGTCTGTTCCTGGCTTCCTTCAGGTGAACATATAGAACAAAGATCTTCCTACACCATGCCTGCCTGGATGCTGCCATCCTCCCACCTTGATGATAATAGACTGAACCTCTGAGACTGTAAACCAGCCCCAATTAAACTTGTCCTTTATAAAACTTTCATTAATCATGGTGTCTACTCACAGCAATAAAACCCTAACTAAGACATATAGCAAACCAATTTCCAACATCAAACTAAATGGAGAGGAATTTGAAGCACTCCACTAAAATCAGGGACAAGGATGCCACTTCCCCCATATCTATTTAATATATCATTCCATATTCTAGTGCAAGCAATTAAACAATAAAAGGAGATCAAAAGGATACAAATTGGAAAATAGGAAGTCAAGATATCACTATTTGCAGAGAACACAATACTATACATAAGTGACCCAAAAAATTCTACCATAGAACTCCTACAGCAACTTCAGCAAAATGGCTGGATATAAAATTAACTCTAACATATCAGGAACCATCTTCTACTCAAAAGATAATTTGGCCAAGAAAGAAATTAACGAAACAAACCTTTCAAAATACTAACAAATAATATAAAATATCTTACTGTGACTCTAACCAAACAAATGAAAGATGTGTAACTTGGCAAGTATTTCAAATCCCTAAAGAAATAATTAGGGGGAGACATCTGAAGATGGGAAGAAATCTCCTACGTTCATGGAGTAGCAGGATTAACATGGTAAAAATGGCCATCTTCCCAAAATCAATCTACAGATCAATGTTATTCCCATCAAAATTCTAACACAATTATTCATGGAGAAAGAGCAATTCTCAAATTAACCTCATATAACAAATAACCCAGGATATCAAAAGTATTCTAAGCAATAAAAGAAATTCTGCTGAATTCACCAACCCTGACATCAAGCTATACTACAGAGCAGTTGGTACATGATGTTGGTACAGAGACAAGCAGGTAAATCAATGGAATAGAATTGAAGATCCAGAAATAAACCAACACAATTATAGTCATTTGATCTTTGACAATGAAGTCAAAGCCATCCAGTGGAAAAGAGCATTTTCAACAAATGATGTTGGTTCAACTGGTGACCAAGCATGTAGAAATATGCACATCAAACTATTCTTATCTTCTGTACAAAGCTCAAGAAGAAGTAGATCAAGGACCTCCACATAAAACCAGATATACTGGATATAATAGAAAAGAAAGTGGGGAGGAGCTTCAAACCCATGGATAAAAGAGAAATTTTATTGAACAAAACACCAATGGCTCATGCTCTAAGAACAAAAATCGAACAATGGGACCTTATAAAATTGAAAAGCTTTTGTAAGGTAAACAACATTTTCAATAGGACAAAACAGAAACCCACCATTTGGAAAAAAGGTCTTTACCAACCCTTCATCTGATAGAGGACTAATATCCAAAATATATAAGGAACTCAAGAAGATAGACTCCAGAGAACCAAATAATCCTATTTAAAAATGGGGTACAGAGCTAAACAAAGAAGTCTCAGTTAAGGAGTCTCAAATAGCCGAGAAGCACATAAAGGAATGATCAACATCCTTTGTCATCAGGAAAATGTAAATCAAAATAAACCTGTGATTCCACCTTACAACAGTCAGAAAAGGCTAAGATCAAAAACTCATGTGACAGCAGATACTGTAGAGGATGTGGAGAAAGAGAAACATTATCCCACTGCTGCTGAAACTGTAAGCTGGTAAAACCACTTTAGAAATCATTCTGGCATTTCCTCAGAAAGTTAGAAATAATTCTACCTGAAGACTCAGTTATAACCCAAAAGATGTTCCAACATATTACAAGGACACATGCTCCACTATGTTTAAATCAGCCTTATTTATAATAGCCAGAAGCTGGAAACAACCCAGATGTCCCTCAACAAAAAAACCAATATCCCTATTTATAATGGAAACAGAAAATGTGGTACATTTACACAATGGAGCACTACCCAGCTATTAAAAACAATAACTTCTTGAAATTCTCATTCAAATAGATGGAACTAAAAAATATCATCCTGAGTGAGGTTACCCAGACAGAAAAGAAGATGCATAGTATATATATTCACTGATGAGTGGATATTAGCCCCAAAGATCAGAATACCCACGATCCAATCAACAAACCATATGAAGTAGTGGATTAGGTATTGGAAAGGACAGGAGTTAAGTACAGGCAGTCAGGAAATAGAATAGAAATATGTAACAGTAGAGGGTGGGGAACTAGGGGTAGCCAGTGAAATGTCTCAGATGCAAGGGAAGCTAGGGGTTCCCAGGATTCAAATAGAATGCAGTGATTGTTTTTCATTAAGCTCTGTATTAACTTTTTGTATTGCTCAAATAATGACATCCATGTAAAAGGCAATTCACCACTGCTTTGTGATACTGAAGTGCTGCTGTATAGTAATATCATAGTTCTTCATAAATCTACAAGGTGTAGACCATCATTGTTGTCTAATAGTAGATAAAAGAAGCACATTGAATTCAAAATAACTTATTATAAATGCATGTGTGATTTGCTGCCTACATGTAAATTTAGCGACCCTCAATGGAGTATGTAAATAATGAATTTTGCAGAAAATAAGAATTGGCCATATTAACTATTAGAACATGGGGGGATATCTTTTTATTTTATCAGAAAGCTTTTCATGACAAATGAAAATCAATTATCTGACCAAATGCCCTTTCAAGGTTTTGAATCAGCATACTACTAATACATTTTCCCCTTTTACTCTCTTATAAATCTTTTTATACATGTTTTATTGTTAGTAGAAATAATGAGGACTCTTGTCCAGAGTGTTCAATACTCTACCAGGTATCCTTAGAATATTTAACAATATCTAGCTTTTTTTATCCCCTCCATACCAAAATTCAGCCTTCTCTAACTTTATTGTAAAGTAATGAAATCCAATATTTCTATGGCAGTACTTTCTTTCACTATAGGTGAGATTTTCATTTATGAAGTGTCTGGAAGGGAAATTTTCTATTTAAGCACCATCTAGCTCTTCAATGCTTCTTCAAACTTCCCAATCAATTAACAAGTAATGTTCCTGTGATGAATGAAAATACAGGCATGGTTGACTGTTGTGCTATATGATGATAACACTTTTCAAATGTAAAAGTGGCAAGAAAAGAAGGTTCAAGTATATAAATTGTTATTTTTCCTTAGCTTTGAAAGGTAAGAGAGATATTAAGGAAAAAGCAACATCAAACAATAAGAAAGTGAGGAAGAAAATAAGACTCTATGCCTTGGAAATGAGACCACTAGAAGAAGTACACTGTAAAGAGACATCCTTCTTTAGCCTGGGGATTAGCTTACATTGGTACCAGAAAAATCTGCCGAGATATATTTGTGCTGAAATGATGCTGAGCAAATCCTAAGGAATCAGTAGGCCTAAGTCTAATTAACATCATATGGATCTAGTTTAATATGAATGAGAGAAACCTGTTATATTAAGTTACTGCAATCTATTAGTAGTGTCTAGTTTATTATTTATAATTTTCATTAATGTCTTTGTGCTATTTGTCACTTTCTAGAATCTGGAAATGGCTTACAAATAAAATATTTTATTTTACATATTTTATTAATTTTCAGCTTTCAGGGATTTGCCATATCCCTCTACTCTTCTTAGAAAAAACACAACTCTTCTTACTGTGATAGTTTAAATAAGCATTCCTCCAAGAAACACATATATTGGAATACTTGTTCCCTATTGGTCAAACTATAGGATAAAAAGATGTGGCCCTGGTGAAAGATAAAAAAAATATTGTTTAGGGTCAGTTTTGAGCATTCAAAAAATCATGCAGTTTTTCAGTTTTCTTTTTCTATCTGACGGTTATGGTTCAATTTATGATGTCTCAGCTTCCCTCATGAGGCCATCATGAACCCTAACTCACTAAAAGAATAAGCTGTGATTTTATTTTTTTCAAAACCTATTTTTATGAGAAGTCTTAAGTGCTTTAAACTCTCTTCTATCCCATCATCCACCAAAGGTAGCAGGAATGAGGGTATGGAATAAGTGGACCTGTTTAGCAATGGTTCTTTGGAGCAATTCCCATCTGTGTTGTCTAGAAATCATCAGCTCATAGGTCAGCAGTGGCAACTTGATCCACTTGCAAGCACTCCATGAATACACCTACAGTCTAGTTCAATAGAATCAAGATAGTAAACATATATCAGGAGTGCCAGCACTCCTAGCAGAGAGAGGTATATCTCAGCCTTGGCACAAGCGAGCAGGAGAGACCAGCAGGAATGTCAGGAGACCTTCTCAGATGTGCCTCTCTCAGTGAAATGAAGATCAGCGAAGGCATGTGACCAATAAGCATTGCACACCTAGCTCTATAAACAATCCAAGCTCAGCCCTCTTCACTGTTCTTCACGTCCCTTTTACATTCCCTTGAAACATCATGTGTCCTCCATGGGTATTGCCTCAAAATATGTATCTGTCCCAGATGACAGTAATCTGCCAAATTGATTGAGTCTTTGGAGGCAGCAAGAAACTGTGGTACAGCACCAAAAAGTTTTTGTGACGTTTCTGTGTATGGATACCTGATAAATGCAGTTCAACTACACAATTTAAGGCACAATATTGCATGCATGTCCTTAACGAAGAATTCCCCATGTGCCCTTTTACATGTTTGCTTTAGCATAACATTTTTCACTTGTGTCTGCTTAAGTGAAATGGTTCTTCACAAGTCTGCCTTAACCTTTCACATGTGTCCACTTCAGGAAAACACCCATTCATGTGTTTGCCCCAGCAAAACACCTTCCAACACAATTGATTTTTCAAATAATCCTTAGGTTTCCACTTCGATAAGCCAAGTTAAACATGTTCTTTGATAACTTGCCTTGGCAATGGTGTTTTATTACAGCAAATAGAAAAGTACCTACTACAGAAGTTGGTATGAGAAGTAGTGTTTTATTTTGACCAGTCTGATCATGCTATTTTTAGGGAAAAAAAAATTGAAGATTTGGGGACATTGAACTGGGAAAGCAGTTCAACCATATAAGGGAAGATTAATGGAATGTCTGATTAGGGGCTTGGAGGACACTATCTCTGAAAGCAATGTGTAACAGGAAAGCCCAGAGGGAGACATATTAGCAACTGGGCTAGAAACTAGTTTTATGATATTATGATAAAGAATGTTGCTTTGTTTGTCTCAAGACTATATCTGAAGCCAAATCATAAATTAATGGACTCATATTCTTGGTGGAGGGCATTTTAAGAGAGCCTGATATTGATTATGTCTTATGGTTATTACTATTCAGTATTATGTAAGTCTACAAAGAAATACAACCAATGGTACAAAATAAATTAGAAAATGTAATTTTTAAAGAGAAAAGGAATAGAAAATGTAGTTAAAGAGAAAAAGAACACAGACAGCTAACACTTCTGATGAAAGAGATGAGATTATTAAATAGAAGATTGATCAAAGATGGATGAAGCAAAGAAGTGCAGGCTGACAGGAACCAGATGTAGATCTCTCCTGAGAATCACAGCCAGAATACAGAAAATGCATAGGCAAATGCCATCAACAAACCACTGAACTGAGAATGGGACCTCCATTGAAGGAATCTTAGAAAGGACTGAAAGAGCTTGAAGGTGCTTGAGACCCCAGATGAACAACAATGCCAAGCAACCAGAGCTTCCAGGGACTAAGCCACTACCCAAAGACTATACATGGACTGACCCTGGGCTCCAACCTCATAGGTAGCAATGAATAGCCTAGTAAGAGCACCAGTGAAAGGGGAAGAAATTAGTCCTTCCAAGACTGAACCCCCAGTGAACGTGATTGTTGGGGAGAGGGCAGTAATGGGGGGAGGATGGGAAGGGGAACACCCATAGAGAAGGGGAGGGGGGAGGGGGGGAGGGGGGAGGGGGGAGGGGGGAGGGGGATGTTGGCCGGGAAACTGGGAAAGGGACTAACAATCGAAATGTAAATAAGAAATACCCAAGTTAATAAAGATAAAAAAATAGAAAAAAGGAAAAGGTAATCTCAAGGTGACTGACCATCCAACTAGGCTTCCAACGTGTTAAAAGAAAGTGCCTTCTTCTGCCCCGAAAAGAAAAAACAAATCTTCTTCAAGGATGATTCAGAAGTCCTAGTGTTCACTCCAAATTGGTTGACAAACATAACAGTGTCATCCAGATTGTTTCAACTTTAGAGCTAATAGAGGATGAATAAATACAGGGGCTGGGGAATCTTCCCCTTCAGATAAGGAGACCCTCTGGAGATACACAAGTTATATAGGAAACATGGCATGGAGATCCAGAGAGACACCTAATGTGCTAATGTGACATTGAGAAAATAAAGCTTGGTTTGCATTTAGATTGCACGATGTTTTAGGGACCAGAGCCATGGAGTATCTACCCAAAGAAGCAGTTTACCAAAAGTAGAACTAGCCCAAAAGAGAGAAGTATGTTTACATCAGAAAAACTGGAAGGGTGGGGTAATATATATATATATATATATATATATATATATATATATATATATATATATATATGTGTGTGTGTGTGTGTGTGTGTGTGTGTGTGTGTGTGTGTGTGTGTATATTTATGCACATAGTCATAGACATATATTCCTTTTTAACTCACAGCAGATTATAATTAAGAGATTGCCTTGAGTTGCAGAAAAAGTTTTTTTTAACTTTAAAAATTTTTGAGACTATAAAGACTAGAGTGATTTTTTGAGACTATAAAGACTAGAGTGATTTTCAAAGTTGAACTAAATGCACTTTGCATTATAATATAGCCAGAAGCCTATAAGATTCAGGTAGAAGAATTTGGTAGGTTGAATGATATTGACCTCTATGAGTTCATATGTTTAATTACTTGGTTCCTAATTGTTGAAACTATTTAGGAAGTTTGAGGGTGTATGGTCTTATTGGAAAAGATACGTCAGTGAAAGTTGGCATTGGTGTGAAGCCTATAAGTATCAGCTACAACAATGTCTATTTTGGCAAGATGTGCCTGCTTGTGAAATGGTGATATGAATATATGAGAACAGCAAACCATTTTCTGAGTAAACTTGATATCTGCCCCATAAAATGGAATCTAAATCTGTAATCAATATCAGGACCAAGATCCTATGGTTAGATAAGTAATAGGCTTTTGGGGAGAACATTATTATGCAGTATGGATATAGTATTAAAATGATTCCTGAAAACTATTTCTATATCCATCAATTAGTACATTGTTCAGCCCTAATCTACGAGGGTGGTTTTTGTTGTAGATGGCAATTAGAACAGACACACTCAACCAGGAAATATGAGGAGAATAGGAGACTGTAGTATGTTCCTCCCTAAAATCACTCATGTCATAGCATTCCTCTGAAGGCTCATGGATATGTGTAGAGGAGGAATCAGAAAGACTCTAAAAATCAATGGTGCTATTGATTATATTGAAATTCTATTTTTAAGACACCATGTAGAATTTGCATATAAGACCTTATCCAGAGAACATCCCAGCATAAAGTTGTGGAGGGGAGCTGAACAAAGTACCACATGTAATTGAGGAGGTATTGGCATTTAATATCTGTTTAAAGAGCAATAGTCAGTTTTTATTAAATCAAATCAGTATATTATCTGTTAAGCTGATCACACTCTAGGGCAGTATCTATACCCCAGACTATTTGGGTAACAAAATTGCATATAAGAGACTTAAAAAACCAATGAATAAATAGGATTTTGGGTTGGTAGGGAGAGGTAGGGAAGTATCTATGAGGAAGTGGGGGAAGTAAGTAAGTATGGTCAAATATATAATATGAAATTTGCAAAGAATGAATGCAAATATTTTTAAAGAAAAATTTTTAAATTGAAATCATGGCTATTGATTTTTCCTTTCATTTAAAAAATAAAAAAGAAATAAAGAAAAGATAACTTACCCTCTGCACCCAAATCCCGTGGGAGGTAGAGCTAAACCTTCAGAGAGGCAGACACGCCTAGGAAACCAGAAGAGACTGCACTCTGCACACATCTCTGACTCCAGAGGAAAACACCAAATGCCATCTGGAACCCTAGTGCACTGAAGCTCCAGGAAAGGGCGGCACAGATCTTCCAGGTTGCTGCCTCCTCAGAGAACTCTTAGGCAGCACTCAATGAGCAAACTTGAGACTCGAAACCACAGGTAAGACCAACTTTTCTGCTGCAAACGACCTGCCTGGTGAACTCAAGACACAGGCCCACAGGAACAGCTGAAGACCTGTAGATAGGAAAAACTACACGCCTGAAAGCAGAACACTCTGTCCCCATAACTGGCTGAAAGAAAACAGGAAAACAGGTCTACAGCACTCCTGACACACAGGCTTATAGGACAGTCTAGCCACTGTCAGAAATAGCAGAACAAAGTAACACTAGAGATAATATGATGGCGAGAGGCAAGCACAGGAACCAAAGCAACAGAAACCAAGACTACATGGTATCACCGGAGCCCAATTCTCCCACCAAAACAAACACGGAATATCCAAACACACCAGAAAAGCAAGATCTAGTTTCAAAATCATATTTGATCATGATGCTGGAGGACTTCAAGAAAGACGTGAAGAACTCCCTTAGAGAACAAGTAGAAGCCTACAGAGAGGAATCGCAAAAATCCCTGAAAGAATCCCAGGAAAACATAAATAAACAAGTAGAAGCACATAGAGAGGAGTCACAAAAATGCCTGAAAGAATTCCAGGAAAACACAATCAAAGAGTTGAAGGAATTAAAAATGGAAATAGAAGCAATCAAGAAGGAACAAATGGAAACAACCCTGGATATAGAAAACTAAAAGAAGAGACAAGAAGCTGTAGATATGAGCTTCACCAATAGAATACAAGAGATGGAAGAGAGAATCTCAGGAACAGAAGATTACATAGAAATCATTGACTCAACTGTCAAAGATAATGTAAAGTGGAAAAAGCTACTGGTCCAAAACATACAGGAAATCCAGGACTCAATGAGAAGATCAAACCTAAGGATAATAGGTATAGAAGAGAGTGAAGACTCCCAGCTCAAAGGACCAGTAAATATCTTCAACAAAAGCATAGAAGAAAACTTCCCTTACCTAAAAAAAGAGATACCCATAGGCATACAAGAAGCCTACAGAACTCCAAATAGATTGGACCAGAAAAGAAACACCTTCCATCACATAATAGTCAAAACACCAAACGCACAAAATAAAGAAAGAATATTAAAAGCAGTAAGGGAAAAAGGTCAAGTAACATATAAAGGCAGACCTATCAGAATCACACCAGACTTTTCGCCAGAAACTATGAAGGCCAGAAGATCCTGGACAGATGTCATACAGACCCTAAGAGAACACAAATGCCAGCCCAGGTTACTGTATCCTGCAAAACTCTCAATTAACATAGATGGAGAAACCAAGATATTCCATGACAAAACAATTTTCCAAGCAAATGGTCAGAAGAAGCAAGCTGGAGTAGCCATTCTAATATCAAATAAAATCAATTTTCAACTAACAGTCATCAAAAAAGATAAGGAAGGACACTTCATATTCATCAAACGAAAAATCCACCAAGATGAACTCTCAATCCTAAATATCTATGCCCCAAATACAGGGCAACTACATACATAAAAGAAACCTTACTAAAGCTCAAAACACACATTGCACCTCACACAAAAATAGTAGGAGATTTCAACACCCCACTCTCATCAATGGACAGATCATGGAAACAGAAATTAAACAAAGACGTAGGCAGACTAAGATAAATCATGAGCCAAATAGACTTAACAGATATTTATAGAACATTCTATCCTAAAGCAAAAGGATATACATTCTTCTCAGCTACTCATGGAACTTTCTCCAAAATTGACCATATAATTGGTCAAAAAACGGGCCTCAACAGGTACAGAAAGATAGAAATAATCCCATGCGTGCTATCAGACCACCACAGCCTAAAACTGGTCTTTAATAATAATAAGGGAAGAATGCCCACATATACGTGGAAATTGAACAATGTTCTACTCAATGGTAACCTGGTCAAGGAAGAAATAAAGAAAAAAATTAAAGACTTTTTAGAATTTAATGAAAATGAAGGTACAACATACCCAAACTTATGGGACACAATGAAAGCTGTGCTAAGAGGAAAACTCATAGCGCTGAGTGCCTGCAGAAAGAAACAGGAAAGAGCATATGTCAGCAGCTTGACAGGACACCTAAAAGCTCTAGAACAAAAAGAAGCAAATACACCCAGGAGGAGTAGAAGGCAGGAAATAATCAAACACAGAGCTGAAGTCAACCAAGTAGAAACAAAAAGACCATAGAAAGAATCAACAGAATCAAAAGTTGGTTCTTTGAGAAAATCAACAAGATAGATAAACCCTTAGCCAGACTAACGAGAGGACACAGAGAGTGTGTCCAAATTAACAAAATCAGAAATGAAAAGGGAGACATAACTACAGATTCAGAGGAAATTCAAAAAATCATCAGATCTTACTATAAAAGCCTATATTCAACAAAACTTGAAAATCTGCAGGAAATGGACAATTTCCTATACAGATACCAGGTACCGAAGTTAAATCAGGAACAGATAAACCAGGTAAACAACCCCATAACTCCTAAGGAAATAGAAGCAGTCATTAAAGATCTCCCAACCAAAAAGAGCCCAGGTCCAGACGGGTTTAGTGCAGAATTCTATCAGACCTTCACAGAAGACCTAATACCAATATTATCCAAAATATTCCACAAAATTTAAACAGATGGAGCACTACTGAATTCCTTCTATGAAGCCACAATTACTCTTATACCTAAACCACAAAAAGACCCAACAAAGAAAGAGAACTTCAGACCAATTTCCCTTATGAATATCGATGCAAAAATACTCAATAAAATTCTGGCAAACCGAATCCAAGAGCACATCAAAACAATCATCCACCATGATCAAGTAGGCTTCATCCCAGGCATGCAGGGATGGTTTAATATAAGGAAAACCATCAACGTGATCCACTATATAAACAAACTGAAAGAACAAAACCACATGATCATTTCATTAGATGCTGAGAAAGCATTTGACTAAATTCAACACCCCTTCATGATAAAAGACCTGGAGAGAATAGGAATTTAAGGCCCATACCCAAACATAGTAAAAGCCATATACAGCAAACCAGTTGCTAACATTAAACTAAATGGAGAGAAACTTGAATCAATCCCACTAAAATCAGGGACTAGACAAGGCTGCCCACTCTCTCCCTACCTACTCAATATAGTTCTTGAAGTTCTAGCCAGAGCAATCAGACAACAAAAGGAGGTCAAGGGGATATAGATCAGAAAAGCAGTCAAAATATCACTATTTGCAGATGATATGATAGTTTATTTAAGTGATCCCAAAAGTTCCACCAGAGAACTACTAAAGCTGATAAACAATTTCAGCAAAGTGGCTGGGTATTAAATTAACTCAAATAAATCAGTAGCCTTCCTCTACACAAAAGAGAAACAAGAGGAGAAAGAAATTAGGGAAATGACACCCTTCATAATAGACCCAAATAATATAAAATACCTCAGAGTGACTTTAACCAAGCAAGTAAAAGATTTGTACAATAAGAACTTCAAGACTCTGAAGAAAGAAATTGAAGAAGACCTCAGAAGATGGAAAGATCTCCCATGCTCATGGATTGGCAGGATTAATATAGTAAAAATGGCCATTTTATCAAAAGCAATCTACAGATTCAATGCAATCCCCATCAAAATACCAATCCAATTCTTCAAAGAGCTACACAGAACAATTTGCAAATTCATCTGTAATAACAAAAAACCCAGGATAGCTAAAACTATCCTCAAAAATAAAAGGACTTCAGGGGGAATCACTATCCCTCAACTCAAGCAGTATTAAAGAGCAATAGTGATAAAAACTGAATGGTGTTCGTACAGAGACAGACAGATAGACCAATGGAACATAATTGAAGACCCAGAAATGAACCCACACACCTATATGCACTTGATTTTTGACAAAGGAGCCAAAACCATCAAATTGAAAAAAGACATCATTTTCAGCAAATGGTGCTGGTTCAACTGGAGGTCAACATGTAGAAGAATGCAGATCGATCCAAGCTTATCACCCTGTACAAAGCTTAGATCCAAGTGGATCAAGGACCTCCACATCAAACCAGATACACTCAAACTAATGGAAGAAAAACTAGGGAAGCATCTGGAACACATGGGCACTGGAAAAAATTTCCTGAACAAAACACCAATGGCTTATGCTCTAAGATCAAGAATCGACAAATGGGATCTCATAAAACTGCAAAGCTTCTGTAAGGCAAAGGACACTGAGGTTAGGACAAAACGGCAACCAACAGATTGGAAAAGATCTTTACCAATCCTACAACAGATAGAGGCCTTATATCCAAAATATACAAAGAACTCAAGAAGTTAGACCGCAGGGAGACAAATAACCCTATTAATAAATGGGGTTCAGAGCTAAACAAAGAATTCACAGCTGAGGCATGCCGAATGGCTGAGAAACACCTAAAGAAATGTTCAACATCTTTAGTCATAAGGGAAATGCAAATCAAAACATCCCTGAGTTTTCACCTCACACCAGTGAGAATGGCTAAGATCAAAAACTCATGTGACAGCAGATGCTGGCGAGGATGCAGAGAAAGAGTAACACTCCTCCATTGTTGGTGGGATTGCAGACTGGTACAACCATTCTGGAAATCAGTCTGGAGGATCCTCAGAAAATTGGATATTGAACTGCCTGAGGATCCAGCTATACCTCTCTTGGGCATATACCGACAAGATGCCCCAACATATAAAAAAGACACGTGCTCCACCATGTTCATCGCAGCCTTATGTATAATAGCCAGAAGCTGGAAAGAACCCAGATGCCCTTCGATAGAGGAATGGATACAGAAAATGTGGTAGATCTTCACAATGGAATATTACTCAGCTATCAAAAACAATGATTTTATGAAATTCGTAGGCAAATGGTTGGAACTGGAAAATATCATCCTAAGTCAGGTAACCCAATCACAGAAAAACACACATGGTATGCACTCATTGATAAGTGGCTATTATCCCAAACGCTTGAATTACCCTAGATGCCTAGAACAAATGAAACTCAAAACGGATGATCAAAATGTGAATGCTTCCCTCCTTCTTTAAAAGGGGAATAAGAATACCCGTGGCAGGGAATAGAGAGGCAAAGATTAAAACAGACACAGAAGGAACACCCATTCAGAGCCTGCCCCACATGTGGCCCATACATATACAGCCATCCAATTAGACAAGACGGATGAAGCAAATAAGTGCAGGCTGACAGGAACCAGATGTAGATCTCTCCTGAGAGTCACAGCCAGAATACAGCAAATACAGAGGCGAATGCCAGCAGCAAACCACTGAACTGAGAATAGGACTCCTGTTGAAGGAATCAGAGAAAGAACTGGAAGAGCTTGAAGGGGTTCAAGACCCCATATGTACAACAATGCCAAGCAACCAGAGCTTCCAGGGACTAAGCCACTACCTAAGGACTATACATGGACTGACCCTGGACTCTGACGTCATAGGTAGCAATGAATATTCTAGTAAGATCACCAGTGGAAGGGGAAGCCCTTGGTCCGGCTAAGACTGAACCCCTAGTGAACTAGATTGTTGGGGGGAGGGCGGCAATGGGGGGAGGATGGGGAGGCGAACAGCCATAAAGAATGGGAGGGGGAGGGATTAGGGGGATGTTTGCCCAGAAACCGGGAAAGGGAATAACACTTGAAATGTATTTAAGAAATACTCAAGTTAATAAAAAAAAAGGAAAAAAAAAGAAAAGAAAACTTACTTTCTCTCTCTAAGTCACTGAAGAAAGAAACTGAATAACCTACCAGATGATAGAAAAATCCCACATGCTCATGGATTAGTACAACTAATATTGTGGAAATAACTATAAACCAAAGGCAATCTATCGATTCCATATATCTGACATTAAAATTTCAACACAATTCTTTATATAAATTGAAAAAAAACTAGATATAAATTCCATACATAAAATAATTCTGAAAACCAAACCAAAACAAAATAAAAACCTAATGAAACTGAATTTACTGGCATGTATGAAGCAGATGTGCATCTCTATCTCCCTGTGGGTCTCCATAAAAGTTGAGCAGGATCTGCCCCTAAAGATCTAGGCTGACTATGGAATCCCTTACCCAACAGGACTTCCTTGTCTGACCTTGGTGGGAAACGGTATATGAACACCTGCAGAGTCTTGATGTATCAAGTTGCAGGAATACGAAGGGGGCCCAACCTCTTAGAGAAGAACGCAATAGGAAATGAGAGAGAGTCTCTGTAAGCAGAGAAGTGAAGGTGGGCAGCTTTGGGGTAGAAAGAAAGAAGAAGAAAGAAGAAGAAAGAAAGGAAGAAAGAAAGAAAGGAAGGAAGGAAGAGAGAGAAAGAAAGAGAAGAGAGAGAGAGGAAAAACAAAACATGCTGAAAGTATCAACATTATAATATATATATAATATATAGATATATTATATATATATATATATATATCTCCAGGAGGGGTTCATTTCTCAAAATTGTTATTTTTAAAAATGCCCACACTACAGAGGCAGAGACAGGTGGATATCTGTGGGTTAGAGGCCATACTGAGCTACAAAGCAAGTTTTAGGTTCCAGAACAACCAGAGATGTTACACAGAGAAACTGTCTTAAAACATGCCCCCCAAAAGAAATATTAATATTTTATACATATATCAATAATTTTATTAAGAAATTTAAGAAAATAGAAGAGAGCAACATAAGAATACATAACTATGTATACGTATACTTATGAATGTATATGTATGTATTTTATTATATTAAATATAGACCATTATAAAGAAAGCACCTACCAATTACTAGTAATTGTTGTAATAGCAGTAGTAGTAGTAGTGGTGGTGGTGGTGATGGTGGTTGCAGTAGTATGACTAAATTATCTAAATACATAAACGTTTGAGTACTAGGTAACAGAGTAATCTTCTAAATTCGACCATCATGGAACCAATGAAAGTTCTAAAATAGGAGCACTGCCTCCATTTAGTCACTATTACACAGCAATGTTAGTCATGGTGCCTTATACTGGTGCCCTTCTCCCACCCAAGATTATGTCCCAGAGATGATGGTTCTTGAATCCCAGGCAAATGAGCACCATCTGTGAAAATTGAATTGTCTGCATTCATGACAGGAACCGAAACACTAAGTGAAGCCTGCAATCAGAAAATTAACTGTGGTACACAGGCTGGAAAGATGAAAACATGAGCTAAATGCCATTTCTGACCTGTAGGCCTAGGCTTTGGGAAGAAGAGTATATAAGTTCAGGGTAAATCAGAGTGTGGAGTCCTTCTCAATACTCCTACTTCATTTTGCTTTGCGGATCCCTGTTACTCTCTTTTGCCATTATACTTTGTTAACTTCTGATTTTTTATGTTCTTACCCTTATCATGCTCTTCTGGTTTGTTTTGGTTTGTTTACTGCAGACAATTTCACCACTGAGCATATATATTGATCATTCTAAACAGTAAGACATTACCTTAAACATGATCATGATCTCTCTCTCTCTCTCTCTCTCTCTCTCTCTCTCTCTCTCTCTCTCTCTCCCTCTCTCTCTCTCTCTCTCCCTCTCTCTCTCTCTCTCTCTCTCTCTCTCTCCCTCTCTCTCTCTCTCTCTCTCTCTCTCTCTCTCTCTCTGTGTGTGTATGCTTATTTTTCACTTTAAATATGGATGCTAATCTAAAGAACGAGCCAGAGACATTCATTCAAATATGAACAAAAAATTTCTGTAAGCTGTGTCTGCAAAGAATAATAGACTGATGGAATAATTAAAACTGCAGTGAAGTTGAGAGTTTGGAATGTTGCAGGTCCAGAGGCTAATTATCTTTTCTAGGCTAGCTTTGGCCTCCCTTCAACTCTCCAATAGCCATTCCCTGTTTTCTAGTTTATATTGCTTTGAAGAGACACCATGAATAAGCCAACTCCTTTAAGAGAAAGCATGTAATTGGGGACTTGTTTACAATTTCAGAGATTCATTCTATTATCACCATGGCAGGGAGCATGGCAGCATGGAGTCAGGCCCTAGATTTGCTCTTCCCCTGTCATTTAACTCATAAAATTGGAAACCATACTACTTTAAGACTACATCCTAAGCATCCATTTGTGTTCTTTTATAAGTATTAGGTATTTATTTCATCTCTAAGACATGACAATATAAATTTACTTTGTTTTATTTGAAGTATTATTATTGTCAGTGCAGTCAATGCAGGTGTGTGTCATATTATTCATCATAATTTTATATAATATTTATGAATTATTGTATGTCTAAAACATGTGATAATATTAAATCTGTCCCTTCGGCTTTTTCTACTCCACCCTCTAGGATGGTTCAAATTTTATACTTTTTATTTTCTGCTAAAATTACAATTTCCTGCATCTTTAACTTAGTGTAAACTGTTTTTTTGTGAGTTTGTAGGGATTGTTTTTAGAGAATTTTTATTTTTGTCTTTATAGGAACTTTCGATTTAGTCTATTATTCTCTTTCCTTTTTTTTCCTTTCTCTTTCTTAGTAAAATGATTAGTTAAGATATGTGAATTTTACAGGTAGCTGTTAAATTGGGTACTAAAAAAATTGACTATATAAGACGTTCATAAAAGGCCCAATGTGGAAAGTTAATTTTTAGATTCCTTGATAACTGGATGCTTTAAATCTCCTTTCAAATGTTAATCCTATAAACTGTAACTGAAAAAAATTGTTAAAAGATCTATGAGACATACCAGGACTTAAAAAATATTTTACATTAATACAGTTTAGATTCAACTATATGTTTAAATATCTGATATACAGCTAGAAAGATGACTCAGTGGTTAAGAGAGCACTGACTTCTTTTCCAGAGATCCTGAGCTCATTTCCTAGCAGCCATATGGTGGCTCACACCAATCTGTAATAGGATTTGATGTCCACTTCTGGTGCATGTGTGAAGATAGTATAATCACATACATAAAATAAGTAAATAGACAAATCTTTTAAAAAAGAAATAGATGAAGAATCTTTTATTTATGTAGTTTTGATTTCTTGAATTTTACTAAAAATGGTTTTATAAAACCAGTATACTTTATAAAGTCTTAAATTATTTTAGTTTTCCTTCATTTTGTTTTTATTATAGCATCTTGGCTTAATTTGTACCAAGCAGAGAAGAAGCTGGGTCTTTTTTTCTTTTTGATCCAAACATTGATATTTTAAAGGTTGTACACAATAACTGATAAAATGAACATATAAAAGTGCCTTTTTAGAAGCTGCTATAACAATCAAAATGCAAACTTTAACTCACAAATTTCCTTTTTGCTAGAACTGCAAACTAATAATACAGTTTTCAATAGACATGTGTTGTTTAAACTATACATCCAGGAAAAGTCTAAAAAAAATTAAAGAATACTTGTTGCCACCTTTGCCCAGAGTTGGCCTTGTCCCACGGATCTCTGTACCCAGATCCCATAGGAAGAGAGTTGGATTCTCAGAATTTTAGACAATCCAGACAACACAGGAATGACCACCACTTCTACTCTCAATCCTACCCAAGAGGAACCTGACTAGAGCCTTCTGGAGACAGGAGCCTAGGAGTAGTCAGACAATCCTGAGAGCATAGGTGAGACTACAACTTCTGCTCATATTCCTGGCCCAACAGGAATCTGCTTGGAGCCCTCTGGACACAAGAAGCCAGGACAGTATCTGTCTTGTTTCCACCTGGGCCCTGAACGGACCCTGTGACACAGTTCTTTATGTCCAGATCCTGCTGGGAGAAAGGCAGCCTCCCGAAGTGATGACACACAGGATTACAGGAGGGTAAAGTCACTGTCAGGGACAGCAAGACTAGCTAAAACTGGAAATAATCAGATGTCGAGCGGCAAGAACAGGAACCTAAGCAACAGAAACCAAGACTACTTAGCCACATCAGAACCCAATTCTCCCACCAAAGCAAATACTGGATATCCCAACACATCAGAAAAGCAAGAATGGATTTAAAATCACATCAGATGATAGAGGACTTTAAGAAGGAAATAAATAACTCCCTTAAAGAAGTACAGAACAGGCTTCCGATTTCTGCCTGCACCTGGAGCTGACATCCTCCAACAGCTATCTGTACTCAAATCCCATGGGGGAGAGAGCTGTATTCTTAGAAGTGTGGACAACCTGAGATCTTAGTGGAGACCACTACTTCTGCTGATATTGCTGGCCCAAGAGGAACCTGCATATATCCCTCTGGACACAGGAACTGAGGGGAAGTCGAGGAAAGGATTCTTCTGGTCTTAGCTTGTGCCCAGAGCTGAAAGCCATTTGCAAGGAGTGTTGACACAACTGAGATCAGATCTAAGTCCACAACTTCTGCTCTGAGGGATTTGCCTGGAGCCCTCAGGACACAAGAACCCAGGAGCAGTCTGGGACAGGACCCTTCTGTTTCTGCCTGTGACATAAATAGCAACCAAAAAATTTGGAAAATATCTTTACCAACACTACCTCTAATAGAAGGCTAATACCCAATATATACAAAGAACTCAAAGAGAGCCAAATAAACATTTCTCTCTTTCTTTCTTTCTTTCTTTCTTCCTTCCTTCCTTTCTTTCTTTCTTTCTCCTCTTTCATTCTTTTTTTTATTGGGTTATTTTTTTATTTACATTTCAAATGTTATTCTCTTTCCCCTGCTTCCTGGACATAAGCCACCTATCCCATCTCCCTCCCCTTCTTCTATAAGGGTGTTCCCCTCCCCAACTAACCCCCTTTCTGCCCCATCGACATTTCCCTACACTGGGGGGTTACAGCCTTGGCAGGACCCCAAGGGCTACTTCTTCTGTTGTTCCTGAACAAGGCCATCCTCTGCTACATATGCAGCTGGACCCATGGGTCACTAAAATGGGTTACAAAGTTACACAAAGAATTCTCAGCTGAGGAATATGGAATGGCAGTGAAGTACCTAGAGACATGTTCTCATCCTCAGTCATTCAGGAAATGCAAATCAAAACAACCCTGAGATTCCACCTCACACCAGTCATGAAGGCTAAGATAAAAAAAAAAAACTGAAGTGACAAAAAATGCTGTTGATGATGTGGAGAAAAAGGAACAGTCCTCCATTGTTGTTGGGATTGTAAGCTGGTACAACTACTCTGAAAATCAGTCTGGATGTTCCTTACAAAATTGGACATAGTACTACCTGAGGACCCAGTTATACCACTCCTATGTATATGCCCAAAAGATGCTCCAACATATATTAAAGACACATGCTCCACTATGTTCATAGCTGCCTTTTTTATAATAACCAGAAGCTGGAAAGAACCCAGATGCCCTTCAACAGAGGAATGGATACAGAAAATGTGGTACATCTTCACAATGGAGTGCTACTCTGCTATTAAAACAATGACTTCATGAAATTCACAGGCAAATGGATGGAACCAAAAAGTTTCATCCTGAGTGAGGTAACCCAATCTGAAAAAGAAAATACAAACAAACAAGAAACATAACACATGGTATGCACTCACTGATAAACAAATATGAGCCCAAAAGTTTGGAATACCCAATGATACAATCCACAGACCACATGAAGCTCAAGAAGAATGATGACCAAAGTACTTCAGTCCTTCTTAGAAAGAGGGACAAAAATATTAATAGGCCCACACATAAGAACAAGAATTGATAAAGGGACCTCATGAAACTGGAAAGTTTCTGTAAGGCAAAGGACTTAGTAGTCAATAAGACAAACTGGCAAAGTACAGATTGGTAAAAAATCTTCTCTAACCCCATATCTGATCTGATAGAGGGTAATATCCATATATATATATACATATATGTATGTATGTATATATATATATATATATATATATATATATATATATATATATATATATACTCAGGAAGCTAACCACCAAAACCCAAAATCACCCAATAATAAAAGGGGTATAGAACTAAATGAGAATTTACAGCAGCGGCATCTCAAATGGCTGAGAAACACATAAAGAACTGTTCAAAGTCCTTAGTGATGAGAGAAATGCAAATCAAAACAACTCTGAGATTCCACCTTATACAAGTCAAAATGCTTAAGATCAAAACCACTGGTGACATTCAAAGAATAAACATGGACAGACCCATGGCTTCAGCTTCATAAGTAGCAGAGGATGGCGTTGATGGGAACCAATGGGATGAGAAACCCTTGGTCCTACTGAGGCTGGACCCCTCAGTGTAGGGGAATGTCAGGATGGGAGTATGGGGAGTGGTGGTTGGGTGGGTGGGGGAACACCATTATAGAAGTTTGGGGAGGGGTGATAGAATAGGGGGTTTATGGCCAGGAAACCTGGAAAGGGGATAACATTTGAAATGTAAATAAAATTCCAATAAAAAAAGAAAAACAAAAAGCAAAAGCAATGAACAACTAGAAATCGAAAGCTACCACTATAACCTAGAGCATGCAATTCTGGGTGTTATTTAATGTACTCTGACTGAGAGACATTGGAACTGTATTGACTGTATATGTGGGAATTTGTCATTATCTTTGATTTGCAATCCCAGATTTGATCTCTTTCATTTTTGAGATAAAATATAATTGCATATCTATATTCTGATTCCTTACTCTGAAATCTCCTGTATAGCACTCTTTGTTCTCTTCTAATTAAGGCCCATTTTCATTAGTTATTATTTGTGTATAGGTAAATGATAGATACATATATAAAAGACAGATATATTACAGATAATAATGAGATTGATATTAAATAATAGGTATTAAATAGATAGGTGGTCAGATAGGTAGTTAGAAAATTGGTAGATAAAGGTAGACAGATGACAAAATCTGGTCTTTGTTTTGTGCTTCAAACATGCCTATTATTTCAGAAATTTGTGAAATGAAGTGACACGGGATAAAAATATGCTTCTTTTGAAATATTTATTGTCTCCATCAGAATACAGGATGTACCCAAAACATAAGTGAAGGCAGAGTGTATTCACTCAATTTATGACTTTTTTTTAACCTTGTATGTTTTTGGACAGGATATTGCTATGCATTTCAAGGTGGCCTTAAAACTTCTCAGTTCTCTACCTCAGAATCCTGTGTTCTTCGAACATAGGCATGAACCAAGCACATGGCTGGGTTTTTGTTTTGTTTTGTTGACACAATTGTTGATTCCAGTCAACATTAAAATATGTGCGAAAAGAAAGTAAATGCACTGCATTATATTAAGTAAATACTTTGTATTAATTTGTCTAGATATCTGAAGATTAAAGCTTTCAACAGCTTTATAGATCAATATGTTGGCAGGGAAATCTTTAGCGGCCCTTTTCAGTTACATTTTGCAAACACCCTCAGCTCTCAAGTGTGCAATGTATTTAGTGTCCTGTGATGTTACTATGTTCTTCTGCATAGGCTTCCTGTGCCCTACACACCAAGTTCTGTTGTAACTTTTGGCCTAACAGCAGCATTGTAGATGTGCCAGAAGGAAGGAAAGGTAAGTTCTTTCTATGGCATTAGGAATAAAAGAGAAATGGACAAAAAAGGAGCTTCTCTAGCTTCCTGAAAGAAGGAGTTTTATAGTTTTAGTACAGAATTTTTGAGAACTCTGTATAAGGAGGAATTAATATTATGAATGAACAAAAATATTGAAGACCAACAAAGGCAATTAATCTGGACCCTTGCTTATTAGCAAGCTACATTTCTAGGTTAACAGTTCTACCAAATATGGATATGACAATTTTCAATAAGACCATATTGCAAATTATTGTCAGCCAGTATCTTTTCACCAATTACTTCAAGCATAAAAAAAGAGAATCTTTACAAAAATATTCAGAAATACCTCAAATTGGTAACTGCCCATAACATTAAACAAAATGGACTCTTAAGAGTGCCTTCTTAACAGCATATCATTTTAATTATAACCATCATCCAGTACAGGAAAAACTAATAAGTTAAGTTTGTTTTTAAAGGAGTCAGTGAAATATTTTATTCCTGATAATTGACATATA
Organism: Rattus norvegicus; assembly: GCF_021556685.1. NCBI lineage: Eukaryota > Metazoa > Chordata > Mammalia > Rodentia > Muridae > Rattus > Rattus norvegicus. The sequence continues at coordinate 52,359,212 of NC_141554.1, read as the reverse complement.
CTAAACTATAAATAAATAGATGACACATGCCTAAAAGTATCATGATTTATAATATCAGTGGCCACTAGATTTAGGACTCGTCCAAGACCTTGATCTAGATTTTGACCTTGATCTATACTGTGATCTTGATGATATTTGGATATAGGTGGTTCCTTTTTCCTTGATTCCTTTTAATATCTTAAACTAGATTTATAATGTGTTTTGGAATCTATTTTAGAGGCTCTGGTGTGAGATGCAGACCTAGAGCATGGTCTAGACTTCAATTCTTTCTTGGGCTGGGACTTGGACAGTGGTTTTGAATTTTATTTAGGTCTTGAAAAAAGTTGATTTAGATGTTAGACTCTATTAGTGTCAGAATCGTTTTGGCTAAGCTGTGTTCTTCCAGTCAGTCTACTATTTCCAGGACTGTAAGGTTTCCTATAGTTATAATCAAATGAGTGACTTCTTTTTTACCTTTCATAACTTTGGCTCGACTATGTCTATATCGGTCATAATCATCATATCATATAAAGCTATATACATTCCTCCCTTATTTGGCTTTCATTTGATTTGGGGGGTTTTCTGATCCCCCTTGCAAACTGTATTTCCATTTCATGTCCACAAATTTCTGTCCAAATTATGTAAAGCATCTTCAGCATCATGAACATCCTCAAATTGATTAGATGTCAAGTGTAGAAATCAATTGGAACATAAGCATCTACTATTGGACCATTACAAACAAATTCAGACTCGGTGTCATCTGCCATGTTTCTGATAGAGACAAGTTGGGAGGGACACAAGTATCAGAACATGATGGCAAGAGTCTGGGCCAGGAGCATGAACTGACTAGGCAAAGCATTCACAATTCTGATGGTGACTCATGTCTACTCACACAGTTGCCTTAAATTACTTTAAATATAACTTGTTTATGTAAGATCGTGTCCACAGACCTCATAAAAATTTTATTACCTTATGAAATTTTAATTGGGATACCAAAATTTTGATAATGGCATTCAAAATTTATTCTGGAAAAAATAAAAATAGTAAAGGTAATAGAAAACTAAAAGGAAAAAATGCCTTGTGTTAATAAAAAATTATATTGTAGTTTCTATAAGATTAATTTTGTGATTTTAATTTCAAATAATAGTCTTAATTTACAAATGATAAATTTGAGATTTTTATAAGACATATGAAATAATAAACATATGAACTTTTCAAAGATCTCCATATTAAATTTCATTGTCATGGGAATAGAAGTTGTTGCAGCTCTACAATCAAGAATATTGATTAGTGTACTATGAGTAAGAAAGGCAGATATACTATTAATTCTTATCAAAAAGAAAACAAGTGATTTTTTTATTTAGGGATGATCCTTGAATTGCATTTGTGACATTAGAATAAAAATTATCTTTCTTTCTCTGCATTATGTTTTGAAAAAGTCATTTTCCAGGATCTTAGCCATTCTGAAGCTAAGCAAAAACTCCTCATTTTAAAACAAGGCTTTTGATTCTTGTCTAGCCTGCTTATAATCTGGTCAGTGATCAATCCAGGATTTGTTTTTTTTTCTTTGTTTGTTTGTTTGTTTTGTTTGTTGTTGAGATATAATTTTCATTTTGTCTCCTGTAATAGACTTTTTATTAGTAATTTTTTTCTTTCACATGTTTATACACATGTATTTTGTACTTAAGTTCCTTGACTCCCACTCTAGCCCATTTCATAGGGCCCTGACCAACCACCCCCCATCCCTGTTTATTGGTTTGAATTCCTCTCTCTCTCTCTCTCTCTCTCTCTCTCTCTCTCTCTCCCCCATATGGTGTGTGTGTGTGTGTGTGTGTGTGTGTGTGTGTGTGTGTGTGTGTGTGTCCCAAAGAGTTTGATCAGGGTTACCTGTGTGATCATAAGTTTGGAAATATCCATCATAGCCTGGTGGGTTTACTAGTGGCTACATAAATAGATACCATGACTATTTTTTCCCTAGGATCTGCTAGTTTTCAAGAGATGAGCAGTATGTGGTAGAGTCTGATGGATCTTTTCTGTCTTCATAGCTGACCGATATTAGTGAATAATTTCTGTGGACTTAGTACCAGTATGCACAGCTATTGTTAGTTCATACATCCCTAGCCTGTGGTCTGCTTAGAAGACAGTACTTTGGAGATCCGTGACTCTTATGTGTTTTCTGTCCTCTCTTCCATAATCGTTGTTGAACCTTAACCCAGTGGTGTAAATGTCTCTGCATGGTCTCATGATCTCAGTGATCCTCCATTCTCAGTTTTTTATGCAGTCTTAGGTCTTTACCTTTATCTCCATTCATTACATGGAGAGTCTTCCCTCTTTAAAGCTGTGATTAGCCTTTGCATGTAAATTTGGATATTATAAATATAGATATTCAGGACTTGATTTAGTGTTATATCAAGACAACTGAGTAGTCATCTTAGGTACTCCACACCTTATTACACGTGATGTATCTCACATAGCAAATAAGATGGCAATTCCCTTCTTATAAGAGAATGGCTTTTCCTTGTCAATTTTACACATTTATATTTTGTAAAATATCATTCATGTCTTTAGCTTTATCAGCTTGAAGTAACTCATCCTCTATTTTTCATATACTATACACATGAGCATTCCAAGTAATTCTTTCTGAGATTTAAACAAATCAGTTGGGTCACAAATTTCTTTAGCCTGTCACTATACTCAGTAGTTCCAGCCTTCATATGTAGTTCTTTCATAATTTATTTAAACTGAACTCATACTTGCTAACATGGACAAGTAAACACTTACAGGGTCCCATCCTTAGAAAATGAACAAAATATAACTAATGAATGCTTAGAGAACCCTAATTGCTCGTCAATATCTAATGGTCAGCTCTGAAAACATAAACACAAGGAAAACTAAATGGACTCAGCAGATTTTATTTATATATTTATGTGTCCCTGTATATATTACAATAATAATAAAAGGAAAAAACATGAATTAGGGAGGGCACTAGAGAACGAACATGTGAGGGGTTGGAAAGAGAGCATGTGGGAAGAGATTGAAATTGAGGGAGGAATGGGAAAGGGAAAATGATGTAATTATATTTCAGTTAAAATTTTTAAAATTAAAATTAATTTAGACCATGATCTAACATATTGACTACTATATACTTGAAAATTTTAATATCTAATATAAACAAGGCTGTGGTTACTCTATTATTGTATATAGAATAGTGTAAATAATGATTATTTTCATCTTCCCTCAAATAATATTAAGGAAAATTCACCATTGCTACTAGCTATCTACTAGAGTATGGATTATGTGGTATTGATGGCTAAATAATTTCTATTAAACTTACAAATGACTCTGAGCATTTACTTTTAGATTCATCACATGAGTGTTATTACATTTAAAACATAAACAATTATACATTGTTATCTTTTGCCATTTTCTACTTCAACTCAATACCTTGAAATAAGTACCAGAAATAAATTGTAGAACATGCTAACAATGTGGTGTTACAGGGTGAACTGAGTTTTTCTGCCATACTGAAATTGATTGGATTTAGGTCAGAGTAAAGCAATCTGTGCATGTTGCCCTTCATTAATAGTTAATACATGAAAAGTTATAACATTGCTAGGTCAAGGAAAGGGGAAAATCTCTTAATATAAGCCAAGATACTATTTAGTCAGAAACAAGGTCAAAGTCAAGGTATATGAATAAAAGAATAGTGTGACACAGATGGGAATATTTGAAAGGAAACTGACCCTTTCAAGACAAGATATGAATAATTTCAGACTTGTATTAGTTATAACAAAAGAGTAGAAACTATTAACTGTTCCAAGTAGTCCCTTAGCACTACTACACATCTGACAAAATCAGTAATAACTGGGGAGATAAAACATTTACATCCTTGATAACTGAAGTAATATATTTGCAAGACTTAAGAAGCCAAATTGATTTCCCTAGGTAAGGATTATAATCAAATGCACTGATAAAAGTGGAAGCACAGAGAGTCGTGTCCAATGATAGAAGACTGGGGAAAGTTGATGGAGCAAATTAAGAGAATCCAGGGTAGCTTACTCATATCCTTTTCATGGCTCTCAATGAGCCATGAAATATATTTCTCTGGGTGAGTAATACAAGATGATTGGTAGACTGCTGCCATTACTTCCTTATATCCAACCATTCAGATTTGGTTTTCAGACAATCATAGGATTTACTAATGAGCTTCTAGCTTTGGGGGAGCCAATTAATTCATTATAGTCTAATGAGTCTCCAGACTATAAATTGAGGAAGCTATCTACCTGAAGCTGAAATTTTTTGACTATACTAAATTATTAATATAATTTTTACTTTTTTTAATTGTAGTCCAGGCAGGTCTCGAACTTGTTCTCCTCCTGCTTCTGCCTCCTTCAGAAAATCCTACCAGCATGTGCCATCACCACTAGCAGTTTATGTTCTTATAACATGCATTATCAGAATTAAATAAATGTAAGCTATGATAAGAGATTAATTTGTGGTAGGAGTAAAACATTCCAAAGTTTTCTGGTTATAAGATCATATGTTTTCTATCCTGAAACTGCTGGTATATGACTTAGGGCTCTAATATGAGTCACTATTCTCTTAAAGCACATTGTCTTATACAGTAAAAAGTCCATAAACACAGTGTCCACTAACAGGATGATAATGAACTTAAAGAAAAAAATCAAATTCTTTCACTTATTTTCAGCTTTTGGAAGCAGTTGATATTTAATAATAATTGGAGTCCATTGCAGAAATGCCATTTTTATTTATTTATTTTTAATTTGTAAAATTATTTATTTCTTATTGTATGTGCCCATGTATATGTGGCAGGGTGCCATGGGGTATATATGAAGATCAGTAAATAACTTGCAATGGTCAGTTCTCTACATGTACCATGTGGGACTCAAGGATTGAACTTAAGCAGTCAAGCTTGGTGGTAAGAACTTTTACCCATTAAGCCATCTCTATCCTTTTTATTTCCTTGATTTTCAACTTAAGGAATGGTACCACTCTTTTTTTTTCTCTTTTTATTCTATAATCTACTTTTACAATCCAGTAACATTATACCAGTCCTGGACGGCTCTCTGACTGTTGTTCATCCCGTACCAACTCCTTAGTCTCCAAGAAGATGTCCCCACTGTCTTCGCCCCCTTACTAGAAGACATCCCCACTCCCTAGGACCTCATGTCTCTGGAGTGTTAAGTGCATCTTCTTCTGCTGATGCCAGCCTAGGCAGTACACTGCTGTTTATGTGTCAGGTGCCTCATATCTGCTGGTGTAAGCTGCTTAGTTGGTGGCACTGTCAGAGAAATTGCGGGGGTCCAGTTTAATTGACACTGCTGGTCTTCCCATGGAGTCACCCTCCTCAGGTTCTTCCAGGTTTTCCCTAATCCAATCACAGGAATCCCCACCTTCTGTCTATTGATAGGTTGTTAATAATCTGCATCTGACTCTTGTTGGGCATCTGGAGGGCAGAAATGCTAGGCTACTGTCTGTATATACAACATAAGATAAGTAATAGTGTCAAACCTTGGAGCCTCCCCTTGAGCTGAATTCCAATTTGGGCCAGTCGCTGGATCTCCTTTTCCTCAGTCTTTTCAACATCTTTGTCCCTGGAGTTCTTTTAGACGGGAAAAATTATGGGTCAGGGTTTTAGACTATGGGATGGCAACCCCATCTCTCCACTTGATGCCCTCTCATTCTACTGGCGGTGGACTCTACAAGTTCCCTCTAACCACTGTAGGGAATTTCATCTAAGGTCCCTCCCTTTGAGTCCTAAGAGTTTCTCACCAAGGACTCCTGTACATTCTAGAGGATACTCCCAACTCCTACCTCCCGAGGTTTCCTATTTCCATTTCTTCTGCTTGTCATCAGGGCTTCAGTCCTGTTTGCCCCCTCCCAAATAATCACATTCCCCCTTTCCTCTCCTTGACCCCTCTCCCACCCATGTTCATCCCTCTGTCTGTGCCTGATAATTGCTTTCTTTTCCTTCCCAAGAGGGATTGAGGTATCCTCACTTGGGCCCTTCTGCTTGTTAACCTTCTTGAGTTATAAGGATTATATTGTGGGTATACTGCATGTTTTTGGCTAATATCAAATATTTAGTGAGTACTTACCATGCATGTCCCTTTGGGTCTGAGTTACATCATGCATGATGATATTTCCTAGTTCCATTCATTTGACTGCAAAACTCACCATATCCTCCCTCTTAACAGCTGAGTAATATCCTATTGTGTAAATGAACCACATTTTCTTTATCCACTTCTTTGTTGTGGGATATCTAAGTTGATTCCACATAGTGGCTGTCACAAATAAGGCTTCTATGAACATCGAGGAACAAATCCCCTTGTGGCAGGATGGGGCATCTTTCAAGTATGCACCCAAGAGTGGTGTACCTGGGTCTTCAGGTAGGTCTATTTCCAATTTTCTGAGGAATCTTCAGATTGATTTCCATAGTGGTTGTACCAGATAGAGATCCTACCAGCAATGAAGGAGTGTTCTTTTCTCTACATCCTCACCAAAATGTGTTGTCTTCTGAGTTTTTGATCTTAGCCATTCTGATTGGTGTAAGGTGGAATCCCAGGATCATTTTGATTTGCTTTTCCCTCTTGACTTAGAACATTTCTTTAAATGCTTCTCAGCCATTTGAGATTCCTCAGTTGTGAACTCTCTATTTAGTTCTATACCCATATTTTTACTGGGTTGATTGGTTTCTTGGTGCATAGTTTCTTAATTTCTTTATATATTTTGGATATTAGGCATCTATTGGATGTGGGGTTAGTTAAGATGTTTCCCAATCTGTAAGTTTCTGATTTGTCATATTAACTATGTCCTTTGACTTACAGAAGCTTTTAAGTTTCATGAGGTCCCACTTACCAATTCTTGATCTTAGAACCTGAGGCATTGAAGTTCTGTTTAGGAGATCTCCCCCCTTGCCAATAATTTCGAGGCTGATTCCCACTTTCTCTTATATTAGATTCAGTGTATCTGGTTTTATGTTGAGGTCCTTGATGCATTTGGACCTGAGCTTTGTGCAAGGTTATTTTGGTTTTCTTACATAGAGACTTCCCATTAGTCCAACACCTTTTACTGAAGATGCTTTCTTTTTTCCAATGTATATTTGTGGCTTCTTTATCAAAGATCAAATTTCCATCAGTGTGTGATTTTATTTCTGGACTTCAATTACATTCTGTGTCTCTGTTACAACACCATGTCGTTTTTATCACTATGGCTCTGTAGTATAACTTGAAGTCAAGGATGGCGATTACCCCAGAGGTTCATTTATTGTCAAGAATTGTTTTCACTATTCTGGGTTTCTTGTTTTTCCATATGAGTTTGATTATTGCTCTTTTCATGTCTGTGAAGAATTGTGTTGAATTTTGATGGGGATTGCATTGAATCTGTACATTGCTTATGCTATGATGGCCATTTTAATGATGTTAGTTCCAACAATTCAAGAACATGGAATATCTCTCAATTTTTTGAGGTTTTCTTCAATATATTTCTTGAGAAAATTGAAGTTCTTGTCATAGTGTTCTTTTACTTGTTTGGTTAGAGTTACTCCAGGACATTTATATTATTCGTGACTATTGTGAAGAGTATTATTTCTCTAATTTTTTCTCAGCTCATTGTTTGTACACAGGGAGGCTACTATTTTATTTGAGTTAATTTTATATCCAGTGACTCTGCTGAAGTTTATTATCAGCTGTATAAGTTCCCTGGTAGAATTTTGGAGGTTGGTTATGTATACTATCATATCATATGGAAATAAGAATACTTCAATTTCTTCTTTGTCAATTTGTATCTCCTTGATCTTCGTTTGTTTTCTTATTGCTCTAGCTAGAATTTTGAGTACTATATTGAATAGATAGGGGCATAGTGGGTATCATTTACTTGTCTCCTATATTTAGTGGTATTATATCAAGTATTTCTCCAATTAATTTTATATTGGCTACTGGCATGTTGTATATTGCTTTTACTATATGTAGGTGAAGGCCTTGAATTCTGATTTCTTCAATATTTTTTTAACATTAAGGGGTGTTACATTCTGTTAAATCCTTTTTCAGCATCTAATGAGATGATATGTTATTTTTTCTTTGTTTATAGACTGGATTACAATAATTGAATTTCATATATTGAACCAATTTTGCATCCCTGAAATAAAGCCTACTTGAGCTTGGTGAATGATAGTTTGATTTATTCTTGGATTAGTTTTTCAAAAATTTTTTGAGCATTTTTCATTGCTATTCATAAGTGAAATTGGTCTGAAGGTCTTTTGAGGGAGGTGCTTCTTAGAACAAATTAGGTAGGGTTCCTTCAGTTTCTATTTTTTAGAATAGCTTGAGAAGTATTGGTATTAGGTCTTCATTTAGAAGAATTCTTCAAAAGCCTTCTGGCATTGGGGTTTTTTGGAGGGGGATTAATGATTCTTCTATTTATTTAGAGGATGTGAGCCAGTTTAGATAGTTTACCTGCATTTGATTTAATTTTGGTATGTGGTATCTGTCTGGAAAATCATCCATTCATTTCGATTTTCCTTTTCTTGAATATAGGCTTTTGTAGTAGGATCGGATTAGTTTTATTTAATTTCCTCAGCTTCTGTTACCATGTCTCTATTTGCCTTTCTGATTTTGTTAGTTTGGATACTGTCTCTGGGCCCTTTAGTTAATTTGGCTAGGGGTTTATCTACCTTATGATTTTCCCACAGAACCAACTTTTAGTTTTGTTGATTCTATGTATAGTTCTCTCTGTTTCTATTTAGTTGGTTTCAGCTGAGAGTTTGAATATTTCCTTCAGTCTATTCCTCTTGGGTGTGTGTACTTCATTTTGTTTTAGCGCTCTGAGGTGTTCTATTAAGTTGCAATTACATGATCTCTCCAATTTCTTTACCAGTGCACTTAGTGCTTTGATGTTTCATCTCATCAGTACTTTCATTGTATCTCATAATTATGGTTATGCTGTGCCTTCATTTTCATTGAATTCCTAGAAGTCTTTACTTTTTTCTTTGTTTTTTCCCTGTCCAAGTTATCATTGAGTAGAGAGTCATTCAGTTTCTATGCATATGTGGTTTTCATGTTCTTTTTGTTGTTATTGAAGACCAGCCTTATGCCATGGTGCTCTGACAGGACACATGATATAATTTACATCTTCTTGTATTGGTTGAGGCTTGTTTTGTGACTGAGTACAGGGTTAAATTTGGAGAAGGTACCAGGAGGTGCTAAAAAGAAGGTATATTCTTTTCTTTTAGGGTAAATGTTCTAAAGCTGTCTGTTAAATCCATTTGGTTCATATCATCCATTAGTTTTACTGGGTGACTCTTTAGTTGTTGTTTTAATGGCCTGTCCATTAGTGAGAGTAGGATTTTGAAGTCACCTAATATAAATGTTTTGGGGTTCAATGCGTTTTGAACTTTAGTAGAAATTTTTTTTATGAATGTACATCCCCTTGCATTTGAGGCATAGCTTTTTCAGAATTGAGACTTTCTCTTGGTGGAATTTACTTTGATGAAGTGTTCTTCCCCATCTCACTTGATAACTTTTAGTTGAAAGTCTATTTTATTGGATAATAAGATGAAAACTCCAGCTTGTTTCTTGGGACCATTTACTTGCAAGACATTTTTACAGCCTTTTACTATCAGGAAGTAACTGTCTTTTTTAGGGAGGTACGTTTCTTGTATACAGCTTGGATTGTGTTTGTGCTTTCAGACCATGTCTTTTATAGGGGAATTGAGTCTGTTAATATTGAAAGATATTAAAGACAGATGATTATTAGTTCCTGTTATGTTTGTTATTGTAGATGGCACTATGTGCCTATGATTCTTTTTTGGCTTTGTTTTGAGGTGATTTATATCTTCTTTTTTCTTTTGTGCAGGCACCCTCCTTGTGTTGGAGTTTTCCTTCTAAAAATCCTCTGTAGGTCTAGATTGATTCATAAATATTATTTGACTATTTTTTTCTGGAATATTTTGGTTTCTCCATCTATGTTAATTGAGAGTTTGGATGGGTATAGTGGACTGGGATGGCATTTGTGTTTTCTTAGGGTTTCCTTGACCTCTGTCCAGGATCTATTTTTTTTTTGTAGTTTCTCTGTTGAGAAGTCTGATGTAATTGTGATAGGTCTGCCTTTATATGCTATTTCTCCTTTTTCCCTTACAGCTGTCAATATTATTTCTTTGTTCTGTACTTTTAGTGTTTTAATTATTATATGATGAGAGGATTTTCTTTTCTGGTCCAATTTACTTGGTATTCTATAGGTTTTGTTTACATTCATGCCCAACTCTTTCTTTGGGTTGGGGAAGTTTTCTTCTATTATTTTGTTGAAGACATTTTCAGGATATTTGAGCTAGGAATCTTCACTTTCCTCTATTCTTGTTATTTTTTTATTTGCTCTATTCATCGTGTCCTAGATTTCCTAGGTGTTTTGGGTTAGGATTATTTTATATTTTGAAGTTGCTTTGACAGTTGTGTCAATATCTTCTAAGTTATCTTCTACACTTGAAATTCTCTCTTCTATATCTTGTATTCTGTTAATGATGTTTACATCTGTACTTCCTGACCTCTTTCCTGAGTTTTCTATTTCAAAGGTAGCCTCCATGTTTTTTCTTTATTATGTATACTTCGACTTTTAGGTCTTGGAATGTTTTGTTCAATTTCTTCACCTGTTTTTGCTTCCCTGTATTTCTTTAAGGAATTTATTTGTTGCCTCTTTAAGGGATTCTACATATTTACCTGTGTTTTCTCATATTTCTTTCAGTGAGTTATTTATATCTTTCTTAAAGGATTCTATTATCCTCATGAGATAGGAATTTAGGTCAGTCCCCTGATTTTCAGGTATGCTGGTTTATCCAGGACTCGCTGTGCTGGGAGAACTGGCTTTTGATGATGCCAAAGTAAAATGGCTTCTGTTGCTTATGTTCTTGTGCTTGCCTCTTGACATCTGGATATCTCTGGTTTTAGCTGGTCTTCATATCTCTGGAGCCTGCCTCTTGTGACTCTTTGTTCCAGCTTGTCTCCCGGATGCCTTTGGCCCTGGTTCTTGCAGACATTCTATAAGGCCTTCAGAGAATGGGGTCTTCAGAGTGGCATGTATGACTGCGACCTGTTGCCCTGGCTGGAGCAGATCTCCTGGGAGACCTTCAGTCTCTCTTTTCTTCACAGGAGCACTCAAGCTGTTGTCTTGTGTATATCTGTTATTCTTGGAGTTTTTCAGGTTGCTGGGTTTATTGCCCTGCATGCAGTGGAACTTTTGGGGGACTTAAGACAGTAGGGTCTTTAGAGGAGCAGTCAACATGGTGATCTGCCTGGCAGAAGGTGCAGGCCAGAAGGGAATGGAATTTGGGTGTTTGGGGCTTTGGGCAGAGATGGGTCTGGAGTCTGCTGGGCTTTTCAGGTTTCTCAGCTGCTGCAGTTGTCTGGGAGGGTCCTTTACCTATTACCCTGCATGAAGAACTCCTGGGAGTTCTTCAGACTGTGGTGTCTTCAGAGGAGCAGAAAGGCTGGTGATCTTGGTATCTTTCTTAATGACAACTCTCTTGGAGAATTATGTATAAAAACCTATTTGAGCATACGAAATTAAAATTGAAATTGTAACTCCATATTTACTTTTGATATATTGAGATTGTTTAGTATTTATATAGCAAAGAATTGATCAATTAATTTTTAGAAACTATCTTTGAAGGAATATATTAAAATTGAAACTATTTTCAAAACTGAAAATAAAAACAAAAACAAATTGTACTGATGATACATTTATTCTTTCAATTATTAAACATGGCAACAACTCTAATTGGATAAGAGCTCCAAAATTTAATAATATCTGAATTGTGCTAGAAAAATATACGTCAAAAACCAGGAAGACATTTTCCAAGTGTACTTTTTTGACACATAAAATAAGTTATTGCATCTTTTAAAATGTAAATGGGTTTAATTTACTATTTTGTCTCATTCAGTAAATTTAAAAGCTTAGCTTAAGTTGAAGATTCAGTATTTACCCTCAGATCTTACCAAAATAGATATGGAGATGTGAAAACAAATACTCTGAATTGGAACCTTAGTGGCTACATATATGCAGATGCTGTGAAAAGAAGAAAGGCCTTAAATGTATTGTTTCATCCTTTTGAGCCAAATATATTTGAGTATATTTTTGAAATGGGAAGAAGTTCACAGGAAAGAAAGGATAAGAGAAGTTTCTGGTAGAGTGTAAAGGATATCAAAATACATTCAATACAAAGTATTTGAAAGGGACTTAACTTTCAGAATGAAAATCAGCAAGTCTCAAGTAATCATGCCCAAAAACCATTTAGGGCCTCTAAACTAAGGGTTGTTATTAGGGAAAGAAAAAGCAGGATACAATAACATATGTCAGTCCTTCTTTTGTTGAAGATAAATCTGGTATGACAGGAGCTTCTGAGGTAGTAGGGAAACACATGAAAAAAGCAAGAAAAATATTTCCTATGTAGAAAGGAAATTGTTAGAATCGTCACTGTAGTAAGCATATGATCAAACTAACAAATTCAGGAAATTTAGGATCAAACATGGAATCAAGTTGCTAGAATCTCATTCTCTTTTTACTGGTAATAGGATTTAAAAAATAGTTTTATGGAAATAAATTCACAAAAAATCACAATGAATAAAGAAACTAGTAAAACAAATACTTGTCAAATCCCAAACTCTATGCATCACAGTAAACAATCCATTTAAAATATGGCCATTCTGAATCCAGGGAGCTTCATCTTGTGTTTCATTCTTTAATTATCATTTATGTTCTTATGGACTTAAATACTACAAGAAACAAAAAATATATTATGTTTAAAACAGTAAATTTTCCTTTTAGCCTCTATCTCATTCTTCCATTTCACCCAATATGACATTCTCTTGATCTTCGTTCTAAATAGTATACTATACCCACAAAGATAATTATATTATGTATATCTTCATTCAAAAGCCATCCTTAAATTTGCCTTTTGAAACTCCTTTTAGTGTAACTAAACTACATGACTGCCACTAGTTTTCTGATACTATAGCTTGATGAGAGTCAACAGAGAAAAACTTCCTTAAGGTTTTAGTCCATACACTCAGAATAGTAGCCAGATCCTATTAATCTCCATCTACAAAAAAAAAAACCTCCATAGAGATGGTATTACAGTCAATATATGTGATTTGTAACTTTCTACAACCTGAATCTCTCATCTTCATCTATTTGTTGAAATTTTTTCTGAAGAGAATTTTTCTGAAAGGTAGAAACCAAATCCTGATAAATGCAAAAGAGAAAAGGAACTGCTACTCCAAGATATTTTTTATTATTTTTGGTTATTGTGAAGGAAGTTGTTTCACTAATTTCTTTCTCAGTCTGTTTATCATTTGCATAAAGGAAAGCTACGGATTTATTTGAGTTAATTTTATATCCAGCCATCTTGCTGAAGTGGTTTATCAGCTAGCGAAGTTCTCTGGTAGAAATTTGGGGTCGTTTATGTATATTATCTTATCATCTGCAAATAGTGATACCTTTAATTCCTTTTTGCCAATTTCTATCCACTTGATCTCTTTTTGTTGCGTTATTGTTGTAGCTAGCACTTCGAGTACTGTATTGAATGGATATGGAGAGACTGGTCATCCTTATCTTGTCCCTGAATTTAATGGGATTGCTTCAAGTATCTGCCCATTTAATTTGATATGGGCTGTTGTAGTAAATTGATTTTTATTATGTATAGATATGTGCCTTGAATTACAGATCCCTCCAATACTTTATAATTAAGGAGTGTTGTGTTTGTTAAATGTTTTTTTGCATCTAAGGAAATGGTCATGCGATTTTTTTCTTTGTCTTTTTTATATGGTGGATTAAGTTAATGGATTTTTGTATATTGAACCAAAATTGCATCCCTGGGATGAAGCTTACCTGATTGTGGTGAACGATGGTTTTGATGTGTATTTTGATTTGGTTTGTAAGAATTTTGATTATTTTGCATTGATATTCATAAGGTTTATAGAATGAAGTTTGTAGTGTTCCTTCCGTGTCTAGTTTATGGACTAGTTTGAGTTATATTGACATCACATTTTCTTTGTAGGTCTGGTAGAATTCTGATATAAATCCATCTGGCCTGGGCTTTTGTTGCTTGGGAGGTCTTTAATGAATTCTTCTATCTCTTTATGGAATAGGGGCATGTTTAGAAAGCTTAGCTGCTCTTGATTTTAACTTTGGTATGTGGTATCTGTCGAGAAAACCATTCATTTCATCTAGATTTTCCAGTTTTGATGAGCATAGGCTTTTTTAGTAATAGCTTTTATTTAATTTCCTCAGTTGCTATGGTTATGTCTGCCTTTTCATTTCTGAATTTGTTAATTTGAACACTGCTTCTTGGACCTATAGTTAGTTTGGCTAACGGTTTATGTATCTTGTTGATTCTCTCAAAGAACCACTTTTAGTTTGCTGATTCTTGGTATTGTTCTCTTTATTTCTCTTAGGTTGATTTCTGCCCTGAGTTTGACTATTCCCTGGCTTCTATTCCTCTTCAGTGAGTTTATTTCTGTTTTCTGTAGAGCTCTCAGGTGTGCTTTTAAGTTGCTAGTGTAAGATCACTCCAGTTTCTAGTGTACTTAGTGCTATGAATTTTCCTCTTAGCACAGCTTTCATTTTACCCCATATGTGTGGGTATGATGTGTCAACATTTTCATTAATTTTCAGGAAGTCTTTATTTTCTTTCATTCATCTTTGACCAAATTGCCACAGAGTAGAGAGTTGTTCAGTTTCCTCATGTATGTGGGTTTTCTTGTGTTTTTACTGTTATTTATGACCAGTTTTAGTTCATGGTAGTCTGATAGGGTGCATGGGAATATTTCAATCTTCTTGTGTTGGTTGAGCATTGTTTTCTGACCGTTATATGGTCTGTTTCGGGGAAGTTACCATCAGGTGCTAAAAAGAAGGTGAATTCTTTTAGGGTGAAATGTTCTGTGGATATCTGTTAAATCCATTTGGTTCATAACCTCTATTAGTTTCACTGTGTCTATATTTAGTTTCTGTTTCAATCACCTGTCCATTGGTGAGAGTGTGGTGTTGAAGACTCCCACTATTATTGTGTAAGGTTCAATGTGTGTTTTGAGCTTAGTAAACTTTCTTTTATGAATGTGGGTTCCTTTGCATTTGAGACATAGATGTTCAGAATAGAGACATTCTCTTGGTGAATTTTTCTCTTTGATGAATGTGAAGTGTCCTTTTGTATCATGCTTGAGGATTCTTGGTTGAAAGTCTATTTTACTGGATATTAGGATAGCAACTCCAGCTTGTTTCTTGGGACAACTTGCTTCGAAGATCTTTTTTCTATATTTTTACTCTGAGATAGTGTACGTCTTTGTTATTATGTTTCTTTTATGCATTAAAATGCTGAATCACACTTACATATCTTTTAGCTTATGTCATTATTTTTTTATTTTAATTTTCTTAGATATTTTACATATTTACATTTCAAATGTTATCCCCTCCCCCCCTCCCACACCCTCCGTCCCTGATTCATTGAAGATGCTCCTACTCTCACCCACCCACTCCCTCCTCAATCCCTGGAATTTTGCTACACTGGGGGAATGAGCCTTGGCAGGACCAAGGGCTTTTCCTCCTTTTGAAGCTAGACAATGTAGTCCTCTGCTACATATGTGGCTGCAGTCATGGGGCCCTCCGTGTGTATTCAAGGGTTGGTGGTTTAGCCCTTGGGAGCTCTGGTGGGGTCTGGTTGGTTGATATTTCTGTTCTTTTTATGGTGTTGCAAATATCTTTAGGTCCTTCAGGTTTTTTTCTCTAATTCAGCCACTGGTGTCCCCTTGTTCATTCCAATGTTTAGCTGCAAACATCTTCATATGTATCAGGAGGGATCTGTCAGAGCCTCTCAGGGGACACCCATATCAAGCTCCTGTCAGCAAGCACATTTGTTATCAGAAATAGTCGCTGGGTTTGGTGGCTGCATATGGGATGGATCCCAAGGATGACCTTTTCTGCATTCTCTGTTCCATTCTTTGTCCCTGAATTTCCTCCCATGAGTACTTTCTTCTCCCTTCTAAGAAGAAATTGAACATTGTCATTTTGATATTCCTTCTTCTTGAGTTTCATAAGATCTGTGAATTTTTTCAAAGGTATTCTAAGCTTTTGAGCTAATCTTCACTTACCAGTGAGTGCATATCATGTGTGTTCATCTCTGACTGGGTTGCTTCAGTCAGGATGCTACTTTCTAATTCCATTCATTCGCCTAAGATTTTCATGAAGGCATAGTTTTTAATTGCTGAGTAGTACCCCATTGTATAAATGTACCACATATTCTGCATCTATTTCTTTGTTGAAGGACCTCTGATTTCAGCTTCTGGCTATTATAAACAAGGGTGCTATGAACATAATGGACAATGTGCCCTTGTTGTATGTTGCACCAGCTTTTGGATGTATGCCCAGGAGTATTATAGGTCTGTCCTCAGGTAGCACTGTGTCCAATTTACTGAGAAACTGACAGATTGATTTACCTGTTTGCAAACCCACCAGCAATGGAGGAGTGTTCTTCTTTCTACACATCCACACCAGCATCTACTGCCACCTGAGTTTTTAATCTTAGTAATTCTGACTAGTGTAAAGTTATTTTCAGGGTTATTTTGATTGGCATTTCCTTGATGACTAAGGATGCTGAACATTTTTTAAGGTACTTCTTAGCCATTCTATATTCATCAGCTGAGAATTATTTGTTTAGCACTGTACCCCATTTTTAATAGGGTTATTTGATTTTCTGGTGTCTAACTTCTTGACTTCTTTTTATATATTGGATATTAGCCCTTACCAGAAGTAGGATTTGTAAAGACCTTTTCCCAGTCTGTTGGTTGCTGCTTTGTACTATTGACAGTGTCCTTTACCTTACATATTCTTTGCAATTTTATGAGTCCTATTTGTTGACTGTAGATCTTAGAGCATAAGCCAATGGTTTTCTGTTCTGGAAAATTTCCCATGTGCCAATGTGTTTAAGGCTCTTCATCACTTTTTCTTCTATTAGTTTCAGTGTATCTGTGGAGGTCTTTGATACACTTGTATTTGAGCTTTGTACAAGGAAATAAGAATGGGTCAATTTGCACACTTTTACATGCTGACCTCTAGTTCAACCAGCATCATTTGTTGAAAATGCTGTCTTTATTCCGTGGAATAATTTTAACTCCTTTGTCAAAGATCACGTGACCATAAGTATGTGATTTTATTACTAGATCTTCAATTCTATTCCTTTGACCTGTATTAATTCCTTTCTCTGTACGAATACCATGCAGTTTTTAACATGATTGCTCTGTAATACAGCTTGAGGTCAGGGATTGTGATTCCCCCAGAACTTGTTTTATTTTTGAGAATATTTTTTCTCTACCAGGGTTTTTTCCTTTTCCAAATGTATTTGGAAATTGCTCTTTCTAATCCTATAAAGAATTGAGTTGGAAATTTTATGGGGATTATATTGAATCTCTAGATTGCTTTCAGCAAGATGGCCATTTATTTATCCTGCCAATCCATCAGCATGTGAGATCTTTCCATCTTCTGAGTTCTTTGATTTCTTTCTTCAGAGATGTGACATTCTTGTCATACAGATATTTCGCTTGCTGGATTAGAGTTACACCAATGTATTTTGTACCAATTGTGGCTATTGTGAAGGGTGTCTTTTCCCTAATTTCTTTCTCACCTGTTTATCATTTGAGTAGAGGAAGGCTTCTGATTTGTTTGAGTTAACTTTATATCCAGCCACTTTGTTGAAGTTGTTTTTCAGCTGTAGAAATTCTCTGGTGGAATTTTTCTGGTTGCTTATATATACTATTGTATCATATGAAAATAGTGATATTTTGAATTCTTCCTTTCCAATTTGTATCACTTTGATCTCTTTTTGTTTTCTAATTGCTTTGGCTAGGACTTCAAGTACTATATTGAATAGGTGTGGGGAGAATGGCCAGCCTTTTCTAGTCCCTGATTTTAGTAGGATTGCTTCAAGTGTCTCTTTCTCTATTTAGTTTGTTGTTGGCTACTGGGTTGCTCTATATAGCTTTCATTCTATTTAGGTATGGGCCTTAAATTAGTAATCTTTCTTGGACTTTTACCATGAAGGGGTGTTGAATTTTGGCAAATGCTTTCTCAGAATTTAATAGAAGAAAGTTTATGTCTTTTTATAGGTGAGTTGATTCCATTAAGAAAGAAATCAAAGAAGATCAGAAAAAAATGAGCAATTCCCCATTCTCAAGGATTGGCAGAATTAACATAGTAAATATGGGCATCCTGCAATGGGCAATCCACAGATTCAATGAAATCCCCATCAAAATCCCAACACAATTGTTCAAAGACATGGAAGGATTAATTCTCAAGTTCATCTGGAAAGCCCAAAACGCCAGAATAATGAAAACAATTCTTAACAATAAAAGAATGACTAAGGGAATTCAAGCTCTACTACTACTGAGCAATAATGATAAAAACTGTATAGTATTGGTATAGGAATACCTAGGTTCATCAGTGGAATAGAAGTGAAGACCCAGAAATACACTTATGCACACTGGGTCTTTGAAAAAGAAGCCAAAATTGTACAATGGAAAAAAGAAAGCATCTAAAATGAATGGTGCTGGTCGAAATGGATGTCTCTATATAGAAAAATGAAGAGACCTATTTTTGTCACCATGCACAAAGGTCAAGTTTATTTGGTTCAAGGACGTCAACAGAATCAAAAATTAATAAATTGGACCTCATGCCTGGAAAGCTTCTACAATGCAAAGGATATAGTCAATAAAACAAATCAGCAGCCTACAGATTGGGAAAAAATATCTTCACTAACCCCTCTAACTCTGATAGAGGAATAATGTCCAAAATTATATAAATAACTCAGGAAGCTAACCATACAAAACCAAATAACCCAATCACAACAGAGGCATCTGGAATGGATGAGAAGCACCTAAGGAAATGTTCAAAGTCCTTAGTGATCAGATAAATTCAAATCAACAGGACCTTGAGATTCTACCTTACACTAGTCAGAATGGCTAAGATCAAAACCTCAGATGACATCCAAAGAGTACACGTGGGCAGACCCATGGATTCAGTGGCATATGTAGCAGAGGTTGGCCTTTTTGGGTAACAATGGGAGAAAAAAACCCTTGGTCCTGCGAGGGCTCAACCCCTCAGTGTAAGGGAAGGTAAGGGCGAGGAGGCAGGAGGGAGTGGGTGAATGGGTAGGGGAACACCCCTATAGAAGAAGGGGGAGGGCATATGGAATAGGAGATATGGATGGGAAACTGGGAAAGGGGAAATGATCTTAGCTTTTCTGATTGTTGTAAGGTGGAATCTCAGAGGTGTTTTGATTTGCATTTCCCTGATGACTAAGAACTTTGAACATTCCTTTAAGTGCTTTTCAGTCATTTGAGATTCTATTTTGAGAATTATTTGCTTAGCTCTGTTATGCATCTTTATTTGGGTTATTTACATTTTTGGTGTCTAACATCTTGATTTCTTCTTAAATTTTGGATAACAGCCACTCAAAACCAATAGCCCTTCTTTATATAAATGATAAGAGCAGAGAAAGAAATCAGGGAAACAACATCCTTTACAATAACCATGAATAATATAAAATATCCTGGTGTAAGTCTAACCAAGCAAGTGAAAGACCTATATTACAATAACTTTGGGTCACTGAAGAAAGAAATCGAGGAATATATCAGAAGATAGAAAAAGATTCCCAATGTTCATGGATCAGTAGGATTGACATAGTGAAAATGGCCCTCTTACCAAGATCCATTTACAGATTCAATGCAATTCTCAACTCCAACACAATTCTTAACAGACTTTGACAGGGAAATCTTTATATGGAAAAACAAAAAATCCAGGATAGCTAAAAAATCTGAATAATAAAAGAACTTCTGGTGGAATCACCATCCCTGATCTCATACTGTACTGCAGAGTAATAGTAATAAATCTGTGTAGTGTTGATATAGGAACAGATAGGTTGATCAACAATATATAATCAATGAACCTGAGATAAATCCACACACCTATGTACACTCGAGTTTTGTCAAAGAAGGGAAAAGTCATACAATCTTTAAAAAAATGCATTTATAAGAAACTTGTATTGATGTAATTGGGTATCTGTATGCAGAAGAAGGCAAATTTATCCATATTTATTACCCTGCACAAAACTCAAGTTCAAGTGGATGAAAAACTTGACTCTATATCTGGATACTCTAAATGTAATAGAACAGAGTGGCATAGCCTTGAATTCATTGCACAGAAAGCAACTCATTGAAGAGAACACCAACAGCTCTGACTCCGAGATCAACAACTGATAAATGGGACCCGATGAAACTGAAAACTTTCAGTAAGAAAAGGTGACACTCAACTCAACAGAACAGCAGCCTACAGTTGGAAAAAGTTCTTCTCCAACCCTTCATCTGACAGGAGGCAAATATCCAAATTTTACAAAGGGTCTGTTTTATGAAAATCTGAAATCCATATACATATTTATCCTCATTGATCAGTTGTGATGAAAAGAATGTCATACAATCAATTGTAAACTGACTAAGCTTTTCCTAATCTTGAAGCAAGTGATTTAAATCACTTCTGGAACACCAGAATTGATAGCTCTGTCATATTTGAATTTTACTTCTGGAACAGTAAATATTAATTTCACCTTAGCAGATTCCTTCATTCATCTGTATCCAATATATTAACATCCATCTTTTCTGTCTTCCTTTTGTCATTTCCTGACACTAAAAATGGTTGTCACAAACATTTAACACCACTTGTCAATACTTCCTTTTTTTTCATTTTGTTAGTTTTTTCACTCAATCTCAAATATGCTATTCTCTTTGTAAGAAAATGTATTTCCCCTCTTTTGTTTCCTTCTGTAACTCCACAACCTAGAAAGCAGTGTTTTCTAGTTTTGTGTTCTTGAGAATAAAATTTATGCAGCTGGTAAAATAAAGGAAACAGAAAACGACTAAAATCAACATTGCTACTACCTATCCCATCATTTGTCAGGGAAAAGTTGTTCCCATTATGAATATTGTAAGCAAACTACATTTGATATTTAAATTTACCTGTGTTCCTGAATTAAGACCATAATTTATTGTTTGGTGTAAAGCAAAAGGATGTTTTACTCAGTTCAACTGTAAAATTTTAACATATGGCTCTGGTCATAAATCTAAAAATAGTAAAAATATAATGTAATAACTTTAATTCAATAACTTAATTTAATAATACATCATTTTTAAAGAGAAAAATAGATATTCTCTAATTGATAATTGTTATCATTGAAATAAAATATTACTGTGAAGTGCTCAGTATCAGTTTTTTTTTAATCTTTATTAACTTGAGTATTTCTTATTTACATTTCGGTTGTTATTCCCCTTCCCAATTTCCCGGCCAACATCCCCCTAACCCCTTCCCCTCCCCTTCTATATGGGCTTTCCCTCCCCATCATCCCCCCATTACCATCCTCCCCCCAACATCACGTTCACTGGGTGTTCAGTATCAGCTTTTATTTGACAAAATAAACTATCAGAAAAACTGAAAATAGGTTAAACTGAGATTATCCTGTCTGAAGAACAGAAACAAAATTAATCTAAAAATAAAAAGATACTTAAAGAACTTTGGAATGTAATCAATGTACATCAATATACCAATACATGTAAATATGGATAAAGGATCCAAAGAGTACTGGGAAAATAATGTATAATAATTACATATTAGTTTCCTAGTACTAATTCCTAGCCAATAATTACATATAAAGATGTTTAATATCATTGTCATTAGGAAATTCCATATTGAGATCACTTCTAAATCCTTGGGGTAACTTTGTCAGAAAGGCACTTTACCACTTTATAATAAAGTAGCGAATCAATGACCATTGTGCTTTTCTGTTTTGTCTGTAAAACAGGCACTGAGAAAAGTATTCTAGCACTTCCCCAGGGCATTAAACAGATTTGCATATTATACAGCACTCCTAGTATATAATCATACTTTAAAAATACATTTATACAAAAATTTGTATGTAAAAATTTATGTAGTATTATTCATAATTACCAAAGTGTACAAGTAAATCAATGTCTGTTAATAAAGGTATATGTAAGGTGCTATATTCATACAAAATGACTTATTTAGCAAATAACAATTGTTTCTAATATGCTGTTGAGACTTAAAAACATTTTACTGAGGAGATAAGCCAGATACATAGTAACATTGTATGTTATCACACTTATATAAGATAACTGCAATAAGTAAATCTATATAAGCTGGAAACAAATATTACTGGATAAGAGGTGGATGGTGGTAATGGCAAATGTTTACTGAGTATAGGATATCTTTCCAGAGTGAAGAAACTGTTTAGAAACTAAAGGAGACTGAGAGTCTTACAGCATTGTGAATATACTACATAGCATTGAATTACATATTAAAAGCTTATGTTATTCACTTTTACTTTGTTATTGTAAAATGTTTAACAGAAAAAAACTGAAGAGTGGAATACTTTACCTTGGTTTATAGCTTCAGATATTCTATCCAGTCACAAGCTATGTTAATTTCTGAGCCTTTTGTGATGGTGAAGAAATTCATTATGGCAAAAATTATTCATTTCATAGTAGGAAAGAAAGAGGGAAGCAGAAAAGGAGAAAGACTGGAAGACCGAGAATAAGAATTTGTCCCTGGTAGTATTATTCTTTCTTTCTGGCACCACTCCTAAAGCTTCTACAACTGGTCAAAATAACATCAACTGGAGAATAAATCTTGCAAAGATGAGCCTGTGGAAGATATAACACAACTATGACGAGGGATACTTGGTGATTGATATATGCATATATATATGTACATATATACATATATATTTAAAATACAGGAGTGTTATATAAATTAAGTCAGTTCTGAAAAAATTGTGTCTCATAATTTATTTTATTTTAGTTCTTCATAAGGTAACAACATAGTATTCAGGGACACTAGTAATTCTGATTTTCAAATTAAATATATCTTTGAGTAAGACAGAATATACCTCTAGTATAAGTAAATCTGAAATGAAGACTAAAGTATAACCTAGTGTTGGAACATTCTCCTAGCATGCT
This sequence comes from Rattus norvegicus, assembly GCF_021556685.1. NCBI lineage: Eukaryota > Metazoa > Chordata > Mammalia > Rodentia > Muridae > Rattus > Rattus norvegicus. Next base: position 52,336,158 of record NC_141554.1, on the reverse strand, counting down.
CACAACCTTGGAATACAATCTAAGTACCACAAAATAATGAATAAATAAGTTGGAGGATAAATAATAAATGAAGTGACTTAAAAGTAAATCTTTGTTTCTGTGAGTCCTAGAGATGCTCAAGTTCAAAGTTCTTCTATTAATAAGGTAATTAATCTTAGTCATATAATCACTTTGATAATTAAAATATTCATTACACTTTGCTAACACTTTGTAAGTATTTGGGAAAGATAAAGCTAAAAAAACTAAACTATAGATAAAAGTAATTTAGAGCTTCATTTCTTATATATTCTTTAAAATTAAAATTAAAAGGTATATCCTTAATAATGTAACAATGTGGCTTGCTAAGTAGAAAAATACTATTTACTTAACCCAGACAACTTTGTTGAGTGTGTTGATTTGATGACTAAAAGCATTTGTGTATTTTCTGTTTTATCATTCTTGTTTACTTTGTGATAAGTTCATACACATGTATCTTGGTCATATTCATCCCCACATCCCACCTCCAATTGCAATTAGAAACTCTAATACATCTCCCTTCCAATTTCCCAATTTCATGTCCATTAGTTTTTAATATCCAATGCTTTCTCCTGAACCAATCAAGGAAAAATTTTCCATAGGTGTATCAATGTAAGTTTAGCAACTAACTTTGTATAGTAAAACAACCACATTTTTTTATAACCATAGTTTTGTGAAGGCCATGCTATCTAGGGAAATGTATGAAAGAGACTAAAGAATATAATAATGACTCTTAGATGTTAAGCTAGGCTAAGTTATATTTTAAATGGTTTTCTAATTCCACTAACAGCAGGAACAAAGATAGAAGCAGTCAGAACCCACCATTTAATGGGAAAAATGTAAGAAAAATGTAAGATTGTTGTAATTGGTCCTAAGAGGATATTGAATTTCCACTAACTAAATCTAGCTGTGACTTCTTAATGATAAATGCCTATAGGGAGGCAGCTCTTGTCTTTCAGAGACAAAGAATGAAAAACAAAACAATACTTCACTCTTCTTCAGGCAGGAGTACATCAGTTTTTGGTATAGAACAGTATCTAGGTATGGGTAATTTTATTTATTCAAGAAAACAGTCTTTTATTATATATGAATTCTTTGTTTTTAAATTTTAGAAGAAGCAATTAAAACCCTTAGGATAAGTAAAATAAAAGTAGCAAAGTTCTAGTGGAAAAGCCTATGAGAAAAGTTTTTAAACTGACATGAATTTAAGGCAAAAGATATGGGTTTATACATGAATAGATACAAATGATGCTCATGTAAATGGAGGAGAAAATTAAAAGGTATATCCTTAATAATGTAACAATGTGGCTTGCTAAGTAGAATGTGTAGACCTTAGAATGTAGTTCAGAGGAGTAACAATAGAAATTATAGGGAAATTGATCCTTCTGAGAGGACATCCAGATATTCAAATGCTTGATTTTATAAATGAGAACCTATCATTGATCCTTCATTACTCATTACGTACGAGAAAAAATAAAGCTGTCCCAGACCAATGAATCTCAGCACAGAAATAGTATCACCAGGTTAGCGCATATGGTTTATAAAAACTATGTGACTTTCCTTACCCAGATTACAATAAATTATGAAAATAAACCATAAAATCAGTTAATTCAAAATGAATAACAGCTTATGAAAACAAGAGGAAATTCTGATTGGAGAGAAAATAAGTTTCTAGTTGGCTCATGCAGAGAGAAATAGGTCCAGATTGGAAAGACTTTAACATGGGTAAATGCCTTTCTAATAAATTATGTTAATCAGAAAATAGTTTACTTAGCTGAAAAAGAGTATAGAAATGGAAGATCACACACACAAAAGCCTTTGGCCTTACCTATTCAAGCATTTTCAAGTGAAAGATATTCTAGTTCTGGATCTAATCCTAGTGGTATTTCCTTATGGCAAGAAAGGAAATTTTAAGCAAACAAAATATGGTATTTTTATTATGCATCTATACTTAACACTACCCACATACACTGCGGTTAAGTATTATTTTCTGTATACTGAGGAAAAATGCATAGTTATTTCATTTTCAAACATCCCAGTATTTGCAAATATTATTATCTATTGTGAACTTTGTGTTCTAGTCCATATCTAAGCTTTTGTAGCCATTGTATACTTCATCTTGTTTTAATGATATACTGATATCATGGAATATTACTTGGGTTCTTCTCTTGGGCTACAGATATAAGTTGATTAATGAGTGATACCATCATGAGATAAAAACATAAGTGAAGATAGAGAACATAACTTTGAGTTCATATTGAAAATAGGTACATTTTTCTTCCCAGGTTTACAGTTCCTTGCAAGTGGGACTTCATTTTCAACAACAGATTTGTTTGTGTTTTGATAACTATTTTGATACTTTTCACTCCCAGCCTAGTCAAGAGAAGGAGATTTTCAGGTTTTAGTCCATTCGGATATATGCCAGCCCCTGTTAAATTCTCACACATATTTTCTCACACTTTTGAAACAATCCTTTCAAAAATTGTGTACAATTGCCTAATTTCAGTGTGGCAAATTATACCTGCTAAGTCCCATATTAATATACATGACTAATGTGATTTGTGCCCTGGCTGTGGATGCAAACTCAAATTGCATGAGTATTCACATATTTAATCATACATGATTAGTTACAACATGGATATTAGTAAATCTGTCAATATTTTAAAAGTCTGATAGGTTTTCTCACTTGGTAGTACTATAGGCAATATATATTACTGGATATGATCACTACACTTAATCCATTTATTATCAGAACTGAACTGTAGAATATTAAGATATAACATTGGATCATCTTGGAACCAAAAACAATTCCCTATAATCCCATAATTCATCTGTAAAACTATACCCTCACCACCATACTCATCAAAGAAAAAAATCTATCAAGGTGAACTCTCAATTCTGAACATCTCTTCTCGAATTGCAAGGGCACCCCCATTCATAAAAGAAACTTTATTAACTCAAAGCACACATTATACCACACACAATAATAGTGGGAGGCTACAACATCCCTCTATCACCCATGAACAGAGCATGAAAACAGAAACTAAACAGAGACACAGGGAAAAAAAGAAGTTATAATCCAAATGTATTTAACAGACATCTCAAGAACATTTCATCCTAAAACAAAAGGATATACATTCTTCTCAGTACTTTATGGTACCATCTCAAAAATCAACCATATAATTGGACACAAAACAACACACACATGGATATTGAATTGATCCTATGTATTCAGTTGAACTAGGGTTGGTCTCGTATAAAACAATAGAAAGAAAACAATAGAAAGTCCACATACACACGGGAGCTGAACAACTCTCAACTCAATGATAACTTGGTCAAGGAAGAAATAATGAAATTAACCATGTATATATAAGGTTTCTGTTGCCTTTGTTGTTGTTGAATACCAGCCTTATTCCATGGTGATATGATAAAATGCATGGGATTATTTCAATCTTCTTGTATCTGTTAAGGCCTGTTTTGGGAGCCACTTTTGGAGAAAGTTCCATGAGATACTGAGAAGAAGGTATATTATTTTGTTTTAGCATGAAATGTTCTATAGATATATCTTAAACCCATTTGGTAATAACATCTGTTAGATTCACTGTGTCTCTGTTTATTTCTGTTTCCATGATCTGTCCATTGCTGAGAGTGGGGTGTTGAAGCCCCTCTCTATATTGTGTGTGGTGCAATGTTTACTTTGAACTTTAGTAAAATTTCTTTTATGAATATGGTTGCCCTTGCATTTGAAGCATTGATATTCAGGATTGAGAGTTCATCTTGGTGGGTTTTTCCTTCTATTGATGTTAGGTGATATGAAGAAATAGTGACTGTGGCGGATCCCGTCCTGCAGCAGCTCTCTGCTCCCAGACACCGTGGGAGAGAGACCCGACCGCCTGGTCAGGTGGGCACTCCTGAGGCTGCAGAGCGAAAGAGACCACCAACACTGCCCACCCCTGCCCACATCCCTGGCCCAAGAGGAAACTGTATAAGGCCTCTGGGTTCCCATGGGGGAGGGCTCAGGAGTGGCAGGACCACTGCGTCTGAGACACCTCCGGAACCTGAAGGAAACAGACCAGATAAACAGCTCTCTGCACCCAAATCCCATGGGAGGGAGAGCTAAACCCTCAGAGAGGCAGACAAGCTGGGGAAACCAGAAGAGACTGCACTCTGCATACACTTATCGGACAACAGAGCAAAACACCAAACGCCATCTGGAACCCTGGTGCACTGAAGCTCCCGGAAAAGGTGGCACAGATCTTCCTGGTTGCTGCTGCCAGGGAGAGCTCTTGGGTAGCACCCCGCGAGCAAACTTGAGCCTCGGGACCACAGGTAAGACCACCTTTTCTACTGCAAGTGACCTGTCCGGTGAACTCAAGACACAGGCCCACAGGAAAAGCTGAAGACATGTACAGAGGGAAAACTACACGCCTGAAAGCAGAACACTCTGTCGCCATAACAGGCTGAAAGAAAACAGGAAAACAGGTCTACAGCACTCCTGACACACAGGCTTATAGGGCAGTCTAGCCACTGTCAGAAATAGCAGAACAAAGTAACACTAGAGATAATCTGATGGCGAGAGGCAAGCGCAGGAACCCAAGCAACAGAATCCAAGACTACATGGCACCATCGGAGCCCAATTCTCCCACCAAAACAAACATGGAATATACAAACACACCAGAAAAGCAAGATCTAGTTTCAAAATCATATTTGATCATGATGCTGGAGGACTTCAAGAAAGACGTGAAGAACTCCCTTAGAGAACAAGTAGAAGCCTACAGAGAGGAATCACAAAAATGCCTGAAAGAATTCCAGGAAAACATAAATAAACAAGTAGAAGCCCAAAAGAGAGGAGTCACAAAAATCCCTGAAAGAATTCCAGGAAATCATAAATAAACAAGTAGAAGCCCATAGAGAGGAGTCACAAAAATCCCTGAAAAAATTCAAGGAAAACACAATCAAAGAGTTGAAGGAATTAAAAATGGAAATAGAAGCAATCAAGAAAGAACACATGGAAACAACCCTGGATATAGAAAACCAAAAAAAGAGACAAGGAGCTGTAGATACAAGCTTCACCAACAGAATACAGGAGATGGAAGAAAGAATCTCAGGAGCAGAAGATTCCATAGAAAACATTGACTCAACTGTCAAAGATAATGTAAAGCAGAAAAAGCTACTGGTCCAAAACATACAGGAAATCCAGGACTCAATGACAAGATCAAACCTAATGATAATAGGTATAGAAGAGAGTGAAGACTCCCAGCTCAAAGGACTAGTAAATATCTTCAACAAAATTATAGAAGAAAAGTTCCCTAACCTAAAAAAAGAGATACCCATAGGCATACAAGAAGACTACAGAACTCCAAATAGATTGGACCAGAAAAGAAACACCTCCCGTCACATAATAGTCAAAACACCAAACGCACAAAATAAAGAAAGAATATTAAAAGCAGTAAGGGAAAAAGGTCAAGTAACATATAAAGGCAGACCTATCAGAATCACACCAGACTTTTCGCCAGAAACTATGAAGGCCAGAAGATCCTGGACAGATGTCATACAGACCCTAAGAGAACACAAATGCCAGCCCAGGTTACTGTATCCTGCAAAATTCTCAATTAATATAGATGGAGAAACCAAGACATTCCATGACAAAACCAAATTTACACAATATCTTTCTACAAATCCAGCACTACAAAGGATAATAAATGGTAAAGCCCAACATAAGGAGGCAAGCTATACCCTAGAAGAAGCAAGAAACTAATTGTCTTGGCAACAAAACAAAGAGAAGAAAAGCACACAAACATAACCTCACATCCAAATATGAATACGACAGGAAGCAATAATCACTATTCCTTAATATCTCTCAACATCAATGGCCTCAACTCCCCAATAAAGAGACATAGATTAACAAACTGGATACGCAATGAGGAACCAGCATTCTGCTGCCTACAGGAAACACACCTCAGAGACAAAGACATACACTACCTCAGAGTGAAAGGCTGGAAAACAACTTTCCAAGCATATGGTCGGAAGAAGCAAGCTGGAGTTGCCATTCTAATATCAGATAAAATCAATTTTCAACTAAAAGTCATCAAAAAAGATAAGGAAGGACACTTCATATTCATCAAAGGAAAAATCCACCAAGATGAACTCTCAATCCTAAATATCTATGCCCCAAATACAAGGGCACCTACATACGTTAAAGAAACCTTACTAAAGCTCAAAACACACATTGCACCTCATACAATAATAGTAGGAGATTTCAACACCCCACTCTCATCAATGGACAGATCATGGAAACAGAAATTAAACAGAGTCGTAGACAGACTAAGAGAAGTCATGAGCCAAATGGACTTAAGGAATATTTATAGAACATTCTATCCTAAAGCAAAAGGATATAACTTCTTCTCAGCTCCTCATGGTACTTTCTCAAAAATTGACCATATAATTGGTCAAAAAACGGGCCTCAATAGGTACAGAAAGATAGAAATAATCCCATGCGTGCTATTAGACACCACGGCCTAAAACTGGTGTTCAATAACAATAAGGGAAGAATGCCCACATATACGTGGAAATTGAACAATGCTCTTCTCAATGATAACCTGGTCAAGGAAGAAATAAAGAAAGAAATTAAAGACTTTTTAGAATTTAATGAAAATGAAGGTACAACATACCCAAACTTATGGGACACAATGAAAGCTGTGCTAAGAGGAAAATTCATAGCGCTGAGTGCCTGCAGAAAGAAACAGGAAAGAGCATATGTCAGTAGCTTGACAGCACACCTAAAAGCTCTAGAACAAAAAGAAGCAAATACACGCAGGAGGAGTAGAAGGCAGGAAATAATCAAACTCAGAGCTGAAATTAACCAAGTAGAAACAAAAAGGACAATAGAAAGAATCAACAGGACCAAAAGTTGGTTCTTTGAGAAAATCAACAAGATAGATAAACCCTTAGCCAGACTAACGAGAAGACACAGAGAGTGTGTCCAAATTAACAAAATCAGAAATGAAAAAGGAGACATAACTACAGATTCAGAGGAAATTCAAAAAATCATCAGATCTTACTATAAAAGCCTTTATTCAACAAATTTGAAAATCTGCAGGAAATGGACAATTTCCTAGACAGATACCAGGTACCGAAGTTAAATCAGGAACAGATAAACCAGTTAAACAACCCCGTAACTCCTAAGGAAATAGAAGCAGTCATTAAAGGTCTCCCAACCAAAAAGAGCCCAGGTTCAGACGGGTTTAGTGCAGAATTCTATCAGACCTTCATAGAAGACCTCATACCAATATTATCCAAACTATTCCACAAAATTGAAACAGATGGAGCACTAACGAATTCTTTCCGTGAAGCCACAATTACTCTTCTACCTAAACCACACAAAGACCCAACAAAGCAAGAGTCCTTCAGACCAATTTCCCTTATGAATATCGACGCAAGAATAAGCAATAAAATTCTGGCAAACCGAATCCAAGAGCACATCAAAACAATCATCCACCATGATCAAGTAGGCTTCATCCCAGGCATGCAGGGATGGTTTAATATAAGGAAAACCATTAACGTGATCCATTTTATAAACAAACTGAAAGAACAAAACCACATGATCATTTCATTAGATGCTGAGAAAGCATTTGATAAAATTCAACACCCCTTCATGATAAAAGTCCTGGAAAGAATAGGAATTCAAGGCCCATACCTACACATAGTAAAAGCCATATACAGCAAAGCAGTTGCTAACATTAAAGTAAATGGAGAGAAACTTGAAGCAATCCCACTAAAATCAGGGACTAGACAAGGCTGCCCACTCTCTCCCTACTTATTCAATATAGTTCTTGAAGTTCTAGCCAGGGCAATCAGACAACAAAAGGAGGTCAAGGGGATACAGATTGGAAAAGAAGAAGTCAAAATATCACTATTTGCAGATGATATGATAGTATATATAAGCGATCCCAAAAGTTCCACCAGAGAACTACTAAAGCTGATAAACAACTTCAGCAAAGTGGCTGGGTATAAAATTAACTCAAATAAATCAATAGCCTTCCTCTACACAAAAGAGAAACAAGCCGAGAAAGAAATTAGGGAAACAGCACCCTTCATAATAGACCCAAATAATATAAAGTACCTCGGTGTGACTTTAACCAAGCAAGTAAAAGATCTGTACAATAAGAACTTCAAGACTCTGAAGAAAGAAATTGAAGACCTTAGAAGATGGAAAGATCTCCCATGCTCATGGATTGGCAGGATCAATATAGTAAAAATGGCCATTTTACCAAAAGCAATCTACAGATTCAATGCAATCCCCATCAAAATACCAATCCAATTCTTCAAAGAGTTAGACAGAACAATTTGCAAATTCATCTGGAATAACAAAAAACCCAGGATAGCTAAAGCTATCCTCAACAATAAAAGGACTTCAGGGGGAATCACTATCCCTGAACTCAAGCAGTATTACAGAGCAATAGTGATGAAAACTGCATGGTATTGGTACAGAGACAGAAAGATAGACCAATGGAATAGAATTGAAGACCCAGAAATGAACCCACACACCTATGGTCACTTGATTTTTGACAAAGGAGCCAAAGCCATCCAATGGAAAAAAGATAGCATTTTCAGCAAATGGTGCTGGTTCAACTGGAGGTCAATATGTAGAAGAATGCAGATCGATCCATGCTTATCACCCTGTACAAAGCTTAAGTCCAAGTGGTTCAAGGACCTCCACATCAAACCAGACACACTCAAACTAATAGAAGAGAAACTAGGGAAGCATCTGGAACACATGGACAGTGGAAAAAATTTCCTGAACAAAACACAAATGGCTTATGCTCTAAGATCAAGAATCAACAAATGGGATCTCATAAAACTGCAAAGCTTCTGTAAGGCAAAGGACACTGTGGTTAGGACAAAACGGCAACCAACAGATTGGGAAAAGATATTTACCAATCCTACAACAGATAGAAGCCTTATATCCAAAATATACAAAGAACTCAAGAAGTTAGACCGCAGGGAGACAAATAACCCTATTAAAAATGGGGTTCAGAGCTAAACAAACAATTCACAGCTGAGGAATGCCGAATGGCTGAGAAACACCTAAAGAAATGTTCAACATCTTTAGTCATAAGGGAAATGCAAATCAAAACAACCCTGAGATTTCACCTCACACCACTGAGAATGGCTAAGATCAAATACTCACGTGACAGCAGATGCTGGCGAGGATGCAGAGAAAGTTGAACACTCCTCCATTGTTGGTGGGATTGCAGACTGGTACAACCATTCTGGAAATCAGTCTGGAGGTTCCTCAGAAAATTGGACATTGAACTGCCTGAGGATCCAGCTATACCTCTTTTGGGCATATACCCAAAAGATGCCCCAACATATAAAAAAGACATGTGCCCCACTATGTTCATAGCAGCATTATTTATAATAGCCAGAAGCTGGAAAAAACCCAGATACCCTTCGACAGAGGAATGGATACAGAAAATGTGGTACATCTACACAATGGAATATTACTCAGCTATCAAAAACAACGGCTTTATGAAATTCGTAGGCAAATGGTTGGAACTGAAAAATATCATTCTGAGTGAGCTAACCCAATCACAGAAAGACATACATGGTATGCACTCATTGATAAGTGGCTATTAGCCCAAATGCTTGAATTACCCTAGATGCCTAGAACAATTGAAACTCAAGATGGATGATCAAAATGTGTATGTTTCACGCCTTCTTTAAAAGGGGAACAAGAATACCCTTGGCAGGGAAGAGAGAGGCAAAGATTAAAACAGAGACTGAAGTAACACCCATTCAGAGCCTGCCCCACATGTGGCCCATACATATACAGCCACCCAATTAGACAAGATGGATGAAGCAAAGAAGTGCAGACCGACAGGAGCCGGATGTAGATCGCTCCTGAGAGACACAGCCAGAATACAGCAAATACAGAGGCGAATGCCAGCAGCAAACCACTGAACTGAGAATAGAACCCCCATTGCAGGAATCAGAGAAAGACCTGGAAGAGCTTAAAGGGGCTCGAGACCCCATATGTACAACAATGCCAAGCAACCAGAGCTTCCAGGGACTAAGCCACTACCTAAAGACTATACATGGACTGACCCTGGACTCTGACCACATAGGTAACAATGAATATCTTAGTAAGAGCACCAGTGGAAGGGGAAGCCCTGGGTCCTGCTAAGACTGAACCCCCAGTGAACTAGACTGTTGAGGGGAGGGCGGCAATGGGGGGAGGGTTGGGAGGGGAATACCCATAAGGAAGGGGAGGGGGGAGGGGGGAGGGGGATTTTTGCCCGGAAACCGGGAAAGGGAATAACACTTGAAATGTATATAAGAAATACTCAAGTTAATAAAAAAATAGTGATTGTTACCTCCTGTTATTTTTGTTGTTAAAGGTGGAATTATGTTTGTGTGGCTGTCTTCTTTAGGGTTAGTTGAAAGAAGACTACTTTCTTGCTTTTACTAGTTTTGTGGAAAGATATTGTATGAATTTGGTTATGTCATGGAATATCTTGGTTTTTCCATCTATGGAAATTGAGACTTTTGCTAGATATAGTAGCCAGGGGGGGGTTGATTTGTGTTCTCTTAGGGTCTGTATGACATCTTCCCAGGATCTTCTAGCCTTTGAGGTCTCTGTTGAGAAGTGTGGTGTAATTCTGATAGGTCTACCTTATATGTTACTTGACTGTTTTTCCCTTACTGCTTTCAATATTTTTTGTTTTGCTTTGTCCTTTTGGTGTTTTGACTATTATGTGATGGGAGGAATTTCATTTCTGGTTTAATCTATTTGGAATTTTGTAGACTTCTTGTATGTTCATGGGCATCCCTTACCTTAGGTTAGGGAAGTTTTCTTCTATAATTTTGTTGAAGATACTTACTGGCCCATTAGGTTGGGAGTCTTCACTCTTTTCTATACCTATTATCCTTAGGTTTGATCTTCTCATTGTGTCTTGGATTTCCGGGAATTTTTTGGGCTAGGAGCTTTTTGTGTTTTACATTGCCTTTGATGGTTGTGACAATGTTTTCTATGATATCTTCTGCCCCTGAGATTCTCTCTTCTATCTCTTGTATTCTGTTGGTGATACTTGCATCTATGACTCCTGATCTCTTTCCTAGGATTTGTATCTCCAGGGTTGTCTCCTTTTGTGCCTTATTGTTTTTATTTCCATTTTTATATCCTGGATGGTTTTGTTCAATTCTTTCACCTGTTTGGTTGTATTTTCCTGTAACTCTTCAAGAAATTTTTTCGTTTCTTCTTTAACGACTTCTACTTGTTTACTATGTCCTCCTGTATTTCTTTACTGGAGTTATTCATGTCTTTCTTAAAGTCCTCTATCATCATCATGGGATATAATTTTAAATCAAAATCTTGCCTTTTCACTGTATGGGGTATCCAGTACTTGCTGTGGTGAGAGAACTGGGTTCTGATTATCCTAGGTAGTCTTGGTTTCTGTTACTTAGTCTCTTGACTTTGCCTCTTGACCTCTGGTTTTACCTGATGTTAATTGGTCTTGTATCTGACTGGAGCTTGCTCCTCTTGTGGGCCTGTGAGCCTGTGATCTTTAGAGTGAGAGCATTCCTGGCAGACCAGCTCTCTCCAGGCACGCTGTTGGACAGCTTTAGCTCTGGGCGCAGATGGAGACTGGAAGGATCCTGTCCTAGGCTGCTTCACAATTTCTGTGCCCTGTGCACTCCTGCTGGGTCCCAGAAATCCAAGAAATGAAGTCCTGGTGGGTACAATTAGTGGAGCAAAATTGGAGTCTCACCTGTAGGCTTAGGAATGAGAATGCTCTTGAGAGACCAGCTCTCTCCCAGTAGGTTTTGGATCTGGAGGCCTATGCAGCCTTAGCTCTGGACTCAGACGTAGACTGTAAGTTGACCCAGCCTTTTTCTTCCTAGAATATACCAGAAGATCCTAGGTACAATCAAGAGATGCTTGTTTGTCTATGTTTATTGCTGTCCTATTCACAAAAGCTATGAAACTCAATGACCTAGATACCCATAAGTAAATTAATAGCTAAAGATATGGTGCACATATGTAGTGAAATTGAATTTGACTGAAAGGAAAAATCAGAATATTTGCAAGAAAACAGAATAGGAATTCACTGTGTTAATTAAAAATGACAAACTGAGAAATAAAAATTTCGCATTTTCTCTCTTGTACAGGTATCTCTCTTTCTACATGTATCTTGAATGTAGGACATAAAGGTGTCCCGGATTCCATCAGGGATGGCCATTCTACAGTCAAATGTCTCCTTTCAGTGTTATTTAATGGGGTGCTGTGAACTTAAATTATGCAAACTTATAATGAATTCTGTTAGGAACAAAAGGGAAAAATAAGTAGTGACAATAAAGTAAAAATTCTGTTGTCTAAAATGTTATTAACTCAAACAACAAATAACATAAATAGACACAAATTCTGAAAAACAAACAGTAGTGAAACATTATATGTACATGCTGAGAATTGAAACTGTATCTCTGAAAGATCAGTAAGTACTTTTATCTCCAGAGGCTTCTCTATGAGCTCATCAACTACATGTATAGAACTGCCTGTGTGTAACATTTCTAATGAATCAATTTAACGGCCATCAATCGGCTATACTCTTCCTCATTCTTCTTCTGCTAGGACATTATAATTGTATTATAACTGTTATCAGGGTTAAATAATGCTGAAATGCTCATAAGCTACACTATGGATGCCTAAAGTTTCCTTGGATTGAAATGCTCTACTAATACTCAGTATTTTATGTACCTTTTCTGTCTTTCAGCAGAGTGTTTTTTTAATATGCTAAACTTTATAACTTTCGGATTTGAAAGAACAATTGATCATATTGAAAAACTGCAATCACTTCAGATTACTTCTCTTTAGTTTTAGACTTTTATATTCATGAGAAATGTTTGTGTGTGTGTGTGTGTGTGTGTGTGTGCACTATATGTCCATGTTTATAAACACAATCTGAATATTTTGGGTTGTTTTTAATTTTTAAATTTTTGTATATATTTTGCATAATCTTTTTTCTCTTACTATGCCTAATACACCTTTTGTTAGGAAATGTTGTTCTAGAATGTAGCTATTGCTCTAATGATCAAACAAGGTTTGGGTTAGACCAAGAACAGAAATCATTTTGAAAACCAGGAACAGACATCAGTAATGTTTTAAAGAAAAATAAGGGCATATAATTTTTCCCTTATTTTGGAATTTTTATAAACCTAAAATAATCGGGGCAGTTGGAAGTTCTAGATTTGAAAGCGTCTCCACTTCTCTATCTTCATCTTTCTGTAGAAGATTTACAGAGTTAGAGAATATATCTTTGCTTGATCTCTGCAACATTATAAATTAAATTTAAATATGGATTTTAGTTTTTCCTGTCCTCTGCTACAGGAATGTGCATACTTTTATGTTGCTCAAAATGTTTTTTGGTTCTTACTGTCAACTGAAAATTTGCAAATAATTGCTCTTAATATCATTCATTTTCAGCATTTTTCGGTACCTTTTTACTCAATATTATTTGAATTACTACTACAATTATTATTATTATTATTATTATTATTATTATTATTATTATTTATTATCATTGGAGAACTTCGTAAAGTCACAGATACCTTTCAGGGCACATCCTTCTTCCATGACTGCATCACATTTACACTTCATTTGTACAGCAGTTAAAATACTACATCCTTCCAGTGTTACCAATTAAAAAAGAGGGAAGTGATGGTCATCAGCAAAACAGCTAGCAAAGAAAATCATCTTTATGGTATTGACTACAGATTTAGAATTTATGTGGAACAGCAGTATAGAGTCTGTAGTTATATATAAGCATAGTTATTTTGCATTAGTTGTAAAGTCACATGATCTATATATAGTATGTTGATGAATACTCTAGGTATACACTTTTCCTGCACCAGAGTTTGGAAGTAAGTCTGTATTTCTATAAAGAAATGAAATTGGGAAGTAAAGGGCGAAAATAGTAAGTTAAAGAGAATAAGTTAGTAAGTCATAGTAGAGTCAGTCAAGAAAATTATTTTGTGTTCCATTTAATGAAATAATTTTAAAGAAGTCCCTATTATGCCTGGAGCTATCAACAGACCATGGGAAACAAATTCTGTGGTCATCATTTTCAGTTCTCCAGTAGATTATTTAGTGCCAAGTCTCATTTTTTAATTCTGTCTTAATATTATTTATAACCAGCAAGGAATGTTGAATCACATCTGTAAAGAATCAGAGAAATATGACTATAAGTAGTGAAATAAAAAGCTGAACTGGAATGTCCTTATAACCAAAGCATTGGTTGATCTCAGAATTCTCAAGCTGAAATGATCTATTAGATTACTGAAAGTTAAAGGAAAGAAGTGTGATTTCCTAGCTTTGTCCTGACCACCACTGGGCTAAGTTTGTGCATGAGAAAAGAAGAAAATCTTAAGTGAGTTATTTCCTTTCAGGTAATAAGAATTTCTGAAGAATGACTCAAATATGTTTGTTTTTTAACTATCACCATCCCTGACACCAAAGAGTGAGTGAGTGAAAGTGATGTAATATTGAATCCCTTGTAGATTATGTCAATAATCTGTAGTGAAACCCTATAAGAAATGTTGAGAAAATTGGTTCTCCCTAGGTACTATTTACTAGTAAGTTCATCCTCAATGTCTCCATGAAAAAAACTAAGAAAAATTTCAATTACATCACCTATCTTTCCATTTCAAGCTTTCCCTCAATTGCTTACTAGCCAGTCTGGTCTAAAGTTCAATATATAAAGACTTGCTTAATTTTTTTCTTTTTGTCCTTTACTTCAAACATTTCCATATTATTCCTTTAAAAATATCAGCATGCAACATACTCTTCTTGATTAAGTTTTCCTGTGACTAAAAATATACAGTTCATATTTGTTTCAAAATCAAAGTCAAATATTTCTTTGCTTTTGAAGCTATAGTATTAAAATAGGAAGTTCAGATTGACTTGATTAAAGAAGATTCTTTTTTAAAAAACCCTATTGATTAAGAAATGTAGAAGAAGGGCTGGAGACATGGTCTAACAGTGACTAACACACACTACTTTTGCAGAGACCCACAGTTTGGTGCCCAGAACCCATGTCACATAAGTAAAAGCACCTGTAACTAAAGCTCAAGGGATTCAATACCTCTTCACTCTGTGGGCTCCTGCACTCAGGTGCTCAAACCGACTTACACAGAATTAAAATAAATAAATCTTAAAAACTAAATAAGGAAGTTTTGGTTTCACTTCATGGCTGAGTTGTGGCAGAGTTTACATCTTATCTTTCTGGTGTGATATGATATTCCGACAGTTTTCATAACCTACAAGTTATTCCAATTTTATCAAATACAATACAAAAATCTCAATTAATGTTATCTTCCTCCCTGTTAAGAAGCAGTGATATGTATATAACAGTAAGAAAGACACAGAACAGGGGAGGGATGAAGAAGCAAGAGAGGCAGAAAGCAAGACAAGGAGGAGAAAAGATAAAAAAAAGGAAAGAGGATTTAGAGGAATAGGGGAGAATCATTTCCCAAATGAATCTCTTATGTTGTTAGTGAACATTTTCCCTAAAATATTTCTATTATTTTTTCTAATATTTTGTTGGCCATAACTTGATCACATACCATCTAAAATCAAAAATTTAACTTTTACCTAATATCAAGACATTGGAATGTAATACTTCTTTAGAATCAGTGTCATTCTTAAAGATGAGAGAAGTGTACATCGGATGTATTCACATAGACATACCAGAGAAAGTGTCGATGTTACTTAGTATGGTTATATTTTTATTTGTCTCTTCACACAGTTGCCTCTTGTCTTAGAATATGAACTCCTTCTGGATGTGAAATTTACATTCTTATTATCTGCCTTAGGAACAAAATATACGAATTCAGTGTTTTCAATTGATTATAGAATTGATGTATAATGTATAACTTTCATAAAAATAATTTTAAAACACTTTGGTCTTGTGTTGCTTAAATAAAGACTTCTGTGTAAAGAGTATACTTCTCATTATTCTAAAAATGACTGAACTTTTAGATGTGGATACGGCTTTCCTTAACTGTGATATACAGGGTTTCTATTTCTCTACAAACATCATGACGAAAAAGCAAGTTGGGGGGGGGGGATGGTTTACTCAACCTTCACTTCCACATTGCTATTCATCACTACAAGAAGTCAGGACTGGAACTCAAGCAGCTCAGGAAGTAGGAGCAGATGCAGAGGCCATGGAGGGATGTTTCTTACTGGCTTGCTTGCTCAGCTTGCCCTTTTATAGAACCCAAGACTACCAGCCCGGGAAGGGCACCAGCCACAATGGACTGAGTCCTCCCCCTTGATCTCTCGTTGAGAAAATGCCTTACAGCTGGGTCTCATTGAGGCATTTCCTCAACTGCAGCTTCTTTCTCTATGATAACTGCATCTTGTGTCAAGTTGACACACAAAACTAGCCAGTAAATTAGCTCAGAAACAATTCGATAGATTTTTTTTCTTAAAAATATACTTACATAATGGCATTTTCCTTCAGCCAGAGAGTAAGGAGCATACCAAGAAAGCAACACCCTATAAATAAGCAGGAGCAAAGCTCATATGAATTGACAGATACAGATGCACAATGCATGGGTCTACATTGGGTTTTCTGCATACACATCATTGCTCCAAGTTTGTTGTTTCCATGGGACTACTGACTGTGTGAACTAGTGTGTTTCCGATGCTTGTGCCTTCCCTTTGGCATTTTTCATTATGTTGATTTATCCTTTCCAACTATAGTGTAACTAACTTTATTTTTCTTCTCCTTTATTTTGTTTATATTTTAAAAATAATAATTAATGAAATGAATGGAAACTTAATCACAAGTGTAGAAATTAATAACTGAAATGTCACTTATAACTGATGGGAAAGGGGAAACCAGTTTTCTTCAACAAAATGACACTGGGTATATCAATCACTTAAGAACATGCCTCATCTTCAGGAATAGTTGGTCAATACATAATGGACTCCACAGATTTGTGTGTGTGTGTGTGTGTGTGTGTGTGTGTGTGTGTGTGTGTGTTTCTATTTAGTTACAGTTCAGTGCTTTATCCTGTTTCTTTCTTTTGGGTGTGGTTTTATTCTGGTTTTCTGGTTTTTTGGGGGAGTAGTGGAGGATGCTTGTTATATTGGGCTATAAACATTGTGAATTTCATACCAATTTCCAAAGCAAAATTTGCCCACTCATGCAATATGGGCATCACTGTTTGGGGAGCAATAGATAGTTTTCTTTCAGTATTTGAGGTTCACTTTTTAAGAAGAAATGCACATTGTGTGCTTTAAATCTGATCAAAAATCCATATATAAAGAGATAATATAGGCTAGGGGTAAAGAATTTACTGAATTAGAAATTTTAAATTACTAAATTGAGAAGGACCCAAACTTTCTTCTAAATGTGTTTGTTCACACCATATATAAGACTTAGAAAACACTGTAGAAGAAGAAATAGTATGACAGAAAAATAGAATATGATAGCTGAAAGATTAGGAGAGGGGCTCTGAAAACCATCTTCTAGGCATGGCACAGCCATTGCATTGTCATCTCATAGCAGGTATGGATGACTGTGTTACACTTTAATAAAAAGAAGGAAAGAAAGAAAAAATGCAGCTATCAACACTTAGTCATGGATTGGGAGAAGTTGACCAATTCTTACCATATCCTCCTTTAAATTAGTAATGGATTAATGGAAGGGGCAGGCATTGTTTTCTGTTTTATATATACTGAAAACAACATCCACCTTCAAACAATAGTTCTAAGTCTATAGTCATATATATAGTATTGGCTAAACTCCTCGTATCTCTAAACAAAACAAAACAACAACAAAGAAATGATATATGTTGCAAAGGGACTTGTAGGGAGGAGGGGGCAATGGTGAGAGGGGAAGAATAGAGAGGGCATGCTTTGTAATAATCTCAATACACTTTATACATGTATAAGGTTGTAAAGAACAAATTTAATAAAAGTTACATTAAGAAAATTTCCCAGCTTTGTGTAATTTACTTCCAACCTCTATGCTCCCGGTAAAGCCCTCTGGCTATGATGCTTTAAAATATATGTTGGTTTTTTGTTTTTTTGTTTGTGTGTGTGTGTGTGTGTGTGTGTGTGTGCGCGCGCGCGCGCGCGCGCGTGCGTGTGTGTGTGTGTGAGTGTGTGTATGCACACATAGGCATATATGTAATTATTCTTGGTAGTTTATGGAGATACCTTTTCTTCTTGTATAAAAAATAAATGACAGAATTATGATTGATTTTAATGGTATTTAAGATAGAAATTATGCATAATGTTGAGAAATAAAATGAAATGGTTTGAAATCCTTTATATATAAAAGATAATTATCCAGTGTGCTTCGTTGTCAATAAAATGAATTAGAACAATGTGGTTGGAGAGATGGTTCAGTAGGAGAAGACACATATACACAGTGGAAAATAAAAACCAAATCTTGCAAATTGCCACTCACTTCTTCATAAATGCCATGATACATAGTCATGCACACATCTACCCACATACATAAATTTGATAATAAATATTTTAATAAAATTAGTTCATCACTACTTATGTTAAGTTCTAGGGCTTCCAGGTCAGTCTTTCAACATAACACCAGATATCTAGTTCAGATCATAGAGAAATGAAGAAAAACAAAGCAAACTAAAAGAAAACAATGTAGCTACTCTTTAAAGAAGGAGTTTGAGTTCTTTGAGTGATGCAAATTACTTCTAGGTTGCATAAAGATAAGGCTGAAAAATGTAACAGACCAGATTATTGTCTGCACTTTCTATTAAGTATGTAACAAGGAAGATATGTTGTAAATTATTTCCCTGATTCACAAGCAAAAATGTATACAGATATTGGTTAAGAAATACTGGTATTTAGAAAGTTACTATTTATGAAACTTGTACTTATTAAAATAACTTACAAAATTAGAAAGTCAAGGGGACACTGTTTATGTTTCAGCAGTGCCAGATCCATGGTGCTTTAACTGTGTTTACATTATCTAAAAATACAGTCAAATAGGAGCCATCCAGTGCTTGTTAGTCTTTTGAAGTGTCTTCAATTAAAAGGATCTTACACATGAAGTAAGGAAAACATGAAGAAAAAGATTACTGAACCCCACAGTCTCCTATGATACTTGTGTCTATGTTTAATACTGTGTATTTTCACATTGCCCTGTTTTTGATGCCCTGCAATTCTTCAGCATTTAAAAATGTTTGTGACAAGAGCTGGGGCTAAAACTACCAATATATTTGCAATGTTACAAAGGAAAATGTAAAACAAGCAAAACAAAAAGAAGGATACTATTCAAATAAAAAGAAGCAATCAGTTGTTAATTGACCAAGCTTTTATTAGTTATTTCTTAGTTTTTGAAATATAAAGACTAGAGGAGTATGGCACCTAGGGTACCTCCCTCTTAAAATGTTTTTTTTTCAGAGAAGACATATCTCTCTCAAAGAAACTCAATAGCAAGTATAATGTGCATACAAGCAGTATTCATAGGCAGGGTAACATCCTGACATGAGGCAAAGGGAAAGTTCATGTTAAGCTAGAGTCACTGAGGAGGGATGACTTAAGAAATTTCTTCCAAAAACAGGCTTTAGGCTATACTGTAGTGTATTTTCTTATTAGTGATTGATGAGGGAGTGACCACCACATTGCTGGTGCCTCCCCTGAACTGGTAGCCCTGGGTGCTATTAAAAAAAATAGCAGACAGAATAAACCATAAGAAGCAAACTAGTAAGTAGCACTTCTCAGTGATCTCTGCAGCATTTCCTGTTTCTAAGTTCCTCCCCTGTTTGGGTTCACACCCTGACCTTCTTCAACGATGCACCTTGATATAAAAGTGTAACACAAATAAACCCATTCATGTGCAAATTGGTTTTGGTTATAGTATTTCATTATATCAGCAGTAACTCTAATAAAGACTGCCTGGATTTCTCCCACCAGCATTTCTATTATCACAATCTATTTTTTTTATTTTGTCATTATGCAAAACACAAAACCCACAAACAACCTGAACATTATTAGTACCAATATATGTTAATGATGGCTATTTGTTATGATTTAGAGTGGATGCAAATTTATTTTTATTATCTTAATTGAATATTTTTGTCATCTTATCTTCTTTTACATTCTCAGGTATACTAAATGAGGAGATAATAGAGAATCCAGGGGAGTTCACAAAGCATTTGTACATTCTTCTTTATGTATGTCATTGTTCTGATAAAATGACAGCTGTAAGGAAAAAGGACAACTTCAACGTTGATTTATGTTACAACTTTATGATACTTTTGTTAAGAAATAATAAGGTTTTACTAAAAACACACACAATGACATATTTTCTTTAATATTTTTCAATTTTAGGGGCATGGCCTCCATCATTCATATGTTTCTTATGCTGAAACAACTACAAAAGCTATTTATCTATACTGTTTATAGTAACACACACATTGTGTGTGTGTGTGTGTGTGTATATATATATATATATATATGTATATGTGTGTGTGTGTGTGTGTGTGTAGAGGCAGAGGCAGAGGCAGAGGCAGAGGCAGAGGCAGAGGGAGAGGGAGAGGGAGAGGGAGAGGGAGAGAGAGAGGGAGATCACCCATTTGTAACCACTCATAATTAGAGTCCCTAGTAATTTCTCAAGTCCATTTGACTAACAGCTTCCACAATTTCTCAAGGACCAGCTGGTCTTGAAGTCCTAAGCAGGCCATGCCTATGTCAAATCACACAACCACTCAGAGCTTCCTCAGTTCCCCATGTTAAATCAGAATTGATGGAGGTGATAATGGAAATAATAATAAATGGAAATCAACTACAACAGAAGCAGATGTTTTAAACTAGTGAAGGACAGCAGTCTCTGTAGGAATGGAGACTATGCTCCAGAGTGCAGGGTCTTAGAGATTTTATAGAACAGAAGGATAGTCTTGGGATTGAACAAGTCATCTGTGTATTTATTCCCTGCATTTCAACATTCATAAATTCTAAGGAAATTTGTGTCCTATATTTTGACTCCCTTCTCAGTAATTTCCCCGCTCATAAATTCTAATAGAGTTTCTTATACTATGGACTTCCTTTTCTGGTGTTTCCTAGCTACTAATAGCCTGCAGATGTTATCAGCCTGTCAGCTTTCCAGCAAGGAACTTCTCAGTTTGCCTGGGGTTTTTAGATGATTAACCCTTTACCCTACATTTCCCATTTCTTATTTCTTAGATGTTTAGAATGACTCTTCACACTGAGTTCAGGGGTGTTTTGCTGCAATGCTCAATAACAAACTAATGATAAGATGAAAGATCATAACAGAAACCATGCCCAACAAAACAAAGTAAATGTTTTTAACAAGTTAAAAGGATTAAAGCTTTGCATTAATCAAAAATTATTTTTCCAAAAGTAGCAGCAGAAATCATCAGATCATAAACATTGTGCTTTTCTCAGATGTGTTAAAATAAATGGTCCAAATCATTACTATTATTATTATGGGACCAAGCAACGAGGAGGTAGATCCCACTCATTTTCTAATTATATCTCCTATCATTTAAGGAGTTGTCAAACAAAATGTGTTGGTAATCCATGTGCCATATTAAGTACTATTTAAATTTCAGGGCTATAGCCAGTAGAGAATTGTTGAATTGAGCTCACTGGAGTTAAAGCAGTAACTCCAAAAAATGCAGGGAGTTATTCAATGTAAACCTGCAGACTTCTCTGCCTACACTTACCTGCAGAGATACGTTATTAAACATTTCAGAACTATAGTCACTCTGTTAATTCCCAATCTCAGGGCTCTTCATAGCTGAAATGAGGCTCTTTATTGGAGCAAAGTGGCTATTCTTCACCATTAGAGAAGATACAAATATTCCATTCCCAGTACATTATTAGATTTCTATGACAGAATAAGTAGACACAACAAAAAGAGATCAGAATCTGACCTTCAACTAAGAAATTGTGAGTAATTAGTGCTCACACCAGGAGACAGCCACTCTCTCCCATTGGAAACTGAGTGATCTGCCAAGTGCTGAAGCTGGCCAAAATCATTTACAGGAATAAAATGAGTGGCTTCAAAATGAGGAAGTTGTTACAGCTGTAGGGGACTATATGTCTCCCCTTCCTGATATTGTTTGTCCAAGGCAAGACAGACTATCTTGAAAGACAGTTTGTCTCAACATACTTTCCTTTGTGTGTTTACCTCTAAGCAAGGTCATCTGTAATCTCATAGGAATCCTGATTTAAGAGCCAGGAACTCGGGGTTGGGGATTTAGCTCAGTGGTAGAGCGCTTGCCTAGGAAGCGCAAGGCCCTGGGTTCGGTCCCCAGCTCCGAAAAAAAGAACCAAAAAAAAAAAAAAAAAAAAAAAAAGAGCCAGGAACTCTATTACACATTGGCACAGGAAATGGGTTAAGCAATTTTCTCATTATAGCATCTTTCCTCAATACATTGGATTTTACACACCAAAGCTGCAGTGAGGGCATCTTCTGTGAAAATTAAATGGTTTAATGTACATAGTGTTTTGTTTAGAGGATCAATGGAAATTGGGGGGTGGTATAAGCAGAAGAAGAACAGTATTGTGGATGTTACAAGAAGGTCAAAGTATTTTTTATCGTTTTCATGTGTATTACAAGCAAGCATCATTTCAATTTTTATTTACATTTCTCTGCACTAGAGGGGGCGATCCAGCCTTAGCAGGACCCAGGGCTTCTCCTCCCACTGATGTTCAACAAGGCCATCCTTTCCTACATATGCAGCTGGAGCCAAGGGTATGTTCATGGGTGCTCTTTGGAGGGTGGTTTAGTCCCTGGGAGCTCTGGTTGGTTGGTATTGTTCTTACAGGATTGTAAAGTCCCTTTAGCTCCTTCAATCCTTTTTCTAATTCCTCCCACAGGGACCCCATTCTCAGTTCAGTGGTTTACTGCTAGCATTTCCTTCCACATTTGGCATGCTCTGGCTGAGCCGCTCAGGAGACAGCTATATCAGGCTCCTGTCAGCATGCACTTCTTGGCTTCATCAATATTATATAGTTTTGGAAGCTGATATATGCCCAGGAGAGGTATAGATGGGTCTTCATGTAGTGCAATGTTCAGTTTTCTGAGGAATCTCTCGACTGATTTCCAGAGTGGTTGTACCAGTCTGCAATACCACCAACAATGGAGGAGTCTTCCTTTTTCTCCACATCCTCACCAGCATCTGTTTTTACCTGAGTATTTTATCTTAGCCATTCTGACTGGTGTGAGGTAGAATCTCAGAGTTGTTTTGTTAGTTATTTCCCTGATAACTAAGGATGTTGAACATTTCTTTAGGTGCCTTTTGGCCATTCGATAATCCTCAGCTGAGAATGTTTTGTTTAGCTCTGTACCCATTTTTAAAAAGAGGTTTTGTTCAGGAAATATTCCCCAGTGCCCATGTGTTCGAGGCTCTTTCACACTTTTTCTTCTATTACTTTAAGTGTCACTGGTTTGATGTGGAGGTCCTTGATCCACTTGAACTTAAACTTTATACAGAGCATTAAGAATGAATCAATTTGCATTCTTCTGAATGCTGACCTCTGCTTGAACCAGCACCATTAGTTGAAAATGCTATCTTTTTTCATTGGATGGTTTTAGCTCCTTTGTCAAATACCAAGTGACCATAGGTGTGTGGATTCATTTCTGCTTCTTCAATTCTGTTCTACCTGCCAGTCTCTGTACATATACCATACAATTCTTATCACTGTTACTCTGTAATACTGCTTGAGGTCAGGGATAGTGAATTCCCCAGAAGTTCTTTTATTGTTGAGAACAGTTTTTGCTATCCTGGGTTGTATGTTATTCCAAATGAATTTGCAAATTGCTCTTTCTAACTCTATAAAGAATTGAGTTGGAATTTTGATGGGGATAGCATTGACTCTGTACATTGCTTTAAATATATCATTTGGCCAGTGAATCTGCAACACCTCCCTTGTAGTACCTGGCTCTCCAATTCAAGACATTGAACAGCAGCAGCATGTGGAGTCTCTGTTCCCAAGTATTATAATACTGATGAATGATGCATTCCCTTCCTTTTTCCTTTATTATTTCCTCTTATTCTACTGTTTTCATGGTTTTCTCAGGATTTGTCCCACATCTGACAATATATGCATTTTAGTGAGAGTTCTCTGTAGCTCACATATTCTCTTCAGGCTCCACATGCTGTGCCCAGCATTCCTTGAGTCCTGAAACCCTGGTTAAAGATCAGATCTGTATGCTAAAGATTGTAATGTGTACCTTTATGGCTATCACGTGTATCTTACCACATCCTTCTGAAGGGTTGGGTCTCAGACACAATCAGAAGACTAATCATCCTTATATAAGGATGGAAACACATGTTAGCACTTGATGTATTCAATTATAAACTCCCAATGAATCTAAGTTTTGAAATCTCAGAAACTCATCTCTGTGAAGACCTTTCACATCCCTTTTCTGCACAAATGCTGACTTAAAATGTTTTTCCTAAGACTTGGCTATAATTAAAGATAAAACAAAGTTTGTATAAATAAATAATTACATTACTACTAGCAAATATTTGGCTTTACATAATATGACTACATCTTTTGGAAGATAAAGTTAGTAGGGAGAAACTACACAGAATTTGGCAAAAATCAAAGATAGGTAACATTATTTCTAAGTTGCTTCTTTGTCATACTGGACATATAATTAGTGTGATCCTTATTTTCTTCCAGCTTAACATTCACATTGTGTTATTATAAAACATTATGAAGTGATATTTTCTGGAGTATCTTTTGTAATTATTTTAGGTTTTTATCATTCATTTTTGTACAAAATTGTCATTGTACTTCTACCATCTCTTTCATTTTCCTTTCTTACATAAACTTATATCTACTTCATTCTTATACAAAGAAAATAGGTAACAATTAAAATACCTAGGTCTAAACTATAATTCCCTGAAGCAATAAAATAAATTTTAAAAAATTTATTCCATAATGTAATTTTGAATTATTTATAAGAAAATTATTCTCTGCATTTTTTGTTCAAATAAGCTTATACAAGTTTATGAGAGAAATCAACTGCCCCTATGCTAAGTTTCCAAGTCCCCCAATTGTTTATGTCACTGAAACACACAAGCACTTTGTCATTTTTAATTTTACACTTATAAAATACTAATCTGAGGAAACTTTCCAAATGAAATCTCCACTTCTGCTTTAATATGTAGACTCTTACTTCACTACTAAAGAATTTTTGTATTTCACCAAATTTAAATATATGAGAAATTAGGGATTGAATTGTTTTACTAATGAGTATTTATAATTGAATAAAATACCCCTAAGTATAATGTTGTTTATTTCAAACTGTGCTTTTTTGGAAAGGCTTTCAGGACTTGGCAAACTCAAAGAAAGTCACAAGGACTACAGAGATAAAATATACATATAATAGACAAATATCATAGAAAAATAACAGAGCCAAGACATTACCCCAAATCAGAACAAATAAAACAGTATGTTTAAGAAAAAGAGAGTCATCTATTCTTTGATTTTCAGTTATTCCAATTTCAGTTAAAAGGAAAAGAAAAAATCCCTTTGGTTTCATGCAACAGATAAACAAATATTGCATTTCACAATTGAGAGTACTCAAGACTTTGTTCTAAAATGAGAGGAGATCAGAAGATTTTGAATCTTTTTGATGGTGACTATTTTTACATTGTCTTACTTCTTTTTTGTTTTTTATCTATAATGTATCCTAAGTATATTCACTGAGTTCAGTCTATATGTATTCGTGAAAGAATTGGGAAAAGATATAATATTTTCAGCTTATTTTATAATATTCTTAAAAACAAACTAAAATGTAAATATATTTGAAGTCATTTATAGTGGATATTATAATGTTCTTGACAAAGAGCACTTTAAATATTTGGCCCTATGGGGGACCATTCTTTTTTTTTTTTTTTTTTTGGTTCTGTTTTTCGGAGCTGGGGATCGAACCCAGGGCCTTGCGCTTCCTAGGTAAGCGCTCTACCACTGAGCTAAATCCCCAGCCCCGACAAAGAGCACTTTAAATAGTATTAAATATCAAGTTTTTCTCTTCTCTTCTTAGTTCATCACATTATTTTTGGTATGTTGAAGATGACCTTGAAATTGTACCTCCAGATTCTTCAGAAGAACATCTAGATGTTCTAGGGAAAAAAGCTTACGTAGAATTATTTTTTTTTATGCTTAGTCTAAGAACTGTTTCTTTATTGGATTTTATTATTTACATTTCAAACGTTATTGCCTTTCCCAGTTTCCTGGACATAAACCCCACATCCCATCCCCCTACCCTTCTATAAGGGTTTTCCCGTCTTCAACCAGGCCCCCTTTCGCCCCTACTCCCAACATTCGCCTGGGGGATCCAGTCTTGGAAGGACCAAGGGCTTCTCCTTCCCTTGGTGTCCAATAAGGCCATTCTTTGATATATATGCAGCTGGAGCCAAGGGGATGTTCATGGGTACTCTTTGGAGGATGGTTTAGTCCCTGGGAGCTCTGGTTCATTGGTATTTTTGTTCCTATGGTGTTGCAAGCCCCTTCAGCTCTTTCCTTTGCTTATGTACAAATTTCAAAGCTATGTATGATAGTTAATAACTGAAAATATAGCTCTCTGGAAGTAGTGACAGAAAAATTAACAGACTTCCTGAACATCCTCACTTATATAATGATACTGTAAAAGCTACATGAGACACTTCATCAAAAAGTAAAATATATACTATTTTAAGATATTATTGTGAGACCTAGGGCCTTGTATATACTAGAAAATCACTTTAAACACTGAGATACATTCACAGATTTTTTTTTTAATTTTTATTTTCAATCAAATTCTTGCTAAGTTACTCAAGTTAGCTTGAAATTGCTCTATCAGCCAAGCAAGACATTAATCTTGATTCTCCAGTATCAGCATCCCTAGGGACTAAGACATTTAGCCTGTGTTACAAGACCCTGATAAAAGACTATTCATGAAAAAAACATATACACATGTCTTTAGAAGTCAAATCTTGGAAAGGAAATTCCACAGGGAAAGTTTCACCTTCACTCTCTTTCTTATCCCTTTATGAGTACTCCAACTGATAGGTCTATTCTTAATTTCCAGTTAATTCTCATTGCATATTTACTGAAAGACAAAATATGACAGACTATGTTTTTATTATATAGCTCAAGAGTTTCACCAACTCAAAAGCAGATGGTTGTGTAAAGAAGTAAATACAGTGCAGAAAACATGATTATATAATTCTGTGTTGGGAAATAAATTATTCGCCAATGCAACCGACACAAGAAAGATGAAATAAAGATGTAGAAGCAAAGAAATAGAAACTTGATATGTGGTCTGAAGAGATGGCTCAGCAGTTAAGAGCACTGAGTGCTCTTGCAGAGGTACTGAGTTCAATTCCGAGTAACCACATGGTAGTTTACAACCATCTGTAATGGGGATCTGATGCTCTCTTCTGGTGTGTCTGAAGATATTGACAGTGTACTCATATACATGAAATAAATAAATGAAACTTTTAAAAGAAGAGGCTAGTCCAAGAAAAAAGTAAGAAAGAAACTTTATATATATATATATATATATATATAACATATATATAATACATATATATGAATATATATGTATATATATGCATATATATGTATATATAATGTTTTTATTTCTTACATGAAAAACTAGGTATAAAGCAAAAGGAATTTTTGAAGCAACTGCGAAGAGTGAGTTAAGAAATACATCCACTTACTCACAATCAATTAATCTTTAACAATCTTATTCCTAGTGCTGGAGAATCGATGTGTTATAATAGAATACCTGCAGGTTTTGAAACTAAAATGACCTCAAAGTAAAAGTATCATATTTACCAATGGTGAGATTCTAACATATCTGGGGCTCTATGTACCAAAAATAATTTGGAAAGAAAAATGTCTAAGCCGTTGTAAGGATTTGCCATCATATTTATATAGGTATACAGTTAATACTGTATAAATCAGAGTTATAGTATCTGTTATAATTAAATGTTCTGTGTAACTGATATATAGCAAACCTAATTGATGCAATTAATATTAAGCCTTAATTAGAGATTAAACATGGTCAAAGGTCCATATTATTTAATTTAGAACAGTAAGATAATTAAATATATTAATGTGATATTCAATTTACAAACATGACATTCCAATGACTAAAATCATAGTAATATGTGCAAGTTACGATGGATTTAAAATTGTAATTTTCTCTTCTTACATTGAAACCGTGAAACTGATTATTAGAATTTATCACAAACAATTCCCACACTTTCAATGGGTATCGACTGTAATTTAAGCTGATATTCCTACTGAGCATGTAGATTTATTTTTGAAACATTGTCGAAGTTACTTTGTATTTCACTCTAAGAATTTTTCTATTTAACATCATGAGCTAGCTTGATGTAATAGTGCAGGTTTATAATCCTGCTTCTCAGGAGGTCATGATTGAATTCAACTACATAGCCAATTTGAAGCCATCTTTGCTACTGGACATATTACTACCTGAGGAGGCATGTACCCAAAACAAGCTCCAACATATAATAAGAACACATGCTCCACTATGTTCATAGCAGCCTTATTTATAATAGCCAGAAGCTGGAAACAGCCCAGATGTCCCTCAACAGAATTGATACAGAAAATATGGGACATTTTCAGAATGGAATACTACACAGCTGTTAAAAACAATGACTTCATCAAATTCTTAGGCACATGGATGGAACTTGAAAATATCATACTTAGATAACCCATTCATAAAAGAACACAAATGATATGTACTCAATGATAATTGGATTTTAGCCCCAGAGCTCAGAATACCCATAGTATGACACACAAACCATATGCAGTTTAAGAAGGAAGACCAAAGTGTAGATGATTCAGTCCTACATAGAACAAGGTTCAAACTAATCACAGAAGTTAGAGAGGGGGAGGGAACTAGGATGGAGAGAAGAAGAGGAGGTAAAAGGGGGGCAGAAACAGGTATTAGAAGCGAAAAGAAAGAAGTATAGAGGATCAGGAAGTTGAATAGATAGATGGATGTAGCAGATTTTGATGGGGAACTAGGAGTATCTACAAGAAAGTCCCAGAGTCAAGGGAAGAGAGAGGTTTCCAGGAGCCAATGGCGAAGACTTTAGCAAAAATATCAAACAAAGGGGATATACAACCAGTAGAGACCACGTCTAGTAGATAGGCAGGGTCCCCAGTAGGGAGAGATGGAGCCACCGATGCATCTCAAAATTTTTAACCCAGATATGTTACAATCCGAAAGAAAAACAGGGACAAAAATAGAACAGAGACTAAAGGAAAGGCCATCCATAGATCACCCCACCTAGGGATCCATCTTGTCTGCAGACAACAAACTCCCACACTAATGTCATGCCAAGAAGCACTTGCTAACAAGAGCATGGTATGGCTGATTCCTGAAAGATTCTACCAGCACTGGACGAATACATATGCAGATACTTGTAGCCAATCATTGGACTGAGTGCCAGGGACCCCAATAGAACTTCTAGGCAAAGGACTAAAGGAGATGAGGGGATTGCAACCTCATAAGAAGAACAGTAACAAACTAGACAACCCAGAGCTCACACGGACTAAAACTATCACCTAAAGAATATACATGGAGGGAGCAAGGACTCCAGATTCAAATATAGCAGAGCATGGCTTTACCTGACATTAATGGGAGGGGAGGGAGGCTTGATGTTCCTGCAGAAGAGGATGCTAGAAGGGTGGATGAAGCAGGAGTGGGTGAATATGTAGAGGAGCACTCCCATAGAGGCAAAAGGGAGGGAAGAGGGGGGATGGGATGGGAGTGTTGGTGAAGGGATAACAAGAAAGGGGGATATCATTTGAAATATAAACAAATAAAACTATTTAAAAAATAAAAAATTTAAATTATAAAATTTGAGAAAGGAATTAGAAAAATATAATTCTGAGTGAGGCAACCTGGATCTATAGAGACAAATATTGTATATATTCACTCATGTGAAGATATAAGCTATTAAGTCAATGATAACTAAGTTACAGTCCATACAACCACAGTCCATAGTAATAGACTGGGAAGGTTGGCAAATCTCCCTGAGAAATGGAAATGGGCTAGTTATGGATGAAATGCTACATCTCAAAGAGAAGGATGAAGTCAAGTGGAAGAAGTAAGAATATGGAGGGAATAGGGGAGACACATCTAAAATTAAGGGTCTTTGAGTGTTAGTATGGAAACCTAATATAGTAGATCTTTCCTATAATATATATCTATATGAAAGCGATGTAAATAAAAATCACCAAATAATGAGGAAGACAAGTTCCCAACTGAACATCACTTGTTACCAAATAAAGCATTCTGTACCAAGATCAGGATTCACATATTTGAGGTTTTGGATACAGGGATATCATGGGAATTCCAAAACAACCTAGGACAAAGGCCACATTGCTGAAGACAATTACCTACATAGCGTAGTGAACATGTAGAAGACAAGGTGGTGCCTACTTCGAACCTTTACTCCAACATGCTACTGTTTTCATATGGGAAGGTACTATGCACATAATAATAAAAAAGAAATATAAACACAAACCATTTGGCTTACAATGGTGTTCTGTGTTGCTACTACAAAACATGGTTGTGTAATGGTGGCACAAATCTTGTTTAAGTAACACTTATCTGATTTGACTGAAAGCCCATTCCAGTAGATGAAACTAGATTCCAAACTGTTTATGTAACCAAGAACCTGAGAGTAGATAGTCCAGGGATTTAGGGTAAAACAAAACACTAATGTTCTTAAGAAAAAAAGAAAGAAAAAAAAGCAAATTCAACTATCACCAGGTTCAGCAAAAGACAATCTAAAATATTAAATAAAAAAATTGAAGAATTATTTGGAGAATAAATCCAAACATCAAATACCAATTCTATGGCTATAGGTGTACACACAGATGGGTAGATGGGTAGAGTAGACATGGATACATTACACACACACACACACACACACACACACACACACACACAAACAAGACAATATATGTAAAATCAATTAAAAACAAAAGTTACTTTTACTTATAATTCTTCATATCTTCTTTCAATTCTGCCTACCTTGATATCATTAGATTAAACCAAGATTAGAAAGATAATATAGTTGCTATTAATATTCTTTTTCTTGGTAAGAGAAATCTTGCATTTATTTATAATACATCGAAAATGGAAATTTTGTGCTTGTAAAGAAACACTTTATAGCCAATTGGATGAATCAATTTAGTATTATATTTATGTACATGTGTCTAGGCATGGCCATTTGAGACTAGATTACCTATCAGAAGGCTTCTCCTTGGACAAGATGGATTTACCATCTCTCAGTAGCCATTGATGATTCTTCACCTACTAGAGATTTGTGAGATTTATAGTTCACGTTGCTATATTGCCTTGTGCACTCATTATTCAGGTCTTGTATATACAATCACACATTGTTAACATTTCATGAGTGCAGAATCTCAATCACTTCTTGCAGATGCTGACAAATTAGACCTGCTATTCCTCTGGCTCTTACTATCTTTCTTATCCCCCTTTTCTAATGTTTCATTGGCCCAAGGTAAAGATGTTTTATTGTAGATACATCAGTTGGATTTTGACACCCAAAATTCAGTTGGTCTCTACATTTTCACTAATTATGTATTTCAGAGATAGCCTCTGTGGGCTGCTAAAGGAAGCTTATTTGAAAAGGGCTTAGAGCTACAATCATCTGTGGGAACAAGGATAAGTATTTAGATTATAGTTAGGAATTACATTGATTTAGAAATTCAAATATGTGCTGCTAATAATCACTGCAGTGTAAAAAGCTATTTGAATAATATTAACCGCATTGAAAATATATTCCACTGTTACTGGCAGCAGAATAAAAGTACATAATGTACCTGTCTTCATTTTCTGAGAAGGTATTAAAATGATTATGCCACTTTACAAAAAACTAAAAGCAAACTAATTGACTCAGACTCAGTATCATTATAAATACTTGGACATTTGTTTTGTAAGATCTTTTCTAAATTAGGAACATTTTTTTCCTAAAGCTAGCTCCTAAATATAAAGGTAAATAACACAGAATATCTTTAGGTAGTCCCTAAAATTGGAGAGCTTCGCAAGGCAATTCTCTGCCAGAGTAAATAATAAAAGGGAGTCCCTCTTACACAAAGAAAGACAGACTACAAAGAAGATTTTAGATAAGCAGAAATCAGCAGAGCTTCCTGAAAGAGGTTTAAACCAACTGAGTCTACCTGGAAAGGACATTCTCTAAGCAATCATAATAAATTTATTGTTTCATACAAGTTTTAATTTGGTAGTAATATGTACTTTGGGCTCTCTGCTGTTTGTTATCTGGGTTGATTAAACATACGCAACATATCCCCCATGAAAGCTTTGTCACACAACTCTGTTCTATGATTTTAAAAATCCTAATTTAATAGGAGTCCACTTGGTCTCTATTTACAATGATTGTATAGACTGCTTATAAACTAATATAAATTGGAGTAGAAAAAAGGATTCATGTCTTAGCAGCTAACTGCAAATGTTACTTGTGGAAATTACAGCCTTAAGTGATCTTATTGATTTTAAAAATTCTCTTGATTTCCCACAAAATATTTCACTGTCTTCTTCTTCTTCTTCTTCTTCTTCTTCTTCTTCTTCTTCTTCTTCTTCTTCTTCTTCTTCTTCTTCTTCTTCTTCTTCTTCTTCTTCCTCCTCCTCCTCCTCCTCCTCCTCCTCCTCCTCCTCCCCCTCCTCCTCCTCCTCTTCCTCCTCCTTCTACCTCCTCTTTTCCTCCTTCTCTTAATATTTACATTGAACACTGACAATCTAACTTATCTATGTCAAATAAAGAAAATTAAAATGAAGCCATAAGTAATGCATCAAGTTGTTTTCTTCCCTGGTTTTATGTGTATGTGACTGTACACATGCACAGTTTTTGTGTGATGTCCTTTTCATACATATGGAATCTTTTTAACATTTCTGGAGAGGTAATTATCTTCTCTAAAACCCTGAATTCATAACAGTGCCAGAATTTTTCTGAACCCATTGAATTCTTGTTTGTTATTTGGTTATCTCAAATTGGAATAGAATATTGAGTAGGAGAATTTATATGAACATCCAGCAAACTAATTCGGCTGTTTGCTCACTCGTTTAGAATTTTCAATGGTCAGATTGCAATTTCATTTTGTGAATCATACTCTTGGTTTATTGATACATAATTCTCTTGCAGGAAAACTAAAGGTGCCAATTCTTCTGATGTATTCCAACAAATTTTCTATGTAAAATAACCAATAGTCCATCAAATACATATTTACAAATTTAAATCATATTCTCTAAGATGATAAACATACAAATTGGTATATCAATATATGCACACTCATATACACATATCATTATCAACTTATATACAGAATAATATTCCAAAGTGGCCACTAAAAGGAAGCCTTATCAAAATGATGACTATCAGAAGATAAACTTCGAACCCCCTTGGACCAAGGCTAACTGGATTGCATTATTTTAAAAATTAAAATAATGTTTTTGCAGAATGCCTATTTAAGTTTCTGGAATGTTTAGACTCCTTTAATGATAGAAAATAAAAATAATTGTAAGAAATAACATGCATATGCAAATATAACTTGGTTTTGCAGGGGTAAATTCTGACACTATGTGAACATATTAGAGAGTTATATACTTATTATTTATTTGAGTAGGAATTCATTCCTGTGGTTCAAATGTGTAAGACCTATCCTATTTATTACCTTAACAATATGAAAAGTGTTCAGTAGAGTAGAGAAAATCCTTCATTTTCTTTCATATCATTAAATGGCAAAAGTGTAGGAGTTCTAAATCTTCATTTCTGCAGATATGTGGGAGGAGCTGTAATTGTGCTTTAAAATCTAAGCTACCACGAAACGTGTGATTCCTGTTATGGAGTCTTAATTTGTACCCCACTCATATTCTACACATCAAAGACTGAAATGTTCATATATATATATATATATATATATATATATATATTCACTTTAAATTCTAAAGGAGCAAAATAAAACAAACAAACATAAAATTAACCTCAGTTGCCAAGGCAATGAGGTATTGGGACTTATATGTAAGAGCAATTAGCATTATGTTAAATGGTGGTACAAAAAATAACCTAAAAGGCCACCGAGAGACTTCCCTACCTATTTATCCATTTGATCTGCAGACACCAAAGGCAAGCCATATTGCTGATGCCAAGAAGGGCTTGTTGATAGGGGTCTGGTATAGCTGTCCCCTGAGAAGCTCTGCCAGAGTCTGACCAATACATGTGTGGATTCTTGCAACCAACTATCAGACTAAGCACTAGGACCCCAATAGATAAGTTAGGGCAAAGACAAAAAATAGTAACCCAAATGTTCACACTTGCCTATATCACTGTGCCAACATGTAACTTACTGGTTTCAGGAACTTGAAATTTAAAGATAACATTAAAAACAAAACTATTTTATGTGGGTGCAAAAAGGAATTTATTTCTTTTTACACAGTGTCATACAGTCCTGATTTAAATTTTAAACAATTCAGCAATTGCAAATATCTCAATAATACTGTACACCCATTACCATTTCCAGAATATTTCCTATTCTCTAATAGAAGGCCTACAAAAATGTCATTGTTCCCCCATTGTTTTCTTCCTTTATGTCCTGAAAACGACCTACCTTCTTTCTGTTGTCTGTGGATTTTCATAAAATGGGCAGTTTCTATAAATTTAATTGTACAATATGTAATTTTTTATATCACATGACAAAATTTGCCATATTTTATGTACCTTATACTAGTATTCATTTAATTTCACAACTACATAATATAATAGAATACTATTAATGATATAATTTTATATAAAATGATATAATATTTATGGTAAAATGATAAAATTTAATTACCATTTATCCATTAATATACATTTGAACTATTTCTGCCTTTTGACTTTGATAAGTGTTTGTGTTGGCTAGTGTTTTTGTCAATTTGAATGAATCTAGAGTTATCTGGGAAGAGGGAATCTCCAACAAGAAAATGATTGGCTCTATAGGCAAATCTATAGGGCTATTTTATTTATTAATGAGTGGTTTGGGAGAATATACCCCACTATGATTGCTATTCCCAGTTGTCAACATGACTATATCTGGAATGAACTACAAGCCATAAATGGAGGATATACCTGTGTTTGAAATGTTAAGAATGGAAAACACATGCTTTTGATCTGGATCTTGAGTCATAGTGGTCATGAAAAGCTTAGGCCTATGCAAGGTTGTAAATGCCTTTAAACTCAAGAGACAGATACATGCAGATCTCTAAGCTGAAAGTCAGCATGATCTACAGAGAAAGTTTCAGAGACAGCCAAGCTTAGGCAGTGAAGATAAACATTGGAAAAAATGAAAACTGGTGATAAAATAATTGAATAATGGGGATTGGGGGGAGTTCCTATGTTCCAGCCCTGGCAAGCAGCAGAACTCAGCAGATTCAACCATGTGATTCTGGCTTTATAGCCAAGGGTAAAGGGGGTTACTGGAATAATTGATCCTAGTTAGCTGCTAATTTCTTAGCTCCAGCTAACTAGCATCAATTATTCCAGTAATCCCTGGTTTGCAGTTGACAGCCCAGTACTGAACACTTCTCTCTTAGAGTTTTACTACTGTGAAAAGACACCAAGACTGATGAAAGTCTTATAAAGGACCACACTTAATTGGGACTGGCTTACAGGTTTAGAGGTTCAGTACATTATCATTAAGGTGGGAGCATGGCAGCATCCAGGCAGGCATGGCACAGGCAAAGCTGAGAGTTCTATATCTTCATCTGCAGGTTGCTAGTATAATAATGACTTCTAGGCAGCTAGGTTGAGGGTATTTAAGCCCAACCCCACAGTGACACACCTACTCCAAAAAAGCCAAAATCCTTAATATTGAAATTCCCTGGGCCATGCATATACAAACCATCACAGGGTCATACAAAGAAGTTGAGGCTTGACACCATAAAGGGAGCCTCTGAGAGGCATTTGGTGAAGGATAGTTGCAGCAGAACATCCCATGTTATTGGAAATGCCAGTACTATGGATGACCATTAAGAATAGCAGCAGAAATAAAGTGGAATCAACCTGGGCCTACAGAGTGCTACAGAGAGCAGAGCTGGAGAAGTGACCATACCCCTTTGGAAGAGCCCATAAGATCATTTGTGGGTTCAACATAGTGGAACAAGAAGCTATAAAGTTGAAGTTGTTTTGGAGCCCCCAAGGTGTTAAAGATGGCAGAGGCCTGGGTTGTCTTTCAAACAAAGTTACTAATAGGTAGTGGAATCAGTCCAAGGGAAAGAAGTATTTTGAATATCTGAAAGGAGTTGGCCATCAGACACAGAGATGAAACAGAGTTTAGAGTTTGCCAAGCTGGATTGGGTCTTGCCTTGGCCCAGTATTTCCTTGCTATGACGTTTTAGAATAGTAAGATATATCCTGAATATCCACAGGGAGGGGTAGGGGGTCTTTTTCCAAGAACAGGTTTGTTTGTCTTGGCTGGACGCAACTAAGCCTGGTCACTCTGACCACCAAAACCTTGTTTCTATATTGCCAGAACCTTGTTCTTACAGCTTTGTTTCTCATATCTATGAAAATTATTTCTTCTGGTGCACCTTCACCAATGGCCTTCCATGGCCTCTCACAGTGCCAAGCACCAGTTGTTCTTCATGACCCAATCATGCCTTAAATCCAGTACCACATGGGTGACTCTTACACATTACCAAGTCCAGCCACAGCACAAAATACAACATTGACATCTCTAGAACACAGCTCTCCCAGAAGATTTCACCTGTGATGATGGCATCTTCCTTAGCTCCAGCTAACCAGCATCAACTGTCCCAGTAGTCTCCTCCTCTTGAATATAAAGCCAGAGACACATGGCTGAGGCTGCTGAATTCTGCTACTTGCAGGAGTTGGAACATGGTCCCCTTGTTCTATTACATTTTCACTAGCTTCCTCTTTTCTAACTCCTTCACAGCCTAAGCTTCGCTTTTCTGAATCTTGCTCTGTAGATTTTCCTTGAATTTAGAGAACTGTATTCCTGTATCCTGGGATTAAAGTTTGTACTAAGTTGCCTGGGGCTAACATAGCTGGTTGGGATTTTGCCCCAAGGTCATTACTCCCTTAATTCAATTTAATATTCTTGAACACATGATTCAGCTCCATTTCACTTCCTGGTGTCCCTTTAGTACTTAAACCACATCTTTTGTATTTTTTCTTTCTCAACTTCTTTTTTCTTCATTAAAATGCTCTTCATAAGACTTAACCAGAGAACAAAGTCTATGATGTGCAATTCTGAGTCTTCTTTTGTCAGTGCAATTAATCTGAGTATTTTCTCCTTAGCCTCAGACTGACTCTTCAGACAATGGCAAAGAGCAGCCACATTCTTCACCAAAATACTACAAAAGCAGTCTTTACAACTCCTAAACCTCTCAGGCCAGGCTGGCATAATTCAAATCACTCTCAGTAACAGAGACTTCCGCATTCCCACTAAGAAAGCCCATTAAGCCCCATTTAAAGTGAAAGATAAAAGTTTTAAAGTTGCCCCCCAGACACAAAGTTTAGAGCAGAAAAAGAAAACAGGTTAGGCCCCAGAATTGTATGTTCCAAGAAGCCTCTCCTAGGGCTATAGAATGGATAATTACATTGGCCAGCTCAACAGCTTTCTCCCAGAAACTAGCTGACCAAAAATCTTAGAGAACAATTTTGAGAAGCAGGAAACAACTTCTCCTAGGAACTAGCGGACCATGAAGTTAAACAATCTGAGAAGTAAGAGACAGCTTCTCCTAGGAAACCATCTTGGAAGACAGAGAGTTCTTCCTTGTGATTTTTCACTGTTATTCTATGACGCCATCCCTGCCCCCTCAGGTTGTGGTTTCTCCCTTTAAATACCTCTTCTCCCAGCCTCTCAGGGTCGAACTCCACTGCCCCTGCATGGGATACGAGGCTCGACCCCAGTGCACTGGTTGCTATCGATAAACCTCATGTGATTACAACAAGGACGGTCTTGTGTGAGTTCTTGGGGGGTTGCGTGATCCCGAGACTTGAGTGAGGGTCTCCCCACTCTGGGGGTCTTTCATTTGGGGGCTCGTCCGGGATGGGTGACCACCCTCGTCTCCAAAGACCCACTTGGAGGTGAGATAGCGTCTGTGTCTTTGTCTGTGTCTGTGTTTTGTGCCGGCTAAACTCTGGGTCTGTATTTGCTACTCTGGGTCTGTATTTGCTCGAGAGTTCTGGAGTTCTGGTTTCGCAGTCACTCCCATCTCGGGCTGAGAGGGAGGCTCGTATCTCAGGAGAGAAGTGAGTGTGAGCGGTAGACGTGCCTGGGGCTCACTGATTGCACTGCCCTGGGAAATGTCCCAGGAGGTGAGGAGGGACCCCAGGGACGCCTGGGAGATTCCCATCTGGGTGCTTGTGAGGATTCAGTGATTCTCCTGGATTGGAGAAAAGACCTGCCCTCCTGGCCATCTGTATTTCCAGAGTGGTCCTTGTCTGTGTGTCTTAGGTCTTTGTTTTGTGTTACCACTAGATTGAACACAACTTGTCAGTTGAGATTCTGGTTGGGAAAGAGGAGTGATGTAGAATCCGCTCCCCTTCATCTGTTTTTGGTGAGCTCATGGAAGCTCCCATCTGAATCAGTTTGGTTTTGTGGTGATCTTGCGGTGGCCACTTGTCTTTTGTTTTTGTGCGCACTTCTGTTTTTTTGTCTGTTAATCTTTTGATTGTCTTTCTGTGTGACTGAATGCTTTTGTCCTTTTTGGTGGACCTCTATTTTCTCGACTCTCTTCTTGTTTTCTCACCATCCCACTTGAGATGCTTGTTAATAGCTGTTACAGGAAATACAGAATACTACTAGACGCCAGAAAAAAAAATGTTCCAGACATGGATGTAAGGCCCTCACTTCTGCCTGTTGGATTCAATACGTCTGAAGGTAGGGAGTGCTCTGGGTCTGCCCCCAGGCTCCAAGAGTGGGTCTCTGAGGGGCTAGAAAATGCCCCACCAATCTGGCTAAGATAAAGAAAAGATATGAAGAAAAAGTTACAGAAATTTAAAGGGTTAAGAAGTTAGAGAGCTAAAGAGAGATAAAAGACAAGAGAGGAGCATATACTGGCCACAGTAGTTAGGGAACCTAAGAAGACAGTACCTGACAACAGAAGAGAATTCCTGGCTAAAGATCAGTTTGCCTAATACAAAGAAAAAGGACACTGGGTCAGGGACTGCCCCAGAAAGAACAAGAGGGGCCACTGGAGAGCCTCTTGGTCCTAGAGTGCTGGCTATGCGCAGAGATAGAAGAGAAGCCAGCCCAGTTGTTTTATGGATACAAAGACCCAACGCTCTGTGCTCCTATGCCCCAGTGGGCCAGTATCCAAATACCTTGGGTACAGGGGGCTACAGGCAACAAACAATACTTATGGACTACCCGAAGAACAGTGGACCTTGGCATGGGCCGGGTAACCCACTAGCTCATGGTCATCCCTGACTGCCCCTATCCCTTTCTCATGAAAATCTTGCTCTCCAAAATGGCTTGTGTGGGCTAAAATGGCTGGGTGAAGCCATGTGTATGCATATCTGCAGACTGTGTATGTGGAGCTTAAGACTGTCTCAGTGTACCAGTACCTGATGCTGGGAGATGTGTGACTTAGTGCTGTTCTGCCTAGACCCCTCTTAATTTTGCTTCTGTTTCCGATTATAGGTCCCTGTGTGTTAAATAAGCTAGTTACCTTCATTAGAAAAAGATGAGTACTGTTCAGATTTTGATGTTACGTCAACAATATCATGTTTTACAAGGTTAAAAAAAACCAATATTATAAAGATACAAAAATTTAGTTCTAAGATTAGAACTAGCCACGAGAAGAAGTGGGGAATGAGAGATAAAAGTTTTAAAGTTGCCCTCATGTGATTACAACAAGGACGGTCTTGTGTGAGTTCTTGGGGGGTTGCGTCATCCCGAGACTTGAGTGAGGGTCTCCCCGCTCTGGGGGTCTTTCAAAAGCATTCCACTGCTTTCTGATCCAAAGTCCCCAAATCCATATTCTTCCAAACAAAAGCATGATCAGGCCTATCACAGCAAAACCCCAGTCCCTGGTACCAAATTCAGTCTTAGTTAGGGTTTCATTGCTGTGAACAGACACTAGACCAATGTAAGTTTGAAAAAGGGCAACATTTTTTTTTCTTAGATACAATTGATAAGATATAATTGCCCACTTAAACATACAAACCATCCATCCCTTAGGAACATTGATTAC
This sequence comes from Rattus norvegicus, assembly GCF_021556685.1. Classification (NCBI taxonomy): domain Eukaryota; kingdom Metazoa; phylum Chordata; class Mammalia; order Rodentia; family Muridae; genus Rattus; species Rattus norvegicus. The sequence goes on along the minus strand of NC_141554.1, from coordinate 52,295,839 downwards.
AACCTGTAAATACACAGAGCAGAATCTTAACTTAACGTCACCTGCCATGGCTTCTCCCCTCTCTCCTCCTGTCTCTTCCTTTTGAAAGAACCTCGCTCAAGTCTGGAGATGGTGTGCCCCAGGAAACACGAGAGACCGATCTTGATGTAAAAGCAAGAGGCCGTTTAATTATAACGGAGCTCTGGGCCAACGTGTATCTCACGCAGGAGACAGAGAGGTCGACCTTGAAACTCAAAAGCCAGGTGTTTATATAGGGAAAGCTAGGGGGATTGGCGCGGTTACACACAATTGGCTAATTTCTGGCACGGCTATAAGTCACTGGCTCATTCAAACATGGCAGTGAGATTACAGCACAGCAGAAGAGTATGTACTGACTATAGCATACAGGATTTTAGAAGCCAGGAGCTTATCAGGGTTTGAAGGACATCTGTTTAAAATGTGACTCTGAGTAAGCTGGGGGAGGTGCCCTCCTGCCAAATGGTTTATGATAGATTGGGCTGGTTCCTGCATTCCTTTTCTTTATCTTTATGGCCTGTCAGTCCTGGTGGCAGGGCGGGCCCCGCCCTGCCTGGACTGTTTAGCCCTGAGTCTGTGGATTTTGAAACTTACTCTTTTAATTTTATATTTTTAAACCTTAAATCTGTATAATTTTCCTTTCACTTTCTCTTCTCGTCTCCTCCTCTTCCTTCAAACTTCTCTCGCGTCCATCCTTCCTTCTCCTCCAATGATAGGCCTCCTTCTATCCTGTACCTGCCTCTCACCTGTACATTACAAATTCAATGGGGAAAAGGTTCTAGTTAAGTCACCTGATTCCTGAGTAGTGACTGGGCAGCTGTCCTTGGGGCAGTGGAATTAGCATCAAAATTCAGATAACTTCAGGGAAAACCACAACATTTCCCCCCTTTTGTCCAGTTAAAATGCCTTTTCACTTATATATAAATTGAGTACAATTATTAACATTCTACAGTTTATAAAGCATATGATATACTCAACACCCAGTCCATCACTACATCAGTTAAACAGAATGTTTAGTTATTCATTACAGCTTAAGAAAGGCTTAACTCTATATTATATCTTGTCTAGCTTGTATACTCACAACTATCCAATAAAATATGTATATTCAGAATTATACATCCTGATAGGCTATGAGACTATAGTCAGTCTTCAATCCCATCAGAAATCTGAGAATGACCAAATATCTATATACATAGGAAGCCTAACACAGCTTCTGGAACTGAGAGGTTGTAGAGACAAATCTCCACTTACAAAGTACCCTGTTAGCAACATGTAAGCGCAAGTCTTCAGCCTTCTGGCCCAAAATCAACTGACAGACTCTTGAAATGCAGGTTTTGAAGGGCTAATCACCATGTCTTGGCAGAGTTTATCAGTCAGCTATTCTGCATAATTTGTTCTTTTTTGGACAGTATTAGTCTTCAGATGAAACAGGCAGTTTTGTGCAGTGGCTGCCTAGCCACAAAGTATTGCCTCACCTGGAGGTAGAGATGTTCAAATTCTTCGTTAAATCTGCCAAAGGGGAACTATTAGAAGCAGATCTGTCTGAAAAAAAGATAAATAACTTTAAATCTCAAATCTTGTGGATTTCTGATGTTTTTGAAAACCATCTATCTATATAAGACAATCTGGACTGTTGTCTTCATATCTTAATAATATCTTGAAAGTTCTCTCTCAAAGTCAGCAATATGTTTGCTATTTGGCCCTTAACTCACATGTGTAATCAATTAAGAAGTTTGTAGTGACATCAATAGAAGGACTGGCTCTAAACCTTGTACTTTTAAACTTTTAATTGGGGCTGACTTACGGGTTCAGAGGTTCAGTCCATTATCATCAAGGCATGAGCATGGCAGCATCGCAGCATCCAGGCAGGCATGGTGCAGAAGGAGCTGAGTTCTACATCTTCACCCAAAGAAAGCCAGGAACAGACTAAGCATCCCTGGACAGCTAACAGGAGGGTCTCCAAACCCGTCTCCACAGTGACATACTTCCTGCAATGAGGCCACACCTTCTAATAGTGCCACTCCCTGGGCCAAGCATATGCAAACCATCACATCCCCACAATACATTAGGTCATTGGCAGCTGAGAGAGGTAGAGTCATTGCCTCTGAGAAGAAACTCCCACCAAATTTGCCTCAGATCAAGTAATTAGCTCTGGACACATATACACATGAGTAATGGAAAGCTAATAATGGCTTTACCGGGTTATGGATATATATATATATATACACGTGACAATAATAATATAAAAACAGATCATGAATTTGGAAGTTGGGACACCAGAAGGGTTGAGAAAATAAAGAATATAGGGAGATGGGTACAATGTAAGTACAATATTGATGTATGAAGCTCTCAAAAAATAAATCATATTTTTAAGAAGGAAAAAAATTCTGGAATTAAAGATTAAATATACATGTTACTTACTGAGCAAACTCAACCGTTTTATATAGTCACCCATTATTTTCTTATTTTGTAAACAATATATGAATAATCCAAGTCTTCTGCAATTTTTAAAACTCATATTTAATTTTTATTACCCTTTTGAATTATTTTTATATGTCCTAGTAACTGTCAAATAATATTTCATTGAGGTTTTTTATTTTTATTTTCCTAAGTGACTAAGGATGTTGATTACCCTTTTGTGTTCTCCTTGGCAGGGAGTACATCTTCTTTGGATAAATATCTTTGCAATCGTGTGTCTACTTTCACACAGGATTGTTTTAATATTCGTTGCTAGAATTCTATTCACAATATGATTTCTCCTACACACTGGATTTTCTTTTCATTCTCTCCTTTCTGTTATGAAGATGTACTTCTAATTATTTTGAAATATAATCAATCTATACTTTTCTTTTTGGGATTTTTGAGGTCAGGTGCTGTTATGTGCTATTTGACCATGTAGAAGTGTTGAGAGAAATTTATTCCGAGTTGAATTATGATGATATCAAGATCAAGGGTACACTTATGTCATATGTCAGTCACCAAATGTAGTTAATCATCAAATGTGGTACTTGATCCAATTAAAAGATGTACCAAACACAAGATACATGGGAATGCTGCCCACAAAATATCATCATATTAAAATAAATTCTTTATTAAATACAGGAATAAAAATGTAAAATATTTTTAAAGTAAATCATTTTATAGTAAATAAATATTCATATTGATTTACTTGATCAAATATTATGTTCCCTGTATATTTATAGTTGCTGTACATTTTAGTGATGTATAGAATGACAGGTCTTACTCTCTTCTTCTTTGTCTCCTGTGTGTGGGAGGGGAGGGTGTGTCTGTGTATGTGTTTATACACGTTTGTACCTCAGTGAACAAGTAAAAGTCCAAGGACAACTTCTTTTGACAGCAGTCTCTTTTTTCACCTTGCTTTAAGGCAGAATGTCTCTTTTTCTTTCTGTCTTCACACACCCATCTCATCAAGTAGCACTGGAATCATAGAGAAAACATTTTAACAAAGGTTCTGATATTCACAGAGGTTTTCATGTTTTGACAGAAAGAATTTTAGCTGTCTAACCATTCTGCTGCTGCAGTGCTGTATTTTCACAACTGCAGCAGGTTTTTTTACACCACCATCATCACAAACATAATAGTCTCAGTTTGAAGTGTTACCTTTGAATCCATGAAAATGGGATAGGTTCATAATCATTTACATACTAATCAATTTCTTCTCTCAGGGTTTTATTTTTCTCAGTATACTTGGCTTGGTATTCTAAATATTCTCTGATATTTTTGTTTTAATTAAAAGGAAAAACATCATATAAATTTATGGGAAATGTACAAAATGAATATTCTCAAGGAAAATTATAGTTTTAAAAGGTATGCAGTTAGCATTGTAATGCAAAGAAAGACTCATTTGAGTGACCACATTCTTTTGAAATAACAATTGAATTTGTTAATAAGAATATAGTAGGGTAAGTATGAGACTGAATTTGTTTTTCTGAAGATCAAGTGTATGAAAACTATTTACAATTTAATCAAGTCTGTGGTAACTTAAACAGAAATAGAGGAATGAAAACAAGTCTGTCATGGTGTGAATAGATATAAAAGTATGAAATATGCCAATGATGTTATTTAAGATAAGCAGTAAAATTACTGCATACAATACAAAACTTTTCTTTTTTTATTAACTTGAGTATTTCTTATATACATTTCGAGTGTTATTCCCTTTCCCGGTTTCCGGGCAAACATCCCCCTCACCCCTCCCCTTCTTTGTGGGTGTTCCCCTCCCCAACCCCCCCCAACAATCTAGTTCACTGGGGGTTCAGTCTTAGCAGGACGCAGGGCTTCCCCTTCCACTGGTGCTCTTACTAGGATATTCAATGCTACCTATGAGGTCAGAGTCCAGGGTCAGTCCATGTATAGTCTTTAGGTAGTGGCTTAGTCCCTGGAAGCTCTGGTTGCTTGGCATTGTTGTACATATGGGGTCTCAAGCCCCTTCAAGCTCTTCCATTTCTTTCTCTGATTCCTTCAACGGGGGTCCTATTCTCAATTCAGTGCTTTGCTGCTGGCATAGGCGTCTGGGTTTGCTGTATTCTGGCTGTGTCTCTCGGGAGAGATCTACATCCGGCTCCTGTCAGCCTGCACTTCTTTGCTTCATCCATCTTGTCTAATTGGATGGCTGTATATGCATGGGCCACATGTGGGGCAGGCTCTGAATGGGTACTTCTTCTGTGTCTGTTTTAATCTTTGCGTCTATTCCCTGCCAAGGGTATTCTTGTTCCCCTTTAAAGAAGGAGTGAAGCATTCACATTTTAATCATCCGTCTTGAGTTTCATTTGTTCTAGGCATCTAGGGTAATTCAAGCATTTGGGCTAATAGCCACTTATCAATGAGTGCATACCATGTGTGTTTTTCTGTGATTGGGTTACCTCACTCAGGATGATATTTTCCAGTTCCAACCATTTGCCTACGAATTTCATAAAGTCATTGTTTTTGATAGCTGAGTAATATTCCATTGTGTAGATGTACCATATTTTCTGTATCCATTCTTCTGTTGAAGGGCATCTGTGTTCTTTCCAGCTTCTGGCTATTATAAATAAGGCTGCGATGAACATAGTGGAGCACGTGTCTTTTTTATATGTTGGGCATCTTTTGGGTATATGCCCTTGAGAGGTATAGCTGGATCCTCAGGCAGTTCAATGTCCAATTTTCTGAGGAACCTCCAGACTGATTTCCAGAATGGTTGTAACAGTATGCAATCCCACCAACAATGGAGGAGTGTTCCTCTTTCTCCTTATCCTCGACAGCATCTGCTGTCACCTGAGTTTTTGATCTTAGCCATTCTCACTGGTGTGAGGTGAAATCTCAGGGTTGTTTTGATTTGCATTTCCCTTATGACTAAAGATGTTGAACATTTCTTTAGGTGTTTCTCAGCCATTCGGCATTCCTCAGCTGTGAATTCTTTGTTTAGATCTGAACCCCATTTTTAATAGGGTTATTTGTCTCCCTGCTGTCTAAGTTCTTGAGTTCTTTGTGTATTTTGGATATAAGACCTCTATCTGTTGTAGGATTGGTAAAGATCTTTTCCCAATCTGTTGGTTGCCGATTTGTCCTAACCACAGTGTCCTTTGCCTTACAGAAGCTTTGCAGTTTTATGAGATCCCATTTGTCGATTCTTGATCTTAGAGCATAAGCCATTGGTGTTTTGTTTAGGAAATTTTTTCCAGTGCCCATGTGTTCCAGATGCTTTCCTAGTTTTTCTTCTATTTGTTTGAGTCTATCTGGTTTGATGTGGAGGTCCTTGATCCACTTGGACTTTAGCTTTGTACAGGGTGATAAGCATGGATCGATCTGCATTCTTCTACATGTTGACCTCCAGTTGAACCAGCACCATTTGCTGAAAATGCTATCTTTTTTCCATTTGATGGTTTTGGCTCCTTTGTCAAAAATCAAGTGCCCATAGGTGTGTGGGTTCATTTCTCGGTCCTCAATTCTATTCCACTGGTCTGTCTGTCTGTCTCTGTACCAATACCAAGCAGTTTTTATCACTATTTCTCTGTAATACTGCTTGAGTTCAGGGATAGTGATTCCCCCTGAAGTCCTTTTATTGTTGAGGATAGTTTTAGCTATCCTGGGTTTTTTGTTATTCCAGATGAATTTGCAAATTGTTCTGTCTAACTCTTTGAAGAATAGGATTGGTATTTTGATGGGGATTTCATTGAATCTGTAGATCGCTTTTGGTAAAAGGGCCATTTTTACTATATTAATCCTGCCAAAAAACAAGTTTGAAGTCGTAAGAATCAATTTTGAATTTTGAACAATTATTTTGAATTTCCCATAAGTTAGGTAAATGAATATAACTATACTTTTTGCTTTTTAACTCCATAACTCTTTATAGAAAGGCTTATGTAAATTTTACCCTTGGGGCCAAGTGTTACAGTATGAGGTCCTGGGGCTTTGAAACAGAGTTCTAATGATAGGAATGGAAAAATAGAATAGTGTGAAACAAATTTGTCTATGTTTTAAAAATCAACTAGGTGATAAATGCCAGTGCTCATAATAAACTTCAAAATTTATTAAAAATATAAATACTATGTTCTATGGATTCTGAGGATGAAAAATTTCAAAGTGATTTAAGTGAATGATTTATTTTAGGCTAGTATATTTTATGTTGCTTGAAGCTGATTAACTTTGACTAGACGTTTTACATCGATGATTCAAAACTGATCATTGCATGTATACAAGCTGATGGTAGTATACTTCAATTAATTCTCACATGGGCTTATCTACGAGCTACCTTGAATGATATCATAACATGATGAAAGCTTTCAAGGAGACTGTGTAACTGAAGAATTTTGAGAATTGCTGTAATGTTTCATATAATCCAGATTCAAAGGACTAAAAAGAACAGGGATTACACAAATTCCTTTGAACTAGGAAATGTGGAGGATTTGGAGGGGAACACAATATTTATGGTTGGTAACCAAAAGTCATTCTTATTTTTTATTGTAGTTTGTTTCATTTGCTAGAGAAAAGGAATATATTATACTTTTAGATCCTTGACCAGTACGTGGCCAATATGTAAACTGAAACATTCTTTCCAGGCTTTGAGTTTTATAATAGAAAACTGTAGCTTTTTTCTTCAAAGAAATTGATGTAAACTTGTTTGAAAGGCTATTATTGGATTTCTCTTGCATTTTCTTTGTATGAAACTCACAGCAAAATACATTTCTTTCCCATTTTAAGATCTCAACTCACAAAGGCTAATCGAAAAAGACAAAGTTAAGTTTTTCACATTCAGTCACCCCTGAACTACACTGTGAGTATCATTGAACCATTGCTTCATTGTAAGGAACCCTTATGCTTTCTGACAGATATTGTAATACTTAAAATTGTAAAAGTATTTTTCAGGAAAGTTTGTTAATTGAGTGTTCAGGAAGATTTGATAAGTGATGCAAGATTTTTTTGCAAAATACATGATAGAAATCATTTGTTTCTGTGCTATATAAAACAGACATATTAAAAAATGAAATATTGGCAAGTATTCTACAGCTTTAGCTTTATTTATCATAAACCCATTATTATTATTATCTGATATAATTTTATAATATCAATTGGTAATATGTCTGTATGTACCTAAGGTTAATCAAACGGAAGCAGATGTATTTCATGACAAAGACTCAGAGATATTTCTTGCATGACTTTTTGCTTTACAGTGATAGCCACTCTTATATTTGTGTATTTGAAACTAATTTGTTCCTTTAGTTAAGGGAAAGAATGAGGTACATCGTCTCTGTACACTGAGTAGTCTGGGCATGACAAGCTGCCCTAAGCAGCCTGCTATCTCTTCGGGACCTCCATTCTACCTCCACTTGTCCTCCCATCTTCATCACACCTGCAGCCCCTGAATGATGCAGGTTAAGTTTCCCTTCCCCCACCCAGCTTCCCTGTGAGATGATAAACTGGGAAAAAACTAGCTGCCCTGAGCAGACAGTTATCCCAGGGGAACCCATTTTCCCACTACCTCTCCTCTCACCTTCATCAGTAAGTTGTGAGCTGGAACCACACGGGATAGCGTCACTTCCCACACCCATCTTCTTTATGCCCAGAGCCCTCTGGACCAAGCTAAGGTGCCCTTAGATGCCTACTATCCCAGGGAATTCCTTCATTCTCCTGCAACCTCTCTGCCCACTTTCATTCAAATTATAACCCTTGAACCATACAGACCTTCAAATCCTGAATTATGCAGGCCTGCATGTCCAGAACTATACACCTAAGGATAACCATCAGAGACCTACCACTGCAGAGTATCTGTGCAGTTTAGCAGGGTAACCTGCATTTATATGTCTAATATATACTTATAAGTTAAGTATATACCATACATAGCCTTTTGGGACTAGATTACTTCACTACAGATGATATTCACAAATTCCATCCATTTGCCTGTCAAATTCATGATCTTTGTTTTTCATAACTGAATTCCATTGTGTAGCTGTAGCACACATTCTTGATTCATTTTTCAATTGAGAGACATCTAAACTATTTCCAGTTTCTGGCTATTATAATGAAAGCTGCTAGTCACATAGTTGAATAATTGTCTTTGTGTGATGGTGGAACATTTTTGGGTATATGCCCAGGAGGGATATTGCTGGATCTTGAGGTAGAACTATTCCAAGTTTTCTGAGAAACTGTTAAATTGATTTCCAAAGTAGTCGTACACGTTTATACTTCCACTAACAATGGAGGAATATTCCCCTTGTTACTCATCTCTGCCACTATTTGCTATCTTTTGAATTTTTGATCTTAGCCATTCTGATGGGTATAAATGGAACCTAAGAGTTGTTTTGATTTGCATTTCCTGAAGACTAAGGACTTATTATTTTAAGTGCTTCTCAGCAACTAGAGATTCCTCTGTTGAGAATTCTCTGTTTATCTTTGTATCCCATTTTTAATTGGTTTATTAGGGTTCCAGTTGTCTAACTTCTTGACCTCTTTGTAAATTTGGGATATTAGCTCTATGTCAGATGTATGATTGTGGAAGATTCTTCGCAGTCTACAGGGTGCTATTTTGACCTCTTGACAGTTATTTTACCTCTAAAAACACTTTGCAAACCCATGAGGTCCCAATTATCAATCTCAGTACATTGATCTCAGTACATGAGCCAGTATTGATCTTTTCAGGAAATTGTCCCTTATACCAATGGTTTGAATGCTATTTTCCACTTTCACTCTTATGGAAATTAGTGTATCTGATTTATGTTGAGATCCTTGATTCATACAGACATGCATTTTTTGCAGGCTGATAAATATTAATCTATTTCTGATCTGCTACAAGGATGTAGACATCAAGTTACACCACAATTTGTTCTGCCAAAACCATATGATAGAAAAAAGGAAAGCATTTTAACAAATGATGCTGGTCTAATTAGATGTTTACATGTGGTAGAGTGGGTATATGGGACTTGAAGAGGTGACCTCCTGTAGCGAAAAAAGAACCCTAGACAAACAAGGGTAACACCAACCTACCCACAATACTTTTAATATTTTTTAATCTTTATTAACTTGAGTATTTCTTATTTGCATTTCGATTGTTATTTCCTTTCCCGGTATCCGGGCCAACATCCCCTTAACCCCTCCCCTTCTATATTAGTATTCCCCTCCCCATCCTCCCCCCATTACCGCCCTCCCCCCAACAATCACGTTCACTGGGGGTTCAATCTTGGCAGGACCAAGGGCTTCACCTTCCACTGGTACTCTTACTAGGCTATTCATTGCTACCTATAAGGTTGGAGCCCAGGGTCAGACCATGTGTAGTCTTTGGGTAGTGTCTTAGTCCCTGGAAGCTATGGCTGGTTGGCATTGTTGTTCATATGGGGTCTCGAGCCCCTTCAACCTCTTCCAGTCCTTTTTCTGATTCCTTCAACGAGGGTCCCATTCTCAGTTCAGTGGTTTGCTGCTGGCATTCGCCTATGTATTTGCTGCATTCTGGCTGTGTCTCTCAGGAGAGATCTACATCCGGTTCCTGTCAGCCTGCATTTCTTTGCTTCATCTATCTTATCTAATTGGGTGGCTGTATAAGTATGGGCCACATGTTGGGCAAGCTCTGAATGGGTGTTCCTTCTGCCTCTGTTTTAAACTTTGCCTCCCTATTCCCTGCCAAGGGTATTCTTGTTCCCCTTTTAAAGAAGAAGTGAAGCATTCTCATTTTGGTCATCCCTCTTGAGTTTCATGTGTTCTGTGCATCTAGGGAAATTCAAGCATTTCGGCTAATAGCCACTTATCAATGAGTGCATACCATGTGTCTTATTCTGTGATTGGGTTACCTCACTCAGCATGATATTTTCCAGTTCCATTCATTTGCCTGTGAATTTCATAAAGTCATTGTTTTTGATAGCTGAGTAATATTCCATTGTGTAGATGTACCACATTTTCTGTATCCATTCCTCTGTTGAAGGGCATCTGGGTTCTTTTCAGCTTCTGGCTATTATAAATAAGGCTGCGATGAACATAGTGGAGCACGTGTCTTTGATATATGTTGGGGCATCTTTTGGGTATATGCCCAAGAGAGGTATAGCTCGGTCCTCAGGTAGTTCAATGTCTATTTTCTGAGGAACCTCCAGACTGATTTCCAGAATGGTTGTACCAGTCTGCAATCCCACCAACAATGGAGGAGTGTTCCACTTTCCTCACATCCTCACCAGCATTTGCTGTCACCTGAGTTTTTGATCTTAGCCATTCTCACTGGTGTGAGGTGAAATCTCAGGGTTGTTTTGATTTGCATTTCCCTTATGACTAAAGATGTTGAACATTTCTTTAGTTGTTTCTCAGCCATTCAGCATTCCTCACCTGTGAATTCTTTGTTTAGCTCTGAACTCCATTTTTTTAAATAGGGTTATTCATCTCCCTGTGGTCTAACTTCTTGAGTTCTTTGTATATTTTGGATATAAGGCCTCTATCTGTTGTAGAATTGGTAAAGATCTTTTCCAAATCTGTTGGATGTTGTTTTGTCCTAAGGACAGTGACCTTTGCACTTTTATGAGATCCCATTTGTCGATTCTTGATCTTAGAGCATAAGCCATTGGTGTTTAGGTCAGGGAATTTTCTCCAGTGCCCATATGTTCCAGAGACTTTCCCACATTTTCTTTTATTAGTTTAAGTATATCTGGTTTGATGTGGAGGTCCTGGATCCCCTTGGACTTAAGCTTTGTACAGAGTGATAAGCATGGATTGATCTGCATTCTTCTACATGTTGAACTCCAGTAGAACCAGCACCATTTGCTGAAAATGCTATCTTTTTTCCATTGGATGGTTTTGGCTCCTTTGTCAAAAATCAAGTGACCATAGGTGTGTGGGTTCATTTCTCGGTCCTCAATTCTATTCCACTGGTCTGTCTGTCTGTCTCTGTACCAATACCATGCAGTTTTTACCACTATTGCTAGGTAATGCTGCTTGAGTTCAGGGCTAGTGATTCCCCCAGAAGTCCTTTTATTGTTGAGGATAGATATCATGGGTTTTTTGTTATTCCAGATGAATTTGCAAATTGTTCTGTCTAACACTTTGAAGAATTGGATTGATATTTTGATGGGGATTGCATTGAATCTGTAGATCACTTTTGGTAAAATGGCCATTTTTACTATATTAATCCTGCCAATCTATGAGCATGGGAGATCTTTCCATCTTCTGAGGTCTTCTTCAATTTCCTTCTTCAGAGGCTTGAAGTTCTTATTGAACAGATCTTTTACTTGCTTTGTTAAAGTCACACCGAGGTATGTTATATTATTTGGGACAGTTATGAAGGGTGTCGTTTCCCTAATTTCTTTCTAGGCTGGTTTCTCTTTTGTGTAGAGGAAGGCTACTTATTTATTTGAGTTAATTTTATACCCAGCCAATTTGCTGAATGTGTTCATCAGGCTTAGTAGTTCTCTGGTGGAACTTTTGGGATCGCTTAAATATATTATCATATCATCTGCAAATAGTGATATATTGACTTCTTCTTTTCCAATCTTTATTCCCTTGATCTCTGTTTCTTTTCTGATTGCTCTGGGTAGAACTTCAAGAACAATGTTGAATAAGTAGGGAGAGAGTGGGCAGCCTCGTCTAGTCCCTGATTTTAGTGGGATTGCTTCAAGTTTCTCTCCATTCAGTTTAATGTTAGTGACTGGTTTGCTGTATATGGCTTTTACTGTGTTTAAGTATGGGCCTTGAATTCCTATTCTTTCCAGGACTTTTATCACGAAGGGGTATTGAATTTTGTCAAATGCTTTCTCATCATCTAATGAAATGATCATGTGGTTTTGTTCTTTCAGTTTGTTTATATAATGGATTATGTTGATGGTTTTCCATATATTAAACCATCCCTGCATGCCTGGGATGAAGCCTATTTGATCATGGTGGATGATTGTTTTGACTCATAATAATTTTGACCAAATTTTGCCTTGTCTACAATAAATATAGGGAAAAGATGGAGAAGAAACTGAGGGAATGGTCAACTAATAAATATCCCAACTAGAAACCTATCCCATGGGCAAGTATCAATCTCTGACACTATTAATAATATTCTACTATGTTTGTTGGCAGGAGCCTAACATGGCTGTCACCTGAGAGACTACAGTGACTCACACAGATTCAGATACCTGCAGCTAAATAGTTGATAGGATCTGGGGACTCTTATGAAAGAATAGAAGGAAAGATTGCGGTTCAAAAGGGGATAGGAACTCCACATGAAGAACAAGTAACAAGGAACCTTAGGGCTTTCAGAGACTGAACCATCAACCAAATTACATACAAAGGTTATATCTAGAATTCACAGCATATATATAGCAGATGTGCAGCTTAATCTCCACATGGGTCATGAACTATTGGAGCAGATGCTATCCCAATTTTTTCTCCTAATTTTAGGAAATGTTCTTTGATTTGAGTGGCCTTGTGTGGTCTCACTGGGACAGGGTACATTTAGCTTTTCAGGAACTTGAAGTACTAGGGTGCAGGCATATTGGGGGTGGGGCAATTATCTCAGAGAAGAAGTGGAGGGGTGAAGGGGTAAGGATTGTGGGAGGGGTTGAGTGTGAAGTCGCCAGCAAATGGGATGTAAAGTGAATAAGTAAAAAAAATGTTAAATATTTGGTAAATTAGAAAAGTGAGAAAGAATATAAACTAATGTTTTAAATACTTATTTTCAAAGACTAATCATTAAAACAAAAGTAAAATGTGCTTTTCAGCAACAATTTTTTTGCAAGTTAGAGTGGGTTTTTTCTTTTGTTTATTGTATATTTTCTTTCTTTGTATTTCAAATATTACCCTCTTTCCAGATTTTACCTCTGGAAACCCTCTATCCCACCCCTCTCCCTCTGCTTCTATGTGGGTACTCCTGCACCCATCTACAAACTCCCTCCCACCTCCCGACCGTGGCATTCCCCTACATTGGGGAATCTAGCCTCACAGTATGAAGGGCCTCTGCTCCCACTGAGGACCTACAAGGCCTTCCTCTGCTACATATGCAGCTGGAGCCATGGGTCTCTACATGTACACTCTTTGGTTGGTAGTTTAGTCTCTGGGAGCTCTGGGGTTTCTATGTGGTTGATATTGCTCTTCTTCCAATGGGGTTGCAAAACCCTTCAGCTCCATCAGTCCTTCCCCTAACTCTACCATTATGGTCCCCATGCTTAGTCAGGTGGTTAGCTGCAAGCTTCCACATCTGTGTTTGTCAGATTCTGATAGAGACTCTCAGCTATATCATGCTTCTGTTGACATGCACTCCTTGACCTACACAATATTGTCTGCGTTTGGTGACTGTATGTAGGATGGATCTCCATGTGCAGCAGTCTCTGAAGGGTCGCTTCTCCACAAGTTCTCTCTGTATTTCCTTGCATTAGTATTTTGTTCCCCCTTCTAAGAAGGACAGAAGAATGTACACCTTGGTCTTCCTTCTTCTTGAGCTTCATGTGATCTGTGGATTGTATCTTGGGTATTCCAAGCCTATGGGCTAATATCCACTTATCAGTGACTTCCTACCATGAATGTTCATTTGTGATTGGGTTACTTCACTTACAATGATATTTTCTAGTTCCATCCATTTGCCTATGAAATTCATGAAGTTATGATTTTAAATAGCTGAGTAGTTGTCCATTGTGTAAATGTACCACATTTTCTGTATCCATTACTCTATGGAAGGATACCTGGGTTCTTTCCAGCATCTGACTTTATAAATAAAGCTGCTACGAACATAGTGGAGCATGTGTCATTGTTATATGTTGGAACATTTTTATGTGTACTCCCAGGAGTGCTATAGCATGGACCTTAGTTAGTATTATGTCCAATTTTCTGTGGAACCTCCAGACTGATTACCAGAGTGTGTTACCAGCTCACAATCAAACCAACAATGAAGGAGTGTTCCTCTTTCTCCACATCCTCACCAGCATCTGTCATGATTTGAGTTTTTGATCTTAGCCATTCTGACCAATGTGAGGTGGAATCTCAGGATTGTTTTGATTTGCATTTCCCTGATGACTAAGGAGGTTGAACATTTTTGTTGTTTCTCAGCCACTCAATATTTCTCAGTTGAGAGTTCTTTGTTTAGTTCTGTATCCCGTTTTTAATAGGGTTATTTGATTCTCTTGATTCTAACTTCTTGAGTTCTTTGTATATATTGGATATTAGGCCTATATCAGATGTAGAATTGGTAAAGATCTTTTCTGAATCCGTTGGTCGCCATTTTGCCCTGTTGACAGTATTCCTTGCCTTACAGAAACTTTAATTTTATGAGGTCCCATTTGTCAATTCTTGATCTTAGAGCATAATACATTGGTTTTCTTTTCAGGAAATTTTTTCTTGTGCCTATGATTTCAAGGTTTTTTCCCACTTTCTTTTCTATTAGTTTCAGTGTATCTGGTTTTATGTGGAGGTATTTGATCCACTTGGGCTTGAGCTTTTTACAAGAAGAATGGGTCAATTTGTGATCCTGAGATTCTGGGTGTGTCAGCGCTCCTGGGATTCGAGCTGCTTCTGGAATCCTGAAATCCTTGTGTAACCAAGCTCCTGAGATTCTGCAGTGTTAGAGCTCCTGGGAGTCAAGATTTCTCTGCCCATTGCAAAAGTGGGTGGGGAGGTACAACCTGGAAGGAACCTGTGCCTCTGGCTGGGTGGGGGTTTGTCTCTCTCTGGTTTCTGGGGGGTGAAGGTGGGGTCCCAGTTATGCTGGGTGTTGGGAAAGATGTTGTGGCCTCAAATGTGATCTTCAGTTTGTCAGAGCTCCAGTGCTCCTGGTTGTGTCTCTTCTCCTGGGAGTCGAGCTTCCTCTGTAATCCTATGATCTTGTGGTCCTGTGATCCTATGGTCCTGTGACCCTGTGATCTTCTGATGATTTGATTCTCTGATGCTCTGATGCTCTGATGCTCTGATGCTCTGATGCTCTGATGCTCTGATGCTCTGATGCTCTGATGCTCTGATCCTCTGATCCTCTGATCCTCTGATCCTCTGATCCTCTGATCCTCTGATCCTCTGATCCTGGGCGTTTCAGAACACATGGGAGTTGGACTCCCTATGAGTGGTGTAAGAGTGGATGCAGAGCCAGAACCCCATGTCTGCTTCAGATGCAGGTTTAGACTGGAAGGAACCATGCTACTGGCTGAGCAGATCCCGGGGGACCAAACACTCTGCGTTTTAAGGCAGATGTTCTGGCCTTCTTACCTGGGATCCTTGGTGTGTTAGAGCACCTGGGATTCGAGATTCCTCTGGGTGTTGTGAGTACCAAATTTTGACGATACACTGTATAGTATTTTTCAACGTTCATTTAGAATGATGCACAATATCCATCATACATTTTGGTAAATAAAGAAATCTTATCAAAAATATATTTTAGAACATTGGTGAAAAAGTAGCCATATTTTGATAAATGAAGATAGCAAAAACAGAGATGATTTCATAAGCTGGAAATGAACTTGACAGTCAGTGAACATCTGTTTGATATAAAAATTTCACATATATTTTTGTATAAATCCTTGCAGAAATAAAACAAGGTTGTTATTTTTATACACCAATATTTTTCAAAAGTGAAATAATGAATATGACCACCTGAAAACTTTTTAATGTATATCTGAAATAATGTAAAGGAGAATGTAATACTTTGTTTATATCTGTACCTTCTTTTGTTTAAAACCTTGTATGTTTGTGCTGTTGAAGCAGGTTTATAACTTTCTCACTAATGCAACATTTGTGAGAAGTTAAAGAGAAGTTGTCCTACATATATGTCTGCCAACAATAAATAAAACCAACTTGTAGTAGAATTTTCTGCCACTGCTCATCCGACAGAAAACAATATAAATGATTGTATTATAATGTTTGCCTTTGGGCTAGTTCTTTTACTAACACTAACCTAAGTATTTTTACTTAACCAATGATTAGTCAAGTATTACTAGAATTTCAATAAATAAAAATCATTCTAAAGAAGATATTTTAACATAGGGCTTACTTCATCTCTTAATAATGAGGAAAACAATATTGCTAATTGTCCAATTTTTCATTACTTTCCATGACAGACAGTTCAGATGAATAAATGAATCTGCTATTTGCAGAGTAGCTTCACAGATATATAGCAAATTGATAAAGTATCTGGATGTGGTGTTCAGAAAGGGTCATTCTGTGTGAAAGGTAAGCTACTTCATAAACATAAGATTTTGTTTTTAATTCTGTTTTTTGTCTGCAACATTATCATTCATTTACATTTAAATTTCCAATTCAGTATGTCATTATTAGGAGAAGAATAGAGTAGTTTTAAACAGTAGTAATTTTGGGACTATCTACTTGAGAGTCGGTGCTGTCAATACTTGATATTTGTGTGTGTGTGTGTGTGTGTGTGTGTGTGTCTGTGTGTCTGTGTGTCTGTGTGTCTGTGTCTGTGTGTTTCTGTATGCCAAGGACAAGCCTCAGCTTGGAGAGAGGTTCCTGAGAGAAGGGTGTCTAGGGATGATAAAACCAACAACTTGAATTCGAATTGTCAGTTACAAGCTGACAATTTATGTTCTGCTCCAGACAGCTTTTCATATTGCAGTCTGTGTTCTGCTCTGCTTGAGATAGCTTTCACTTCCATTCTAAAAACTCTCCAGATAACTCATCTCTTACAGATCTAAAGACCATATTTTTAAATTCACATATCAATTCAGTTCATTACTCCAGGTTCCCTTTCAATTACCCCAAGAATCAGCATTCCATAACTACAGCCCCCGCCCCATTTTTTTGGAAAGAGACAGCAAGCACAGCACCTACAATATGAGACCTAGGTGGCAGGCTGGAGAGATGGCTCAGTGCTTAAGAGCACTGATTGCTCTTCCAGAGGTCCTGAGTTCAAGTCCCAGCAACTTTATGGTGGCCTACAACTATGTCTAATAAGATTTGATGCCTTTTTCTGGTGTGTTTGAAGACAACTACAGAGTACTTATATATAGTTAATAAATGAATCTTTAAAAAAAGTAAAACAGAGGTAGGTGGGACCCTTCCTTGGGTGGGACCACTCCCTTTAATTACTATTCTGACCACACCTGGACCTAAACTCCCTCTGTCCCAAACTGAAATGAACTCAGGAATTTGCCTGCTTTTGTAAGTATAAACAAAACATACTTAACTGGGTGGGATCTTGCCCTGCAATCATTACCCCTAAATTTCTTTTATAATATTTATCTGACAAGTGGCTCATAGTGCAGCTGCCTCTGTTCCTTTAGATCTGTGGAAATCCTTACACAATTTACATTACATCCTTTTATTTGCATAGTTGGGAAATTATATATTTTCAAACTCATGCTTTCAGCATTCTTTCCTATAGCACTAAAGGGCTGTCCTAAAAGATTACAGTGTTCTAATATTTTGCTAAGTGATTAGCTATATCCTTGCAACCCTAACTTGTGATGTCTCTGATTATCATAGACTCATTAACCGTGGAGGAAAGGCAATTCCTCAAAGGAGGAATATAAAAATATTTACACTATTAAACATACAAGCTTTATGCCCACAGCAGCCATCAATACTCATGGAGGCATATAACCTGCTGACTCTATTCCAGGAGCATGAAACCATGTCATATTGTCCCTTATATGACCAAGAAGGATTCCGTCTCTCTCTCTCTCTCTCTCTCTCTCTCTCTCTCTCTCTCTCTCTCTCTCTCCTCTCGCTCTTGCTCTCGCTCTGTGTGTGTGTGTGTGTGAGTGTGTGTATGTATCTCTCATTATATGTTTCTTGTCCAACTTTATCATTTCTACCAAATCATAGGCAAGCCTATTTAGTCTTTTCGCTTCATGATTATAATAATTGTGATTCAGAAAGAGAAAATCCATGAAGTACTTTTGTCCAGTTAAGACTAGAGAGTATAGAGCATCACCTTTCTCATCATTGTGAGAAGATAGGAAAAATATTTCAACATTGCACTCATTGAATCAAAGCTTCACTACACATTTTTTTCTTTGCTCTTGGAAAACAAATTATCTTATAATGACAGGAACACTTCAATTATAATTGATAAGTTGATAGAAGGTAAATGTGAACTACCTTGTAGTTAAGTTTTTCCTGAAAGCTCAATTATCGAAGTCTCATAAATTTTTGTGAGCTTATGCCTTAGAATTCCACAACATCTTCACTTTAATACTAGAGGAAGATAGGCTTATATTCCAAGAAGACAGAAGATAAACATAAACATTTTGAAATTATACCCAGAACATTGTATATATAAGGGGAAACTATTTTTATGAGAGCCTCACAAACCCAAGAAATAAGGAAATAGTAAATGCCATTTACCTCTAACATTAAATGTGATGATAAAGGGGGAAAATCCCCATCCTCTGTTGTCTTCCTCTCTCATCCAATGAAAGCATGTAAGAATAATACAGACCAAAAGGACAGGTTAATGAAAAGGCTAAAAGATATCATAGAAAGATATTAGAAAAAAATATTGCTGCTCCCTTTCCTTATAAACATGTCAATATAGTTTTGGTAGAACAACAGGAGTTAAAAATGGAAACCAGTAAGGTTAAAATTACTTTTATGTTTCTAAAGAAACTCAAATATGGTGGGAGAGACATAGAGAAAAACAGAAGATATATATTTAGTCTCTTCTATCTGCATCTATAAAACAGTCTAAAATGCTTAACTCATATCCAAATAATCATAGCTGCTCACTAAAGGATCAATTTATCCATTTATTTTAACTCAATATATTGTGTCTTATTTACAGAAAAAAGCATGATATATTAAAGTAAAAAGAATAGTTTTATGAAACAGACCAAACTTACATGTGACAGAGATTTGAGCAGTATCAGAGAATTTAAAGTACAGTAAGTAATAGGTAAAGGGATTCGCTGGAAAATGAATTGAATTTAAGAACTCATGTTTAATATACATAGGTTGGAAAAAATCAAAAACAAATTAGAAGAAATCACTGTACATCAGACATTAAACTGTAGCAAAAATGAAGACTACTCTAGATGGGCCCATCAAGAGATTGGACATGGATTGCAGAAAGAATTAGTAAACCTGAAGAAATACAGATAGAACTCTATGAAAATTGGTGATAGTATCTGTTGATGCACACACTGTTCCTTTTCTTTTTAATTTTTTAATTGGATTTTTTTATTTACATTTCAAATGTTAGTCCTTTTTCCGGTTTTACATCCATACATACCCTAGCCCATCCCCTCTCTCCCTGCTTCTATGAGGGTGTTTCCCCACCCAACCACTAACTCCTTCCTGCCTGCCCACCCTGATATCACATTTTAGGGTCCAGCCTTGTCAGGAGCAAGGGCTTCTCCTCCCATTGGTTTCCAACAAAGCCATCCTCTGCTACATATGCAGCTGGAGTCATGGGTCTGTCCATGTGTACTCTTTGGATTTAGTCCCTGGGAGCTCTTGGTGTTGGTATTGTTCTTATGTGGTTGCAAACCCCTTCTGTTTATTCAATCCTTTCTCTAACTCTTCCAGTGGGGACCCATACTCAGTTCAAAGGTTGGCTGTTAGCATTCGCCTCTGTACTCTCTGGCAGAGCCTCTCAGGAGGCAGCTATATCAGACTCATGTCAGCAAGCACTTCTTTGGCATCAGCAATAGTATCTGGGTTTGGTGGCTGTATGTGTATGAGCTGGATCACCAGGTATGGCAGGCTCTGAATGCCATTCCTTCATTCTTTGCTCCAAACTTTTTCTCCATATCTCCTTCTATGAATATTTTTGCCCATGCCCTACTGTTTGTTTTCGTTACCACAGAGATATTTTATAGTCAATGTTTTCATTTGAACGTTATTGAAATTATTATTTGAGATTAAAATATAATTATGTATTCCCCTTATGTTTCTCCCACAAATCCTTGCATATATCCATTCCTCCTTATCTCTTTTTTCATTAATTGCTGTTAATTCACCCATTCACATCATCATATTTGTGAATATGTAAGTACAAATTTCTCAGTCTGTATAATGTTACTTGTATTTATGGCCTTTAGAGGACGATATGCTAGGTTATTTTCTTACAGTATTTGGAATGCAGTGAAAAACTTCAGGGTGCCATGAGTAATGACAAGCATCCTTAGTGGTTTAGCTATCACAATAGTCATTTATTTTTAGAGAAACTTCCTAAACTAAAAGAAGAATGGAAAAAGACAAGCAATATTTAATAATTGTAAAAAATGATGGAATGATTGAAGTAAACATATGGTTTCCCCAAATAATATGAGAGAAAAGAAGAAATATTTGGAGGGATAATGACTAACAATTTTTAAAGTATATATCAAAGCATATACCAAATAATCACGTCTAGGAAGATGACAGAATAACAAGAAGGATAAGCAACACTACTTATTTATAAATTTCGGAAGGACAAGTAAGTCAGATGTCAAAGTGTAGATGGGCCTGGAGCAAGAGTGAGGTTGAGACATGTTCAAGTCCTGCAAAATTTCATCTTCAGACTGACCAGAGTAAGGATCACTGTCCCTGTTCTGGACTACATGCTGTGTACATGTGACCACACTGTCACCACTGTTGAGGCAGCTAACTAACCTGGTGGCTAAACCATTTTGTACCCCTGTCTATATAGGAACATGTCCAACAAGCATCTGGAATTCCTTTTTGTGCAAATGGACCATTCTTAGCACTTCAATACTAGCCAATAATATACACTAACTCTGAAAATCTCCAACCCATGCCCCTAAGGTTTATATAGCCTTGTTCCCCCCAAGAATGAAGAACAATTTTACTGAAAACCTCTTGCAGAGGTTTTTTATCCCTAGCAACCAAGTTGGATGAGATCACGAGAATGTACCCTTATGGTACAAGCTTCATTCCTTCCATTTCAGCCCAGTCCTCAATGAAGCCTCAATACTGGGATAGTAGAAGCAGGACTGGACTACTAATTTTTATAGAAGTTATCATTTCAAACACTATAATTAAAACTACAGGTAGAATATTTCCATTTCCTTTTCTTTTTTGTTTTTGTTGGTTTTCTATTATTATTGTTATTGTTATTATTAATTTATCATTTATTTTTTTCTCCTTTTTTACACTCCAGATTTTATTCCCCTCCCAGTCCACCCTCCAACTGTTTCACATTCCATACCTCCTCTCTGCCCCACTGTATCCACCAGGATTTTCCCATTCCACCCACCCCAACTGAACTCTAAACTCCCTGGGGCCTCCAGTCCCTTGAGGATTAGGAACATCTTCTCTGAATGAAACAAAACCAGAATTTCTCTGCTATATGTGTTGGAAGGCTCATATCAGCTGGTGTATTCTGCCTGGTTCGTGATCCAGTATCTGAGAGATTTCAGGGGTCCAGGTTAATTGAGATGCCAGTCCTTGTACAGGGTTGCCCTCTTTCTCATCTTCTACCTTTTTTCCTAATACAACCACAGGGATCAACAGTTTCTCTTCATTGGTTGGGTGCAAATATCTGCATCTGACTCAGCTGCTTGTTGTGACTTTCAGAGAACAGTCATGATAGACTGCCTTTTTGAGTGTTCCATATCCTTAATAATTGTGTCAGGCCTCCCCTTGAGCTGGATCGCACGTTGAGACTATAGCTGGAAATTTTTTTTCCCTCAGGCTCTTCTCCATTTCCATCCAGAGAGTTCTTTTAGACAGGAACAATTATGGGTCAGAGTTTTGGTGGTGGAATAGCAGCTCCATTCCTCATTTGGTGCCCTGTCTTTCTACTGGAGGTGGATTCTACAAGTTTCCTATCCACACTGCAGGGCATTTCACTTAGGGTCCCTCCCTTTGAGCCCTGAAAGTCTCTGGTTCATTCTAGAGTGTCCACCAAGGTCTCTGGTTCATTCTAGAGTGTCCTCCCAACCTCGAACCTCCTAGGGTTGCCTGTTTTGACTCTGCTGACCCTCAAGGCTTCAGTCCTTTTCCGCATGCAATACCAGATCATTCCCTTTCCCTCACAGGTCCCTCTCTACCCCATTGTGGCATTCTTCTCCTTCCCAAGTGGGATTATGTCCTCTTCACTTCGGCTCTTCAATTTGTTAAACTTTTTGAGTTTTGTGGACTGTATCTTGGGTATTCTGCACTTTTTTTCTTTTGCTAATATCAACTTATTAGTGGTTACATATGTGCATGTCCTTTTAGGTCTGAGTTACCTCACTCAGGATGATATTTTCTAGTTCCATCCATACACCTGCAAGACTCAGGATGTCCTTGGTCTTAATAGCTGAGTAGGTTTTATTCTGTAAATAAACCACATTTTCTGTATCTATTTTTCTGTGGTGGGATATCTGGGTTGTTTCTAGCTTCTGCCTATCACACATAAGGCTGCTATGAATATAGTGGAACATGTGCCCCTGTGGCATGGTGGGGCATCTTTTGGGTATATTCCCAGGAGTGGCACTGTTGAGTCTTCAGGTAGATCTATTTCAAATTTTCTGAGGAACCTCCAATTTGATTTCCAGAGTAGTTGTAACAGTTTGCAATCCTACCAGCAATGGAAAAGTGTTTCTCTCTATCCACATCCTTGCCAACATGTGTTGTCACCGGAGGTTTGCATCTCAGTCATACTAATGAGAGTAAGGCCATTTTGATTTGCATTTCTCTGATCATGACAGACTTTGAACATTTCTTTAGGTGCTTCTCAGTCATTCAAGATTTGCCTATTGTGAATGCTTGATTTGGTTCTATACCCCATTTTTCATTGGATATTTTGTTTGTTTGGGTTTTTTTTTTTGTGGTAATATTCTTGAGTTCTTTATATATTTTGGATATTAGCCCTGTATTGGATGTGCAGTTAGTGACAATTTTCCCCCAATCTGTAGGTTGCAAATTTGTCTTATTGACTGTGTCCTTTGCCTCATAGAAGCTTTCCAGTTTAATGAGGTCCCATTTATCAATTTTTGACCTTAGAGCATTAGCCATTGGTGCTCTATTTAGGAAATTTCCTCTTGTGCCAATGAGCTCAACGCTCTTTCCCACTTTCTCTTGTATTAGATTGGATGTATCTGGTTTTATGTTGAGGTCCTTGTTCCATTTGGACTTGAGTTTCATGCAAGGTAATAAATATGTGTCTATTTTCGATTTTCTACATATAGACAGCCAGGTAGACAAGCACAATTTATTGATGATGATTTCTTTTTTCCATTGTATATTTTGGCTTCTCTGTCAAATATCAAATGTGTGTAAATGTGTGCTTTTATTTCTGGGTCTTCAATTCTACTCTATTGATCAACCTGTCTGTCTCTGTACCAATACCATACAGTTTTTATCACTATTGCTCTGTAGAAGAACTTGAGGTAAGTAATGGTGTTTCCCCCAGGTGTTCTTTTATTGTCACCAAAACTAGTCATATTGAGGATGCCAAGAGGTACATGCTGAGAGGAGCCTGATATAACTGTCTTCTGAGAGTCTCTACCAGAGCCTGAAAAATTCAGAGGCGAATGCTCACAGCCAACCATTGGACAGAAAATTAGGTCCCCCAAGGAGGATTTAGAGAAAGGACAGAGGTAGCTAAGGGGGTTTGCAGCACCCTAGGAACAACAGCAATATCAACCAACCAGATACCCCAGAGCTCCCAAGTACTAAACCACCAACCAAAGAGTACACATGGAGCATCCCATGGCTCCAGTCACATATGTAAAAGAGGTTGGCCTTGTCAGGCATCAGTGGAAGGAGAGGCCCTTGGTCATGTGAAGGCTGGCTGCCCCAGTATAGGGGAATGCCAGGGCGTGGAGGTGGGAGGGAAGGAGTGGTTGGATGGGGGAGCATCCTAATGGAGGCAGGGCATGGGGGATGGGATGCAGTGTTTCCAGTTAGGAAACTTGGAAAGGTGATAACATTTGAAATGTAAATTAAAATATCCAATAAGAAGGAAATGTAAATATATAAAACATGCCAAAAAAAAGGGAGAAAAATATTTTAGCTATTCTTGGTTTTTGCCTTTCCACATGAAGTTGAGAATTGCTCTTTCCATGTCTTTGAATAATTGTATTGGGATTTTGATAGTAATTTCATTGAATCTGTGGATTGCCTATAGTGGAAAACCATTTTTACTATGTTAATTCTGCCAATCCATGACGTTTGGGAGATCTCTCCATTTCTAAGGTCTTCAATTTCTTTCTTGAAAAACTTGAAGTTACTGTCATACAGATTCTTCATTTGTATGGTTAGATTTACACCAAGATATTTTATATTATTTGTGGCTATTGTGAAGGTCATTGTTTCGTTAATTTCTTTCTCATCCTATTTATCATTTGTAGCAAGAAAGGCTACTGATTTGTTTGAGTTCATTTTATATACGGCCTACTTTGCTAAAGTTGTTTATCAACTGAAGAAGCTCTCTGACAGAAATTTTGGGGTCACTTATGTATAGTATTTTCATCAGTAAATAGTGATACCTTTATTTATTTGCCAGTTTGTATCCTCTTGATCTCTTTTTGTTGTCTTATTAATCTAGGTAACACTTAGAATACTATATTGAATAGAATAAGGGTGAGTGGGCATCCTTATCTTGTTCCTGATTTTAGTGAGATTGTTCAAGTATCTCTACATTTAACTTGAGATTGGCTGTTGGTTTACAATAAATTGCTTTCATTATGTTTAGATATGGGCATTGAATTCTTGATCTCTCCAAGTCTTTTAAAATGAAGGGATATTATATTTTGTCAAATGATTTTTCTATATCTAAGTAGATGATCATGTGATTTTTTTCTTTGAGTTTGTTTATATGGTGGAGTAAGTTAATGGATTTTCATATATTGAAACAAACTTGCATCTATGTGATGAAACCTATTTGATCGTGATGAATGATGTATTTGATGTGTTCTTGGATTTGGCTTGCAAGAAGCTTTTTTTTTTAGTATCTTTGCATCGATATTCATAAGTGAGATTGGTCTGCAGGTCGACTTTTTGATAGGGTCCTTGTGTGGTTTATGAATCAGAGTAATTGTGGCTTCGTAGAATGAATTATTTAGTGTTCCTTCTTTTTCTATTTTATGGAGTAGTTTGATTAATATTGATTCAGGTCTTCTTTGAAGATCTGGTAGAATTCTGAGCTAAATCCATATGACTCTGGACTTTTTTTTTTTTTTGGTTGGGAGGATTTTAATTACTTCTTTTATTTCCTTCTATTTCCTATTTGGATAATTTACCTGCTCTTGATTTAACTTTGGTATGTGGCATCTGTCTAGGAAACCATCCATTTATCTAGATTTTCCAATTTTTTTTGCATAGGCTTTTGTAATAGGATATGATGAGTTTTTTAATTTCCTCTCTTTCTATTGTTTTGTCTCCCTTTTCATTTCTGATTTTATTAATTTGGATCCTGCTTCTGGGCCCTTTAGTTAGTTTGGCTAGGGGTACATTGATCTTGTTATTCTCTCAAGAAACAGCATTTGGTTTTGCTGATCTTTGTATTGTTCTATTTGTTTCTATTTGGCTGATTTCAGCCCTGACTTTGACTATTTCCTGCCTTTTACTCCTCTTGGTTGTTTCCTTTGTTTGTTCTAGAGCTCTCAGGTATGCTGTTAAGTTGCTAGTGTAAGATCTCTCCAATTTTTTGTTTGTTTGTTTGTTTGTTTTAACCAATGCACTTAGTGCTCTGATGTTTCCTCTTAGCACTGCATTCATTGTGCCCCATAAGTTTGGGTATGGTGTGTCAATATTTTCATTAAACTCCAGGAAGTCTTTAATTCCTTTCTTTATTTCTTCCCTGGTCAAGTTATTACTGAGTAGAGAGTAGTTCAGATTCCACATATATGTGGTCTTTCTGTTGTTCTTGCTGTTATTGGCAACCAGCCATAGGGTATGTTGGTCTGATAGGATGCATGTGATTATTGTAATCTTTTTATTTCAGTTGAGAATTGTTTTGTAATCAATTACATGCTCGATTTGGTAGAAGGTACTATAAGGTGCTGAGAAGAAAGTATATTCTTTTGTTTTAGTGTGAAATGTTCTATAGATATCTGTTAAATCCATTTGGTTCATAACTTCTGTTAATTTCACTGTTTCTCTATTTAGTTTCTGTTTCCCCGATCTGCTCATTGATGACAGAAGGGTGTTTTGATCTCTCATTATTATTGTGTGGAGTTCAATGTGTGTTTTGCTCTTTAGTAATGTCCCTTTTTTTTCTTTATTAACTTGAGTATTTCTTATTTACATTTCGATTGTTATTCCCTTTCTTGGTTTCCAGGCCAACATACCCCTAATCCCTCCCCCTCCCTTTCTATATGGGTGTTCCCCTCCCCATCTTCCCCCCATACCACCGTGCCCCAACAAACACGTTCACTGGGGGTTCAGTCTTAACAGGACAAGGGCTTCCCCTTCCACTGATGCTCTTACTAGACTATTCATTGCCACCTATGAGGGTGGAGCCCAGGGTCAGTCCATGTATAATCTTTGGGTAGTGGCTTAGTCCCTGGAAGCTCTGGTTGGTTGGCATTGTTGTTCATATGGGGTCTCAAGCCCCTTCGAGCTCTTCCAGTCCTTTTTCTGATTCCTTCAATAGGGGTCCCGTTCTCAGTTCAGTGGTTTGCTGCTGGCATTCGCCTATGTATTTGCTGTATTCTGGCCGTGTCTCTCAGGAGAGATCTACATCTGGTTCCTGTCAGCCTGCACTTTGCTTCATCCATCTTGTCTAATTGGGTGGCTGTATATGTATAGGCCACATGTGGGGCAGGCTCTGAATGGGTGTTCCTTCTGCCTCTGTTTTAATCTTTGCCTCCGTAATGTCCCTTTTATGAATGAGGTGCTCTTGCCTGTGAGGCATAGGTGTTCAGAAATCAGACATTCTCTTGGTGGACTTTTCCTTTGATGAAGTGTCCTTCCTCATCACACTTGATAACTTTTGGTTGAAAGTCTATGTTATTGGATATTAGGATGGCAACTCCAGCTTATTTCTTGAGACCATTTGTTTGGAAGGCATTTTTCCAACCTTTTACCTGAAATAGTGTCTGATTTTGTTATTGATGTGTGTTTCATTTATACAGCAAATTCTCTATCTTCTTTGCATATCCAGTCTGTTAACTTATGTCTTTTTATAAGTAAGTTGAATATATACATATATATATATATATATATATATATATATATATATATATATATATGTTTGTTCCTGTTTTTTTAGGTACCTTTATGTGCTTGTGGATCACTCCTTTTGGCTTTGTTGTGAGGTGCAAATTATCTTGTCTTTTCTTTGGTGTATGTATGTATCTTCCTTGTATTGGAGTTTTCTTCCTTGGTCCTCTGTAGGGCTGGATTGATAGATAGATACTATTTGAATTTGGTTTTCTCCTGGAATATTTTTCCATCTATGTTGATTGATAATTTTGCTGGATATAGTAGCCTGGGCTGGCATTTGTGTTCTCTTAGAGTGTGCATGGACTCTGACCAAACTCTTCTGGCTCCCATAGTCTCTGTTGAGAAGTCTGGTGTAATTCTGATACATTTACCTTTGTATGTTACTTGGCCCTTTTCACTTACAGCTTTTAATATTCTTGCTTTGTTCAGTGCATTTAATGTTTTATTATGTGATGGAGGATTTTCTTTTCTGGTCCCATTTATTTGATGTTCTCTAGGCTTCTTGTACCTTGAAGGCCATCTTGTTCTTTAGGATGAGGAAGTTTTCTTCTTTGATTTTGTTGAAGACATTTTCATGTTCTTAGAGCTAGGAATCTTTGTTTTCCTATATTGCAATTATTCTTAGATTTGGTCTTTTCATTTTATCCTGAATTCTCTGAATGTTTTGGGTTAGGAGTTTTTTTTACCTTCTGAATTTTCTTTGACAGTGGGTCAATCTCTTCTACAGTATCTTTTACACCTGAGATTATCTATTCTATCTCTTCTATTTTGTTGGTGGTACTTATGTCCGTAATTCCTGACCTCTTTCCTAGGTTTTCCATTTCCAGGTTTGCCTCCATTTGTGTTGTCTTTATTGTTTCTGTTTCCACTTTTAGGTCTTGGACTGCTTTATGCACTTCATTCACCTGTTCGATTGTTTTCCTGTATTTCTTTAAGGTATTTATTTGTTACCTCTTTAAGGGATTCTACTGGTTGACCTGTATTTCTTTCAGTGAGTTACTTATATCCTACTTAACTGACTCTATTATTGCCATGAAATAGGATTTCAGGTCAGCTCCCTGATTTTCAGGTGTGTTGATGCATTCAGGGCTTACCATGGTGGGAGAACTGGGTTCTGATGATGCCCACATATTTTGGCTTCTGTTGCTTATGGCCTTGCACTTGCCTCTCACCATCTGGTTATCCCTGGTGTTTGATGGTCTGGCTGTTTGCATGTCTGGAGTCTGCCACTTTTCTCCCTGGTTATCCTGGTAGGCCTGCAGTCCTGGCTGTAGCAGAACTTCTGTGGGGCCTTCCAACTGGAGGATATTTAGAGGGAGCAGAGTAGCTGCTGATCTGTTGCCCCTGCTGCAGTAGATATCCTAGGAGGTCTTCAGATGGTTGAGTCTTCAGAGGAATAGTCAAGCTGTTCTCCTGTGTGAAGCTGTTCCCCAGCAGAGCCTATGGACTGTGGTTTCTGTTTCCCTGTGTGCAACAGAACTCCAGGAATGCGTTCAGTCTTTTAGGTAAGTTGCCCTGTATGACACAGAGCCCCCAAGATGTATTCAGACTGTGGAGTCAATTGCCCAGGTTCCCTGTGTTTAGAAGAACACCTGGGATGCCTTCAATCCATGGTGTCCTGAGTGTAGTAGATCTCCTGAGATGTCTCCAGCTATGGTATCAAATGCTCTGAGTTCACCAGATCTTCTGGGATGCCTCAAGATATGGTGTCTTCTGGGGAGCAGACTAACTAGCAGTCTGTTCCAGCAGAAAGACCCTGTGGAACGGAGTGGTATTCAGTGGGTGGGTTTTTTCAGGGATGATGTGTTCCCGAGTACACTAAGTTCCAGGTACCAGCTGTGGGAATTCAGAAGGGGTCTTACCAAGTGCTTTGACTGCAGTAGATCTTCTGGGTTGCCTCAGGTCATGGTGTCTTTTGGGGAGCAGTCTAGCTAGCAGTCACTGTGCTTTGTTTAGGAGGCCTTTGGTATTCTTACCAAAGAACTGATAGACTCTAGCAGTTTCTCTAGCAGTGACTAGAGTTGTAGCTACCTGATAGACTACATGAATAGCAAAGTATCTGTAGTGATCATTTTTATGATCTGTAGGTATCACAACTAGGACTATGAAAGTTAGTCTTCAGGAAAGGGCTTCCACAACATACCTATACGGATTCCTTTAAGTCAGTCTGTAGTCCAACTCAACAATAAGTTTCATCTGTAAATGGGAAGCCCAAGGATCTAGTATTTGCTCAGTTCCTTAATGTTAGTTTTTTCAGCTGTTCTTCTGTAGGAGTATTTTCCAACACGTGTGCTGGCAAGAAAATGAGAGCAGGCAAAGAAGAGCCTCCATTTTATTCTTGTAGCTTTATACTTTTTCCCAATCAGAGAAAAAGATCATTAGAGTAGATAGTGCTATTATATGCAATGACAGAGGCTGTGAAGTTCCCAGGATCTGCCAAGTACTGGAAACAGTTGGTGCAATGTTTAGTCCAGTCCTAAAGATCTGAAAACTAAGGCAAACACATTACAGTCTGAGCCACAGTTGTGGGTCAAAGTACCAAGCTACAAAGGCAAAAAACAATTGATGTCTCAATAGAAGAAGATTAAATTTACTTTTCCTTCATAGTTTTGTACTGCTTGGGTTCTCAGTGAATTGGATGGTACACTGTAACCCCTACAATATTGTTATTGTTTTTTTTTTCCTAATAAACTCTGCTTTTTTCCAATGCTAATCTTCTCCAGAGACACTTTCATAGAGACACTTCAAAATAATGCTTTACCTGTTATCTGGATATCCAGTAGCTGAATCTATGGATAATATATACTACCACAGGAAAGATAAGAATTCTTTAGTGGAGGGATTGGAAAACAGGATCAAGCATGTCATTGTATCAAAACTATACATGAGCTTCTTTAAAACTTTATTTGTAAGCTTAGGTTTCTCTAATTCACAGAGAGATTTAGAGATCTCTGGTAGCTTAACATGTATGCTGTATCTACCAACTCATCCTTAACAATAAGAGATTACTTTTATTAATTTACTTTTGATTTTCTTTGCCTGTCTTTCCACTAGCTCTAATTTGGACACAGAGAATAATATTTATATCCAATGGTCATTCATTACCCCATTCTCTTGAATTGTCTTTGTATAGAAACATAAAGCTATTACCTTTTCAGGCTTTGGACACAGACTAGGCTGAAAAAAGATCACATTCTAATTCATTTTCAGGTCAGGTGTATGAATTCATGCATGTCTGTTTCTTTGTCTCTGTGTATGTCTCTGTGGTCTCAATGTGTGTCTTCCTGCATGTGTATTTAACTTTCAGGATTTGACCCAGTTTATACTGGGATAGGTTTTCAACAAGCTCAGTTCAGCTTGCCTGAGTAAGCATAAACAATAGGAGTTTCTGGCTGACCTTACTATGAACCAGCTTCATTTTAATGGAGCAGACTCTGCTGACAAAAGTATTAAATGACCAAAGGAATAAACACTATTTAGTCTTAGCTAATACTAGTGTCAAGCAACTTAACTTCCAGTTGTCTCATCTTTTCAGGCATTTGTGCATTGAACTTTAAAGCTGCTCCTTTCTGCGTCATCTATATGCTAAAATTTAAACTTACTATAAAAATGATTAAGAAATAAATCATGAGTTATGCAACCAAAAATAGGTATCCTACCTACTATATGTAATTAAGTAATGCTGGTGCAACAGCCTCTGGTTCATCTCTTTTAAATATCATTTTGAACTGCATTTTGACCTAAAGGAAAATAGGTAATCCAATAATATAGAATTAAGTGGGGAATCTACATGCTCAAGGAAAAAATGTGAGGGTATGATCTAAATTTCAACCAGATTTATTAATTGGATGAATCAGCATGAATAGATCCAGATTGTGTTTTCAAAAACAGAGGATGCAAGTATTTTATTTATAAATAATTCTGAAGAAACATTAAAAATAAGTACAGCACATTGATGAATGCCTATAATCCCAATAACTCCAGAAGTTAAAGTACATGAATCTCAAATTAAAGGCTAGCCTGGGAAATGTAGGGTGATACTATGTAAAAAGCATTTTTATTTTGTGCAGATTTAGAAAGAAATGATTCTTTCTTCCCCGACTTCCTTTTGGCCATGGTATTTCATCACAGCAATAAGACAGATTGTAACATGAACTTGTGATCCAAATAAACCTTTTCTTACTTCAATCTGCTTTTACCAAGATAGCTTATCACAGCAACAACAAATAAAACAAGCAAAACCAAACAGTAAACACCACCAAAACCAAACAAACACACAAACACAAAAAGAATACTATAACACCAGTTCTCAGAACCTTAATCTACCCCACTGGAATGCTACAAACCACATTTTTAGTTTCTGGAATTTCAATGACTTCACATCCTCCCTCTATCGAGGTTCCCTTTCTTCCTTTCCTCTATTCTCCCATCCCTTCCCTCTACTCTTCTCCATTCCCCATCCTTTTCCTCTTTTTCCTGCTCCTCTCCTCCCATCCACCCTCCTTCCTTTTCCTTCATTTTTTTTTGGGGGGGACAGGGTCTTATGTAACCCTGGCTGGTCTCAAACTCACTAGGTAGCCAAAGATGAACCCAAATTTCTGATTCTCCTGACACTACATGCCTAGTACTGGAATTACACATACATAATACCACACTTGGCATACATGGTGCTGAGGACAGACATGGGGCTTTATATATTTAAGCAACCACTCAATCAACATCTATATTTCCAGTCTAACTAATCTTTTCCATGGTAATAGTCCTCTTCCTCACTCAGTGGCCATGGTTAATAGTCCCCTTTCCCAGTGATCTTATTTTATTTTGTATTTTATACCTATATACCTATTCTAAAACTCCACATTAAAATCAATATACTTCAGAGGGATGCATCTCGTCCTGATGTAATGGTGGGATTGCTGCTATTCTGACTGTGCATGGTTGGAAGATCTTCATTTAGCAAAAATGGGCGCTCTTTTTCCTAAGAGGCCAGGGAGAGGAGGATGAGCCCTCAAAGCAGCTCAAGTCAGAGACACACATACACTGTACACACTGGATCCTTCATTGGAGACCTACCTGGGTGACAGAGGTGAGCCATCTACCCAGTGACACATGGCTGCATTATGCAGATCTGAGAGGTGCATTAAGGTTGGACACCTAGTCATAGAAGTCTGCTGAAGGACTGGGGCGGGACAGGAGGTAGAGTAAAAGAGAAGAGCTTTTACCTGCATGAACTTTTGCAGGAAATTCTACTTACAATCTGACTTGTCCCTTCTGCTCTTTTGTGCCATGGGCACTTTTGGGTACCTAGGTGGTTTCAGCAGTCTATGTCTATGTATTTTTTTATTATTGGATTTTTTATTGACATTTCAGATGTTATTCCCTTTCCTGGTTTCCTGTCCATACACACACTATTCCATCCCTCTTCCCATTCTTCTATGAGAGTATTGCCCTACCCAACCACCAACTCTTTCTAAACTACCTCGCCTGATATTCCCCTACATTGAGGCATCCAGTCTTGGCAGGACCAAGGACTTCTTCTCCCACTGGTGCCCAACAAGGCTACCCTCTGCTACATATGCAGGTGGAGTCATGGGTCTGTCCATGTGTACACTTTGGGTAGTGATTTAGTCCCTGGGAACTCTGGTGGGTTGATATTGTTGTTTTTATATGGTTGCAAACCCCTTCAGCCTCTTCAGTTCTTTCTATAACTCCTCCAATGGGGACCATGTTCTCAGTTCAGTGGTGGGCTGTTAGTTTTGCCTCTGTATGTGTCATGCCCTGGCAGAGCCTCTCAGGAGACAGCTATATCAGGTTCCTGTCAGCATGCACTTAATACTGTCTGGGTTTGGTGGCTGTATGTATATGGGCTGGATTCCTAGGTGGGGCAGGCTCTGAATGGCCATTCCTTCAGTCTCTGCTCCAAAACTTTGTCTCTATATCTCCTCCTATGAATATTTTTGTTCCTTTTTCTAAGAAGGACTGAAGCATTCACACTTGGATCGTCCTTCTTCTTGAGCTTCATGTGGTCTGTGGATTGTACCTTGGGAAATCTGAGTTTTGGGGCTAATATCCACTTATCAGTGAGTTCATACCATGTGTTTTTCATTTTTGTTTGTTTGTTTGTTGTTGGCTTTTTCTGTGATTGGTTTACCTCACTGAGGATATTTAAGAATTCCATTGATTTGCCTATAAATTTCATGAAGTCATTGTTTTTAATAAGCGAGTAGTACTCCATTGTGTAGATGAACCACATTTTCTATATACATTCCTGTTGAGGAACATCTATCTAGTTTCTTTCCAGCTTCTGGCTATTATAAATAAGGCTGCTATGAACATAGTAGAGCATGTGTCTTTGTTGTATGTTGGAGCACCTTTTGGGTATATACCCAGGAGTGGTGTAGCTGAATCCTCAGGTAGTACTTTGTCAATTTTCTGAGGAAACTCCAGACTGATTTCCAGCGTGGTTGTACCAGCTTGCAATCCCACCAACAATGGAGGAGTGTTCCTCTTTCTCTACATCCTCGCCAGCATCTGTTTTTACCTGAGTTTTTTATCTTAGCCATTCTGACTGGTGTGATGTGGAATCTCAGGATTGTTTTGATTTGCATTTCCCTGATGACTAAGGATGTTGAACATTTCTTTACGTACTTCTCAGCCATTCTATATTTCTCAGTTGAGAATTCTTTGCTTAGCTCTGTATCTCATTTTTAATAGGGTTATTTGATTCTCTTGAGTCTACTTCTTCAGTTTTTTGTATATATTGCCTATTAGCCCTCTATCAGATGTAGGAGTGGTAAAGATCTTTCCTCAATCTGTTTGCTGTGGTTTTGTTTTAATGACAGTGTCCTTAAAAGGAAATAAAATATTAAGAATGGGACTAGAACTATATTGTAGAGTGCTCATGAAGTCTGGGTTTCAATCTTAGCCAAAAAAGTACAGTGTTAATATACTCCTTTGAACTTCAACTTTAAGAATTTTAATGAATTGATGTACCAAAAGTTTAGAGAATGTAAAGATATGTATGTAATATACATTGTATTGAAGAATAAAATGTGTTCTTTATGTCAAGTAGGATACAGAGTATTTTAAGTTAAAATTTCAAACTACCTAAGCAATGAGAAAATGAATGAAATGTAAAATACAAAAGAATGATTAGACTTATTTTCCCCTTTACTTGAAAAGACAGATTATTTTTCTCTCATAATATATCCTGATTAGGGCTTAATGACCCTAGTAGTTGTTCAGTAGTTTTACACAGCCAACAACAATATCTGTCGTTTCTACTTGTTCAGCAACCTAGCCAGCACACAATTCTTTGTGTATTTGTTGTTTTTTTCAATTTCATTGATTTTGGCTCTCATTTGATTATTTCTTGCCATTCTACTCACTTTGGTTGTTATTTCTTCTCTTTTTTTCTAGAGCTTTCAAGTATGTTATGAAGTTACTAATATGAGATCATTTCAATTTTCCCATGTAAGCACTTAATGCTAGGAACTTGCTTCTTAAAACCAACTTCATTGTGTCCCATGTATTTTGATATGATATGTACTAATTTTCA
Source organism: Rattus norvegicus (assembly GCF_021556685.1). Taxonomy (NCBI): domain Eukaryota; kingdom Metazoa; phylum Chordata; class Mammalia; order Rodentia; family Muridae; genus Rattus; species Rattus norvegicus. The sequence goes on along the minus strand of NC_141554.1, from coordinate 52,260,786 downwards.
TTCAATACTAGGAAGTCTTTACTTTCTTTATTAATTTCTCTATCAATACTTCTTTTTCATTCAGTAGTTAGTTGATCACTATCCATGTTTTTGTGGGCTTTTTGGTGTTACTGTTGTTGATACTTTGTTTTATTACATGGTGGCCTTATAGGATGCAGGGAATTATTTCACTTTTTTGTACCTGTTGAGACTTGCATTGTTTTCAAGTATGTTGTCAATTTTGGAGAAAGTTGCATTGTGTGCAATGAAGAAGGTATATTATTTTGTGTTTGCTTTAAATATTCAGGAAATATCTGCTATGCCCATTTGCTTCATAATCTCCTTTGGCTCTAGCATTCTTCTGTTTAGTTTTTGTATAAATGACCTGCCTCATTGAGGGGAGTTTGGTATGGGAATTTTACACTATCAGTGTATGAGTGTCAATATGTGAGTACAAATGTGTGTACTTTTGTGTTTGGGGCATAGATGTTAAGAATTGAAATGTCATTTTGGAAATTTTTTCCATTTTTGGATAGATAGTATTCTTTCATATCTCTTCTGATTAGGTTTGGTTTGATATATATTTTGTAAGATATTGAAGTGGCCTCACCAGCTTGAGTCTTAGGTTCATTGGATTAGGGTATCTATTTGTATTCTTTAAAGAAAGTATCTTTTTATTTATTCGGTGTGAATTTCACATATGTACCTCAATCCCATTCATCCTCACTGTCCTTTCACATCTGACCTTCATCCTTGAAAACTCATTGCCAAAAGAAATCAATAATAATAATGACAAAACATCTTGACATGGAAGCTGTAGTATACTACAGTGTGTCATACACTATACCCATTTGTCCATATATCTTTACTTGCAGATGTTCTTTGCAATGAGTCATTAGTCTGGTTCAAGGCCTCCCATTCTTTTATCCTGAAGTGCTGTCTAGCATTGATGGTAAGACATATTTCTTGAGCATAGCAGACGGTTGGATTTTTTTCCATGCATTGTATTAGATCATTTCTTTTTATTGGGAATTGAAACCATTGATTTTTGAGAGATTACAAATGAGCAACATTTATAAATTCCTGTAAATTGTTTATACTGGTATGTGTGCATGTGTGTGTGTGTGTGTGTGTGTGTGTGTGTGTGTGTGTGTGTGTGTCTGTATGTGTTAGTGTGTGTTTTTCCCCTCTTTTGAATTCCTTCACTTTTTGGGATGTGTTTAACCTCTGTATATTTGAATTTTCCTTACAACACCTTCTGTAGGTTTGGATATATAGATAATTATTGGTCAAATTTTGTTTTATGATAGAATGCCTTATATTGTCCATCTGTTTGGATTGATATTTTCCTAGATATAGTAGTCTGGGCTTACAATTGTTATTTCTTCGAATCTTCAGAACATCTGTCTTGCCCTTCCCTTCTGGCTTTTAGGGACTCCATTGTGAAATCAGGTGTTATGCTAATAGTTCCTCTTTTACATGGTGCTCAGTCTTTTTTACTTGTAGTATTTAATATGTTTCCCTTGTTCTGTACACTTAGCATTTTGATTACTATATACAAAGGTAATTTTATCTGGTATAGTCTGGTGTTATAATCCTTGTACTCTGAGAGGTAAGTTTTTCTTTAAGTTAAGGATATTTTCTTCTAGAATTCAGTTGATAATGTTTTCTGTTGTTTCTATTTCTTTCTTGTTGTCTTCTATTCCTATCATTGGGCATGATTTCTTTTTCTCTTTCCTCAATTCCTATTATTCATTTTCATTAAGTATTTTCATACTATCTCATAATTCTTGGATGTTTTATTTTACGGAATTTTTAGATTTAACACTTTCTTTGACTGAGGTATCCATTTTATTTCTTGTTTCAATGCTTAAGGCTTTCTCTTTCATCTAATGCATTTTGTTGGGAGATTAAACTCTGACATTTTTATTTGAGTTATAAATTTTGCTTTTCCATAACCCCACCATTGTGGGTTTTCTTTATTGATTATTTTTCTGGTTTTGGGTCTCTAATGATTTTATTCATTCCTTCCCTTTTTTGTGTTTTCATTAATTTCTTTAAATGTTTATTCATTTACTTTTATGAGTCTCTATCATATTCATAAAAGTTGTTTTAAGGTCTTTGAAAAACCGGTTACTTTGTATAGTAATTAAAGCAAATAAAATTTCAAAACAATTTATATATATATTATATATATTACTAAAGTAAAAAAGAAAAAATATTAAACACATGCATAGAATTCATAATAGGCAATGAAACTTGGTCATAGATAATGCATTTTCTATTTACTAAAGTTCTATTTTAGAAAAACAGTTGTTCAAACAGATTCACATCATTTCAATTTCATCCTCAGCCAAATTGACTGTCCGTTGGCTCTTTAATGTCTTTAACAAAACCTAGTGTTTTCTGTCACTTTAATTTTAGTGATCCTATCATTGTTATTTGTAATGCTATATAGTAAAGTTTTCTGAGATCTATTTAAGCCCTAAAACATTTATTATATTCATCATCATCTTTATCATTATTATTAGATTATTAGAAAAAGCTCTCATTTTATTGTAAACATCAAGGTATACTGACATTATAAATACAGAAGTAATAAAGACCCATGAAATTTGAAGGGCTACATCTATGGTCACGATTCTATAAAGATGATAAACAAATTAGAATTTCCTAACTGTGGAATGTTGGAATGTTAAAGAAACTGAGTTGAATAATCTTGAAGTATCCTTTGCTTACTTAACAGCCATTCACTTCCTAACTTAATGTCTGGCCTTGCATCTTCTGTATTACTGATTTAAACTTTTACTATATAATAACAGACTTCTACCAACCAAAAAGACAGTCATGTCGTCAGACAAAATCTAAAAATTATAGTAGAAAATTTCCCACATATTGCATTGTATCAACTGGATGTTTCCATGATTGTATTTGAAATGTTTCTTAATTGAAGACTGTCATTCTGTGACTATAGTTTCTTAAAGTTCCATAGGCATGCTATTGCCAAATATATAATATACCTAAGCCACTGAACATAAAGAACTAGAGCTTGTGTTCATCTGGAAACTTTACCCCTACTGCTTAGTTTTTATACAGTTGGAAGATGCTATGCAAACAACCAGAAAAAAATGGAATCATCAAATTTCCTTAGCTGTGAACTCTGTAAATACAAGGAATTCCTTGTAAAAATGTGCATGTTATGGGAATAGCCAGTTACTTCCTGAAGATTTAAGACCCATTCCATAAGATGAAATCTATATCCACCCAAAGTTGGAAATTCAAAAGATGCTTTTTTAAAAAGTTGCCTTGGTCATATTGTTTTATTGCAGCAATAGAAAATAAACTAATATACTCTCCTTAAGGACTATAGTATTAAACTGACTTCTAATGAAATATTGTTATACCCATTGTTTAATGAATCTCACAAACTTAATCAGAAAAGCTTCTTCTTGCAGAATATAGTGATTAACAGACTGATCATTGTGCAGAAAATAAAAGACTGTAGAATTCTCAGCCCCCAAGTGAGATATTTGCATTACAGCATACCCACCCAAGGCTCAGGAAACATAGTGGAAGGATGTTAAAGGATTGTAAGAGACATAATTGTTAGAAAGCTACAAAAAAGAGAGTATTATCTGGATATATCAGGGTACTTATGAATATGGATTCCCAGAGAATTAGATAGCATGTACAAAAGTTATACAGACTAAGGCCACACAATTTTCAATATGGATGGGTGAGATTAGCACAATGTACCATATCTAGATATGTAGTTACTATTGTTAATAGTTGCTATGAAAGATTCAGTTTTCCTTAAGAATATAGCAACTGATGAATATATAATCCTTCAGTAAAAGCCACACATACAAGATTGTATGAGCAAAATAACCTGTTCCATGTTTTTTTAAAATACAAAGTTGATAGAGTAGAAGGCATGTGATAGATCTGAAAGGAATTAGGGGAAGGAGGTGAATATGATAAAAATTCATTTTATTAAATTCTTAAAGAAATAATTAAAATGAGAAAGAATATAACAAATAAAATGTAAAATTTTATGAAACTATTTCTTTTATAAAACATTATTTGGGACCATCTGAATTCATATTCCAGGCACAGTCAATTATTATTTGGGTAAGGAATAAACATCTCTTATTACTCTTGATGTAAAAGCTATATTGTCCATTGATACTCATAATTACATTTACTCAATTCTATTTAGTTCAAAGTTTTCACTGTCAAACTTTTATCAATATGCCAAGTCACCATTAGGTCCCAATAGAACTATTATTTTGCACTTTTCCTCCTTGAGGCTAATTAAATGCAAACACCATTACCTCTAATTTGAGGTACTCTTATGTTTTTAACATAGACAGATCCATCTGCTTTTCAAATTCAGCCTAAACATATCCATCTGCCAAAGAGCAAGTTTGCATATGAGCTACTGTACCTCCAGGGTCATCTTTAGCCAGCACCATGTGTCTCAGAATATTGGTTTACAGTATAAAAATTCATGCATATAAGATTTTGTTTTACCTAAAGAAATGTTCAACATCTTTAGTCATAAGGGAAATGCAAATCAAAACAACCCTGAGATTTCACCTCACACCAGTGAGAATGGCTAAGATCAAAAACTCAGGTGACAGCAGATGCTGGCGAGGATGTGGAGAAAGAGGAACACTCCTCCATTGTTGGTGGGATTGCAGACTGGTAAAACCATTCTGGAAATCAGTCTGGAGGTTCCTCAGAAAATTGGACATTGAACTGCCTGAGGATCCAGCTATACCTCTCTTGGGCATATACCCAAAAGATGCCTCAACATATAAAAGAGACACGTGCTCCACTATGTTCATCGCAGCCTTATTTATAATAGCCAGATGCTGGAAAGAACCCAGATGCCCTTCAACAGAGGAATGGATACAGAAAATGTGGTACATCTACACAATGGAATATTACTCAGCTATCAAAATCAACGAGTTTATGAAATTCGTAGGCAAATGGTTGGAACTGGAAAATATCATCCTGAGTGAGCTAACCCAATCACAGAAAGACATACATGGTATGCACTCATTGATAAGTGGCTATTAGCCCAAATGCTTGAATTACCCTAGATGCCTAGAACAATTGAAACTCAAGATGGATGATCAAAATGTGTATGTTTCACGCCTTCTTTAAAAGGGGAACAAGAATACCCTTGGCAGGGAAGAGAGAGGCAAAGATTAAAACAGAGACTGAAGGAACACCCATTCAGAGCCTGCCCCACATGTGGCCCATACATATACAGCCACCCAATTAGACAAGATGGATGAAGCAAAGAAGTGCAGACCGACAGGAGCCGGATGTAGATCGCTCCTGAGAGACACAGCCAGAATACAGCAAATACAGAGGCGAATGCCAGCAGCAAACCACTGAACTGAGAATAGGTCCCCTGTTGAAGGAATCAGAGAAAGAACTGGAAGAGCTTGAAGGGGCTCGAGACCCCAAAAGTACAACAATGCCAAGCAAGCAGAGCTTCCAGCGACTAAGCCACTACCTAAAGACTATACATGGACTGACCCTGGACTCTGACCCCATATGTAGCAATGAATATCCTAGTAAGAGCACCAGTGGAAGGGGAATCCCTGGGTCCTGCTAAGACTGAACCCCCAGTGAACTAGTCTATGGGGGGAGGGCGGCAATGGGGGGAGGGTTGGGAGGGGAACACCCATAAGGAAGGGGAGGGGGGAGGGGGATGTTTGCCCAGAAACCGGGAAAGGGAATAACATTCAAAAAAAAAAAAAAAGATCTCTACAGTTAATTGTAGGCCAAGCAGAGCAATCCAGTGTCTGAGAGAAAAACCAGATTGAATAAGTCAGATGGGAGAGCAGTTTGAGCTGGGAGAACTGAGTTGAACCAGCCAGTTAAGAATTGAAAGGGAAGAAGAAAGGGGCAGCATGATCAGCAGGAAATCTCAGAAGATGAAAATACTCAAGGCCTGAATAAGATTGTATGGAGGCTAGAGGCTTCTAGGACGAGGCCAAGTAAACAGACAGAGGCAGTGAGCCTCCCAGACAACAATTACAATAGGAGAATGAAAGTGTCTTTTACAGCCCTGTGGAAAATCTAACATTACTCAGTAGAAAAACTCTCTGGAATGTAAGAAGAGAAGAAAAATACCTCAGAATACTAAAGCAAAGAGACACAAAACTGAAGCAAACTGTACAGAAAAGGTCAACAGTAATTATTCCATTGTAATAAGACCTAATTCAACACACTGCATCAGTGAGAACACAATTCTAGGACTGAATATCATTTAGACTGGACAGAATAAGTGATTCAGAAAGCAAGTGCATTGTGGAGAAAAACATTCAGATCAGACCACTCAGTCTGTCAACAAATATCTTGGATGGATTCCTTAGTCTCCTTAGTGGTAACATTCATAGTGTCAAAAACTGCTATGCAAACTGGGGCAGGGGGGCAGAGTTATCAAAGACCACACCCAGATGTGTATCCTGTGTGCTACAACCTCAATCTGCCAGGCAAGGCAAGGCCACTGGTATCATCGTGGCAAGATTCTCTGTGGGTAAGAGAAGGGATTCTGCTTCGAGCTGAGGCTAATTCCACAGGGGAAATGATACATAAATTAAACTGAAAATCTGGCTAAAATGCAAGAAGGAAAGTCCCAGGTCCTTAGGAGGGAAACAACTACTGGCATTTGCTTCATGTGTAAATGGCCCTTGTCTCACCCATACATTCAGTATGGGTAAAAGAAACTTTGTTTCCATGGGCAACAGCTATTTCAGAGCCTCGGAACTAATCCAATATTGACATCAACTGACTGTTGACTGCACACTGCAGACCATGGGAAATCCATATGATCAACTCTAGTATTATTCTCACTGAAAGTTTCCAGAATCATTAATGAAATACAATCTGGCAAAACCAAACTCATGTCCTCTTCCTACTGACAGATGAGCCCCACCCCATCCCTTGTTCAATCCTCTAACAAACCTGGATCCTTTGTCAGAAGTCTCTTTGGCCTTTACCATCCAAGGCTCTTAGTTTTGATTTAGTTATGCAGATTTGCTGAGTATATGAAGACCTGAACATGGGGAAATACTGTTCGTGGCCATGTCTTACTCTGTCTTAATCTACAGTAAGTTTTCCACTAATAAAAATATCTTGGCATGATATCATCCTCTCACACCATGCTGGGCTGCAACATGGAAGGATTCATAGAAATCAGGAAGAATGGCTAACTGTGGTGCCTATTAACATATCCACGCACACAATGTTCCCTAGGTGCTTTCTTGGATCCTGGTTCTCTCTTGGCCAACCCCTCTATCCTCCCTTCTCATCCTCAATTCCCTTCCTACCCTCCCAGTCTCATGGCCTGGTTCAGTCTGGACCCAACCACAAAACTCTGACTGCTTTCTCCCTCAATCTGGAAAAGTCAAAAATTGACCTCACCACTACCCAAGACCCAGGTATCTTCTTGCACTGCTGTAGGCTGCATGTCTTGGGAAAATAATAAAGCTTCATGGGAAATTACAATGGTCTATACAACCCCCTGTATCATGTGACCAAAGTCCATCACTTGGTCAGGATGTAATATTTAATAAAACTTGCCCACACGGTGGTATGGATTTTTTCTCTGGCAACACTCAGGGTTAACAGAACCTACAATATATCTTCTCTTCAGCCACACCTTGCTGCAATCCTATCTTCCTTTCTTATACAAACATAAGGTTTAATATTAATAACTAAGTTGATGAATTCACACTTCTGAATGCTGTGTTTACATCACAGCCTGCATATAAAAAAAGATTTTGTTTTATTAAAATTAAACAAATATGTTATTTTTAAGCTAATATTTCAACTATCCTCCCAAGAACTGCTGATCGATCTGTTTTTGACAAATCCAACAAAGGATGAGATCTAAATGGAGTAGATTCAACTGAGCTCTGCAATCTTCAGAGTTGTGAAATGTACTTGCAAAAATGTAACATTTTACTACAAGTAATAATCTCAAATAGGAACTACTTTGACACCAAAATAAATAAATCTTTCTAGAAAAATTATAAAACTTCTGCTTAAAGATGCCAAACAAGATTTAATTTGCTTCTTGCCATATTTTTATGAATTATGTTCATTTGCTCATGTAAGTATTTGAACTAAATAGTCATCAGTATGTGGTTGATGGAAAAATGAAATGCACAGTGTTTTGTAAATTGGTGTACTTCTGTGGAATTACTATGAAAGTTTCTCTTAAGTGTCAGAGGACCATAAGATCTGCACTGAGATTGTGTCTACTTAGAAATGTCAGGGAAGCTTCACCTATGATGCTTTAACAATAGAACTACAAAAACAAGACCTATATGGGGATGACAGCAATAGACATGCTAGCATGGACCTGGGGGAATCTTATGGGGCCTCATCCCATAAATGGAACTGTAAGAAACTGAAAATTGCTGAGTGTGGAACAAATAATTTTCCCCAAAGATGAGTCTCATAATTAGTTAACAAACATGATGGTGCACAACTGTAATCACAGCACTCAGGAGTCAGAGGCAGGTGAACCTTTTAGTTTGAGGCCAGGCTGATCTATAGAGTAAGTTCCAGAAGAGCTACACGAAGAAACCCTGTCTCATAAAACAAACTAAAACAACAACAAACAAACAAAAACTAAGTAGTTCAGTCTTGAGATAATACAAATATACACAAATAAAACTAAAATAATGAGAATGTCATATATAATATTTTAATATATTATATATTTTATTATATTATTTAAAATATATGTGATGGTTTGTATATGTTTAGTCCAGGAAGTGGCACTATTAGAAGGTGTGGTCCTGTTGGAGTAGGTGTAGCCTTGTTGGAGTAGGTGGGTCACTGTGGGCATGGGCTTTATGACACTCATGCTAGCTTCCTGGAATTCAGTCTTCTACTGACTGCAGCCTGGAGATGAAGATGTAGAACTCTCAGCACCTCCAGCACCATACCTGCATAGATGCTGCCCTGCTCTCTTAATGATGACAGACTCCACCTCTAAACCTTTAAGTCAGTCCCAATTAAATGTTGTCCTTTATAAGACTTGCCTTGGTCATGGTGACTGTTCAAATCAGTAATATTCGAACGAAGAAGTTGGTAACAAGGACCAGGGTATTTCTGTGATAGGCTTGACCATGCTTTTGTCTGGAAGAATGCGGATATTGGGACTTGGTTTTGAAAAGCAGTGGAATGCTTTAAATGGGGTTTTGTGGGCTATCCTATTAAGAATATGAAAGATGCTTCCCTAGTTTTTCTTCTATTAGTTTGAGTGTGTCAAAAACTAGGGAAGCATCTGGAACACATGGGCACTGGAAAAAATTTCCTGAACAAAACACCAATGGCTTACGCTCTAAGATCAAGAATTGACAAATGGGATCTCATAAAACTGCAAAGCTTCTGTAAGGCAAAGGACACTGTGGTTAGGACAAAACGGCAACCAACAGATTGGGAAAAGATCTTTACCAACCCTACAACAGATAGAGGCCTTATATCCAAAATATACAAAGAACTCAAGAAGTTAGACCGCAGGGAAACAAATAACCCTATTAAAAAATGGGGTTCAGAGCTAAACAAAGAATTCACAGCTGAGGAATGCCGAATGGCTGAGAAACACCTAAAGAAATGTTCAACATCTTTAGTCATAAGGGAAATGCAAATCAAAACAACACTGAGATTTCACCTCACACCAGTGCGATTGGCTAAGATCAAAAACTCAGGTGACAGCAGATGCTGGCGAGGATGTGGAGAAAGAGGAACACTCCTCCATTGTTGGTGGGATTGCAGACTGGTACAACCATTCTGGAAATCAGTCTGGAGGTTCCTCAGAAAATTGGACATTGAACTGCCTGAGGATCCAGCTATACCTCTCTTGGGCATATACCCAAAAGATGCCTCAACATATAAAAGAGACACGTGCTCCACTATGTTCATCGCAGCCTTATTTATAATAGCCAGAAAATGGAAAGAACCCAGATGCCCTTCAACAGAGGAATGGATACAGAAAATGTGGTACATCTACACAATGGAATATTACTCAGCTATCAAAAACAACGAGTTTATGAAATTCGTAGGCAAATGGTTGGAACTGGAAAATATCATCCTGAGTGAACTAACCCAATCACAGAAAGACATACATGGTATGCACTCATTGATAAGTGGCTATTAGCCCAAATGCTTGAATTACCCTAGATCGCTAGAACAAACGAAACTCAAGACGGATGATCAAAATGTGAATGCTTCACTCCTTCCTTAAATGAGGAAAAAGAATACCCTTGGCAGGGAAGGGAGAGGCAAAGATTAAAACAGAGACTGAAGGAACACCCATTCAGAGCCTGTCCCACATTTGGCCCATACATATACAGCCACCCAATTGGACTAGATGGATGAAGCAAAGAAGTGCAGACCGACAGGAGCCGGATGTAGATCGCTCCTGAGAGACACAGCCAGAATACAGCAAATACAGAGGCGAATGCCAGCAGCAAACCACTGAACTGAGAATAGGTCCCCTGTTGAAGGAATCAGAGAAAGAACTGGAAGAACTTGAAGGGGCTCGAGACCCCAAAAGTACAACAATGCCAAGCAACCAGAGCTTCCAGGGACTAAGCCACTACCTAAAGACTATACATGGACTGACCCTGGACTCTGACCCCATAGGTAGCAATGAATATACTAGTAAGAGCACCAGTGGAAGGGGAAGCCCTGGGTCCTGCTAAGACTGAACCCCCAGTGAACTAGTCTATGGGGGGAGGGCGGCAATGGTGGGAGGGTTGGGAGGGGAACACCCATAAGGAAGGGGAGGGGGGAGGGGGATGTTTGCCCGGAAACCGGGAAAGGGAATAACACTCGAAATGTATATAAGAAATACTCAAGTTAATAAAAAAAAATCATGAATATCTAGTGATATTCTAGGGATGGTGCATGTATCAATATTTTTAATCCTGCCTTAACATTTTATTACGTAATCTTCTCTAGTGGTTTTTTAAAAAAAATGTATGTCTGTTTCTCACTTATCTTCATCTTTGTGATTTTTTTTTTCATTTTAGTTATTCAAAAGCATTTACTGAGCACCCTGGAAGGTGATGGATGTGCTTCTATATGCACCAGTCAACCAAAGCTATACAGTATCTTATCATGTGTTCTGTGGCCGGCCGGTGATGATCCATTTAAATTGGTCATTAAGGGCAATGAACAGGGGAAGACACTGGACCAACGAGACTTTGGTTGCCCGTGTGCAGGACTTCCGGAATCCTTAGCACTCTGAGCATGCCCAGGAAAGCTGGACCAGACCCACGACAGTAGCAACCTTGGAAATCTGATGTGTCTGTCTGTTAGTGTTCAGACACAAAAGGAAAGGGAATCCTTTAGGTGTCTCCTCTCCTTCTCTTTGAAGACCCCTGGACACCTTAGTGGCACATTCTCTTGTTCCCTAGGATTTATGGTTATTGTCACATACAATCTCTTTGCAAAAAAAATATTTTAGTTGTGAAGGAGATTTTTTTTTTACCTTTAATATTATACCTTTACTAACTTGACTTTTGGTCTTGCAATTCCTTGCTGGTGTTTCTTTCTAACTCCACCGTTATGTTCAAAGCTGATAGGCAAATGGCAAAGGGTTTTTACCTGCTTTTTGTTTGAAACCTTTGCAGGAAATCATTTTTCAACACCAGTCATCCTGTTGTATTTCTTTAAGTTGGAAAGCCTATCCTAAAAGAATTAAAGGTTTAACTTGCGTATGACTGTTTAATTCCAAATCTAGTAAATTTGTACACACCGTTCCTTGTCATCGCAGATTTATGATGAACTGGAATGTCAACTTATCGTGCCGTCATAGCATAGGCAAGTCAGTTCTAAGTCAAAACGCCAAAGGAGGAGACAGTACTTGCATACAGATCAAGGAATGGAGATAGAGCAGACTGAGAGATTCTTATGAGTAAAGCAATAGTGATGGTGCTTTTGTGTTTCTAGATGAGAGGTAATGAAGAATGTCTCCCAACAGCACGTTAGCGTAAGTGATTTGCTGTTTATTTAAGGGCTCCTTCATAAAACAGTGCATTTTACTACCTACTGGTTTGCTCAGCTGCCTTCCCTGAGTACACACATAGCTCCTAGTAGATGGGAACAAAGAAAGAACCATCACTGATCCTCATGTGCCCTATCTCCTCAACCTCATGTATTTATGTCAGACCAGGGTGAGAAGATCTCCAATGTGGTCATTATGGGGACCAGGACTGAATTGCTCTTTTCTTGCGGTACCTGGCCTGTTGGAATTCTCCTCCCCTATCCCTTCCTCCTGGGTCACCTCAGGCTTTACGCATGAGCACATGCTAGTAGGTGCCAGAGTGAACAAAATCCATGCCTTTAGTTCCTCTCTGAAGCGCAAACAGAGACACTAGACAGCTGTCTATGAAAAATAAAGCCTAGCACATGACGAAATGGCCATGGTCTTTAAAGCAATTCACAATAATCTCAGTGTCTCAGACGTACACAGTGTTTCTATCTGGTGAACTGGGCCCCATACCTCTCTAGTCAGTCATTTTTGTACATGAGTTTTTCTCATTAGTCAATGAGATTATTTAAGAAATAGAGGAAGGTAATAAATGGCCAATAATGGTAATAAATAATGAAACGGATTGGTTAGATGTAAAATTTTAAAATAAACGGTTTTAATTATTTTCCTTCATTGTACCTAGAAAAGTATTTGTGATCCAGTAAGTACCTGGTCTGGATAAATCGTGTTAGAGTGTGGTAATGAATTGCTAGCAGTGACTATGCATTTTGTGGGTAGAACCTTACTCACACATTGTACTGTACGGTTGTTGTCATGCTCCAATCCTTTGGTCTCTAACTTATCAATTGCTGTTTGCTCTTGGTGGGGTTTCAGTGAGGAGCCCTATGAACCCACAGGTTTGTCTTGAGGACTTGGAAGATTCTTTTTTTCTTTCCTCCAGGAGAATATGCCTCAATGTAAGGAAAGGACTCCACCATAGAGTTACTAATGATTGCACTCATGTGTGCACTTAATGTTGAGCACACAGACATGCATCTACTACAAAGTACTGTATGTCAAAATACAATCCAGGAAAACATGTGTCTTTATTACCTATTGTTAAGCACCAATACATAGATAAAATGTAATTTCTCTCATTTTTTCTTTGTTTGCTTTTAGACAGGAACTCACTGTGTAGTTCTGGCTGGCCTGTATCATTATGTAGATGAAGCCGGCCATTTCTCTTTTGTCTGCCAAGAGCTAGGATTAAATGTGTGTGCCATCACACCCAGATAACATATAATTTTAATGGCTAAAGAATATCAAAGTGTGGATGCTAGAATTTTAATTATAATTCCTCATAGGTAAAAATATTTTCATCAATAATAAAAATTTTACTTTTGCGTTTGCTAGACATTTGTATTTTTGGCATGAACTGGGTGTATGTTTTGTTCACTTTTTAATCAATGGTTTCATTTTTAATAGATAAATAAGAATTTTGACATACTAGATATAATAAAACTATAAATTTAGCACTTCCTCAAAAAAAAAAAAAGAATATGAAAGATATTGTTGTTGAGATTAGTTTGAACTATGCAGACATGTCCCAGGAAGGGACAGTGAAGAAGAATTTCAGTATGTGGCCTAGTGACTGTTTTTGTGGTATTTCGGTGAGGAATGAGGGTGCTTTTTTGCCCTTGAGAATCTACCTCAGTCTAAAGTAAAGAGATTTATAATTGCATTGACAAAGCAAGTCTCCAAAAAGCCCAACAGAGACTTTTTTCCCTAGTTAAAACTCATGAAGAGTGTTTTGAACAGTGGTAGCAAATGTAGAAAGGAAAAAAAATATAAAAAATATAGTTGAAGTATTAAATGGCCACCAGGAAGTGAAATGGAGCTGAATCCTGTGTTCAATGATATTAAATTGAATTAAGGAAGTACGTAAGTTACCTGGCACCCATTGTAGGGTTATTGTGGGATCCCACATCCACTCTGCCACAGGGCTTGGGCTCCTTGGGGCTGCAGGATGCCAGAAGTAGACCTTGTTACCCCATGCTGCTGCCAGGTGGGTGTCAGACTGTGGGAAGCCGGACACTGCTTCAGGGTGGGGAAGCATAGTCTGTGGTATAGGCACAGCTGGAGCCACTGGGATGCTGAGGAAGAGCTGATTATAGAGTGGTGGCCATATGAGGAAAAGGGGAAGCTCCAGCTGGTCCCTAGGGGAAGAGTTCTTGGCTTTATGAGGGTGGGCTGTAGGCTTGGTGTCTGTGAGTGCAGGGAGAATAGACAGTGGCTCTGTAGGTGAAGGCCTTCTCTGTGGCTCCCCGCAGCAGATTCTGATGAAAAGCAACAGTCAATGGTTTTAAGGCATTTATTTTCATGGCAGAAAATAGATGAGTAAAACTGTACCACATTTCTCAGGGTGGGCCTGAGATTAAATACATTTTTCAGGGAGGAGTGTTTGGGAAGTAAAGGTCATTGGCTAAGACTCCAGGACTTTGGGTACCTCATTATTATGGGGATCTGCCCTAGTGACTTGTGGTCATGTCCTCTACCTATGGAGAGACTTGGGGCATTGCCCTTACATGACTGATGGACACAAATCTATGGAGGGCTACAGGCTAGTGACAGGCCTAGTTTGCTGGGAGTCAGGTGAAGTACCTACCTGCCATTCAGGGTCACCAAGGTTCAAATCTCCACAACCAGGAACCAGGGCACCTTTCACTGTCCCACAGGAGTGGTGAACTTGGGGCAAGGTCCTACTCAGCTAAGTTTAGATCCAGGCATAATAGTATACACCTTTCAGCCCAGGAGACAAAGCCAAACAGATCTCAGAGTTCAAGAACACCCTTGAACAAAGCTGATTCTAGGTGAAGAAAGCTTAAATCCATTAATCCCAGTATTACTAGGGGCAGAGCCATGCAGTTCTCTGAGTTCAAGGTCAATCTGCAGATTGAATTCCAGGAAAGCTAACTTTAGACAGAGAGGAAGATGGAAAATGGAAAACTGATACTAGAAAAAGGGAGGCCATGTTCCAGCCCCAGTAAGCAGCAAAAGAGTTTTTGCCATCTTGTTCTGGTTTTAAAGTGAAAAATAGAAAGGACTACTGGAATAATTGATGCTGGTTAGCTGGAGCTAAGAACTTAGCAGTGATTAAGAGGAGACAAACATCACTGAGGTGAAATCTGGGAAGTGTTTTCTGAGAGCACAAAGAAACTGTGTTCCAGAAATAGCCAAGGTTGTACCTCTCTTGCAGCTGTATTGGTAATGTGTAAGTGTCACCTAGGTAGTACTAGTTTTGAAGGCATTATGATGTCATGAAGAATAGCTGAGGCTTGGCATTGTAAGAGGTCATTGAAGGCCATTGGTGAATGTGTAGCCTCAGTTGCAATTGATGGCCCAGGACTGAAGATGTCATGCAAAGGAGTTGAGGCTTGGCATCATAAGAGAGCCTATGAGAAACTTTTGATGAAGCCTAGTTGCAGCAGAAGGTAGCAGTGATTTGGAGATGCTAGTACCATGGGATGATCACCAAGAACCACAGCAGCAGTGAAGTGGATCAACCTGAGCTTAGAGTGCTACAGAGGGCAAAGCTGGAGAAGTGACACCAGCCTTTAGAAGAGGTCAGAACATCATGTGTGCATCCCAGACATTGAAACAGGAAGCTGTAACACTGAATTGCCTTGGAGACCACAAGATGTTAGAGATGCTAGAGCTGTGGGCTATCTGTTGAGGAAACCTGCTAACAGAGAGTGAAATCAGCCCAGGTAAAAGAAGTTTGTTTCAGTCAACAAGATGAAAAACGAATCAGATATCTGAAAACTGCTTTGACATCAGACATGGAGATGCAGAGTTAGGAGTTTGCCCATCTGATTTCTTGTCTTGCTTTGGGAAGTAAAGTTAAGTGATTGGATGAATCTCAGAAGAGATTTTGAACTTTGGACTTTTAACATTGTTGAGACTGCTATAGACTATGGGGATTTTAAAGTTGGACTAAATGTATTTTGTATTATGCTATGTTCAGGTAAGGCCCATATAGACTCATATGATTAGTCAAGCCTTTGGATACCAGAGAGTGGAATATGATGGTTTGTATATGCTTGGCCCAGAGAGTGGCAGGATAAGAAGTTGGGGCCCTTTTGGAGTTGGTGTGACCTTATTAGAGTAGGTGTGGCATGGGCTTTAATATGCTCATCTTAGCTGCCTGGAAGTCAGTATTATGCTAGCAGCTTGCAGATGAAGATGTGGAACCTCAGATCCTCTAGGAACATGCCTGCCTAGATTCTGCCCTCCTCCTACCTGGATGATGATGGACTAAACTTATGAAACTGTAAGCCATCCCCTATAAAATATTGTCTTTTATAAGACTTACCTTTATCATGGTATTTGTTCACAGAAGTAAAACCTGAACTAAGACAATATATATTTATATTTTTGTATATAACATAAAATTATACATATATTTATAATTCAAATCATTTCTGAAATAAGATCACTAAGGAGATCTAAACTTTTTTCAGATTTCTCTTGCTTTATATTATTACCTGAAAGAGCTCTGCTCCTTTTTTACTGTCTATGCATTTTGCTTTTGCATGGAAATTGTGGTACTCATGAAAAATAATAGACATATATAAGTCCTTTCATAATTTAAGCTAAGAATAAAAGCCATATCTTTAGAATATAAACAAACAAACAAATAAGGACAATAACCAGACCATTATGGCAATAGAATTCTGACTCAAAGAAAATGTGTCAGCCACTGCCAGAACCTAAAGCACAGCTTTCGTGCCACTCTGTCCAGAGTGGTGAAAACTTGTTAATTACACTTAATTTCTTCATCTTTTCACTTTCTTACAACTTGAGGTCAATCAGGAAAGCTTTAAAAATGTTCTCTTCTATGTCACTTACATCTGATTTTTCCTTATCTGAACCTCAAGTCAGAGCATGTATGGAACTTTTCTTTCTCTAAGCTACAAAGCTTTCCAGCTCCATTTGTCTTAAATATTCTGTCAGTTTAAGTCCTAGTGACTGATTCCTTCACTATAGCAGTCACTTGTTTCTACACTCCTTTTGATGTTGCAGAAGGATATAGATTGAAATGTTCTAAAAGGTTCTTATTTAAAAGTTTTTTTTTCAATGCTTTATGTTAGAAGTCCCAATTTCAGTGCTCTTTCAGATGTAGATATTTTCCTTATTGTTTTGTTTTGAATTCATAAGGAAGTTTATTAGTAATTTCATTCTGTAATATGTAATATCATATTTCATTTCTTCTTCCAGAGTGTAAATTGATTGAGAAGAATATATATTAGTTTTTTCTTTGGAATGCTTGTGTCATTGTTTAAAATATTTGAGATTCACTAAACGGAAACTAGATTTTGAAAGAATAAGCTCATGGAACATGAGCATATTTCCAGGACACTAAGTGTTTCTAAACTTCCAGATTGGGTAAAAGAAAAATTAAACATCAGATTTGGAATAGACTAATCAAATATCCTAGTTTGGTTGAGACATTCTTTGAGTTAAACTTGGAAGCCCCAGGTCCTAGGAAACATTTTAAATGTAAGCTAAGCTAGAGAAATTGCACATTCTACTTTAGAAGAACATAATGAATTATATAAACAGAATATTTTCAGTTATTTACTACAGGTTAAAATATACAGATCTCCTATCAGGAAATACTAACTAAAAATGTAAATGAACTGACAAATTTTAAACAATCCAGAATCTTCTTTAATGAGGAATGTCAAGACAAATCTATACTTGAGAAAATTAAGCAGGCAAAGACTTTACTTGGACTACAACAGTACAAAATAAAGGCTATAATAAGTCCCCTAAAAAAAGTGGGAAGGTCTAGCTCCAGCCTGAGTTTGTTCCTTGATTGGTGGGTCAGAATCTGAGAGCCCCAAATGTCCAGCTTCATTGAGACTATTGATCTTCCTGTGCGGTGCCTATCCACCTCAGAGCCAACAAACCTTGCTCCTAGTTTTCCATAAACCTTCATCCACTATTTGGCTGTGGGTTTCTGCATCTATCTGAGTCAGCAGCTGGATAAAGTCTCTCAGAAGACAGTCATGCTAGACTGCTGTCTGCAAGCATACCAGAGTATTATTACTAGAGTTAGGGATTGGGGCTTGCCCATGGGCTGTGTCTCAAGTTGGGCCAGTAATTAGTTAGCCATTCCTTCAGTCTCTGCTCCATCACCCCTGTGCCTGCATTTCCCGAACAAAGGATAAATTTTCGGTTGAAATTTTTGTGGGTACTTTTGATGTCTCTATTGCTTCACTAGGGTTTCTGCTTGGCTTCAGATGGTAGCCTCTTCAGGTTTCATATCTCCAATGCTATGTTTACAAGTTTCCGAGACATATGTAGCAGATGTATAGCTTGGTCTTCATGTGGGTCCTGAACAACTAACTTGGCTATCACAAATGCTGTTGCCTATATGTGAGATATATTCTTCTAGCTGGTCTGCCCTGTTTGGCTTTAGTGGAAGAAGAAGGGGCTAGCCTTGCAGAGACTTTAAGCATTAGGTTAGGGGTATAACCAGTGGGATCTGACCTGTTCAGTGAGAAGGAATGGGGGGGGATTATAGGAGGAGTGACCTGGAGGGGGGCAGCAGTGAGCAGGATGTAAAGTGAATAAGTTAAAAAATAAATTAAAAAAATAAATAAGGATGAACAGAAAAAAAAATAATGTTGGAAGGATTTTAACCCTGGAGTGAGGTACTGGAGACATAGGGAAATAGGTCAAATGAATTATTTTTGAAGCTACATGAGATATTTCTGGGTTTTCCATACTTATTTTTATTTTATTTTTCTAGTGAGATTAAGGACAGCCATGCCAGGCTTCTGTCTGTAAGCACACCATAGCATTAGTAATAGTGTCAGGCCTTGTGATCTCCCCTTGAGCTGGATGCCAATTTGGTGTGCCACTGAAACTCCTTTACCTCCATCTCTTCTCCATTTTTGTCTCTGCAGTTCTTTCAGACAGGTACAATTATGGGAGAGAGTTGACTGTGCGATGGTAACCCCATACCTCAGTTGATGCTCTGTCTTTCTGATGAATGTGGGCTATATAATTTCCCTCTCCCCACTCTAGGGAATTTCATCTAAGGTCTCTCACTTCCCAGGTCTCTGGAGGTCTATGTTTTAAATAGATGTTTTTGAAATTATTGAGGAAAATATTTCCTGGGTTGTGAAAGTGGCAAAAACTCAGGAGAAGACAATACAGTTCAGAAAAAAAAATAAAGAACTCAAAGTTTTACAGTTCTTTAAAATATACATCTTGAAAGGAGGTAAGAGACCTAGACAAAAAAAAACTGATTAATATTGTGACAGGTTGAAGAGAAAGAAAACATAATATTGCTCAGTACATAATATCAGGATTGGCTTGATTTTCTGTGAAAAGACGTTAATCAACACTCATTTCTGTCTGTTTTGCCTAGATAACACATAAGGAAATTGTTGTAATTCCTGTTCAAAAAGGAATTCCCTTATAATTTAGTAAGAATGATATACTAAAGGCAGAATATTTAGCAAAGACATATTCATATAGAACTATTTATAATCAATGATGTATTTAGAAATTATTAAAAATTATCAACAAAAATCTAGATTTTATTCTTAGCATAAATTTGACTAATTTCTTAACATTAAAATATAATTACATAATTTTCTTCATTCCTTGTCCTCCCTACAACTTCCCCCTTTTTCTATATCACTTGTCCTTTCTAGAAAACATGACCTCTCTTTCTTTGTTATTATTATACATACACAACATTGTATACATATATACACATATGCATATATACATGTATGGGTATTATATACCAATGTGGGTATGTGTGTGTGTGTGTGTGTGTGTGTGTGTGTGTGTCTGTATGACTTTCTTAGTCCTTTTAGTGTTAATTGTATATATAATATATACATATATAAATATATACATGCATATATATACAATACATATACATATATACATCTACATCTAATCTACATATATATATATATATATATATATATATATATAAATTCAAGACTGACCACTTAGTGACTGTTATTTTTGTTTGTTTGTATTGTGTGACAAAGTTTTCTATGTAGCTGTCCTGGAACTTACTCTGTATATAGAGCTAGTCTCAAACTCAGAAATTTGCCTTCCTCTGCCTCTCGAGTGCTGAGATTAAAGGTGTGTGCTACCACTGCATAGTATGTTTCATAACCAATTAGAAAACTCATGTTCTCATGTTTCAGTTAATAGCCCCACTCAGCATTCTTTAATTGCTCTTAGTTTCATCTACAGATGAGACTGCTTATGAATCCTACCACCCATGGTTTTATTTCTTACAAATCATGGGAATGTATTTCAAGATTTTTTAAAAATCTCTATTGGTTTAGTGAAGCAAAGTTTATTGGAATTATAAGAGCATCTTGATTTCACCTATGTGGTTCATTAAACTCAGAGAGATTGTCTTTTATAAGTACTTTTCCTGGGTACTTCCCTTCCCCACTTCATGATTCTGTCTCTGTTATAGTATTGCTCCATTAGAAATGGGGTTATATGTCTTTACTGGTATTGCATATAATTATTGTAGTATGATCACTTGAAATCAATATGTCATAAATCATGATCTGATAAACTGGTTATTACTCAAGGTATGATGCTTCATACATCCGGTCTCAACACTTTTAAGGTTGAAATCAGAAGATTGTCATGGTTTTGAAACCATCTTAGGTTATAAATCCCTACACCCTAAGCCAGCTAAGAGTGAGCCAATATCCCAACAACTGTAAGTAATTGAAGAGGCAGTGAATGGCTTTGGAAAGATGCTTCAATTACTAAGAGTTCTGGTGGCTCTTTCAGAAGGTATGTGTCTATTTTCAAGAACCTACAAGATAGTTTACATGTTTCTATTCTACTAGTTGTAGGAGGTTCAGAGATCCCTTTTCATCTCTGCAAGTATTATGTACATGTGAAGAACATGCACACATGCAGGCAAAACGCACATAAAAGAAAGGTTACTAAAAATATGTAACAGGCTTTATTTTTAAAATCTTGTTAAGTTTTGTTTTCTAAAGGCAAAAAGGAGCTGTGATTGATTAACTCAGCCAACTTGAACTTCTGAATCATATACTTTTTTTTGAGACAGTGAAACAAAATTTCTGTTTTCATTGTACTAGAAAATACACAAAGATTAATCTCAGTTAATGAAATTCCAGGACATTTTTTTGGATTATTTCTTGGCAGTGAATTTTATCTTTACTGTTAAAGGGATCACTTTCTGTTGAAACACTTCTTTTCTCTCTGCTAACCATGAGAGAGAGATAAAATAGTACAATTATTCCTGTTAGCAATTCCATGAACTGCACTTTTCCAAAGACAGAAAATTCCTTGTTATTGTTTTTCAGGTCTACCACAATTACCAATGCTGGGTACACTGATGGCTACCTATATGTTCTTTCCTCACAAAAGAAAAGGCTATGTGTGAAAGTATCCTAAGAATGTTACAAGCACTGAGTCTTTTTTTTCTGATCCAATTGATAAGATATAATTTGCCCATCTCGACAGCACAAAATCCTGCACACACCCACCCCTTAACAATGTTCATAACCAATATCTGTGCACAGAGAAGGATCTTTTTTTTTCTGTTACTCTTGTGGTACCTGGCACTATTTTTTTTAAATTAGCTTCTCAATCATCATCTGGAAAGAAAACATTCCCAGCAACATCATTAAAAACAGCTCTGATAAAGCACAGTCACTACTACGTATCATAAAGCAGGTACAAGCTATTTTACATCCACAGAGGTATGATACAGTACTGTCCTACATCTATAATACTAGAGGATACAATTTAAAAGGCATTATTTGAGACATGATTCTACTTTTCCAGCAGAGGGCCCAAAGGATGGTGTGACACAGCTTTGTAAAGAAACATACACTAGACAGGATTTCCTTTCACTAGTGGCACAGTTCTAAGGATTCATTCTCTCCATGAATGTCAGCTAAAACCGTTATTAAAAAAATGAAATATCCCTAAAACAAAACCGTATAACCACCGGATTCACATGAAGATGACCTAGTGGAGACAAGCTGGACCTCACCTGACCAACAAGCTATCAAATCTGTTATGTTTAAACAGTGAGACCTCCAAGGAAGGAGATGCCAAGTAGTGCTTGAAAGCTTCGGATCACAATCAAACACAGCATCCTTTTCAACAGAAGCAGAAGCTCATCTGAATATGCTCAAGGATGCTGACATCAACATTTAATCATCTCCTCACTCATCCAGGAAGAAAGGGAGATCAGTTACTACTGTACTTTATTGTGTTCAACCAAATCACCATGTTACAAAAATATCAAGCTGCCATAATAAAAAATAAGGCTCCTCTATCCAGCACCAGATAGCGTCATTTTACTTTCAAGCCTAGAAATTGCACACTTGTATATAAACCAACCGAAGATGAGGATTGAGAGTTCATCTTGGTGGATTTTTCCTTTGATGAATATGAAGTGTCCTTCGTTATCTTTTTTGATGACTTTTAATTGAAAATTGATTTTATTTGATATTAGAATGGCTACTCCAGCTTGCTTCTTCAGACCATTTGCTTGGAAAGTTGTTTTCCAGCCTTTCGCTCTGAGGTAGTTTCTGTCTTTCTCTCTGAGGTGTGTTTCCTGTAGGCAGCAGAATGCAGGGTCCTCATTGCGTATCCAGTTTGTTAATGTATGTCTTTTTATTGGGGAGTTGAGGCCATTGATGTTGAGAGATATTAAGGAATAGTGATTATTGCTTCCCGTTATATTCATATTTGGATGTGAGGTTATGTTTGTGTGCTTTCCTTCTCTTTGTTTTGTTGCCAAGATGATTAGTTTCTTGCTTCTTCTAGGGTATAGCTTGCCTCCTTATGTTGGGCTTTACCCTTTATTATCCTTTGTAGTGCTGGATTTGTAGAAAGATATTGTGTAAATTTGGTTTTGTCATGGAATATCTTGGTTTCTCCATCTATGTTAATTGAGAGTTTTGCAGGATACAGTAACCTGGCCTGGCATTTGTGTTCTCTTAGGGTCTGTATGACATCTGTCCAGGATCTTCTGGCCTTCATAGTTTCTGGCGAGAAGTCTGGTGTGATTCTGATAGGTCTGCCTTTATATGTTACTTGACCTTTTTCCCTTACTGCTTTTAATATTCTTTCTTTATTTTGTGCGTTTGGTGTTTTGACCATTATGTGACGGGAGGTGTTTCTTTTCTGGTCCAATGTATTTGCAGTTCTGTAGGCTTCTTGTATGTCTATGGGTATCTCTTTTTTTAGGTTAGGGAAGTTTTCTTCTATGATTTTGTTGAAGATATTTACTGGTCCTTTGAGCTGGGAGTCTTCACTCTCTTCTATACCTATTATCCTTAGGTTTGATCTTCTCATTGAGTCCTGGATTTCCTGTATGATTTGGATCAGTAGCTTTTTCTGCTTTACATTATCTTTGACAGTTGAGTCAGTGATTTCTATGGAATCTTCTGCTCCCGAGATTGTCTCTTCCATCTCTTGTATTCTGTTGGTGAAGCTTGTATCTACAGCTCCTTGTCTCTTCTTTTGGTTTTCTATATCCAGGGTTGTTTCCATGTGTTCTTTCTTGATTGCTTCTATTTCCATTTTTAATTCCTTCAACTGTTTGATTGTGTTTTCCTGGAATTCTTTCAGGGATTTTTGTGACTCCTCTCTATGGGCTTCTACTTGTTTATTTATGATTTTCTGATATTCTTTCAGGGATTTTTGTATCTCCTCTCTATGGGCTTCTACTTGTTTATTTATGTTTTCCTGGAATTCTTTCAGGCATTTTTGCGATTCCTCTCTGTAGGCTTCTACTTGTTCTCTAAGGGAGTTCTCCACATCTTTCTTGAAGTCCTCCAGCATCATGATCAAATACGATTTTGAAACTAGATTTTGCTTTTCTGGTGTGTTTGGATATTCCATGTTTATTTTGGTGGGAGAATTGGGCTCCGATGATGCCATGTAGTCTTGGTTTCTGTTGCTTGGGTTCCTGCGCTTGCCTCTCGCCATCAGATTATCTCTAGTGTTACTTTGTTCTGCTATTTCTGACAGTGGCTAGACTGTCCTATAAGCCTGTGTGTCAGGAGTGCTGTAGACCTGTTTTCCTGTTTTCTTTCAGTCAGTTATGGGGACAGAGTGTTCTGCTTTCGGGCGTGTAGTTTTTCCTCTCTACAGGTCTTCAGCTGTTCCTGTGGGCCTGTGTCTTGAGTTCACCAGGCAGGTTTCTTGCAGGGGAAAAGTTGGTCCTACTTGTGGTTCCAAGGCTCAAGTTTGCTCGTGGGGTACTGCCTAAGTCCTCTCAGTGGCGGCAGCAACCAGGAAGATCTGTGCCGCTCTTTCCGGGAGCCTCCGTGCACCAGGGTTCCAGATGATGTTTGGTGTTTTCCTCTGGTGTCTGGATGTGCACAGAGTGCAGTCTCTTCTGGTTTCCCAGGCTTGTCTGCCTCTCTGAGGGTTTAGCTCTCCCTCCCACGGGATTTGGGTGCAGAGAACTGTTTATCCGGTCTGTTTCCTTCAGGTTCCGGCGGTGTCCCAGGCGCAGGGGTCCTGCCGCTCCTGGGTCCTCCCCCACGGGAACCCAGAGGCCCTATACAGTTGCCTCTTGGGCCAGGGATGTGGGCAGGGGTGGGCAGTGTTGGTGGTCTCTTCCGCTCTGCAGCCTCAGGAGTGCCCAACTGACCAGGCGGTGAGGTCTCTCTCCTACGGGGTTTGGGAGCAGAGAGCTGCTGCGGGCCGGGATCCGCGGTTGTGGGACTTCCAGTAAACACAGGAAGTGCCCGGTCCTAGAGGAATTTTGCCTCTGTGTGTCCTGAGTTCACCAGGCAGGTTTCTTGCAGGGGAAAAGTTGGTCCTACTTGTGGTTCCAAGGCTCAAGTTTGCTCGTGGGGTACTGCCTAAGTCCTCTCTGCGGCGGCAGCAACCGGGAAGATCTGCGCCGCTCTTTCCGGGAGCCTCTGTGCACCAGGGTTCCAGATGGCGTTTGGTGTTTTCCTCTGGCACCTGGACGTGCGCAGAGTGCAGTCTCTTCTGGCCTCCCAGGTGTGCCCGCCTCTCTGAAGGTTCAGCTCTCCCTCCCTCGGAATTTGGGTGCAGAGAACTGTTTATCTGGTCTGTTTCCTTCAGGTTCCGGCAGTGTCTCTGGCGCAGGGGTCCTGCCGATCCTGGGCCCTCCGCTACGGGAACCCAGAGGCCTTATACAGTTGCCTCTTGGGCCAGGGATGTGGGCAGGGGTGGGCAGTGTTGGTGGTCTCCTCCGCTCTGCAGCCTCAGGAGTACCCACCTGACCAGGCGGTGAGGTCTCTCTCCCACGGGGTCTGGGAGCAGAGAGCTGCTGCGGGCCGGGATCCGCCAGCACTGAGTCTTAAATCAAAGCTGTCTTAATACTAATCTGGGGTACCTCCTCTACTTTCAGATATCCCTATTCTAGTGTCTCTTCCTGGTTGTCAACTTGATTATATCTGGAATAAACTACAATATAGAATTGGAAGGCTCACCTTTGATCCTGATCTTGAGGCTGGGAGATACAAATTTCTGGCTTGGACTTTGGTATGGAAATCTTGAGGCAATGTGGCTATGAATCCCAGAAGCTTAACGTAAAGAGATCACTGTGTTCAAGGTGACCTAGGACAAAGTAAGTTTAGACCCAGGCATGGTGGTACACAACTTTAATCTTGGACATACCTTCTGCTGGAGATTTACATAAGGACATTGAAAGAAGGAAGAGTCTCTTTTTCGCCTGCCTGCCAGCCTTGTGGGACTGAGCCACTGCTACATCTTTGAACTTTCATTCACAGCTGCTGCTGATCATGGTAGGGAATTGGACTACACATTGTACGTCATCAACCAATTCTCTTACTATATAGAGACTATCCATAAGTTCTGTGACTCTAAAGAATCCTGACTAAGACAAGTTGGTGCTAGAAGTGGTTCTAGTGACATAGAAGTATAAGAGATGAATCTTTTAAGAATCTGGAGTTGGTTTAATAATTCACCAGCACCTTCAACTACTGAAACCTCCCCAGATGATCTCTCTTCTGGGAGCTCAGAGAATATTGAAGACCCTTGGTTGAAACTATATTTCAAACTTAAAGAAGCTAATGCCTTTGATTATCTTCATGAATTAGGTGATGCAGGCTACAGAACTTCCCACCAGTTGGGGGGAAAATCAGAAAATTGTTTTGCTGGCTTGTTGCTCTTAGTTTCTCTGGAAAAATTGATGAAGGAAAGCAATGAGCTGTATGATAAAATTGAATTGCTCGAGAAGCAAATAAATAATTTCAAGTTTCTAAGTATTTCCTTGAAGAAAATCTTCTCTTCATCAGTCATAGAGCTCTAGTTGCCAAAAATCAAACTGAAGCCCTCATTATAAGGTTGGCTGAATTACAGAGAAAATTCCAAGTCTCAGCCTCAGAGGATGTCAGCAGTTAAAGGAAGGGCATTAGTTGGCAAAGAATATCACCCTATAACATGGGATGGGGATGTGTGGGAGGACCCTGTTGAAGGTGAAGTTTGAATCTCAGATTCTCAATGGTTTACCACACCTGAGGAAATAGTACCCTGAGCACCACCCCTTGAAATAATGCTTCTTTCACATGAGGAAATTAGTCCCTCAGAGTCTGATAAACCAGCAGTGACTTATGATGATGAAAATGCCAGAGAAGACAATATTGATGTTTCTCAGGGCCCATTAATAGTTTCTTCTAGACCTATAACCAGACTCAAGGCAAAACAGGCCCCTAGAGTGGAGGTAGAAAGTGTAGTCCATGAGGAAATGCACTACACTACTAAGGAGCTTAATGAGTTTGCTAATTCATTCAAGCAGAACTCTGGGGAATATGTGTGGGAATGGATTTTAAGGATGTGGGATAATGGGGGAAGGAACATAAAACTAGATCAGGCTGAATTTATCAACATGGACCCTCTGAGTGGAGATTCTACGTTTAATATGGAAGCTCACACAGTTAAAATAGGTGTCAGAAGTTTGTTTAAATGATTGGCTGAAGCATTTATCAAGCAATGGCCTACTAAAAAGGAGTTGGAGATGCTTGATATCCCTTGGCTTAGTGTTGACAAAGGGATTTTTAAGACTTAGGGAAATTTGAATACTTGAGTGGATACATTGTGTAAAACATAATCCTCCACAATGGGAAGGCCCAGAAGATATGAGCTTTCTGAATCCTATAAGACACAAACTGGTGAGAAAGGAACAAACACATTTGAAGGGTTTTGTTCTTACCCTTTTTCTTGTGCCAGACCTTAAGGTTGGAGATGCCGCTGCTCAATTAGATGAATTAAATGTAATGGGTTTAATTGCACTCTGAGGTAACAAGGGCCAGGTAGCAGCATTGCACTGCCAGTGACAAGGTGATCATAGTTATTATAATGGACAGCATAGAAAAAAATATTTATAATGACATATCCTGTAATGGCCAGCACAGGAGAGGTGATATTTATAATGGCATGACTCATAAGGACCTTGGGTTCTGGACAATCAGTCAGTTGTGTTTCCAGTCATGAAATAGATAGGAAGCCTACTGCTTATCTATTTGACCTGCAAAAGCAGAAAAATTCTCAAACGAATGAAAGAAAGGCTACATTGGATCATGGCAAAAGACAATCTTGGCCAGTGAATCAGTTTCCAGACTTGAGCCAGTTTGCAGACCCAGAACCCCTTGATTGAAGGGGTGGCCAGATGCCCCTGAGGAAGAATCTTGATAAGACACCTAAAAGTTTTGCTGTTAGCCTCTCTCTTTTTACAAGGTTAACTATACACTGGGGTAAAGGAAATAATCAGACTTTCCATGGTCTATTGGATACTGGTTCTGAATTGATACTGATCCCAGGAGACCCCAAGAATCATTGTGGCCCTACCATTAAAGTAGGGGCTTATGAAGGAAAGGTGATTAATTGAGTTTTGACAAATGTCTGACTCACAATAGGCACGGCAGGTCCCCGAATACATCCTGTGTCTTTTCACCAGTTCCAGAATGTATAATCGGGATAGATATACTTAGAAGTTGGCAGAAAACTCACATTGGTTACCTGACCTGTGGAGTGAGGGCAATTATGATTGAAAAGGCTAAGTGGAAGCCTTTAGATCTGCCTTTGCCAAAGAAAATAGTAAATAAAAAAATTTCCTATTGCTGGAGGAATTGCACAAATTACTACACTATCAAGGACTTGAAAGATGCAGGGGTGGTGGTTCCCACCTCATCTCCCTTTAACTCTCCAATCTGGCCAGTGCAGAAGACAGATAGATCATGCAGAATGACAGTTGACTATAGAAACTAAACCTGGTAGTAACTTTGATGGCAGCTGCTGTATCAGATGTAGTTTCATTACTTGAGCAAATTAAGACATCTCCTAGTCCCTAGTATGCATCTTTTGATCCATCAAATGCTTACTTCTCAGTACCTGTCCATAAGAACCACCTGAAACTATTTGCTTTAAGTTGGCAAGGCCAGCAGTATACTTTTACAGTTTTGCCTCAAGGATATATTAACTCTCCTGCCCTGGGTCATAACTTTGTTAGAAGAGATCTTGATTGTTTGTCTTTTCCACAAAATGTCACATTGGTGAACTAAATTGATGACATAATGCTAATCGGACCAAGTGAGCAGGAAGTAGCAACCACTTTGAATTTACTGGTAACACATATGCGTATCAGAGGACGGGAAATAAATCTAACCAAAATTCAAGGACCATCTGCATCAGTGAAATTCTTAGGAGTCCAATGGTGTGGGGCATGCAGAGATATTCCTTCTAAGGTAAAAGATAAGTAATTGTACCAGGCCCCTCCCACCACCAAGAAAGAAGCACATTTATTGGAACTCTTTGAATTCTGGAGACAGCACATTCCTCACTTGGGTCTGTTACTCAGGCCCATTTACCAAGTGACTCCAAAAGCTGCTAGCTTTGTGTGGGACCTGGAAAAGAAGAAGGCTCTTCATTAGGTTCAGGTTGCTGTGCAGGCTGCTCTACCACTTTAACCATATGATCCAGCTGACTAGATGGTACTTAAGGTGGCAGTGGCAGATAGAGATGCTGTTTAGAGCCACTGTAGGCCCCTGTAGGTGAATCACCTTTAGAATTTTGGAGCAAAGCTCTACCATCATCTTCAGACAACTATTTTCCCTTTGAAAAGCAGCTCTTGGCCTGCTATTGGGCATTAGTGGAAACTGAATGTTTGACAATAGGACACCAGGTTACCATGCAACCTGATGTGCACATCATGTGCTGGTGTTATCAGGCCCTCCAAGTCATAAAGTAGCATGTGCACAACAGCAGTTTATTATCAAATGAAAGTAGTATATACATGATCAGGCCTGGACAGGTGCTAAAGGCACAAGAAAGTTACAGGAAGAAGGTGCTCAAATACCTATGGTCTCTACTCCTGTTGCAATGCCATCTGCTGCCAAGAATGCACCTATAGCCTCATGGGATGTTCCTTATGATTGGCTGACTGAAGAAGAGAAAACTAGAACCTGGTTTACTGATGACTCTGCATGTTATGCCAGTATATCCAGAAGTGGACAGCTGCAACTTTACAACCCCTTTCTGAGAAAACTCTGAAAGATACAGTTGAAGGAAAATTTTCACAGTGGGTAGAACTCTAGACAGTACACATGGTATTACAGTTTGTTTGGGCAAAGAAATGGCGAGACATAAAATTGTTCACTGACTCATGGGCTGTAACCAATGGATTTGCTGCATGGTCAGGGACTTGGAAAGATCATGATTGGAAAATTGGTGAGAAAGACATCTAGGGAAGAAGTATGTAGATAGATCTCTCCAATGGGAAAGGATGTGAAGATATTTGTGTCCCATGTAAATGCTCACAAAAAGGTGACTTCAGCTAAGGAGAAATTCAATAATCAAGTTGATAAGATGATGCATTCTGTGGATAGTCAGCCTCTTTCCCCAGCAATCCCTGTCATTGTCTAATAGGCACATGAACAAAGTGGCCATAGGGGCAGAGATGGAGGTTATGTTTGGGCTTTACAACATAGACTTCAACTCACTAATGCTGACTTGGCTACATCTGTTTCTGAATGCCAGATCTGTGAGTGGGAGAGACCAACACTGAGCCCCAGATACAGCACCATTCCTAAAGGTGACCAGTCAGCAACCTGGTGGCAGGTTGACTATATTGAAACACTTCCTCTGTTGGAAAGGACAATGTTCTGTTCTTACTGGAGTGGATACTTATTCTGGTTATAGATTTGCCTTTTCCACACATAATGATTCTGCCAAAACCACCAACTGTAGAATTACAGACTGCCTTGTCCATCATCATGGTATTCCACACAGTATTGCTTCTGACCAAGGAACTCATTTCACAACCAGAGAACTGTGACTGTGTGCCCATGATCATCAAATCCACTGGTATTACCATGTTCCCCATTATCCTGAAGCAGCTGGTCTGATAGGAAGATAAAATGGCTTTATGAAGATGCAGTTATAGCACCAATTGTGTGGCAGCAGCATGGAGGGATGGGGCAAAGTTCTTCAGAAGGCAATATATGTTTTGAATCAGTGTCTGATACATGGTATAATTTCTCCCATAGTCAGAATCCATGGATCTAGGCATGAAGGAGTGGAAAGGGGAATAGTTCCACTCACTATCACTCCTAGTGACCCTCTCCAAAAATTTTTGTTTCCTGTCTCCACAACTCTAGGTTCTGCTGGCATAGAAGTTTTAGTTACAGTCGCGGGAGGGCTTCTACCAGGAGCCTCAACAAATGTTCCATCAAGCTGGAAGCTCAGACTCCCCTCTGGTCATTTTGGGCTTCTAATGCCCTTAAACCAACGGGCTAAGAAAGGAAGATCAGTGTTAGGAAGGGTGATAGATCCAGATTACCATGGAGAAATTGGATTGCCTCTATTCTATGGAGGTAAGAAGGATAATGTCTGGAGTGCAGGAGATCCCTTAGGGCATTTATTGGTACTAACATGTCCTGTGATTAAAGTCAGTGGGAAACTACAGCAGCCTAATCCAAGCAGGATGGCAAAGGATGCAGATCCATCAGGAATGAAAATATAGGTCACTCCTCCAGGAAAAGAGCCAAGACCTGCTGAGGTGCTTGCAGGGGAAGAAGGAAATACAGTACGGGTAGTAGAGGAAGGTATTTATAAATACCATCTAAGGCCACATAACCAGTTGCAGAAATGAGGATTATAAAGTAATATGAGTGCTTCTTCTGTTTTATTTTGTTAAGAACACTTTTGTCTTTCTCTCAATTTCTTTAACATCAATTGGTATTTAAGTTTTGACACTAAAGGAATGTTCCCAAGAGATATTGATCCATTGTAAATTTACAAATGCATTTGTTACTGTATAAGGAATAGTTATTTCATGTTAGGCATATTCATGACTATGTTATTATTTCATGTGGACATGAGGTACTTGTTTCAAGTTGACAATGGGTGGATTGTAGTGGTTATTCCTGGTTGTCAACTTGACTATATCTGAAATGAACTACAATCCAGAATTGGAAGGCTCACCTTTGATCCTGATCTTGAGGCTGGTAGATACAAGTTTCTGACCTGGATCTTGGTATGGAGATCTTGAGGCAAAGTGGCTATGAACCCCAGAAGTGTAAGGCAAGGAGATCTCTGAGTTCAAGGTCACCTAAGACAATGCAAGTCCCAAACCCACGCATGGTGGCACACACCATTAATCTGGGACATACCTTCTGCTGAAGATTTACATAAGGACATCAAAAGGAGGACGAGTCTCTTTTTCGCCTGCCTGCCAGTCTTGTGGGACTGAGACATGGCTAGAACCTTGGACTTCCATTCACAGTTGTTGCTGATCTTGGTTGGGAGATGGATCAAAGAAATCAGCAGGAAAACTCATTTTGTTTGTTAGTTTGTTTTTAGTTTTGAGAAAAGAGTTCGTCATATAGCCCTGTCTGCTCTTAACCTACAATTTTAAATCTTCATTCTTTCGTTTCTAAGGATCTATACACCTGCACCACTATTCCAATGAGACAAATCATCTCATTCACTAATTGTTTGAGAAGTACCCAGCATGTGTGTGTGTGTGTGTGTGTGTGTGTGTGTGTGTGTGTGTGTGTTATTCATAAAACATTCTGTGTTCTGTGAGAATTCAGTCAAGGTGCAGTCAAGGAGTTAGATATAAGTAAAACTACTTGAATGCAGTTATACGGCATTCCAATATAAAGAACAGTTGATAATAAATTTTATAATAAATTTAACATGCAAAAATTTGAATCTTAACCTTTTTCATTCTATTTGATCTGTTGTTTCCCTAACTAGCCATTTGCCTTTTTAGGTGGGAAAGTAGTAAGTAATGTATATAACAGACATGCACATACATGTATGCTCACAAGCATATGTGAGTATAAGTACATAAAGTTTCAACATTTTAGGTCTCCATTTGGTTAAATTATTTCTATACCTTACATATTTGTTTCAGTCCTTTAAGATTAGACTCTGGTTATATTTCTTTGTATAGATATCTTTGTGTAGATATCAACCATAAAGTTTAGTGATTGATATATGCATCTTTTAAAGTCAATACCCTTTATTTCCAAACATCTATTATAGCATGCTCAAGTATTGTTCTCTTTTATGTTGGTAAGCACTTGTTAGAGCTTTATGGATGAATAGCTTTTATGTGAATTCATAAAGAAGTGAAGAAGTCCCTATGAGATATATAGTCTTAACTCATAGCACTTATATAGCCTCTATTCTGACTTTAGGGTTCAATCCCAATTTCTCTAAGAAGTCACTCTTACTGGTTATGTGAAACTCACTTCAGACATTCTATCCTTCATGAACTGCCCTGATCATATGTTTACTGAAGGTAGCTCAGATTTGAAATTCAGAAATAATCTTCTGGATGTCTGATACATAATGCAACTGACCATGGGCCTATCTGTGAAATGAATCTGTAGCTCTCAATTGACAACCACCTCACAAGGAAAACTTCAGAGAAGACAATGAAAAATAAAAAAGCAGAACACAATTTTATTAACTTCCTCTTCAATAAGAAATAATTGGATAGAAGGACAGATTTAATTCTTAAACCATTCAAGTCAGCTCTTTACCTTCTTTCATCCTTCCCGATTTTAGGATTGTCTCTTAACAAAATTGTCTCTTAGCGAAAAACAATCTCAAGCAAAGGCATTAATAGAAAAACCGAGGAAGAGAAATTATAGAATATAAAGTCATATTAGTGAAATAGCAAATCTTTCTTTATCAATATTAACTTTATATACAAATAAGAGAAACTTACCAGTTAAAAATATAGAAACTGGAATCAACTTAGATGTTCCTCAACTGAAGAATGAATGAATGAAGAATATATGGTACATCTGCACAATGGAACACTACTCAGCTATTAAAAAGTGAGACATAATGAAACTTACAGACAAATGGTTAGAACTTGAGACTAGCATCCTGAGTGAGATAACACAGACCAAGAAAAACATACATGAGGTATGAACCCACATATACGTGGACATTAGCCAAAACTACAGGATAACCATGCTACAATCCATAGACCCAAAGAAACTAAGTAATAAGAAGGGCTCAAGGGTGGATACATGAAATATCTGTAAGTAGGGTAAATAAAATAGACATTAGCAGTAGTTGAAGGGAAAGAACTGGACTGGAGAGGAGATGTGGAAGGGAATGGGGATGTGGATTAGATGTGGAGAAGAGTGCAGGAAAGAGCTTGGAGAAAGAATGGAAATCGGTGGAAGCCATCTCTAGAACTAGCTAAAGACCTGATAAAGGGAGAGTGAAGAGCTCTGGGGCATCTGTGGGATAACCATATGTGAGACTCCCAGCAGAAGGAAATATGGAGATGGAAGCTCCTTCTGTAACTAGGCTGGATGTCCAGTAGAGGGAAGAGGCATCAACTCATCCACTAAACCTTCAACCCAATATTTGTCCTGCCTAAAAGATGTGCAGCAATAAGAAGGAGGGAGCAGAGATTGAGGAAATGGCTAATCAGTGGTTGACATAACTTAAGACCCATTCTATGGGAGGGAGCAAACCCCTGACACTATTAATGATACTCTGCTATGCATGCAGACAATAACATAGCATAACTGCCTCCTGAGAATCTTTTTACTGCAGCTGATGAAAACAGATACATAGATAGACCCACAGACAAACATCAGCCAAAGCTCAGGAAATCATGTAGAAGAGTTGGGGGATAACATACAGTGAGAAGAAGGGGTCAAGGACCCCACAAGAATACCTATAGCATCAACTAACCTGCACCTCTGAGGCACACAGAGACTGAACCACCAACCCAAGAGTGTGCAGGATCTGGATCTAACCCACCTACATATATGTAGCAGATGTGGAGCTTGATCTTTCTGTGGGTCTCCTTAACAGTTGGAAGCTGTAATTGACTTTGTTCTGTGCCACTGCATCCCCTTCCCCTAGCTGGACTACCTGGTAGGGCCTCAATGAAGGAGGATGTACATAGTCTTACTACAATTTGATGTCCCAGGTCAGGCTACTGCCCAAAGGAGCTTCCTCTTCTCTAAGAAGCAAAAGGAGGGTGTAATGTGGAGACAGGTTTGTGAGGATGTGATTGGGAGGAGAAGAGGTGAGCTATGGTGAAATTTAATGTAAATAAATAAATAAAAAATATCACTATATAAAAATTGGTGGATTTTATGAATGACTATTACAAGATCTCTACAAGAAACAAGTTAAATTTAATGTTATGAATAGATTAAAAGTTAAATTGTGAAAAAGGTGTTCCATAAAATTAGTAGTTTCAGCTAATTATAGTAACTACAAAGATAAAAATCTGTCTCAAATTAAATAGTAGGATACCTAAAGTAATAAAAATCCAATCTCCCAAGAAAATTCAGCAATCCTAAATATATACACATTTTAAAACATAACTGCAAAATATATGAAACAAAAACTCAGAATTAAAGAAGAAATAAAAACTCTTCATGAAATCATTTTTTTGATGGCTGAATAGTACTCCATTGCATAAATGTACCACATTTTCTGTATTCATTCCTCTGTTGAAGGGCATCTGGGTTCTTTCCAGCTTCTGGCTATTATAAATAATGCTGCTATGAACATAGCAAAGCATGTGACTTTGTTGTATATTGGGCACTTGAGTATATTCCCAGGAGAGGTATAGCTGGGTCCTCAGGTAATGCAATGTCCAGTTTTCTGAGGAATATCTAGACTGATATCCACAGCAGTTGTAACAGTTTGCAATCCCACCAACAATGCAGGAGTGTTCCTCTTTCTCTACATCCTTGGCAGAATCTGTTGTCATCTGAGACTTTGATCTTAGCCAATCTGAGTGGCATGAGGTGGAATTTCAGTGTTGTTTTGACTTTCATTTCCCTGATGACTAAGGATCTTGAACTTTTCTTTAGATACTTCTCAGTCATTTGATATTTCTTGGCTGAGAACTCTTTGTTTAGCTCTGTACCCCATTTTTAACAGGGTTATTTGATTCCCTGGAGTCTTACTTCTTGAGTTCTTTGTATATTTTGGATATAATCCCTCTATCTGATGTAGGATTGGTAAAGATCTTTTCCCAATCTGTTGGTTGCTATTTTGTCCTAACCACAGTGTCCTTTGCCTTACAGAATCTTTGCAGTTTTATGAAATCTCATTTGTCGATTCTTAATCTTAAAGCATAAGCCTTTGGAGTTTTGTTCAGGAAATTTTCCCAAGTTCCCATGTGTTTCAGGTTCTTCCCCACATTTTCTTCTATTAGATTGATTGTATCTTGTTTGATATGGCGGTCCCTTAGTCTACATGGACTCATACTTTCTAAAAGGCAATAAGAATGGTTCGATTTGCATTCTTCTACATGCTGACATCCAGTTGAACCAGCACCACTTGTAGGAAATGCTACCTTTTTTCCAATGGATGGTTTGAGGTCCTTTGTCAAGGATCAAGTGACCAAAGGTATGCGGGTACATGTCTGGATCATCAATTCTATTCCACTTATCTACCCTGCTTGTCTCTGTAACAATATCATACAGGTTTTTTCACTATTGCTCTGTAATGCTACTTGAGGTCAGGCATGGTGATTATGCCAGAATTTTTTTTTTATTGTTGAGGATACTTTTTGCTATCCTGGGTTTTTGGTTATGCTAAATGAATTTGCAAATTGATCTTTCTAACTTTATGAAAAATTGAGTTGGAATTTTGATGGGGATTCCATTGAATCATTAAATTGCTTTTGGCAAAATGTCCATTTTTCCTATATTAATCCTGTCAATCAATGAGCATGGGAGGTTTTTCCATCTTATAAGATCTTCTTCAATTTATTTCTTCAGAAACTAGAAGTTCTTGTCATACAGAATTTTCACTTGCTAGGTTAGAGTCACACTGAGGTATTTTATGTTATTTGGGACTATTGTGAAGGGTGTCATTTCCCTAATTTCTTTCTCACCCTGTTTATCCTTTGCGTAGAGGAAGGCAACTGATTTGTTTGAGTTAATTTTATACCAAGCTACTCTGTTGAAGTTGTTTATCAGGCTTAGTAGTTCTATGGCAGAACTTTTGTGGTCACTTAAGTATACTATCATACTATCTGCAAATATTGTTATTTTGACTTCTTCATTTCCAATTAGCATCTTTTGACCTTTTGTTGGCTAATTGCTCTGTTTAGGACTTCTGAGTACAATATTGAATAAGTAAGGAAAGAGTGGGCAGCCTTTTCTAGTCCCTGATTTTAGTAGGATTGCTTCAAGATTCTCTCAACTTAGTTTAATATTCGCTACTCGTTTGCTGTATATTGCTTTTACTATGTTGAAGTATGTACCTTAAATTTCTGATCTTTTCAAGACTTTTATCATGAAGCAGTGTTGAATTTTTTCAAGTGCTTTCTCAGCATCTAATAAAGTGATCACGTGTTTTTTTTTTCTTTCAGTTTGTTTACATAGTGGATTACATGGATGAATTTCTGTATATTGAAACTTCCCTGCATCCTTGGGATTAAGTCTACTTCATTATGTTGGATGATTGTTTTGATGTGTTCTTGGATTCAGTTTGCAAGAATTTTATTGAGTATTTTTGCATCGATATTCATTAGGGAAATTGGTCTGAACTTCTCTTTCTTTGTTGTTTCTTTGTGTGGTTTAGGTATAAGTGTAATTGTGGCTTCATAGAAGGAATTGGGTATTGCTCCTGTTTCTATTTTGTGGGATAGTTTGTACAGTATTGGTATGAGGCCTTCTGTGAAGTTCTGATAGATTTCTGCACTAAACCCATCAGGTTCTGCGCTCTTTTTGGTTGGGAGACTTTTAATAAATGCTTCTATTTCTTTAGGAGTTGTGGGACTGATAAAAGGTTTATCTGATCCTGATTTAACTTTGGTACCTGTATCTGTCTAGAAAATTATACATTTCATCCAGACTTTCCAGTTTTGTTGAATATAGGCTTTTGTAGTAGGATCTGATGATTTTTTTTTAATTTCCTCTGATTCTGTTGCTATGTCTCCCTTTTCTTTCTGATTTTGTTAATTTGGATGCACTCTCTGTGCTCTCTTGGTAGTCTGACTAAGTGGTATATCTATCCTGTTGAATTTCTCAAAGAACCAGATCCGGATTTTGTTGATTCTTTCTTTAGTCTTTTTTGTTTGCACTTAGTTGATTTCAGCCCTGAGCTTGATTATTTCCTGCCTTCTACTCCTCTTGGGTGTATTTTCTTTGGTTGTTTGTTTGTTATAAAGCTTTTAGTTGTGCTGTTACCTGCTAATGTATGCTCTCTCCTGGTTCCTTTTGGAGGCACTCAGAGCTATGAGTTTTCTCCTTAGAACACCTTTCATTGTGTCCCATAAATTTGGGTATGTTGTGTCTTCATTTTCAGTAAATTCTAAAAAAGTCTTTAATTTCTTTATGTCTTCCTTGACCAAGTTATCATTGAGTAGAGCATTGTTCATCTTACATGTATATGTGGGCTTTCTGTTGTTATTGAAGACCAGCCTTAGTCTGTGGTTTTCTTCTAGAATGCATGAGATTATTTCAATCTCCTTATATCTGTTGAGTCCTTTTTTTTTACCAAGTATATGGTCAGTTTTTGAGAAGGTACCATGAGCTGCTGACAACTCATATAAAGGATAACATTTAATTGAGGCTTGCTAACAGGTTCAGAGTTTCAGTACATTATCATTATGACATGAATTTTGACAGCCTTCACACAAGTATAGCACTGGAGGATCTAAGAGTTCTACCACTTGTTCCTGGCTGCTAGCAAAAGACTGTTTCCTTGCAACTAAGAAGAGTGTCTTAAAGACCATGCCCATAGTGACACACTTCCTCCAACAAGGCCACCCCTACTACAAGAAGAACATAGAACCATATAGTACCACTCCCTCACTCAAGCATATTCAAATCACCACATTGCACTCCTTGGCCCCATAGGCTTGTTTAAACACATGAGCCTGTGTGATTCCACCCAGCCATAGCATAATGCTAAATACATTAGGTATAACTTCAAATTTCCCCATATTATACACAGTCTCAACAATGTTGAAATTCCAAAGTTCAAAGACTCTTCTGAGATTCATCCACTCACTTATCATTATTGCTACAGTAAGACAGGAAATCAACTGGGCAAACTCTGCATCTATATGTCTGATATCAAAGCAGTCTTCAGATCTCCAACTTTTTTTTTTATCTTTGTTGACTGCAGCAAACTTTTTGCTTGTGGGATATTTCTACTCCCTATGAGCAGCTTTTCTCAGCAGGTACCCCACAGCTCTGGCGTCTTTACCATCTTGGGGTCTAAAGTCAGTCAACTATATAGCTTCTTGTTTTAATGTATGGATTCCATACTTGATTATCTGGACTCTTCCAAACAACTTTTATCACTTCTCCAGGACTACTCTCTGTAGCACTCTAGACTCAACACCACTCCTGCTGCTATTTTTGTGGTTATCTTATGGTACTGGCATCTCCAATATGTTGGGATCTACTGCTGCTGCAGGAAGGCATCAACAATAGTCTCTCATAGGCTCTCTTCATGATGCTAAACCTTAACTTCTTTGCATGACCTATTCAGTCTTGGGCCGTCAACTGCAAATGAAGCTGTACCTTCACCAATGGCTTTCCCTGGCCTCATACAGTGCCAAACATAAGCTGTTCTCCATGACTCCTTCATACCTGCAAAATCAGTACCACCTGGATAATTATTACCCATTACCAAGTCCAGCTGAGGCATGAGGTACAAACTTGGGTGTCTATAGAACACAACTTCTTCGGGCTTTCAAAAACCACTTCCCAGAAGATTTCACCCCAGTACTGCTGGTTTCTTCTTAGTCATCACTGATATCTTAGCTCCAACTACCCAGCATCTATTGTCCCTGTAGTCTCCTTCTACACTGGATCCTAAAGCCAGGACCACACTGCCAAAGCTGCTGAGTTCTACTGTTTACTAAAGCTGGAATATGCCCTTTGTTCTATTACATTATCACCAGCTTTTTGTGTCCAGCTCCCTCACTGCCTAAGCTCAGCTGTCCTAGAGCTTGCTTTGTAGTTTGACCTTGGACTCAGGCATTTCTACATGTCTCTCTATTGTGAATGCTGAGATCAATGATATGTACAATCACACCTGGACTTAATGCTTTTTTCTACTTGGAACTTGCCCTATTTCAGATTGGCTTCCCTCTGTCTCCTAGGTTAAAGTTATGTACCATCATGCTAGATCTCAAGCCTAGGTGGGTGAGATCTTGCCTCAAAGTAACCACTCCCTTAATCTGTTTATCTCAATGAACATAGGATTGAGCTCCATTTCACTTGCTGGTTCCCCTTTATTATGTGAACATGCATTTTATAATTTTCTTTATCAACTTGCTCCTTTTCATTAAAATACTCTTCATAAGACTCTTCATGGGCATCTTTTCAGACTTCCTTTGTCAATGCAATAAATATAAATTTCTTAACCTTAGCCTTAGGTAGACATTTCAGAAAAGGGCAAAAAAATGCCACATTTTCACCAAAATATGACAAAAAGCAGTCACTTGGCCACATACTAAATTTTTTCTCCACTGAAACCACTTGGGCCATGTTTCCATAGTTCAAATCACTCAGCAACAAGGTCTTCAATATCCCAACTACATACCCCATTAAACACCACTTAAAGCATTCCATTGCTTTCCAAATCTAACATCCCCAAATCCACACTCTTTCAAACAAAATCATTGTCAGGTCTAGAACAGTAATTCTTCAGTCCCTGAAACCAACTTCTGTCCCAGTTAGGGTTTCCATTCCTGTGAAGAGACACATGACCATGTCAACTCTTAAAAAGGGCAACATTTAATTGGGGCTTGTTTATGGTTCAGAGATTCAGTCCATTATCATAATGACATAAAACATGGCAGCATTCCAGCAATCTTGGTGCTGGGGTAGCTGAGAGTTCTCTCTCTTGTTCCAAAGGCTTCCAAGAGAAGACTTAGGGTCTTAACGACCATGCCCATAGTGATACACTTCCTTCACAAGTAAAACCCTCCCTGTGCCGAGCATTTTCAAACCGACACATCATGTAAGCTAATAAGAGTATTTCAACAACAATATATAACAATTAGGCCAACTCAAATTGGTTTACTCCATTCAGCAACAGCAGTACAAATTTTCCTCAGGTGTAAATATAGAACATGTCCCAGGACAGAAAATATGCTAAGCCACACGAGTCTCAATTACTTGAAAATACTGAAATCATTAAAATCATAGCCACAATCAAGGAAACTTGTAGTCAGTAAGTGAAGAAAAAATGAAAGGTTCACAGATATGAGAAAATTAAAGCATTTACTTTGAAGCAAACAGAATTGTCAAAAGAAGGGGGAGGAAGTAAAGTAAGAAAATATTTTGAGAGCAAAAATAAAAATACTACATACCAAAATATGCAAGATGCAATAAGCATCCAACAAAGACACATGCTCCACTATGTTCATAGCATCCTTATTTATAATAGCCAGAAGCTGGAAAGAACCCAGATGCCCTTCAACAGAGGAACGGATGTAGAAAGTATGGTATTTTTACACAATGGAGTACTTCTTGGCTATTAAAAACAATGAGTACATGAAATTCTTAGGGAAATGGATGGAACTAAAAAAATATTATCCTGAGTGAGGTAACCCAGTCACAAAAAAACACACATGGTATGCACTCCCTGAGAAGTAGGTTTTAGCCCAAGCAATTGGAACACCTAAGAAAAAAATCACAGATAATATGAAGCCCAAGAAGAAGGAAGACTAAAATGTGGATGTTCCATTCCTTCTTTGAGGGGAGAAGAAAATACTTACTGGAGGAGACACAGGGACCAGTGAGTGGAGCAGGGACTAAAAAATAGGTATCCAGAGACTGCTCTACATGGGAATCCATTCTGTATGCTCCCACCAAACCCAGTCACTGTTGCTAATGCCAAGAAGTGCTTGCTGACAGGAGCAAGATATCGGTGTCTACTGAGAGGCTCTGCCAGAGCCCTACTGATACAGAAAAGGATGGTTGCAGCTAAGTATTGGAATGAACAAGGCACCCCAATAGAGGAGTTAAATAAAACACTGAAGGGGCTGAACGGTTCTGCAATATCATAGGAAGAACAACAATAACAATCAACTAGACCACATCAGAGCTCCCAGGGATTAAACCACCAAGCAATGAGTGCACACTGAGGGACCCATTACTCAAGCCACATATGTAACAGAGGATGACATCGTCCAGCATCAATAGGAGGAAAATCCCTTGGTCCTGTGAAGGCTCTTCATAGAAGCAGAGAGAGGGATAGGGAGTATGGGAAAAGGGGACACATAGGATAACATCTGAAATGTAAATACATAAAATACCCAAGAAAAATAAAATTTAAAAAAATGATAACTGAAATCCAGTAAAGAGAGAAAAATTCATAGATAAGGATTTACATTTAAAAAGAAGGAAATTTTTAAATGAATAACTATCTGAATGCCTTAAATATAGTGTTGGATTTAGTCAGAAATTTTACTTTGTAACAAACATTTTAAAAGAAAGTCTGAAATATAATTAAACATGATTGCTTTTATCAAAAGCTGCTAATTAGCCAAGGAAACAGCACAGTACCCATGGAATACTGCATGATAAAGTGTATTTTCATTTTTCAAACCACATCTGAATTTTTTTTGTGGTGTTCGAATTCAAATAGACATCCAATATCTATCAAATAAATTCTCCATCTGTCTGATGTCTCTTGTTAAACACCCACTTCTACATCTTACATTTTGAACAATGTTTATCACTTTTTTACCTGACCTCCAGTTTTTTAGTTACTAGATAATGAAACTACTCAAGTATGGATATGAGCTTTGGTCTCATCAAATTGGAAAGTGAAGTCCTTACTCAATTTGGAGAAAACACAATATACCCAAATGAAAACACATCTATATAGATACAATTTAAAAAGGTACTACAACAT
Source organism: Rattus norvegicus (assembly GCF_021556685.1). Taxonomy (NCBI): domain Eukaryota; kingdom Metazoa; phylum Chordata; class Mammalia; order Rodentia; family Muridae; genus Rattus; species Rattus norvegicus. Next base: position 52,218,344 of record NC_141554.1, on the reverse strand, counting down.
ACTAAAAAAGAAATGATATTCAAAAAATGAGTAGACCATAAATCTGGTGAGATTTTCCTTTTTAAGAAAATATTCATCCACCCACTCTGTCTCTCTGTCTCTGTCTCTCTCACTCCTTCTCTCTCCCTTCCCTTTCTGTTTGTGGTTTTCTTTTTTCCTTTTTTTTTGTTATTGTGATTTCGATATTTGTTTTTAATAGAGAAATTTAATGAATTTGGATGAGTAGAGAAGTGTGGAGAATCTGCAAGGATTTAGGAAAGGGAAGAATACAATCAAACATTCAAACATATGACATTCTCAAAGAATGAATAATTACAAAAGAAGAAATATCTTTGCATTTTCAGACTCTCATCTCTTGCAAGAAATAACACTCTAAGTATCTATTTACACCAGGACTATTACGCTCCTTAGCATCCTCAAAGTTCCATCGGGCTGTGTATGTGTGTGTGAATGGGCGTGCCTAATCCAATTTGAGACATCCTGGCAATGTTCTATTTCATCTTACTATGGGTAAGGGGAAATAGGGGAAGGTAAGTGCATCTTCATAATTTAGCTTCCTTAGTGCAGAGGGATGGTGGAATTTCTACAACCAGGTATTATCAACGGTGCCATAATATTTAAAGCCCAACTCTTATAAAATGAAAGAACCAAAGAAACAAAACAAACAAACAACCTAAAAAACTAAATGTGATTTGAAATTTAAGAATTAGTGAATTTTCTAATTCCTTCCATAGTTTAATATACATTTTACCATTTTTGTGTTTTAAATATATTCCTACAACATTTATGTGTTTATAGTTCAAAACAATTCAGGCTAGGTTTGGCACTATGCACAAATATCCCCAAGTTAGCACATTCTAATCTAAGACTATTCAACTGGTTTTATATGCAAAAACGATGATATTGGTTTGGCTGTATAGAAATTATTCGAGACAACACAGCAAAGGAAGCATTAGCAGGCTTCTATTGAGTCTTCCATCTTATCAGATGCTTTGAAATTGCATAATAATTATTTCAAAATTATTTCCATTAGGTAAATTAAGATATTTTACAAATGACTTAGCCACCACTGAATTGGCATTTTTATTGGTTATTTTATTTATTTACACTGTTATCCCCCTTCCTGGTTTTCCCTCGCCAACCCCCTGTCCCATGTCCCCCTGCTTTTAGGAGTGAGCTCCTCCACCCACCCACCCGTTCCTGCCTCACTTCTATAGGACCAAGAAACTCTCCTCCCATTGATGCCAGATAAGGCAATCCTCTACTAAATGAGCAGCTGGAGCTATGGGGCTCTCCATGTGTACCCTTTGTTTGGTAGTTTAGTCCTTGGAAACTCTTGGGGTCTGGTTGGTTGATTTTCTTGTTCTTGCTATGGGGTTGCAAAGCACATCAGCTCCTTCAATTCTTCCCCTAACTCCTCCATTGGGGTTCCCATCCATCCTGTAACTCCTCCATTAACCAAAAATTGCTCCTGTTTAAAGGAAATGCACTGACAAAGAGTGGAACAGAGACTGAAGGAAAGGCCATCAAGAGACTGCCCTACATGGAGATCTATCCTATATGCAGACTCCAATCCAAAACACTATTGCTGATGCCAAGAAACACTTGTTGACAGGAATATGATTAGATATTTTTAACCTTATATAAATGAATACCAAAATGCTAACAATTTTGTACATACTAGAATTCGATTTAGACTGTTTGAAACTTTCTTGTATCTAGGTACAGCTTCATAGACAGTACTTGTATCCAATAAGTAATAATCTTACCTTTCCAATTCTGGATAATATCTGCATTGATTATCAAATATATAAAATGGCAAGGCTACTTTGGGCAATCATTTTCTAGTTATTTAAATATTAAACATAGTCTTACCAGAAATTTCACAAATAACTTTATTTCAAATTTCTACAAACTTTTGCACATACTTATAGTTGCCTATATTAGTGGATATGAAAGAGTATATTAATGTTTACATTTCCTCAATGACTAATTATGTACTAATAGATGTTCTATATTTTATCTAAATAAATGTACACCCAAATATTTTGTCCATTTTAAATAAGATTTTGTTGTCAGAGCTGTTTTTGGCATTCTTTGTTTGGTTTCTATGGTAATAAATATGAAGCCCAGATGGTCACACATTTGAGAGAAACATTATGCTAGTGAGCTATATTTTCCTCTTTTTCTCTAATATTTTATTGTTGTACTTATTTTGAGACAGAGTCTCACTAAGTTTCTCAGGATGATACTAAGCTGATTATGTCACCGTGAGAAACCTTAAAACTGTGGGCCTTGAGCATCAAACTGAATGGTAGCTGGGTTTTAGGACTAAGCCAACAATTATGTTTAAGATTTAAACACAGTGTGATATACGTGAGTTTCTTTGTATACTGTTGGCAAGTAATTGCTTTTGAACTATGACTACACTTTTCCAGTTTTTATTTTAAATTCTTCTTGAGAATTTCATATATAAGTACAGCATTTATATCAATTTTCACCCCCCTCTTTTTCTCTCCCCACACATACCAAAGTTTGCAGTTTCTTCCCTACTCCCTATCAAATTTATGACCTCTTCTTTTTTAATTATTATTGTTATATACACACATACACACACACACACACACACACACACACACACACAACACTGCAGCCTGTTGAGTCTATTTTCTCCTATGCTTGTGCAGTTAGGGCTGATATTTTGGATTTCATAACCTATCAGGCTCTTTCTTTGATAAAATTGATTCTTCATCTCATGATAACCACTCAAGCCTGTAACTCCTCATCTAGAATTGTGACCCTATGTGATTTCTTCTAGCAATGTTGGCACTTCAAGTTCAGATGTGTGAATATAACGTGGATCAACGAGAGAGAGAGAGAGAGAGAGAGAGAGAGAGAGAGAGAGAGAGAGAGAACAAAAAATTACTTTTGAGGGGAGTTTAAGTGAAGGGAATATTAAGAAGCAGACACTATGAAGAGGGGGGTTAGAAAAACTGGGGTTCTTTAACATGAAAGGTAGAAAGAGAGTGATACAGAGGGTGAGGTGAGGAATAGGAAGCAAAAAATGTTGCTAAATATGTTTGAAAAAGACATAAGAAAACACATTATTTCATGTTTATTTAAATATAGCCAGAAAGTAAAAATAAGATATACCACTAAAGTTGTAATCCTTTCCACAGATCTATAAAGTATATAATAAAATCTCCATTGCCAGACAGGGCTGGCCAGAAGTCTCAAAAGGATCGCAAAACTAATACATGTTGTTGCCATTTTCCATGTAGCCTCACAGAAATTGAAGTTAATTTTCCAATTAGTTCAGACACAAGATTTAAAAGAATCCAACTGATCTGGAAGGCTTCTGCCTTATGACTAGGTCTCATACTATATGAAAGTGCTCTATAAATTGTTGGGCCTTTTTGTTGGTTTTTTTTGGATGTTTTGTTTTGTTTTGTTTTGTTTTAAGAGAATGACTCGCATGGCTGGCACCCATAGGCTCACATACTTGAATGCTTGGTTCCAAGTTGGCAGAACTATTTTCCAAAGGATTTGGAGGAGGTATGGTCTAGTTGAAAGCAGTGTGTCACTAAAGGTAGTCATTGAGGCTTCAAAAACCCATGCTATGATCAGTCACTCTGCCTCCAATTGTGGATCAAGTAGTAAGTTCTCAGTTACTCATCCAGCACCATGATTGCCTGTCTGCTGCCATTCTCTTTACTATGATAGTCATGAACTTACCTTCTGCAACTATAAGCAGGACACAATTTAGTGATCAACCTGTATACTGTAAAGATGTTCTAACATCAGAATGGAAGTGAGGGAATGTGTTACATTGGAAACAAGGTTTTTCCAATAAAAACTATAGGGTCCATCAAATTTGATAAAGATCCAATCAAAAGAAAGATGTTTCCGTCTGCTAGGCATGACTCAAGAAAGAAAGAGACACAGAAAAACAGAAGCACAGATGATTAAGAAAGCTGACACATCACACCACCCCCCACCACCACTCCAGGGCATTTGTGAGTACATCTCAACAAACCAGCTGAAGAAGGACAGATCATTTATCAGAGTGGCAAACTGGAAAACCTTGATGCTGAAATAGAAATTTGCTGAAGGAGAGATGCCACCTCTAGTACATACATTTAATCCCAAATACTGACCTGTAATTGAGGTACGAAGTAAAACGTCAGAGAAAGATTTGCCAGAATGAAACAAAGATAGCATATACTCAATTCTCAGGAGAACCGACAGGAAGGGGGCTACATAAGAGCAATTAAGGAAGAGAGGTAAAGTTGAGTTCAGTTGAATGTACTTTAGCTCAGTTGAGTTCATGAAGTTCCCTGTAATTCCGCTCAATTCCTGTAGTCAGTACAGTCAATGGAGTAGAGTCAGTTTTTCTACACAGAGAAATTTAGTCAGAAGCCTGAGAGAATCCATTTTGAATCATCTTGGAGAGGAATTTGAGCCAGAACAGCTTAGTTAAACCAGCTAGCCTGAGTCCATAAAGAGCTAGGAATGAGTTTTTTCAGCAATAACTCTCAGATGCTGAAACATTCTACTCCTCAGTTTGAAGACAAAAGCTGGAAGCTGGAGCATTCAAGGTCCAGGCTTACAGAAGTTTCAGTTATTTGGATGCCAGAACCTTCTAAGCCTAGGTCTAGGGATAGTTTGAAAAAAATGAAATGCTCTGGACCTATACCAACCTGTGTAGTTTCAGAACATAGGTACAGTTCTCATGTCATCACTACATATGAGGAAATAAAACTGACATTTACATTTAAAGGTGAGATCATAGCTCTTAGAGAACCTCCTACTCTGTTAAGACATAGAGATGCAACTCCCAGGCAGGGTCAAGTAAGGACTGGTGACAGGTACATGGAGGGGCTGGAATGCTGCCCTTGAGAAGAAAATGCTTTTCTCACTTGGCCTTAAACTATGTTCCGCTATGTTCTGTTTCTGTGGAAGCAGTTCTCACGCTCCCTTGGTAATGGCGAGTATACTTTGATAAGAAGAGGGGTGATTTGGTATGTGAATATTTTGAGAAGAAACCTTTGTTTAGTTGTGTTTCTTTGTTTAGTCTTGCCTCAGTTTTTCCTGATATCATTGAGAATAATGATCTTATGGTATCTTGCCAAAATGAAAATTATAGTAATGCATATTCATATCTATGTAAGGATTAATAAAGCTTGCATCTGCGTGCAGTTGCTTCTGCCTTTGCTCTGCATCACATGTGTCCTGGTTGTATGCGACCGTATCCAGGGCCCCCAACACACTAGACGTTTACACTACTCCTCTTTTCTTAATCAAATATAATTGCCACAAGCATTCTGAATTCTTGTCCCTGGAAACATAAGTAAGTGTACCTCTCACTTCTCAGTAAAAGAAAGCAGCTTTTTGCAACACAGAGACCACGAGGTAGTGTCCAAGCCAAGTTGATAGGTCTACAAAATAATCTCTACAACTAAAGTTCAGAGAACAGAGAAAAAGGGAAAGAATGTAGGAGCCAGGGAAACAAAAACATCTGTTGTAAGACAGTCCCATCTACAAATGCCATGGAATTTGCACTGGTAAAATTTCAACAATGTGGTAGCATAAGCAATCAGTTTTCCCTTCCTTTGTAATACTGTTTGATAGACAGCTTTGTTTTAAATTGTATGTATTCCAGATTTAAAATGTTTAATATTACTACTTTGTCTTGACTCTACATTTAAGAGAAATTATTGTCCAAAGAACATATGTGTACTACTTATATTTTTCCATAAGTCACTCACAGATATTTAATTTGAAAATATCTCTTATATTTAGGTCTCTTGTCTATTTTGAGTTAATTTTTGTGTGTAGTATGAGAAACATGTGCCCAAACATATTCATCTGTATGTTTCTAAAGTTTTCCATCATTGACTGTTGGAAAGAAAAATATCTTCCCATGTTGGATTCTATTATAAATATTCAAAAGATCAATTGTTCATAATATTGCAAAAGGTCAATTGGTCAAAAATTTCAGAACTTATTTATTGAGTCTCCATTTTATTTATGTATCTGTCTATTTTTAATGCTGGTAACATACACTTAATACTCATATTTTCATAAGAAGTATAGAAAATTGCAAGTGAACATAAAAATCTCTGATATTCAATTAACTATTTATTTACCTTAAAATTTTCTGAAAAGGAAATTTTTAGTTGCCTCTAATGAATTTTTTTTATTCCAAAGCTCCTCTTGTATCATCCCATATCCACTTTCTACTATGTTTTTTTTTTGTCACATGTGTACTTTTGCTTCCCTGCATGCCATTACCCTGCTGTTTTGCTCCACATCTTTATTTTACTTAATCTAGGTCTCCTTTCTACTTCTATGGCTTGTTTGCAAACTTCATTTTTATATGCACACATACATTGTAAATTAGTATTCACGTATAAGAGAAAACATGCAAATTTTGTCATACTGCATTTGGTCCACCCACTTATAGAGTGCTTTCTAGACCCACCTATACCCTGTAGATATTATAAGTCATTCATTCATTCATCCATTCCTTTCTTCCTACCTTCCTCCCTCCTTCTTTCTTTCTTTCTTCCTTTCTTTCTTTATTCTTTCTTGCTTTCTTCCTTTTTTTCTTCTTCTCCTCCTCCTCTTCCTTTGTTCTACTGATCCTGCTTCTACTCCTTCTCCTTCTTCCTCCTTTTCTTCTTCTTCAGACTGATGTTGGGATTATATTTGTTTCTATTTTTATATTAATTTTAGTATTTGCTTATCAACTCTGCCAATAATATACAGCTTGTATGTTGAAAGAATTGTTGTGAATATATCAATTAATTTTGTGATATTTTGCATTTTTAGCAATGTTACGACTTGTTGTATATAACCTTGGGATAGGTACTTTTATGCAGAGCCTTAATGTCTTTCTGTGATATTTTATAGCTCTGACAATGCAAATCTTGAAGTATTTATTAATCATGCTATTGTGTATTTTGTTATTTTTGAATAAAATATTCCTTCAACTGCTGAGCCATCTACCCTGCTCCTTACATTATTATAAAATAAAGCTTAAGTAAATTCATACTCTATGGCTTTCAAAGCACCTCTGACTGTTCTCTGGTTTAATAAAATCAAATATGTGAAACTAGTTTGAGCCTCTCTTTATCAAACTCCATAATTTTAATTCTTTTAAATTTTATTCATAAGCAATACATTTTATGCAACACTAACTTTTATACTTTTACCTGTATTCACGCCATATCCTCTTCCTCATTCGTATTTGGTAAGTGTTTACTAACTGCTATTGGCTAAAGCATGATAAATATTAACATTTTTAATGTTAATATATAAATCTAATATATAGTTCACTTACAGCCAGACTGAAGTTATATAAGCCTTTCTTGAGGAAACATTTAGAAAGACATTGAAGGAGAAAAGCTCAGAATTGTAAAGTACATATTAATGTAGATTGTAATTTAAAAACAAAAGAAGAAAATTTGTAGATAGGAAAAAGATAAATATACTATAGGAAATATGACAAATAAAATAATAATTGCCATTTCATTTATAGCTTTTCTACAACATAATAGCATATATTATAATCTAAATGATAAAATATGCTTCCTAATATGTCCAGTATTTTATTTTTAATACTCATCTATTTGAGAATAGTTATGGTGAAATTATTCATTTTAAATAACACCAAATATTAAATAATACTAAAAAGTCACTTATTAAATGTCTGGAACTGTGCAAATTTCATATTAGCATATACAGTAAATAGGAAGGGCTCTGAATTCTTTAGTGGATGCTATCCTAAGCTACATATAGTCATTTTTGTATCAGCAGTGTAATATCAAAAAAATGAAACAATGGTACATTATGAATTATGTTAGCAATCTATTATAATTGCAGCTATACTATTTTCTTTTGTCATTGTTTGGTTATGTAGGATATTCTAAATCATTTGTAGTCACTGAGAGATACGTTCACATGACATTAAGTAAGACACTTCATTCTATGTGCTATCTCTAAACACCTAAGTTACAGTGCACCAATTCTCATAGTGACATTCCAGCATAAACTCTTCATTCACTTCATACTCTATTGACTGACATGCCTGCAGTTGTGTCAAAGAGTAGCTTCATTTGAACTACAGATATATATCCTATCAGATGAATAAATCAAGATTTTGGAAATTTCAAAATGAATGAAAAGAATGGCAGCAGAGTTTCAAAAATTCGATCAAACCATAAAGAATCATAATGCAAGAGGTAGGACAGTTCCCAACATGCCATGAATCTGATTATTATTTTAATATCTTTTCACATAGATATACCTGGGTATATAAAATATACAGTAAAATGTCATAACATGAAATTTAGAGCTCAGCATGATGTTTACAATATTTATCCTTATTCATGAACAGTACACTATTTTTATGTTGCTGTATAGAATTTAATTAAATGAAAATGTTAATCTAATTATTCTATTTATAAATAGATTTTAGATAAATCTTTATAAAAATAACTGAACAAAAGCAATTTGATTGTGCTCAAATATTAGGCTATTTCCCAAACAGCAATAAGTAAAAGAATGTTGGTGTCTTCCACTGTGACATTACTACCAATGGCAAATTAGAAGTCATGCATGATATTCTGCTACACATATAATATTTCTAAGATATTATACGAAAGTTTCTCATGTAGTGATTTTAATAAATGTTTTACTTAAAATCTCTTTGTAATATGAGTATGAAATTATTCAGGAACTTCAATAAGTAAGTATCAAAATACAAGCAACAGCCATAGTATTAGACTTATGCTCTATAGAGTACAGGGTCTTGACTTCATTTCAAGCAAAGGCAGAATTGAAAGCAATACAAAATTCAACATCAAAACCATTATGCATTCTAATTAATAAATAATCCATGGCTGAACAGAAATTAAGATAGTTGATAAATAACAATGGAGACAATATTTTAAATATAGACTGAAATATTAAATAATATATCCAATTAATTATTGCCTTCAAATGATGATTAACAACCCTATAGCCTGTAATTGGAACAACCACTCTGGAAATCAATCTGGAGGTTCCTCAGAAAATTGGACATTCCACTGCCTGAGGACCCAGCTATACCTCTCCTGGGCATATACCCAAAAGATACTCCAACATACAACAAAGCCACATGCTCCACTATGTTCATAGCAGCTTTATTTATAAAAGCCAGAAGCTGGAAAGAACCCAGATGCTCTTCAACAGAGGAATGGATTAAAAAAATGTGGTACATCTACACAATGGAATATTACTCAGCTATCAAAAACAGTGACTTCATGAAATTCATAGGCAAATGGAATGAACTAGAAAATATCATGTTGAGTGAGGTAACCCAATCACAGAAAAACCCACATGGTATGCACTCATTGATAAGTGAATATGAATCCAAAAGCTCGAATTACCCAAGAAGCAATCCACAGACCACAGAAAGCTCAAGAAGGATGGCAGAAATGTGGATGCTCCCACCCCTTCTTAAAAGGGGGAACAAAAATATCCATAGGAGGGGATATGGAGACAAAGTATGGCAGAGACTGTAGGAATGGCCATTCAGAGCCTGCCTCACATGCAGCATATATATATATATATATATATATATATATATATATATATATATATATATATAGAGAGAGAGAGAGAGAGAGAGAGAGAGAGAGAGAGAGAGAGAGCCAACAAAACTAGATAAGTTTGATAAAGCTAAAGTGCATGCTGAAAGGGACTGGATATAGATCTCTTCTGAGAGACACATTCATATCATGTCAAATACAGAGTTCAATGTTAGCAGCAAACCACTGAACTGTGAAGAGGACTCCCTTTTGGGGAATTATAGGAAGAGTTGGAAGAGCTGAAGAGGCTGGCACTCCCAATAATCGCAAGAATGCTAACCATCCAGAGCTTCCAGGGACTAAACCACTACCCACAGAGTACACCTGGACTGACCCAGGACTCCAAACACATATGTAGCAGAGAATGGCCTTGTTGGGACATGAGTGGGTGGGAAAGCCCTTGGTCCTGCCAAAGTTGGACACCCAGTGCAGGGCAATGTCAGAGCGGGACAATAAGGAGGGAGGATGGTGGAGACACCCCCTATGGGGAAGGGGAAGGGGACTTATGGACAGGAAACTGGGAAAGGGAATAACATTCGAAACGTGAATGAAGAAATATATCTAATAAAAAAATTCAAAAAGAAAAAAATAATCCACGCTAAAGCCAGCTAGGCACCAGCAGTCTTGGTCTGTTCCCAGCCAGCACGTAGCCCCAGACGGAGAAAGGGTGATTATCCTAGCCCACACCACTCCCACAAACACTGACTCTACCTCTCCAAAGCTTGGAGTTCATTACCTTGGTCCCCTCTGCCAGCTGTCCCCAAACCGCTCTCTTCCTGTTCCAAAGCTTGGCCTAGTGGCACCTCTGCTAAATTCTTTCCTGCCAGTCCACCTAAGTCACTGCCAATGTAAAACACCAGACAATCTTAGTTTAGAATCAACAGATGAGACCACCACTGGGCGCAGAATCTATCATCCTAAACCATCAACTATTCTATGTTAGAAATCTTCCAGTAGCAAAATCCACCACCAGATCTAACAGTCCCCAAATGACATTTTGCCTGTTTTCGCTCCCACCTCACCTTACAAAAGGAGCATTCCTTACTCCTGTGTCCCCTCTTTCTCTCTCTGATGAAAAAGGCCCACCTCTTTATTCTTGCCTAGCAATTGGCTTCTTATTGTCTTTATTATACAATCAATTAATTAGGGGAAAATTCTGCTACACATCTCTGAAGAAACAGGCATAATACCAACACAGCTATATATACCATAGAAGTCATTGATTACACATTTCAAAATTTGTCAAAATTCACAACCAATTTGCCATTACATTTTATTAATCATTTTATTCGTTTCTATTTCACATGATATCTCCTTCCAAGTTTACCCTCCATAATCCACCGATTTCATTCCCCCTTCCCTTTGCCTCTATAAGGGTGCTCCTCCAACCACTCACCCATTTCCATCTTAATGATCTAGCAACCGCTTATGCTGGGGCATCAAGCATCCACATGATCAAGGGCCTCCCCTCCCACTGATGCTAGATAAGGTCATACTCTTCTACATATGCAGCTAGAGCCACAGCTAGAGCCATGGGTCCCTCCGTGTATGCTCTTTGGTTGGTGGTTTAGTCCCTGGGAGACCTAGGTTATCCAGTTAGTTAATATTGTTCTTCCTAGCTCAGGACACACAGAGGCAAAATTCCTCTGGGACCAGACACTTCCGGTTTTTAGCTGGAGCCCCAACCTCACTGATACCAGCCCACAGCTCACTGCTCCAAAACCCCTTGGGTCAGATAACTCACGGCCCAGACAGGTGGGCACTCCTGAGACGGCAGAATGGGAGAGACCACCAATGCTGCCCACCGCTGCTCACATCCCTGGCCCAAGAGGAAACTGTATATGGCCTTTGGGAACCAGAAGATAGGGGCACTGGAGCTGCAGGTCCCCAGCGCTCCAGACACCACCTGGAACTGAAAGGACCTGATCATCAGTTCTCTGCACCCAAATCCCATGGTAGGGAGAGCTAAACATTCAGAGGGGCAGACACGCCTGGGAAACCAGAAGAGACTACACTCTGCCCACATTTCTGACTCCAGAGGAAAACACCTAATGCCTTCTGGGACCCCGGTGCACAGGGACAACCAGAAAAGGTGGTGCAGGCCCTCCGGTTTGCCACCCTCATGGAGAGCTCAAAAGTAGCGCCCCATGAGCAACTTGAGCCTCGGGACCACAGGTTAGACCAACTTTTCTCATCCAAGTGACCTGCCTGGTGGACTCAGGACACAGGCCCACAGGTACAGCTGAAGACCAATAGACATGAAAGACTACACACCAGAAAGCAGAACACTCTGTTCCCATAACTGCCTGAAAGAAAACAGGAAAACAGGTCTACAACACTCCTGACACACAGGCCTATACGACAGTCTAGCCACTGTCAGAAATAGCAGAACAAAGTAGCACCAGAGACAATCTGATGGCGAGAGGCAAGCACAGGAACCCAAGCAACAGAAACCAAGACTACATGGCATTATCAGAGCCCAATTCTCCCACTAGAGCAAACACTGAATATCCAAACACACTAGAAAAGCAAGATTTAGATTTAAAATCATATTTAATCATGATGCTGGAGGACTTCAAGAAAGACATGAAGAACTCCCTTAGAGAAACACAGGAAAACATAAATAAACAAGTAGAAGCCTACAGAGAGGAATCACAAAAATCCCTGAAAGAATTCCTGGAAAACATAAATAAACAAGTAGAAGACTATAGAGAGGAGTCACAAAAATCCCTGAAAAATTCCAGGAAAACACAATCAAACAGTTGAAGGAATTAAAAATGGAAATAGAAGCAATAAAGAAAGAGCACAGGGAAACAACCCTGGATATAGAAAACCAAAGAAGAGACAAGGAGCCGTAGACAAAAGCATCACAAACAGAATACAAGAGATAGAAGAGAGAATCTCAGGAACAGAAGAGTCCATAGAAATCATCGACACAACTGGCAAAGATAATATAAAACAGAAAAAAGGGTGGGTCCAAAAATACAGGAAATGCAGGACTCAATGAGAAGATCAAACCTAAGGATAATAGGTCTAGAAGAAAGTGAAGACTCCCAGCTCAAAGGACCAGTAAATATCTTCAACAAAATCATAGAAGAAAACTTCCCTAACCTAAAGAAAAAGATGCCCATGAACATAAAAGAAGCCTACAGAACTCAAAATAGATTGGACCAGAAAAGAAACTCTTCCCATCACATAATAGTCAAAACACCAAATGCACAATATAAAGAAAGAATATTAAAAGCAGTAAGGGAAAAAGGTCAAGTAACATATAAAGGCAGACCTATCAGAATCACACCAGATTTCTCTCCAGAGACTATGAAAGCCAGAAGATCCTGGACAGATGTCATACAGACCCTAAGAGAACACAAATGCCATCCCAGGTTACTATATCCTGCAAACTCTCAATTAACATAGATGGAGAAACCAAGATCTTCCATGACAAAACCAAATTTACACAATATCTTTCTACAAATCCAGTGCTACAAAGGTTAATAAATGGTAAAGCCCAACATAAGGAAGCAAGCTTCACCATAGAAAAAGCAAGAAACTAATCGTCGTGGCAACAAAACAAAGAGAAGAAAAGGACACAAACATCTCACATCCAAATATGAATGTAACAGGAAGCAATGATCACTATTCCTTAATATCTCTCAACATCAATGTTCTCAACTCCCCAATAAAAAGACATACATTAGCAAACTGGATATGTAAAGAAGACCCTGCATTCTGCTGCCTACAGGAAACACACCTCAGAGACAAAGACAGACACTACCTCAGAGTGAAAGTCTGGAAAAGAACTTTCCAAGCAAATGGTTAGAAGAAGCAAGCTGGAGTAGCTATTCTAATATCGAATAAAATCGATTTTTAACTAAAAGTCAACAAAAAATAAGGAAAGACCCTTCATATTCATCAAAGGAAAAATCCACCAAGATGAACTCTCAATCCTAAATATCTATGCTCCAAATACAAGGGCACCTACATACATAAAAGAAACCATACTAAAGCTCAAAGCTCACAGTCCACCTCACATAATAATAGTAAGAGATTTCAATACCCCACTCTCATCAATGGACAGGTCATGGAAAGATAAATTTAACAGAGACATAGACAGACTAAGAGAAATCATGAAGCAAATGGACTTAAGAGATACTTATAGAACATTCTATCCTAAAGCAAAAGTATTTACATTCTTCTCAGCTCCTCATGGAACTTTCTCAAAAATTGACCATATAATTGATCATAAAACAAGCCTCAACAAATACAGAAAGATAGAAATAATACCATGCATTCTATCAGACCACCACGACCTAAAGCTGGTCTTCAATAACAATAGGGGAAGAACGCCCACATATACATGGAAGTTGAACAATGCTCTACTCAATGATAACCTGGTCAAGGAAGAAATAAAGAAAGAAATTAAAGACTTCTGAGGATTTAATGAAGATGAAGGTACAACATTCTCAAACTTATGGGACACAATGAAAGCTGTGCTAAGTGGAAAACTCATAGCTCTGAATGCCTGCAGAAAGAAACAGGAGAGTGCATATGTCAGCAGCTTGATAGCACACCTAAAAGCCCTACAACAAAAAGAAGCAAATACACCCAGGAGGAGTAGCAGGCAGGAAATAATCAACCAAGAGCTTAAATCAACCAAGTAGAAACAAAAAGGACCATAGAAAGAATCAACAGAACCAAAAGTTGGTTCTTTGAGAAAATCAACAGGATAGATAAATCCTTAGCCAGACCAACCAGAGGACACAAAGAGTGTGTACAAATTATCAAAATTAGAAATGAAAAGGGAGACATCACAACAGAATCAGAAGAAATTCAAAAAATCATTAGATCCTACTACAAAAGCCTATATTCAACAAAACTTGAAAATCTGCAGCAAATGGACAATTTCCTAGACAGATAACAGGTACTGAAGTTAAATCAGGAACAGATAAACAATTTAAACAACCCCATAACTCCTAATGAAATAGAAGCGGTCATTAAAGGTCTCCCAGACAAAAAGAGCCCAGGTCCATACGGGTTTAGTGCAGAATTCTATCAGACCTTCACAGAAGACCTCATACCAATATTATGCAAATTATTCCACAAAATTGAAACAGATGGAGTGCTACCGAAGTCCTTCCATGAAGCCAGAATTACTCTTATACCTAAACCACACAAAGACCCAACAAAGAAAGAGAACTTAAGACCACTTTCCCTTATGAATATCGATGCAAAAATACTCAATAAAATTGTGGCAAACTGAATCCAAGAACACATCAAACAATCATCCATCATGATCAAGTAGGCTTCATTCCAGACATGCAGGGATGGTTTAAAATATGGAAAACCAACAACTTGATCCATTATATAAACAAACTGAAAGAGCAAAACCACATGACCATTTCATTAGATGCTGAGAATGCATTTGACAAAATTCAACACCCCTTCATTATAAAAGTCCTGGAGAGAATAGAAATTCAAGACCCATACCTAAACATAGTAAAAGCCATATACAGCAAACCAGTCCCTAACATTAAACTAAATGGAGAGAAACTTGAAGCAATCCCACTAAAATCAGGGACTAGGCAAGTATACCCACTCTCTCCCTACTTATTCAGTATAGTTCTTGAAGTTCTAGCCAGAGCAGTCAGACAACATAAAGGAGATCAAGGGGTTATAGATTGGAAAAGAAAAAGTCAAAATATCACTATTTGTAGATGATATGATAGTATACTTAAGTGATCCCAAAAGTTCTACCAGAGAACTACTAAAGCTGATAAACACATTCAGCAAAGTGGCTGGTTATAAAATTAACTC
The DNA here is from genome assembly GCF_021556685.1 of Rattus norvegicus. Classification (NCBI taxonomy): domain Eukaryota; kingdom Metazoa; phylum Chordata; class Mammalia; order Rodentia; family Muridae; genus Rattus; species Rattus norvegicus. The sequence goes on along the minus strand of NC_141554.1, from coordinate 52,202,895 downwards.
AGATAAATAAGTAACTTTGCACTACACAAAAGAGAAAAAAGCCGAGAAAGAAATTAGGGAAACGACACCCTTCACAATAGTCCCAAATAATATAAAATACCCTGGTGTGACTTTAACCAGGCAAGTGAAAGATCTGTATAAATAGAATTTCAAGCCTCTGAAGAAAGAAATTGAAGAAGATCTCAGAAGATGGAAAGATCTCCCAAGCTCATGGATTGGCAGGATTAATATAGTAATAATGGCCATTTTACCAAAAGCAATCTACAGATTCAATGCAATCCCCATCAAAATACCAATCCAATTCTTCAAAGAGTTAGACAGAACAATTTGCAAATTCATCTGGAATAACAAAACACCCAGGATCACTAAAACTATCTTCAACAATAAAAGGACGTCTGGGGGAAACACTGTGCCTGAATTCAAGCAGTATTACAGAGCAATAGCGATAAAACTCCATGGTATTGCTACAGGGACAGACAGATAGACAAGTGGAATAGAATTGAAGACCCAGAAATGAACCCACACACCTATGGGTACTTGATTTTCGACAAAGGAGCCAAAACAATCCAGTGGAAAAAAGATAGCATTTTCAGCAAATGATGCTGGTTTAACTGGAGGTCAGCATGTAGAAGACTCCAGATTGATTCAAGCTTATCACCCTGTACAAAGCATACAAGTGGATCAAGTACCTCATATCACACCAAATGCACTCAAACTAATAGAAGAAAAAGTGGGAAGCATCTCGAACACATGGGAACTGGAGAAAATTTCCTGAACAAAACACCAATGGCTTATGCTCTAAGATCAAGAATTGACAAATGGGATCTCATAAAACTGCAAAGCTTCTCTAAGGAAAGGACACTGTGGTTAGGACAAAACAGCGACAAACAGATGGGGTAAAGATCTTTACCAATCCTACAACAGATAGAGGTCTTATATCCAAAATATACAAAGAACTCAAGTAGTTAGCCTTCAGGGAGACAAATAACCCTATTAATAAAATGGGATTCAGAGCTACACAAAGAATTCACAACTGAGGAATGCCGAATGGCCGAGAAACCCCTAGAGAAATATTCAACATCTTTAGTCAAAAGGGATATGCAAATCAAAAAACCCTGAGATTTCAACTCAACCAGTGAGAATGGCTAAGATCAAAAACTCAGGTGACAGCAAATGCTGAAGAGAATGTGAGGAAAGTGGAACACTCCTCCATTGTTGGTGGGATTGCAGACTGGTACAACCATTCTGGAAATCAGTCTGAAGGTTCCTCAGAAAATTGGACATTGAACTACCTGAGGACCCAGCTATACCTCTCTTGTGCATATACACAAAAGATGCCCCAACATATAACAAAGGCACATGCTCCACTATGTTCATAGCACCCTTATTTATAATAGCCAGAAGCTGGAAAGAACCCAGATGCAATTCAATGGAAGAATGGATACAGAAAATGTGGTACATCTACACAATGGAATATTACTCAGCTATCAAAAATAATGACTTTATGAAATTCATAGGCAAATGGATGGAACTGGAAAATATCATCCTGAGTGAGGTAACCCAATCACAGAAAAACACACGTGGTATGCACTTATTGATAAGTGGCTATTAGTCCAAATGCTCGAATTACCCTAAATGCACAGAACACATGAAAGTAAAGAGGGATGACCAAAATGTGAATTCTTCACTCCTTCTTTAAAAGGGGAACAAGAATACCCTTGACAGGGAATAGGGAGGCAAAGTTTAAAACAGAGGCAGAAGGTACACCCATTCAGAGCCTGCCCCACATGTGGCCCACACATATGCAGCCACCCAATTAGATAAGATGGATGAAGCAAAGAAGTGCCGGCTGACAGGAACCGGATGTAGATCTCTCCTGAGAGACACAGCCAGAATACACCAAATACATAGGCGAATGCCAGCAGCAAACCACTGAACTGAGAATGGGACTCCAGTTGAAGGAATCAGAGAAAGGCCTGGAAGAGCTTGAAGGGGCTCGAGACCCCATATGAACAACAATGCCAAGCAACCAGATCTTCCAGGGACTAAGCCACTACCCAAAGTCTATACATTGACTCTCCCTGGGCTCCAACCTTATTGGTAGCAATGAATAGCCTAGTCAGAGCTCCAGTGGACGGGGAAGCCCTTGGTCCTGCCAAGACTGAACCAACCCCCAGTGAATGTGATTGTTGGTGGGAGGGAGGTAATGGTGGTAGGATGGGGAGGGGAACACCCAAATAGAAGGGGAGGGGCAGGGGCTAAGGGGATGTTGGCCCGGAAACCAGGAAAGGGAATAACAATCGAAATGTAAATAAGAAATCCTCAAGTTAATAAAGATAAAAAAAATATTGTTCTTCCTATGAAGTTGCAATGCCTGTAAGCTCCTTCATTCCTTCCTCTAACTCTTTCATTGGGGTCCCGTGGCTCAGTGCAATCGTTGGTTGTGGGTGTCTACAACTGTATTAGTCAGGTCCTGACAGAACCTCTCAGGGGCCAGCCATACCAGGCTCCTTTCAGCAAGTACTTCTTGGCATCAGCAATAGTGCAAGGGTTTGGTATCTGCAGATGGGATGGCCACCTATGTGGGGTGGTCTCTGGATTGTATTTCCTTCAGTTTCTGCTCCATTTTTTCGTCCCTGTCTCTGATTTGGACAAGAGCCATTCTAGGTGAAAATTTTTGAGATGAGCATGTGTCCCAATCCCTCAACTGAGCGATATGCCTATCTGCTGGAGGTCATCTTTGCAGGATCTATCTCCCTCATGTTAGATATTTCAGCTTAAGTTACCCCTGTTGAGTCCTGACAGCTTCTCACATCCCTGGCATCTGGGACTTTCTAAAGACTATCCCAAGTTCCCCATCCCCCACTGCTACATCTTTCTATTCCATTTCTCTCCTGTCCATTCCCATACCTGATCCTGTTCCCCTTTTAATTGTCCCTCCTCTCTCCCTCCCAGGTCTCTTCCTCCCTATACATACTGTGATTATTTTGTCCTCCATTCTATGTAGGATTGAAACATCCACACTTTGGTTTCCCTTCTTCTTAAGCTTCCTGTGGTTTGTGGTGGAGTACCATGGGTATTCTGCGATTTTAGGCTAATATCCACTTATTAGTGAGTACATTCAGCATGTGTTCTTTTGCATCTGGGTTACCTCACTCAGGATGATATTTTCTAGTTTCATCCACTTGTTTGTAAAATTCATAATGTTGAGGGACATCTGGGCTGTTTTTAGATTCTGGATATTAAAAATAAGGCTGCTATAAACCTAGAGGAGTATGTGTCCTTATTATATGTTGAAGGATCTTGAAGACCCAGAAATAAACCAACACACACCTATGGTCACTTATTCTTTGACAAAGAAGCCAAAAGCATCCATTAGAAAAAAGAAATCATTTTCAACAAATTGTGCTGGTTCAACTGGCAGTCAGTATGCAACAATGCCAACCAACACAGAGCTCTGAGGGACTAAACCACTTCTCAAAACTATATATGCACTGACTCATGGTTCCAACTGCATATGTAGCAGAAGATGGCCATTTTGGGCACCAATGGAAGGAGAAGCCCTTGGTCCTAACACCACTGGATCCCCCAGTGTAGAGGAATGTCGGGGGTGGGAATGGGGGTGGATTGGGAGGGGAATACCCTTATAGAAGAAGGGGTGGGGGATGGGATAGGGAGTTTATGTCCAAGAAACTGGAAGAAAAATAATGAGTTAAATTTAAAAAAAAGAAGGATGCAAACTGATCTATAATTATCTCCTTATATAAATCTCAAGTCCACGTGGATAAGGGACCTCGACATAAAATCAGAAAATCTCAATCTAATATAAGCAGAAATGGGAAAGAGTTTTGAATACATCAGCACAGGGGAAATTTTCCTGAACAGAAGACAGATGGCTCAGGCTCAAAGATCAATAATTGATGAATGGGACCTCATAAAATTGAAACAATTCTTAAAGTCAAAGGACACTGTCAATAGTACTAAATTGCAATCTACAGATTGGTAAAAATCTTACCCACCTGACATCCTGTAGAGAGCTAATATCTAAAAAATACAAAGAACACAAGAACTTAGACTCCAGAGAATCAAATAACCTTATTAAAAATAGTGTACAAAGTAAACAAAGAATTCTCAATTGAGGAGTCACAAATGACTGAGAAGCACCTAAAGAAATGTTCAATATCCATAGTCATCAGGGAAATGCAAATCAAAATAACCCTGAGGTTCCATGTCACACCATCAGAATGGGTAAAATAAAAAACTCAGGTGACAGCAAATTCTGGCAAGAATGTGGAGAAAGAGGAACACTTCTCCATTCGTGGTGAGATTTCAAGTTGATAAAACTACTTTGGAAAACAATTTGGTGACTCCTTAGAAAACTGAAAATAGTTCTACCTGAAGACCCAGCCATACCACTATGTTGACATTTTTTTTGTGCTTTTTTTTTTTATTAACATGAGTATTTCTTATATACATTTCGAGTGTTATTCCCTTTCCCGGTTTCCGGGCAAACATCCCCCTCCCCCCTCCCCTTCCTTATGGGTGTTCCCCTCCCAACCCTCCCCCCATTGCCGCCCTCCCCCCATAGACTAGTTCACTGGGGGTTCAGTCTTAGCAGGACCCAGGGCTTCCCCTTCCACTGGTGCTCTTACTAGGATATTCATTGCTACATATGGGGTCAGAGTCCAGGGTCAGTCCATGTATAGTCTTTAGGTAGTGGCTTAGTCCCTGGAAGCTCTGCTTGCTTGGCATTGTTGTACTTTTGGGGTCTCGAGCCCCTTCAAGCTCTTCCAGTTCTTTCTCTGATTCCTTCAACAGGGGACCTATTCTCAGTTCAGTGGTTTGCTGGTGGCATTCGCCTCTGTATTTGCTGTATTCTGGCTGTGTCTCTCAGGAGCGATCTACATCCGGCTCCTGTCGGTCTGCACTTCTTTGCTTCATCCATCTTGTCTAATTGGGTGGCTGTATATGTATGGGCCACATGTGGGGCAGGCTCTGAATGGGTGTTCCTTAAGTCTCTGTTTTAATCTTTGCCTCTCCCTTCCCTGCCAAGGGTATTCTTTTTCCTCATTTAAAGAAGGAGTGAAGCATTCACATTTTGATCATCTGTCTTGAGTTTTGTTTGTTCTAGGGATCTAGGGTATTTCAAGCATTTGGGCTAATAGCCACTTATCAATGAGTGCATACCATGTATGTCTTTCTGTGATTGGGTTAGCTCACTCAGGATGATATTTTCCAGTTCCAACCATTTGCCTACGAATTTCATAAACTCGTTGATTTTGATAGCTGAGTAATATTCCATTGTGTAGATGTACCACATTTTCTGTATCCATTCCTCTGTTGAAGGGCATCTAGGTTCTTTCCAGTTTCTGGCTATTATAAATAAGGCTGCGATGAACATAGTGGAGCACGTGTCTCTTTTATATGTTGAGGCATCTTTTGGGTATATGCCCAAGAGAGGTATAGCTGGATCCTCAGGCAGTTCAATGTCCAATTTTCTGAGGAACCTCCAGACTGATTTCCAGAATGGTTGTACCAGTCTGCAATCCCACCAACAATGGAGGAGTGTTCCTCTTTCTCCACATCCTCACCAGCATCTGCTGTCACCTGAGTTTTTGATCTTAGCCAATCGCACTGGTGTGAGGTGAAATCTCAGGGTTGTTTTGATTTGCATTTCCCTTATGACTAAAGATGTTGAACATTTCTTTAGGTGTTTCTCAGCCATTCGGCATTCCTCAGCTGTGAATTCTTTGTTTAGCTCTGAACCCCATTTTTTAATAGGGTTATTTGTTTCCCTGCGGTCTAACTTCTTGAGTTCTTTGTATATTTTGGATATAAGGCCTCTATCTGTTGTAGGATTGGTAAAGATCTTTTCCCAATCTGTTGGTTGCCGTTTTGTCCTAACCACAGTGTCCTTTGCCTTGCAGAAGCTTTGCAGTTTTATGAGATCCCATTTGTCGATTCTTGATCTTAGAGCATAAGCCATTGGTGTTTTGTTAGGAAATTTTCTCCAGTGCCCATGTGTTCCAGATGTTTCCCTAGTTTTTCTTCTATTAGTTTGAGTGTGTCTGGTTTGATGTGGAGGTCCTTGATCCACTTGGACTTAAGCTTTGTAAAGGGTGATAAGCATGGATCGATCTGCATTCTTCTACATGTTGCCCTACAGTTGAACCAGCACCATTTGCTGAAAATGCTATCTTTTTTCCATTGCATGGTTTTGGCTCCTTTGTCAAAAATCAAGTGACCATAGGTGTGTGGGTTTATTTCTGGGTCTTCAATTCTATTCCATTGGTCTATCTGTCTGTCTCTGTACCAATACCATGCAGTTTTTATCACTATTGCTCTGTAATACTGCTTGAGTTCAGGGATAGTGATTCCCCCTGAAGTCCTTTTATTGTTGAGGATAGCTTTAGCTATCCTGGGTTTTTTGTTATTCCAGATGAATTTGCAAATTGTTCTGTCTAACTCTTTGAAGAATTGGATTGGTATTTTGATGGGGATTGCATTGAATCTGTAGATTGCTTTTGGTAAAATGGCCATTTTTACTATATTAATCCTGCCAATCCATGAGCATGGGAGATCTTTCCATCTTCTGAGGTCTTCTTCAATTTCTTTCCTCAGTGTCTTGAAGTTCTTATTGTACAGATCTTTTACTTGCTTGGTTAAAGTCACAGCGGGTTACTTTATATTATTTGGGTCTATTATGAAGGGTGTCGTTTCCCTAATTTCTTTCTCGGCTTGTTTCTCTTTTGTATAGAGGAAGGCAACTGATTTATTTGAGTTAATTTTATACCCAGCCACTTTGCTGAAGTTGTTTATCAGCTTTAGTAGTTCTCTGGTGGAACTTTTGGGATCACTTACATATACTATCATGTCATCTGCAAATAGTGATATTTTGACCTCTTCTTTTCCGATCTGTATCCTGCTGATCTCCTTTTGTTGTCTGATTGCTCTGGCTAGAACTTCAAGAACTATATTGAATAAGTAGGGAGAGAGTGGGCAGCCTTGTCTAGTCCCTGATTTTAGTGGGATTGCTTCAAGTTTCTCTCCATTTAGTTTAATGTTAGCAACTGTTTTGCTGTATATGGCTTTTACTATGTTTAGGTATGGGCCTTGAATTCCTATTCTTTCCAGGACTTTTATCATGAAGGGGTGTTGAATTCTGTCAAGTGCTTTCTCAGCATCTAATGAAATGATCATGTGGTTCTGTTCTTTCAGTTTGTTTATATAATGGATCACGTTAATGGTTTTCCGTATATTAAACCATCCCTGCATGCCTGGGATGAAGCCTACTTGATCATGGTGGATGATTGTTTTGATGTGCACTGGAATTCGGTTTGCCAGAATTTTATTGATTATTTTTGCGTCAGTATTCATAAGGGAAATTGGTCTGAAGTTCTCTTTCTTTGTTGTGTCTTTGTGTGGTTTAGGTATAAGAGTAATTGTGGCTTCGTAGAAGGAATTCGGTAGGGCTCCATCTGTTTCAATTTTGTGGAATAGTTTGGATAATATTGGTATGAGGTCTTCTATGAAGGTTTGATAGATTTCTGCACTAAACCCGTCTGGACCTGGGCTCTTTTTGGTTGGGAGACCTTTAATGACTGCTTCTATTTCCTTAGGAGTTATGGGGTTGTTTAACTGGTTTATCTGTTCCTGATTTTACTTTGATACCTGGTATCTGTCTAGGAAATTATCCATTTCCTGAAGATTTTCAAGTTTTGTTGAATATAGGTTTTTATAGTAAGATCTGATGATTTTTTGAATTTCCTCTGAATCTGTAGTTATGTCTCCCTTTTCATTTCTGATTTTGTTAATTTGGACGCACTCTCTGTGTCCTCTCGTTAGTCTGGCTAAGGGTTAATCTATCTTGTTGATTTTCTCAAAGAACCAACTTTTGGTTCTGTTGATTCTTTCTATGGTCCTTTTTGTTTCTACTTGGTTGATTTCAGCTCTGAGTTTGATTATTTCCTGCCTTCTACTCCTTCTGGGTGTATTTGCTTCTTTTTGTTCTAGAGCTTTTAGGTGTGCTGTCAAGCTGCTGACATATGCTCTTTCCTGTTTCTTTCTGCAGGCACTCAGCGCAATGAGTTTTCCTCTTAGCACAGCTTTCATTGTGTCCCATAAGTTTGAGTATGTTGTATCTTCATTTTCATTAAATTCTAAAAAGTTTTTAATTTCTTTCTTTATTTCTTCCTTGACCAGGTTATCATTGCGTAGAGCATTGTTCAATTTCCACGTATATGTGGGCATTCTTCCCTTATTGTTATTGAAGACCAGCTTTAGGCCGTGGTGGTCCGATAGCACGCATGGGATTATTTCTATCTTTCTGTACCTGTTGAGGCCCGTTTTTTGACCAATTATATGGTCAATTTTGGAGAAAGTACCATGAGGAGCTGAGAAGAAGGTATATCCTTTTGCTTTAGGATAGAATGTTCTATAAATATCCGTTAAGTCCATTTGGCTCATGACTTCTCTTCGTCTGTCGACATCACTGTTTAATTTCTGTTTCCATGATCTGTCCATTGATGAGAGGGGGGTGTTGAAATCTCCCACTATTATTGTGTGAGGTGCAATGTGTGTTTTGAGCTTTAGTAAGGTTTCTTTTACGTATGTAGGTGCCCTTGTATTTGGGGCATAGATATTTATGATTGAGAGTTCATCTTGGTGGATTTTTCCTTCGATGAATATGAAGTGTCCTTCCTTATCTTTTTTGATGACTTTTAGTTGGAAATTGATTTTATTTGATATTAGAATGGCTACTCCAGCTTGCTTCTTCTGACCATTTGCTTGGAAAATTGTTTTCCAGCCTTTCACTCTGAGGTAGTGTCTGTCTTTGTCTCTGAGGTGTGTTTCCTGTAGGCAGCAGAATGCAGGGTCCTCGTTGCGTATCCAGTTTGTTAATCTATGTCTTTTTATTGGGGAGTTGAGGCCATTGATATTGAGAGATACTAAGGAATAGTGATTATTGTTTCCCTTTATATTCATATTTGGATGTGACGTTATGTTTGTGTGCTTTCATTCTCTTTGTTTTGTTGCCAAGACGATTAGTTTCTTGCTTCTTCTAGGGTATAGCTTGCCTCCTTATGTTGGGCTTTACCATTTATTATCCTTTGTAGTGCTGGATTTGTAGAAAGATATTGTGTAAATTTGGTTTTGTCATGGAATATCTTGGTTTCTCCATCAATGTTAATTGAGAGTTTTGCTGGATACCGTAACCTGGGCTGGCATTTGTGTTATCTTAGGGTCTGTATGACATCAGTCCAGGATCTTCTGGCCTTCATAGTTTCTGGCGAGAAGTCTGGTATGATTCTGATAGGTCTCCCTTTATATGTTACTTGACGTTTTTCCCTTACTGCTTTTAATATTCTTTCTTTATTTTGTGCGTTTGGTGTTTTGACAATTATGTGACGGGAGGTGTTTCCTTTCTGGTCCAATCTATTTGGAGTTCTGCAGGCTTCTTGTATGTCTATGGGTATCTCTTTTTTTAGGTTAGGGAAGTTTTCTTCTATGATTTTGTTGAAGATATTTACTGGTCCTTTGAGCTGGGAGTCTTCACTCTCTTCTATACCTATTATCCTTAGGTTTGATGTTCTCATTGAGTCCTGGATTTCCTGTATGTTTTGGACCAGTAGCTTTTTCCGCTTTACATTATCTTTGACACTTGAGTCAATGATTTCTATGGAATCTTCTGCTCCTGAGATTCTCTCTTCCGTCTCTTGTATTCTGTTGGTGAAGCTTGTATCTACAGCTCCTTGTCTCTTCTTTTGGTTTTCTATATCCAGGGTTGTTTCCATGTGTTCTTTCTTGATTGCTTCTATTTCCATTTTTAATTCCTTCAACTGTTTGATTGTGTTTTCCTGGAATTCTTACAGGGATTTTTGCGATTCCTCTCTGTAGGCTTCTACTTGTTTATTAATGTTTTCCTGTGTTTCCCTAAGTGTGTTCATGTCTTTCTTGAAGTGCTCCAGCATCATGATCAGATATGATTTTGAAACTAGATCTTGCTTTTCTGGTGTGTTTGGATATTCCATGTTTGTTTTGGTGGGAGAATTGGGCTCCGATGATGGCATGTAGTCTTGGTTTCTGTTGCTTGGGTTCCTGCGCTTGCCTCTCGCCATCAGATTATCTCTAGTGTTACTTTGTTCTGCTATTTCTGACAGTGGCTAGACTGTCCTATAAGCCTGTGTGTCAGGAGTGCTGTAGACCTGTTTTCCTCTCTTTCAGTCAGTTATGGGGACAGAGTGTTCTGCTTTCGGGCGTGTAGTTTTTCCTCTCTACAGGTCTTCAGCTGTTCCTGTGGGCCTGTGTCTTGAGTTCACCAGGCAGCTTTCTTGCAGCAGAAAATTTGTCTTACCTGTGGTCCCGAGGCTCAAGTTCGCTCCTGGGGTGCTGCCCAGGGGCTCTCTGCAGCGGCAGCAACCAGGAAGATCTGTGCCGCCCCTTCCGGGAGCTTCAGTGCACCAGGGTTCCAGATGGTCTTTGGCTTTTTCCTCTGGCGTCCGAGATGTGTGTGCAGGGAGCAGTCTCTTCTGGATTCCCAGGCTTGTCTGCCTCTCTGAAGGTTTCGCTCTCCCTCCCACGGGATTTGGGTGCAGAGAACTGTTTATCCGGTCTGTTTCTTTCAGGTTCCGGCGGTGTCTCAGGCAGGTGTCCTGCCGCTTCTGGGCCCTCCCCCACGGGAGCCCAGAGGCCTTATACAGTTTCCTCTTGGGCCAGGGATGTGGGCAGGGGTGAGCAGTGTTGGTGGTCTCTTCCGCTCTGCAGCCTCAGGAGTGCCCACCTGACCAGGCGGTTGGGTCTCTCTCTCACCGGGTCTGGGAGCAGAGAGCTGCTGCCGACATTATTTTTTATACATTATTTTTATTTCCTTTTTCAACTTCACAAATTTGGTTTTCTGGAATTAGCTTATGTTTTTAATTTATTTTCTTTTTAAATTTTCAACCCTTTCCCAATAAAAATGTCATGCTATGTGAAATAAAAGTGGAAATTTCTTGTTTCTTTGGGGCCTCAGTAATATCTTGTGATGTTTTTCTGGAAATTGTCTTATGAGAGGATGTTCTGGTGAGGCAGACACAGGGGAGGAAGTTTTACTGCCAATACACAGTGTTGTTTTTCTGGGATGTGTCTACAAAAAATGGCTATGTGATATTTTGCTAGAGTGGATACTTGAAAAAACACATCATGTTTGGAAAGGGTATAAACTAACCCATCAGACACTGGACAAGGCTGTGTGACATTGGTTTGCCTTGCTACTCTTTGGATATTTTCATTGGCCATTGCTGATGCTGTGGCATTGGTATGATTTGCCTTCTTTGCTGATCATGATTTGTTGTGGCTTCATAGAGCAAAATGCATCAAAGAACATCTTGATATCTTCTGGCAGTTTCCATGAAACCTGGCTGATTAAGAGAGTCTTGCTGTTTCTTTTGGATTAACTGCTATTTCTAATTCCTGAATGGTGTTTGCTACTGCAGCTTATTCTTGTGAACTGAACTGCTGATATCCTGATAGGGAAGATTGGAATCACCAAGAGTGCTACTTCCAAATAGGTCCACATCACCCTTTTCCCTATTAACCTTTCCTGTCCACTACCTCTGGTAGGTGGTGGGCTAGAACAGTGGTTAAAATGTTTAAAAACGTTTATTAAAGTGCGCTTTGAAGAAATCTAAGCCTACACTTCTCTGTCACTGTCTTAACTTTATTCCCAGTGCTTTCAAATAATCCCAAATTGTTTAATAAAAAGTCTGTTTCTGATTCAAAGGATATGTTATTTGAATATAACTTTTCCCTAATATTTGTATCCTTGACCTGAAAAACTAAGTTTGTTGCTGCAAGTATATATACCTTGGTTTTTATCCACAGTTTCATTGAAATCCCTTGAGTAACAGGATGTTTTCTTTTTTTATCAAAGATACAAATCTTTCATTATAGATGCCTATATAATATCAGGATAAGACTAGGCAAATGATTACAGCATTAAAACTTTAAGACTACTGAACATTTAAGGAAAAGAGAGGTTAGAAATCGATTTTAAGCAGGTGGCCAAAGATTTAACCAACTCTACTTAAGTAATTAAACTCAAAAAAGCCCTATATATAAATTCTCAGAAGAGTTTTCTGGTTAATAAATATACTGATGTACATGGTGCCTAATAGGCCTTGATTCTTTAAGAAGGCTCTGCAGATCAGAATACTTCCATATCTTATCCTGTACTTCCACTTTAAATAACATTGTGATTGTAACTGCAGAATCTTTAAGAACTCTACAAGTCATTATAATGAATATCTAAAACTGTGATTTTGAGTGTTGGGAATTATAGGATTTATAACTGGTTACTAAGCAGAGGGGTGGCCCCAGAAACCTTTTTTTCTCCCTGTTGCTGTCAGAAATAACAGATCATATAAGAGGGGCTGAGCCCCTAAACCTGTGGACTGTGTGACTGAATCCAGGATTTTGGTGTCAAAATTTTATTAAAGACTTAGTTTTCTGTGGACAAGCAAAACAGAGTGTTCTATACTATCAGAGCAACTTATAGAATAACTCACCTTCAGCATTAGAGAAGTAAGACTCTGGAACAGATAGAGTTCTTCGGTGTGTCAGCAATGTCTCATAGCATCTAAACTCAAATGTTTCCCAAAAGGCAAACCATAATAAAAATTCAAGAGACTTTCATTAAAGTAAAGTAATGCAATGATTTTGGTTTTGTTTCTTAAATGAAAATTTAATTATATGAATTTTTAAAATTAATGAAGGTTTTTAGATGCTATTTTTTTATTTACATTGACTATTATTGAGTTAAGTAGGTAACTAGAAAACATTCACAAAGAAGATTCTTTCTGAACAAATTGGGCCCTTGAGAAGCAAAAAAAATTTGGCTTATATTTTATTATTTCTGCCAAACCCAGAAAAAACCCTCAAGTTCTGCCTTTATAGCCATTTTTTGAATTTGCTTAAAACCTTACTATCACATCCATCAAACAATCATATCTGGCACCTACTGTTCATACATAAAATCAACATTTAATTACTGACAAAGATGGTGTCATCTCTGAAGTTTTCTCCTTATATATTTTTGTTTTTAATTATAATAGAATGAATCAATTTCTTTATTAAACAATTAGCCTTAAAGAATCACTTTTAAAAAGCAGTGTTGGTTTTGGAAAAATAACTGATGTGACAAAATTAGTCTTAGATACCACTGGTAGTGGAAAGTTAGAATGCCATCATCTCTTCATTTACTTGAACTAATGTTTTCTTCTCACCTATTAGTCCTAAGTCCTGACATTCTCAAAAGACTTATAGACTAGGGTCATCTTCCTGTTAACACCATGAAAACTATGATTCTCACCCATCTAAATCTTATGACATTTTTGTCTGATTTTCTTCAAATACCATGTTGAACATATTCTGTATGCAGTGGGTGAGAAGAAAATGATAAATGTATTATATTATTTCAAGCAAAAATTTGAGGATGATGGTATAAAGGAATGGAGAAAATGCACATGAGAGTTTATCTTTTGAAATAGGGTTTATCAGTCACCTGTAAGTTGGCTGAAACACAGAGAGTCTTGTACATTAGCCTGAAAAAGAGTCTGATGCTGTATTTCTAGTAAGCTAATGTTGTTGTTGCTGTTGATTCTTCTACTTATGCTGTTACTGCTGCTGATAATGATGACATTGATATTTAAGGTATAACAATTTGAGATGCACTATTTTGAGTCAAACCATTTGAGAAACTATTAACACATTCTAATAGTGAACAAGACTTCAGTACATTGGAGTGTCCTGTACACGATAGTTGGACTTTCTTCTCCTCTATCTTGTAAATCATATATTCTTGTGAGAAAGTTATGTAACTTTAAAAAATAGTATTTGGCATCTTCTTTGCCACACAATTGTGGAAGTGTCTTAACAATTTTTTTTATTAACTTGAGTATTTCTTATATATATTTCGAGTGTTATTCCCTTTTCCGGTTTCCGGGCAAACATCCCCCTCCCCCCTCCCCCCTCCCCTTCCTTATGGGTATTCCCCTCCCAACCCTCCCCCCATTGCCACCCTCCCCGGAACAGTCTAGTTCACTGGGGGTTCAGTCTTAGCAGGACCCAGGTCTTCCCCTTCCACTGGTGCTCTTACTAGGATATTCATTGCTACATATGAGGTCAGAGTCCAGGGTCAGTCCATGTATAGTCTTTAGGTAGTGGCTTAGGCCCTGGAAGCTCTGGTCTTAACAATTTTTAAAGTCATTGAACTGCTTGTTATTTTACAAAACACACCCAGTCACTCCCTTTCATTGTTTGAATTAAATCATAGGAAACCTAGTAAATTGTCAAGGTTTCTAAATCCAGTGATTGTCCTAAGTTGTTACTGATAGTTAATAACAACTGCAAAAATAAGTGAATAGCAAATCCTGTTTTCTGAAAACTTCACTGCTTTCTGCTTCCCTTCCCACTCACAATTTGTACAGATATAAATGAAATGGTACACTAAGATCTATTATATAGATCTTTAGAATGCTAAAAGAATCCTACACAGTGCAGGTCTTTGTAAGAAAGAAGAAATTTTTTCTGACACATAACATATTTTAATTGCAGCTAATGTTTTTTACTTGTAAATCCATAAGGACTAACACCTGATTAAAATTTTTTTAGTGTTAAGTACATTTAGATAATATGTGGTTCAATGTAAATGATGTAATGAATTGTTACACACCCATCTTCCTCTCACGTGACTTATCAATTGCAGAAAAGCCTTTCCTGTTGAATGACCATAAACACATTCTATAATCATGGTGCCTGAAAAAAATTCCCAAAAGATATAGATGAAGATCCAGGAACAGCTGAGTGGAGTCACTGTGACATGCTCAAAACAATTCTTACTCTCTGGAGGGAAAGGCAAAACAGATGGTGACTATTCAGGAAACAATTCTTCCCACTTGAAAAAAGTTGTTGATGGCAGCAGACAATACAGAATTTAGAGTCAAATACCACAGCCAGATATAATTTTCCTGCTGCTGAGGTTTCACAGAAGGTCTTTTGCTCAAACATAAGTTAATAGGAGCACAAGAAGGACGCATGATGCCATGCAGAGTTGAAAAGTTTCCAAGTGGCAAAATGTGATGCTATGGTTCCCTCTCTGATAGCAGACAAAATGAGATTATACATTCATACATGCTTAGGGAAAGTTCAGACAGTGTTGTGAGAAAAGAGTAATCTATGATCCTACCTTACATATATTCTCATTCACACACTGATTTCAAACTCTGGCTTTCTCATGTGGCTGTTCACAATCATACTATCTTCTCAAATAATATGAAGTCAGCAAAGTTGGAGGATACAGAGACTTTCTGTCTTGGCCTCTTTTAATAGCACTTTCTCTTTCTTCCCAAAATATTCCATCCCAAAATTTTCTACATATTTCCTATTAATTGAATTACCAACACCTTACTCTATATTGTGAAGTTTTACATAGTTTTTCTTGTTTCACTCTATTAGAAAATATGTGGCCCCATTTTAATATCATGAAGTCATCTATGACCAAGTAGTTTGGGGACACCCACTGTGTACAGATGGGAACACATCACTGAACAAAACTATAACACATTCCAGACTGCACCAAACTTTGTAGTATTGGGTTAGTAGTATGGAATGAGATCCATGTTCTATATCTTCCTGTGTCATAAGGGTAGAGTTCAGAGTAGAGACGCAGGTAGATCAATGGAATAGAACTGAAGACTCAGAAATGAACCCACACACCTATGGTAACTTGATCTTTGATAAAGGAGCTAAAACCATTCAGTGGAAAAAAAGATAACACTTTCAACAAATGGCACTGGTTCAATTGGACTTCAGCATGTAGAAGAGTGCAAATCGATCAATTCTTATCACCCGGTATGAAGCTTAAGTCCAAATGGATCAAGGACATCGAAATAAAGTTAGATACACTCAAACTAATAGAAGAAAAAGTGGGAAAGAGCCTGGAACACATGGGCACTGGGAAAAAGTTCCTGAACAAAACACTTATGCCCTAAGATCAAGAAACAAAAAGTGGGACCTCATAAATCTGCAAAGATTCTTTAAGGTAAAGGACACTGTCATTAGGACAAAACAGCAACAAATAGATTGGGAAAGGATCTTTACCAATCCTACATTCAACAGAGGGCTAATATCCAAAATATACAAAGAACTCAAGAAGATAGACTCAAGAGAGAAAAATTATCCAATTAAAATATGGGGTACGGAGCTAAACAAAGAATTCTCAGTTGAGGAATATCAAACGACTGAGAAGTACCTAAAGAAATGTTCAACATCATTAGTCATTAGGGAAATGAAAATCAAAACAACTCTGATTTTCCACCTCACACCAGTCAGAATTGCTGAAAACAAAAACTCAGGTGACAACAGATACTGGCAAGGATGTAGGGAAAGAGGAACACGCCTCGATTGTTTATGGGATTGCAAGCTGGTACAACCACTCTGGAAATCCATTTGGAGGTTCCTTAGAAAATTGGACTTTGTACTACCTGAGGACCCAGCTATACCCTCCTAGCCATATACCCAAATGATGCTCCAACATATAACAAACACACATGTGCCACTATGTTAATAACAGACTCATTTATAACAGCCAGAAGCTAGGAAGAATCCAGATAACCATCAACAGAAGATGGATACAGAAAATGTAGTTCATTTCCACAAGGGAGTACTACTCAGCTATCAAAAAAAATGACTTCATGAAATTCATAGCCAAATGGTTGGAACTAGAAAATATCATCTGAGTTAGGTAACCCAATCACAAAAAAAAAAAAAAAAAAAAAAAAAAAAACCTCACAGGGTATGCACTCACTGATAAGTGGATATTAGCTCAAAAGCTCAAATTATCCAAGATATAATCCACAGACCAAAAGAAACTCAAGAAGAAGAATGACCAAAGTGTGGATGCTTCAGTCGTTTTAAAAGGGGGAACAAAAAATTAATATGAGGAGAAATGGAGACAAATTTTGAAGCAGAGACTAAAGGAATGGCCATTCAGGGCCTTCCCTGCCTGGGAATCCAGTCCATATATATACAGCCATGAAACCTAGGCAATATTGATGAAGCCAAGAAGTTCATGGTGACAGAAGCATGATATAGCTGTCTCCTGGGAGGCTGAGGCAGACCATGACAAATACAGAGGTGAATGCTGGCAGAAAACCATTGAACTGAGAACAGGGTCCCCATTGGGGAATTAGAGGAAGGACTGAAGGAACTGAAGTGGCTTGCAACCCCATAAGAATAACAAAACCAACAAACCAGAGTTCTTAGGGACTAAACCACTACCCAAAGACTACACATAGATAGAACCATGGGTCCAGCTGCATATGTAGCAGAGGATAGCAGCCTTGTTAGGTACCAATGGGAGGAGAAGCCCCTGGTGCTGCCAAGGCTGAACTCTCCAATGTAGGGAAATATCAGGTCTGGAATGCAGGAAGGGGGTGGTGGTTGGGGAGGGGAAACACATGAAGTTTTATCAGAATACCTTAACATCCTTGTCTGTGTAGAGATTGTAGCTTCCCTGTAATTAAACCCTAATATTTCATTATAATCATCAAATGGAGTGATCCAAAAGCTTGTGAATGGAAAAAAGTTCGAGACTATTTCTTACTAGAGAGATTCATGAACTCATTTTCTACAGACTCTGATTCAGTGATTTTTCTGCTAGTAGGAAAAATATTGAATACACACATCTCAATTTAAAATGTCAATTATACCACCTTTCTACTACACTCA
This sequence comes from Rattus norvegicus, assembly GCF_021556685.1. Lineage (NCBI taxonomy): Eukaryota > Metazoa > Chordata > Mammalia > Rodentia > Muridae > Rattus > Rattus norvegicus. The sequence continues at coordinate 52,185,129 of NC_141554.1, read as the reverse complement.
GGGAAGACTATTCATGACACTACATTAGTCATTCCTCTGGCTATTTAGTAAAGAAAGGAAATGTAAATTTTATATGATTTCAGTTCTTTCTTTTAAAACATCAGTCTGCATAATTGATGTTTACAACATTACACTATGCCATATAAACAGAGAGTATGAATGCCACTGTGATTAGTTTTCTTGAAGAGAATCTATAGTTGAATATTGTAAATGAGATAGTGACTTGGGTGATATGAGTTACCAGATGTATATTTGACCATTTTTTTGCGCATCCAGTCTCTGTTTCTAGTGGATATATCTTTAGAGTCCAGTGAGAATAGGGTTTAAATTATCACAGAATTCATTCTTTTTACACTTATCATGCTGATTGTTGTACTACTAAAATATTTCATCTTTCAAAATTAATTTTGTCAGCCTACTATCCGTCTACCTGCCATGTCACCTTGGTAAAGATTAATGAATAGTTTCCCATTACTAGCCTGGTTTACTGTATTCTAATGGACTAGAATTTATTTGGACCAAATTTGACTACTCTGTGTATTTTACACCATTCCTATCTCTGGAGTTTATCTTTAGTTTTTCTCTACAGTGCATAAAATACCAAATTGCAATAACCACTAATTCTTCCTAATTTCTTCTTTTCTTTTTCCACTGTAAATACAATTATTGAATATAGTAAGTTCATTCAATAAATGAGAGTGAGAGACACACTTGAGAATTATCAAAACACTAATACCTTTAAAAGAACCTGTAATAGGTTTATTTGTTACAGAATTTTAATGAAGGTTCCAAATTTAATGTAATTATGTGAAATTTAATTTATAATATTTGAATAAACATTAAATATATCTTTTCATGTTATTAGTGTGGCACACTAAGATTTGAAACTATATTTATGGAATAAATTAGTAAAAAAAAATTATAGGATTAAAGACTAGTTGAAATGGGTTTAGAAAATTTAAGGAAACCTAAAAGTAATTTGATTAGAAGATAATATTTCAAAAATAAAAATCTATGCTTATATAAAGTATACAACATTATGTGATATATATGTACATGTGTGTAGGGGGTGCATGAGTGTTTGTGTGTGCGTGTGTATACACTAGACTCAGAAGGCCAAGCATTCCATATTCTGATACATACACAGATTGCATAGATTAAAGACAAGAGAGTAGAAGGATACCTATTGGGAAGAGGAAGGAAATCTGAGGAAGAGGCTTGTAGGAAAAAGAGAGTGGTTAATGTGTAGTGAGTGTAATCAAAGTACATTATTATACATACTTGAATATATAACAAAATCTATTTATTCTTTTTTGCAACATATGCTAAAAGTGATAAAATAAATTTTCAAAATGTTAAAAATTTAAATTCAAAAGTTTGGACGATAAAGAGGATCTTTTGTCCTATCCACAACTCCACCCAGGGCAGAGCCAAAAATGTACACCCCTTCCCAAACCTAGAGACAAAGTGACTGCCAGGTGCTCCTAGATAACCAGGCTCACAAGTGAGATATACCCCTCCACTCCAATACCTTGCCTAACTGAGACCCCCATGGGACACAGAGGAGGTAGCACCTATACACCCTGCTATGCCTGAGAAACATCGTCCTTCAGGCCTACAACTCAGCCCTGTGAGCTTGTGATTCAGACCCCTCCCACACCGAGAGACCTCTTGTTTCCTAGGTTCTCCAACACAACCAGGCTCAAAGGCTCACAGGAAGTACAAGAACCAGTCAGAGACTGTAACGCCACCTCAGCCACCAAGGAAGATGCAATACTGTCGGATTCTTCTCAACAGCCTTTATTGCAGGAACACCTCATTATTGATACGGGGACCCCGAGCAACAAAGGCACTAGCCTTATAAACAAAACAGGCTATGGCTATATACTTGTCCTTTAGGGATTGGTGGAGCATGAAATACCCCATTAGCATGAATATCACTCCAGCCTGATAGCTGCCAGAGAAATGCCAAGACATGAGCATTGTGGGTGTTTACCACAAACGACCACCGGATGTCGGCGCCATCTTTAGCCGCTCCCTACATCTCCCTCTTTTTTGTTTTCTAAAAATGACTGGTCTAGATCTGGGTGCCATGTCAATTTATGTCATTGCTCCTGTCTTAGGTCGTTCCTCTATGAGACTCGGTATTACCCATTCTTGGGTTACCCTATCGCCACCGGGCCCCATGTCTTAGGTTGGTCCGAGCCTGAGGAAAGTTGCCCGTCTCTGGATACAATGGCTTCACATGACAGTGACGAAAATGATCTAGGGCGAACTCTTAATTTTTTAAAGAGGCCAGCCATATGTTGGGAGATGGACCACTTTCAATGGCAACCATAGCTTGGTAAACAATTGCTTTGTGTCTGGCATGTTCTTATTGTAAATGGCAGAAAAGCCATAGACATACTCCGCATCCCAAAAGGACAATGGCCCCCCAGGCAAACATGCCAGCCCATTCTTTATAAAAGGAGAAAGCATGGGTAATCCATGAGGTGAAATCTCCAAACGTGATAGGTTCCAATCTAGTGTTGTTAAGGAAAGCAATCTGCATCAGCATTTGTCTCGATAGTTGCTCTGCTTTCATGGACCAGTTTCCTTTCAGATAATTCAAGATTTCTTTGCTCTGTTGAGAATACTGAGAAAAATTAGCTTGCAAAGGAGTAATGCATAAACCTCTAAGGGAGGAAACACAGGACGGCTGTGTCATATGATATAATGCTTCAATTCGTTCATCGATTAAATCTATCCATTGATTAGCTAGTAGAAGGCCAGAGGCCAAGTGGGTATTAAATTCTTCTTGTACCTGTAGTGCCACTGCGGTCCTTTCCACAATCTGATTGATAGTCTCAGCCGTCTGTACTTGATTAGTCATAGCAATTGCAGCTGTGGTAGCTGCAGCAGCAGACAGCACAATAGTTGAAACTATAGCTGCCATAATACCAAAATCCCTTTGGGTTCTTAGTAAATGAAGTATGGGAAATTATCTGGATTTGCTTCCACAGGGATAGGCACAAAAGAGGGAATCTTGACCATCACTGCGGTATCATTTGTGCCATTCCAGCATTCAGCTAAATAGCAGACTACATCAGAGTTATTGCAATTTAAAGCATCATCGCTTATATTAGTGCTTATCAGAAAGAAGAAAGGTGGCCTAACACATACTGAAGTACTAACGGCAGTATCATTTGCTAAAAGGCCATTAATCTTTACATTTATTAAACTGGTTTTGTTATTTGTTCTAGTGGCAGAAATATTATACAATGTAAAGTCTTCACCCAATAATCGGGCAAAAGGAATCAGAGATGTGTATGCTCCCTGCTCATTTGACAATACCCATTGATACCAAGGCCAAAAATTATGCTTGCCAGGCTTATTTTTCCCCCAATCATACTATACATGGTCAAGAGAGGGGAAAATTCAAATCCTAGCAGGAATTGTTTTGCTCTATGATATGGACTTTGACACGGGGTAAAATCAGGTGGAAACTCTTGATATGGGGGGCAAGTAGGTAGGACTCTACCACAGGTAGAGTTATCCAGTGTGTAATTGCCTTGTCCTGACCATGATGGAAAATTACAATTATGCATCCTAATTAAAGTTGTAATGTTCAACTCAGCGGAATTAATAACTGATGTGTCTCCGCTGCCTGAAAAGGCTCCTTGGATAACTTGACTCAAAGCAGCCAGGATGGTTCCAGTGCCTATAGCACTATTGCTCACAGGATCTAACCAATTAGCCAATGTGGTCCTTTGCAGCCATAAACAAGGCTGGGAGGAATTTTTAAGAGTAAAACATAATGTATGCAACAAAGAAAGATTAGTGGCAGTATACCGTTGGGGCAATTCTCCATTTGGCACTATACAAGGAACACCACGCAAACAGGACGTGGAGGAAAAAGTTGGCAAAACAGTAGAATTGCTATGAACTGGCATAAGTACTGGCCAGGATCTGGCAATAGCCCACAGAGTGAGCGAATCAACCTGTATTACCATTCCCAGTAGTAATAGTAGAGTTCGTAGTCTCATCTTCAAGAAGAGCAGAAGGCACTTTTCGAGTCAAGCACTCAGGCACCCAGATTGGATTTTTTTGATCCTGCGGAAAAACACAAATGGCTCCCCTAGATCTCGAAATCATGGGATCTGGGCCACGCCATTCATCAGTTAAGGCATCCTTCCACTTTACTTCTCCATTAGTCATAGGAGTAGGAGCAGCATGGCGATCTGCGGCAGAGCGACCATGCACATCCAAAATGAAGAAATTTAGAGTAAAAAGAGCTAAAGAAAGTTGTTCTTTAGGTGTTCGGCTGCTGGCAATTCCCTCTTTTTGTTTTTGTAGAAGCTCTTTTAAGGTACGATGTGCTCTTTCCACAATTCCTTGACCTTGGGGATTGTACGGTAATCCTGTAGTATGACTGACCCGCAAAATGCCTGAAAGGACTTTGCAGTGTAGGCAGGCTCATTTTATGTCTTGAGACTATCAGGCTTTCCTCAGGCCGCCCATGCCTCTAAGCAATGACTAATGGCATTACGAGCCTTTTCACCAGTCATCAGAGTGGCATGTATAATACTGGAACAGATATCAACAGAAACATGAGTGTATTTTAAATTTCCAAATTGAGATATGTGTGTGACATCCATTTGCCAAAGTTTTAGCGGGACCAGACCACGAGGGTTTATCCCCACCTGAGGAGGGTGGTGAAACTGAACACAATTCTGGCAATGTAACACCACATTACGAACTGCAGCTCTAGAGATTTTAAATTTTTGCTGAAGAGTGAAAGCAGGAACATGAAACTTTTGATGAAATTCTCTAGCGAGATCAACCGGAGCAGCATGAAAAATAAACTCTCTGTGAGTACTAGCATCCACCAGGACACTATTGCTGGTCATGGGACCAGGCAAATTAGTATGAGCTCGAATATGTTGTATGAAAATTTTTTTTCTGGCCCAAATCACCTTTTGTAACCCTAAAAGAATTTGACATACAGTACTAGTCGACCGAATTGGCCCTGCAATTTCAAGTGAGCACACAGCATTAACTACATACGCAGAGTCAGAAATTAAATTAAAAGAATCATGAAATCTTTTAAAAACTTCCAATACAATTTTACATTCTGTAATTTGGGGGGTGCCTGGACTGTAATGAATTAATACTGGTTCTTGAGAATCAACCATATAGACACCTAAGCCTGTAGGTGTAGCCTTTTGGAGCCATCTGTATAAATATCTAACGCTCCAGACAAAGGCTCTGAGGCAGTGACCTTAGGAAAAATCACTGGATGTTCAGTAAAAAATTGTAGCAAAGGATCCTTAGGATAATGATTGTCAAACTCTCCATCAAAACTACATCATAATAGGGCACAATCACTTATCAAGGCACACAATGTTTCCATCTGAGTTGCAGTATATGGTATAATAATTTTCTTGGGTAAAATACCAAAAGGCTGAATACAAGATTTAACACCTAACATAGCAAGCTGTGCAACAGCAGAAGGGTAATACTCAAGGGTCTTATTAGGAGAAATATGGGGATAAATCCAATGAAGCGGTCCTTGTTGCCATAGTACTCCTGTAGGCTGAGGAAAGGTTCTCAGTATACACCAAAGGAGATCCTCCTTTTCCTTGTACCTTCTTAGCACTGCCATTTCCAGTCTTTTCTCTACTTTCCTTAGAGATAATCGTGCTTCCTTGGTTAAAGCACGGGGTGAAGTAAGCTGAGAATCCCCTTTCAGGATCTCATAGAGTGGTTGTAAATCTACATTGGACATTTTAATATAGGGTCGAATCCAATTTATGCTTCCTAATAATTTCTGAAAGTCATTTAATGTTTTTAAATGATCTTTTCGTAATTCAATTTTCTGAGAGGAAATACTATGAGAAGTAATTTTTGTTCCTAAATACTCCCCAATTTGTCCCACTTGAACCTTTTCAGGTGCTATGAACAATTGGTTATTCAAGCACCTTAACCACTTCCACATAGGCCGCTTTTAAGGTGTCACAATCTTTTGTGGAAAGCAATATATCATCCATAAAATGTATTATTCTTAATTTTGGAAATTGGTCACGTACAGGCTGTAAGGCTTGTCCTACATATAGCTAACATATAGTAGGGCTATTAGCCATACCTTGAGGCAAAACCACCCACTGATAGCGCTTATCAGGCTCTTCATTATTCATAGAGGGCAAAGTAAATGCAAATCGCACGCTATCTTGCGGGGCAACAGGGATGGAAAAAAACAATTTTAATATCAATAATAATAATAGGCCAACCAGCAGGAATACTAGAGAGCAATGGTAAACCTCTTTGTATGGGACCCATTATTTGCATCTGAGAATTGATAGCTCTTAAATCATGTAACAATCGCCATTTTTCTGATTTTTTTCTTGATAACAAATATGGGTGTGTTCCAGGATGATGTGGATGGCTGTATATGTCCCAATTTCAGCTGTTCAGACACCAATTCAGCAGCAGCAGTCAATTTTTCAGAGGATGAAAGCCATTGAGGAACCCACACATAATCCTCTGTTTTCCATGTAATGAGTATGCCTACCTCAATGGCCCCTAAGAAAAACCCAGACCCATCCTGTCTCTTTTAGAAGTCAACAGTAATGGGTCAACCTGTCCTTGTAAATATTTTCCTAGACCTTTTCTGGTCATGTAGCCCATTTTTATCATCGTATCCTTGGCCTGTGGGCAATACTCATTAGTCAGTCTCATGTCTAGATTTATTAAGACATCTCTACCCCACAGAGTCACAGGAGTGTCTATAATATAGGGAGTAATCTTTCGGGATCTACCTTCTGCATCCTTCCATGTCAATTCTTTGGAGCTTATTAAAGGAGCCATCTCGTACCCCAGACCACGTAGGGCCTGCAATGATGTTTGTGTGGGCCACGTAGGTGGCCAGTCATGAATAGAGATGATACTATGATCTGCTCCAGTCTCTAACAGACCAAGGAATGACCGTCCCTCTACAATCAATGTTAACATTGGACAATCACCTAATGAGATAAAGGCAAATCGGGAACCTGTAGATCCCAAGCCCCAGTCTCCTCTGATTCTATTTTCTGCAGGAAAGCGCCTATGTAAGCTAGGCAGAAGCAGCAGCTGGGCAATTCTGTCTCCAGGGGAAATAGCAGTAATTCCCTGGGGAGAGGCTACCAGGAATTTTACTGTGCCTAAATAATCAGGGTCAATTATTCCAGGTACAATTTGTAAACCTTTCAGGGCAGAAGAAGAGCGTCCCAACACCAGCCCAACTGTGTCTTTAGGGACAGGTCCTCTAAAATCTGTATCTATAGGGTGTACTCCCATTTGGGGGGTCAGTACGAGTCTGGTGGTGGAGTGGAGGTCCAGTCCTGCGGAGCCTTTAGTGGCTCTCCTCGGTCCTTCAGGTGGTGAAGAGAAGAAGGCCAAGGCCTCTGTTTGTCCTGTCCCTGCCTGTCTTTCTGTAGAGCCCCATATATTTGAGGGCCCTGGGGTCGTGGGCCCCGTTGTCTGTTTTTTTGGCTGTGTACCACCATATCCTGTCGCTAGAGGGCGACCATCCAAGTCTTTCATAGATCGACGCTCACTTGCCCAGTGGTTTCCCTTCCTACAGCGGTGGCACAATCTAGGTTGTGGAGGTCTGTTACTACCCCATTCCCCACTTCTTTCAGGGCACTGTCTTCTATAAACATACTTTCTTGTTGCTCTGTGAGGATTTTCTGACCTGTTTTAACAGCTTCCTCACATCGTTTGTCCTCTAAGCAGGCACAGACCATTCGCCAGAGAGGTTTGGATCCGGGCTTAAGCTTACCTTCTGTAGCTTCTCTATCCAGATCTTTCCCTAACTTGTCCCATGCTCTTAAAGTAAGAGATCCTGACACTATAAACCACGGAGCACAACGATCGCACTCATCAAGAAAACTCAACAGGATTTTCCTTTTGATTTTAAGCTTACGCTGACCAAGAAGCTCCTGAAGAGCTGACAGGAGCGGGGTGGAGTGTGAGTTTCCCATGCTCTATGCTCCCATGCTCTATGAGCTTATTTACGATCGATTTACAAGCAGGGTGGGCTGACGTGTTTATTTACACACGATTTTGTGGCCCATCATTAGTGGGCTCTTCCCAGCAAATGCACTCATGCCCGGGACGGTGGCAATTCAAACAGTAACAACACCATCACACACAAAGAGTAAAAGGCAAAAGTGCTAGTCCGACCCACAGGGGATCAATTGGGGAAAACAACTTTGCCCTGTTCCACAAACCTTTTTGCCTCTAAACCAAGGCTTTTATAGTCTCTGCTTACCTCCAAAGAACTGTATGTTCCCTTACCTGGGAGCTTACTGACGTCACCATCCTGAATTTGAAGAGTTCTGAATCCACGAGGATGTCCTCGGGTCACCGTACATGGCCACCAGTTTGTAAAGCCCACTTCAGCCAGCAAGGAAGATTCAATACTGTCAGATTCTTCTCAACAGCCTTTATTGCAGGAACACCTCATTATTGATACGGGGACCCCAAGCAACAAAGGCACTAGCCTTATAAACAAAGCAGGCTATGGCTATATACTTGTCCTCTAGGGATTGGTGGAGCATGAAATACCTCATTAGCATGAATATCACTCCAGCCTGATAGCTGCCGGAGAAATGCCAAGACATGAGCATTGTGGGTGTTTACCACAAACGACCACCGGATGTCGGCGACATCTTTAGCCGCTCCCTACAAGAGACAGCAAAGCTAATTAAAACCAATTAACCAGATGATGAGAGGCAAACACAAGAACATACGCAACAGAAATTATGGGTATCATCAAAACCCAGGTATCCCACCGCAGCAAGCGCTGAATACCCAAAATACCTGAAATGCAAGACTTCAACTTCAAATCTCATCTCATGAAGATAATAGAGGGCCTTAAGGTTTTAACTCCCTTAAAGAAATACAGGAGAACACAGGCAAACAGGTAAAAGTTATTAAAAAGGAAACAAATAAATCAGATAAAGAAATACAGGAAATCACTAACAGGTGAAGGAATTGGGAAAAAAACTGTCTAGAACAAAAAAGCTGGAGATAGAAAAATAAAGAAATCATGAAGGGAGGCAACCCTGAAAGTAGAAAACCTAGGAAAGATAACAGGACTTACAGATGCAAGCTTCACCAATAGTCTCCAAGAGATAGAAGAGGGAATCTTGGGCATGGACGATACCATAGAAGATACTGACAAATCAATAAAAGAGAATACAAATTGCAAAAAGCGAGTAACCCAAAACATCCAGGAAACTCAGGACACAATGAAAATTCCAAATGTAAGAATAATATCAATAGAAGAGAGAGAAGCTTCCCAATACAAAGGGCCAGAAAACATCTTTGACAAAGTCATGGAAGAAAACTTCCCTGACCTAAAAAAAGAGATGGTCATAAATGTAAAAGAAGTATTCAAAACACCAAATAGATTTGACCGGAAAAGAAATTCCTCCAACTACATAATAATCAAAACAACAAATGAATAGAACAATGAAAGGATATTAAAAGTTGTAAAGGGAAAAGGCAAAGTAACATATAAAGGCAAACCTATCAGACTTGTGCCAGACTTCTCAACAGAGACTCTAAAGGCCAGAAGGTCCTGGACAGATGTCATCCAGACCCTAAGATAACCCTACTATGCCCAACAAAAGTCTCAATCACCATGGATGAAAAAAAATGAGATATTCTGTGACAAAACAAAATTTAAACAATATCTTTCCACAAATCCAACCCTTTGAAGGAAAATAGATGGAAAACTCCAACACAAAGAATGAAACAACACCCAAAAAAAAGCAAGAAAGTAATCTTTTTTCATCAAATCCAAAGGAAGATAACTATGCAAACATAGTACCACCACTGACAACAAAACTAACAAGAACCAACAATCATTAATCATTAATATTTGTAAAAATCAATGGACCAAATTCTGCAATAAAAAAGACATAGCCTAACAGAGTGGATATACATGATCCAGCATTTTCTTGCATACAGGAAACACACACCAGTGACAAAGACAAACACTACCTCAGACAGAAAGAGGACTGAAAAAAATAGCAATCAAATGGTTCCAGGAAATAATCTGGAGTAACCATTCTAATATCAAAAACAACCAACCAAACAACAACAACAACAAAAAAAAAACACAAAAACTTTCAACCAAAAGTTATCAAAAAAGATGGGAAAGGACACTTCATACTAATCCAAGGAAAAATCCACCAAGATGAACTCTGGATTCTGAATATCTATATCCCAAATGCAAGGGCAAACATATTTTTAAAAGAAATGTTACTAAAGTTCAAAACACACATTGACTTTCACACAATAATAGTGGAACATTTCAATACCCTACTTTCACCAATGGACAGATAATGGAAGCAGACACCAAACAAAGACACAGTGAAATTAACAAAAGTAAACTATCAAATGGTTTTAACAGATATCTACAGAATATTTCACCCCCCCAAAAAAAACCAAAAACAAAATAAAATAAAACAACAAATCAGAATATATTTTCTTCTCAGCATGTCATGATGCCTTCTTGAAAACTCACAATATAATCAGATAAAACAAGCCGGAACACATAAAACAAGATTGAAATAATCCCATGCAATCTATCAGATCACCACGGACCATGACATATCTTCAATAACAAAAAAAATTATGAAAAAGGAAAAACAGAATCAAAAAAAGAAAACAAACAACAATGAAAAATCCAGAAAACAACAATAGAAAGCTCACATATTCATGGAAAATGAATAACTCCCTATTCACTGAAACTTGGTCAGGTAAGAGATAAAGAAAAAAATTAGTCTTTCTATAATTTAACAAAAATGAAGACATAGCATACCCAAATTTATGGACCTCAATGAAAGCACTGTTAAGAGGAAAATTCACAACACTAAGTAGGTTTATATGTAAATTAGAGAGATCATATACTAGAAAAATTAATAGCACAACTGAAAGCTCTAGAAAAGGAAGAAGAAAAAAACACTTAAGAGGAGTAGATGGCGGGAAATAATCAAGCTCAGTGCTGAACTCAACCAATTAGAAATGAAGACAACTGTACAAAGTATCAACAAAACTAAGGGCTGGTTCTTTGAGAAAATCAACAGGATAGATAAACTGTTTATCAAACTAACTAAAAGGCACAGATACAGTATCCAAATTAACAAAATTAGAAATGAAAAGGGAAACATAACAACAGATACTGAGGAAAGTGAAAAAAAATCAACAGATACAACAACAAAAGTCTATATTCAACAAAACTGTATAATCTAGATGAAATGAATAATTTTCAAAACAGATAAAACAGATACCACTTACTAAATTTAAATCAGGATCAGACAAACTATCTAAACAGTCCTATAAGCACTAATGAAATAGAAGCAATCATTAAAATTTTCCCAACCAAAAAAAAAAAAAAAAAAAAAAAAAAAAAACCCTCGACCAGATGATTTTCGTACGTAATTCTTTCAGACTGCCAAAGGAGACCTAATACCAATACTGCTCAAACAATTCCACAAAATAGAAACAGAAGGAATCATACTTAATTGATTTGATGAAGCCACATTACACTGATAAGCTAAGCCATACAAAGTCATGCCCAAGAAAGACATCTTCATGCCAATTTCACCTTTTTTTTACATTTTTTATGTACATTTCAAATGTTATTCCCTTTCCCGGTTTCCCGGTTTCCCAGCCATAAGTACCCCACCCCATCCCCATCCCTGTCTTCTATACGGGTGTTCCACCTCCCCAACTACTTCCACTTCTCGACTCCCAGCCCTGAAATTCCCCTACACTGGGGGGTCCAGCCTTTGCAGCACCAAGTGCTTCTCATCCCATTAATGCCTAGCAAAGCCATCCTCTGCTACACATGCAGCTAGAGCCATGGGTCTGTCTATATATAGTCTTTGGGTAGTGATTTAGTCCCTGGGAACTCTGGTTGGTTGGTATTGTTGTTCTTGTGGAGTTGAACGCCCCTTTAGCTCCTTCAAACCTTTCTCTAATTCCTGCAACAGGGATCCTGTTCTCAGTTCAATAGTTTGGTGTTAGCATTCGCCTCTGTATTTGTCATGCTCTGTCTGAGCCTCTTAGAAGACAGCTGTATCAGGCTCCTGTCTACGTGCTTCATCAATATTGTCTAGTTTTGGTGGAGATATATGTATATGTATATATACACACACACACACACACACACACACATATGGGCTGGATTCCAAAGTAGGGTAGACTCTGAATGGCCATTCCTTCAGTCTCTGCTCCAAACTTTGTCTCCATATCCCCTTCTATGAATATTTTTGTTCCCTCTTTTCAGAAGGACTGAACCAACCACACTTTGGCCATTCTTCTTCTTGAGCTTCATGTAGTCTGTTCTTTAGTGGTTCTAGTCCCTTTGAGATTCTTCAGACATGAACTCTCTGTTTCGTGCTGTACCCCATTTTTAAATTGGGTTATTTGGTATTCTGGAGTCTTCCTTCTTGAGTACTTTTAGATATTAGGCCTTGATTATTTTTAAAGTAAGTGAAGATCTTTCCAAATCTATAGGTTGCTGTTTTGTTTTATTGACATTGTGCTTTGCCTTACAGAAGCTTTTCAGTTTCATGATGTCCCATTTCTCAACATTTCATCTTAGAGCCTGAGCCATCGGTGATCTATTCAGAAAAATTTCCTGTGCCAATGCATTTGAGGCTCCAATCCTTCTTTCTCTTCTATTAGATTGTGTCTATCAGGCTTTATGTTGAGATCCTTGATCTACTTATACTTGGAGAAATATAGATCTATTTTCATTCTTCTACAGTTAGACATCCAGTTATTCTAGCACCATTCATTGAAAAAGCTTTCATTTTTCAATTGTATGGTTTAGTTTTCTTCATTAAAATCAAGTATAGATAGGAATGTAGATTTATTTAGGGGTCTTTTATTCTATTCCATTGATCAATGTGTCTATTTCTGAACCAATACAATGTTTGTTTGCTTGTTTTTTATCAAAATTGCTCTGTAGTATAACTTGAGATCAGTGATTGTGATTCCTACAGAAGTTATTTTATTGTTCAGGATTGTTTTGTCTATCCTGGTTTTTTTTTTTTTTTTTTGGTTGTTGTTGTTGTTTTTCCATATTAAGCTGAGAATCCCTCGTTCTATGTCAGTGAATAATTGTGGTTGTATTTTGTTGGTGATTGCATTGTAACTGGAGATTGCTTTTGGTAAGTTGGCCATTTTCCAATCAATCCATGAGTATGGGAGACATTTCCATCTTTTGAGGTCTACTATTATTGTTGAGTATAGTTTTCATTATCCTAGATTTTTTGTTATTCCAAATGAATTTGCAGATTGCTCTTTCTATCTCTATAAAAAATTGAGTAGGACTTTTGATGGGGATTGCATTTAATCTGTATATTGATTTTGGCAAAATGGACATTTTTACTATATTAATCCTGCCAATCTATGAGCATATGAGATCTTCTTCAATTTCTTTCTTCAGAGACTTGAAGTTCCTGTCATAAAAATCACAACAAGATTTTTTATATTATTTGGGGATATTGTGAAGGGTGTCATTACCCTAATTTCTTTCTCAGCCTGTTTATCATTTGAGTAGAGGAAGGCTACTGATTTGTTTGAGTTAATTTTATACCCTGAGACTTTGCTGAATTTGTTTATCAGGTTAAGTAGTTCTCTGGTGGAACTTTTGGGGTCACTTAAGTACACTATCTTATCATCTACAAATAGTAATATTTTGACTCCTTCCCTTCCGATTTTTATCCCTTTGACCTCCTTTCGTTGTCTGATTGCTCTGGCTAGGACTTCAAGTACTATATTGAATAAGTAGTGCAAGAGTGGGCAGCCTTTTCTAGTGCCTGATTTTAGTGGGATTGCTTCAAGTTTCTCTCCATTTAGTTTAATGTTGGATGCTGGTTTGCTGTATATGGCTTTTACTATGTTTAAGTATGGTCCTTAAATTTCTGATCTTTTCAGGACTTTTATCATGAAAGAGTTTTGAATTTTGTCAAATACTTTCTCAGCATCTAATGAAATGATCATGTGGTTCTTATCTTTGAGTTTGTTTATAGACTGGATTATGTTGATGGATTTCTGTATATTTAAACATCCCTGCATCCCTGGGATGAAGCCTACTTGATCATGATGGATGATTGTTTGATGTGTTCTTGGATTTGGTTTGCAAGAATTTTATTGAGTATTTTTATGTCAATATTCATAAGGGAAATTGTTCTGAAGTTCGCTTTCTTTGTCGGATCTTTGTGTGGTTTTGGTATAAGAGTGATTGTGGCTTCAAAGATGGAATTTAGTAGCACTCTGTTTCTATTTTGTGGAATAGCTTGGATAGTATTGGTATGAGGTTTTCTGTGAAGGTCTGATATAATTCTGCACTAAACCCATCTGGACCTGGGCTCTTTTTGGTTGGGAGACTTTTAATAACTGCGTCTATTTCTTTAAGCATTGTGGGGTTGTTTAGATGGTTTATTTGTTCCTGATTTAACTTTGGTACCTGGTATCTGTCTAGAAAATTGTCCATTTCCTCCAGATTTTCAAGTTTTGTTGAATATAGGTTTTGCATTAGAATCTGATGATTTTTTTTTTAATTTCCTCAGATTCTGTTGTTATGTCTCCCATTTCCTTTCTGATTTTGTTAATTTGATACACACTCTGTGACCTTGGTTAGTCTGTCTAAGGGTTTATCTATCTTGTTGAGGTCTACTTAGATTTCTTTCTGCAGGGACTTCACTTGCTTGGTTAGTTGGTCCTTGATATTATTTGTGGTGATTTTAAAGGATGATGTTTCACATATTTCTTTCCCAGCCCATTTATGATTTATACAGTGATTTGTTTGAGTTAATTTTATATCCATCTAACTTTCTGAACATGTTTATCAGCTGTAGAATTTCTCTGGTAGAATTTTTGGGGTAGCTTATATATATTTTCATATCATCTACAAATATTGATCCCATACCTTCCTCTTTTCAATTTGTATCCACCTTGATCTCATCTTTTGCTGCATAATTGCTGTCACTAGAATTTCAAGTACTATATTGAATAAATAGGAAGAGAATGGACAGTCTTGTCTTCTCCCTTATTTTATTTGGATTGGTCCAAGTTTCTCTCCATTTAATTTGATGTCTCCTGTTGGTTTGCTGTATTTTGCTTTTATTATGTTTATGGATGAATGTTGAATTTCACATCTCTCCAGGACTTTTAACATTAATGAGTGTTGCATTTTTCTGAAAGGCTTTTTCAGCATCTAATTAGATGATCATGTGATTATTTTTCTTTATGTTGTAGATTACAATGATGATTTTCCATGATTTGAATCATCCCACCATCTTGGGGATAAAGCCTAATTGATTTTAGTGAATAATGGTTTTGATGTTTTCTTGGACTCATTTTACAAGAATTTTATTGAATATTTTTGCATAGATGTTCATAAACAATATTGGTCTGAAGTGTCCCTTAAAGGGAATTATTTATATACTCCTTAAAGGCCTTTATCATCATCATGAGATAGGATTTTTGGTCAAAATTTTGCTTCCTGGATATTTTAGGGTATCCCAGGATTACTGTGGTGGATGAACTGTGTTATGATGATATCAAATTACAGTGGCTTTTGTAGCTTAATTTCTTGTGCTTACTTTTTACCATCCAGTTATCTCTGATGTTAACTGACCTTCTTGGTGTTTCTGCATGGATAAAGCCAGTCCTTCCTTGGAGGCATGTAGAGCTCGGTGTCTTGTCAGTGTCCTGTGTCCCTGGTTAGACCAGGGCTCCTGTGAACCTGGTTAGAGCAAACCTCCAGGGAAACAGACAGTTATGAGTTTTCAGAAAGGAACAGATAAGCCTGATCTATCTCAGCATTTCTTTAAATGGTTCTTGGCCATAAATGTATCCTGTGCTGAGAATTTTCTGTTGAGCTCTGTACCACATTATTTTAATTGGGTTATTTAGTTTTTTGGAATCCAACTTCTTGAGTTCCTTATGTATTTGTCCTATTGACAGTGTTCTTTTCTTTACAGAAGCTTTAAAGTCTCACAAAGTTATATTTATCAATTATTTATCTTAGAGTAGGAGCCATTGTTTGTCTGTTCAGGAAATGGTCTCCTGTACCAATATTTTCAAGGCTATTTTCTATTTTCATTTCTTTTTTTTTATTGTTGGCAATGTTTTTTTTATCTTTATTAAAATGAGTACTTCTTATTTACATTTTTTTGTTTATTTCTATATTTTTTTATTAACTTGAGTATTTCTTATATACATTTCAAGTGTTATTCCCTTTCCCGGTATCCGGGCAAACATCCCCCTCCCCCCTCCTCTTCCTTATGGGTGTTCCCCTCCCAACCCTCCCCCCATTGCCGCCCTCCCCCCACCAGTCTAGTTCACTGGGGGTTCAGTCTTAGCAGGACCCAGGGCTTCCCCTTCCACTGGTGCTCTTACTAGGATATGCATTGCTACCTATGAGGTCAGATTCCAGGGTCAGTCCATGTATAGTCTTTAGGTAGTGGCTTAGTCCCTGGAAGCTCTGGTTGCTTGGCATTGTTGTACATATGGGGTCTCGAGCCCCTTCAAGCTCTTCCAGTTCTTTCTCTGATTCCTTTAACGGGGGTCCTATTCTCAGTTCAGTGGTTTGCTGCTGGCATTCGCCTCTGTATTTGCTGTATTCTGGCTGTGTCTCTCAGGAGCGATCTACATCCGGCTCCTGTCGGTCTTCACTTCTTTGCTTCATCCATCTTGTCTAATTGGGTGGCTATATATGTATGGGCCACATGTGGGCAGACTCTGAATGGGTGTTCCTTCAGTCTCTGTTTTAATCTTTGCCTCTCTTTTCCCTGCCAAGGGTATTCTTGTTCCCCTTTTAAAGAAGGAGTGAAGCATTCACATTTTGATCATCCGTCTTGAGTTTCATTTGCTCTAGGCATCTAGGGTAATTCAAGCATTTGGGCTAATAGCCACTTATCAATGAGTGCATACCATGTATGTCTTTCTGTGATTGGGTTAGCTCACTCAGGATGATGTTTTCCAGTTCCAACCATTTGCCTACGAATTTCATGAAGTCGTTGTTTTTGATAGCTGAGTAATATTCCCTTGTGTAGATGTACCACATTTTCTGTATCCATTCCTCTGTTGAAGGGCATCTGGGTTCTTTCCAGCTTCTGGCTATTATAAATAAGGCTGCAATGAACATAGTGGAGCACGTGTCTTTTTTATATGTTGGGGCATCTTTTGGGTATATGCCCAAGAGAGGTATAGCTGGATCCTCAGGCAGTTCAATGTCCAATTTTCTGAGGATTCTCCAGACTGATTTCCAGAATGGTTGTACCAGTTTGCAATCCCACCAACAATGGAGGAGTGTTCCTCTTCCTCCACATCCTCGCCAGCATCTGTTGTCCCCTGAGTTTTTGATCTTAGCCATTCTCACTGGTGTGAGGTGAAATCTCAGGGTTGTTTTGATTTGCATTTCCCTTATGACTAAAGATGTTGAACATTTCTTTAGGTGTTTCTCAGCCATTCGGCATTCCTCAGCTGTGAATTCTTTGTTTAGCTCTGAACCCCATTTTTTAATAGGGTTATTTGTTTCCCTGCGGTCTAACTTCTTGAGTTCTTTGTATATTTTGGATATAAGGCCTCTATCTGTTGTAGGATTGGTAAAGATCTTTTCCCAATCTGTTGGTTGCCGTTTTGTCCTAACTACCGTGTCCTTTGCCTTACAGAAGCTTTGTAGTTTTATGAGATCCCATTTGTCGATTCTTGATCTTAGAGCGTAAGCCATTGGTGTTTTGTTTAGGAAATATTTTCCAGTGCCCATGTGTTCCAGATGCTTCCCTAGTTTTTCTTCTATTAGTTTGAGTGTGTCTGGTTTGATGTGGAGGTCCTTGATCCACTTGGACTTAAGCTTTGTACAGGGTGATAAGCATGGAACGATCTGCATTCTTCTACATGTTGACCTCCAGTTGAACCAGCACCATTTGCTGAAAAAGATATCTTTTTTCCATTTGATGGTTTTGGCTCCTTTGTCAAAAATCAAGTGACCATAGGTGTGTGGGTTCATTTCTGGGTCTTCAATTCTATTCCATTGTTCTATCTGTCTGTCTCTGTACCAATACCATGCAGTTTTTATCACTATTGCTCTCTAATACTGCTTGAGTTCAGGGATAGTGATTCCCCCTGAAGTCCTTTTATTGTTGAGGATAGTTTTAGCTATCCTGGGTTTTTTGTTATTCCAGATGAATTTGCAAATTGTTCTGTCTAACTGTTTGAAGAATTGGATTGGTATTTTGATGGGGATTGCATTGAATCTGTAGATTGCTTTTGGTAAAATGGCCATTTTTACTATATTAATCCTGCCAATCCATGAGCATGGGAGATCTTTCCATCTTCTGAGGTCTTCTTCAATTTCCTTCTTCAGTGTCTTGTAGTTCTTATTGTACAGATCTTTTACTTGCTTGGTTAAAGTCACACCGAGGTACTTTATATTATTTGGGTCTATTATGAAGGGTGTCGTTTCCCTAATTTCTTTCTCGGCTTGTTTCTCTTTTGTGTAGAGGAAGGCTACTGATTTATTTGAGTTAATTTTATACCCAGCCACTTTGCTGAAGTTGTTTATCAGCTTTAGTACTTCTCTGGTGGAACTTTTGGGATCACTTAAATACACTATCATATCATCTGCAAACAGTGATATTTTGACTTCTTCTTTTCCGATCTGTATCCCCTTGACCTCCTTTTGTTGTCTGGTTGCTCTGGCTAGAACTTCAAGAACTATATTGAATAAGTAGGGAGAGAGTGGGCAGCCTTGTCTAGTCCCTGATTTTAGTGGGATTGCTTCGAGTTTCTCTCCATTTAGTTTAATGTTAGCAACTGGTTTGTTGTATATGGCTTTTACTATGTTCAGGTATGGGCCTTGAATTCCTATTCTCTCCAGGACTTTTATCATGAAGGGGTGTTGAATTTTGTCAAATGCTTTCTCAGCGTCTAATGAAATGATCATGTGGTTTTGTTCTTTCAGTTTGTTTATATAATGGATCACGTTGATGGTTTTCCGTATATTAAACCATCCCTGCATGCCTGGGATGAAGCCTACTTGGTCATGTTGGATGATTGTTTTGATGTGCTCTTGGATTCGGTTTGCCAGAATTTTGTTGAGTATTTTTGCATCGATATTCATAAGGGAAATTGGTCTGAAGTTCTCTTTCTTTGTTGTGTCTTTGTGTGGTTTAGGTATAAGAGTAATTGTGGCTTCGTAGAAGGTATTCGGTAGTGATCCATCTGTTTCAATTTTGTGGAATAGTTTGGATAATATTGGTATGAGGTCTTCTATGAAGGTTTGGTAGAATTCTGCACTAAACCCGTCTGGACCTGGGCTCTTTTTGGTTGGGAGACCTTTAATGACTGCTTCTATTTCCTTAGGAGTCATGGGGTTGTTTAACTGGTTTATCTGTTCCTGATTTAACTTCGGTACCTGGTATCTGTCTAGGAAATTATCCATTTCCTGAAGATTTTCAAGTTTTGTTGAATATAGGTTTTTATAGTAAGATCTGATGATTTTTTGAATTTCCTCTGAATCTGTTGTTATGTCTCCCTTTTCATTTCTTATTTTGTTAATTTGGACGCACTCTCTGTGTCCTCTCGTTAGTCTGGCTAAGGGTTTATCTATCTTGTTGATTTTCTCAAAGAACCAACTTTTGGTTCTGTTGATTCTTTCTATGGTCCTTTTTGTTTCTACTGGTTGATTTCTGCTCTGAGTTTGATTATTTCCTGCCTTCTACTCCTCCTGGGTGTATGTGCTTCTTTTTGTTCTAGAGCTTTTAGGTGTGCTGTCAAGCTGCTGACATATGCTCTTTCCTGTTTCTTTCTGCAGGCACTCAGCGCTATGAGTTTTCCTCTTATCACAGCTTTCATTGTGTCCCATAAGTTTGGGTATGTTGTACCTTCATTTTCATTAAATTCTAAAAAGTTTTTAATTTCTTTCTTTATTTCTTCCTTGACCAGGTTATCATTGAGTAGAGCATTGTTCAATTTCCAAGTATATGTGGGCATTCTTCCTTGATTGTTTTTGAAGACCAGTTTTAGGCCGTGGTAGTCCGATAGCACGCATGGGATTATTTCTATCTTTCTGTACCTGTTGAGGCCCGTTTTTTGACCAATTATATGGTCAATTTTGGAGAAAGTACCATGAGGAGCTGAGAAGAAGTTATATCCTTTTGCTTTAGGATAGAATGTTCTATAAATATCCGTTAAGTCCATTTGGCTCATGACTTCTCTTAGTCTGTCTACATATCTGTTCAATTTCTGTTTCCTTGATCTGTCCATTGATGAGAGTGGGGTGTTGAAATCTCCCACTATTTTCGTGTGAGGTGCAATGTGTGTTTTGACCTTTAGTAAGGTTTCTTTTATGTATGTAGGTGCCCTTGTATTTGGGGCATAGATATTTAGGATTGAGAGTTCATCTTGGTGGATTTTTCCTTTGATGAATTTGAAGTGTCCTTCCTTATCTTTTTTGATGACTTTTAATTGAAAATTGATTTTATTTTATATTAGAATGTCTCCTCCAGCTTGCTTCTTCTGACCATTTGCTTGGAAAATTGTTTTCCAGCCTTTCACTCTGAGGTAATGTCTGTCTTTGTCTCTGATGTGTGTTTCCTGTAGGCAGCAGAATGCAGGGTCCTCGTTGCGTATCCAGTTTGTTAATCTATGTCTTTTTATTGGGGAGTTGAGGCCATTGATGTTGAGAGATATTAAGGAATAGTGATTATTGCTTCCTGTTATATTCATATTTGGATGTGAGGTTATGTTTGTGTGCTTTCATTCTCTTTGTTTTTTTGCCAAGACGATTAGTTTCTTGCTTCTTCTAGGGTATAGCTTGTCTCCTTATGTTGGGCTTTACCATTTATTATCCTTTGTAGTGCTGGATTTGTAGAAAGATATTATGTAAATTTGGTTTTGTCATGGAATATCTTGGTTTCTCCATCTATGTTAATTGAGAGTTTTGCAGGATACAGTAACCTGGGCTGGCATTTGTGTTCTCTTAGGGTCTGTATGACATCAGTCCAGGATCTTCTGGCCTTCATAGTTTCTGGCGAGAAGTCTGGTGTGATTCAGATAGGTCTGCCTTTATATGTTACTTGACCTTTTTCCCTTACTGCTTTTAATATTCTTTCTTTATTTTGTGCGTTTGGTGTTTTGACTATTATGTGACGGGAGGTGTTTCTTTTCTGGTCCAATCTATTTGGAGTTCTGTAGGCTTCTTGTATGCCTATGGGTATCTCTTTTTTTAGATTAGGGATGTTTTCTTCTATGATTTTGTTGAAGATATTTACTGGTCCTTTGAGCTGGGAGTCTTCACTCTCTTCTATACCTATTATCCTTAGGTTTGATCTTCTCATTGTGTCCTGGATTTCCTGTATGTTTTAGACCAGTAGCTTTTTCCGCTTTACATTATCTTTGACAGTTGAGTCAATGATTTCTATGGAATCTTCTGCGCCTGAGATTCTCTCTTCCATCTCTTGTATTCTGTTGGTGAAGCTTGTATCTACAGCTCCTTGTCTCTTCTTTTGGTTTTCTATATCCAGGGTTGTTTCCATGTGTTCTTTCTTGATTGCTTCTATTTCCATTTTTAATTCCTTCAACTGTTTGATTGTGTTTTCCTGGAATTCTTTCAGGGATTTTTGCGATTCCTCTATAGGCTTCTACTTGTTTATTAATGTTTTCCTGTGCTTCCCTAAGGGAGTTCTTCACATCTTTCTTGAATTCCTCCAGCATCATGATCAAATATGATTTTGAAACTAGATCTTGCTTTTCTGGTGTGTTTGGATATTCCATGTTTGTTTTGGTGGGAGAATTGGGCTCCGATGATGACAAGTAGTCTTGGTTTCTGTTGCTTGGGTTCCTGCGCTTGCCTCTCGCCATCAGATTATCTCTAGTGTTACTTTGTTCTGCTATTTCTGACATTGGCTAGACTGTCCTATAAGCCTGTGTGTCAGGAGTGCTGTAGACCTGTTTTCCTGTTTTCTTTCAGCCAGTTATGGGAACAGAGTGTTCTGCTTTCGGGCGTGTAGTTTTTCCTCTCTACAGGTCTTCAGCTGTTCCTGTGGGCCTGTGTCTTGAGTTCACCAGGCAGCTTTCTTGCAGCAGAAAAGTTGGTCTTACCTGTGGTCCCGAGGCTCAAGTTCGCTCGTGGGGTGCTGCCCACGGGCTCTCTGCGGTGGCAGCAACCAGGAATACCTGTGCCGCCTCTTCCGGGAGCTTCAGTGCACCAGGGTTCCAGATGGCCTTTGGTGTTTTCCTCTGGCGTCCGAGATGTATGTACAGAGATCAGTCTCTTCTGGTTTCCCAGGCTTGTCTGCCTCTCTGAAGGTTTAGCTCTCCCTCCCACGGAATTTGGGTGCAGAGAACTGTTTATCCGGTCTGTTTCCTTCAGGGTCCGGCGGTGTCTCTGGCAGGGGTCCTGCCGCTCCTGGGCCCTCCCCCACGGGAGCCCAGAGGCCTTATACAGTTTCCTCTTGGGCCAGGGATGTGGGCAGGGGTGAGCAGTGTTGGTGGTCTCTTCCGCTCTGCAGCCTCAGGAGTGCCCACCTGACCAGGCGGTTGGGTCTCTCTCTCACAGGGTCTGGGAGCAGAGAGCTGCTGCGGGCCGGGATCCGAGGGTGTGGGACTTCCGGTAAATACAGAACGTGCCCGGTCCTGGAGGAATTCTGCTTCCATGTGTCCCAAGCTCACCAGGCAGCTTTCTTGCAGCAGAAAAGTTGGTCTTACCTGTGGTCCCGAGGCTCAAGTTCGCTCGTGGTGTGCTGCCCACGGGCTCTCTGCTCTATTTTCATTTCTATGAGGTTTTGTGTGTCTGGTTTTATGTTGAAGTCATCGATCCATGTAGAATTGTGTTTTTTGCATGGTGATAAATGTGTATCTTGTTGCATTGTTTTACATGCAGACATTCAATTAGACCAGCACATGTGTTGAAGATGCTTTTTGTTTTTTATTGTATGGTTTTAGCTTCATTGTTGAAAATCAAGTTCTATAGGTAAGTAGGTTTATTTTAAGGTTTTTGATTCTATTACATTAGTCAATTTGTTTCTGTAACCATAACATGGAGCTTTTTTTTCTAACACTATTGCTCTGTAATACAGCTTGAAGTAAGGAATGGTGATTCCTCCACAGTTTCTTTTATTATTCAGGATTGTTTAGGCTATCCTGCGGTTTTGGTTTTCCATATGTAGTTGAGAATTTTTCTTTTCATGTCTTTGAACAATTCAGTTAGAATTTTGATTGGGATTGCTTTGCATTTGGAAATTGCTTTTGGTAAGATAGCCATTTTCAGCATGTTGATTCTTCCTATCCATATGAGTATTTAATTTGGGACAGTGGAATTTCCGTGCAATTTGTGGGGAATACACCATACTATGTAATAAATGATTGCCTCCAGAACTTCCTTGCAGAAATTATAAACCTAATAAAATATTTTAGAAGGGAAAAGAAAAGGTCCATGTAGTCAAAAGTAGATGATAAGTTAATAACTGAACTTCTTGTCCCCTAGTGACAACAGGTTTTGCATACAAAATTGACTTAATTTCCCTAAGTTCTCCAGAAATGTAATATATAATTCCATGTGACACATCTTAATTTCCTTTTGTTAACATTATTTCTTTTATTTTTTGAGATTATAATAAAAAGCATCATTCTACCCCTCAATTTCTACCCACTAAACTTTCTAACACAGTACAGCCATCTTTTCAGATTACTTGTATTTGTGTTTGTGTGTATATGTACATATAACATTCTAATTTTATATAAAATTACTTGTATGTATGTTTTCATGCCTACACATTTGGCATTAGATAACCAATTGATGTCTTCTTCCCTGGAAAATAATATATCTCCCTCTTTTCGCATTCCATACTTGACTATACTTGTGTGTTTGTGTGTGTGTGTGTGTGTGTGTGTGCTTGTGTGTGTGTGTGTGTGTGTGTGTGTGTGTGTGTGTGTAGGATTGAGACCTCTTGAGTTTTTCCCCATCTACATTATCTTGTATATTATTGCCTCTGTTCTTCTCATGTTTAGGAAGTCTTAGCAGTGAGACATGTTATGGCTTCTGATATTCCCAGGAGACATACTCTTACTACAAAAATCCCTGTTCCTCTGGGTCTTACAATCTATCCACCAGTCCTTCTAAATTTCTGAGCCTTAGGGATAGGGTATCTGTCATAGGTGTATTCAATAGGACTGAGTGCCATGACTACATTTTGACTGAATGTGATTTTTCTGTAATTATAGGCATCTTTTGCAATGATAATTTTCCTTGATAAGGAGAAAGAACTGACTTTATGAGTGGGTATAAGGATAAATATTTAAAATATAGTTAGCTATTTATTAGGCATGATATCATTGTGTACTGTGTAAAGATTATTTTCATATTATTCAAATTTTGCTGTCCCCATATCGAGTTGCAATCTCGACATGGCACTGCAATGTTTATTCTAAACTTTTGCTGAGTAAATGCTGTGTAACCCTTACTCAGCATTACTTCTTTGATATGTCAATGAAAGCTGTTCTGCCAAAGGTTGGCCAACAAAAAGAATGGGGCTGGACATTCAATCCCATCCAAGGGAGGGAGAGAGAGAGAGGATTAGGCCTTTGACAAAATACAATATCTGTTCATGTTAAAAATCTTGCAAAGACCAGGAATTAAATGCACATATCTAAAGATAATAAAGCAGTATACAGGAAACTAACAGAAAACATCCAATTAAATGGAGAGAAATGTGAAGCAATTTTTCTCAATTCAGGGACAAGACAAGGCTGCCAATTCTCTCCTTAATTATTCAATATAGTTCTCAAAATTATTGCCAGAGAAATTAGACAGCAAAAGGAAAACAAGGGGATATAAACTGGAAAGGAAGAAGGCATAGGATCACTATTTTCAAATGATATGGTAGTACATATAAGCAATCCAAAAATTATACCAGAGAATTCCTATAGCTGATAAACAAGTTCAGCATACAAAAGTAACTCAAACAAATCACTATACAAACCATAAATGGGTTGAAAAATTAGAGAAATAACACCCTTTATAATAGCCACAAATAATATCAAATACCTTGAAGTAAGTCTAACCAAGCAAGTAAAAGAACTATATAACCAGAACTTCAAGTCCCTACAGAAAGAAATCAAAGTAAACCTCAGAAGGTAGAAAGGTAGAAAGATCTCCCATGTTTGTATATCAGTAGGATTAACACTAAAAATGGCCATCTTAACAAAAGCAATCTCCAGAGTCAATGCAATCCCCATTAAATATCAACATAATTCTTCACTGACATAGAAAGAGAAATTTATATAAGAATATGAAATAAAAACACATCCTTAATGTCATTTATATCTCCCACCTTACTTTCTCTATGACCCTCCTCACTACTCTCTAGTTAAAGTTCCCCTGTTTTTATAACTAGCATCTTAGCACCTGTATACTGTATACTATTTATTATCCCATTCACCCCTTAGCAGTTTGTGAAGACTTTCTTGAATCACATTATTCTCTCTTTATCCTTTCTCTCCCATGGTCTCTTCTTCCTCTCTTGTTTTGTGTTTGGTAAATAAGTTTATATATTCCAATTGAAATATTTGTAGTTAGGATGCACACATCAGAGAAAACTTGCAGTGTTTGTCTTTCTAGGTCTAGATTAGTTCACTCAGTATTTTTTCCAGTTCTTTTATTTCCATTCGAATTACATCACTTTATTTTTCACTATAGATAAATAGAATTTCATCTTGTTAATGTCCATTTTCATTGCCTATTCATTAGTTGAAGGCCATTTAGGTTAATTGCATTTTATAATGATAAAAGAGTGCCAAAGAATGTGGCTGAGCAAGTATCTGTATAGTTGGATGTTAAATGTTATGGCCATATGTTAAGAAGTAGTATAACTGAATCATATGCTATATCTACTTTTAGCTTTTTGACAACTCACAACATAATTTCTCAGAGAGGTTAATCCAATTTGCAAAACTACAATCAGTGAATGAGTTCCTCTTTACTCACACCCTCATCAGCTTTCAATTGAAAAAGTTTATTTTTCTTGCTCTTAGCCAATCTGACTAAGGGAAAATGTAATCTGTGGTAGTTTAAATAAGAATGGCCCCCACAGGCTCATATATTTGAATGTTACTCACCAGGGAATGTGACCCTTTGGTAAGATTAGGAAGAGTAGGATGTAGGGCCTTGTTAAAGGAGGTGTGCCACTGGGTTTGAGGTTCAAGATTTCAAAAGTCCATGAAGGGCCCAGTCCTTCTCTGCCTGTGACTCAGGATGTAGCTCTCAACTGCTCTTCCAGTGCCTGTCTGCCTGCCACCATGTCCACATCATTGGACTCAGTCTCTGAAATTGTAAACAGGATCCAATTGAACATTTTCTTTGAGAAGAGTTGCCTTGGTCATGGTGTTCCTGCAAAGAAATATAAAACACAAGTACAAAAATCTCAAAGTTACTTTAATTTGCATTTCCATAATTTCTAAAGACATTGGATACTTTTTGAGATATTTGCTAACCATTTTTTTTAGTGAGTAATTTGTCTTCTTTACTCATTGGTTCATTTAGTTCTTCATATATTCTGGATATTAATCCTCTTAATATTGCTGGCAAATATTCTCTCTCACTCTTTGGACTTCTTATTTACTCTGTTTATTGCCTCCATAATTGTACAGAAGCTTTTAGTTTTATAAGGTTGTATTTTTTAAAGGTTATACTAATTCCTGAGTGAATAGATTTCTATTTTAAATCTCTTTCTACATCTATATCTTACAGGGTACTGTTAGTATTCTTCTTCTAGCAGTTTTAGCATTTTTAAGTTTCATATTGAGGTCTTTGATGCATTTGGAGTTGATTTATTTCTGAATAATAAATATGGGTCTAATTTCATTCTTCTACATGTGCATATTCAGTGTTCATAAACCATTTTTTGAAGATACTTTCTTTAATGAAGAGTGTTTTTCTTGCATCTTTGTGAAAATATCAGATGGCTGTAATTTTGTGCATTCTTGCTTAGGCCTTCTGTTTTATTTCATTTTTCACATGTCAGCTTTTGTGTTAACACCATTCTATTTTCATTACTATAGCTATACTTCAAAACATCCCAGTATTCTAGTATTTAGTTACTTGTTGACAAAAGAAGATATAATTTTTCTTTCATTGTTCAGGTATGGAAACAACCATGGCTCCAGTCTTTCATATTTAAAGGGGAAGGGAAGGTGGAACATTATCAACTATAATGAAGCCAAATTGACCTGACATGGGTGATCTAATACTTTCTCCTCTCCACTGCTTCCCTGCAGTTGCATTGAGTTTCTTACTATTTTCAAGACATACCATGTTTGTTCAATACAGTTATATAGCTCTTCCATCTTCCTCATGATCTCCTTCTAAAATTTACTGACAGAAATGTTCATTAGTTCTCTGTCTAAAAGGAAAGATCCTCTTCAGCATTTTCCTTTATACTAACCAACATTTCATTTTGATTCATATTCATCATATTTTATGAGCCTTCTGTTTCTTGAGAAACTTGTAACAGACCTCAAAATAATATTTAACACAAAGTAAAGATTAGAGAAATGTGTTAAATAAATAATTGAGGTTTAGAAACATAACGACATGTAGTTTCTTTACCATGCTATCTCGTTTTATAGTGATAATAACTAAAACACATTCATTTATTATTATAAAACAAGTTTATCATATCATGAAGAAAGACAAATTCTTTTGACTTCTTATATTGAATAAGCATGTTCAAAAATATGAATAATTTTTAATTAAAGTGATCATGTTGGTATACTGTTTTGTGCATATTTATATCCTTCATTTTATATTCCTTCCTTTTATACTCATTTTACTTAATCTAACAAAAAGTAACAAGGGTGGTGAGGTGGCTCGGGCAATCGTTATTGTCTTGAAGACAGATGACCCAAGTTCAAATACTGAGACTCATAGGGTAGAAAGATAGAACAGGCTCCTGAAAGGTGTTCTTTGATTTACACTATGTAGCTTTCTCATGTTATATATGCCCAGGTGAGCACATGGGCACACATGCCTCCAAAGGCACACAAACATACATGGGTGTACCCATGTGCACATGCACATTCACACCTGCATGCAAGTACACCCACACAAATGTAATGAAAAAAGAAGAGATAAGTCACAAACTCTCATAGCCAATACGTGTGTGTGTGTGTGTGTGTGTGTGTGTGTGTGTGTGTGTGTGTGTGTAAACATCACTTTAATATCTTTTAATATCTGCTTTAAAACTTTGGTTAAAATCTGACAACCAGGGAGCCTGCATGTGTCTGACTTAAACACTCTGCATCTATCTTATAGATGTGTAACTTAGCCTTCTTATAGGAATCCTAGCAGTGGTAGCAGAGGCTATCTCTGATACCTTTGCCTGCTTTTGATACATTTTTCTTTCTACTCGGTTGCCTCATCTAGCCTTGATATGAAGGAAGTGCCTAGTCATATTGTAGCTTCATATAGCATGTTTGGTTGCTATCCTTGGAAAGCTTGCTCAGTGATAAAAAATAAGATGGAAAAAAAGATTGTGGAAGTTCAAGGTGCTACTAGAAGAGGAGGAATGAGGGAAAGTAGCAGTTTGTATGTAATATATGAGATAAGTGTAGAATAAAAATTATCTTAAAATTGGTTAATGTGTCAGCATATGATATTGATTTGTCTGGAGATATTGAAAAACTGTTTTAGTTACATTTTAGTGCCTGTGATCATTTTTTGTCATCTAAATATGTCAATGGCACACTAAATATTAAAGTAGAATGAAATACTTATGAATCCATTAATAGAAACCCTAGAAACCAGGAGAAAGCAAGAGATACAACTCCCTTTTCCATGTTCTAATATACTGAAGGGGCATGTTGTTGGTTTTCCCTGAAATATTCCTAGGTAACACAGCATTATAATGTGCTTTATAACACAACTGGCAATTTTGTAAAGAATGTAGCTTATAACAAATAAATCAAAGCTACACTTGAAATAAATATTTGTAAAAGATAAAAGTAGACTGAAAATAAGTCTATTATAAAAGTATAAAGAATATGAGTTGTATGTAAAATGTTTACAAGTTATAGCTTTAGGGAAATATGAATGATTACATATTTTAATTGTATAAACCACTAACATGTGGAAAAATTATCTTAAGAATGACATTGGAAATGCAAATATTAGTATTTTTTATTGCTGAACTTAGAAAATTTTCTCCAGAAGATCATTGATTTTTGTACTTAAACATATACATATATAGAAATGAAACTAATGTTAAACATGTTTTAATTGTAAAGAATCAACTTTGTACCTGCATATAACTGTAGTTCTCTCCCTCATCAAAGAATATTTTCTTTGTAACAGTTGGAAACCATTACAGAAAAACACAATCAAAATGCAGATTTGTTGTGCCCAATCCCCACTTATATACCAACAACATAATTCTTTTACTTAACTCTTGGATAATTGCAGAAGACGGGAAGAAAGAAAGAAAGAAAGAAAGAAAGAAAGAAAGAAAGAAAGAAAGAAAGAAAAAAAGAAAGAAAGATTGATTGATTGAAAGAGCCAGAGTAACAAGAAACTTGCTGTGAAATTCTGTCTCTAAGACATGTTTGAAATGCTACAGCCATGAATCCTCAACAACATGGGGTTGACTAATCAAGACGTAAAAAAAGAAGACACTCATAGACATGAGAATATGGAAAAAGGATTTACATAAGAAAAGAACAATGTACATTAAATAATATTGACAGAAGGAGGAATAATTTCCAGAGGAATGAACACCCCAATCGGTTATGCAATACAAAAATGATTATGCATAAAAACATACATATAAATATATATATATATATATATATATATATATAATGGATAGGGAAGTTGAACATGATCTAAAATCAAACTAGAAATTCAACTTCATTTGAAACATTTATATACAACAATGAAAATAAATAAATAAAATCTTTATACAAACTGCAAAGATAATCTTACTACATAATTTTAAGAAACCATCACACATCACATAGGGGTTGGGGAATTTAGCTCAGTGGTAGAGCACTTGCCTAGCAAGCGCAAGGCCCTGGGTTCGGTCCCCATCTCTGAAAAAAAGAAAAAAAACAAAAACAAAACAAACAAACAAAAAAGAAACCATCACATAGTAAATGCTCCAATATTCATTTAATGATGAACTTATTATAAACAAAATTCTTATGGTTTTATAAATGAAGATAGCATTTATTTCTGGGTAAAAGTGGTAGAAGATTATGAGGATTTAAATGGGTCTTTTGACCATTTCAGTGCCCTATTTCAATATTATAATGTGATTTTAAACTATTTCTTAAATTATGGCTTATCACATTTTCAGTGTTTTTCTTAAAAAAGAATATAAATATAAAACTCAACATTAGTAATTCTGGATAACATCATTTACTTCAGAGTTTTAACATGATGTGATGGTTTACAAATGCTTGGCCCAGTGAGTGGCACTTTTAGAAGGTTTGACCTTGTTAGAGGAAGTGTGTCAGTGTGCAGTGTGCTTGGAGACCCTCCTACTAGCTCCTCCTAGGATGCTGAGTCTGTTCCTTGCTTCCTTCAGGTAAAGATGTAAAACTTAGCTGTATGATGCGTGCCTGAATGTTGACATACCCCCACCTTGATGTAATCGACTAAACCACTGAACCTGTAAGCCAGTCCGA
The DNA here is from genome assembly GCF_021556685.1 of Rattus norvegicus. Taxonomy (NCBI): domain Eukaryota; kingdom Metazoa; phylum Chordata; class Mammalia; order Rodentia; family Muridae; genus Rattus; species Rattus norvegicus. The sequence goes on along the minus strand of NC_141554.1, from coordinate 52,154,397 downwards.
ATTAAATATTACCCTTTACATTGGTCATGGTGTCTGTTCACAGTAATAAGACCTTAACTAAGACACATGTTTAATTTTTTTTAAAGTAGGGAAACACCAGAGGAATTAATAAAACCAGGAATATATTCTGTAAGACAAATAAAAAACAAAAAAAATAGTGAAAGATTAATTCACCTTACAAACCAATATCAGCCCATACTCTCCTCCTAGTTCATCTCTTTCACACCTCCTAACTCCACTCTGCCTTCCCCTTCTCTGAGAAGGAGGAGACCCCCTGGGTATCACCACCCCATATCACATTGCTGACTGTAGGCTTAGGCACACTATCTGTCACTGAAGCCTGAAAAGGTACCCCAGTTAGGAGAAAAAGATCCACAGTCTAGCATGAAATTCAGGAACAGCTCTTGCTTCAGTTGTTGGGGAAGCCTCATAAAGACCAAGCTCTCATAAAGACCAAGCTGCACATTTGCTACATTTTTGCAGGCAGTTAAGATCCAATTCATTCTTGCAGTTTAGTTAGTGGTTCAAAACACTAAAGGTATAAAAAAGAGAAAAGTATTAAAAGCTACAAAGGAAAAAGGCTAAGTAACTTATAAATTCTTTCCTACTAGAATTGCACCTGATTTCATTACAGAGACTAAAAACAAGAAGGACTTGTACAGATGTTCTACAGACTCTGAGACCATTGACGCCTTTCCAAACTATTATAGACAGCAAAACATTCAAGTAAAATAGATGGAGAAAATAAGACACTCCATGATAAAAAATGTTCGCCGGTATCTATATACAAATTTATCCCAAAAGAATGTATGAAAGTAAAATTTATACCAGAGCATGGGGCTCCAAGTGGTGGAGGTAGAGAAAGGACTGAAGGAGCTGAAGGGGTTTGCAACTTATAGGAAGAACAATATCATCCAACAAGACCCCCAGAGTTCCCAAGGACTAAACCACCAACCAAAGAGTACACAAAGAGGGACCCATTGCTCCAGCCACAAATATAGCAGAAGATAGACTTGTCGGACATCAATGGGAGAAGGGGCCTTTGGTCCTGGGAAGGCTTGATGTCCCAATATAGGGAAATGCCAGGGCATCCAGGGTCACAGCAAGGTAAGAGAATCAAAAAAGTTATTCCAAGCAGATGGGCATGAAAATCCAACATTTATAGCAATTTTAATATCTAAAAAACTAGACTTCAAAACAAAACCCATCAGAAAGATAAGGAAAGAAACATAATCATGAAAGAAAAATATCCACCAAAAGGATACTTTAATTTTTAACATATATGCACAAAACACAAAGGTCCACAAGCTCAAAAAGAAAAGAAAACAAACAGAAAAAATACAAAACAATCAAACAAATAAGAATACTGCTATAGCATAAATCACATACAGACCCTCACAGAGAGATAGTGGATTACATAAATGTACCACTCTCACCAATAAACAGGTTATCCAGAGAGACACTAAACATAGTAATGCTGGAACAAACTGATATCATAAACCAAGGGGATTGATCAGATATTTAAAGGAAATTTCACCTAATGAGAAAAATAATATAACTTCATAGCACTTCATGGAAGATTTCCCAAAACTGACCACATACCAAGGCAGAAAACATATCTTAAAAAAGATCAAAGAAATTTAAAATAACACCTTATTGCTTATCTGACCACCATAGATTAAAACTACATGCCATTAACAGAAATAACAAAAAGCATAAAAACTCATGGAAACCGAGAAACTTACTACTGAATATAAAACTGAGACTGATATTAAAATAGAAATGTAAAACTTTCTAGAGTTGAATATAAACATAACATGATATGCCCAAATGTTTGTGAAAATAATGAATGTGTAAGTGAGTAAGAAGTTCATACTACTAAATACCTACATAAAAACAGTTGGAGAGATCTTATATTGGAGAGTTAATGTTGGATTTTAAAACTGTAAAATAAAAATAAAAAATGATACCCCAAGTATATAGATGCAGAGAAACTATCAAATTTAGGGTTAGAATCAATAAATTACATCAAACAAAATTTGAGAAATATGTTAGTAACCTAGTATCATATCAGAAAGCTCTAGAAAAGAAGAAATAATAACCAAATGGAATGGATAGCATGAAATAGCCAGACTTCAAACCAAAATCAAGAAAATAGGGGAAAATCAACAACAAAATAATAATAATAATAATAATAATAGTAATAATAGTAATAATAATAATAATAATAATAATGATAATACCTCCAAAATCAATGATATAAAGAGCTGGTTCTTTGAGAAAATCAATAAGATTGTCAAATTTGTAGCCAAATTAACTAATAGATAAGACTCAAATTACCTTCATTAGCGACCTTATGAGAGAAAAACTGACACTGAAGAAATTCATAGAAACAGAAAGACATATTCTAAAAACCTATACTTCAAAAAATGAAAAATCTAAAAGAAATTAATAATTTTCTCAGAATATACCACCTGCAAAAGTGAAGATAACTCATATAAGGAATTTAGTCTCTGGTGAATTTATAACCATATTGACAATCCCCTGTGAAATAAAAGCATTCGTTAAAAGTCTCCCCACACCCTAAAAACAAGGTCAGATGGATTCAGCTTAGTATCCTACCAGACGTTCAACTGTGAATTACTGCTGATATTTCTCAAATTATTCTACAAAATAAAAAGAAAAGAAACATTGCCCTGTTTATTCTATGAGAGAATAGATACCCTGAGCCACTAATCACATAAAGATCTAACAAAAAGTATTACCAACCAATTTTCCTTATGAACATAAATGAAAAAAATTAATAAAATACTTGCAAACTGAATCCAAGATCAAAAGATTATCCCCAATGACCAAGTTGTCTTCATCTCACAGACATAAGGATGATTCAACATGCATAAATTGATAAATGTAATTCACAATATAACCAGTCATAAAAAAAGCAAGAAAACATATGATTATCTCATTAGATGTAGAAAAGGCCCTTGATTAAATCTAACACCTCTTCATGATAAAAGTCCTGGAGAGATTATGGATATAAAGGGCACAGCACAACTTAGTAAAGGCAATTTTCCAGCTAACCTATAGCCACTATCAACTTAAGCGAAGAAAAACTCAAAGTAAGTCGACTATAATCAGAAATACCAAGCCTATTCAATATAATACTTGAAGTCTTAACTAAAGTAGTAAGACAATTGAAGGAGATCAAAGGGATACAAATTAGAAGGAGAGAGGTTGATGTAGTCTGTTTTAGACAATATGATATTATACATAAGCAATGATAAAGGAAAAATACGATTGTATACATAAGTGATCCTTTCATGGATAAACACTTTCAGTAAAGTAGCTGGGTACAAAAATGACTCAAAAATTAGTTGACCTCCTAGATACAAATAACAATTGACTGAGAATGAAATTATTGAAAATACTTTTCACAGTAGCCTCAAGTAACACAAAATACCTTTGGGCAACTATAACCCAATCAAGTGAAAGAAAATGAATGGGATGAAGGAAGGCATTGCTAAAATTACGGGTATTTTGATGGGAAGTATGGAAAACTAAAACAGAAGTTTCCTCAAATAAATAACTATATGAAGCCAATGTAAACAATGTCACCAAATAACCGTGCAGACAGATCCCCAACTGAACATCTCTTATCACCAAATTAGGACTCCTTTATCAGGATCGGGTTTCATCTAATTGAGTTGTTGGCCAAAGTGGTCTGCATTGGTCTTTACAAGATGGATTTCTGAAACTGAAAGGACAATTGGAGGCATGTAGATTGATGCCTATGCAGGTGAAAGCATACACAAAATAAAATGAGGCCTGTCATTGGATGAGAAGGAAGGGAGGTGGGAAAAGAGGTTTTAGAAGGAGAGGGAGAAGTAGAAGAGGAGAGGGAGACAACATGGAGGCAGACATAAATGATCCTTGCCATGTATGTATACATAGATACAGATTGTTACAAATATTTAAGGAATGGATTTCTATAGGTCAATTTATCTTATCTAAGTGGACAGTTTATATCTTTTTATCTTTATCAAGTTTATTGTATGGATGTATTGGATTGAGAATTTAACATATAAATGTGATTGATAAATTATAGCTTATTAAGTGTTGATTACACTAGGTAGTTGGGAGTTTATCCTTTAACTACCAGAGGATGTTTGTTGGGAGTATACACAGAGTCCATGGCAGGGAATCACTATAGGCCAGCCCATTCTGGACTTCTAGAGCACTGATTTTACGAGGTAGCAGGAACCCACAGCTAGCAGAAAGCCACTGGGAGAGATGCTAATCAGAGATAAATTATGGTTATTGCCATGTGGCCCTATTGGTGCCAGCACTAACTCTAGGTGCCAGCTTGGCAAGGTGCTCCCTGGAATGGCACAAAGACTGGCTGGATCAGAGAGTACTTGGTAGCAACATGGGGTGCCTGAGATAAAGATACCTGGCAGTACCTTGTGGCCCTACAGGTCCCAGCATTATCACAGGTTAAAAGGTTACCATTTTTAATATTTACTGAAACAAAGACATGTCCATTCATAACCTTGTAGGTATCTCCAATTGATAGCTTCTTGAGAATGAAAAAATAGTTTCTTTTAATGGAATTTCATTGGGGAAACCAGCCACTCTTAAGGGTAGGCAGTAGATAGAAAACAGAAAAGGAACACAGCAGTGTCTTAAGAGGACATACATACATTAGGGTGTATTTTGTTTTGTTTTGTTTTGTTATGCTTCATTTATTTCCTACCTTATAAATATTTTGAATATATTATGGTTTATGGTTTTAAATTTTATGAAGTTTCTGAATTGTGAATGTGTATACATCTCCATCTCTATGTGTTCCTTATGCTTTTTCTTTGACTCTTTTTTTTCCTTTGGTTAAATTTCTTTAAATTGATTTTTTTACTTATCTTAATTTATTTGATTATTGCTTCTTAGGTGTCTGTTTTCTAAGGTGAGACAAAATGGGTATAGATGCAGATGAGTGTAGAGGTGGGGAGAAACAAAAGATGAAAGGGGAAGAGAAGTTCTAATCTGAATATATTATATGAAAAATCTTTTTTAGTAAAATAAAAAATTACAAAATATACAATAGGACAATTGTAAAGAAGTCATCTAGAAACGAAATGATACCTTAAACTTCTCAAAAACTTAAAATTAACTGATTTAAGTTCATTGGGTCCAAAAACAAAACAAAATGAAATGGATGTGAGCAAGGGACTTGTAGGGAGGAAGTGTGAAAGAGACAAAGAAGAGAGTGGGGAGTTAACTAAAGGCCAATGCCATCATTTAATCACTGAATTGAGAATTGACCCCCATTGAAGGAATCTTACAAAGGACTGAAAGAGCTTGAAGGGGCTTGAGACCCCATATGAACAACAATGTCAACCAACCAGAGCTTACAGGGACTAAGCTACTACCCAAAGACTATACATGGACTGAACCTGGACTCCAACCTCATAGGTAGCAATGAATAGCCTACCTAGTAAGAGCACCAGTGGAAGGGGAAGCCCTTGGTCCTGCCAAGACTGAACCCCCAGTGGAGGTGATTGTTGGGGGAAGGGTGGTAATGGGGGGAGGATGGGGAGAGGAACACTCATAGAGAAGGGAGGGGGAGAGGTTAGGGGATGTTGGCCCAGAAACTGGGAAAGGGAATAACAATTGAAATGTAAATAAGAAATACCCAAATTAATAAAGATGAAAAACAATTTTAAAAAAGAAACCAAATGGATTATACACATGAATTACATTATCAAAGAAAATTTTATTTGATCAAAAAATTAAACTATAGTAAATCTCAAGAATTTACATGAAAGATATCATAATTAAAGATAAAGGACAATGAACTTATCTGTGAGAGGAACCAGAAAGAAATGGCCCATTAGTGATGATGATGCAACAACTCTAATCATAGCACATATTTTATCTGGAATAGTAAAGTAGTAAATCACCTTTTAAGAAAAAAATATTCAACTCCAAGTTATAGGACAGATAAAGTTATCATTTTGGAATTAAGACAAAAATAATATTCCTAGACTAAAGAAAACAAGTGAATGGGGTACTTCCTTACCTGTTCTGCATCATGCTTCCTTCTTAATTAATTTAATTGTTACATTATATTGGAAATCAAATCCAAGAAGTTCCATATGCTAAGCAATTGTTATACCACAGAGCTATAGGCCATAGACCTAAGGGTATACCAAATATTCTGCTAAAAGAACATAGTAATAAAATGACACTTAAGATGTTATATCCATAGATTAGTGTCTCACTCAACCAAATTCAGATGAGTGTTTGCCTGCAATAGATGAGAAAAAACACAGAGACCCAAAGTCTGAGAGTATCCAGACTTAAATACCTTGGAACACTTAGCACTAAATGGGATGCCTCCATTTAACACCACCCTTTGGGGCTCAGGAAACCTTGCAGAAGAGACTGGAAGATTGGCATAGTTCATGGGGATGGAAAACACCAAGGGTACAGTGAATTCTAGACACAACAGGGATGGCATATGTATTACTTACAGACACTGTAATAGCATATCTTATACAGGTCCAAGCCAGATGGAGTCAGTGCTGAGAGGATAAGTATACAAAGACATCCACCTGTCAGACAGAAGTTACTTCAAAATGACACCAACTCACAAAGGAAAAAGTTTTCTCCAATGGAGTCTCACTTCATATACAACCATATTTAATGGAGGTCCCATGCTTACCTTAAATGAATAACACAAAACTAAATGATATTTTTGGAAAAAAATTATTTCATAATTCTTTGTTTGGACTTTTTCTTACACTTGTCTTTTATTTATTAATTGTGGTTTTTGATTTTCTTCTTTTCACGGTTTTGTGTGAGTGTGCATGTATGTGTAATTCTCATGCTTCCCCTTCCCACTTTGTTTGCTTTGATTGGTTCTAATTTGTTTTGTTTTTTATTAGCTAGTACTAAAATATCATCTCTCTCAAAATAATTAGTAGATAGTATAGATTTGTTTCAATCTATTTGTATTTGTGGATTTTATAATGTCTGTAAAAACACTAAAACAATCTATTAATAACCAATAACATGACAAGTGCATATGTAAGGTGTTGCAACTAATTTCCTCAAGGAAATTAACATTTAGAACTTACCTTTAGTAAATGTCACTTTAATTTCCTCAGATTATGAGAAGCCATGAGAACTGTATCTAGACTTTATGAACACATGACTTAGTCTGAGCCCAGAGCTTTTCTAGCTAATTATTCCAATCCTAGGCTTGGAAGCTTTTAGCCTTCATACAATCTAATCTTCTGTAGTCCTGAACCATGAAGGCTTTAACTTCAAGCCTCTGTCTGGTATCCTAGGCCTAGAATATTTTAGCCTGAAAGACTAACTACTGAGTAAGCGCAGTCTTTCTAACATTTTGTGAACTCTGACTGTCTGATTCAACTAAGCTGCTCTGGTTCAAATTCCTCTCTAAGCTGCCTGACTCATTTCAGCTTGTGAGTTAATTGCTCTGCTTGAAAAAACAGCCTCTGAACCTACCAACTGAACTCACTGACTGCACTAACTGAACAGAAAGGAATGGAACTGCAAGAACTCAATTGAACTCAACTGCATTCAAGTGAACTGAACAAAAGACAACTAGATTCAACTGAACTGCACTATACTCAAGTGAACTCTCCCTACAATGCCCTTAAGAAGTCTCTCTTTCCTGTCTGTTCTAGTGATATTTAGCACACTCTAGCTCATATTCTTTTTAGTAAATCTTTCTATGATTCATCACTTTGTCTTCCCCTCAATTAGACACCACTACTTGGGATTTAAGGTGTGCACTAAAGGAATGTAGGTATTCTAGCCAGAAGGATTAAAGGTGTGTCTGTATTCTAGCCATATCCCAAAGACCTAGGTCTTTGGATGTGAACCCTTGCTAGGGTAGCTGTGTTGCTGGAATAAAATTCCTCTACAAAAATTTCCATTAAATATTTTTGTTCATGATTGTTAAATATTTAATAAAACATGAAAAGCAGTATGAAATAGTGTCAGGAGTCATCATAGGACAAGCTTATCACTAGGAACTGATCTTCCTGAGATCTACAAAAGACCAACATATACAATGGGAATCCAGCAGGCAAGGTTCAGGAGAAAATCATTTTAGGAAAGATTCTTGTTGTTACTATGATTTTCCTTATATTATTAAACATATATAACAATATATAACAATCACTAGGTTTTAGCCCAATCTTTTGAGAAGGTCTACTACGATATACTGTCTTGTAGTGATGCTATATAGACAAATACATGACTTAATTATTTATGATGATTCTATAAGAATTTCTAAAATTATATCAGTATTTATTAAGTTCTATTATAGTGGAACTGTTAAAGGTCTCTTCTGACAATCAAAACTGCAATGAAAACTCTGCAAGTCTCCTATTGTGTCACAAGTGAATTGCTTCTAGATAGTAACCAGACTTTCTACCACTCAGAGCACATTCCAAGAGGTTATAAAACCATTAACCAAAGGTCATAAAAAGGGAACTAACAATTTATTTAGGGTGCTAGGACAAAAGATAAAATATGGACTGGGTTTATCTATACAAAACTTTACTAATAACTTAGTTATGGTTTTTAACTTCCAATGAACCTGTGGAGCTGTGACAGATGAGTGTTTAGGCTCCTTGTGGATACAAAGGAACATGTAAATGTTCATTGTTTTAAACTTCTTGTTAGATTTATGATTTGAATTTTTGTAAATTTGTGATGAACAATTACCGTGTGATCATATATTCTGAAAGGTGTATGAGGACAAAGAGAAGAGTGCAAGAAAAAGTTTCTCCTGCCCTGCTTAGTATCTTTCTGCTTTTCCCCCATTTCTTAGAGAGCTTTCATAGGAAGTCTTTTACAAGTTAATGATAAATGCTATAATCACTTTTCAAAATGTTTTTTTTTCTTCCTGTGAAGTTTACTAGCAGACTGTAACTTAAAGCTGTGCAGTTCCTGTTCAGATAGAACAAAGATCCCCTGCTGTTAGGCTACAGGTGTCAATCATCTAACCCAGGAGCTTTTCATCCTCAGAAAGAGCATGAAAGTTCTTAGAACTTTTTAGAAGTTATCATAAGCATTTCAGTAAAGTTGAAGAGCTAGAACATTCAGAGGCCATCAGCAGTACTTAAAGTCACACAAGAATCCTACTCTATGTCTCATCGCAACCCACTCCAGGCCAGGAGGCTCTCAGCAAAATAAAATTAAAGACTGTAAAATGTATAAACAATAATAAAATGAACTGAACTTTACAAGATAGTTCACATAATCATCTTTATTCTTCACACCCTGACTTCTCAAATTTTGTATGTGATAACAAATTTCAAGTCCTTATAGTTATTAATCTATTTGTTTACCACTGCTGAAGTTCTCTGGGTTTTTTTAAAGTAGGATCTTTTTTGAAGCTTTCAATGGGCCATAATGTAAGTGAGTCTGACATTGGGTATGAGCTTTAAATGTCATTCCAACATATTTCTGATACATTTTGGAAGCATTAAAAGAGGTGAGGCAGCCCTTGGTTTTATCAGTTTAGTGGGATATTAATTGTATAGCCTAAACATTTTAATAAGGGAGAAAGACCTTGGAATTATATTTGAATTAGATGAATGTTCAAATAAGTCATCTATGTTTTCTACCCTCTTTACATATCTCATGAAGGAGAATACATGACAAAAATGGAAGCAAAGATCAGAGCTATTTCATATTCAAGTCTGTTGAATTTAATGTACAAATTAATGACAGTACTTGATAAAAGATAAAATAATGAAGACAAATATGAAACTAAAAAGAATATCATGAGTGGGCATAGACCAATATGGTCTTGGAAAACAGAAACAGTTATGTTTCAAATATAATTAACAATTTTCTTCCTAATTTTAGTTCTTCAATATTTATGTATGACATATTTCTCTTCGTAGTCTTCTTACTTTCTTCTATATTATGTAAATGGTGGCACAGAACAGGAAAGAATATTGAAACAATTTTGATTGAAATCACAGTACTTTATTTAAGGGGACATTTTCAAGTTGGTTGATGGTAAAGTCTATAAACCAACAATTTCTTTTGTCCTTTGTTTTATTTTTAAAGTTTTTTTTATATTTAATTATGCTGTATGTGGGACAGGAATGAACATGCTGTTGCATATCCCCAGAGAGTTCAGAGGCAGATATCAGATATCCTGGAACTGGAATGATAGACAATTGTGTCCCATGTATACATGTATTTAGTTCTTAGAACTAAATTCAGTCTTCTACAAGAGTAGTAGAAGAGTGCTGAACTATCTCCCAAGAACAATTATTTCTTATTTTACTAGTTGTATGTTGTTTCTCCTATTTTACTTTTCTTATCTTTATCACTATTTCTTCCTACCTAGCTTCAAATCACTCATCCTTTCACTCCTTGCACTCTTTTGCTTGGTTCCAACATTCCTTAATATCTTTCTTTGAAATTTAAATTTGACAAGAATATAAAAGATATTGTTGTAGAATCAGCTCTCATCTTAGCACAATTTAGAGAACCTGTGAAGAGGTAACCTTAACTGAATAATTGCCCAGATCAGATTGGCTTGTAACCTTGTCTGTGAGGTACTTTCTTAATTGATTATTGACCTTGGAGAATAGAGACTTTGTGGGCTCTGCCATCCCTGGGCAGAGTAGTCTGAGCTTTACATGAAAGGAAGCTAAATGAGACTGTGAGAGAAAGTACATAAGCAGTGTTCATCATGGCTTTGATTCAAGATCAAAATTGAGTCCTTTGATTTGGCTTCCCCTAATAAGACCTGCCCTGGAACCATCGACATACAAAACTTCGTTCATTTGTTCATTATTTCTTTCTTTTTTTTTTAAAGAAGAGTTTAATGTTAGAAGTGTAAATCCTGGCGATATATTGTTACATTTACACAGTAAGACTGAACAGACAAAGTGTTATGGATCAAAATAATCTGCAAAAACAATACAAAATGTCAATTGTTATGTCCTCAAAGATGGCTGAATTTAGGATTTCTGTCTGTATAAATTGTGGGTCTGATGACTCTCAATCAAGTTCCTGAAACATGGACCCTAAGAACCCCAATATCCATACAAAGGATATGTGGATCTTAAGCAAATTTTATAAATGGCTGTATCCATATAACTTTCCCTTGAGTCCTTGCTATAGTTTCTGTTGCCTGTAGATGACTTAGGAAGCAAGAATCATTGTGTACTTTGCATCTCTAAGTCTACACAATTTCATTCCATTGGACAAAATTGGTTTTACCCTTCCAAGCAGTTGTAAATGACAGATCAGATTCTAACCTTTTCTAGTGCAATGGTTTCAACCTAAGAGTCATGACTTCCTTGGCGGAAGAACCACCTTTTCACAAGGGACTCTGAAGAAAATAGGATAACACAGATATTTATATTACTATTTATAACAGAAGCAGAATTATAGTTGTGAAGTAGCAATGAAAATAATTGTATGCTTGGGGAAAACATTAAAGGGTCAAAACATTAGAAAGGTTGAGAACCACAGCCATAGGCTAGGTGTTTATTTATTCCTTCATTCATATTATTAAAACATAACAAACTAACGTATAAGATGCCATATGTGTTTGAAAAAACAAACTGAAGGAAAAGGACCCAAGAGAAGTCTCAAGAACCAGAAACCCACTCATTCACACTCTCAGAAATATTAAAAAAATTAATCTTTAAGCAATAATATAAACACAGAGGGCCTGGTCCAGACCCATGCAACTTCAGTATCTGCAAGATCGTAGAACTTTGCTTTTGTTAAGTTACTCGGCCTTGTTTTCCAATTGTACTACATCCACTCAGGCTCTTACATACTGTCCGCCTCCTCTATGATGGGGTTCCCTGAGCTATGAGAGGAGGCATTTGATGGAGACATTCTATTTAGGACTAAGAGTTCCAAGTCTTTCACTCTTTGCTTAATGTCTATCTGTGTGTATCTGTATTTGTTCCCATTTGCTGCAGAAGAATGCTTCTCTGATGATGACTAAAGAAGGCAATAATCTGTGAGTATAGCAGAATATCATTAAGACTTATTTTATCAATACATTTTTTACATTTTTTAGAACAGTCTTATTTGGTTTTGCACTAAATTCATGGGCAATCTAGTCTCTGGCTATTGGCCAATCAAGCAGTGTTGGGTATGGGTAACATTTCATATAGAGGTCTTAAGTCAGATCAGTTATTGGTTGGTCACTCTGGTAAGCATCCTGCCTCTGTTGACCTAGCATGTTTTGTAGGTAATACAATACTGTAAACAACAGTTTTGTGGATTACTGTTTGTTTGTTAACAAAGAAACTATTACATAGAGTTCAAGGTTCTATGTAGGCACCAGCTCAAAGTCTTTATGTTAAATGAGCTGTGTATGTATTTTCTTCAGCAATAGGAACTGCTATAAGGCTGTAGAAAGCAATATACATATAGTCTCGGGAACATCCAGGACAGTTTGGGGATTTCTGTAGGGTTCATTTAGCAAATAATTATACATAACCCACTCCTGGTACGGGGAAATTTAACTGACAAGAGAGGCTGAATTAAGATTCTATTGCACCCATAATTGGTAATTTCATATAGATCATCTTCATATATGTGTATATTTAAGGAGGTTTCTACTACATCAGATTTCTATGCTATCCTCAAGTGCTCCTTTGTTTTAGCTGAGCCTACTCTCAATCCATGTCTTCCCTACATTCTCCTCCAACTCTGAACTCCCCAAATCATCCAATTAATTACCTTTACAATTCTTTTTTATTGGATTTTTAAAATAAATTTCAAATGATATACCCTTTCCCGGTTTCCCTTCCATATGCCCCTGATTCCATCTCCCTCCACCTTCTTCCATACAGGTGTTCCCCCTCCCCAACCACCCCCCACTTCCTGCCCTGACGTTCCCCTACATTTGGGCTTCTAGCCTTGGCAGATCCAACAGCTTCTTCTCCCATTGGAGCCCAACAAAGACATCCTCTACTACATATGCAGCTGGAGCCATGGAGTGCATGTGTAGTCCTTGGGTAGTGATTTAGTCTCTGGGAGCTCTGGTTGGGTGGTATTATTGTTCGTTTTGGGTTTTAAGCCCATTCACCTGAGTCAATCCTTTCTCTAAATCCTCCAACTGGGATAACTTTCTCAGTTTGATGGTTTGCTGCTAGCATTCACTTCTGTATTTTTCAAGATCTGGCTGAGCCTCTCAGGAGACAGCTATATTAGTCTCCTGTCAGTATGCACTTCTTGGCTACCTCAATATTGTCTAGGTTTGTGGGATATATATATATATATATATATATATATATATATATATATATATATATATATATTAGTTGTTTTGATTTGCATTTCCCTGATGACTAAGGATGTTGAACATTTTTAGATACTTGTCAACCATTCAATATTCCTTAGCTAAGAATAATTTGTTTACCTCTGTATCCCATATTTTAATAGGTTTAAATCAAAACAAACCTGAGATTCCACATTACACCAGTCAGAATGGCTAAGATCAAAACTCAGGTGACAACAGATTCTGGTGAGGATGTGGAGAAAGAGGAACACTCCTCCATTGTTGGTGGGATCACAAGCTGATAAAACTATTCTTGAAATTAGTCTTGAGGGTCCTCAGAAAATTGGACATTCCACTACCTGAGGATCCAGCTATACCACTTGTGGGCATATACCTAAAAGATGTTCTTACAACAAAGTTGCATGCTACACTCTTTTCATAGCAGCCTTATTTATAATAGCCAGAAGCTGGACAGAACCCAGATACCCTTCAACAGAAATATGGGTAAAGAAATATGGTATATCTACAAAATGGAGTACTACTCAGCTATCAAAAACAACATCATGAAATTCATTGTCAAATGGATGGAACTAGAAAATATCATCCTGAGTGAGGTAACCCAATCACAGAGAAGCACACATGGTATATACTGACTGATAACTGGATATTGGTCCCAATGTTAGAATTACCCAAGATACAATTCACAGACCACATGAATCTCAAGAAGAGGGATGACGAAAGTGTGGATGCTTCAGTAATTCTTAAAAAGGGGAGCATAAATATTCACAGGAGGGGATATAGAGACAAAGTTTGCAACAGAGACTGAAGGAATGGTCATTTGGAGCCTGCCCCACCCTGGGATCCAGGGATCTAGGATATATATATGTGTGTGTGTGTGTGTGTAATATATATATATATATATATATATATATATATATATATATATATATATATATATATATATATACTCTGTGCCCTCTGGTTAGTCTGGCTAAGGGCTTATCTATCCTGTTGATTTTCTCAAAGAACCAGATCCTGATTTTGTTGATTCTTTATATAGTCCTTTGTTTCTACTTGGTTGATTTCAGCCCTGAGTTTGATTATTTCCTACATTCTATTCATCTTGGGTATATTTGCTTCTATTTGTTCTAGAGCATTTAAGAGTGTGTCTCTCCAGTTTAAGAATCTTATATAAATCTTAAAGAATCACAAATCCAAACTTTCATGTTAAAAACAATCATATGCAGTTTGTATCTTCAGAATGCATATCCCTTATCAATAATACTTATGAAATCATATCAGGAAACTGAGGGCAAAAATGGATATAAGAAATCAATCATCATCAGTCCAGCCTCAGTGAAAGTCAAGTCAGCCAGTGTTGCCATTGATCTTGTTCCCTGACCATAAAGGGTCCTTAGCTTAACTCATAAGTGTCTTATCTTTCTGAACTTCGAATAAGATTTTCTTTATCAGAGCCAGTAGCAAAAACATTTTAACCTACCTTCACTAACTATGTTGTTATTATTATTATTATTATTATTATTATTATTATTATTATTATTATTATTATTATCTTATTATCTACTGGAGGTGGTTTCTACAGAATCTATCACTTTTCTCTGTGCATTTCAGATAAAGTCATCCCTGGGAGCCTCTCCTTTCCCTGGAGTCTGGTACCCTCCAGTGGCTATCCATAGTTCTTCATCCCCTACTGCTACAAAGTTTATTTAATTTCCTAACCCTCTGTACCTCTCTCCTGTCCACTTCAGTACCTGATACTGCCCCCTTGTTCCCCTCTCTTCTCTCCCTCCCAGATCTTCCCTCCCTCCAACCCCAGAAATCATCTTATTCCCCCCTCAATGGATTACTGAAGTATCCACAACGTGTTCTTTCTTTCTCTTAAGTTCCATCTGCTCTTTGTGTCTTGTCATTGACAGTTTGAGCATTTGGGTTAATATCCACTTATCAGTGAGTGCATGCCTTGTGTGTTCTTTTGAGTATGGATTACTTCACTCAGGATAGTATTTGCTAGTACCACCCATTTGTCTGTGAATTTTATGAAGTCATTGTTTTTAATAGCTGAGTAGTACTCCATTGTGTAAATGTACCACATTTTCTGTATCCATTCTTCTGTTGAGGGACATCTGTGTTGTTTTCAGCTTCTGGCAATTACAAATAAGGCTGCTGTGAACATAGCACAACTTTGCATCTCTTCATAATGCACAAACCATTCTGCTTCTCTTTCCCTCACATCTCCCCACCAAATACTTCTACAATGTATTAGCTCTTGCTGTGGGTAGGTCATGTGGTGGACAGGCCTCTGGGTTTCCTATGGTGATAGAAAATGTATAGCATGGCAGTTGCCAGGTCCCTGGGTGACTTCATCTATCCATATGGCCAAGGTCCTATTTACTAATTGTTAATTTTCCTACCTATGCTAAAGGTGTTTTACTCAGAAAGTGCTTTTTTAGGCCAATGTGTGTCAAGGCTATTCCTTATTGTCTCTTTTGTTCAATGTATTTGTTTTATGTTGAGTTCTTTGATTGTTTTAGAGTTGAGGTATATTCCAGATGGTTAATATGGGTCTATCTGCATCTTTCTACATGCACCTTCCCAGTTTGTCCACCATCATTTGATAGACATGCTGTTTTTTACAGTGTAATCCTGACTTATTTATCAAAGATCAGGTATCCATACTTGTATGGATTTATGTGTGAGCATTGAAAATAACCACCATGATCAACGTGTCTGCTTTTGTGCTAATGCCATATCATTTTTACTATTACAGCTTTGTAGTACAGCTTGAAATCAGTTATTGTTATACTTATACAGCAGTTAGTTACGGTATTATTAAGTATTGTTTTGGCTTTTCTGCTTGTATGTGTGTATATTTCCATAAGAACCTGAAAATTGTCATACCCATATCTGTGAAGAATTCTGTTTGGATTTTGATGGGATTTGCATTGCTTTTAGTAGGATAACCATTTTTACTATGTTAATCCAACTGACACATGAACATGGGGGCATCTATCCAGCTTCTTATTTCTTCTTCAATTTCTTTCTTCAATGGCTTGAAGTACTTATCATACGAGACTTCCATATCCTTGCTTTTTTCTTTACCAGCTTTTATATCAACATAACAGAGAAAGAGCCTATTTCTGTTATTTCTTCAGTATTGCTAGATAACATTTGGCAGACATTCACTCTGAGTTACTCTTGGAATGTAATTTTTTAAAGTCTACTTTTAATAAAGAAGAGAAGAAAGTGTCTCATGAAATGAAGGATAAAGGCACAATTGAATGAAGACTGCCACTAGAAATCTGGGTAAGAAGTTAAATACTTAAGAAGACTAAACCATTAATTTGTTTCCATAATTCTGATTTGTTTGGTATTCATTAATTGATAAAATAGTCGATTACCATGAAAAATGATTTTTTTCTATACCATTGGTTCTCAACTTTCTATTGCTGCAACCCTTTAATTCAATTGCTCATACTATGATCGCCTCCCCCAAAATATGATTATTTTCAAAATTGTAATTTTTCTACTCTTACATGAATTATAATGTAAACATCTATTTTTCTGTGTTTTTCAAAGGTCTTAGGCAACCCCTGTGAAAGTGTCATTGACCTCTGATGGGATAGTCACTTGCAAGTTGAAGAATGACTGCTTTGTTTATACAGTAAATTTTGGGGGAAATGTAGTATCTTATATTGGCCAGTCAGTGGTTAGAATTTTTTTATAAATACCAGTTGGCTACATGAATGAACATACATCTACTATTAACTGTTCTTATTTTGTAAAGTCTACATAATAAAAAGGACTAGGTGAAGAGGTTGCCACATCTCTCAGTACTTGGGAGGTAGAGGCAAAATGATCTAGAATTCAATATCAACAGCCACCACATAAAGAGTTTAAGGGCAGCCTGGGCTACATGAGCACCAGTCTTAAAATACAAATAAACAAATAGTCAAATGAAACCTAGTTGTACAAACACAAAATAAATCAGTTTTTTTCCTGACATTAATTTGAAAGTTATTTTGTTTGTATAATTTAGTAAATACAGCTAATGTATATTTTCAATTCTAGTTCAAACATTGTCACTAGATGGTTGGATTTTGATTTTTAATTTACAATTCAGCGAAATTTCTAGAGTTCAGTAAATTATTGTGGCTTAATTTATTTTTATCCCATTACAATAATAGTCACAAAGTTAGTGGTATATAATCAGAGTGCTTCATTTCTAAATTATTTTGTTTTAGTATAAACTGTAATTCATGTAAAACAGAAAGCATTTGCTTTC
Organism: Rattus norvegicus; assembly: GCF_021556685.1. Classification (NCBI taxonomy): domain Eukaryota; kingdom Metazoa; phylum Chordata; class Mammalia; order Rodentia; family Muridae; genus Rattus; species Rattus norvegicus. Next base: position 52,136,785 of record NC_141554.1, on the reverse strand, counting down.
TCACTAAGTTTCTGGTTAATCTAATGATCCAAAAAGAAACTCAGATTTTGTTGTCTTGTCTAAAACAACTTAGAATTTTTTTTAACCAAGAATAAAAACAGCTGAACAAATAAGTTAAGGGTGGCAAAATATTTGATTTTTCACCCTGACTAGCATTTTCCCTCAGAAATCAGTAGAGGCAAATTGTTACCATATATGCTACTAGGTATTAAATGATTTGTGTGGTACACATACACATACATTGAGCTCTGTATCTACAAATGTTAATCTTATCCAACATAATCCATATCCATTTAATTGGATTTAGTTTATTGCCTTATCCTTTGGCTGTGTTTTTTCTTTTTTAAGTTTGATCATCTGAAATACTATTCTGTAAAAAAAAATTGTACCTTGATATTACCAGTTGTAAAGAGCTAATTTCTGCTGGATTTGATTTAGCATCTTAGTCTTACCAAAAAGTATAAATTTACCATCTGTATTATACTATTTATTAAGTTGTACCATATTCAGTTTACTCTCCTCCAATTTCAGGCTCACTGACCATCAATATCATATCAACATATGATATTATGTTCTCATACTATTCTTCATATCATTTTTCTCCATCTTACTCAGCCAATTTAAAGATATCAACTGTTGACTTCCATTGACCTAGGCAGAACTGTCTCAAAGACCTGGGATTTGATGAATAGGGTAAACTACAGTATAATGCTGTAGAGAATTTTCTTAAGTTTCAGTGTATTGTTATACATAAATGTAAGAAGGAAAACAATGGCCCAGGCAAGGTTGTTTGAATTAATAAAACATGTAAAAAAACACCATTAAATACACTAAATTTTAATAGAGCAGCCCTATCCTAGATTGTTCTCAGGAAAGACCAATTTAAGCACAATTCCCTAGCACATACTATGGATTGTGTCTGGGAAAGCTTGAAAGAAAGGCAAAAGACCATATGCAGATTCAGAGTACACTGAAGACAGCAGTCAGTATTTCTAATTATTAGATTGCATTATATAGCTATGTACTGATATCCAGCAATAATAAACATTTCTTAAAAATTAAATGCAAACATTTGTCATGGGAGATACAAAAAAATGCACATCCAAGAACAATACAGGGAACAAAATATACATGAGGCCGTCTGCCTTTTTTCCTGGGCTCTCTCTCACAGTTCCCCAAGACACATTCATTGTGTTTCTTTTGACCATAATCAGATGCTGGTCTACACAAAATAGTAACATCACAGAGAAGTTGAAGCTATAGTAACTGCTTCTTAAGTGACTCAGGCATTTGCTGTATACCCTGACTTTAGTAGAAATTATCCAGATGAAGTCTCTTTTATCAGAGATTTAAAACAACAACTAGTTTGTAACTTCAAGGTAGTGAGATTCCACCCCACACAGAGGTTTATGAAGTGTAATTTCCGTACCAAAAGACATGCAAATTGTAAAGCTTCAACCTAGAACTGTTAAAGAAAATTTCTGGACATAGTAACCAGCCATCTACATGTTACTTTAATAATTTTAATTCATGCTGAAATTTAAGAAGCCCTATCATTATTATAAACAGTAGTTTCCATAGATAAACCTGAAAAATATACAAGTTATTATTATGTGAGCCAATTAGTATAGCTTAGCAGAATCAGTAAGTGATTAAAATTCATTATTAGTACTTTAAAACTATTTCTATTGTATGCAATTGGATAAATGGGTACCTGTATCCTCAAAGAGGCAAATGGAAGTTTTTTTCAACATTTGTTGAAGTTGTATATGGAGAAGCAGATCTGCCCCAGTTATCCTTTATAGTCCTATAAGGTAAATAATAACATTATCTTTGAATATCAAAACTTGGAATTCAAAGAAATAAAGTAACATGCTTAAACTAAGCAAAATACAGCATAGTTAGACAAGTGTTTCATATTTTCTCTTAGGCATAGATTATTTAAAAAGTTGAACATTTTGAAAGTAGAAAAGTGATTACTATAAGTAAATAAGGATATATCTGGCAGGGCTGAATATAAAGGTTATATTTTATGTGTGTAAGTTGTATGAATGTTTAGAAATACCATTTTAATTCTCAAAATACATACATATTCTATAAGTTTACAAAAATGATTAAAACATATTAGAAAGAGAAAAATGTGAGAAACTCAGAAATGTAATAGAAACTATGAGATTTATCAGTAAAGAAGTATTTACAACATTTGTAATATCATGAAAAATATAATTAGTAGTATAGTAGAGGCGACATCATGGCAAAAGGAAACTGGTTATTGAAAAGTTTACTCGATTTAGTCTGAACCATTGTACATTTATGAAATATTCTCCTAAAACCAGGATTAACTAGAATTTGCCTCTTTGAAACAGTAGCAAAGACTTTTATGAATGCTTTTCAATATGAGGCAGTAGTATTTCCATGTGAAGTAATAAAGTAATACCAAATAATATTTTCCTGTCCAAATGCTAAAATGTGATTTCGTTATCTACTGGAGGAATCAATAATATGAAGATGGGACAGTCTGACCTGTAAATTTCTCACATTATTTATACAGGTTTCAGCTTATTTTGCAGAAATACAACTTTTATGTGCTTATCTGAGTGAAAGTCTACTAAGAATATCTCCTATTCTGGAGAAATATTGATATCTATGACAATAGAAATCATAATTTATTATTCAAACAGTGAAATAAAATCAGTATCATTTTAAAAAGAACATAAAGATGAATAAGACTTTTTGAAATAGGAACTGGAAAATATCATCCTGAGTGAGCTAACCCAATCACAGAAAGACATACATGGTATGCACTCATTGATAAGTGGCTTTTAGCCCAAATGCTTGAATTACCCTAGATCCCTAGAACAAACGAAACTCAAGACGGATGATCAAAATGTGAATGCTTCACTCCTTCTTTAAATGAGGAAATAGCATATTACAGTAGCAAATAAGCATACTATCAGTTTTTTCGAACATTTGTTTGTAAATTGTTTCAGATTATTAAGTAGTCACTTTGTCAAGTAAGAATATTCATGAGAAAGTAAAAAAATTGTAAGATTAAAAAGGCAGCATGCATAGTGAAGTTCTGGGAGCTTTGAAAATTTTCTAGATCTGGGCTTCAGCTCCAAAATTCTGAAGAAACTAAAATGGATTAAGGTATTTATATCAGAGTAAGTAAGCTCTGTGGGTAGCAATGAAATTCATGCATATTTAAGAAATAATGGTCCCAGATGTGTGGGAAATCCTGAGGCCCAGATGTATGGTCAATCCTGAGACTGCAGGGCAGGAGAGACTGCCACTTTTGCTCAATTTTGCCCGCATCCCTGTCCCAAGAGGAAAGTGTATAGGGCCTCTGGAAACAGGAAGATAGGGACAATCAAGTTGCCGGAGTCCTTCAGTCCAAAGTACAGCCTGATCTGAGGAAACCCAGTCAAACAGCTCCCTGCACCCAAATCCCGTGGGAGGGAAAGCTAGACCTTCAGAGGAGCAGACATGCCTGGGAAACCAGAGGAGACTACTTTTGGCCCACATTGCTGACTCTAGAGGAAAACACCAAGCAAAATCAGGGCCCCCTGCACACAGGGACCCAGAAGTAGGGGCAGGCCCTTCTGGTTGCTACCCTCATGGAGAGCTGAAGCCTAGCTCTTAGGAGCGACTCCAGGCCTGAGACAAGAGGTAAAACCAACTTTTCTTCTGTAAGTGTCCTGCCTGGTGAACTCAGGACACACGCCCACAGGAACAGCTGAAAGCCTGTGGACAGAAACGCTACATCCCTGAAAGCAGAAGACTCTGTTCCCATAACTGGCTTAAAGAAAACAGGAAAACAGGTCTACAGCACTCCTGTCACACAACCCTATAGGACGGTCAAGTCACTGTCAGCAGTAGCAGAACAAGGTAACACCAGAGACAACCTGATGGCGAGAGGCAAGCACAGGAACCAAGCAACAGAAACCAAGACTACATGGCATCATCAGAGCCCAATTCTCCCATCAAAGCAAACACTGAATATCCAAACACACCAGAAAAGCAAGATCGAGATTTAAAATCACATTTGATCATGATGATGGAAGACTTTAAGGAAGACATAAAGAATTCCCTTAGAGAAATGCAGGAAAACACAAGTAAAGTAGTAGAAGCACTTAGAGAGGAAACACAAAAATCCCTGAAAGAATTACAGGAAAACCAAAACAGATGAAGGAATTAAAAATGGAAATAGAAACAATAAAGAAAGCACAAAGGGAGACAACCCTGGATATAGAAACCAAAGGAAGAAAGAAGGAGCCATAGATTCAAGCATCAGCAACAGAATAAGAGAGATAGAAAGAGAATCTCAGGAGCAGAAGATTCCATAGAAATCACTGACACAACTGTCAAAGAAAATGTAAAATGGAAACAGCTACTGGCCCAAAACATACAGGAAATCCAGGACACAAAGAGAAAATCAAACCTAAGGATAATCGGTATAAGAGAGTGAATACTCCCAACTCAAAGGACCAGTAAATATGTTCAACAAAATCATAGAAGAAAATTTTTCTAACCTAAAGAAAGAGATGCTCATAAACATACAAGAAGCCTACAGAACTACAAATAGATTGAATCAGAAAAGAAACTCCTGGCACATAAGTTTCTAAACACCAAATGCACAAAACAAAGAAAGAATATTAAAAACATTAAGGGAAAAAGGTCAAGTGACATATAAAGGCAGACCTGTCAGAATTACACCAAACTTCTCACCAGAGACTATGGAAGCCAGAAGATCTTGGACAAATGTTATAAAGACCCTAAAAGAACAGAAATGCCAGCTCAGGTTACTGTATCTGGCAAAACTCTCAATTAACATAGATAGAGAAACCAAGATGTTCCATGACAAAACAAAATTTACACAATATCTTTCTACAAATCCAGCCCTACAAAGGATAATAAATTGTAAAGCCCAACACAAAGACAAAACCTACACCCTAGAAAAAGCAAGAAACAAATCATTTTGCAACAAAACACAGAGAAGAAAAGTACAGAAACATAATCTCACCTCCAAGTACGAAGATAACAGGAAGCAACAATCACTATTCCTTAATATCTCTCGACATCAGTGGACTCAATTCCCCAATAAAAAGACACAGATTAACACACTGGATATGTAATGAGGACCCGGAATTTTGCTGCCTACAGAAAACACACCTCGGAGACAAAGACAGAAACTATGTCAGAGTAAGAGGCTGGAAAAAAAATTTTTTTCAAGCAAATGATCTGAAGAAGCCTGCTGGAGTAGCCATTCTAATATCAAATAAAATCGATTTTCAACCAAAAATCATCAAAAAAGATAAGGAAGGGCAATTCATATTCATCAAAGGAAAAATCCACAAAGATGAACTCTTAATCCAAATTATTTATGCTACAAATACAAGGTTACCTACATACATAAAACAAACCTTACTAAAGCTCAAAGCACACATTGAACATCACACAATAATAGTAGGAGATTTCAACACCCCACTCTCATCAATGGACAGATCATAGAAATTAAACAGAGACATAGACAGACTAAGAGAAGTTATGAACCAAATGGACTTAAGAGACATTTATAGAACATTGTATCCTAAAACAAAAGGATACACCTTCTTCTCTCCACTTCATGGTATTTTCTCCTAAATTGACCATCTAATCAGTCACAAAACAGGTCTCAACAGTTACAGAAAGAAAGAAATGATCACAGGCCTCCTATCAGACCACCACAGACTAAAGCTGGACTTCAATAACAATAAGGAAAGAACGCCTACATGTACATAGAGGTTGAACAATGCTCTACTCTATGATAACCTGGTGAAGGAAGAAATAAAGAAAGAAACTAAAGACTTCTTAGAATTTAATGAAAGTGAAGGTACAACATACCCAAATTTATGGGACACAATGAAAGCTGTGCTAAGAGGAAAACTCATAGCTCTGAGTGCCTGCAGAAAGAAATAGGAGAGAGCATAGGTCAGCAGCTTGACAGCACACTTAAAAGCTCTAGAATAAAAAGAAGTAAATACACCCATGAGGAGTAGAAGACAGGAAATAATCAAACTAAGAGCAGAAATTGACCAAGTAGAAAAAAAAGGACTATATAAAGAATCAACAAAAACAAAATTTGGTTCTTTCAGAAAACCAACAAGATAGATAAACCCTTAGCCAGACTAACCAGAGGATACAGAGAGTGTGTCCAAATTAACAAAATCAGAAAAGAAAAGGGAGACATCACAACAGAATCAGAGGAAATTCAAAATATCATCAGATCCTATCACAAAAGCCTATATTCAACAAAACTTGAACATCTGGATGAAATGGACAATTTCCTAGGCAGATGCCAGATACCGAAGTTAAATCAAGAACAGATAAACCATTTAAACAACCCCATAACTCCTAAAGAAATAGAAACAGTCACTAAAACTCTCCCAACCAAAAAGTGTCCAGATCCAGATAGGTTCAGTGCAGACTTCTATCAGACCTTCATAGAAGACCTCATACCAATACTATCCAAACTATTCCACAAAATTGAAAGAGACGGAACACTACTGAATTCCTTCTATGAAGCCACAATTACTTTTATACCTAAACCACACAAAGACCCAACAAAGAAAGAGAGCTTCAGAATAATTTCCCTTATGAATATCGATGCAAAAATACTCAATAAAATTCTTGGAAACCGAATCTAAGAACACATCAAAACAATCATACATCATGATCAAGTAGGCTTCATCCCAAGTATGCACAGATGGTATAATATACAGAAAATCATCAACGTAATCCATTATATAAACAAACTGAAAGATAAAAACCACATAATAATTTCATAAGATGCTGAGAAAGCATTTGACAAAAGTCAGCACCCCTTCATGATAAAAGTCCTGGAAAGAACAGGAATTCAAGGCCCATACTTAAACATAGTAAAAGCCATATACAGCAAACCAGTAGCTAACATTAAACTAAACAGACAGAAACTTGAAGAAATTCCACTGAAATCAGAGGCTAGAGAAGGCTGCCCATTGTCTCCCTACTTATTCAATATAGTGCTCAAGGTCGTAGCCAGAGCAATCAGACAAGGAAAGGAGATCAAAGGGATACGAATTGGAAATGAAGAAGTCAGAATATCACTATTTGCAGATGACAGTGATAGTATATTTAAATGATCCCAAAATTTCCACCAGAGAACTTCCAAACCTGATAAACACCTTCAGCAAAGTGGCTGCGTATAAAATTAACTCAAATAAATCAGTTGCCTTCCTCTACACAAAAGAGAAACAAGCTGAGAAAAAAATTAGGGAAAGAACACCCTTCATAATAGCCCTAAATAATATAAAATGCCTTGGTGTGACTCTAACCAAGCAAGCGCAAGATCTGTATAATAAGAACTTAATGTCTCCAAAGAAAAATTAAAGAAGATCTCAGAAGAGGGAAAGATCTCCCATGCTCATGGATTGGCAGGATTAATATAGTAAAAATGGCCATTAAACCTAAAGCTATATACAGATTCAATGCAATCCCCATCAAAATTCTAATCCACTTCTTCATAGGGTTAAACAGAACAATTAGCAAATTCATCTGGAATAACAAATAACCCAGGATAGCTACAAATATCCTCAACAATACAAGGACTTCAGGGGGGAATCACTATCCCTGAACTCAAGCAGTATACAGAGAAATAGTGATAAAATCTGTATGGTAGTGGTACAGAGACAGGCAGATAGACCAGTGGAATAGAATTGAATACCCAGAAATGAACCCACAAACATATGGTCATTTGATTTTTGATAAAGGAGCGAAAACCATCCAATGGAAAAAAGATTGCATTTTCAGCAAATGGTGCTGGTTCAACTGGAGGTCACCATGTAGAAGAATGCAGATCGATCCATTCTTATCACCCTGTACAAAGCTTAAGTGAAACATGGATCAAGAACCTCCACATTAAACCAGATAGACTCAAATAAATAGAAAAAGTGGGGAAGAATCTTGAACACATGGGAACTTGAGAAAATTTCCTGAACAAAACACCAATGGCTTATGCTCTAAGATCAAGAATCGACAAATGGGATCTCATAAAACTACAAAGCTTCTGTAAGGCAAAGGACACTGTTGTTAGGACAAAACGGCAACCAACAGATTGGGCAAAGATCTTTCCCAGTCTTATAACTGATGGAGGGCTAATATAAAAAATATACAAGAACTCACAAAGTTAGACTGCAGGGAGACAAATAACCCTATTAAAAATAGGGTTCAGAGATAAACAAAAAATTCAAAGCTGAGGAATGCTGAATAGCTGAGAAGCACCTAAAAAATGTTCAATATTTTAGTCATAAGGGAAATGCAAATCAAAACAACCCTGAGATTCCACCAAACATCAGTCAGAGTGGCTAAGATCAAAAACTCCAGTGACAGCAGATGCTGGTGAGGATGTGGAGAAAGAGGAACACTCCTCCGTTATTGGTGGGATTGTAGACTGATACAACAATTCTGGAAATCAGTCTGGAGGTTCCTCAGAATATTGGACATTGCACTACCTGAGGACCCAGCTCTACCACTCTTGGGCATATACCCAAAAGATGCTCCAATATATAACAAAGACACATGTTCCACTATATCCATAGCAGCTTTATTCATAATACCCAGAACTTGGAAAGAACCCAGATGGCCTTAAACAGAGGAATGGATACAGAAAGTGTGGTACATCTACACAATGGAATATTACTCAGCGATCAAAAATAAAGACTTTATGAAATTCATAGGCAAATGGATGGAATTGGAAAATATCATCCTGAGTGAGGTAACCAAATCACAGAAAAGCATACATGGTATGCGCTCATTGATAAGTTGATACTAGCCCTAATGCTCAAAATACCCTAGATGCACTGAACATATGAAACTCAAGAGGATGACCAAAATGTGCATGCTTCACTCCTTCTTTAAAAGGGGATAGGGAGCCAAAGTTTAGAACAGAAGCTGAAAGATCACCCATTCAGAGCCTGTCCCTCATGTGGCCCATACATATACAGCCACCAAATTAGATAATATGGATGAAGCAAAGAAGTGCAGGCTGACAGGAACCGGATGTAGATCTCTCCTGAGAGACACAGTCATAATATGGCAAATACATAGGTGAATGCCAGCAGCAAAGCACTGAACTGAGAACGGGAATCAGAGAAAGTACTGAAAGAGATGAAGGGGCTTAAGACCCCATATGAACAAAATGCCAACCAACCAGAGCTTCCAGGGATTAGGCCACTACCCAAAGTCTATACATGGACTGACCCTGGACTCCAACTGCATATGTAGCAAAGAATAGCCTAGTACAGGCACCAGTAGAAGGGGAAGTCCTTGGTCCTGCCAAGGCTGGACCCCCAGTGAATGGGATTCTTGGGGGAAGGGTGGTAATGGGGGGAGGATGGGGAAGGAAACACCCATATAGATGGGGTAAGGGAGGGGTTATGGGGATGTTAGCCTGGAAAGAGGGAAAGGGAATAACATTTGAAATGTAAATAATAAATACCCAATTTAGTAAAGATGGTGGGAAAAAAGAAATACTGGACACCTAAAAATCTCCCATAATAACACAGTTTTAACACAACCTTTAAACCTTTAGGATGGTTCACTATTTTCTTCAACACTAAGAGTACTTCTCTTCTCTTTACAGATGTGAAATGGATTCTTAGATTCATTTATTATGAATTTCACAGATGGCTAAGCATATTAAAAACTTTTGAAAATATTTACTAAAGATTTGTATTGCTTTTTTGAGCTCTCATATCTAGCTCTTTAGCCCAATTTTTCAGTCAATATTATTTTAAACATTGTTTAAACTGGGAATTTGACACTTGGATGTAATTAATTGAATCCTCATTCCCCTTCCCCCTAATTCCTCTCAGATTTATTACCTTCCTCCTGACTGCTGAATACCCTCGACTATTTGTTTTCATGTTTCTTATTTATAACACATCTGAATTCCCATTTATGCTGCCAATATAATCCAGAATATGGGATCATGCACTGATACATGTTCAATATAGCAAGTTCCATATTCTTAAGGAAACTTTACTTGATTCCTATTCCTCTAGAAGCTATAGTTCAATAGTCTATGTTGTTTGGGGTTTTTTGTCTTCTAAATACTCTCTCTCTCTCTCTCTCTCTCTCTCTCTCTCTCTCTCTCTCTGTGTGTGTGTGTGTGTGTGTGTGTGTGTTATGTGTATTCTAAATACTAATCCTCAATCTGATGAATGATTTGCAAGGATGTTTCTCATTATATGGGCCACAATTTTACTTGTTTGATGGGTTATATGTTTGATTAATTGTTTGCCATATAGAAGCTTTAGAATTTTATAATATCCTTTTTGTCACTGTTGGTATTTTCTATGCTACTAGTGTCCTAGTCTAAAAGCCTTTATTCATATAATTTGAAGTCCTACAATTTAATGTTATGACATTTCCTCTAGTAGTTTGTCTATTTTTATCTATTTTACAAATCTTTAATGAAGGAAGGAAACTAGAAATATATCAAGAGTTATAGTGGTATACACAAATTGGCCCATTTCTGGAAGTTTAGATTCTCATTTGTGATTTACTCTTTGAACATCAGTCCAAACACCTATAACATGATCAAGCTAAGACTATGCTTTACTATACCATATTCTCTCATTTTTTGTGAGAACAAACTCCAACATAAATTAATAACATAACTCACATACACTTAGCAAATATTCATGTTGCTCTTTTTTACTAGTTGCCATTTTCGCATGAATAATTATTTAAAGTGCTAAAACTAATTTGAATAGTAAGCCTTGTGAAGATAAAATAAACTAAGAAGCAAAATTCAAAGAATAATAACTCACATGTATTATCCAAGTATACAACATATATTTTATTACTGTCAATATTGACCCTATATTCACAATTTAATGGCATCTGCCTAGGAAAAATAATATAGAAGATATATCTTATGAGTGTCATTGTATTTTTAAAAATACATCGTTTAACTCACATGTTATATATTTCATGATGCTCCTAAAGCTTTAGCACATATAAACATTATTGAAACTAAACATCTCATTTACAGTGTGGGTATTAGATACAGCAATATATGAATATACTTGAGTACTTAGGAAAGGAGGTTTCCTTAAGTTTGTATCAAAATCAAGACACAGGAGACAAACAGTAATTATCCAAGTATCAATGGGTCTATAAATTGCACTGTTTTATTGAAAAATTATTATCCTAATGTTTTACCTCTTTGCATCTCAGAATCTGATCGTGGTTACAGATGGAATGTTTAAAAATATGATTACGTTAGCATAAGACCCTCAAAGTGTGCTGTATTAACTACTTTTCCACTCCATTGATAAACACCATGGTCAAATGCAACTTAAGAAAGAGTAGTTTATTTTGTCTTACAGTTCCAGGGCAGAGGTAGAATGTCAGTCATGGTGGAGCAAGAAGCAAGAAATCAGAGGCATGAATGATGGCAGGAACAGTAGGTTGAGAGGTAACATTCTCAATGGCCAATAGAAAACAAGAAAGCAAAGTATGAATATGTGAATTTTTACTCCTAAAACTATCCCACAGTGACATACTTCCACTATCAAGGCCATATCTCCTAAACTTCAAGTAACAGTGTCCCAAATAGATTTAACTGCTTGAGACTACCATGGTGCTCCAATTTGTCAGAATATTTCTTTCTATAAAAGGAATTTGGGGAATGTTAGAAAGATCAAATTAGTGTTTACCTACAGAAAAAGATGTGTATGTGAGGGCATAGGTAGAAGGTACTTACTTGCTAATGAAGGAAAGAAGCAGTAGGAGAAGTCCACTCTACTAAAACATTTATCTTACACATTTTATCTGCAACATTTATGGGAAATTTTTCTGTGATTTAATTGATGCTTTCTAAAAAATAAAAGAAAACAAACATAAGCAGGAGTTCACCTGCGTTCTGTTCATCTCAGACAACTTAAAAAGTATGGACTCCTATATGCCAAAACAAATTGTTACATTGTAGTCTTCAAATTAGCATTAGAGCTCCGTATTTTTAACAGGACTCTCAGATATTATTTGTTCTTTTTTAAGAATGAGAAAAAAATCATCTATTTACCAGTGTCAACATATGTAACAATTTTTTGGTGAAACATAATCTTTACATTGTAAAAGTTTAAGAGCTGGGGTAATGTCTCAATGGGTAAAGTGCTTAATTCACAAGTATGCAAATTTAAATTTAGAATATCCAAAACCCATGTTACACCAATTTATAAAAGGTAGACATGGTGGTGTATGCTTAGGTTGCTAGCCAATCTAGACATATGGTGAACTCCAGCTTAGGTAGACAACACAATTTCAAAAAGTAAGGAGAAGAGGAAGAGAAAAAGATACCCAATGGTGATCTTAGGCTTTCACATGTATTTGCACAAACTTAGATAATTTAACATATAGGTGCTCACACATACATGCAACACTAAGTGGGGGTAATGAAGGCGGCAGGGAGGGAGAGAGAGGGGAAAGAGGAAAAGGTAATATATAGCTTTTGAGGAATACTTTTTGGTAATATCTATTCGTGATTCCCCAGGTAGCAATGGGATCAATAACTGTCAATAAGCACCAGGATGATTGAAGGAAAGGGTAAAGAAAGAAAGAAATGGATCTTTTTGGGAAAGAAAAGAGAAATTTAACAAAAGAATATTCTGCTGGGTATATTCTAAATGTGTTGTATTTAAATCCTTTCAAGGTTGTATTTTTTTTTTTCTGGTTTTACTAGAAATTCTCAACTATTCATTTTTGGGTAGTTTGAAATTTACAGAAATTAAACACAGAATTTAGATATATTGTGCAACTATGGATAGATTCTCTGACAGTTTTCTGCAGAATCAAATTGTGTAGAGAAAGCATGGTCCTGAAAGCAGTAAGTGTGGAACTGAGTTATAAATTCAACTTTTTCAAAGTTTAAGATTATTTGCCAAAACTTGTTTCATATGACTGTGTAAGAAATGTGCTAACAATGTTTCACAAGCAAGGAGGTAGACTCACATATTTGATATAACAAAATTTATTCTTTATTCTTGCTGAAAGCTATCACATAATGTTTACACTCCAATTTCCATGTATGGTCCTAATGCTATCTCTCAAGGCTGCTCATCTGTTCAACATACCTTAGCTGAAGGTCAAATCCAGTGTCTAACATTAGTCTCTAAGTTGATAGTCAACATCCTGGAGGAGATTATCCAGTTACAGGGCACATCATGTTGTCATCCCCAGATCACCAGAGCAGAGCACTGTTACTAGTCTCTGCTTATCTGTCAATTGGACATCATGGGATTATAGGACCCTGTCTGGTTATTGTGAGTGAGTCATGTCACTTCATTCTGTTTATCAGGTGGAGCACTCCTAGATATACTGGGGTTCCTGACTAAACTATTTTCACATGTCTAAAAGGCATTTCAACATGCTAATTATGTAATCATACTAGAAACCCTTTTTTGTACAAGTTCACTATCCATACAACTTACTTAAAAGATTTATATTCTTCATGACAAAGATTTTTACAAGGACATGAACTTAATTCTCACAGAGATGTGAAAAATTCATACATAGAAACTTCCTTTATAATGTATGCATCATTATTTTTCTTAATGAAATGCAAAATAGAGGTTTTATTGATAAACTACACTAATTGTCTTTGATAATGTTTAATTCACGCTCTTCTAGTTAAATACTCTAACCACTGTAATTCACTTTCTAGACATTTGAATGACTTTCCTTCACCCTTGGTTTGTCCAATACTATTAGTAAAGTGTAACTGATACACAAGATGTGAAGAGACATTCTAATCAATGGTAAGTAATACAATAGTTACTGTCATTGTGTAAGGACAAGATGGAAATAGGCCAAAATGCATTGAAAGAAAGAAGATACAGGGTTGTAAGTTAAACCAATTTTTTGTTTGACCTTTTGCCATAAATCAAGATTTTACTTAAATTATCCACAAACACAGATGATAAATTTAATTTTGTAAACTCATAAGAATAACATTACCTTTATACATATTTGTAAGTACTATAGTTATGAATAATTCTGAAGATGAGAAAATTATAACTTTAGTACTTAAATGCTATGAAAATTATAAGGATATATACTTTCAAATTTCCCTGTTTTTTTTGGAATGCAGAAAATATGGTGCTTTTGAGAAAGGTAGAATGAAGACCATAAAAGTGAAATTTTGTATAGAAAATGTTTGAAGATAAATGAAACTATGATTGCTTAAGTAAAATATCCAGTGTAGGCTAAAGAACACTTTTTCTCCAGTTGGTGGTGCTTCTTTTGGAATTTCTGGAACCTCCAGGGGGTACAGCCTTCATTGAAAAAATATATTACTGGGGACAGGCTTGAATTTTATAGCGTTGTACATTTGCAATTATTTCCTTTTCTCTGTTTCATGTTTATGGTTGATGGTGTGACCTGTCAGCTTCCCAACCCTGCATCTACTGTCATGAAATATCCTCCGATGCCACCACTGTGAATTCTCCCTCTGAAACTATAAATTCTGGTAAATCATTTTTTCTATAAGTTACTCTAACCATTGTATTTTATCACAGCAACAGAAAAATAATACAGATAATAGTAACAGAGAGTAAACTGTTGCTGCAAAATCAAGTGACCGTATTGGTTTTAGAGGAACTTCGGAACCTTGAACCACAATCTTGTAAGGAGTGAATTATAGGCCATTTTAGGGGGATCCAGTAATATGGAAGTGATGAGAACAGTGTTGATCATAAAGACCTGGCTCATGAGCTTTTGGAGGTCAACAACATTTGCATTCTAGAGGCCATTCCTATGGCATTTTGGCCAAAACTATGGTGGTCTTTTGTTCTTGAGAACTTACCTGAGGCTAAGGTAAAAAATAATGAACTGGTTTTGTTTAGCAGAGGAAATTTAAATACATCATAACATTGAGTTTGTGACTTGGTTTTTGATGATTTGTCAAACAGGATATACTGTAAAATATATAGTTCTAAAATAAGACTAGAAAACCTAATGCTACAGCCAAGGAATATGCCACAAAAGAGACTGGAATTGTTAAGGATATTGATGCCATTAAGGAGAGACCTACTCAGTACAGGACCAAATGGAAGGTTGTCATCCAGAAAAGACATAACCAAATTAGACTTACATAGTGGGAAAAGAGCCAGTGTTTTCTGTTCCATGATAGTAATGGAATGATGTATTTCAAGGAGGCCAAGTTTCATACACGCTGGCAGCTTAGCTTGTCACTGTCCAACAATATGATATTTGCTTTAGAGGGATAAAATTAAAAAAAAAAAAGCAAAGACCTGTGAGTTCTTCCTCTGCTGGGTCAAAGACCCTCTGAGACTAGACCACATGTGACAGAGGAATTCATCCATAAAGACCTTGTGACAACAAGTTTATTCAAGAGCCATTTTTGAAGTTGTAAAGGTAAAGGTTACATTGTGGTGGCAATCTTAAGATACTGAATGTGTCAAAGCTTTGCCCTGGAGAACTGCATACCAGGTGTAGAAACATCCCAATAGAGAAACATACTACAGGGAGCAAAGTTAGATCAACTTCTAATAGCACCAGACACAGAACTACAGGATTTGGGATTTGACCTGCTGAGTTGTACTCTTGCTTTTACCAAGCATTTTCTTATAATATAGCCATAGTCCTCTTTAGGAATAAGAATGAATATTTTGTGTCCCATTGTTTTGCAAGTACAAAATTCCTTTTTGTGCCATTGTTTGTTTGTTTTGTTTCATTTTTTACAATAGTTTATGATTTAGAGATTACATTGAGTCACAGAAGACATTTTGGGCTTTTGAATAATGTTGAGACTTTATGAACTTTCAAAGTTTCAAAAGCATTGTGATAAGGCTACAAGCCTCTGGGGGTCAGGAAATTTTGAAGGTACAGGTAGAAAGCTTATGAATTGAAGACAAGCAAAAGCTACCTAGCAATGTCAGGACGACTCTGTGAAACTAATGAAGACTAAGCCTCAAAACTATAAGCATAACTGTAGATAGATATATAAAGAAGGATTGTGCCTCAACATAATAAAGTTTGTATATGAAAAGCCTATAGTAAATGTTATACTGAATTTGACAAAGAAAGTAAGACTAAAAAGAACATGAGAAAAATGTCTATGTTTAAAATTTATATTTCATAAAGTACTGGAAATTTTAGCCAGTATTTAGGCAAAATTTGTTTACAAAAAGAAAGTGAGGAAGTTAGGTATTATTCTATCTCAAGAAAAGACAGAAAGATGTTACCAAAGGCTTTTTCTTATCTAGTTGATAAGATAATTTGCCCATCTAGACACTACAAAACCCTGTACAAATCCATCCCTTAAATACATTCTTAACAAGTGTGTCTATGCACAGAAGAATAATCTTGACATCTAACACCAAGTTCTCCCTACTCTTTATTCTTTCTCCATCTCCTTCTCCTCTTTCTAAAACTTTGTTACCACACATCCTTTCTTCTTGTCTAATAACATACCTCATTCTATCCTCTACCTACCTTTCTGCATAAAGACATCAATCTATTCTTCACACTTTCTAATTAAAAGAACATTTTCTTTCAAATGTAAGCTGAGCACAACTATTATCATCTTGTAATTTATAAAGTATAAAATACACTTAACACCCAGTCCAACATTTTATGAGTTAAACAGGACATTTAGTTATCTATTTCAGCTTAAGAAAGGCTTAAAATCTATGTTATGTTCTGGCTAGCTTGTATATTGTCTAACTTTCCAATTAAATATGTATTCTCAAATTTAAACAGCCTTGGTTGGCTATGAGACTATAACTAGTTTCAACCCTGTCAGAAATCTAAGAGCGACCAATATTATCTAAACATATAGGAAGCCTAACATGGCTTCCCAAATTGAGAAAGGTTTAAGTTACAAATGTCTACTTGCACAGTCCTGTTAGCAACATGTGAGAGCTACTATTTAGCCTTCTGGCCTCGGATCATCTGACAGAGTTTTGAAATGTACAATGATGAAGGGCTGATGATTCTGGCTCAGCCAAAATTATCCATGGACTATTCTGCAATGTGTCCTTTTCTGGACAGTATTTAGTCTGTAGAAGAAATAGGCAATTTCTGCCCATTGCTACCTAGCCACAATGTGTCACATCACTTAGAGGTGGAGATGCTCAATTTCTTCCTTGAATCTACCAAATGGGAGCTTCTTGGAGCAGACATGTGTCAACAAATGATAAATAACAGTAGGTATCACATTTTGTGGAATTCTGATGTTTTTGAGTCCATGGTCAGTCTTTAGGTAGTGGCTTAGTCCCTGGAAACTCTGGTTGCTTGGCATTGTTGTACATATGGGGTCTCGAGCCCCTTCAAGCAATTCCAGTTCTTTCAATGAGTGCATACCATGTATGCCTTTCTGTAATTGGGTTAGCTCACTCAGGATGATATTTTCCAGTTCCAACCATTTGACTACGAATTTCATAAAGTCGTTGTTTTGATAGCTGAGTAATATTCCATTGTGTAGATGTACCACATTTTCTGTATCCATTCCTCTGTTGAGGGGCATCTGGGTTCTTTCCAGCTTCTGGCTATTATAAATAAGGCTGCAATGAACATAGTGGAGCACGTGTCTTTTTTATATGTTGGGGCATCTTTTGGGTATATGCCCAAGAGAGGTATAGCTGGATCCTCAGGCAGTTCAATGTCCAATTTTCTGAGGATCCTCCAGACTGATTTCCAGAATGGTTGTAACAGTATGCAATCCCACCAACAATGGAGGAGTGTTCGTCTTTCTCCACATCCTCGCCAGCATCTGCTGTCACCTGAGTTTTTGATCTTAGCCATTCTCACTGGTGTGAGGTGAAATCTCAGGGTTGTTTTGATTTGCATTTCCCTTATGACTAAAGATGTTGAACATTTCTTTAGGTGTTTCTCAGCCAATCGGCATTCCTCAGCTGTGAATTCTTTGTTTAGCTCTGAACCCCATTTTTTAATAGGGTTATTTGTTTCCCTGCGGTCTAACTTCTTGAGTTCTTTGTATATTTTGGATATAAGGCCTCTATCTGTTGTAGGATTGGTAAAGATCTTTACCAATCTGTTGGTTGCCGTTTTGTCCTAACCACAGTGTCCTTTGCCTTACAGAAGCTTTGCAGTTTTATGAGATCCCATTTGTCGATTCTTGATCTTAGAGCGTAAGCCATTGGTGTTTTGTTTAGGAAATTTTTTCCAGTGCCCATGTGTTCCAGATGCGTCCCTAGTTTTTCTTCTATTAGTTTGAGTGTGTCTGGTTTGATGTGGAGGTCCTTGATCCACTTGGACTTAAGCTTTGTACAGGGTGATAAGCATGGATCGATCTGCATTCTGCTACATGTTGACCTCCAGTTGAACCAGCACCATTTGCTGAAAATGCTATCTTTTTTCCATTTGATGGTTTTGGCACCTTTGTCAAAAACCAAGTGACCATAGGTGTGTGGGTTCATTTCTGGGTCTTCAATTCTATTCCATTGGTCTATCTGTCTGTCTCTGTACCAATACCATGCAGTTTTTATCACTATTGCTCTCTAATACTGCTTGAGTTCAGGGATAGTGATTCCCCCTGAAGTCCTTTTATTGTTGAGGATAGCTTTAGTTATCCTGGGTTTTTTGTTATTCCAGATGAATTTGCAAATTGTTCTGTCTAACTCTTTGAAGAATTGGATTGGTATTTTGATGGGGATTGCATTGAATCTGTAGATTGCTTTTGGTAAAATGGCTATTTTTACTATATTAATCCTGCCAATCCATGAGCATGGGAGATCTTTCCATCTTCTGAGGTCTTCTTCAATTTCCTTCTTCAGTGTCTTGAAGTTCTTATTGTACAGATCTTTTACTTGCTTTGTTAAAGTCACACCGAGGTACTTTATATTATTTGGGTCTATAATGAAGGGTGTCGTTTCCCTAATTTCTTTCTCGGCTTGTTTCTCTTTTGTATAGAGGAAGGCAACTGATTTATTTGAGTTAATTTTATACCCAGCCACTTTGCTGAAGTTGTTTATCAGCTTTAGTAGTTCTCTGGTGGAACTTTTGGGATCACTTAAATATACTATCATGTCATCTGCAAATAATGATATTTTGACTTCTTCTTTTCCCATCTGTATCCCCTTGACCTCCTTTTGTTGTCTGATTGCTCTGGCTAGAACTTCAAGAACTATATTGAATAAGTAGGGAGAGATTGGGCAGCCTTGTCTATTCCCTGATTTTAGTGGGATTGCTTCAAGTTTCTCTCCATTTAGTTTAATGTTAGCAACTGGTTTGCTGTATATGGCTTTTACTATGTTCAGGTATGGGCCTTGAATTCCTATTCTTTCCAGGACTTTTATCATGAAGGGGCATTGAATTTTGTCAAATGCATTCTCAGCATCTAATGAAATGATCATGTGGTTTTGTTCTTTCAGTTTGTTTATATAATGGATCACGTTGATGGTTTTCCGTATATTAAACAATCCCAGCATGCCTGGGATGAAGCCTACTTGGTCATGGTGGATGATTGTTTTGATGTGCTCTTGGATTCGGTTTGCCAGAATTTTGTTGAGTATTTTTGCGTCGATATTCATAAGGGAAATTGGTCTGAAGTTCTCTTTCTTTGTTGTGTCTTTGTGTGGTTTAGGTATAAGAGTAATTGTGGCTTCGTAGAAGGTATTCGGTAGTGATCCATCTGTTTCAATTTTGTGGAATAGTTTGGATAATATTGGTATGAGGTCTTCTATGAAGGTCTGATAGAATTCTGCACTAAACCCGTCTTGACTTGGGCTTTTTTTGGTTGGGAGACCTTTAATGACTGCTTCTATTTCCTTAGGAGTTATGGGGTTGTTTAACTGGTTTATCTTTTCCTGATTTAACTTCCGTACCTGGTATCTGTCTAGGAAATTGTCCATTTCCTGAAGATTTTCAAATTTTTTGAATATAGGTTTTTATAGTAAGATCTGATGATTTTTTGAATTTCCTCTGAATCTGTTGTTATGTCTCCCTTTAAATTTCTGATTTTGTTAATTTGGACGTACTCTATGTGTCCTCTCGTTAGTCTGGCTAAGGGTTTATCTATCTTGTTGATTTTCTCAAAGAACCAACTTTTGGTTTTGTTGATTCTTTTTATGGTCCTTTTTGTTTCTACTTGGTTGATTTCAGCTCTGAGTTTGATTATTTCCTGCCTTCTACTCCTCCTGGGTGTATTTGCTTCTTTTTGTTCTAGAGCTTTTAGGTGTGTTGTCAAGCTGCTGACATATGCTCTTTCCTGTTTCTTTCTGCAGGCACTCAGCGCTATGAGTTTTCCTCTTAGCACATCTTTCATTCTGTCCCATAAGTTTGGGTATGTTGTACCTTCATTTTCATTAAATTCTAAAAAGTTTTTAATTTCTTTCTTTATTTCTTCCTTGACCAGGTTATCATTGAGTAGAGCATTGTTCAATTTCCAAGTATATATGGGCATTCTTCCTTGATTGTTATTGAAGACCAGTTTTAGGCCGTGGTATTCCGATAGCACGCATGGGATTATTTCTATCTTTCTGTACCTGTTGAGGCCCGTTTTTTGACCAATTATATATTTTTTGGTCAATTTTGGAGAAAGTACCACGATGAGCTGAGAAGAATGTATATCCTTTTGCTTTGGGATAGAATGTTCTATAAATATCCGTTAAGTCCATTTGGCTCATGACTTCTCTTAGTCTGTCTACATCTCTGTTTAATTTCTGTTTCCATGATCTATCCATTGATAAGAGTGGGGTGTTGAAATCTCCCACTATTATTGTGTGAGGTGCAATGTGTGTTTTGAGGTTTAGTAAAGTTTCTTTTACGTATGTAGGTGCCCTTGTATTTGGGGCATAGATATTTAGGATTGAGAGTTCATCTTGGTGGATTTTTCCTTTGATGAATCTGAAGTGTCCTTCCTTATCTTTTTTGATGACTTTTAGTTGAAAATTGATTTTATTTGATATTAGAATGGCTACTCCAGTTTGCTTCTTCTGACCATTTGCTTGGAAAATTGTTTACCAGCCTTTCACTCTGAGTTAACGTCTGTCTTTGTCTCTGAGGTGTGTTTCCTGTAGGCAGCAGAATGCAGGGTCCTCGTTGTGTATCCAGTTTGTTAATCTATGTCTTTTTATCGGGGAGTTGAGGCCATTGATGTTGAGAGATATTAAGGAATAGTGATTATTGCTTCCTGTTATATTCATATTTGGATGTGAGGTTATGTTTGTGTGCTTTCATTCTCTTTCTTTTGTTGCCAAGACGATTAGTTTCTTGCTTCTTCTAGGGTATAGCTTGCCTCCTTATGTTGGGCTTTACCATTTATTATCCTTTGTAGTGCTGGATTTGTAGAAAGATATTGTGTAAATTTGGTTTTGTCATGGAATATCTTGGTTTCTCCATCTATGTTAATTGAGAGTTTTGCAGGATACAGTAACCTGGGCTGGCATTTGTGTTCTCTTAGGGTCTGTATGACATCAGTCCAGGATCTTCTGGCCTTCATAGTTTCTGGCGAGAAGTCTGGTGTGATTCTGATAGGTCTGCCTTTACATGTTACTTGACCTTTTTCCCTTACTGCTTTTAATATTCTTTCTTTATTTTGTGCGTTTGGTGTTTTGACAATTATGTGATGGGAGGTGTTTCTCTTCTGGTCCAATCTATTTGGAGTTCTGTAGGCTTCTTGTATGCCTATGGGTATCTCTTTTTTTAGGTTAGGGAAGTTTTCTTCTATGATTTTGTTGAAGATATTTACTGGTCCTTTGAGCTGGGAGTCTTCACTCTCTTCTATACCTATTATCCTTAGGTTTGATCTTCTCATTGAGTCCTGGATTTCCTGTATGTTTTGGAGCAGTAGCTTTTTCCGCTTTACATTATCTTTGACAGTTGAGTCAATGATTTCTATGGAATCTTCTGCTCCTGAGATTCTCTCTTCCATCTCTTGTATTCTGTTGGTGAAGCTTGTATCTACAGCTCCTTGTCTCTTCTTTTGGTTTTCTATATCCAGGGTTGTTTCCATGTGTTCTTTCTTGATTGCTTCTATTTCCATTTTTAATTCCTTCAACTGTTTGATTGTGTTTTATAGCAGTAAAGAACAGGGAGGAATTATCTCAAATTTGTTACTCACATATATAGGCATTGTGCCTATACAACAATATTAAATCAATAAAAAATTCATATCAAAGAAAATCTAAGCTTGTACCAAATAAATTTTGTACCTATGTAAAAGATTATAATTTTAGCTTAGTTATGAATATAAAACTTTCTACCAAATGAGATTATGGCTGTACAATAAATTTGAGCTAATTGCTCCCTGTTAAGTTATAACCATTTCTAAATTCTCTAGAAAGACAACCTTAGAATAACCACTTTCAGACTCCCATAGCTTAGGGAATTTGGGCGATGACTCTTCAATAATTTCTTCAAGCTGTACGTGGCCATTGAAATATCCTTGGTAGGAGTTAGGGATAATGGGGGAACGATTGCTGTAGTCTGATGTCTGTCTTTACTGGACCCAGTTGAATGTTCTTCAATCAGGAATCCAAGCAGGCCAGGTCAGCATTCTGATGATGAGCTTCACCAAAGTTGTATATTCTACCATATATAAATCTCAAAACAAAATTTTGTATCAAGGTATCTTTTTGATTTTCTTTTTTAAGAAAAAAGACTGCCCTCTGGTTAGTCTGGTGAAGGGTTTAACTCTCTTGTTGATTTTCTCAAAGAACTAGCTCCTTGATTTTGTTGATTCTTTGTATAGTCCTTTTTGTTTCTTCTTGGTTGATTTTAGCCCTGAGTTTGATTATTTCCTGCCTTCTACACCTCTTGGGTGTATTTCCATCTTTTTGTTATAGAGCTTTTAAGTGTTCTGTCAAGCTGCTAATTTATGCTCTCTCCTGTTTCTTTTTAGAGGAACTCATAGCTATGAGTTTTCCTCTTAGCACTGCTTTCATTGTGTTCCATAAGTTTGGGTATGTGGTGCCTTCATTTTCATTAAATTCTAAAAAGTCTTTAATCTCTTTCTTTATCTCTTCCTTGACTAAGTTATCACTAAATAGAGCATTTTCTAACTTCCATGTGTATGTGGGCTTTCTGTCATTTTTGTTGTTATTGAATACCAGCCAGTGTAGGAGAATGTTGTGGGGGTGGGAATGGGGGTGGTTAGGGAGAACACCCTTGTAGAAGAAGGGGAGGTGGAGGGGTATGGCGCTTAATGTCTGAGAAACCGTGAAAGGGAATAACATTTGAAATGTGAATAAATATATCCAATAAAAATTAATTAATTAATTTTCACACTCCAGATTTTATTCCCTTCCTGGCTCCCACCCCCAAGGCTTCCACATCCAAAGCTCTGACCCATAATTCTTTCTGTCTGAAAAATTGCATGGACAAAACTGGAGAAGAGCCTGAGGAAAAGGAGGTCCAGCAACAGGTCAAAATGTGATCCAGCTCAAGGGGAACCCCCAAGCCCTCACACTATTACTGAGGCTCTGGAGCACTCACACAAAGGGACTCATCATGACTGCCCAACAAGCAGCTGAAAGAGTCAGATGCAGATATATGCACCCAGCCAATGAACAGAATCTGCTGACCCCTGTGGTTGAATTAGGGAAAAGCTGGAGAAAGCTAAGGAGGAGGGCAATCCTGTAGGAGGACCAGCAGTCTCAGTCAACCTGGACACTTAATGTCTCTTAGACATTGGATCACCAACCAGGCAGCATATACCAGCTGAGATGAGGCCTTCACACTTATACAGGACAGGACTCCTGTGTCTGGGTTCACTCAGAGAATATGCACCTAATCCTCAAGGAACTGGAGGCCCCAGGAAGTTTAGAGGTCTGGTAGAGTAGGTGGGTTGGGTATATCCTTGTAGAAATGGGGGAGAAGTGCAGGGGGGCAATATGGAATGAGGAACCAAAGCCATTTTGAACAGAAAAACAAAAGAGCAGGATTCATTATCAACATAGGACAATCAGATTTTTTTTTTCCAGAAGAGATATGAACTCAGTGAGAAAGAAGTCAGACAAGGAATTCCATTCATCATAACTGCAATGAAATTCTATGAATAAACTTAACAAAAGTGATGGTGGATCACAAAGAACCTTGTGACAAATGGCTAGGGTGAATATTAATACTATCGCAGACACTGGATGCCAGAATGTCTAAGCATAACAAAGTACCTATTACAGGTCCTAGTTCCTCTCAGCACTTCTCATCCTGCCCCATAAACATGAACCTCTCCAGACCCACTTTTTTTTTTCTTTCCCCACTTTCTCTGATTCCTATATAATCTCAGCCATTTTGACCAAATTACCTTCTGGTGTCTTGGTACTATTGGTCTCTTAGCCCACCTGCCCACCTTCTCTTCTCTTACTGTTCTACCTTACATCCTTCCTGATTCTCCTCTCATGTCCCAGTTCAGTCTTCCAGCCAAGTACAATCTAGACATTTCCAAATATCTCTGGCTTTTCTCTGCCTTTATATCTATAATACACATCCTTAACTTATACCTAGGAGCAGTCATGTCCTGTTTTTTTTTTTATTAAGGTGGAGATAAAAAATAAACTGTCCAGTGAAAATTAGAAATTAGAAAATATTTAAAATGCTAACTGAAGAAGTAACTTGAAGATGAAAAGTTTCCAATGTTCTTGTATTTAAAGAATCAACTTCTTAAAATTTCCATAATATCCAAAATGATTTCAGCCTGTGAAGTCTCTCTTAGTACACTTATGGTGCTCTTCAGGCAATGCGAAAAATTCTGAAATTCATGTAGAAAAGAACAAAGTCTCCCAATACCTAAAGCAATCCTCAGAAAAAAATATGCATCATAGCATTTGATTTGAAAATATGCCATAAAGCCACAAAGCAAACAATGAAATTAAAACAGGCCATAGTGTGAGAAATTGATTCAAGAATGGAGTGATATAAGGAGAGATCTAAGTGGTTGTGAAAAGACTCTAAGCAACCCAGACAAGGGTCCTTTTACCTCAGTTTCTTAGAACAACAACATGATCATCATTATCATCACCATCATCATCATCACCACCTACAACAACACCAACACCAACAACATGAAATTGTTCTTGGATTATGCTTTTGTTCCTCTTCTAGATCTAATGGATAAAAGTGAATTTACTTCAGAGTATTCCTTACAACTGGTTATTGTTATTTGTATATACATTCATGAAAATAAAAAATAAAATGAAACAAAACCCTAAAAAACAAAAGAAACATGTTTTTCTTTGTAAGCCTTGCCAGACACATGTATTTGTCCTCGTGATTGTATTTTTTACTCATCTAACTCTTTTAGCCCTAAGTATAAATTAAATAATGCTGTAAGTAAAGTTAGACATTTGAAATTTTAGTATGCCTTATCATCTCTATTCTTCTGGGTCCTACCACCTCCAGAGCAGTAAACAAAAGAATTAGTTTTGCAGTATCAAAATTTCATCCCTTGAAAGAAACTAATCACTAAGCATCCATATACATAAGACTTTCCCATCTTTCCTGTTAGCATCTTAAGATTCCCATTCATGTCTGCCTCGTCGTCACAGTATGGATGTGGACCTATTTAGAAATAGAATTGGGGAGTGATTCCAGTCTTCATTGTCAGAATATCAGCATCTAACTTCACCAGAATCAGTAGTCATAGCTTGATCCACTCACAAATACCATTAACAAATGAGCAACAGCAGTTTGATCCAGAAGAAACTTCCTCAAGGCTCTGCCAATCAACCAAAGTCCACGGAAGCTGCAAGAAACCACCAGAATATCAGGAGAAATTTTTGGTCTTTATGTTTATGAAGTAATAAGTGATGGTCAGCAAAGAAAGCAGCGAGCTGAATCTATGTTAGAGCTTTGGCAACTCTCTGCTGGGTTATATTTATATACTTTTTCCAAATATCGTATGTCTTCTTAAGCCTTTACTCCAAGAAAATATCATTTACCCCCTTTTCAGGCAGTTTCTAGAACAACACATGTCTGTTCTCAACAAAACATCCTCTGACATGTTTGTTTCATAAGATAGTTTCCAGAACAAAATCACATGACACAACTGAGTCTCCAAAAGTACCAGAGATTTCCACCTCAGGAAGAGGAGAGACTTGAAAGGTAATTGGATGTGACTAAAACACCATATATAAAGATATATAATATTTACATATAAACGCATGTCATTATTAATCTATACACAATTAATATTTTATCATGTTATAGGATGGTGATAATCATAAATTTCTACAATAAATAATTATAATAAAAATTGAATTCAGGATGGCAGGAAAATAATATAAATGGTATAAATGTGAAAATATCAGTTGTCTTAAAAAGTTAAAAAGTCACAAATGTGATCAACTAGAAGATACCACACACCCACCCTACCATCTCTAGTGCCCTCTCATGATGTAGAGTAAAAGCCACCTGCAAGCCACAGCTCTACTATGAACTTTGCCACTCCATCCTGATGCTACTGGCCTTAAGGGTTCTGAACAGGCCCCCAATATTGACACCAAATTTCACAGGTTTTTCTCAGAAATATTTTAGAAAATTATTTGTATGATTGGTGAAAATACAACACCCCTTGTAGGAAGGCAAAAGTAAAAATATAAGTAAATAAATAAATCCATGAGAAAGTTTCTTTAATAAAATATGCCTGAAATGACCAAAATATAATCAATTGAAATAGAGTTCAGTATACCTTTGATTATTGTAACAAAATGTTTTTGCAAGGAACATAAGTGAAAGCATTTTGTGTAACTTGAAAACAATTTTGTATGACTTGTAAAAATATAATGCTTGCAAAGGAGCCAGCTGCAAGACAGTTCCAATATGAGCCAAGCTGACGGCCAACTCTGATATGTTATGTTTTATCATTATATGTCACCCTAAGCCATGAGCTCACAAAGAACAAAGCTAACACCCACTACATCAATACAAAAATTGGAGCTTTCAAAGTAGCTCCAGAATTACCCTGCCTCCTAGGACATAGCACTCCAAGGCTCTCCTTAATGATCCTCAACTGCAAAGGGACTTTTTGATACTTGCCCCTGTGTGATTCTGGCTCCACGGACACTTGAATTACCAACCTCTTTTCTGAGTTCACACATGCACAACAGTCACTGCTATATGTTGGCCCATAGTCTCAGGATCCTTTTTGGAAACTAAAACAGTGCCATCTTCTTGGAGTATTAAAGTTGCAGAATTACCCTGTAGACACTTGGTAGAGCTTGCACCAGAAGGCACCCTCACATGAAAGGATGGGTAAGAGGAAACCTGCAGCATTTTCTGATCAACTGTTCCATGCTTGATGCAAAGTCTGATTATACAATACTACCTTAATCTTTATAACAGCATTCCACTCTAAAGAACATTTGTTAAAGTCTCATTTAGACATCCTAATTCCCAAGCACTTTACAATCAACAGGCATGGCTCTTCACAGTATACAAATAAGTCTTCCTACATATGACCCTCTTAAATATAAATCCCAGAGATTCACAGCAAATATGTGTTCAGATAAAAATTAAGTTTGAGAATAATATTTGTGTATAAAACATTAGAGTCCCACAATGCAGAGTAAAAATAAGTAAGTAAAGGTAAAACACTCTACCTATCAGCAATAATAATAATAAACATTTATCCAAAGGTTTTAACCAAGTAGTTCTCAACCTTCCTATTTCTGTGACACTTTAATATAATTTCTCCTGTTGTTACTCCCAGCTATATAATTATTTTGTTGTCACTTCATAACTATAATTTTCCTACTGTTATGAACAGTAATGTAAATATCTGATATGCAGACTATCTGATCTATGACTCCAAACAGGTTCATGATTCACACGGTGAGAACTGCTGTTTTAAGAGAAGAAAAATAAGTGAATATTCTATACGAATACTGAAAAATATTGAAAAACTGACTTGGTGATCCTTGTATCCCATCTAAATTATATAAGAGAGATGACTCATGATTAAAAACTAAGAGAGAATTCAATCTGAATTAACTATGCAATAGAAGCCCATTTTTGTTAATGGGTGTATACATTCCAAAATATCAACACCTGAGATCTAGAAAATGTAGGATAGAAATCATGTTTATGGGCTTTATAGTCAAAACTCTGCAATGGACTTGAATCATCTTGAGAATTTTGAAATTTAAATTAGTGATTTGTTTATCCTTTCCCATCATTGCCATGATTCATTTGAATGAGAAGCACTGGGGCTTCATTCATACTTCTGGTAGGATTTTATGAGAACATTCAAGACTATGAGGCAGGAGGCCGGAAGGAAGTTCTAGATGAAGTTTCTAGGTTGGTTCATATTTAGCAACTTCTCCAGTCTTCCTTTGAGTATAGAGAAAGTTGACATTGAGGTGGCTTCCATAAGTGTGCTTTGTCAAAATTCTGCTTTTACAGGGGTAAAATGTGCTTCCTTGCCATTCTGCCAAGGAAAGTGGCCTAGTAACCTGGTGGGGTGTTGTAAAAGTGACTCCTAAAGCCATAGTTCCTTGGTATCTTCCAGGTTATATTGGTAACATAGGCATGGTTGCTGAATACTTGTATCTGGTACCCAGACTCACAAGAGAAGCCCACCTTGACCAGGCCTAGAACTCTATAATCTTTGAGGGTTTATTCCTACATTTAACCACAGAGGAGTAGGAGTTCCTAGATAATGACTGTGAGAAACTTGTATTCTTTGGTGTGACAACAACCACCACTAGGATATACTCACCCTGGGACTTCCCATGTCCAGGTTCAGGCAAGATTTCCAGCCTGAGACAAAAAATAATATTTGGCATAAGTTTTGTTTTAGAAAGTTCTAATGGAGAAGAAAGGACTAAGAATGAGGCCATTCCTGGACCTTGATGAACCACCAGAGAAAGGCATTTCAGTACCAGTGACATGGGGGAGGCTTCTTCATAAAAACCTTGCATCCCAGAAGCCACTTTATGTCACATCTTAGAGGCAGTCATGAAAGAGTCATTGCCCCTTATATACAGCAGGGAATACATCCTGAGAAGCAGCTTCAGTATACATGAAAGTAGTGTATCAGAAAGTTCTGCTTCATTTTGTGGCAGAATGGTTCTGAATTGAATAGTAGGGAAGGGGAACAGCCTTCATCTGTGACAAGTGGTGGATTGCAAGGCCCAGAATAGTTGTTGATTTGCAATGAGTTTGTCCATCACCAGGCCATTCAAAACCTTGACATGCCACACAGAGGCACTGAACATAGGGAGGTCTTTTACACTGAAACAAGTTATAAATGCACAATAGGTGAATTGTGTTTCATCAGCAAAGATAGCTTTCTTGCAGACATTCCATTGCATAAGACAGTATACCATGTATTACACAAAGAACAAAAGTATAGGGAATATGGGAAGACTTCCCAAGCTGAAAATACACTGGCTCAGAACACAGATTTTCAGAGTGGAGAAAGACCTGTTGTATGTAAGAGTTCTGGGACCATTTTGACCATCCAAGTTACAGTTATACAGTTACAGGGCCTAGCAAATGTCCTAATGTAAGAAAACCCCATGGATTTAGCTAGTATTTGGAATTTTTAAGTAAAAAACTTCCCTTATGGAAAATAAAAGAACTCATATTGGAGAAAGGTTCTATCTGTGCAATGAGTGTGGGAAAGCTTTTATTTATGTGTCCACATTTGATACAAATGAGAAAGTTCACACCGAGGCAACACTGTTAAAGGAGAAAATTCTTCAGTGGAAACTCGTAGCTACATCCGTCACAGGTATGACACTGGAGTAAGACTATATGTGCTTAGCAAATGTGGGACTCACATTTACATACTGTAATTTGATTACCAAATGAAAAGTTACCTTGGCTGAAGATCTCATGATTAGAACAACTTAGTGATTAGGGTTTGCATTAAGATCCTTTCAAACAGAGAAGTTACAGTAGAGGGCTTAGAAATGAATAGAATGTATTGCATTCTTTACAATATACTATGTTTTTAGGAATTATTTGGGGAAGTTTTTGAGTGTTCTAAACTTACCAGGGCTCTTTGTTCCTTTATCTCTTTTGGTTTTAATATAAATATGCCATATACTAATGAAACTACCTCAGCTGGTAACTGTTTCAAGTGTCAGGTGCTTCAATTTTCATGGACTCTTGACTATATTGGATAGCCAAGGTTTTATTTTGCCAGCATTTCAAACTATCCTGTCTATGAATTTCTTTTTCTATTCTTGCCTGATTTGTAAAATGACTTCTGTTCTTCTTTGTTGTTTATTAAATCTTTCTTATTCTTGGCAAAAGAATCCTACTTCTGCTTTCTTAGAAGTAAGATCTGGGATCCCTGGTATGAGGACCTTCTCAAACTTTTTAACTTAAAGAATCTAAGAAGGGGTCAGAGAGCAGTTCAAAAATATGATTTGCTATAATTATTGATTACAAGGAAGCATTCTTAGGCAAATTATAGGCTTTTATATGAATATTTTTGCAATGTGCATGTAGTTAGCATGGTTTTTGTCCATGTTTCCTAGAAGGTACATAATAGGGAAAAACAATTTTCTCCTAAATCTCTCCCAAAGTAATGCTACCTGTAGGCTGAAATTGATAGACAAATTGGCCTGGTCAGGCCTAAGTAGGAAACACAGTTGACCTATTTCATGTTTTAATGTATTAAGAGCCTTTAGAGTTTCTTAGTTTCATATTAAGTTTAAGATGATGAAAGTTTAAGTTTTCTGGCTTTAAAAAATATTAATTTTTAGTTCTTTAAGTGGATAGCTGATTATTGCCTTTTGGTTTATGTCCTCAAATGGGATCAGGCATACCTTATATTAGAACAGTCACCTTTTGAAAAAATACAAGAAAAGAAAAGCATAATTTTAATGTCAGAAAACAAGGGAGTACAAGGATTTGAATATAGCTTAGTATGCAATCACTTCTCTAGACTAGTTGAGACTCTGATGCCAATCCTAATACCATAAAAATGAAATATCATGTATAGGGGTTGAGGATTTAGCTCAGTTGTAGAGTGCTTGCTTAGTAAGCGCAAGGCCCTGAGTTCAGTCCTCAGCTCCAAAAAAAAAAAAATTATGTATAAAGAGTTTATGCAATCAATGATTATGCCATCAATCTTGGTAAGGGATGTTGTACCAGTGACTATATTCCAATTCTCAAACTTTGGAAGAATTCTAATTGCTTATGGCTGTATTTCCATGAAGACAAGGAATTTAGAAATTCTTAAGTCTGTGATTTAGGGTCTGTTACAAAAGAATTGCTATCAATGTATTTTGAACTTTTCTTGTTTCCTTTTGCCATTATAGCTATGACTACACATACAAGGATTCCTGGATAGAGATTCTAGCACCCAAGTTGAGTCTTTGTTCACTCTATAACCAGTCAAGTGGATATTCGCTTTTTTGTTTTCCCTTTCTTTTCTTTTCTTTTTTTTTCCAGGTAAGCACACCCTACCTCATTATTTGTGAAGCTAGAGATACTTGAATGAGTATAGAGGTGACTGGTTTTCTAAGACAAAATAGAGATTCATATTTTCATGTTAAATTAATTGATCTAAATACTTTTGTTAGTACATAAGTGGGGTATGTTGAATTGATAATGTTTAGATTGCACCATTTAAAGTTTTTATGACATTTTGACATGTCTATTCACTTTTGGTACTGTTACTACATTTAAGGTAATTAGAAAATCTGCATCCTATGAAGTTTATTCAGGCTCATTTATAATATTCCCTTCATTCAGAATTCTTCATCTACTAATAGACACTGTTTTGTTATGCAACATCATTCACTGATGTCTCATCATGCATTGAACACTTTAATTTTATGTAAATGTAAATATGTAGTATATCCTTACTTTCTGTTTCCCCTTCCATCTTTCAAGCATAATTGCTTTTGGATTAAACCAGGCCATTGAAAAGTAATTGTTTTATTCTTTCTATCCCTATGTAATACTTCACTGTTTATTTACTAAAAAGTTAGATCATTTATCAGGGTCTCTCTCTCTCTCTCTCTCTCTCTCTCTCTCTCTCTCTCTCTCTTTCTCTCCCCCTCCCACCCTCTCTGGTGTGTGTCCACACACATTTGCGAGGGAGAGAGAGAGAGAGAGAGAGAGGGAGAGGGAGAGAGAGAGAGAGAGAGAGAGAGAGAGAGAGTCTCTGTGTGTGTGTGTATCTTGATGGTTCACAACCTCTAGATATTTGAAAAACGTTCTCAGTAAGTAATGAACCATTGCTAACTTACAAAATAAAGGTGACTCAATGATATTTAACCCTTGTTCTCATATTACCACAATATTCCATTTAAGAATCATGCTTTCTGCAACTGGGGTAGAATTACCAAATCCACAAAGAACAGAGACTCATTTGCAGAAGAAATGCAAGATAATATTTCTAACTTGCACCAGATACAAAAACATGGTACAATAAAAATTTGAATTTGCTAGATCACAAGCAGAATAGAACATAAGGTTAAATCATATGAATTCATCATTATAGTGGTATACCCAATTTATTCATTAGAACTTCTAGAGATGATGATGATTATGATGATGATTAATATTATCACCAAAGATTATTTTTAAAGAACATGAAAATTTCACTCTTTAGTCATAGTTTTGTAAAAATTTATTCAATATTAAATACTTCAGTTATTTAAGGCCTTTGATTAAGCAAAACTACATGGGCAAGCAAATTTTTCTCCCCAAAAAGAAGGTACAACAAAGCAAAGAGTTTTAGGGTCACCTTGAACAGCAGACTCTCTCAGGACATTTGATGATTAGTGTGGTACTAGTACTACTTTTAATTTTATTTCTTGTTGTGTTTTATGGTTTTTTAAATGTTTTTTATTTATGAATCATGTTCTCATTATATAGTCAAAGTATGCTCAGACTTATGAATTTGAACTATACTCTTTTCTTATGAACTTAAGCACCTGGGATGAGAGTTGAAATATGAAACATCACTTAGCATTTTCTACTTAGCAAGTCCCAACAGTGTATCAAGGCTTTGACATGTAGAACTTTGAGGGTCATTCACCCTTGAAATAAAAGGAGTTATATATTTTGGGGTCAATTATGCTAGGGTAAGCAATTTTCTGTGGCAAAATCAAGGACTGTACAACTGCATACATAAAGTTATTCTATTTCTTAGACTTTTCATGAAGTGAAGTAGCGCATAAGGAAACTGGTATAAATTATGTTCTGTCTTTTCTTATACAATTGTTTTCTAGACAGTGCAGCCATTATGCCTACATGCAGTAGAGATTAAAAGAGAGCAGAACAACAACAACAACAACAACAACAAAACTGAAATGCTTTTTCACAACTAGGGGGCAATCAATTGAGTGAAGTGGAAGCCCAGAGAGTGGGAGAAAAATCTTTGCTAGGTATACATCTGATAGAGGATAGATATCCCAACTATATAAAGAACTCAGAAAACAAATAGTGGAGTAAACAAACAGCTTAATTTCAAAAGTGTTTTGTGGACCAGAACAGTGGTTTCAAAACAATTTTAAAAGGTTAAGACATACCTTTTAACATTGTTTGTTATGCTAGCAATTAGGGAAATGCAAATTAAAACAACCCAGATTTCATCTCACCCCAATCAGGATAGCTAAGGGCAACAAAATAACTGACAAGTGCTGGAGAAGATATGGGGAAAGGGAGCCCTCATTCAGTGTCGGTGGGGATGCAAATGGTGCAGTCACTCTGAAAGGGACTCAGATGAGAGGAAGAGGGGAAGACTAAGTGGCTAGTTGGTTAGTATAGGAGTGTGCTTTTTTTCCAGTCCTCTCCTTTATTTGCAGTGCCTGAATTTTCTGGCCCTTTCCTTTCTAATGCTTAGGGAACTCTCTTCACCTCTCATGACACATCTGCAAAAGTTCTTCCAGAGAGAGAGAGAGAGAGAGAGAGAGAGAGAGAGAGCAGAACATATCTAAATTATCCTAATTCTATGCTTAAATTCTTAAGTGGTCTCCCTGGATATGCCTGGGTTCATTTTACTTTTGAAGTCTCAATGACATTAGGTCACTTGAACATTTACCAAGAGATTTTGGCCCATGGAGAAAAGTGAAGCCACACCAGCATCCTTTCTAAGTTTATACCTTTAATAATATCTGTTTCTCATTGATATTAATCTGGATTCCATCAGCTAATTCGAATCCCACAATTAAAATGCTGTCTAATTTTTTCCTGAAGTTATTTTTTTTCTGGTTAGGTCCTGAAACAAAACTGGTGAAAGAATTGGAGAAAAATTATGTCATAAGCAAGGAAACCTAAATATCTCTTAAAATATATCTGCAGTAACCTGTAGTAAACTGCAGAGAGCAGATAACTCATAGCAGTTGAACAGAATTTAAAGAAGTTTTTGTCAAATTTAATGAAAGAATTAAGAAATCCATTATAAATTGTGATAGACACACAGAAAATATTTAGAAGTTATTCCCACCCATCTAAAAAAGGGTAAATGGTAAAACTGTATTACAGCACTAGGACTAATAGAGGGCCACACAATACAAGTTTAACTATAGGTATAGAAGAACCGTGACTATTACACTGCAGTTTGCCAGGGAATGGTCATCACAAAAAAAGCAATAGTAGTTACTGTCTTCACTTTGTTCATGTGCTTTAACTTATGGTAAACAACTTTAATTGATAAAATACAATTAGAAGCTCAAACTCAAGAGACCTCTGGCAATACATCTTATAAAAGCTATTTCTGAGGTTGCAAAGCATCCAAGAAAATATTTAGATAAACAGACAGAGAATACTGTCATATCCACATTAAAGTGAAAGGCCAGAATGCTACAAAAGTCTAGATAACAGTGTTTTCAGTATACGGTGGAATAGTATAGATCTAGAAATAGACCCAATCACACCTATGGCCAATTGATTTTTCATAAAGAAGCCAAAACCAAATAATGGAAAAAGAAAGCAAATTCAGCAAATTGTGCTTGTATAACCAGATGTCTACATGTAGAACAATGTAAATAGATCCAAATAGATCTGCACAAAACTTAAATCTAAGTGGATCAAGGGTTTCAACATAAATATGGATACACTAAATATCATATAAGAAGAAGTGGGAAATAGCCTTGAACACATTGGTACAGGACACAACTTCCTTAACAGAACACCAATGGCTTAGGCTCTAAGATCAACAATTGATAGGATGGACCTCTTGAAACTAAAAAGATTCTGTAAGACAAAGGTCACTGTCAATAGGACAGAAGAGTAACCTAGAGATTGGAAAGTATATTCACTAACCCTATATATGACACAGGGCCAATATCCAAAATTTATAAAGAACTCAAGAAGTTAGATACCAACAACCCAAATAACCCAATAAAAAATGAGGTACATTGCTAAACAGAGAAGTTTCAACAGAGGAATCTTGAATGGCCAAGAAGCACTTAAGGAAATGTTCAAAGTCCTTAATCATTAGGGAAATGCGCATTAAAACAACTCTGAGATTCCACCTTGTGCCAGTTAGAATGACTAAGATCAAAGACTCAACTGATAGCACACACTGGCTATGATATGGGTGAGTGCAAACTTGTAAAACAAATCTGAAAAACAATTTGGTGGTTTCTCCGAAAACTGGGAATAGATCTACATCAAGACTCTGTTATACCATTCCTGGGCATGTACCCAAAATGTCCTCTACCATTCCACAATGGCACTTTCTCAACTACATTTATGGAAGTTTTATTCATAATAGTCAGAAACTGAAAACAACCTAGATGATGTCCTTCAACTAAAGAATGGATAAAGAAAATGTGTTACATCTACACTATTCAGCTATTAAAAATGAATACAACATGAATTTTTTTGGAAAATAGATTGATCTTGAGAATATCATTCTGAATGAGGTAAACCAGGTTCCCAAAGGACACGCCTTGCAGGTATTAACTTATAAATATATCTAAGACATTAAATAGAGGAAACCCATGCTATACTCCATGGACCCAAAGAAGTAAAACAAGAAAAAAAACACAGTGAGGATGCTTGAATCTCATTGAAAAGAGGTAAAATAGTTACTAGAGGCAGATGGAACAAGAGAACTCGGTGGGAGAGGGAATGGGGAGGGGAATGTTAAGGTTTAAGAACAAGTATGCAAAGAGAAAAAAGAGATGGCCAGATGGCTATGAGGGTGAATGGAAATGTGCAACTGACAGAGGAGCACAGTTTGGGAGCATCTATAGGATGTGATAGAGGTCTGGGATAAAGGAGGTACCCAAAAATCAATGGAGATGACCTTAATTGACTCACAGCATTAGAACTATGGAACCAGAAAAAGCCACTTTCTGTAAGCAGGCAGGAACTCCTTTGGTGGTATGGTGTGGGATGTTGGACCAGTCAACCATGAGAGGAAGCCTGGTAAAGTCAAGCTAAGGCTTGAAGCCCCATGAAGCACCTGCTGTCATATCTAACCCACCCTAAAACTGTATGTAAGATGCTACCCAGAATGAATAAAATGTGTAAGAGTTACTCCGTGCACCGAAAGCATCTGTTGCACAGGAGCTGTAATACTGCCTGAAAAGAGCACATTCTCAAGAAGTTTTTGCTAACAGAAGCTATCCGCACTCTGCTCCTGAAGCAGCCCTTTGTGCACCTGCCCACGTGTTCAGCTCAGCTTGGCAAAGCATAGCTAATGCTGTGTCTCAGAGCAACAACAGCTACTGAGGCAGCAGCACTAGAGCAGTAGGAGCTCCTGTCCTTTCGCTTCACTTGAACCCTCCTGCTAGACGAGAGGTCTTCACAGTATCCTTCATTACACAGAACAATACTACCTGCCCTGACCTGCAGGGGTTCAGCAGAGCCCTGGGAGGGGGAGAAAGAATGGGGGACAGGAGGCACGAAGGAGAGCAAGTCTATGGTCTGATCAAGCTCTCAAAACTTTATTTTGATATAGTGGCTTATAAAAACAAGCAAGAAGGAAGACCAAACAGGACCCAAGATCAATTTCACTACCGTCACCACCCTCCCTATAGCCCTAAACTGTAAATTGCAGGTATATTGATAAGAACAGAAAACTGGCTAGGTTTCCCATGTATGTAAGTGGACTTGACATTCCTGAAACATTCCTGAGACAGAGGGTGTGTAAGCGGGCTTGGCTCTCTCGGCACCTCCTCCCTTTTTAACTCTTTTTATGAGGCCAATAAGCAGCCAGGGATGATTGCATTGTGAGGATAAATGGGCATTAACCAGAGGGGGAAAGCATTGACCTGATCCTCTCAGCACTTAGTGCAGCATCAGTGTCTTTTTTGAGAGGAGAATAATTTTTGTCTTGGTGATCTCGACAGAAGTCTTATCTATGAAATCTGACCAAGGGAGAGATTAACACCAACCTCTAGGCAATCAGGTTTAATTCTCAGGGGACTCAGAGATGGGGTTAGGAAAAAGGATCTTGTTAAATTCTTTATATTAATTGAGGATGCTTGTCCTTGTTCCTCATACTTTGAGGGATTCCTTAAGACCTTTTAAAGTTCAGGTTTGCTCAATACCTGTCCGAAGACTGTGCTGCTCGTTCTTACCTTACTTGGATCAGACTCACAGTGGGCGGTTCTGACGATCTCAATGTGAATCTTCTTTCAGGTCCTCCGGAAAGTGTCAATCCTATGAAGGGGGGATGTTCATGAGCGAGCAATGTTCAGTCAGATCCCTGTACCCAGGTCCCACGTCTGGGCCCCAAATGCCCCGACCTGCAGCGGTTCAGCAGAGACCTGGGAGGGGGAGAAAGAATGGGGGCACGAGGCATGAAGAAGGAGAACAAGTCTACAGTCTGATCAAGCTCTCAAACTTTATTTTGATACAGTGGCTTATAAAGACAAGCAAGCAGGAAGACCACACGGGACCCAAGATCAATGTCACTACGGTCACTACCCTCCCTATAGCCCTAAACTGTAAATTGCAGGTATATTGATAAGAACAGATAACTGGCAAAGTTTCTCAGAGGGTGTGAGTGGGATTGATATTCCTGAAACATTCCTGAGACAGAGGGTATGTAAGCAGGCTTGGCTCCCGGCAACTATTGAACCAAAAACACACCCACAATTTTTTTTTTTATTAACTTGAGTATTTCTTTTTTTTTTTCTTTTTTTTTTTATTAACTTGAGTATTTCTTATATACATTTCGAGTGTTATTCCCTTTCCCGGTTTCCGGGCAAACATCCCCCTCCCCCCTCCCCTTCCTTATGGGTGTTCCCCTCCCAACCCTCCCCCCATTGCCGCCCTCCCCCCATAGACTAGTTCACTGGGGGTTCAGTCTTAGCAGGACCCAGGGCTTCCCCTTCCACTGGTGCTCTTACTAGGATATTCATTGCTACCTATGGGGTCAGAGTCCAGGGTCAGTCCATGTATAGTCTTTAGGTAGTGGCTTAGTCCCTGGAAGCTCTGGTTGCTTGGCATTGATGTACTTTTGGGGTCTCGAGCCCCTTCAAGCTCTTCCAGTTCTTTCTCTGATTCCTTCAATAGGGAACCTATTCTCAGTTCAGTGGTTTGCTGCTGGCATTCGCCTCTATATTTGCTGTATTCTGGCTGTGTCTCTCAGGAGCGATCTACATCCGGCTCCTGTCGGTCTGCACTTCTTTGCTTCATCCATCTTGTCTAATTGGGTGGCTGTATATGTATGGGCCACATGTGGGGCAGGCTCTGAATGGGTGTTCCTTCAGTCTCTGTTTTAATCTTTGCCTCTCCCTTCCCTGCCAAGGGTATTCTTTTTCCTCATTTAAAGAAGGAGTGAAACATTGACATTTTGATCATCCGTCTTGAGTTTCGTTTGTTCTAGGGATCTAGGGTAATTCAAGCATTTGGGCTAATAGCCACTTATCAATGAGTGCATACCATGTATGTCTTTCTGTGATTGGGTTAGCTCACTCAGGATGATATTTTCCAGTTCCAACCATTTGCCTACGAATTTCATAAACTCGTTGTTTTTGATAGCTGAGTAATATTCCATTGTGTAGATGTACCACATTTTCTGTATCCATTCCTCTGTTGAAGGGCATCTGGGTTCTTTCCATTTTCTGGCTATTATAAATAAGGCTGCGATGAACATAGTGGAGCACGTGTCTCTTTTATATGTTGAGGCATCTTTTGGGTATATGCCCAAGAGAGGTATAGCTGGATCCTCAGGCAGTTCAATGTCCAATTTTCTGAGGAACCTCCAGACTGATTTCCAGAATGGTTTTACCAGTCTTCAATCCCACCAACAATGGAGGAGTGTTCCTCTTTCTCCACATCCTCGCCAGCATCTGCTGTCACCTGAGTTTTTGATCTTAGCCAATCGCACTGGTGTGAGGTGAAATCTCAGGGTTGTTTTGATTTGCATTTCCCTTATGACTAAAGATGTTGAACATTTCTTTAGGTGTTTCTCAGCCATTCGGCATTCCTCAGCTGTGAATTCTTTGTTTAGCTCTGAACCCCATTTTTTAATAGGGTTATTTGTTTCCCTGCGGTCTAACTTCTTGAGTTCTTTGTATATTTTGGATATAAGGCCTCTATCTGTTGTAGGATTGGTAAAGATCTTTTCCCAATCTGTTGGTTGCCGTTTTGTCCTAACCACAGTGTCCTTTGCCTTACAGAAGCTTTGCAGTTTTATGAGATCCCATTTGTCGATTCTTGACTTTAGAGCATAAGCCATTTTTGACCCAAAACATATCCTGCCTGAAAGAACTGCAAGGATGGGGAATGGAGCAGAGACTGATCAGATGGCCAACCAACAACCAGCCCAACTTGAGACCCACTCCATAACACTATTACTGTTACTCAGTTATGCTTGCAGACAGAAGCAAGTTGTCTTCTGAGAGGTCCTACCCAGTAGCTGACACAGACAAATATAGAAACTGACAGTCAAACAGTGGATAGAGCTGGGAGACTGTTATGGAAAAATAGGAAGAAGGCTTGCTGGCCTTGAAAGGGATAGGAACTCCACGGGAAGACCAACAGAGTCAACTACCCTGGACCCTTGGGGCTCTCAGAGTTTTAATCACCTATAAAACACACACAGGCTTGACCTAAGCCAATCCATGTATATGTAGCAGATATGTGCAGCTTTAACTTTATGTAGGCTTTCAACAACTGAAAAGGGGGCTATCTCAAAAACTGTTCCTTGTAGATGGGATATATTCTCCTAACTAGACTGCCTTGTGTGGCTTCAATGGAAGATGTGCCTAGCCCCACAGAGACTTGACGGGCCAGAATGAGTGGATAGCCAGGGGTCTCCCACCTTCTCAGAGGAGAAGGGGTTACAGTATTGGGAGGAAGGATTATGGAAATGTGTGACCAGGAAGGATATGTAAGTGAGCAGGATGTAAAATGAATAAACACACACACAGAGACATGTGTGCACAAACATGCAAGTAGACAAACAAAGCAAAAAAAATGGTATACAAAGTTATTGTACTATCCATCAAAATTCTAATGAAATTGAAAAATATCTTTATATTCATGGAAACCTAAAGACCTTTCCAGTAGCTAAAGATATCCTGAGAAAAGAAAATATAGTGACTAACCTATAACTATATCTGACTATACTATAGTATCGTAGTAATAAAACAGCATTGGAATGGCACAAAAAAACCAACACCCCAAGGGATTACAAAAAAAGAAATGAGGACAGTAAAGTATTGTCATCTAATACTTGATAAAGCAAAATATGCATACACTAAAAAATTTAATTTATTTTTCAAATGATTGAAACTAATTTCTTACTTTTACCATAGTGACCTCCCTCCAAATCATATTTGTCAATTCTTGCTATTTCTTGAGTTAATAAAATTTTACTTAAAAATTTCTTTACTTATCTCTAGATTTTGAAGTATGCACCCTAAGTTTTACACTAGCAGTTTTAAAGTTTCAGATCCTGTTTTGAGCACAATCCTGAACAATAAAACAACTTTTACCAGGAAAAATTACCATCCCTGGCCTGAAGCTGCACTACTGAGTGGTGGTGATTAAAAGAAAAAGAAAAACTGCATGGTATTGGTACAGAATCAATCACCTTGATCAATGGAATGGAATCAAAGACCCAGAGATAAACCCACATATCTATGGAACTCTTGATATTTACTCAAGAACCCAAAATCATACAAAGCAAAAATGGAACACATCTTTAACAAATGGTGCCAGTCTAATCAAATGCCTACATGTAGAAGAATGAAATTAGCTCCATATTTATCACCCTGAATAAAACTCAATTCCAAATAGATCAAGAATTTGAACATCAAACAAGATACATTAAATCTCATAGAAGAGAAGAGAGAAATACCACAGCACACATCCTTATCCCTTAACTGTGAATATAGATACTCCAAATGTGCCTTGTATCTCCATTTAGGAGTCATTCCTTTTGTGACTAAAAGACACAAGGTAGATTTGAACAGGACTGTGAAACCCACAATATTCATGATATTGTTTTGGCATAGAAATGAAACAAACCAAAACGAAAGTAGAAAATAATCTTTAATGGTAAATTAGTGTTGGTTGAAAGTCTTACCTGAAATGGGAAGTACAATTGTCTGGAGAAAGAGGACATTAAGAATTGAGATAAAATATGTAGTTGTTTAGGAACAGGACCCTAATCATTTATATACTTCTTGATCTTGAGGCTACCTACCCTAAGTTAAGATACTTGGAAAGGGGCTCATTATTTCTGAGTGTCCCACTGCCTATGGCCTTTATTGGTGACACAGTATCACTAACTATTATGCATGAGCAAAATGCTTGTATAATCACAATGGTAATTACATGTTGCCAAAGCCCTATTTTAGGGAATGTTCAGAAAGCATTTTGATTCTGTTTATATATTGCTAAGTTGAAATTGGAGATTGACAAGTCCTCAGTTTTTATATTACTAGGTTTTGGTGATATTAGCTCTTTGAGGAGCTGTATGCATTCCCTCCCTTAGTCTTAGATATAAATCCATAAATCTTGAGACATATATGAGCATTGTCCTATACTGAGGTTAGTGTTATCATTACTCTTCTAACAGATTAAGATTATCTACTACTTGATTAAATTATTTTTGTAGACTTTTAAATCTATTACTTATTTGCTCAGTTGTGTATTTATTGCATTGTGTGGGTGTGTGCATGTATGAGAGTAGAAACTTGTTAGTGCTTCTCCTAGTTTGTGATTTTTTTGAGAAATATCTGCTTAGCTAAGCCAGTACTGTTTTTTTAAATGTAATTTAAGGTGTGTGTGTGTGTGTGTGTGTGTATTATAGCATTTGTGAAGAATTCAGAGACCAACTCAGGGTCTTGGGTATCAAACACAGGTCTTCAGGTTTGGCATGGGGAGGTAGATTGACCAACTAAATCACCTCACCACACTACTCTAGTGCTCTTTCATAGAAAATTATCTCCAACAACAGGACTCTGATGGCTCATGTGATTAGTTCACATAAACTTCCTGTAGCCACTTAATATTTTGGTATATAGAGCTCATATTTTATTCTTTCCCACTGGCCCCTTAATATGTACCTCAAAACTGAAGTAATTTGGACCATAACATAACCTGCTTCTCTTAATTTTTCTTCATTAATTTCAATTGTCTGAAAATATCCTACGGTTAATACTTAAAAAATAAAACACAAATATTTGTGTGCTTTGAAAACAAACAACTTAAGATTTTAAGAAAGGATAAAACCATAGGTATGAACCAGTAAAAATGTAGCACTAATCTTAAGCCATCTTAAGCAGTTATGGAGACATAGTGATACCTTGACTGCTTGGCTTGAATGCATATGTTATTGCTTCAGTTTCTATGTTAGCTCTTATATTCAAAGCAAAATTAACACATGCCTCTGAAACATCACCATGACGCTATTGTTATAAATTTCATAATTGAAATTTGACTTAGCAAAACAGGTTGCTACATCTCTGTAAACTGCCATTTCATAACACCTTTTTCCTATTTTCTGCACTCTGGATAAGAAAAATAATTTTCTCTAATAACTTGCTTTTAATGGACATGAGTAATGTCACATTTTTGTTGAAATATCATCTTATAGTAGTCAACAATTACTATCAGCATCAACTTCAGGAGAAGATAGCAGCATGAATGTGGTGTTCCTTTATAGACAATGAATTTTCCAAGTTATGTAATGATGGCTGTATATTTTGGCATAAATAAAAGCAGTCAAATCACAGGCTGACACGTAAAAAAAATATAAAGAAATTTGCACATACATCAATAAAATTAAGTTATCTGATTGCCACCCAAAACAATGATAGTCTTTGCAAAAAAATCTTATTTATGTGCATATGTTTCATAAGAGCTGAAAATATTTATATTTGTCTTACCTTATTAGAATATGTTATGAAAGTGAAAGTTTATTTAAAAATCATAATCAAAAGATTCTCTTCACACTATTGAATAAGAATTTATAAAGGATTCAAGTCACAATGGAAATAAAGGGATAAACTTTATGGTAAATTCTTTACAGGGTTACTTTGAAAGTATTTTTCTTTAATATAAATTTATATTTGGTACTTCATAAAGTGTGTTATTTATACTGAAGATATAAATTGAAAGAGTAGATTCATGTTTCTTGTTTTTCTAATCTGTTGTTATAAAATTAATTTGGTTCTGATTCCATGACACTCTAATTGCTGAACA
The DNA here is from genome assembly GCF_021556685.1 of Rattus norvegicus. NCBI lineage: Eukaryota > Metazoa > Chordata > Mammalia > Rodentia > Muridae > Rattus > Rattus norvegicus. Next base: position 52,093,195 of record NC_141554.1, on the reverse strand, counting down.
TATCAAAGATTCTTGTGAAATAATCTTCATTCAAAAAACATTAATCTACTAAGTCTAAAAGTCTTCTTATACCCATGCAATATAGTTTTAAAGGGAATCACCACACTTTAAATTGGCTAAAGTTAAGGAATATTTCTGAAGGAAATGATTTTAAAGTGCTTTTCGAGTTCCACAGTATCAATGAATACAAAAATTATCTATAAATAATTGATGGAGTGATGATTATTAATCTAATCCATGAAATGAAAAAATAAGGCACCAGAAATCCATTAATTAAAGATATTTATTAAAAATTTGCCTTTTGGTATACTGAGGACAAAAAAAAACCATTTCCATTCTAATGAAAGCAAAATAATTTTGAGAAAAAAAATAGATCTCTATAGATTTCAAATATTAATCTACATAATTTTATTAGAATGCCATATTTAATGAGAATATTTATTCTCTAGAGGAGAGAGGGCAGGGGGCTGGGTGAACGACTCTCTTAGGTGGTACTTTGAGGGTTGGCAGTGTTTGGAACGTAAAAAAGTTTTTAAAAAATATTTATTCTAGCAGCTCTCTGCTCCCAGACCCCGTGAGAGAGAGAGACCTCACCGCCTGGTCAGGTGGGCACTCCTGAGGCTGCAGAGCAGAAGAGACCACCAACACTGCTCACCCCTGCCCACATCCCTGGCCCAAGAGGAAACTGTATAAGGCCTCTGGGCTCCCGTGGGGGAGGGCCCAGGAGCAGCAGGACCCCTGCCTGAGACACTGCCTGAACCTGAAGGAAACAGACCGGATAAACAGTTCTCTGCACCCATATCCCATGGGAGGGAGAGCTAAACCTTCAGAGAGGCAGACAAGCCTGGGAAACCAGAAGAGACTGCTCTCTGCACACACATCTCAGACGCCAGAAGAAAAAGCCAAAGACCATCTGGAACCCTGGTGCACTGAAGCTCGCGGAAGGGGTGGCACAGGTCTTCCTGGTTGCTGCCGCTGCAGAGAGCCCCTGGGCAGCACCCCACGAGCGAACTTGAGCCTCGGGACCACAGGTAAGACCAAATTTTCTGCCGCAAGAAAGCTGCCTGGTGAACTCAAGACACAGGCCCACAGGAACAGCTGAAGACCTGTAGAGAGGAAAAACTACACGCCTGAAAGCAGAACACTCTGTCCCCATAACTGACTGAAAGAGAGGAAAACAGGTCTACAGCACTCCTGACACACAGGCTTATAGGACAGTCTAGCCACTGTCAGAAATAGCAGAACAAAGTAACACTAGAGATAATCTGATGGCAAGAGGCAAGCGCAGGAACCCAAGCAACAGAAACCAAGACTACATGGCACCATCGGAGCCCAATTCTCCCATCAAAACAAACATGGAATATCCAAACACACCAGAAAAGCAAGATCTAGTTTCAAAATCATTTTTGATCATGATGCTGGAGGACTTCAAGAAAGACGTGAAGAACTCCCTTAGAGAACAAGTAGAAGCCTACAGAGAGGAATCGCAAAAATGCCTGAAAGAATTCCAGGAAAACATAAATAAACAAGTAGAAGCCGATAGAGAGGAGACACAAAAATCCCTGAAAGAATTCCAGGAAAACATAAATAAACAAGTAGAAGCCCATAGAGAGGAGACACAAAAATCCCTGAAAGAATTCCAGGAAAACACAATCAAACAGTTGAAGGAATTAAAAATGGAAATAGAAGCAATCAAGAAAGAACACATGGAAACAACCCTGGATATAGAAAACCAAAAGAAGAGACAAGGAGCTGTAGATACAAGCTTCACCAACAGAATACAAGAGATGGAAGAGAGAATCTCAGGAGCAGAAGATTCCATAGAAATCATTGACTCAACTGTCAAAGATAATGTAAAGCGGAAAAAGCTACTGGTCCAAAACATACAGGAAATCCAGGACTCAATGACAAGATCAAACCTAAGGATAATAGGTATAGAAGAGAGTGAAGACTCCCAGCTCAAAGGACCAGTAAATATCTTCAACAAAATCATAGAAGAAAAGTTCCCTAACCTAAAAAAAGAGATACCCATAGGCATACAAGAAGCCTACAGAACCCCAAATAGATTGGACCAGAAAAGAAACACCTCCCGTCACATAATTGTCAAAACACCAAACGCACAAAATAAAGAAAGAATATTAAAAGCAGTAAGGGAAAAAGGTCAAGTAACATATAAAGGCAGACCTATCAGAATCACACCAGACTTCTCGCCAGAAACTATGAAGGCCAGAAGATCCTGGACTGATGTCATACAGACCCTAAGAGAACACAAATGCCAGCCCAGGTTACTGTATCCAGCAAAACTCTCAATTAACATTGATGGAGAAACCAAGATATTCCATGACAAAACCAAATTTACACAATATCTTTCTACAAATCCAGCACGACAAAGGATAATAAATGGTAAAGCCCAACATAAGGAGGCAAGCTATACCCTAGAAGAAGCAAGAAACTAATCGTCTTGGCAACAAAAGAAAGAGAATGAAAGCACACAAACATAACCTCACATCCAAATATGTATATAACGGGAAGCAATAATCACTATTCCTTAATATCTCTCAATATCAATGGCCTCAACTCCCCAATAAAAAGACATAGATTAACAAACTGGATACGCAACGAGGACCCTGCATTCTGCTGCCTACAGGAAACACACCTCAGAGACAAAGACAGACACTACCTCAGAGTGAAAGGCTGGAAAACAACTTTCCAAGCAAATGGTCAGAAGAAGCAAGCTGGAGTAGCCATTCTAATATCAAATAAAATCAATTTCCAACTAAAAGTCATCAAAAAAGATAAGGAAGGACACTTCATATTCATCGAAGGAAAAATCCACCAAGATGAACTCTCAATCCTAAATATCTATGCCCCAAATACAAGGGCAACTACATACGTAAAAGAAACCTTACTAAAGCTCAAAACACACATTGCACCTCACACAATAATAGTGGGAGATTTCAACACCCCACTCTCATCAATGGACAGATCATGGAAACAGAAATTAAAAAGTGATGTCGACAGACTAAGAGAAGTCATGAGCCAAATGGACTTAACGGATATTTATAGAACATTCTATCCTATAGCAAAAGGATATACCTTCTTCTCAGCTCCTCATGGTACTTTCTCCAAAATTGACCATATAATTGGTCAAAAAATGGGCCTCAACAGGTACAGAAAGATAGAAATAATCCCATGCGTGCTATCGGAACACCACGGCCTAAAACTGGTCTTCAATAACAATAAGGGAAGAATGCCCACATATACGTGGAAATTGAACAATGCTCTACTCAATAATAACCTGGTCAAGGAAGAAATAAAGAAAGAAATTAAAAACTTTTTAGAATTTAATGAAAATGAAGGTACAACATACCCAAACTTATGGGACACAATGAAAGCTGTGCTAAGAGGAAAACTCATAGCGCTGAGTGCCTGCAGAAAGAAACAGGAAAGAGCATATGTCAGCAGCTTGACAGCACACCTAAAAGCTCTAGAACAAAAAGAAGCAAATACACCCAGGAGGAGTAGAAGGCAGGAAATAATCAAACTCAGAGCTGAAATCAACCAAGTAGAAACAAAAAGGACCATAGAAAGAATCAACAGAACCAAAAGATGGTTCTTTGAGAAAATCAACAAGATAGATAAACCCTTAGCCAGACTAACGAGAGGACACAGAGAGTGCGTCCAAATTAACAAAATCAGAAATGAAAAGGGAGACATAACTACAGATTCAGAGGAAATTCAAAAAATCATCAGATCTTACTATAAAAACCTATATTCAACAAAATTTGAAAATCTTCAGGAAATGGACAATTTCCTAGACAGATACCAGGTATCGAAGTTAAATCAGGAACAGATAAACCAGTTAAACAACCCCATAACTCCTAAGGAAATAGAATCAGTCATTAAAGGTCTCCCAACCAAAAAGAGCCCAGGTCCAGACGGGTTCAGTACAGAATTCTATCAAACCTTCATAGAAGACCTCATACCAATATTATCCAAACTATTCCACGAAATTGAAACAGATGGAGCACTACCGAATTCCTTCTATGAAGCCACAATTACTCTTATACCTAAACCACACAAAGACGCACAAAGAAAGAGAACTTCAGACCAATTTCCCTTATGAATATCGACGCAAAAATACTCAATAAAATTCTGGCAAACCGAATTCAAGAGCACATCAAAACAATCATCCACCATGATCAAGTAGGCTTCATCCCAGGCATGCAGGGATGGTTTAATATACGGAAAACCATCAACGTGATCCATTATATAAACAAACTGAAAGAACAGAACCACATGATCATTTCATTAGATGCTGAGAAAGCATTTGACAAAATTCAACGCCCCTTCATGGTAAAAGTCCTGGAATGAATAGGAATTCAAGGCCCATACCTAAACATAGTAAAAGCCATATACAGCAAACCAGTTGCTAACATTAAACTAAATGGAGAGAAACTTGAAGCAATCCCACTAAAATCAGGGACTAGACAAGGCTGCCCACTCTCTCCCTACTTATTCAATATAGTTCTTGAAGTTCTAGCTAGAGCAATCAGACAACAAAAGGAGATCAAGGGGATACAGATCGGAGAAGAAGAAGAGGTCAAAATATCACTATTTGCAGATGACATGATAGTATATTTAAGTGATCCCAAAAGTTCCACCAGAGAACTACTAAAGCTGATAAACAACTTCAGCAAAGTGGCTGGGTATAAAATTAACTCAAATAAATCAGTTGCCTTCCTCTATACAAAAGAGAAACAAGCCGAGAAAGAAATTAGGGAAACGACACCCATCATAATAGACCCAAATAATATAAAGTACCTCGGTGTGACTTTAACCAAGCAAGTAAAAGATCTGTACAATAAGAACTTCAAGCCTCTGAGGAAAGAAATTGAAGAAGATCTCAGAAGATGGAAAGAGCTCCCATGCTCATGTATTGGCAGGATTAATATAGTAAAAATGGCCATTTTGCCAAAAGCAATCTACAGATTCAATGCAATCCCCATCAAAATACCAATCCAATTCTTCAAAGAGTTAGACAGAACAATTTGCAAATTCATCTGGAATAACAAAAAACCCAGGATAGCTAAAGCTATCCTCAACAATAAAAGGACTTCAGGGGGAATCACTATCCCTGAACTCAAGCAGTATTACAGAGCAATAGTGATAAAAACTGCATGGTATTGGTACAGAGACAGACAGATAGACCAATGGAACAGAATTGAAGACCCAGAAATGAACCCACACACCTATGGTCACTTGATTTTTGAAAACGGAGCCAAAACCATCCAATGGAAAAAAGATAGCATTTTCAGAAAATGGTGCTGATTCAACTGGAGGGCAACATGTAGAAGAATGCAGATCGATCCATCCTTATCACCCTGTACAAAGCTTAAGTCCAAGTGGATCAAGGACCTCCACATCAAACCAGACACACTCAAACTAATAGAAGAAAAACTAGGGAAGCATCTGGAACACATGGGCACTGGAAAAAATTTCCTGAACAAAACACCAATGGCTTATGCTCTAAAATCAAGAATCGACAAATGGGATCTCATAAAACTGCAAAGCTTCTGTAAGGCAAAGGACACTGTGGTTAGGACAAAACGGCAACCAACAGATTGGGAAAAGATCTTTACCAATCCTACAACAGATAGAGGCCTTATATCCAAAATATACAAAGAACTCAAGAAGTTAGACCGCAGGGAAACAAATAACCCTATTAAAAAATGGGGTTCAGAGCTAAACAAAGAATTCACAGCTGAGGAATGCCGAATGGCTGAGAAACACCTAAAGAAATGTTCAACATCTTTAGTCATAAGGGAAATGCAAATCAAAACAACCCTGAGATTTCACCTCACACCAGTGAGAAGGGCTAAGATCAAAAACTCAGGTGACAGCAGATGCTGGCGAGGATGTGGAGAAAGACGAACACTCCTCCATTGTTGGTGGGATTGCAGACTGGTAAAACCATTCTGGAAATCAGTCTGGAGGTTCCTCAGAAAATTGGACATTGAACTGCCTGAGGATCCAGCTATACCTCTCTTGGGCATATACCCAAAAGATGCCTCAACATATAAAAGAGACACGTGCTCCACTATGTTCATTGCAGCCTTATTTATAATAGCCAGAAACTGGAAAGAACCCAGATGCCCTTCAACAGAGGAATGGATACAGAAAATGTGGTACATATACACAATGGAATATTACTCAGCTATCAAAAACAATGAGTTTATGAAATTCGTAGGCAAATGGTTGGAACTGGAAAATATCATCCTGGGTGAGCTAACCCAATCACAGAAAGACATACATGGTATGCACTCATTGATAAGTGGCTACTAGCCCAAATTCTTGAATTACCCTAGATCCCTAGAACAAACTTAACTCAAGACGGATGATCAAAGGGTGAATGCTTCACTCCTTCTTTAAATGAGGAAAAAGAATACCCTTGGCAGGGAAGGGAGAGGCAAAGATTAAAACAGAGACTGAAAGAACACCCATTCAGAGCCTGCCCCACATGTGGCCCATACATATAGAGCCACCCAATTAGACAAGATGGATGAAGCAAAGAAGTGCAGACCGACAGGAGCTGGATGTAGATTGCTCCTGAGAGACACAGCCAGAATACAGCAAATACAGAGGCGAATGCCAGCAGCAAACCACTGAACTGAGAATAGGACCCCCGTTGAAGGAATCAGAGAAAGAACTGGAAGAGCTTGAAGGGGCTCGAGACCCCATATGTACAACAATGCCAAGCAACCAGAGCTTCCAGGGACTAAGCCACTACCTAAAGACTATACATGGACTGACCCTGGACTCTGACCCCATAGGTAGCAATGAATATCCTAGTAAGAGCACCAGTGGAAGAGGAAGCCCTGGGTCCTGCTAAGACTGAACCCCCAGTGAACTAGACTATGGGGGGAGGGCGGCAATGGGAGGAGTGTTGGGAGGAGAACACCCATCAGGAAGGGGAGGAGGGAGGGGGATGTTTGCCCGGAAACCGGGAAAGGGAATAACACTTGAAATGTATATAAGAAATACTCAAGTTAATAATATATATATATATATATATTCTTATATCTTTATATTTTTGTGACTATCATGAAGGGTTTCATTTCACTAATTTTTTTGTCAACCTGGTTATCCTTTGAATAGAGGAAGGCTACTGATTTGATTGAGTTAATTTTATACCCAGCCACTTTTTTGAAGTTATCAGGTTTATGAGGTCTCTGGTAGGATTATTGGGGTCACTTATATATACTAACATATTATCTGCAAATAGTGATATTTTGACTTCTTCCTTCACAATTTGTGTCCCTTTGACTTCCCTTTGTTGTCTGATTGCTCTGGCTAGGATTTCTGAGTACTATATTGAATAAATAGGGAGAGAGTGGACAACCTTGTCTAGTCCCTGATTTTAGTGCAATTGCTTCAAGTTTCTCTCCATTTAGTTTGATGTTGGATACTGGCATGTTGTATATTGTTCTTATTACGTTTAGGTAATGGCTTTGAATTCCTGATCTCTCCAATATTTTTAACATGAAGGGCAGTTATGTTTTGTCAAATCCTTTTTTATTATCTAATTATTTGATATGTGATTTTTTTTCCTTTGAGTTTGTTTATATACTGGATTACATTAATTGAATTTCATATATTGAACAATCTTTGCATCCCTGGGATGAAGTGAACTTGATCTTGGTGAATGATCATTTTGATGTATTCTCAGATCTTGTTTACAAGAATTTTATTAAGCATATTGGCATTGATATCAACAAGTGAACTTTGTCTGACGTTTTCATTTTGTTGGGTTCGTGTAGTTTAGATGTCAGAGTAATTGTGGCTACAAAGCTATGAATTAGGAAGTGTTGCTTCTGTTTCTATTTTATGTAATAATTTGAGGAGTGTTGGTGTTAGCTCTTCATCTACAGTCTGGTAGAATTTTTCACTAAAGCTATCTGGCCCTAGGCTTTTATGATTCAAATTTGGTATGTGGCATACATGTCTAGAATCATCCATTTCATCCAGATTTTCCTGTTTAGTTGAGTATAGCATTTTGTAGAAGTATCTGATGACTTTTTTCAATTTCCTCAGTTTATGTTGTTATGTCTCCCTTTTCATTTCTTATTTTGTAAATTTGGATACTGTCTCTGGGCCCTTTAATTAGTTTGGCTAGGGGTATATCTAACTTGTGGAGTTTTTCATAGAACCAGCTTTTGGGTTTGTTTATTCTCTGCATAGTTCTCTTTGTTTCTACTTGGTTTATTTCAGCCATGAGTTTGATAAATTCCTGCCATCTATTCCTCTGGGGTATATTTGCTTGTTTTAGTTCTAGAGCTTTCAGAGTGATATTAACTTGATAGTATATTCTCTCTCCAGTTTCTTTATGGAGGAACTCAGAGCTATGAGATTTCTTGTAAGTACTGCTTTCATTGTGTCCCATATGTTTGGGTATTTTGTATCTTCATTTTCATTAAATTCTAATAAGTCTTTAATTCCTTTCTTTATTTCCTTCCTGACCAGATTATCATTGAGAGTGGAGAGTTGTTAAGCTTGTATATTTATGTGGTTTTTCTGTTGTTTTTGTTGTTATTGAAGACCAGCATTAGTCGGTGGTGATCTGATAGGATGCACGGGGTTATTTCTATCTTCTTGTATCTGTTGATGCTTTTTTTGTGATTGAATATATGGTCAGTTTTGGAAAAGGTACCATGAGTTGCTGAGAAGAAATTATATTCTTTTGTTTTAAGATAAAATGTTATATACATATTTGTTAAACCATTTGGCTCATGTTAGTTTCACTGTGTCTCTATTTAGTTTTTGTTTCCGTGACCTGTCCATTGGTAAGAGTGGACTGTTGAAGAGTCCCACTATTATTCTGTGAGATGGAATGTGTGCTTTGATCTTTAGCAACATTTGTTTGTTTGTTTGTTTGTTGGTCTGTGTGTTTGTTTCTTTTTATTAATGTGGGTGTCCTACCATTTGGAGCATAGATATTCATAATTGAGAGTTCATTTTGGTAGACTTTTCCTGTGATGGGTATCAAATGTCCTTCCTTATGTTTTTGACAATTTTGAATGTAAGTCAATGTTATTGAACACTAAAATTGTTATCACAATCTGTTTATTTGGACCATTTGCTTGGTTTTTCCAGTCTTTTACCCTGAGGTAGTGTCTGTCTTTGCCACTGAGTTGCATTACCTGAATGTGGCAAAATTGCGGGTCCTATTTATATATCTAGTCTGTTAGTCTATGCCTTTTTATTAGGGAATTGAGTTCATGGATATTATGAGATATAAAGGACCTGTGATTGTTGCTTTCTGTTATTTTTGTTATTAGAGATGGAATTATGTTTCCGTGGCTATCTTCTTTTGAGTTGTTTGAAAGAAAATTACTTTCTTTCTTTTTCTTGGGAGTCATTTCCTGCCTTGTGTTGGAGTTTTCCATCTATTATCCTTTGTAGGGCTGGATTTGTTGAAAGACACTGTTTAAATTTTGTTTTTGTCATGGAATATCTTGGTTTTGCCATCTATGTTAATTACTAAGTACTGCTTGATATAGTAGCCTGGGCTGATATTTGTGTTCTCTTAGGGTCTGTATGACATCTGACCAGGATCTTATTGCCTTCATTGTCTCTGGTGAGAAGACTGGTGTAATTCTGATAGGTCTGTCTTTATATGGTACTTGACATTTTTTCCCTTACTGCTTTTAATATTCTTTCTTTGGTTTGTGCATTTGGTGTTTTTATTATTATGTGAGGGGAGGAATTTTTTTCTGGTCCAATCTATATGTGGTTCTATAAGATTTTTGTATGTATACGGTCATCTCTTTCTTTAGTTTATGGAATTTTTCTTCTATAATTTTGTTGAACATGTTTAGTAGCCCTTTGAGTTGGAATTATTTGCTCTCTTCTATAACCATTATTCTTATGTTTGGCCTTTTCATTGTGCCCTCGATTTCCTGAATGTTTTTCTTTTAGCAGGATTTTTGCCTTTTACATTTTCTTTTGACTGTTGCATCAATGTCTTCTGTGGAATCTTCTGCCTCTGACATTCTCTCTTTTATCTCTTGTATTCTGTTGGTGATGCTTGCATCTATGACTCCTGATCTTTTTTTCTAGGTTTTCCATCTCTAGGACTGTCGCCCTTTGTGATTTCTTTATTATTTCTATTTCCATTTTTAGATGCTGGGTGGTGTTTATTCAATTCCTCCACCTGTTTGGTTGGGTTTTCCTGTAATTCTTTCAGGGATTTTTGTGTTTCCTCTCTAAGGGCTTCTATTTATTTACTTGTGTTTTCCTGCATTTCTTTAAAGTTCTCTATCATCATCATGAGATGAGATTTTAAATCAGAGTCTTGTTTCTCAAGTGTGTTGGGCTATCCACAGTTTGCTGTGGTGAGATAACTGGGTTCTGGTGATGCCATGTAGCCTTGGTTTATGTTCCTTATGTTCTTGTGCTTTCCTCTCCCCATTTGCTTGTCTCTGGTGTTTGAAGGTCTGGCTGTCTCTGACTGTACCTCATCCCTCCTGTGAGTCTATGAGCCTCTGTCTTGTGTCAGTAGTCTTCTGGGACAAGCTGTGTGTGTGTGTGTGTGTGTGTGTGTGTGTGTGTGTGTGTGTGTGCAGTATTGGGGTGTGGATGGGTGTAATCTTAGGTGTGTCAGTATTCCTGGGAGACAACTTCTATCAAGGTGAAATTTGGGTGCAGATAGTTGTAGCACAGGGTCATCTCTGGGCACAGATAGAAACCAGAAGGATCATGTCACTGGCTTCTCTGTGATTCCTGGATCTTGTGGATCTTGGTGGGTCCCACTTGGGCCCTGTATTGGGGCAGGAGTGGTGGTCTCACTCGTGATCTTAGGTGTGTCAACTTTCCTAGGAGACCAGAATTTTTCAGGTGATATTGGGATGAGGATTGTTATGGCACAGAGTCAGCTCCAGGTGAAGAATTTAAACATATTTACTAGTGGTTAAATTTGGCAGGAAAGTTATAAAAAGACATCTCCAAAAGTATATCCAATCCTGTCCTTGGAAATATAAACTGTCTTTGAAGCCTTCACAGTGGACTGTGATGTTTGCTCAGTGTAACGTGTTTGAAAGGGCAGAATTTGCTGAATGATAAATGCCTGAATGGAAAGCTGGGAAAGTCTGCAAGCCACAATCTGTCTTTCAGTAATTCTCAGGGAAGACAGATGGCAAAAAGTTTGAGCCTTTAACCTCTGGAATCCCAGGGGTTTCTATAGAGTTTAATTACTTTGCAGATAAAAAAGGGACAGGTGTGTTTCACAAGGTCAAGCAACAAGGTGAACTCTAGTATCTGCCCAGAATATGATTTCCGGGCTTTGTGTATGAAAATCTTGTGAAAACAGAGAAAGCAGACCAAAAATGTGTGCACTGAATTCTACTGCTTGTACTGACAGACAAGACAGGTGAGAGCCACTAAAAGAAATGTTTCAGAAGGTATAATTATTAGGCAATTATTAGGCATGCTTTTTAATAGTAAATTAAAAACCTGTGGTTATAAACACTGACATGAGAGAAAACTATAAACATATAAAATGAAGAGGAAAATATATTAGCGAAAACATATCACCACTATCTTTAGAGTTTCATTAAACTATCCTACCTCCTATTTTGCTTTGATGATTTTTCCAGACCCAGAAAAGCATAAAGATAATGGACAATTTAAAAACATAAAAATGTATGCCTATTTAACACAAAGGGGTTTATTTGTAAAATCTCCTTTATGGACAAAAATATGTTCTAAGATGTGATGGTACTCTCATATATATTTCTGCTTATAGCTATTGTAGCAGAGATATTTTCACCATAAAGTGCAAATCAAATGACAAATCTTGAAAGTAGAGATTTTAAATTTTAACATCAGTCATAGAATATAACGTGAACTCTTAGACGATTTATTTATCAGTTTGAATGAATAGTATAAATATATTAAATAAAAATAGATGATGTGGAGGAAGTATGAAAGGAGGGACTAATGTTTGCTTTCAGTCAAAGTGTAAACTGGTACTACCACTGTAAAAATAATCTGGAGGAAATGGACAATTTCCTAGAAAGATACCAGGTAATGAAGTAAAATCAGGAACAGATAAACCATTTAAACAACCCCATAACTCTTAACAATATAGAAGCATTTATTAAAGGTCTTCCAACCAAAAAGAGCCCTGGTTCAGATGGGTTTAGTGCAGAATTCTATCAGACCTTCATAGAAGACCTCATACCAATACTATCCAAACTATTCCACAAAATTGAAACAATTGGAGCACTACCGAATTCCTTCTATGAAGCCACAATTACTCTTATACCTAAACCACACAAAGACTGAACAAAGAAAGAGAACTTCAGACCAATTTCCCTTATGAATATCGATGCAAAAATACTCAATAAAATTCTGGCAAGATGAATCCAAGAGCACATCAAAACAATCAACCATCATGATCAAGTAGGCTTCATCCCAGGCATGCAGGGATGGTTTAATATATGGAAAACCATCGATGTGATCCATTATATAAACAAACTGAAAGAACAAAACCACATGATCGTTTCATTAGATGCTGAGAAAGCATTTGACAAAATTCAACACCCCTTCATGATAAAAGTCCTGGAATGAATAGGAATTCAAGGCCCATACCTAAACATAGTAAAAGCCATATACAGCGAACCAGTTGCTAACATTAAACTAAATGGAGAGAAACTTGAAGCAATCCTACTAAAATCAGGGACTAGACAAGGCTGCCCACTCTCTCCCTACTTATTCAATATAGTTCTTGAAGTTCTAGCCAGAGCAATCAGACAACAAAAGGAGATCAAAGGGATACAGATTGGAAAAGAAGTCAAAATATCACTCTTTGCAGATGATATGATAGTATACTTAAGTGATCCTAAAAGTTCCACCAGAGAACTACTAAAGCTGATAAACAACTTCAGCAAAGTGGCTGGGTATAAAATTAACTCAAATAAATCAGTAGCCTTCCTCTACACAAAAAAGAAACAAGCTGAGAAAGAAATTAGGGAAATGACACCCTTCATAATTGTCCCAAATAATATAAAATACCTCGGTGTGACTTTAACCAAGCAAGTAAAAGATCTGTACAATAAGAACTTCAAGCCTCTGAAGAAAGAAATTGAAGAAGATCTCAGAAGATGGAAAGAGCTCCCATGCTCATGGATTGGCAGGATTAGTATATTAAAAATGGCCATTTTACCAAAAGCAATGTACAGATTCAATGCCATCCCCATCAAAATACCAATCCAATTCTTCAAAGAGTTAGACAGAACAATTTGCAAATTCATCTGGAATAACAAAAAACCCAGGATAGCTAAAACTACCCTCAACAATAAAAGGACTTCTGGGGGAATCACTATCCCTGAACTCGAGCAGTATTACAGAGCAATAGTGATAAAAACTGCATGGTATTGGTACAGAGACAGACAGACAAATGGAATAGAATTGAAGACCCAGAAATGAACCCACACACCTATGGTCGCTTGATTTTTGACGAAGGAGCCAAAACCATCCAATGGAAAAAAGATAGCATTTTCAGCAAATGGTGCTGGTTCAACTGGGGGTCAGCATGTAGAAGAATGCAGATCGATCCATGCTTGTCACCCTGTACAAAGCTTAAGTTCAAATGGATGAAGGACCTCCACATCAAACCAGATACACTCAAACTAATAGAAGAATAAGTGGGGAAGCATCTTGACACATGGGCACTGGGATAATTTCCTGAACAAAACACCCATGTCTTATGCTCTAAGATCAAGAATCGACAAATGGGATCTCATAAAACTGCAAAGCTTCTGTAAGGCAAAGGACACTGTGGTTAGGAAAAAACGGCAACCAACAGATTGAAAAAGATCTTTACCAATCCTACAACAGATGGCTTATATCCAAAATATACAAAGAACTCAAGAAGTTAGACCACAGGGAGGCAAATAACCCTGTTAAAAAATGGGGTTCAGAGCTAAAAAAAAAATCCACAGCTGAGGAATGCCGAATGGCTGAGAAACACCTAAAGAACTGTTCAACATCTTTAGTCATAAGGGAAATGCAAATCCAAACAACCCTGAGATTTCACATCACACCAGTGAGAATGGCTAAGATCAAAAACTCAGGTGACAGCAGATGCTGGTGAAGAGGTGGAGAAAGAGGAACACTCCTCCATTGTTGGTGGGATTGCAGACTGGTACAACCATTGTAGAAATCAGTCTGGATATTCCCCACGAGTGGGGCTCAAACTCTACCCACCTTTATTTTTCTTCTTTATTAAGTTGAGTATTTCTTATTTACATTTGATTGTTATTCCTTTTCCCGGTTTCCTGGCAAACATCCCCCTAACCCTTCCCCCTACCATTCTATATGGGTGTTCCCCTCCCCATCCTCCCCCCATTACCACCCTCCCCTCAACAATCCTGTTCACTGGGGGTTCAGTCTTGGCAGGACCAACGGCTTTCCGTCCCACTGGTGCTCTTACTAGACTATTCATTGCTACCTACGAGGTTGGAACCCAGGGTCAGTCCATGTATAGTCTTTGGGTAGTGGCTTAGTCCCTGGAAGCTCTGGTTGGTTGGCATTGTTGCTCGTATGGGGTCTCAAGCCCCTTCAAGCTCTTTCAGTCCTTTCTCTGATTCCTTCAACGGGGGTCCTATTCTCAGTTCAGTGGTTTGCTGCTGGCATTCACCTCTGTATTTGCTGTATTCTGACTGTGTCTCTCAGGAGAGATCTACATCTGGTAACTGTCAGCCTGTACTTCTTTGCTTCAGCCATCTTGTCTAATTGGGTGGCTGTATATTTATGGGCCACATGTGGGGCAAGCTCTGAAGGGGTGTTCCTTCTGCCTCTGCTTTAATCTTTGCCTCCCTATTCCCTGCCAAGGGTATTCTTGTTCCCCTTTTAAAGAAGGAGTGAAGCATTGGCATTTTCATCATCAGTCTTGAGTTTCATGTGTTGTGTGAATCTAGGGCAATTCAAGCATTTGGGCTAATAGCCACTTATCAATGAGTGCATACCATGTGTGTTTTTCTGTGATTGGTTTACCTCACTCAGGATGATATTTTCCAGTTCCATCCATTTGCCTATGAGTTTCATAAAGTCATTGTTTTTGATAGCTGAGTAATATTCCATTGTGTAGATGTACCGCAATTTCTGTATCCATTCCTCTGTTTGAAGGGCATCTAGGTTCTTTCCAGCTTCTGGCTATTATAAATAAGGGTTCTATGAACATAGTGGAGCACATGTCTTTGTTATATGTTGGGGCATCTTCTGGGTATATGCCCAAGAGAGGTATAGCTGGATCCTCAGGCAGTTCAATGTCCAATTTTCTGAGGAACCTCCAGACTGATTTCCAGAATGGTTGTACCAGTCTGCAATCCCACCAACAATCAGGAGTGTTCTCACTGTGGTGGAGACACTGGGTGTTGACTGCATGGTTCAAAGTGACTAGGTGTCTCTGGGCTGTTTGGCCACAGAGACTCACCCCTAAGATGACTGCCATAAGTCTTAAGATTGTTGGACAAAGCCTCTCCAATGAATTTACGGCACAGGAAGATAACATTCAAGGGATGCCTCAGCTCCCTTAGTAGATACCAGTTATCTCCTCAGTCAACACCCAGTGTCTCCGCCACCTGACCTCATCGCCTGACTTCTTTGCCTCCAGCTATCACTGCCTATACCCTCATCTCCCCCTCCTCTGTGTTTCACAAAGGTCACTCCCCCTACCTGAAAGCCTTAAAAGCTGTAACGTTCATCCCAATATATGAGACCTCGACAACAGAACTTTTGCTTGGTCTCCTTCTTCTCTTCACCCCCATTTTGGCCCACAGGTAGAAAGCCTCTTCGGGACCCTGAATAACTGGGTCCCCGCTGGCGGGGACATGTAGTCCGTGTTTTAATAGGACTATTTGACTCTCTGAAGTGTGCCTCTTGCCTTCTTTGTATGTATTGGAAATTAGACTTCTATCAGAAGATCTTTTCCCAATCTTTTGGCTGTCATTTTGTCCTAATAACAGTATCCTTTGCCTTACAGAAGCTTTGCAATTTTATCAGGTTCAATATTTTTGATCCTTGATCTTAGAGCATAAGCCATTGCTCTGTTCAGGAAATTTTTCACAGTGCTCATGTATTCATGGCTCTTCCCCACTTTTTCTTCTACTAGTTTGAGTGTATCTGGCTTTATGTAGAGGCCCTTGTTCCACTTGGACTTGAGCTTTTTACAGGGCAATAAGAATGGATTGTTTGAATTCTTCTACATGCTGACCTCCATTTGAACCAGCACCATTTGTTGAAAGTTCTGTCTTTTTTCCGCTGGATAGTTTTAGGACATTTGTCAAATATCAAGTGATAAGAGGTGTGTGTGTTCATTTCTGGGTGTTCAATTCTAATCCATTTATCTACCTGCCCATTTCTGTATCAAGACCATATAGTTTCTATCACTATTGGTCTGTAATAGAGCTTGAGGTCAGGGATGGTGATTTCCTCAGAAGTTCATTTATTGTTTAAGATAGTTTTTGCTATCCTGGCTTTTTTATTATTCCAAATGAATTTGCAAATTGCTCTTTCTAACTGTATAAAGAATTGACTTGGAATTTTGATGGGTATGCATTGAATCTGTAGGTTGCTTTTGGCAAAATGGACATTTTTACCATATTAATCTTGCCAATCCATGAACATGGGAGATCTTTCCATCTTCTGAGATCTTCAATTTCTTTCTTCAGAGACTTGAAGTTCTTGTCATACACATCTTTCACTTGCTTAATTAGAGTCCCACTGAGTTATTTTATGTTATTTTCGACATAATATTCATGTTATATTTTGATGTTAAGTGGTCACTGCACTAATTTCTTTCTCAGCCTGTTTATCCTTTCAGTAGAGGAAGGTTATTGATATATTTGAGTTAATATTACATCTAGCCACTTTGCTGAAGTTTTTTATCAGGCTTAGTAGTTCACAGGTAGAACTTTTGTTATCACTTAAGTATACTACCATATTACATACAATTAGTGATATTTTTACTTCTTCCTTTCCAATTTTTATCCCACAGACCTCCTTTTGTTTTCTGATTGCTCTGGCTAGCACTTTGAGCAGTATACTGAATAAGTAGGCAGAGAGTGGTCAGCCTTGTCTAGCCCCTGATTTTATTGTGACTGCTTGAAGTTTCTCTACATTTAGTTTGATGTTAGCTACTGGTTTGCTGTATATTGCTTTTATTATGTTTACCTATGGGCCTTGAATTCCTGATCTTCCCAAGACTTTTAACATGAGGGTTTTTGAATTTTGTCAAAGGCTTTCTCAACATTTAAGGAGGTAATCACGTGGGTTTTTTTTTTGAGTTTGTTTATATAGTGGATTATGATGTTTGATTTTCATATATTGAACTATCCCTGGGATGAAGCCTATTTGATCATGATGGATGATCATGTTGATGTGTTCCTGGATTCGGCTTAAGAGAAGTGTATTGAGTATTTTTGCATCAATATTCATAAGGGAAATTAGTCCGAAGAGCTTTTTCTTTGTTGGGTCTTTGTGTGGTTTAGGTATAAGTGAAATAATGGCATCATAGAAGGAATTGGTTAATGTTCCTTCTCTTTCTACTTTGAGGAATAGTTTGGACAGTGTTGGTATTAGTTCCTCTTTGAACTTCTGAAAGATTTCTCCACTAAACCTTTCTGATCCTGGGCTTTTTTTGGTTGGAAGACTCTTAATAACTGCTTCTATTTCTTTAGGAGTTATAGGACTGTTTAGATGGTTTATCTGTTCTTCATTTAACTTTGATACTTGGTATTAATCTAGAAAAATTTCCATTTTATCCTTATTTTCCAGTTTTTTTGAATGTAGGCTTTTGTAGTAGGATCTTAGGTTTTTTTGTTTGTTTGTTTGTTTGTTTGTTTTTGTTTTTTGTTTTTTGTTTTTTGTTTTTTTTTTAGTTTCCAGAGACTCTGTTGTTTATTTTTTTCTTTTCATTTCTGATTTTGTTGATTTGGATATTCTCTCTGTGCTATCTGGTTAGTATGGGTAAGGACTTTTTTCTATCTTTTGGATTTTCTAAAAGAAACAGCTCCTGGTTTTGTTGATTCTTTTTTATAGTTCTTTCTCTTCATTTTTTGGTTGATTTCAGCCCTAAGTTTGATTATTTCCTGCCATGTATCCTCTTAGGTGTATTTGCTTCTTTTTGTTCTAGAGGTTTTAGGTGTATTGTCAAGCTACTAGTAGATGTTTTCTCCTATTTCTATTTGGAGGCAATAAGAGATATGAGTTTTCCTCTTTACACTGCTTTCCTTGCATCCCATAAGTTGGGGTATGTTGTGCCCTCATTTTCGTGAATTCTAAAAAGTCTTTAATTCTTTTATTTCTCCCTTGACCAAGTTATCATTGAGTAGAATGTTGTTCAGGTTCCATGTATATGTGTACTTTCTGTAGTTTTTTTGCTGTTGTTATTGTTAATGAAGACCAGCCTTAGTCCATGGTTATCTGACAGAATGCATGTGATTATTTCAAACTTCTTTTATCTGTTGAGGCCTGTTTTATGACTGAATATATGGCTAATTTTGGAGAAAGTTCACTGAGGTTATGAGACAAATTTATATTCTTTTGTTTTAGGATGAAATGTCTGTAAATATTTGTTAAATCCATTTGGTTCATAATTTTGTTAGTTTCTCTATGTGTCTGTTTAGTTTCCGTTTCCATGATTTGTCCATTGATGAGAATGGTGTGCTAAAGTCTCCCACTATTATTGTGTGAAGTGCCATGTGTGTTTTGAACATTAGTAGGGTTTCTTTTATGAATGAAGGTGCCCTTGCATTTGGAGCATATATATTCTGCATTGAGAGTTTATCTTGTTGGATTTTTTTCTTTGATGAATATGAAGTGTCCTTCCTTATCTTTTTTGATAACATTTGGTTGACAATTGATTTTATTCATTGTTAGTATGGCTACTGCAGCTTGTTTCTTGGGACTATTTGCTTGGAAAATTGTTTTCCAGCCTTTTACTGTGAGGTAGTGTCTCTCTTTGTCACTGAGGTGTGTTTACTGTGTGCAGCAAAAAACCGGGTCCTCTTTACATAGCCAGTCTATTAGTCTATTTTTTCATTGGGGAATTGAGTCCATTGATATCAAGAGATATTAAGGAATATTGATTGCTGTTTCATGATATTTTTGTTGTTAGAGGTGTAATTATCTTTGTGTGGCTCTCTTCTTTTGGGTTTGTTTCAAGACTACTTTCTTGCTTCTTCTTGGGTGTAGTTTCCTTCCTTGTGTTGGAGTTTTCTATCTGGATTTGTGAAAAGATATTGTGTAAATTTGATTTTGTCATGGACTATCTTGGTTTCTCCATCTATATTAATTTCGAGTTTTGCTAGATATAGTAGCCTGGCTTGGCATTTTTCAGCTTTCATTATCTTTAATGAGAACTCTGGTGAAATTCTGGTAGATCTGCTTTTATGTATTACTTGACATTTTCCCTTACTGCTTTCAACATTCTTTGTTTGTTTTATGCATTTGGCATTTTGACTATTATATGACGGGAGCAATTTCTTTTCTGGTCCAATCTACTTGAAGTTCTGTATGCTTATTGTATGTTTATGCGCATCTCCTTCTTTAGATTAGGAAAGTTTTCTTCTATAATTTTGTTGAAGATATTATTGGCCCTTTAAGTTGGGTCTCTTTGCTCTTTTCTAAACCTATTATCCTTAGATTTGATTTTCTCACTGTGTCCTGGATTTCCTGGATGTTTTCAGTCAGGAGCTTTCTGCATCTTACATTTTTTGATGGTTGTATAAATGTTTTCTATGGTGTCTTCTGCCTCTGAGTTTCTCTCTTCTATCTCTTGTATTCTGTTGGTAATCTGTGTGTCTATGACTCCTTTACTATTTCCTAGGTTTTCTGTCTCCAAGGTTTGTGATTTCTTTATTGTTTCTATTTCCATGTTTAAATCCTAGATAGTTTTGTTCAATTCCTTCACCAGTTTGGTGTTGTTTTCCTGTAATTTTTAAGGGATTTTTGTTTCCTATTTAAGGGCTTCTATTTGTTTACTTGTTATGTCCTGTATTTCTCTAAGGGAGTTATCTATGTCCTTCTTAAAGTCCTCTGTCATCATCATGAGATGTGATTTTTAAATCCAAATCTTGCTTTTCTGGTGTGTTGAGATATCCAATATTTGCTTTGGTGGGAGAACTGGGCTCTGATGATGCCAAGTAGTCTTGGTTTCTTTGCTTAGGTTCCTGTGCTTGCCTCTCCCCATGTGGTTTTCTCTGGTGTTAGCTGTACTTGTTGTCTCTGACAGTGGCTTAACCCTCCTTTAAGCCCATAGGTCAGCACTCCTGGAGTGTGGCTGTGGGACTTGGTCAGCTCCAGGTACAGGCAGAAACTAAAAGGTTCCTGTCTCAGATTGCTCCTGGGTTTGTATGTCCTAAGACCTCCAGGTTGGTCCATTAAAGCAGAAGTGTTGGTCTTACTTCTGCTCTCAGGTGTGTCAGTGTTCCTGGTGACTGGCTTCCAGCTCTGGGTGGAGGCACAGCCTGGAAGGATCCTCTCCCTAACTGTTCCTAGGTTCTTGTATCTTTAGGGTTCTAAGCAGGTTCCTCTTGGGTCATGAATGTGAGGAGAAGTAGTGGTCTCCCCTGAGCTCTCAGAATTGTCTGCACTTTTGAGAGTCTAGCTCTCTCCCCCAGGGGATTTGGATACAGAGAGCTGTGGGACCCAGTCTGCTCACTGCTGGTTTTTGCCATGTCCATAGACTCAGGCCAATTGGCAGAGTGATAATAGCTGTCTCAGATGCAAGTGCAAAGGCAAGATAAGTGCTGGGGCAAGACACATTGAAGGTATGTGATATTTTGAGGGTATAAATAGTACTCCACTGACAGTGACTGGGCCAGAGCTTGGCATGCATATACAGCTAGTGGTGCAAGGTTTGTTAATATCACATCTTTGCTTATCTTTACTTCGCTGAGAGAGACACAGCTGATAGCTTCTCCTGGCATTTCTGCTGTTCCCTCATGCTGACTAATGCAAAGACTGAGGCCTGGCTATCTCAGCTATGTCATATCACTGCTGTTACTAACCGGACTCTACTGAACTGGAATGATGGTATATCAGCGAAGTGTCTGGGTGCCTTATTTACGGTTTTATTGCTGTGAACAGACACCATGACCAATGCAAGTTTAATAAAGGACAACATTTAATTGGGGCTGCCTTACAGGTTCAGAGGTTTAGTCCATCAAGGCAGGAGCATGGCTACATCAAGGTAGGCATGGTACAGGAGGAGCTAAGAGTTCTACATCTTCATCTGAAGGAAGTCAGGAACAGACTGAGCATCCTCATGCAGCTAGGAGGAGGTTCTCCAAGCCCATTCCTATAGTGACACAATTCCTCCAACAAGGCCACACTTTCTAATAGTGCCATTCCCTGTGCCAAGCATATGCAAACCATCACACTGAGCATGGGTGAAGCTGCCACTGTTAACTTATAAACTTAACTACTGGTTTCCAGACAGCAGACATGAATTGCTCCGAAGAACCTTTCTAATGTTCCACTTCCCCCATATCCTTTCTTTTCCCCTACCTCTGGTTGTTCGTGAGTTACAAGGGAGGTTAAAGCATTTAAGGACCATTATGAAAAATCAGTTTTGAAAAAAAAACTAAAGTTACAGTTTGACAGGGGTATGATGGATATAAAAGAGAGTAGGAAGGTTAGAGTTACCATAATGTATTGCATACATGTATGAAGTATGCAAAAAATTCGATCTATAAAACACAAATTTTATCTGAATGAAGAGTAAAAATGTAACAGTTAACTATATGAAACAAAGAATCTGAGTACACTATTTGTAATCTGCCATCATGAACATTGCTTTCATTTCATTTCTTCCCAATATGACAGAACAGTGCTTCCTAGTGTGTTCTTTTCAGGATGTGGGTTGGGAGGTGGGAAAGGGAACAGCAGAACCACTTCAATAAAAAACTTACTTCAAAAGCACAATGACAACTTTTATTTTAGTTAGGCTATAGAAATAAAGAAATAAATTTCATTTTGGGATAATTTTAGACGTACACAGTTCCTCCGTCTCACAATATCTAGTTTAAGAATCTAGACCTCTAAAGAATTTCTTGATATAGATATAGATATAGATATAGTTATAGATATAGAGATAGAGATAGAGATAGAGATAGAGATAGAGATAGATAGAGATAGAGATAGAGATATAGAGATATAGAGATATAGAGATATAGAGATATAGAGATATAGAGATATAGAGATATAGAGATATAGAGATAGATATAGATAGATATAGATATAGATATATGCTTTTTTCACACCCAAAAGGACAACTTTGTCCCTTTAGAACCCTGTGTTTTAGATTCCTTTCTATTAATTTCAAGATAGATGATACATAAAGAACATACTGTAGTGATTTCTGTTTTAAAAAATGATTACCTTTCTTCTACTTTGAGCAATTATAAAATTATTTTCTGCTGAATAGTTAGGACTGTGTTTTTATTTGAATAGAAGCACCTAAAGGGAACTCTTCAGACTTCTTACAGTATTTTGGGGGCATAACATACTCATAGTCATCATTTTACTGTGTTTTTTCTTTCTAAATGAACATTGCAGAGACTGATGACTTGAATTTTCTTGAGAGATTTGACAGTAATTTTCTATCCTGGAGACAAGTTGCATAACTAGTGTTCTACTCATTGTTAATGAGCCTGATCAAACACTTATAGTACTTTTTAGAGACTTGTAATAGCAAGTTAAATAGCACTTTATGAGTAAAGAGAAATTTCATGAACTCTTGTAAAACATTTATTTATTTTCTTTTTCTCCTTTTTTTCAATAATTTCTTTTTGTATTCACTTTACATCACAGATCCATTCCTTCCTCACCTCCAAGTTCCATTCTCACAAATACTTTCATGCATTATCCCTTCTTCCCTTTCTCCTCAGGGAAGAGGAAACACTCCATGCATACCACCTCACCCTAGGAAAACTTGTCCAAGCAAAACTAGGCATAATTCTCCCACTGAGACCCAAGTAGGCAGTCTAGTTAGGGAGAAAGGGATTCACTGGCAGGCAGCAATCAAAAAGAGCCTCCACCACACTCCCTACTATAATTGTTAGGGGACCAACATGAAGACCAAGCTATACATCTGCTAAAAGGTATAGGGTCCTAGGTCTAGCTCCTACATTGTCTTTTGTTTTCTGTGAGTGCCCAGATTAGTTGACTTTGAAGGTCTTCTTGTTATCTTGACCCCTCTGGCTCACTCACTTCTATCCTCCATTCTTCCACAAGACTCTCTGAGATCCACCAGATGTTTGGTTATGGGTCTCAGCATCTGTTCTAATCAGCTTCTGGGTGAAACCTCTCAGGAGACAATTATGTTATGTTTCTGTTTGTAAGATGTTATAGTTTGCATATTCTTGACCCAGGGAGTGGAACTCTTAGAATGTGTGGCCTTTTTGGAGGAAGTGTCACTATGGGGTAGCCTTGGAGATTCTTTTTCTAGCTTCCTGGGGATGCTCAGTCTATACCTGGCTTCCTTCAGGTGAAGATGTAGAACTCAGCTCCTCCTCCACCATGGCTGCCTGGATGCTGCAATGCTCCTATGCTCCCACCTTGATGATAATATACTGAACCTCTGAACCTGTAAGGCAGCACCAATGAAATGTTGTCTTTTATAAAACTTGCAGTGGTCATTGTGTCTGTTCACAGCAATAAAAGCCTAAGACAGAAGTTAGTACCAGGCATTGGAGTGTTGCTGTTATAGGCCTGACAAGGCTTTTGTTTGGAAGAATGTGGACTTTGGATCTGGAAAGCAGTGGAATGCTGTAAATGGGGCTTAGTGGGCTCTCTCAGTAGGAATGCAGAAGTCTTTGTTACTGAGCAAGATTTGAATTGTGCAGGTCTGGCCAGAGAGGTATAGGAGGAGAAGAATTTCAGTATGTGCTGTAGAAGACTGCTTTTGTAGTATTTTGGTGAAGAATGTGGCTACTTTTTGCCCTTGTCTGAGGTGTCAGCCTGAGGACCTTAAACTCAGATCAACTAAATTGACAAAGGAAGTTTAAGAAACACCCATCATAGATTTTGTTCTCTGGTTAGGTCCTAGGAAGAGAATTTTAGTGAAAAAAGGGATGTTGAAAAAGGAAAAATACAAAATACATAGTTTGAGTATTAAAGAGATACCCAGAAGTGAAATGGAGCTGAATCCTCTGTTCAAGAATGTTAAATTGAATTAAGGAAGTAATGATCTAGGGACAAGATCCCACCCAGCTAAGTTAAGTCCAGGCAACTTAGTACAAACCTTTAATCCCAGGAGACAGGCATACAGATCTCTATGTTCCAGGTCAATCTACAGAGCAAGATCCAGGACAGCCAAGTATAAGCAGCGAAGGAGTTAAAAATTCAAAAGCTAATTATAATGTTATAGAACAAGGGGACCATGTTCCAGCTCTGGCAAGCAGCAGAACTCAACAGCTTCAGCCTATGTCTCTGGCTTTATATTCAAGAGGAGAAGGAGACTACTGGGACAATTGATGCTGGTTAGCTGTAGCTAAAAAGAGATCAGCATCATTGAGGTGAAATCTTCTGGGAAGTGTGTTTTGAGATTTGTGTTCCAGAGATGCCAAGGTTGTACCTTGTGCTGTGACTGAACTTGGTAATGTGTAAGAGTCACCCAAGTGGTACTGGTTTTGAAGTTATGAAGGAGTCATGAAGAGCAGCTGAGGCTGGGCACTGTGAGAGGCAATGGAAAGCCATTGGTGAAGGTGCATCCTCAATTGAAATTGATGGCCCAGGACTGAAGAGTTCATGCAAAAGAGTTGAGGCTTGTCACCCACCATGAAGAGAGCCTAGGAGAGGCTGAAAGACCCCCGGAGTGGGGAGACCCTCACTCAAGTCTTGGGATGACACAACCCCCCAAGAACTCACAGGAGACCATCCTTGCTGCAATCACACGAGGTTTATTGACAGGAACCAGTGCACTGGGGTCGAGACTCGTATCCCACACAGGGGTAGAGGAGTTCAACTCTGAGTAGCTGGGAGAAGGGGTATTTAAAGGAAGAAACTACAACCCAAGGGGGTAGGGAGGACGTCATTGGAAAATGTCGAGAATACCAGTGAAAAAAATCACAAGGGGAAACTCCCTGTTTCTCAAGGTTGTTCTTAAGATTTTAATCTAACTTTATGGTCAACTAGTTCCTGGAAAAGAGTTGCTGAACCAGCTGCTGTAATCATCAGTTCTGTGGTTAGTCAAGTTCCTGGAACAGAGTCACTGAACTGGCTCACCTGCATTTTTGGCTATACTCTATTTGCTAGGGGGTCTAAATTTTCCTGGTCTTTCAAGGCTACTGGTGAAGCCTATATGCAACGGAAGACCCCAGTGCATGTTCATGGACCAAGAACAACAGCAAGAATGTAATGTGGATCAACCTGAGGTTAAACTGCTACAGAGAGCAGAGCTGGAGAAGTGAAGCCAACTCTTTGGAGCATCATATGTGGAGCCCAGACACTGAAACAAACTGTAACATTGAAGCTGCCTTAGAGACCCAAAGATGTTAAAGATGCCAGAGTCATGGGCTATCTGCTGAGGAAAGTTGCTAACAGAGTGTAGAACCAGATCAGGATAAAAAAAAATTGTAGTGAACAAAGATGAAAAAGGAGTTAAAGATCTGCAGACCACTTTTACAACAGACATGGAGATTTTCCCAGCTGGCTGCCTGTCTTAATTGAGGATTACAATTAAGTGATTAGACGGATCTCAGAAGAGACTTTAAACTTTGGACTTTTAACATTGTTGTCACTGCTATAGAATATGGGGACTTTTGAAGTTAAATGAAATGTACTTTTTTATTATGCTAAATTTAGGTGTGGCCTCCATAGACGTATGTGTTTAAACAAGCATATGGAGGCCGTATGTGTTTAAACAAGCATATGGAGGCCAGGGAGTGGAATGTGATGGTTTGCATATGCCTGGCTTAGGGAGTGGCACCATTAGAAGGTGTAGCCTTGTTGGAGAAAGTGTGTCACTGTGGGGTTGGGCTTGGAGAACCTCTTCCTAGCTTCCTGGGAATGCTCAGTCTGTTCTTGGCTTCCTTTGCATGAAGATGTAGAACTCAGCTCCTCCTGCACCATGGCTCCCTGGATGCTGCGATGCTGCTGTGCTCCCACCTTGATGATAAATGGACTGAACCTCTGAACCTGTAAGGCAGCCGCGATTAAATGTTGTTCTTTATAAAATTCTTGTTGGTCATCATGGTGTCTGTTCACAGCAATAAGACCCTAACCAAGACATAAGCATAGCCAAAGATCATTAATAATGTCTGTGTTTGGCTCTCTCCCATGGGATTTTTATTAAGTTGGGTCAGTCATTGATTGACTAATCCATTAGTCTCTGCTCCATCTTTGTCCCTGGGAACCTTGTAAAGATTTTGCTTGAATATTTTGTGGGTGGATTGATGTCCCCCTGATCTCCACTAGATTTGCTGGGTCTCCACAGTAGGCAACCACTTCAGTCTCTATGTACTCTCCTTGAAGGGATCCCAGCTAAGGTCACTGCATAGACACTCTCTAGTCTCCCAGGTCCTGGACCTCCTGATTGTCCCAGAGATGTCCCCCTATCATTTTCCATTCTCACTCTAGCCTTCTCCCCACACCTGATCACCATCCCAGTTCCTCTCCTTACACCCTGAGAATTCTGGTTTCTTTAAAAACAGAGATATGTTATTTGTGTATGTTTTTGTTTGAATCCCAGATTTGGGATATTGGACTACTTCCGATTGTCCGTAGCCGCTAACTATGATTTTCAAATGTTCTGGCTGGGGCATGATTTTGTCAGCTGAAGAGAGTTTATGTTTAGAATTCTGGTGATTCTTTAGAGGGTATAAAAATGCCAGAGCCCTGAGAAAGGTGATTCCTGCTGCTGCTGCTGCTGCTGCTGCTGCTGTTCTTACTATTACTGCTGGTATTTGCTATTTGCTGGTTAGATGCTGCAAGTTGTTGTTTGTTAAGTAGGAGAATTGACTTGTCCCTAGGAACTCCATGTCTGAATCAGCAGAAACTAGTCCATGGCCACTTTCCACTCTAAACTTCTTTCTCTCCTGCCAAACATTCTAAGGTTAGAAGGGTGGAGAAGGTAGTAGGAAAAAGAACCCAGTAAAGTAGGCAAAAGTCTAGCTACAGTTTTGCATAATTCCCTGTGTATTTTTTATAAAAAATTGAATATCCAGTGCCCTGAACACAGAAGTATGTGCTCATGACACTGCAATTACCATGTCCTCTTCATAAGTTAAAGGCCTACAATTCTTCCATTAAATAAGTCTGTTGTAACATTTCACTCTGAAACCAGGGTCATTCAAATTCTGTTTGGGAACTTTGAAACCTATCATCTTGAGAGCATGAGCAGAAATAATAAAGGGATGCTTAACTTTATCAGCATTGCTTGTAGCATAAGAGATAGTCTTGAATTTCAGGAGTAAAGTAAACTGTTAGAAAAGTATCAAATTCCTGTATTATGATGAGACGTGATAGCCATATAGAAAATGCATCAAATTCATCTTGGCAAAAACTACTTATATCTAGTGCATAACAACTAAGCCAAACAAGTAGGCATGGTTTATTTCTCAGGCACTCTATTTTTAATCTGTTCCTACTGACTTTCTTAGACTACTGTTTAGGTTAATAGATTGAAAGAATTTTAAGGCCCTTCTAAAGAATATTCCCCAGCTAAAAGTGAGCTAGGCAGTGATGCTGGAAACAGCAATATATTATATGCCAAGGACCTCATATAGGATAAAATTAAAGGAAAAATAACCCCTTACTCTGTTGAGACCAGTACAACTTGTTCCAATGGAGGCAGAATATTACTTTTACTGGAAGGGCAAAATTGTGGCTACTGGTTTGACCATTAGTAAGAAATTTTTGAGATTAAACATTACATTTTAAACCAAGTATTCTATATCATTTGGCATTTTGAATTAAAATCATTTTCACATGTATATACCACTTCAAAGTAAGATTTTAAAACAGCTTTGTTAGAAGGTAAATCCTTATTTTATGACTGTACATAATCATCTTTTCCTAGAATAATAATTAAATATAAGTCAGCTGTTTAAAATTATTCCTAGGATACAGCAGGTTTCTTTTTCTTCTATATTCCAATGCATAGTTGAAAATTACCAGCAAAGCTTTTCCTTAGGAACATATTTGGGTCAATTTAATTAATGTATTCATTCCAGAAAGAATACAAATCTTTTATAGAATATTGCATGAAGCATTCACTCTTATTTCCCTTCATACAATTAAGACATTTGACCTCTTACATGACATCAGTTTTGTGCTAAACTACATGCAAAGGTTAACAGATGTCTTTTATAAAAGAAATCCTATAATCCTATTCATGGATTCTGAATGCATTAAAATGTCACTGGATAATTTGAGAATTTTGTATGTGTATGAATGTATGTATGTTCACTAGGTATGTGCCTTTAAAGGTTGGAAGAGGGGGTCACATACCATGGAACTAGAGTTCATATCATTTCTGAGCTATCTAATGGTTGTTGGGAACTGAACTCAGATCCTTTGTTGTGAGGAAACCATTTCAGGAATCACACACACACACACACACACACACACACACACACACACACACACCTCCAAATAAAGGAATTCATAAATGAAATTGTTATAAAACACTCTTCTTCAAGCATAATTGGCATTATCTTAATCAAAGCAGGTGTACCTGCTTTCAAGAGACCCTTATGTTTGGACATTTGACATTTCCTCATAGAATGATAGGACAGAATGGGCAATGGACTCTCACCTGGAAACCTTCTATACCTCCTGCCAGCTAAGTGCAATTCTTCACCAAGTACACATGGTATAATATTCAGATTGTAGAAGAGGAACTGAATAAGGAACTCTAAGTAACTGTGAAGAAGTAATATCCCATACTGGAATGGCACTTTCATGTGTAAAGTCGCTTTGGGGTCATGCATGTCCTATTAGTAGTCATTTATCCATGATCTATAAGTAATCCCAACAAGCTCATTGACTTGTGAAACAGAGCTTCAATGGTATCATAGTCTAAGCTGTCATTATTGCCAGATGTAATGAGAGTAGAGGTTTATTTAATTTTCCTCTGGGAAAATAATCATGATATAGGAGAAGATAGATGTTGGTGTTTCTATAATAATTTTTCTGGAATGAGAACTTATTATGAACTATGTTTGAAGCAAGGCATATAAAGTTAATGTGGATGTGGTAAATTGGTTTGTACATTGTGCTAAAGTTCTCAGAGTGTGAATGCTGAAATAAATAACACCATACAGGGAAAATCTGCAAATTCTCTATAATGTTCAATTGTTCCCTCAATTGTTGTTTGGAATTATTTTCTACAATGAATTCCCATTTTCTTTATGGTAATATCATATGGATATCCCACTAAGGGGTTGTTATTTGACTATTTTTTCCAGTGGTTAGGTGTGAAGACAATGAATCATTTGTAAGTACAGTATAAAATTCAAGACTTCAGTGATCACTAGATACATCAGTCACTATAGTTGTTAACTATATATTAACTGGTATAGTATATTAACAACTATACCAGTGGTCATAGTTTAGAGTTATCTGTGAGATTTTGTGTGTGTGTGGTGGGGGGGCGGGTGAAAAAGTTAATTTCCTTCCTATTCCTTAGAGATGTTCCTCAGGGTATAGATATCAACTCCAACATTAGAGTATTTTGTGGCTGAATATGCCTGCAGGCTTTTAGAATGAGCTAGAATCCAAAAGAAATGAGTGCTAATGTCAGAGAAGAAATGGATTTGCCAGTGAGAATGAGAATAAGTGGACAAAGAGAAGAATCTTCCTTCTTCCATACACTCTCTTTAGGATGAGAGGAGAAGGTGTGCCCCAGATTAAAATTGGGTCTTTCCACCTCAAAACACCTGGGATAGCATTTCCCTGATGACTACAAACTTTGGACATTTAATAGTTTCTAACCCATTAGAGATCTCTATGTTGAGAATTCCTTTTTTAGCTGGGTACCTGTTTTTTGGGTTGTTTGGTTTGTTGGTGTCTAATTTCTTGACTACCTTATAAATTTTGAATATTGGCCCTCTGTGGGATATAGGGTACGCGTAAAGTTCATTTTTCAGTCTGCATGCTGCCATTTTGTCCTATTGACCGTGTTCTTTGCCTTACCAAAGCCTTTCAGTTTCATGAGGTCCTATTTATGTATTGTTGGTCTTAGAGCTTGAACCATTGGTGTTCTCTTAAGGAAATTGTCTCCTGTACTAATGAGTTCAAGATTATTCCTCACTTTCTCTTCTGTTAGTTTTAATACATTTGGTTTTATATGGCAGTCTTTGATCTACTTGGACTTGAGTTATGTACATGGTGATAAATATGGATCTATTTGCATTCTTCTACATGCAAACATTCAGTTCAGTCAGCACCATTGAATACTTTCTTTTTTCCACTTTCTGATTTTACTTTCCTTATCAAAATAAACAATGTGTCCTTAGGTGTGTGAGTTTATTTCAGGATCTTTGATTAAATTCCACTGATCAACCTATCTGTTCCTATACTAATTCCATACAATTTTTATAATATTACTCTGATGTACAGCAATCAAGGATGGTGATACCTGCAGAAGTCCTTTCTGTTCAGTGTAGTTTTAGCTGTCCTGTGGGTTTTTGTTTTGTTTTGTTTTTCCATATGAAGTTTAAAATTGCTCACAAGGTTTGCAAAGAATTGTGTTGAAATTTTAGTGGGAATCACATTGAATATGTAGATTGGTCTTGGTTTTCATTATGTTAATCGTATAGATCCATGAGAATGGGGGATCATTCCATCTTCTAAGATCTTCCTCAATGTCTGTCTTCAGAGACTTGAAATTCTTGTCATGTAGGTCGTTCACTTGCTTGAATAGATTTATACCAAGATAGTTCATATTATTAGTTTGGTTGTTGTAACTGGTGTAATTTCACCAATTTCTTCCTTGTCCCATTTACTATTTGTATAAAGGAGGATTACTGCTTTGTGTGTGTGTGTGTGTGTGTGTGTGTGTGTGTGTGTGTGTGTGTGTGTATGTGTGTGTGTGTGTTAAAGTTGTATACAGGCACTTTCCTGAATATGTTTATCAGATGTAGGAGTTAGAATTTTGGTGGTAACTTATATATACTAACATATCATCTGTGATTGAGGCTACTTTGACTTTTTCATTTCCAGTGTGTATCCTCTTGGTCTCCATTGGGTGTCTTATTGCTCTAGATGCTGAGATTCCATTTTACCCCCAGCAAAATGGAAACGATCACAATCTCAAGTGAGACCATATGTTGGAAAGGATGTAGAGCAAGAAAATCACTCCTCTATTCTTGGTGAGAGTCAAAACTTGTACAAGCCCTTTGTAAATCAATTTTGTGGTTTCTTAGAATTCTAGGAATAGTTCCATCTCAAGACCCAGCTTCTGGACATGCACCTAAAAGATGATCTACCATTCCATAAAGACACTTCTTCAACTTCATTCATAGCAGCTTTATTCATAATAGCCAAAACTGGAAACAACCTAAATATTGCTTAACTGAAGAATGGTTAAAGAAACTGTGATTTAATTACACTGTGGAATATTAATGATCTATTATAAACAAAGACATCATAATTTTCCCAGAGAATGGAACTAGAATATATCATCTTTAGTGTGGTAACCAATAGCCAAAAAGACACATGTGATATGAATCTAGCATAACTCTGTCCTGAAAGGCTTCATCCAGCGGTGGATGGAGGCAAATGCAGAGACCCACAGGCAAATATCAGCTTGTGCTTGGGGAATCTTGTGGAATAGTGGAAGCTAGAAATAAGCAAGGCTAGGAGTCAAGGACACCACAAGATGTCCTACAGAGACAACTAAGCTGGAAACATATGAGCTCATGCCAGGGTCCATCCTTGACACATGATCGGAGTTCTCAATTGGAAGAAGGGATATCTGGAAGGCACATAATAAATATATACAGACTACTCTTTGAGTACAAACTGACAGGTGATTTCAAGGCTTAAAGTTACTCTTGAGGCTGCACACACTCTGCCTTCTCTTGCACACTCTGCTTTTCTCCTTTG
Source organism: Rattus norvegicus (assembly GCF_021556685.1). Taxonomy (NCBI): domain Eukaryota; kingdom Metazoa; phylum Chordata; class Mammalia; order Rodentia; family Muridae; genus Rattus; species Rattus norvegicus. The sequence goes on along the minus strand of NC_141554.1, from coordinate 52,061,077 downwards.
AGCTTTTATTTTCTGGAACTCTCACACTCATATACACCTTTGTTCATTACCCATTCCTTCTCACACATACTCTTCATATACACCTCACACATATCTCACACACATCTCATTAATTCTTTCACTCATATAAACAAACTTCATACACACCTCACATTCTCTCTTCACTCACTCTTCACATGCTCTTCTCATGGTCTCTCTCTCTCCCTCTCCCTCTCCCTCTCCCTCTCCCCTCCCCCCCCCCCCCCTCTCTCTCTCTCTCTCTCTCTCACACACACACACACACACACACACACATACATTTTCTCTCAAATTTGTTCACATAATCACTCCCTCATTCACTCCCTCACTTTCTCTTGCCCTAGTCTTTTATTGATACTCCAAAAGCAGATAGAAAAAAGATATTGTGTAATCATTGTCACATCAAATTCAAAAGAATAACCACATCCTACAAAGAATTAAGAATTACAATTTTTCTCCAAAGTTTCAAGCTTCCCTTCTTCCCAGGCCTGTGGTCAAAATAATAATAATAATTGCAAATTTATCATTATTTAAACTTTAACTTTTGACTTATTATACTTCAGAGCTCAGAGCTCTGAGGTCAGCTACTTGCATTTTCCTGTGAAGTTCCATTGATAAATGACATGGGCAAGGCTGCCAGGCAGTGGACGGAAAGAATCAAGTTAACCCTTAACTCAGTAGTTCCACTAGCTTTCTGTTCTTTTACATTGCACACAATGACTTTCATAAGAGTCCCAGTATTTTGACTTAGTTTTAGTAGTATATAATTTTATGCATTCTATACTTCCTTATCCAGGAACCACTCTCAAATATTATGCAAAACTATTTCCTAACTTCAAAAATTTTTCTTTTCTTGGGGTGCTAATATTGGTTCTAATTCATTTTCTAATAATTCAAAGTTTCTTCCAAGTCAAGCATTAATCTAGAAATACCATTGTGCAATTATTACATTGTTTCCATGATGAGAACACACAGCATGCACCTGGGCCATTAGGGCTGTGCTGTGCTATGTCCCTATGCCTCAATTTCCAATAGTTTTAGAATCAAGGAACATCAAGTTTCACAGAATTCACCAGAGAAGAAGGAGAAAGAAGCAGCAAAGTCAGATATAATACAATAATTATGCACACCAAGGCCAACTGAAAAGCAGTCACAAATAAATGAAATCTATATATCCGTTGTCAAGGACTAAGGTTTGGAGAAATGGGGACAACCTATTGTTACAAAGAGCTGAGACAGGCTACTGAGATGTCTCCATCCCAGCCTACTGCAGACAGCCTCTTATTTCAGATGGTGGGTCCCCTGGAAGAATGTCTCCTGCTTCTAAGGGTCCCAGACACCAACTTTTTTTACAGTGAGCTACTGCAGGCTTCTGTCTCCATCTCGGTCTACTGGTGACAGTCCCTGTCATCATATGCTGTCCCTAGCAGGCTCACATAGCCTAGGCCACCAGCCAGGAAGCATGCAGGAACTGGACCTATAACCCTTAGTCAGTAGTGCCAATTGTGCAACATGATCTTCATGTGGATTCACTAACAAGTGCAATGGGAACTTTCTCAGTCTCTGTTCCCTGCCATTGGATCCTCTACCCCATATCTTGACTGCTTTGTTGGGGTTCAGTGGGAGAGGATATGCCTACTCCTGTTGGGGCTAGATGTCTTAGAGTCGGGTGGTATCCATGTAGGGTTTCCCCTTCTCTAAGGAGAAAGGGAGAGGGCAATGCAAGGAGGGATTAGTAAGGGTGGGACTGGGCAGAGAGGAAGAAGTGGGGATTTTATTCAGATGTCATGTGAATAATAAATTAGTGAGTGAATGAATTAATTAATAAAGGTTTATCTTTCCACTTCAAGAGACCAAGATTAAAAGTCGATCTTCCTACTTTAAATTATTTAATTAAGAAAAAAACTCCCTCACAGGTATTATGAAGTATTAGTTAATTCCTGATGCAGTCAAGTTGATGATCAAGAATAATCATGACAATTTGTATGCACATGTAGCAGGTAAAGTATGTATATCAATAATAAGCGTCACTCTACTGACTTTAGGACATATATTATTCAGTAGCCTGTAATTCACAGGATTTGTTTGAGAGCAGAATATGCTACCTTGGCACAAATAGGACCTAAAACTATTTCTTAGATGAATGCATTGTACAGTTATTTAGATAGTTACTTAGTTTTCAAAGCTAACTTTTATAGTGTTCTGAATAATGAATAGTGAGTTATAAACACATTATTGCTACTACCTGCCTAAAACTTGGAGCAGCAGAAAAGAATGCCATTTTCTTTTGTGCAAGTGGATTTGTTATTTCATGCCTGAACATCAAGATTAGATCTGGTGCAATCAATTCTAGGCACTTAAACTTTTACTTGTGTAATCAAGCCTTGCTATTTTTTTTTCTTTTGAAAGGGGAAAAAGTAAGCCCCTATCAAGCTTATTAATTCTTTCCTGATTGAAAAAAAGTTCTTTGTGGACTTTTCATTCATTTATTAGAGAAGTGTTTTGAAACTTTTTCTTAACTTTTGTCATAGCCTCCTATTATTTATTATCACATACTCATTTAATATACACAACTGATCAGGCACTGATCTGTCCTACATTTCCATATGCCTACATACAGAAAAGAACATATAGAATACAATCATCCATTAGAGTGCTGTGTGTAGATACTAAAACAGAGTTTCTCATGATTCAATGTAAGTTTGTTTATATTTAAAAGGAAGAGTATTATGTAATCTGGTATTGAAAGATTAGTGTGATGTGCCAGAAAATTATATATAAAGCCAAAGAGACAAAGACAAAAGCACTTGGACAGATTGATCCATATGGATAAAGACTTTTAAGTTTGCATGATATAGAACAGTAAAATTAAGACAGTGTAATTAGTATAAAGAAATACTTGCATGTATCTGTGTGTCCAATTGTAAGCACATCCAGTGAGCGTAGTATGCATGCATAGCACCGGTCACCTGTCTGGCTTCAAGGCATGTATTACTAAGTCACATGTGATTTACATAGTTTGTTCAGTATCAAAAATTGCTACTGAGGCATGGACATGTCTCTACATTATTAGTGTAATGTCTTAGTTACCTAGTTAGCTAATTACCAAAATTAGTACTTCATCCTTCGAATTTTTATCATGTTCCCTTGATCTTGCCCAAATTTATATTTGTGTCTTTTTCATTTTGAAAAAACATATATGCCATCTATTTTCAATTAAAACACAAATGTGTGCTTAATATGATGGTTCTCAACAATGTAGACACAACACAATTCTCAACATACTTTCAAAATAATTCAGTCTAGTCTTCTCAACAATAGTGATACAATAATTTACATAGTAATGCAATCTTTTAAAAATAATCCCATAGGGAATCAATTTATCTTGTTAGTTTTAAATACTTTCTTTTTATATTTCTAAGAAGTCCTCTATATATAGTTTACTAAGGAAGAATAAAGCTTAAAATGAAGACTTAGTTATGTGTTTTATTATTTAAATTTCAGTATTGCTGTTTTCTATAATTTTTAAAGTATTACTTTGATATTTGTTGGCTATAGGAGAGAACAAGAATAGTTAAATGGATGTCATCTTCAGAAACCCGAAATGATATCCAGGCCTCAGTGCTATGCCAAAGGCTACAATAAATTTAGCAGTATCACTTTCCTATCCTCAATTCATGTTGGTTTGCTAGGAAAGATATTAAAAAGGCACATGGAAACACTCTATAATGCTTTCTACAAAAAGGTGCTTTGTTAAGGGGCTTTTAAATGGTATATTATGAATTCCTTTCAAATTCCATCATGAAAATAATGATTAGCCAGAGAACGTAGTTGCAGTAGGGCATAGTACTATTGTTTGTAAAATGAGATATGTATTCTTTCAAGGATGAGATCAGTCTCTCTCTTCCAACACTGAACTCATTAAATCATTAGAAAACAAATCTTCATCTAATATCCATGAAGGAATATTTCTCAGGTATCAAGTTTTGTAAATCAAAACTCTCAAGTATTTGTCTAAAATGCTTTTCAGTCTGACTGATAAACATATTTTATTTCACCAGAAGTTTGACAGGCATTAGATTTGCATAATCAAAAACTATTCCACTTACTGAGGATCTACTTATAGTTAATAGCTTCTAGAAGAGAAAAATAATTTTTGAGCCTGTAACCATTGAGAACTCCTCCATTCTCCAGCAGGGAGCCTCACACCCATATATACATGTGAGCATCTCAAACTGGATTTAGTGTGTTATCAAAAGAAACATCAAAAGAATATAAAGTTGGGAGATGATGTTTTGTACAAAACTTGAGAGAAGTAGTGAAAAAACTGAACATGGAAGTAAATGTTTTACTTTATAAAATTCTCAAAATATAAAAATACTTTAAAAGACAATGAAATATATTCTGTGAAGAGATGACTACATGTTTATGATAAGAATAAACTACTTAAAAACTTTATTTTTTAAGACTTTACCTCAGTTCTCTGCAACTAAATCCCGTCCAGAGAGAGCTAGTCTCCCAGGAGTGCTGACACACCTAAGATCACAGTTAAGATGACCACTACTGCTCCAATACCTGGTCAAAGTAGGACCCACCTAGAACCCACAAGACACAGGAACCACTGAACAGCCTGGGAGAGAATCCTATCAGCTTCCATCTGTGCCTGAGAGCTAACCCTGTGCCACATAATTCTGCAATCCAATACTGCCTGGAGAGAGCTAGTCTCCCAGGAGTACTAGCACACCTAATATCCCAGGCTCACAGCCTCATAGGCTCACAAGTGGGATAAGCTACAGGAAGAGACAGAAAAACCAGATAACCCCAGAGATAACCAGATGGCAAGAGGCAAGTGCAAGAATATAAGCAACAAAAGACAAACAAGACTACTTGGTATCATCAGACCCATATCTTCCAGCACAGCAAGCCCTGGATACCCCAACACACTAGAAAAGCAAAATTCTTATCTCAAGATGTTAATAGAGGATTTTTTTCTCCATCTTTATTAAATTTTGTATTTCTTATTTACATTTCAATTGTTATTCCCTTTCCCAGTTTTCAGGCCAACATCCACCTAACCCCTCCCCCTCCCCTTCTATATGGGTGTTCCCCTCCCCATCCTCCCCCTATTGTTGCCCTCCTCCCAACAATCCCATTCACTGTGGGCACAGTCTTGGCAGGAGCAAGGACTTCTCCTTCCACTGGTGCCCTTACTAGGCTATTCATTGCTACCTATGCAGTTGGAGCCCAGGGTCAGTCCATGTATAGTCTTTGGATAGTGGCTTAGTCCCTGGAAGCTCTGATTGGTTGGCATTGTTGTTCATATGAGGTCTGAAGTCCCTTCAAGGTCTTTCAGTCCTTTCTCTGAATCCAGGATTTTAAGAATAACATAAATAACTCCCTTAAAGAAATACAAGAGAATACAGGTAAACAGGTAAAAGCACTTAAAGAGGAAATACAAAAATCCGTTAAAGAATACAGGAAAATACAGTCAAACAAGCGAAATAATTGAACAAAACCATCCAGAATCTAAATATGGAAACAGAAATAATAAAGAAATCATAAAAGGAGACAGTCCTGGAGATAGAAAACCTATGAAAGAGATGAGTAGTCATGAAAGCAAAGCATCACCAACAGAATACAAGAGATAGATGAAAGAATCTCAGATGTAGAAGACACCATAGAAAACATTGACACAAGGAAAGAAAATAAAAAACGCAAAAGCTCCTAACCCAAAACATCCAGAAAATCTAGGACACAATGAAAAGACCAAACCCAAGGATAATAGGTACAGAAGAGAGTGAAGATTCCCTATGCAAATGGCCAGTAAATACCTTCAACAAAATTATACAAGGAAACATACCTAACCTAAAGAAAGTGATGCTTATAAGTATATAAGAAGCCTACGAAACACCAAATAGATTGGACCAGGAAAGAAATTCCACCTGTCACATAATAATCAAAACACCAAATGTACAAACCAAAGAAATAATATTAAAAGGAGTAAGGGAAAACAATCAAGTAACATATAAAGGCAGGTCTGCCAGAATTAGAGCAGGCTATCCAACAGAGACTCTAAAAGCCAGAAAATCCTGAGCAGATGTCATGCTGACACTAAGAGAACAAAAATGTGAGCACAGCATACTCTATCCAGCAAAACTCTCAAGTATCATAAATAGTAATTTCTTTCTTTCTGTATCCATGACAAAAACATATTTAATATTATCTTTCCACAAATCCAACCCTACAAAGGATAATAGATGAATAAATCCAAAAGGAGGGAAACTACACCTAAGAAAAACCAAGAAATTAATCTTCTTTCAATCAACCCAAAATAAAGTAGCCATATAAGCACAATTCCACCTCTAACTAAGGAAAGAGAGAGAGAGAGAGAGAGAGAGAGAGAGAGAGAGAGAGAGAGAGAGAGAGAGACTCTCACAGGTCCTTAATATCTAATAACATCAATGGACTCAACTCCCCCCCCCCCAAAAAAGGCTTAGACTAACAGAAAGGATACATAAACAGGTCCCAGTGTTTTGCTGTGGACAGGAAATGCACCTCAGTGCAAAGACAGACACTACCTCAATGTAAAAGAGCCACAAGCACATGGGCACTTTGGAAACTTTCCTGAACAGAACACAAATGGCTTATGCTATATAAGTCAACAATCAACAACTGAGACATCAAAAATGGCCAATCTTCTGTCAGGCAAAGGACACTGTCAATAGGAAAATGGTAACCAACAGATTGCAAAAAGACCTTGGCCAATCCTCCATCTAATAGAGGACAAATATCCAATGTATGCAGTGAGCTCAAGAAGTTAGACTGCAGGGGATCAAGTAAGCCCACTAAAACATGGGATAACATAATAATTCCAACTCAATTCTTCATAAAGTTAGAAAGAACAATTTGCAAATTCATTTGAAATAACAGAAAACACAGAATAGAAAAAAACTGTACTCAACAATAAAAGAACTTCTGGGAGAATCACTATCCCTGAACTTAAGCAGTATTACAGAGCAATAGTGATAAAAGCTGTTTGGTACTAGTACAGAGACAGGCAGGTAGATCAGTAGAATAGAATTGAAGACCATGAAATGAACCTACATACCTATGGTCACTTGATCTTTGACAAAGGAGCTAAAACCATCCAATGGAAAAAAGATAGCATTTTCAACAAATAGTGCTGGTTCAACTGCAGGTCAGCATGTAGGAAATGCAAATTGACCCATACTTATTGCCCTGTACTAAGCTTACATCCAAGTGGATCAAGAACCTCTACATCAAACCAGATACACTCAAACTAATAGAAGAAAAAGTGCAGAAGAGTCTCAAACACATGGGCACTGGGGAAAATTTCCTGAACAAAAAAACCCAATGGCTTATGCTCTAAAATCAAGAATCAGTAAATAGGACCTCATGAAATTACAAAGTTTTTGTAAAGCTAAAGACATTGTCATTATGACAAAATGGCAACCAACAGATAGGGAAAAGAACTATACCAATCCTGATAGAGGGCTAATATCCAAAATACACAAATAACTCAAGAAGATAGATACTAAAGAACAAAATAACCCTATTAAAAATGAGGTACGGAGCTAAACAAAGATTTCTCAGCTGCAGAATATTGAATGGGTGAGAAGTACCTAAGAATTATTCGGTTTACTTAATCATCAGGGAAATGCAAATCAAAACAACCCTGAGATTCCACCTCACATCAGTCAGAATGCTTAAGATCAAAAACTCATGAGACAACAGAAACTGGGAGGGATCTGGAGAAAGAGGAACACTCTTCCATTGTTGGTGGGATTTCAAACTGGTACAACCTCTCTGGAAATCAGTCTGGAAGTTCCTCAGAAAATTGGACATTTCCCTACCTGAGGAACCAGTTATACCTCTCCTGGGCATATACTCAAAAGATGCTCCAACATAAAACAAAGTCACATGTTCCACTATGTTCATAGCAGCCTTATTTATAATAGCCATAAGCTAAAAAAAAGCCTAGATACCCTTCAACAAAGGAATGGATATAGAAAATGTGGTACATCTATACTTGGAATACTACACGGATATCAAAAACAATGACTTCACGAATTTCATAGGCATATGGGTTGAACTAGAAAATATTATCCTGAGTGTGGTAACCCCATCACAGTAAAACATACATGGTATGCACTCATTGACAAGTGGATATTAGGCAAAACGCTTGGAATATCCATGATACAAATCACAGACCATATGAAGCTCAAGAACAAAGACCAAAGTGTGGATAGTTTAGTTATTCTTAGAAAGGGGAACAAAATACTCACAGAAGGTAAATGGTGGGAAGGTCTTGGAAAGATGAGAGGAGGGGGAAGGAAAAACAGGGCAAGATCAGGTATGGGAGGAGATGGAGATGATCTACAGATTGTCAGAAAATTCAACAGAGGTATATAGCAATGGGGGAATATAGTACTGGGGGTAGCCACAAGAAAGTCCCAGATGCCAGAAAAGCAAGAGGCTTCCAGAACCTAACAGGAATGACATTAGCTTGAATACCCAACAAAGTGGAGGAAGAAGCTGTAGAGACCATATTGAGAGGTTAGGCAAGGCTCCCAGTTGGGTGATGGGACCATACATCCCTCTCCAAATTTTTAACCCAGAGTTGCTTCGCTAAAGGAAATACAGGGACAAAGTGTGCAGCAAAGACTGAAGGAAAGGTCATCCAGAGACTGCCATACCTGAAGTCTCATCCCATATCCAGACACCAAACCCTGTTGCTATTGCTTATGCCAAGAAGTGCTTGGTGACAGAAGCCTGGGATAGCTGTCTCCTGAGCATCTGTGCCAGATCTTGACCAATACAGATGCGGAGGATTTTAGCCCACCATTGGCCTGAACATGGGATCCCCAAAGGAGGAGTTAGAGAAGGGACTGAAGGAAATGAAGGGGTTTGCAATCCCATAGAAAGAACAACGGTATCAACCAACAAGACCCCCAGAGCTACCAGGGACTAAACTATCAAAACAAGTGTATACATGGAGGCACTCATGACACATCTGCATATTTATCTAAGGATGTCTTTATCTGTCACCAGTGGGTAGAGATGCCCTTGGTCCTGTGAAGGCTCAATGTCTCAGTATAGGAGAATGACTGGGTGGTGAAGCAGGGTTGGGTTGGGGAGAACCCTCATAGAAGCCAGTGGAGAAGAATGAGATAGGAGTTTTGCAGAGTAGAAATGTGGAAAATGGTTAACATTTGAAATGTAAATAAATAAATAAAATATCTAATAAAATTTCATAAAAATAATAGAAACCTTTAGTTTTTAAAAATGAATGTTATTAGATTGCAAAATTTCTTTTGCTCAAATAATGCTTAGAAATACTATTTCATTCAAGTAAAAATGAGAACTATTATTTTCACATAATTTTTTTTATTTTTGGTGCTTATCAAACTGATTACACATTGAAATTCAGGCTATGTTATTTTGTTTATCAATACCATTAAACTATTTTCACTGTTTTGCTTAAATTTTTCTTACAAATATATTGAGTCATATACGTAGAAACGTAGCTGGAGAATTTACACCTAAAATTCATTTTGAGTCTACTTACCATTCTCAGACACCTTTAAATTGTATTATGCAAAATATGCTTCTTGTAAATTTATTTTTTTGCTGCAAGTTTACTGATCTTTGACTACGAATTATGCTATGTTTAAACCTTTCAATCTGATCCCTAATCTTTGGTTCTTAGAAACCCACACAAAACAGTTCATCTGAACCAAGCATGAGTTACAATAAATGTACTCATAAATATTAAGTTTTACAGTTGAACTCTCTTCAGTATGAATGAGTTTTGGTCTTTTGGGATTTTTGATATTATGATACATGCTATTCCTTTTATGGGATGATAAAGAATTTCTATAAGAAAAAAGACCCCTTTACTTCTGGAGCTGCTAGGAACCAGATATTCTTTCTTATGGATAAAACTACATGAAAAGTGAAACGAAATCTACAAGAGCACTTACATTTATTGATCATATTCCCTGATATTGAGTGCTGGATATTGCAATATATCTTTTAATTTTAAAATCTATTTCTTTTATTCTGTTATGTTCTTCTCATAAGTTTATCTACATTTTAAAAATATTTAGAAAAAAATCCATTATATGTAATACAATACTTCCATAAAACTTAAGATCTTTAAGACCCATATCTAAGAGGCTATTTTCTTAATCCAATAATAAGAGTGTTTTAAAGTTTCTGAACAATATTTCCAAATTATATTACATGAGAGAATATGATTGTGCAGTGTACTACTAATGAGTGAGAGTTTATAATATGGTTGTTTCTAAAACAGCTCTGAATTATGCTGCATCTCTGGATTCAGAATGTTTATATTTTCAAATTTGTATTTTATTCTCTAACATATTATACTGGTTACAACGTGGAGTGAGTCATCTGTGTTCTAGAATAGACTACAATAATGTCAGAGCTACTGGACATGTTCAAAGAGATCAAAACCTTTGGTAAAGCATATTATTATCATCTAAATGTATCAAAGAATTCAATGATACTTTATTAAGGAAAAAGGACGCTGGAAGTACAGAATAAGGATCAGCAAACTGAGGGCAATAGAAGAAGTTCTCAAAAATATAAAATCTATGTCCTGAGCAACCTGCTCTCCCAGGGGAACCTCCATTATTCTGCTGCGTCTACTTTTATTTTCATTAGACCTGAGAATCCTGACCCATACTGGTGAGCTTGCCTACCCCCACTAATTTCCCCTGCTCTCTGAACACTTTGTGCCAAGCCAAGCTGCTCTGAGCAACCTGCTGTCCTGGGGACCAAGGAGCTTAATTCTTAACTTCCTCTTACCCCTCCAGCAGAACTGAGATTTTGAAGCAACTGAGGAAATGCTGAAGATGGAAAACCTAATGTAGATAATAGGGTCAACTTCAACAACAGGATACAGGAGATGTAAAACAGAATCTCAGACATAGAATATACAATAAAAATGATATGTCGGGATCCCGGACCGCAGCAGCTCCCTGCTCCCAAACCCCGTGGGAGAGAGACCTCACCGCCTGATCAGGTGGGCACTCCTGAGGCTGCAGAGCGGAGGAGACCACCAACACTGCCCACCCCTGCCCACATCCCTGGCCAAAGAGGCAACTGTATAAGGCCTCTGGGTTCCCGTAGGGGAGGGCCCGGGAGCGGCAGGACCCCTGCGCCTGAGACACTGCCGGAACCTGAAGGAAACAGACCAGATAAACAGTTCTCTGCACCCAAATCCCGTGGGAGGGAGAGCTGAACCTTCAGACAGGCGGACACGCCTGGGAAACCAGAAGAGACTGCACTCTGTGCACATCCAGGCGCCAGAGGAAAACACCAAACGCCATCTGGAACCCTGGTGCACGGAGGCTCCCGGAAAGAGCGGCGCAGATCTTCCCGGTTGCTGCCACAGCGGAGAGGACTTAGGCAGTACCCCACGAGCAAACTTGAGCCTTGGAACTGCAGGTAGGACCAACTTTTCCCCTGCAAGAAACCTGCCTGGTGAACTCAGGACACACAGAGGCAAAATTCCTCTAAGGCCGGGCACTTCCTGTGTTTACCGGAAGTCCCACACCGGCGGATCCCGGACCGCAGCAGCTCTCTGCTCCCAAACCCCGTGGGAGAGAGACCTCACCGCCTGATCAAGTGGGCACTCCTGAGGCTGCAGAGCGGAAGAGACCACCAACACTGCCCACCCCTGCCCACATCCCTGGCCCAAGAGGCAACTGTATAAGGCCTCTGGGTTCCCGTAGGGGAGGGCCCGGGAGCGGCAGGACCCCTGCGCCTGAGACACTGCCGGAACCTGAAGGAAACAGACCAGATAAACAGTTCTCTGCAACCAAATCCCGTGGGAGGGAGAGCTGAACCTTCAGAGAGGCGGACACACCTGGGAAACCAGAAGAGACTGCACTCTGTGCACATCCAGGCGCCAGAGGAAAACACCAAACGCCATCTGGAACCCTGGTGCACGGAGGCTCCCGGAAAGAGCGGCGCAGATCTTCCCGGTTGCTGCCACAGCGGAGAGGACTTAGGCAGTACCCCACGAGCAAACTTGAGCCTTGGAACTGCAGGTAGGACCAACTTTTCCCCTGCAAGAAACCTGCCTGGTGAACTCAGGACACACAGAGGCAAAATTCCTCTAAGGCCGGGCACTTCCTGTGTTTACCGGAAGTCCCACACCGGCGGATCCCGGACCGCAGCAGCTCCCTGCTCCCAAAACCCGTGGGAGAGAGACCTCACCGCCTGATCAGGTGGGCACTCCTGAGGCTGCAGAGCGGAGGAGACCACCAACACTGCCCACCCCTGCCCACATCCCTGGCCCAAGAGGCAACTGTATAAGGCCTCTGGGTTCCCATAGGGGAGGGCCCGGGAGCGGCAGGACCCCTGCGCCTGAGACACTGCCGGAACCTGAAGGAAACAGACCGAATAAACAGTTCTCTGCAACCAAATCCCGTGGGAGGGAGAGCTGAACCTTCAGACAGGCGGACACGCCTGGGAAACCAGAAGAGACTGCACTCTGTGCACATCCAGGCGCCAGAGGAAAACACCAAACGTCATCTGAAACCCTGGTGCACGGAGGCTCCCGGAAGGAGCGGCACAGATTTTCCCAGTTGCTGCCACAGTGGAGAGGACTTAGGCAGTACCCCACGAGCAAACTTGAGCCTTGGAACCACAGGTAGGACCAACTTTTCCCCTGCAAGAAACCTGCCTGGTGAACTCAAGACACAGGCCCACAGGAAGAGCTGAAGACCTGTAGAGAGGAAAAACTACACGCCCGAAAGCAGAACACTCTGTCCCCATAACTGGCTGAAAGAAAACAGGAAAACAGGTCTACAGCACTCCTGACACACAGGTTATAGGACAGTCTAGCCACTGTCAGAAATAGCAGAACAAAGTAACACTAGAGATAATCTGATGGCGAGAGGCAAGCGCAGGAACCCAAGCAACAGAATCCAAGACTACATGGCATCATCGGAGCCCAATTCTCCCACCAAAGCAAACACGGAATATCCAAACACAACAGAAAAGCAAGACCTAGTTTCAAAATGATATTTGATCATGATGCTGGAGGACTTCAAGAAAGACATAAAGAACTCCCTTAGAGAACAAGTAGAAGCCTACAGAGAGGAATCGCAAAAATCCCTGAAAGAATTCCAGGAAAACACAATCAAACAGTTGAAGGAATTAAAAATGGAAATAGAAGCAATCAAGAAAGAACACATGGAAACAACCCTGGACATAGAAAATCAAAAGAAAAGACAAGGAGCTGTAGATACAAGCTTCACCAACAGAATACAAGAGATGGAAGAGAGAATCTCGGGAGCAGAAGATTCCATAGAAATCATTGACTCAACTGTCAAAGATAATGTAAAGCGGAAAAAGCTACTGGTCCAAAACATACAGGAAATCCAGGACTCAATGAGAACATCAAACCTAAGGATAATAGGTATAGAAGAGAGTGAAGACTCCCAGCTCAAAGGACCAGTAAATATCTTCAACAAAATCATAGAAGAAAACTTCCCTAACCTAAAAAAAGAGATACCCATAGGCATACAAGAAGCCTACAGAACTCCAAATAGATTGGACCAGAAAAGAAACACCTCCCGACACATAATTGTAAAAACACCAAACGCACAAAATAAAGAAAGAATATTAAAAGCAGTAAGGGAAAAAGGTCAAGTAACATATAAAGGCAGACCTATCAGAATCACACCAGACTTTTCGCCAGAAACTATGAAGGCCAGAAGATCCTGGACAGATGTCATACAGACCCTAAGAGAACACAAATGCCAGCCCAGGTTACTGTATCCTGCAAAACTCTCAATTAACATAGATGGAGAAACCAAGATATTCCATGACAAAACCAAATTTACACAATATCTTTCTACAAGTCCAGCACTACAAAGGATAATAAAGGGTAAAGCCCAACATAAGGAGGCAAGCTATACCCTAGAAGCAAGAAACTAATCATCTTGGCAACAAAACAAAGAGAATGAAAGCACACAAACATAACCTCACTTCCAAATATGAATATAACGGGAAGCAATAATCACTATTCCTTAATATCTCTCAATATCAATGGCCTCAACTCCCCAATAAAAAGACATAGATTAACAAACTGGATACGCAACGAGGACCCTGCATTCTGCTGCCTACAGGAAACACACCTCAGAGACAAAGACAGACATTACCTCAGAGTGAAAGGCTGGAAAACAATTTTCCAAGCAAATGGTCAGAAGAAGCAAGCTGGAGTAGCCATTCTAATATCAAATAAAATCAATTTTCAACTAAAAGTCATCAAAAAAGATAAGGAAGGACACTTCATATTCATCAAAGGAAAAATCCACCAAGATGAACTCTCAATCCTAAATATCTATGCCCCAAATACAAGGGCACCTACATATGTAAAAGAAACCTTACTAAAGCTCAAAACACACATTGCAGCTCACACAATAATAGTGGGAGATTTCAACACCCCACTCTCATCAATGGACAGATCATGGAAACAGAAATTAAACAGAGATGTAGACAGACTAAGAGAAGTCATGAGCCAAATGGACTTAACGGATATTTATAGAACATTCTATCCTAAAGCAAAAGGATATACCTTCTTCTCAGCTCCTCATGGTACTTTCTCCAAAATTGACCATATAATTGGTCAAAAAACGGGCCTCAACAGGTACAGAAAGATAGAAATAATCCCATGCGTGCTATGGGACCACCATGGCCTAAAACTGGTCTTCAATAACAATAAGGGAAGAATGCCCACATATACGTGGAAATTGAACAATGCTCTACTCAATGATAACCTGGTCAAGGAAGAAATAAAGAAAGAAATTAAAAACTTTTTAGAATTTAATGAAAATGAAGGTACAACATACCCAAACTTATGGGACACAATGAAAGCTGTGCTAAGGGGAAAACTCATAGCGCTGAGTGCCTGCAGAAAGAAACAGGAAAGAGCATATGTCAGCAGCTTGACAGCACACCTAAAAGCTCTAGAACAAAAAGAAGCAAATACACCCAGGAGGAGTAGAAGGCAGGAAATAATCAAACTCAGAGCTGAAATCAACCAAGTAGAAACAAAAAGGACCATAGAAAGAATCAACAGAACCAAAAGTTGGTTCTTTGAGAAAATCAACAAGATAGATAAACCCTTAGCCAGACTAACGAGAGGACACAAAGAGTGCGTCCAAATTAACAAAATCAGAAATGAAAAGGGAGACATAACTACAGATTCAGAGGAAATTCAAAAAATCATCAGATCTTACTATAAAAACCTATATTCAACAAAACTTGAAAATCTTCAGGAAATGGACAATTTCCTAGACAGATACCAGGTATCGAAGTTAAATCAGGAACAGATAAACCAGTTAAACAACCCCATAACTCCTAAGGAAATAGAAGCAGTAATTAAAGGTCTCCCAACCAAAAAGAGCCCAGGTCCAGACGGGTTTAGTGCAGAATTCTATCAAACCTTCATAGAAGACCTTATACCAATATTATCCAAACTATTCCACAAAATTGAAACAGATGGAGCCCTACCGAATTCCTTCTATGAAGCCACAATTACTCTTATACCTAAACCACACAAAGACCCAACAAAGAAAGAGAACTTCAGACCAATTTCCCTTATGAATATCGACGCAAAAATACTCAATAAAATTCTGGCAAACCGAATTCAAGAGCACATCAAAACAATCATCCACCACGATCAAGTAGGCTTCATCCCAGGCATGCAGGGATGGTTTAATATAAGGAAAACCATCAACGTGATCCATCATATAAACAAACTGAAAGAACAGAACCACATGATCATTTCATTAGATGCTGAGAAAGCATTTGACAAAATTCAACACCCCTTCATGATAAAATCCTGGAAAGAATAGGTATTCAAGGCCCATACCTAAACATAGTAAAAGCCATATACAGCAAACCAGTTGCTAACATTAAACTAAATGGAGAGAAACTTGAAGCAATCCCACTAAAATCAGGGACTAGACAAGGCTGCCCACTCTCTCCCTACTTATTCAATATAGTTCTTGAAGTTCTAGCCAGAGCAATCAGACAACAAAAGGAGATCAAGGGGATACAGATCGGAAAAAAGAGGTCAAAATATCACTATTTGCAGACGACATGACAGTATATTTAAGTGATCTCAAAAGTTCCACCAGAGAACTACTAAAGCTGATAAACAACTTCAGCAAAGTGGCTGGGTATAAAATTAACTCAAATAAATCAGTTGCCTTCCTCTATACAAAAGAGAAACAAGCCGAGAAAGAAATTAGGGAAACGACACCCTTCATAATAGACCCAAATAATATAAAGTACCTCGGTGTGACTTTAACCAAGCAAGTAAAAGATCTGTACAATAAGAACTTCAAGACACTGAGGAAAGAAATTGAAGAAGACCTCAGAAGATGGAAAGATCTCCCATGCTCATGGATTGGCAGGATTAATATAGTAAAAATGGCCATTTTACCAAAAGCAATCTACAGATTCAATGCAATCCCCATCAAAATACCAATCCAATTCTTCAAAGAGTTAGACAGAACAATTTGCAAATTCATCTGGAATAACAAAAAACCCAGGATAGCTAAAGCTATCCTCAACAATAAGAGGACTTCAGGGGGAATCACTATCCCTGAACTCAAGCAGTATTACAGAGCAATAGTGATAAAAACTGCATGGTATTGGTACAGAGACAGACAGATAGACCAATGGAATAGAATTGAAGACCCAGAAATGAACCCACACACCTATGGTCACTTGATTTTTGACAAAGGAGCCAAAACCATCCAATGGAAAAAAGATAGCATTTTCAGCAAATGGTGCTGGTTCAACTGGAAGGCAACATGTAGAAGAATGCAGATCGATCCATGCTTATCACCCTGTACAAAGCTTAAGTCCAAGTGAATCAAGGACCTCCACATCAAACCAGATACACTCAAACTAATAGAAGAAAAACTAGGGAAGCATCTGGAACACATGGGCACTGGAAAAAATTTCCTGAACAAAACACCAATGGCTTATGCTCTAAGATCAAGAATCGACAAATGGGATCTCATAAAACTGCAAAGCTTCTGTAAGGCAAAGGACTCTGTGGTTAGGACAAAACGACAACCAACAGATTGGGAAAAGATCTTTACCAATCCTATAACAGATAGAGGCCTTATATCCAAAATATACAAAGAACTCAAGAAGTTAGACCGCAGGGAAACAAATAACCCTATTAAAAAATGGGGTTCAGAGCTGAACAAAGAATTCACAGCTGAGGAATGCCGAATGGCTGAGAAACACCTAAAGAAATGTTCAACATCTTTAGTCATAAGGGAAATGCAAATCAAAACAACCCTGAGATTTCACCTCACACCAGTGAGAATGGCTAAGATCAAAAACTCAGGTGACAGCAGATGCTGGCGAGGATGTGGAGAAAGAGGAACACTCCTCCATTGTTGGTGGGATTGCAGACTGGTAAAACCATTCTGGAAATCAGTCTGGAGGTTCCTCAGAAAATTGGACATTGAACTGCCTGAGGATCCAACCATACCTCTCTTGGGCATATACCCAAAAGATGCCTCAACATATAAAAGAGACACGTGCTCCACTATGTTCATCGCAGCCTTATTTATAATAGCCAGAAACTGGAAAGAACCCAGATGCCCTTCAACAGAGGAATGGATACAGAAAATGTGGTACATCTACACAATGGAATATTACTCAGCTATCAAAAACAACGAGTTTATGAAATTCGTGGGCAAATGGTTGGAACTGGAAAATATCATCCTGAGTGAGCTAACCCACTCACAGAAAGACATACATGATATGCACTCATTGATAAGTGGCTATTAGCCCAAATGCTTGAATTACCCTAGATCCCTAGAACAAAGGAAACTCAAGACGGATGATCAAAATGTGAATGCTTCACTCCTTCTTTAAATGAGGAAAAAGAATACCCTTGGCAGGGAAGGGAGAGGCAAAGATTAAAACAGAGACTGAAGGAACACCCATTCAGAGCCTGCCCCACAGGTGGCCCATACATATACAGCCACCCAATTAGACAAGATGGATGAAGCAAAGAAGTGCAGACCGACAGGAGCCGGATGTAAATCGCTCCTGAGAGACACAGCCAGAATACAGCAAATACAGAGGCGAATGCCAGCAGCAAACCACTGAACTGAGAATAGGTCCCCCGTTGAAGGAATCAGAGAAAGAACTGGAAGAGCTTGAAGGTGCTCGAGACCCCAAAAGTACAACAATGTCAAGCAACCAGAGCTTCCAGGGACTAAGCCACTACCTTAAAACTATACATGGACTGACCCTGGACTCTGTCCCCATAGGTAGCAATGAATATCCTAGTAAGAGCACCAGTGGAAGGGGAAGCCCTGGGTCCTGCTAAGACTGAACCCCCAGTGAACTAGACTATGCGGGGAGGGTGGCAATGGGGGGTGGTTTGGGAGGGGAACACCCACAAGGAAGGGGAGGGGGGAGGGTGATGTCTGTCCGGAAACCGGGAAAGGGAATAACACTTGAAATGTATATAAGAAATACTCAAGATAATAAAAAAAAAAATAAAATAAAATAAAATAAAATAAAAGGTTCGTTGGAGGAATAAAATAAAAAAAAAATGATATGTCAAAGAAAATGGCACAAAAATTCTAAGAAATCTGGTACACCATGAAAAGACCAAACCTAAGAATACTTGGAATAGAAAAAGATGAACATTCCCAACTCCAAGGCTGAGAAATTATTTTCAATAAAATCATAGATGAAAACATTTCCAAACTAAAGAAAGAGGTGCCTATAATCATAAAGGAGGCTTATAGAACACCAGTTAGCCTGAACCAGAAAAGAAATCATACTGTCACATAATAATCAAAACACAAACTCTACAGGACAAAGAAAGAATATTAAAAGCTGCAAAAGAAAAAGGCAGGTAACATAAAATGGCAGACCTATCAGAAATACACCTGACTTCTCAACAAAGACTCTGAATGCTAAAAGGACCTTGCAACCTCCACAAAAACCACAGGTTCTAGCCTGTCCTAAGCAAGCAAAACACTCAATCATGATAGAGACTGAAAACAAGGTATTTCAATACAAATCTAAATTCAAACAATATATATTCACAAATCCAGCCCTGCAGAAAATATTAGAAGGAAAACTCCAACCCACAAATGATAAGTCTGTAGCTTTAAATAATAAAATAAAGGATGCACCAAGCCATGCTACTGGTGGTGCTCTAGCGTCAGTGGTCTCATTACCCCCATTGCTAGCTCCAGCAGTGGCTACCCATCTCCTAGCCATCTGCCCCTTTTGGTTATAGTCACAAATCCAAGCAACCTGGCACACTCAAAACTCTAGAGGCTTGTTATTTTTTTATTGGATGTTTTTAAATTTACATTTTAAATGTCATCCCCTCTCCCAGTTTCCCATTCATAAACCTTCTATGCCATCCTCACTCCCCCTTCTTCTATGAGGGTGTTCCCCTACCCATCCACCCACCTCTTTCTGCCTCTCCACCCAGACATTCCCCTGCACAGGCAGGGGTGAGGATCCAGCCTTGGCAAGACCAAGGGCTTCTCCTCCCATTGGTGCCCATGATGGCCATCCTCTGCTAAATATGAAGCGGGAGCCATGGTTCTGTCCATGTATACTCTTTGGATGGTGGTTTGGAATTTAGCAATCAGTTTTATATCAGTAAATTCCCTCCCCCAAAACATCCACACAATAAAGTCAGAGCAAATTGATATTAATATAAATTGCCCACCTAGAAAAGACAAATTGTCCTACAATTATCCTTCGCTTATAAGATATTCATAGCTACCTGTGGCTATTTAAAGTCACACAGATCTGGGTCAATTTCTCTTCCTCCATTTTCCTTCCTCTTCTCCATACTCTCTGTCCCATCTCTAAAATTCACAGTCTGCCTTTCTTTTTCAATTCCCAGTAACAGGTTGTCTTAGTCATGGTTTCTATTCCTGCACAAACATCATGACCAAGAAACAAGTTGGAGAGGAAAGGGTTTATTCAGCATACTTCCACATTGCTGTTCATCACTAAAGGAAGTCGGGACTGGAAGTCGAGGAGGTCAGGAAGCAGGAGTAGATGCAGAGGCCTTGGAGGGATGCTACTTACTGGCTTGCTTCCTCAGGCTTGCTCAGCTTGCTTTCTTATAAAACCCAAGACCACCAGCCCAGGGATGGCACCAACCACAGTTGTCAGGGTCCTCCCCCCTTAATGACTAGTTGAGAAAATGCCTTACAGCTGGGTCTCATGAGGGCATTTCCACAACTGAGGCTCCTTTTCTGTGATAACTCCAGCTTGTGTCAAGTTGAGACACAAAACTAACCAAGACACAGGACTTGCCTTATCTTGTGCCTGACCTTGCCTGCATAGAAACATCAACCCACATTTCCCCCTTTTTGTCCAGTTAAAAGGCTCTTTCCTCTCAAAAATAAATTAAGTATTACCATTCTGAAATTTATAAAATATAAAATACAACTAACACCAGTTCAAGATTGTCAATTAAATAGAACACTTTATCTATCCTAACTTAAGAAGGCTTATAATTTCATATCTGTCATGTCTTGGTTTAGCTTGTATACTCTCTGAAAACTATCTTCTCAAATGAGTTTTCTCAGTGTTAAATAGCCTGTGTAGGCTATATGACTATTAGTCTTCAACCCTGTCAGAAATCCAAGAGTGACTAATATTACCTGAAAATAAAGAAAGCCTAATGCAGTTTCTAGAACTGAGACAAGTTGTAGAGACAGCTGCCTACCTATACAGCCCCTGTTACATTGGAGCATCAGTCTTTAGCCTTCTGGCCCAGAATCATCTGACAGACATTTGTAACAAAGAATTTTGAAGGACTGATTATCTTGACTTGGCAGAGATTATCTATTGACTATTCAGCATAGTGGTTCCTTTCTTTTGATGGTATTTTGTCCATAGATAGCCAATTTCTGTCCAGTGGCTACCTAGTCACAATGTACTACTTCACCTGGAGGTAGATGCTCAGTTCCTTCTTTGAATCCATGAAACGGGAGCTGTTAGGAGCAGATATGTCTCAACAAATGATAATATTAAATGTCACATTCTTTGGATTTCTGAGTTTGAAAACTATCTATCTATGTAAAGTAATCTGGACTATAGTTCATTGTTTACTCTCCGCTGTTTCTAAACAAAATATCTAGCAAGCACTCTAGCAATTAACTAAGAGCCAAGAATTTGTTATCTGGCCCTTGACTCATACTGATTAATCATCTAAGACAGTTTGTAATGACATTAGTAGGACTGGGCTCACACCTTATACTTTTAAATCATTTGTAACAATATAGGAAATATATGCCAGTGAAAACCCTGATTCTGCATCAAAACAAATTCTGTACCAAAGTGAAAAATTATAACTTTAAATTAATAACAATTATAAGGATTTCTGCCAAATGAGATTATGGTTGCACAACAATACTAGCTAATTCCTCCCTGTTAAATTATGACCAATTCTAAATTCCCCAGAAAGACATCCTTACAATAACTATATCCAGCCTCTTAAAATTTCGGGAACTGAGGCGATGACTCTTCAATAACTTCTTAAAGCTGCACATGTGTGTTGAGATGGCTTAAGAGGGGGAGGGAAAGATGGGGTAGTTGTTTGCTCTTAAGAAGGTCACAACAATGATAGTTATAATCTTTGATGTCTGTCCTGACTAGATCCGGCTGAAAGTACCTGAGATCAGGAATTCAAGCAGGACAGTTCAGCATGTCTGACAATGAGACTCACCAAATTTGTACAATTTATAATATATAAATCATAAAATAAAATTTAAATATCATCAAGATACCTATGTGGATTGTTTTAGTCTGTGTAGAGTATACAGACTGATTAGGATGAAATTTGGTTCCTTTTTTTTTTGTTTGCTTTATTTTCTTGAATCTAATTTTTCTGGAGGTCTCCCTTTATCAAGTTTGATCCATATAGCTCTAGAAGATTTCCAGAGCCTAATCACCTTTTCTAAAAACACAAAGAAAAGCTTTTTCCTAAGTCAGCATATCCTTCAGTCAGCAACCAAAAAACCTTGTTTCTTATATTCTCTCCAGAGAAATAATATAACCACAAAACTCAGAACACGGATTTTGAAAATTAAGAACCATCCAAAACAAATGAAGTAAACTAAAATACTGTGTGATCCTATTTTTAGGCTTTTTCTAATTTGTCATGTCAGGATATTAACCCAAAATTCCTGTGGAGCCCACAAAAAAGAATATGAGTTTCCTGTAGACTATATATACCATCTATCTGTTATGCTCTCTACATGGAGCCTCAGACTCATATATTTATTAATAACTTTTATAATATCTATTTGTTATGCTTTCTACCTGGAGTTATAAACTTCTAATTTTCCTATCTTAGTTCCAAACTGTGGGCAAAATTCCTCATGATATTTGGAAAAACTGTATATAAATCTATCCTAAAAGCAAATAAACTAACCTTTGAGTTAATCATGTTCCAAACAACATCTGTTAAGGAAGCAGGCAGCTTCCATTCTCAGCTCTCTGTGGCTTAGAGCAGCCTATACTTTTCACAGCAGGAGATCTCTGAGCCTACAAACAGAGACTCCTCTTGTGTTTCTTTTCAAGGTTCCCACACTTGAATCCACATCACTTGTCCCTGTGCCATCTTTCTCTCACTTAGAAAATAAAACTCTAACTCCCAGGCTGATAATCTTAAACTTCTAGTGGATTCTTGCATAAAATATTGGCTTGCCACCTGTAGCAGGAAATATTTTAAAACAGAATTTCCATTGCATGCTATACAGGGCACTAGCAGGCCATATGTCACCAGTTTGCGTGTTCTCATCTCTGTCAGCCAGACTTGGCAGACCCAGAAGCTCTCTAAAGGACTCCACACAACTCGCTAAGTTCCCTTGGTGGGTTGCTGCCTTGCTAGCCCCACACAGCCATCTGCACCTTGTGGTTATAGTCACAATTCCCAGTAACCCAGCAAAATAAAAACTATAGAGGCTTGTAATTAAACAATCAGATTTATATCAGTTAAATTCTCACCCCACAAAAAAACATCCACACAATAAACTCAGAGCCAATTGATATAAATTGTCTACCTAGATAAGACAAATTGTTCTATAGTTATCTATCCTTCATAAAATATTCATGACTACCTGTGGCTATTTAAAGCCACATGGATCTGGATTTTTCTCTTCCTTCATCTTCCTTCCTCCTCTTATCCGTACTCTCTGACCCTTCTCTAATATTCACAGACTGCTTTTATTTTTCACTGTTTAATCACAGGCCATGCCTTACCTTTGCCTGACTTCACCTGCATATAGACATCAGCCCACATAGCTCCATCTCTGAAAACACAGGAAATAAATAATTCCATACCAGCACAAACAAGAAGATCACACACACACACACACACACACACACACACACACACACATACACACACACAACCACACACACACAACCACACACACACAACCACACACACACAACCACACACACACAACCACACATACACTAACACCACCAACATCAAAATAACAGGAAATAAAATCACTGGTTATTAATATCTCTCAACATCAATGAACTCAATTCTCCAATAAAAAGACATAGACGAGAAGAATGGATGCAAAATCAGGATCTATCATTCTCCTACATACAAGAAACACACCTCAGCAATAAAGATAGGAATTACCTCTGTGTAAAAAGCTGGAAAAAGGGGCTTCCATGAAAACAGACCGAAGAAGGAAGCTAGAATTGCCATTCTAAAATCTAATAAAATAGACTTTCGTGTAAAATTTATCAAAAGAGACACGGTTGGACTGGACATTTCAAATATATCAAAGGAAAAATCTACCAAGATGCTATATCAATACTGAACATCTATGCCTAAAACACAAAGGCACCCACATTTCTAAAAGAAGTATTGGTAAAGCTTAAATTGTACATTAAACCATACATTAATAGTGAAAGTTCTTTGACACCACAAATTCTCACCAAGTTCCAGAATATCCAAACAAAAACTAAACAGAAAAATAATGAATCTAACAGATATTATGAATCAAATGGAGACATCCTGAGACTGCATGACAAACTGCCACTTCTGCACACCTCTGCCCCATCCCTGGTCCAAGGGGAAACTGTACGGTGCCTCTGGACACAGGAATATAGGAACTGTCAGCCACTTGTTCCTGCAGTTCTGGTCTGCACCCAGGACTGAACTGAACTGGCCAAACAGCTCCCTGCACCCAAATCCCGTGGGGAGAGAGCTGGACACTCGAAAGTGTGGACATTCCTGAAAAATCAGAGGAGACTACCCTCTGACCACATTCCAGACTCAAGAGGGAATCATCTAGTGCTAACCATGCCCACTGGGTGCAAGGGCCTAGCAGCAATCAGGGGCAGGACCGTTCTGATGCCTGCCCTTGCCTAGAGCTGAAAGACAGTTACCAGGAGTGTGCCTACACACATGAAATCAGAGAACCTGTTCTCAGAAAATGCTGAAAGAAAGCAGGAAAACAGTTCTAGAGGAGTGCTGACACAGAGGCCTGTCGGCACCTGCACCGACACGGTACGGAGAATCGGACGAAAGCCTGTGGGATTAAAGAAACACACATACACACACACACACACACACACACACACGTATGCACACACACACACACACACACAGGTTATCGTGTCAAAACAGGAGAGGAAGAAAGAGAGAGAGAGAGAGAGAGAGAGAGAGAGAGAGAGAGAGAGAGAGAGAGAGAGAGAGAGGAAGCCAACTACGGGACCTGAATTAATTAGAGAGAAATCTGAGAAGACCAGCCTAAATCTCAAGGATAAAGGCTGAGGAAGCAAAAGGCAGAAATAAATTGACCACCACCCAGGTGTGGTCCAGGTGTGTGGGTTCCACATGCATCAGCCGGGCTCAGCATAGGTCATGCAGTGGAGACACCAGGTGTTTACTACTTGGTCTTTTCTTCCTGTGCCGTAAATACATGGGAGAGGCCTCTGTCCAACATCCCATGACTTTATGGCAGTAATCTTAACTGTGGCCATACAGTTACAAAGTGGCCAGGCCCAAATCCAATACGGCTCCCTACAGAGGCCTAAAGGAGGGTAAAGTCACTCTCAGAAACAGCAAGACAAGCAAACACCAGAGACAACCAAATGGCTGGAGGCAAGCACTGAAAACTAAGCAACAGAAACCAAGACTACTTGGCATCATCAGAGTCCAGTTCTCCCACCAAAGAAAATACTGGATATACAAACACACCAGAAAAGCAAGATTTAGATTCAAAATCACATTTTCATGATGGAGGACTTTAAGAATGACATAAAAAATTCCCTTAAAGAAATGAGGAAGAGACAGGAAACAGAAAACAAGTAGAAGCTCTCAAAGAGGAAACACAAAGCTCCATGAAAGAATTATAGGAAAACACAACCAAACAGGAAAGGGGATTAAGGGGATTGAAGAAAACCATTCAGGATTTAAAAATGAAAATAGAAAAAGTAAAGAAAGACAAAGGGAGACAACCAGGGATATAGAAAACCTAAGAAAGAGATAAGGAGTAAAATAGTGGTTTGAAAAAAAAAGAAAGAAAGAAAGAAAGAAAGAGACAAGCAGTCATAGATATAAGCATCACCAACAGAATACAAGAGATAGAAGAGAGAATCTCAGAAGCAGAAGCTACCATAGAAAACATCGACACAAACATCAAACATAATGTAGAACACAAAAGCTCCTAGCCCAAAACATCCAAGAAATCCAGGACACAATGAGAAGATCAAACTAAAGGATAATAAGTATAGAGGAAAGTGGTCTCCGAACTTAAAGTGCCAGTAACATATTCAACAAAATAATAGAAGAAAACATCCCTAACCTAAAGAAAGAGATGCACATAAACATACAAGAAGCCTACAGAACTCCAAATAGATTGGACTAGAAGAGAAATTCCTCCCCTCACATAACAGTTAAAACACCCAAATGCACAAGTCAAAGAAAGAATATTAAAATAAGTAAGAGGAAAGGGTCAAGTGCCATATAAAAGCAGATCTATAAGAATTACACCAGACTTCTCATCACAGACTATGAAAACCAGAAGATGCTGGACAGATGCCTTACAGACCCTAAGAGAACAAAAATGCCAGCCCAAGTTACAAAATCGAGCAAAACTCTCAATTAACATAGATGACGAAACCAAATTTATGCAATATCTTTCTACAAATCCAGCCGTACAAAGGATAATAGATGGAAAACTCCAACAAAAGGAGAGAAACTCCACCGTACAGAAGACAAGGATATAATCTCCTTGCAATGAAGCCAAAAGAGAGACACACAAACATAATTCTACCTCTAACAACGAAAATAACAGGAAGCAACAATCACTATACCTTAATATCTCTCAACATTAAAGAACTCAATTCCCAAATAAAAAAGATATAGACTAGCAGACTGAATATGCTGAGGACCCAGCATTTTGCTGCATGCAAGAAACACACCTCAGAGACAAAGACATACACTAGCTCAGAGTAAATGGCTGGAAAATCAATTTCCCTAGCAAATGGCCCAAAGAAACAAGGTGGAGTTGCCATTCTAATATCAAATAAAATTGACTTTCAACCAAAAGTCATTAAAAAAGATAAGGCAGGACACTTCATATTCATCAAAGGAAAAATCCACCAAGATGAACTCTCAATCTTAAATATCTATGCTCCAAATGCAAGGGCACCTACATTCATAAAAGAAACCTTACTAAAGCTCATAGAACACATTACACTGCACAAATTAATGGTAGAAGATTTCAACACCCCACTCTCATCAATGAACAGATCATAGAAACAGAAATTAAGCAGATACATAGAGAAACTAACAGAAGTTATGAACCAAATGGATTTAACAGATATCTATAGAACATTCCATCCTAAAACAAAAGGGTATACCTACTTCTCAGCACCTCATGGTACCTTCTTCAAAATTGACCATATAATTGGTCACAAAACAGACCTCGACTGATACCAGAAGATAGAAAGTATCCCACGCATCCTATCAGATCACCATGAACAAAGGCTAATCTTCAACAACAAAAATAAGGACAGAAAGCACACTTGTACATGTAAGTTGAAAAACGCTCTACTCAATGATAACTTGGTCAAGGAAGAAATAAAGAAATTAAAGTCTTCTTAGAATTTAATGAAAATGAAGATTCAACATACCCAAATGTATGGGACACAATGAAAGCTGTGCTAAGAGGAAAAGTCATAGCTCTGAATGCCTGCAAAAAGAAACAGGAGATAGCATATGTCAGCAACTTTGACAGCAGACCTAAAAGTTCTAGAAAATAAATAAATAAATAAATAAATAAATAAATAAATAAACAAATAAATAAATAAGTGCAAGAGGAGTATAATGGAGAAAATAATCAGACTCAGGACAGAAATCAACCAAGTAGAAACAAAAAAGGATTATACAAAGAATCATCAAAACCAGGAGCTAGTTCTTGAGAAAATCAACTAGATAGAAAAACCCTTAACCCGAATAACCAGGAGTCGCAGAGAGTTTATCCAAATGAACAAAATCAGAAATGAAAAGGGACACATAAGAACAGAATCTGAGGAAATTAAAAAAAAATTATCCCATCCTACTACAAAACCCTGTATTCAACAAAACTGGAAAATCTTGAGGAAATGGACAATTTTATAGACAGATACAAGGTACCACAGTTAAATCGGGGACAAAGAAATTTAAACAACCCCATAACTCTTGAAGAAATAGAAGCAGTTATTAAAATCTCCCAGCCAAAAAGAGCCCAGGACCAAATATATTTAGTGCAGAATTCTATCAGATTTCATAGCAGAGCTCATACCAAGACTGTCCAAACTATTTCACAAAATAGAAACAGACAGAGCACTACCAAATTCCTACTATGAAGCCACAATTATTCTTATACCAAAACCACACAAAGACCCAACAATGAAAGAGAACTTCAGACCAATTCCCTTATGCATATTGAAGCAAAAATACTCAATAAAATTCTTGCAAACCGAATCGAAGAACACATCAAAACGTTCATCCATCATGGTCAAGTAGGCTTCATTACAGTGATGAAGAGATGGTTTAATATACAGAAATCCATGAACATAATCCACTATATAAACAAACTGAAAGATAAGAACCACATGATCATTTCACTAGATGGTGAGAAAGCATTTGACAAAATTCAACACCCCTTCATTATAAAAGTCCTGGAAAGATCATGAATTCAAGGCCCATATCTAAACATAGTAAAAGCAATATAGAGCAAACCAGTAGCTAACATCAAATTAAATGGCAAGAAACTTGAAGCAATCCCACTAAATATCAGAGACTAGACAAGGCTGACATTCTCACGCTACTTATTCAATATAATACTCGTAGTGTTAGCCAGAGAAATCAGAAAACAAAAGAGGTCAAAGAGATAGAACTTGGAAGGAAAGAAATCAAAATATCACTATTTGCCGATTATATGATAGTATACTTAAGTGACCACAAAAATTCCACCACAGGATTGCAGACTGGTACAACCATTCTGGAAATCAGTCTGGAGGGTCCTCAGAAAATTGGACATTGAACTACCTGAGGATCCAGCTATACCTCTCTTGGGCATATACCCAAAAGATGCCCCAACATATATAAAAGACACGTGCTCCACTATGTTCATAGCAGTCTTATTTATAATAGCCAGAAGGTGGAAAGAACCCAGATGCCCTTCAACAGAGGAATGGATACAAAAAATGCGGTACATCTACACAATGGAATATTACTCAGCTATCAAAAACAATGCCTTTATGAAATTCATAGACAAATGGACGGAACTGGAAAATATCATCCTGAGTGAGGTAACCCATTCACAGAAAAACACACATGGTATGCACTCATTCATAAGTGGCTATTAGCCCAAATGCTTGAATTACCCTAGATGCATAGAACACATGAAACTCAAGATGGATTATCAAAATGTGAATGCTTCACTCCTTCTTTAAAAGGGGAACAAGAATACCCTTGGCAGGGAATAGAGAGGCAAAGATTAAAACAGACACAGAAGGAACACCCATTCAGAGCCTGCCCCACATGTGGCCCATACATATACAGCCACCCAATTAGACAAGACAGATGAAGCAAAGAAGTGCAGGTTGACAGGAGCCGGATGTAGATCTCTCCTGAGAGACACAGCCAGAATACAGCAAATACAGAGGCGAATGCCAGCAGCAAACCACTGAACTGAGAACAGGACCCCCGTTGAAGGAATCAGAGAAAGAACTGGAAGAGCTTGAAGGGGCTCGAGACCGCATATATACAACAATGCCAAGCAACCAGAGCTTCCAGGGACTAAGCCACTACCCAAAGACTATACATGGACTGACCCTGGACTCTGACCTCATAGGTAGCAATGAGTATCCTAGTAAGATCATCAGTGGAAGGGGAAGCCCTTGGTCCTGCTAAGACTGATCCACCAGTGAACGTGATTGTTGGGGGGAGAGTGGCAATGGGGAAGGCTGGGGAGGGGAACACCCATAAAGAAGGGGATGGGGAGGGGTTAGGGGGATGTTGGCCCGGAATCCGGGAAAGGGAATAACACTCGAAATGTAAAGAAGAAATACTCAAGTTAATAATAATAATAATAAAAATCCACCAGAGAACTACTTAACCTGATAAACAACTTCAGCAAAGTCTCCGGGTATAAAATTAACTCAAACAAATCAGTAGCCTTCTTCTATGCAAAGGGTAAACAGGCTGAGAATGAAATTAAGGAAATGACAACCTTCACAATAGTTCCGAATAATAAATACCTTGGTGTGACTTTAACCAAGCCAAGGAAAGATCTGTATGACAAGAACTTCAAGTCTCTGAAGAAAGAAATTGAAGAAGATCAATTTCCAGAAGATGGAAAGATCTCCCATGCTCATGGATTGGCAGGATTAATATAGTAAAAATGGCCATTTTGCCAGAAGCAATCTACAGATTCAATGTAATCACCATCAAAATTCCTACTCAATTCTTTATAGAGATAGAAAGAGAACTTTGCAAATTCATTTGGAATAACAAAAAACCCAGGATAGCAAACAGTATACTCAACAATAAAAGAACTTCTGGGGGAATCACCATGCCTGACTTCAAGCAGAATAGCAGAGGAATAGTCATAAAAATTGTACGGTATTTGTATAGAGACAGGCAGATAGATCAGTAGAACAGAATTGAAGACACAGAAATGAACCCACACACCTATGGTCACTTCATCTTTGACAAAGGAACTAAAACCATCCAATGGAAGGAAAACAGAATTTTCAACAAATGCTGCTGGTTCAACTGGAGGTCAGCATGTAGAAGAATGCAAATCGATCCATTGTTATCACCCTGTATAAACTTAAGTCCATGTGGATCAAGGATCTCCACATCATAGCAGATACACTCAAACTAATAGAAGAAAAAGTGGGAAAGAGTCTCAAACATATGGGCACTGGGGAAAATTTTCTGAACTAAACACCAATGGCTTATGCGCTAAGATTAAGAATTGACAAAAGGAACCTCATAAAACTACAAAGCTTCTGTAAGGCAAAAGATGCTGTCATTAAGACAAAAGGGCAACCAACAGATTGGGAAAAGATCTTTACCAATCCTACAATTGATAGAGGTGTCATATCCAAAATACACAAAGAGCTCAAGAAGTTAGACTCCAGAGAGTCAAATAACTCTATTAAAATTGGGGTACAGAACTAAAAACATTATCAGCTGAGGAATATCGAATGGCTGAAAAGACCTAAAGAAATGTTCAAAATCCTTAGTCATCAGGAAAATGCAGATCAAAACAACCCTGAGATTCCACCTGACACCAGTCAGAATGGCTAAGATAAAAAACTAAGGTGACAGCAGATGCTGGAAAGAATGTGGAGAAAGAGGAACACTCCTCTATTGATGGTGGGATTGCAAACTGGTACAACCACTCTGGAAATCAGTCTGAAGTTTCCTCAGAAAGTTGGACATTCCACAACCTGAGAACCCAGCTATACATCTCATGGGCCTATATCCAAAAGATGTGCCAACATAAAACAAAGACTCATGCTCCACTATATTCATAGCAGCCCTATTTATAATATTCAGAAGCTAGAAGGAACCCAGATGTCCTTCAACTGAGAAATAGACTCAAAATTGTGGTACATCTACACAATGGGATACTACTCAGCTATAAAAAAAAAACAATGGCTTTATGAAATTCATAGGCAAATGGAATGAACTAGAAAATATCATCCTGAGTGAGGTAACCCAGTCACTGAAAAACACACTTGGTATGCACTCATTGATAAGTGGATATTAGCCCAAAAGCTCGAATTAACCAAATGAAATTCACAGACCACTGGAAGCTCAAGAAGAAGGATAACCAAAATGCAGATGCTGCCACTCCTTCTTAACAGTGGAAAACATATCCATAGGAGGGGATATGGAAGCAGAGTTTAGAGCAGCAAATAAATTAATAGCCATTCAGAGCCTGCCCAACAAGTGACCCATGTGGCCCATATAAATAGAGCCACCAAAACTAGATAAGATGGATGAAGCTAAAAAAAAATGCATGCTGAAAGGGATCAGATATAGATTTCTCCTGAAGATAAATCCAGAGCATGTCCAATACAGAGGTCAATGCTAGCAGTAAACCACTTAACTGAAAACAGCATCCCCTTTGGGGGAATTAGAGAAAGGATTAAAAGAGCTGAAGGAGCTTGCATCCCCATAAGAACATCAATGTCAACCAACCAGAGCTTCCAGGGACTAAACCAATACCAAATGAGTATACATGTAGCAGAGAATAGACTTGTTGGAGCACCAGTGGAAGGGCAATCCCTTGGTCCTGCCAAGGTTGGACCCCCAGAGCAAGGGAATGTCAGGGTGGGAGGTAAGGGGGGTGGACGTGGGAAACACCTGTATGGGGGCGGGCAAAAGGATGGGGATTATGGACAGGAAACCGGGAAATGGAATAACATTTGAAATATAATAAAGAAATATATCTAATAAAAATTAATTAATCAATTACTTAATTAAGAAAAATCACGATCCCGGCCTGCAGCAGCTCTCTGCTCCCAGACCCCGTGAGAGAGAGACCCAACTGCCTGGTCAGGTGGGCAATCCTGAGGCTGCAGAGCAGAAGAGACCAGCAACACTGCCCACCCCTGCCCACATCCCTGGCCCAAGAGGAAACTGTATAAGGCCTCTGGGCTCCCATGGGGGAGGGCCCAGGAGCGGTAGGACCCCTGCCTGAGACACCGCCTGAACCTGAAAGAAACAGACCGGATAAACAGTTCTCTGCACCCAAATCCCGTGGGAGGGAGAGCTAAACCTTCAGAGAGGCAGACAAGCCTGGGAAACCAGAAGAGACTGCTCTCTGCACACACATCTCAGACGCCAGAGGAAAATACCAAAGGCCATCTGGAACCCTGATGCACTGAAGCTCGCGGAAGGGGCGGCGCAGATCTTCCTGGTTGCTGCTGCTACAGAGAGCCCGAGGGCAGCACCCCGCGAGCAAACTTGAGCCTCAGGACCACAGGTAAAACCAACTTTTCTGCTGCAAGTGACCTGCCTGGTGAACTCAAGACACAGGCCCACAGGAACAGCTGAAGACCTGTAGAGAGGAAAAACTACACACCCGAAAGCAGAACACTCTGTCCCCATAACGGACAGAAAGAGAGGAAAACAGGTCTACAGCACTCCTGACACACAGGCTTATAGGACAGTCTAGCCACTGTCAGAAATAGCAGAACAAAGTAACACTAGAGATAATCTGATGGCGAGAGGCAAGCACAGGAACACAAGCAAGAGAAACCAAGACTACATGGCAACATTGGAGCCCAATTCTCCCACCAAAACAAACATGGAATATCCAAACACACCAGAAAAGCAAGATCTACTTTACAAATCATATTTGATCATGATGCTGGAGGACTTCAAGAAAGAGGTGAAGAACTCCCTTAGAGAACAAGTAGAAGCCTACAGAGAGGAATCGCAAAAATCCCTGAAAGAATTCCAGGAAATCAAAAATAAACAAGGAGAAGCCCATAGAGAGGAGTAACAAAAATCCCTGAAAAAATTCCAGGAAAACACAATCAAACAGTTGAAGGAATTAAAAATGGAAATAGAAGCAATCAAGAAAGAGCACATGGAAACAAACCTGGATATAGAAAACCAAAAGAAGAGACAAGGACCTGTAGATACAAGCTTCACCAACAGAATACAAGAGATGGAAGAGAGAATCTCAGGAGCAGAAGATTCCATAGAAATCATTGACTCAACTGTCAAAGATAATGTACAGCGGAAAAAGCTACTGGTCCAAAACATACAGGAAATCCAGGACTCAATGAGAAGATCAAACCTAAGGATAATAGGTATAGAAGAGAGTGAAGACTCCCAGCTCAAAGGACCAGTAAATATCTTCAACAAAATCATAGAAGAAAACTTTCCAAACCTAAAAAAAGAGATACCCATAGGCATACAAGAAGCGTACAGAACTCCAAATAGATTGGACCAGAAAAGAAACACCTCCTGTCACATAATTGTAAAAACACCAAACGCACAAAATAAAGAAAGAATATTAAAAGCAGTAAGGGAAAAAGGTCAAGTAACATATAAAGGCAGACCTATCAGAATCACACCAGACTTCTCGCCAGAAACTATGAAGGCCAGAAGATCCTGGACTGATGTCATACAGACCCTAAGAGAACACAAATGCCAGCCCAGGTTACTGTATCCTGCAAAACTCTCAATTAACATAGATGGAGAAACCAAGATATTCCATGACAAAACCAAATTTACACAATATCTTTCTACAAATCCAGCACGACAAAGGATAATAAATGGTAAAGCCCAACATAAGGAGGCAAGCTATACCCTAGAAGAAGCAAGAAACTAATCGTCTTGGCAACAAAACAAAGAGAATGAAAGCACACAAACATAACCTCACATCCAAATATGAATATAACGGGAAGCAATAATCACTATTCCTTAATATCTCTCAAAATCAATGGCTTCAACTCCACAATAAATAGACATAGATTAACAAACTGGATATGCAACGAGGACCCTGCATTCTGCTGCCTACAGGAAACACACCTCAGAGACAAAGACAGACATTACCTCAGAGTGAAAGGCGGGAAAACAATTTTCCAAGCAAATGGTCAGAAGAAGCAAGCTGGAGTAGCCATTCTAATATCAAATAAAATCAATTTTCAACTAAAAGTCATCAAAAAAGATAAGGAAGGACACTTCATATTCATCAAAGGAAAAATCCACCAAGATGAACTCTCAATCCTAAATATCTATGCCCCAAATACAAGGGCAACTACATACGTAAAAGAAACCTTACTAAAGCTCAAAACACACATTGCACCTCACACAATAATAGTGGGAGATTTCAACACCCCACTCTCATCAATGGACAGATCATGGAAACAGAAATTACACAGAGACGTAGACAGACTAAGAGAAGTCATGAGCCAAATGGACTTAAGGAATATTTAAAGAACATTCTATCCTAAAGCAAAAGGATATACCTTCTTCTCAGCTCCTCATGCTACTTTCTCCAAAATTGACCATATAATTGGTCAAAAAACGGGCCTCAACAGGTACAGAAAGATAGAAATAATCTCATGCGTGCTATCGGACCACCACGGCCTAAAACTGGTCTTCAATAACAATAAGGGAAGAATGCCCACATATACGTGGAAATTGAACAATGCTCTACTCAATGATAACCTGGTCAAGGAAGAAATAAAGAAAGAAATTAAAAACTTTTTAGAATTTAACGAAAATGAAGGTACAACATACCCAAACTTATGGGACACAATGAAAGCTGTGCTAAGAGGAAAACTCATAGCGCTGAGTGCCTGCAGAAAGAAACAGGAAAGAGCATATGTCAGCAGCTTGACAGCACACCTAAAAGCTCTAGAATAAAAAGAAGCAAATACACCCAGGAGGAGTAGAAGGCAGGAAATAATCAAACTCAGAGCTGAAATCAACCAAGTAGAAACAAAAAGGACCATAGAAAGAATCAACAGAACCAAAAGTTGGTTCTTTGAGAAAATCAACTAGATAGATAAACCCTTAGCCAGAATATCGAGAAGACACAGAGAGTGCGTCCAAATTAACAAAATCAGAAATGAAAAGCGAGACATAACTACAGATTCAGAGGAAATTCAAAAAATCATCAGATCTTACTATAAAAACCTATATTCAACAAAACTTGAAAATCTTCAGGAAATGGACAATTTCCTAGACAGATACCAGGTATCGAAGTTAAATCAGGAACAGATAAACCAGTTAAACAACCCCATAACTCCTAAGGAAATAGAAGCAGTCATTAAAGGTCTCCCAACCAAAAAGAGCCCAGGTCCAGACGGGTTTAGTGCAGAATTCTATCAAACCTTCATAGAAGACCTCATACCAATATTATCCAAACTATTCCACAAATTTAAACAGATGGATCACTACCTAATACCTTCTACGAAGCCACAATTACTCTTATACCTAAACCTCACAAAGACACAACAAAGAAAGAGAACTTCAGACCAATTTCCCTTATGAATATCGACGCAAAAATACTCAATAAAATTCTGGCAAACCGAATTCAAGAGCACATCAAAACAATCATCCACCATGACCAAGTAGGCTTCATCCCAGGCATGCAGGGATGGTTTAATATACGGAAAACCATCAACGTGATTCATTATATAAACAAACTGAAAGAACAGAACCACATGATCATTTCATTAGATTCTGAGAAAGCATTTGACGAAATTCAACACCCCTTCATGATAAAAGTCCTGGAAAGAATAGGAATTCAAGGCCCATACCTAAACATAGTAAAAGCCATATACAGCAAACCAGTTGCTAATATTAAACTAAATGGAGAGAAACTTGAAGCAATCCCACTAAAATCAGGGAACAGACAAGGCTGCGCACTCTCTCCCTACTTATTCAATATAGTTCTTGAAGTTCTAGCCAGAGCAATCAGACAACAAAAGGAGAGCAACGGGATACAGATCGGAAAAGAAGAGGTCAAAATATCACTATTTGCAGATGATATGATAGTATATTTAAGTGATCCCAAAAGTTCCACCAGAGAACTACTAAAGCTGATAAACAACTTCAGCAAAGTGGCTGGGTATAAAATTAACTCAAATAAATCAGTTGCCTTCCTCTATACAAAAGAGAAACAAGCCGAGAAAGAAATTAGTGAAATGACACCCTTCATAATAGACCCAAATAATATAAAGTACCTCGGTGTGACTTTAACTAAGCAAGTAAAAGATCTGTACAATAAGAACTTCAAGACACTGAGGAAAGAAATTGAAGAAGACCTCAGAAAATGGAAAGATCTCCCATGCTCATGGATTGGCAGGTTTAATATAGTAAAAATGGCCATTTTACCAAAAGCGATCTACAGATTCAATGCAATCCCCATCAAAATACCAATCCAATTCTTCAAAAAGTTAGACAGAACAATTTGCAAATTCATCTGGAATAACAAAAAACCCAGGATAGATAAAGCTATCCTCAACAACAAAAGGACGTCAGGGGGAATCACTATCCCTGAACTCAAGCAGTATTACAGAGCAATAGTGATAAAAACTGCATGGTATTGGTACAGAGACAGACAGATAGACCAATGGAATAGAATTGAAGACCCAGAAATGAACCCACACACCTATGGTCACTTGATTTTTCACAAAGGAGCCAAAACCATCCAATGGAAAAAAGATGATATTTTCAGCAAATGGTGCTGGTTCAACTGGAGGTCAACATGTAGAAGAATGCAGATCGATCCATCCTTATCACCCTGTACAAAGCTTAAGTCCAAGTGGATCAAGGACCTCCACATCAAACCAGACACACTCAAACTAATAGAAGAAAAACTAGGGAAGCATCTGGAACACATGGGCACTGGAAAAAATTTCCTGAACAAAACACCAATGGCTTATGCTCTAAGGTCAAGAATGGACAAATGGGATCTCATAAAACTGCAAAGCTTCTGTAAGGCAAAGGACACTGTGGTTAGGACAAAACGGCAACCAACAGATTGGGAAAAGATCTTTACCAATCCTACAACAGATAGAGGCCTTATATCCAAAATATACAAAGAACTCAAGAAGTTAGACCGCAGGGAAACAAATAATCCTATTAAAAATGGGGTTCAGAGCTAAACAAAGAATTCACAGCTGAGGAATGCCGAATGGCTGAGAAACACCTAAAGAAATGTTCAACATCTTTAGTCATAAGGGAAATGAAAATCAAAACGACCCTGAGATTTCACCTCACACCAGTGAGAATGGCTAAGATCAAAAACTCAGGTGACAGCAGATGCTGGCGAGGATGTGGAGAAAGAGGAACACTCCTCCATTGTTGGTGGGATTGCAGACTGATAAAACCATTCTGGAAATCAGTCTGGAAGTTCCTCAGAAAATTGGACATTGAACTGCCTGAGGATCCAGCTATACCTCTCTTGGGCATATACCCAAAAGATGCCTCAACATATAAAAGAGACACGTGCTCCACTATGTTCATTGCAGCCTTATTTATAATAGCCAGAAACTGGAAAGAACCTAGATGCCCTTCAACAGAGGAATGGATACAGAAAATGTGGTACATCTACACAATGGAATATTACTCGGCTATCAAAAACAACGAGTTTATGAAATTCGTAGGCAAATGGTTGGAACTGGAAAACATCATCCTGAGTGAACTAACCCAATCACAGAAAGACAGACATGGTATGCACTCATTGATAAGTGGCTATTAGCACAAATGCTTGAATTACCTTAGATCCCTAGAACAAACGAAACTCAAGACGGATGATCAAAATGTGAATGCTTCACTCCTTCTTTAAATGAGGAAAAAGAATACCCTTGGCAGGGAAGGGAGAGGCAAAGATTAAAACAGAGACTGAGGGAACACCCATTCAGAGCCTGCCCCACATGTGGCCCATACATATACAGCCACCCAATTAGACAAGATGGATGAAGCAAAGAAGTGCAGACTGACAGGAGCTGGATGTAGATGGCTCCTGAGAGACACAGCCAGAATACAGCAAATACAGAGGAGAATGCCAGCAGTAAACCACTGAACTGAGAATAGGACCCCTGTTGAAGGAATCAAAGAAAGAACTGGAAGAGCTTGAAGGGGCTTGAGACCCCATATGTACAACAATGCCAAGCAACCAGAGCTTCCAGGGACTAAGCCACTTCCTAAAGACTATACATGGACTGACCCCGGACTCTGACCTCATAGGTAGCAATGAATGTCCTAGTAAGAGCACCAGTGGAAGGGGAAGCCCTGGGTCCTGCTAAGACTTAACCCCTAGTGAACTAGACTGTGGGGGGGAGGGCGGCAACGGGGGGAGGGTTGGGATGGGAACACCCATAATGAAGGGGAGGGGGGAGGTGGATGTTTGCCCGGAAACCGGGAAAGGGAATAACACTGGAAATGTATATAAGAAATACTCAAGTTAATAAAAAAAATAAATAAATAAATAAAAAGAAAAATCACTAACTGCTCTTCTAGAAGACCTGAATTCAATTACTAGTAACCACATGACAGCTCACAATTGCCTATAACCCCAGTTAAAGAGAATCTGATAATCTCCTCTGGCATCTGAGGCACTAGATATCCAGACATACATGCAGACAAAACACCCATATGCACAAATTAATTTAAAAATCAGTTCTATGAGGTATAATAGAAAAAGGAGGAATTACACCATAAACAATAATATATGATAAAAATTAAATAAATCAAATGGACTTAGCTGGCATCTATAGAATATTTCACGCAAACAGAAAAGAATATAACTTCTCAGTACTTTATAGATCCTTGCCCAAAATTGTCTATGTAGTGAGTCATAAAGCAAGCCTAAATAGAATTAAGAAAATTGTAACAATGCCATGTATCTTATCAGAATTAACACTGGAATTAAAAAACAATAAAACACTGGAATGCTTACTTAACCATGGGAATTGAACAACACTATACTCAATGATCTGTGGGTCTAGGATGAAATAAAAGAAAAAAAATAAAGATTTTTTAATTCAATGAAAATGAAGGAAGAATATATCTGAATTGATGAGAAACACTGAAAGCAGTGTTAAGAGGACAGCTCATAGCATTATATGCCTTCATAAAGAAATTACAAAGTTCTCATACAAGCAACTTAAAATATAACTTAAAGCTCTAAGAAAAAAAAAAAGACGGAATCACAGAAAACTGGAATAGAAGTCAGGAAAACAAACTCCTAGCTGAAATCACTCCGTTATAAAGAAAAAAAAAAACTGCAAAGTATCAATGAAACCAAGAACTGAGTCTTTGAGGAAAACAACAAAAAAGATCTACCCTTAGCCAAACTAATCAAGAAACAAAGAGCCAATATCCAAATAAACAAAATCAGTCATAAAAATGGAAACATAAAATCTGAAACTGAAGAATTTCAAAGAATCATTGG
Source organism: Rattus norvegicus (assembly GCF_021556685.1). Taxonomy (NCBI): domain Eukaryota; kingdom Metazoa; phylum Chordata; class Mammalia; order Rodentia; family Muridae; genus Rattus; species Rattus norvegicus. The sequence continues at coordinate 52,021,502 of NC_141554.1, read as the reverse complement.
GTCTTACTTCAAAAGCCTGTACTCCAAAAAATAGGAAGATTTTAAAGAAGAAAATGATTGTCCAGATACATACCACTTACCAAAGTTAAGTCAAGATTAGGTAAACTATTTAAGCAGATCTATAAAGCCTAAAGAAGTAGAAACAGTAATTAAAAGTCAACAACAACAATAACAACAACATCAACAACAGATCAGGCCAGTTAATTTTAGTTCAGAATTCTACCAGACTTTCAAAGGACTAATGCCAATACTCCTCAAATTATTACACAAAATAGAAACAGAAGGAACACTGTCATTAACTCATTCTACTAAGCCACAGTCACCATGAGACCTAAACCACACAGACTCAACAAAGAAATTTAGATCAATTTCTCTTATGAACATAAATGCAAAAATACTCAATAAAATACATGCAAATAGAATCCATGAACACATCAAATATGGGGATGGTCCAACATATTAAAATTCATCAATGTAATCCACCATATAAAAGACTGAAACCAACAAATCACATGATTATCTAATTAGATTTTGAAAAGTCTTTAATAAAATTTAAACACCCCCTCATGTTAAAAATATTAGAAAAATTAGGGATAAAAGGCACATATCTAAACAGAAATAAAAACATCCAAAAGCCAACATCTAGGTAAATGGAGACAAACTTAAAGGAATTCCAATAAAACCAGTCCAAGAAAAGGCTGACTACTTTCTGTTTATCTATTCAATATATTACTTGAATTCTTGCCCAGAAAATAAGACAACTAAAAAGACAAAGGTGATACAAATTGAAAATTAAGGAGTCAATATATCACTGAGTGTAAATAATATATTATGCATAAATGGCCCCCAAAATTCTATTAGAAACTAACTACAGCTGATAAACTCACTTAGAGAGTAGCTGAAGACAAAATTAACTCAAAGAAATCAATAGTCCTCCTTTACACCAATTATAAATGGGCTGAGTAAGAAACCAGGGAAACAACACCCTTTAAAATAGCCACAAAAATACAAAATAACTTGGTGTAACTGTAACCAAGCAAGTAAAGATTTGTATAACATGAACTTTAAGTCCAGACATCTGCTCACATTCCTGGCCCAAGTGAAACCTGCCTAGTAGCCTCTGGACACAGGAATAGAGTAGTAGTCATTGGCAGGAACCTTCTGGTTTCTGTCTGTGACCAGAACTGAACTGAAACTGTCCCACAGCTGCTTGCACCCATCCCAACTAAAAAGAGCCCAGGACCAGATGGGTTTAGTGCAGAATTTTATCAGACCTTCATAGAAGAGCTCATACCAATACCGTCTAAACTATTCCACAAAATAGAAACAGAATTAGCACCCAATTCCTTCTATAAAGCCACAATAACACTTATATATAAACCACACAAAGACCCAACAAAGAGAGAATTTCAGACCAATTTCCCTTATGAATATTGACCCAAAAATACTCAATAAAATTCTCACAAACAGAACCCAAGAACACGTCGATAAATCATGCATCATGATCAAGTAGGTTTCATCTCAGGGATGCAAGGATGGTTCAATATAGGAAATACATCAATATAACCCACCATATATAAACAAACTCAAAAAATCAAAACAACCCACATTATCATTTCATTAAATGCTGTGAAAGCATTTGACAAAATTCAAGACTTCTTCATGATAAAGGTCCTACAAAGGTCAGTAATTCAAGGCCCATACCTAAACATAGTAAAAGCAATATACAGCAAACAAGTATCCAACATTAAACTAAATGGAGAGAACATTGAACCAATCCCACTAAATCATGGACTAGACAACTCTGCCTACTCTCTACCTACTTATTCAATATATTACTGGAAGTCCTAGCCAGAGCAATCAGACAATGAAAGGAGGTCAAAGGGATACAAATTGGAAAGGTAGAAGTCAAAATATTACTATTTGCAGATGATATGATAGTATACTTAAGTGACCCCTAATGTTCCACCAGAGAACTACTAAGCCTGATAAACAACTTCAGCAAAGTGGCTGGGTATAAAATTAACTTAAACAAATCAGTAACCTTCCTCTACTCAAAGGATAAACAGGCTGAAAAAGAAAGTATGAAATGACACCATTCACAATATTCCCAAATAGCATAAAGTACCTCTGTGTGCCTCCAAGTAAGTGAAGGATCTCTATGACAAGAACTTCAAGTCTCTGAAGAAAGAAATTGAAAAAGATCTCAGAAGACGGAAAGTCCTCCCTTGCTCACGGATTAGCAGGATTAATATTGTGAAAATGGCCATCCTGTCATAAGCAATTTACAGATTCAATGCAATCACCCTCAAAATTTCATCTCAAATTGCTGTAGAGAGAAATTTGCAAATTCATTTTTAATAACCAAAAACCCAGGATAGGGAAAAATATCATCTACCATAAAAGAACTTTTGCGGGAATTCCCATCCCTGACCTCAAGCAGTATTATAGAGCAATAGAGATAGGGAGGCAGAGTTTAGAACAGAGGCAGAAGGAACACCCATTCAGAACCTGCCCCACATGTGACCCATACATATACAGCCACCAAACTGGAGAAGATGGATGAGGCAAAGAAGTGCAGGCCAACAGGAACCGGATGTAGATCTCTCCTGAGAGACACAGCTAGAATACAGCAAATACATAGGTGAATGCCATCATTAAACCACTGAAATGAGAACGGGACCCCTGTTGAAGGAATCAGAGAAAGGACTGAAAGAGGTGAAGGGGCTTGAGACCCCATATGAACAACAATGCCAAGCAAGCAGAGCTTCCAGGGACTAAGTCACTACCCAAAGACTATACTTGGACTGACCCTGGGCTCCAACCTCATAGGTAGCAATGAATAGCCTAGTAATGAATAAGCCAGTGGAAGGGGAAGCCCTTGGTCCTGCCAAGACTGAACCCCCAGTGAACGGGATTGTTGGAGGGAGGGTGGTAATGGGGGTAGGATGGGGAGGGGAACACCCATCTAGAAGGGGAGGGGTAGTGGTTAGGTGGATGTTGGTCTGGAAACCGGGAAAGGGAATAACAATCGAAATTTAAATAAGAAATACCCAATTTAATAAAGATGAAAAAACTGTATGGTATTTGTAAGAGACAGACAGGTAGATTAATGGAATACAACTGTAGACCTAGAAATGAACCCACTCACCTATGGTCATTTGATCTTTTTAAAAGAAACTACTACCATCCGATGGAAAAAAGATGGCATTTTCAACAAATGGTATAATTTCATCTGGAGTTCAGCATGGAGAAGAATGCAAATCGATCCACTCTTATTATCCTGTACAAAGCTCAATTCCAAGTGGATCAAGGACCTTCACATAAAGCCAGATATACTCAAACTAATAGAAGAAAAGTGGAGATGAGCCTCGAACACATGGGCACTGGGGTAAATCTCCTGAAAAAAGACCAATGGATTATGCTATAAGATCAAGAATTGTCATATAGGACCTCATAAAATTACAAAATTTCTGTAAAGCTAAGGACACTATCCTTAGGACAGAACAGTAACCAATCGATTGGGAAAAGATCTTTACCAATCATACATCTGATTGATGTGTAATATCCAGTATATACCAAGAAGTTAGGCATCAAAGAATCAAATAACCCTATTAAAATGGACTCCAAAATAAAGAATTCTGAGCTGAGAGATATTGAATGGCTGAGAAGTAACTAAAGAAATGTTCAGCATCCTTAGTCATCAAGGAAATGCAGATCAAAACATCACTGAGATTCCACCTCACCCAAATCAGAATGGTTAAGATCAAAAAGTTAGGTAACAACAGATGCTGTCCAGGATGTGGAGAAAGCAACACTCCCCCATTGTTGGTGGGATTCCAAGTTGGTACAACTACTCTGGAAATCAGTATGGATGTTTCTCAGAAAATTGGACATAGTGCTACCTGAGCACCCAGTTCTAACACTCTTGGGCATATACCCAAAAGATGTTCCAACATATCACAAGAACACATGCTCTACTATATTCACAGCAGCTTTATTTATGATATCCAGAAGCTGGAAAGAACCCAGATGTCCTTCAACAGAGGAATGGATACAGAAAATGTGGTACATCTACACAATGGAGTATAGTCAGCTATTAAATCAATGACTTCATGAAATTCGTAGGCAAATGGATGGAAGTAGAAAATATCATCCTGGGTGAAGTAACCCAATCACAAAGAAACACACATAGTATGCATTCGCTGATAAGTGGATATTAGCCCAAATGCTTGAATTACTCAAGATACAATCCACAATCCACATGAAGCTCAAGAAGTAGTACTACCAAAGTGTTTATGTCCAAAAATATATTTCTAGCCTGGTCCTGTTAGAGTAGTTTAGTTTTGTATTGGATAGTATATGTCTTAGTCAATGTTCAATTGCTGTGGAAAAGGCACCATGACTTCAGCAATTCTTATAAAGAAAGCATTTAATTAGGGTTTGCTTAGGTTTTTTTTATTATCTTATTTATTTATAACACAAATAATGTCCCTACTCCTTATCCCCCCAGCACAGTTTTGCACCCCATACCAAATTCCCTTCAACTCTAAGACAGTGTTTCCAGGTATCCCCTCACCTTGGACATAAAGGATCAAGGATCTGTAGAATTAGGTTCATCCTCTCTCACTGAGGCCATATATATATATATATATATATATATATATATATAAAAGCAGCCTTTTGGCCTTTTGTTACTTATATGGCTGGGGCCTCCAATCAACCAGCACATGCTCTTTGGTTGTTGGCTCTGTCTCTGGGAGTTCTTAGATATCCAGGTTAATTGACACTGTTGTTATTTCTATGGGGTTCCTTCAATACTTCCTCTAGTCTTCAGTAGTTATTTCCAACCTTTCTGTCCAATGCTTGGCTGTGAGAACATGCATCTGTTTCAGTTAGATGCTGGTAAAGTCTCTCAGAGGACAGTCATGCTAGTCTCCTGTCTGTAAGCACATCATAGCATCAATAATAGTGTCAGAGATTTGTGTCTACCCATAGGATGGTCCTGAAGTTAGGGCAGTCACTAGTCAGCCATTCCTTCAGTCTATTCCATATTTGACTGTGAATTTCATTTATACTTGAACAAATTTGGGTTGAAAGTTTTGTTGGTGGGTTGGTGCTCCCATCCCTACACTAGGGATGCTGTGTGACTACTGGAGGTGGTCTCTTCAGGTTCCATTTCTCCATTGTTCAGCACTTTGGATAATGTGACAAACATTGAGACTTGGGAGCCTCTCTCCTTGAAGGTATCTGGGTCTCTCTAGAGGTTTCTCCCACCCTGACTCCAGGAAATTGCATATTTCCATTCATTCTCATGGCCTTCTGGCCCTCCTGTCTTCATTCACACCAGATTCTGCCCTCCTTTTCCACCTCCTCTCTCCTACACAGGTCCCTCCCTTCATCTGCTTCCTCTTGCTCTCACTTCTAAGTGGTTTTATGCATCCTCACTTGGGCATTCATTTCTTTTTGTTTATCTTTTAAGGGTCTGTGGCTTATATCATGGGTATTCTGTGATTTTTGACTAATGTCCACTTATCATTGAGTATATACCATGCATGTACGTTTTGTATGGGTTACCTCACTCAGGATGATACTTCTAGTTCCACCCATTTGCCTACAAAATTCATTATGTCCTTGATTTCAGTAGCTGGATAGTATTTCATTGTATAAATGAAACATATTTTCCGTATCCATTCTTTAATTGAGGGACATCTGCATTGCTTCTAGTTTCTGGTTATTATGAGTAAGGCTGCTAGGAACATAGTGGAGCACATATCCTTGTGATATGGGGAAACGTCTTTTAGGTATCTGCCCAGAAGCTGTATAGCTAGGTCGTGAAGGAAAAATATTCCCAATTTTCTGAGGGACTGCTAGATTGATTTCCAAAGTGGTTGTACAAGTTTACACTTCCAATAGCAATGGAGCAGGCTTCCCTTGCTGCTCATCCTTACCAGCACATGCTGTCTCTTGAGTTTTTTATCTTATCCATTTTGAAGGCTGTAAAATAACCCTCAGAGTTGTTTTGATTTGTATTTCCCTCATGACTAGGGACTTTGAATTTTTTTTTCATTAAATGCTTCTCATCCACTAGAGATTCCTCTGTTGAGAATTCTGTTTAATTGTGCACCTCAATTTAATTGGGTTATTTGGGTTGTTGGAGTCTAATTTTGGAGTTCCTTGTAAATTTTGGATATTAGCTCTCTTTTGGATGTATGGTTGGTAAATTAAAGAATAATACAGGAAATTCTGGGAAAGCAAGAAACCACTGCAAAAACAATTTTAATTATATAAAAAGACTTTTCTGCATTAAAAAGTGGGAAGCTCTATCAGATATCTTAAGTGCAGGAGTAGGCTCTTAGGGGATAGAAATGTTACTTCAAAAATTCATTGCAGTACTTATTGCAATTGTGACCACTGGCGTACATGCTTCCCTACTTTCAATTACAATCTCTATATATTTTCTCTCCAAAATGATTGAAAACATAGCTGTATAACAAGAAAAATTAGCTATGATAGAATAAAAGCTTGAGAGAAAAAACCGGGGAAAGAAACAGGAATTCCTTTAATTGCAAATTTATAGTACCTAATGAAATTAAGGATCAAGATAGACAGCTCATTGAATCTATGGCACCACCTTTAAATGAAATTGGAGACAGTCTACCAGTTTCCCAGTTATCCAGGAATAAATGCCAAAAAATAGCAAATATTCACAAAATGAGCAACTAGACTGGAATTCTAATAAAATCCAACATTTTTTCTATATTTTTTAATTTTTAATTTTTCTTTTATTGGATATTTTTCATTTATATTTCAAATGTTATTCCCTTTCCCAGCTTCCCTTATCCATATAAAATAATCAACAGTCACTTATGCAATGCACTGACACTATTTGAGACAAGTGTAAAATATGCGGGCTACTCAAGGCAGGATTATGCCCCAGGACTGGAAAAATTTGGCTGTACTGGAAGCTGCATCTCTTTACAATGGCTGACATGATGGTAAAAAGAAGCTGCAGTTATGGAAAAACTAATAGTTCTAAAGGTGTTAATATGAAAGGCTAATTGTTAGTGCAATTTAATATGCTGATTTAAGACAGCAGATGCAATTATATGACTCTTATTGTACACTATACTTAGTAGCTTTAATAGCCTGGGATAAGGAAAATGGTATCTTTTGCAGTAAGCCTCTGAGATGACAATTACATCAGGCAAATAAAAGTTATATTTACACACAAGAATCATAGAGTGTCTAACCAAAACCATAATATCAAGCATGAGAAATCAACCTTTGAGTTGGTTGGTCATCAATGGGGTTCCGAGAGACTGCCCAAACAAAATAGGCTTTTGCTATTTTCCTTGTTTTCCTCCCAGAATTTGTTGGTGAGAGCCTCATGCAGACATGACACAGGTCAGATGCAGGATTTGGAGTAATTGAGCTGGAACTCATATGGAAGCCCCCCCTGACCCAAGAACAATCTCTCAGAGGTGTTATGCAAGTGACCGAGAAAGAAAAGCAATTAATAAGCTTATCCAGCTGTAAAACCCACAAGCCACAACCAGCAGGATAATATATGCCCAAGGATACAATAAGAGTAATTATATTTTAGGTATATTAAACAGCAACGTAATTAGACTTAAGACCCACATAATGGGAGGAAATTTATGCCTGGAACTGTAAATCTAACCAATTAAATATGACTGATTAGGTCATGACCACTGAAGGTGAATCTACTACTGAAGCTTTTCTTAAATGGTATCTTAACTGCATTTTAGCATTTATCCTTGTATCCGTCAATAATTATATCATCTCTCACCCCTATCAGAAAAGTTGCTTTTAGCACTGCAGGAAACCAATACAGGAATCTACAACTGTCAAATTGCAGAAAACAACTGATTAGGAAGATGTCCATCGCCAGTTGATACATATACAATAGAAACTGAAGGCTAAGGCTAAGGGAAATTTGCAAAAAAAAAAAAAAATGGGGCAGAAAGAATAAGTTAGGGAAATAAGAACATCTTGTCTGAGCTAGTATCTTCTGTATATGACAGGGAGCAGTACCCATGAAATCTTAATAATAATGCCTAAGAAATAACCAGTTGACATTCAAATCTTTATGAGAGAAATCTCATTGGGGCCAAACACCTAGATGAAGAGGAATAAGCAAGAAATTAATAGCAACAACAGAGATAAAAATGAAACTTCTCTAAGGGCAATCCCCCTATTAAGTTATCTAGTCCCAAGCATTGAACTTATGTCCATATATAACCTAAATCTCTATATACATAACTTTAAATGAATGCAGATATATATATATATATATATGCATGTATATATATACATATATCCACTAGGATATATTATAACAATAGAAATTTTAGAATGAAGTGGCCATGAATTTGAGAGGCCTTTTGAGTGACACAGAAGAATTTGAAAACAGGAAAGAATGTGCAAAAAGTGGTGTAAATATAAGACAAATGAATGTAATTTTCAAAAATGAAAAAAGAAGATTCCAGGAAGAAGTCATGAGTAAATAAATAATGATCTTTAACTACTTTCTTAGTCGAGCATTCAAAGTCTAAGATCACAATTTAGAAAATTACATCAGCTTGATCAGAATTGATTATGAAAATGAAATGCCATTTAATGTCTAGTTATCACCTAGTGAACTACATCAATGTTATATGAAAGAGTAAATAACATGACAGATGAGTAGTTAAGGAGATATGTTGAACATGTAGAGGAGCTACTTACCAACAAAGGTATCAGGTTATTCTCTGTGGGAAAATAAATCTAGTGACATGTATAATAAGAGAACATTTACCATCAATGACCTTAAAATACCCTTAGAAAATTGTCCAAAAGGAAAAACAAAAGCCAAATGAAAGGAAAAGCAGAACATTCATTCTTCCTTTTCTACTTATAGAATTTCAGTTCAGAAAAAAATTCAGTAAATTTGATTGCAGATTTTTCTCAAATAAAAAAATGTCAGTCATGAATTGTGTATATATATATATATATATATATATATATATGCATCTGTATCTGTGTGTGTGTGTGTGTGTATGCATTGCATATAAATTTCTTCTAAACTAATTGGAAAATATCATTAGTCTTAAATGTAAAATATATAAAAAATTCATATAGAAAAATAACTTGAATACATGCTTAATAAATTAATTGGCCTTCTTATTAGATGACATACCAATATTAACTATGCACTAAGGTCAGTACCGAGAACTACATACTTTGTGTAAACCTCACAAAATAATATAAATAAACCTAAAAATCAATCTATTTGCCTTTGTAATCTACACGGACTCTCTCTCTCTCTCTCTCTCATACATACATACATACACACACACACACACACACACACACAGAAATAATATGTAACATATTTTCAAAGCTTATTTAAGATAAAATTTTTCTGTTCTTAGAATATTACATGGGTGGCTTCAACTCAAACAATTTCTGTAATCTGTGTTTTCCATTCATATTATTGAGTCTTGAAATTATCACATAATTTTTATTTATACTGTTATAAATATTGTAAACGCATCTGGAAAGAAAAACAACTGTTTTGTGGGAAGATCTAACATATACTATACAGTAATCTATCTTCTGGAAGATAATTTTGAATATTTGAAATAGTGTGAACATTGACATAGAAGCATCAAATTGAAAAATGGAAGCATAGTTATTGATCATGCGAAGAAAAGTACTTGATTTTTATTGATTCTGTCATTTTTATAAGTCTGTGCTTTAAATTTATTTAAGGCATGGAATATAAATGAGAATTGTAAGTACCAATGTCATTTCAACAATTTTATAAAGATTAATATTTGCAGTTTAAATTTCTTCTGTTCAACTTTCCTAATTGTTTAACAATTAAATGATACATCATGATGATTAGTTGTCTAAATTAAAATTCTCATGTATTCAAATTTTTTTTGAAACATGCCTTTCATTTCCTCCTAGCAAAACATTCACTAACATTTTTCTACAGTAATTTTCATATATATATTCTTGATAGCAGTTTCTAATTCTTATCAAACTTTTATTTTTTTGATCTATAGGCTTCACAACTGTACCTTCTAGGTAGGCTTTCACAAATTCATTTCATTATCTCTCATTTTGTTTCAATGATAATAGCACATTACAATTTATATATATTTGCTCAATTTCCATTATGCATTAGGATAGCTTTCTTTCTAATTTGAAAAGTGTATTAGTTTTCTTACAGTAGTAGATGATATGGTACGGCTTCAGTGGTAAAATAATGTCTATGTCGGCTTATCTGATAAGGTCTTTATTTCATTATACATTCAATGGCTTTTTAAAATTTTTTATTGGCTTTAATAAAACAATGCAAATAAAACCAAATTAGCAGAGCCAAATCCAATGCAACTCAATCAACTTGTAAATACTTAGAATAGACATTTGAAATTGAAGTTGTGTACCTTTACATGAGATTTTATTAATCATTTTCTCTGGCTCCAGACAGTCTATAAGTGTTATCTAAAGACTTCTATGATACCCATGAGAGGCTATGGACACTGTTTGAGAAGGAATATCTGCTGAAAGAACCATGGAGGTATTGAATAGACATCAAAGGGGTGCTACTAAAGAAACTTTTATTGTGTACTGAGGTTTATGATTGATTTGAATCTATGACAGTTTGATGATGCCAAGGTGAGAGAAAATAACTTCAAATACAACAATGTGTACATTCTCTCATTTTAAATGCCAACACAAAGCCATATTTAAAAAACATTAATAAATATTTTTTCTTTCCTACTAACAGCTTAATGGCATCCAAGAATGCTAACTAACAGTAATTGTCTACTACTTAGTATTTTTTCAGATAACGATGTTATATAATACATGTTTTATTGTAAGACATATATTAGATGACAAACCAAAACTCTATGCAAACAATGTTACACTCCTGTATAAAGGATGATAGGTAATGTAAAATGAGGTAAAGTCAACAGACAACTTTGAGTCCCAAGGCCAGCAAAAGACTATAGAATCCAAAGAACAAATAAGTTTCTAAGGATACTAGTTAAGAAAATTGTACTTTACTCAAAGAAGTATATGTATTGGTCCTTTCAAACCTTCAGTTAATTAGATGACACATCTCTAAATTGCCTAGAATATTCTGTTTTTTACCTTATCCTAATTTAAATATTAATTTCAAATAGAGTCATCTGAGCAAAAGCAGTTAGATCAATGTTTGATCAACAATCTCTATAATTCACAACTAAGTCAATTCATTTTAAAACTAAATTGTAGGCTAATGTTATATTTCCATGACTAAATACTTAGTGAATAAAATAAAACAATGATCATGCCTTATACAGAGTTATAATTTGATTCTATTAATAAGATCACCCCTATTTCTGTATCAGAATTACCTATAGGCTATTACAGAGCATTCTGCTACAAACAATCAATTGCTTTGAGGAAAATAACAAAATGTATCATCTTCTCACATAGCATCAAACATTGCTGCTTGTCAAATATGCATCCACTAAGTGTTTTGTTTTAAATGAGGATGATCCAATTGTATACAGATTTGTGATTTTCTAGGTTTTCAGCCATAAACATAAATAGATGTACAAGTCTATATGAAAAATCTAGCTTTTTAATACTAATGAGAAAAGTAGATATCTACATGAAAAACAATCTTTCAGGATCCTGTCTTCACATAATATGCATTAATATCCTCAAAACAGAAAAAATACCATAAGAACTAACCATAAGAACTAAACCATGAAATTATTTGAATATCATAAGAGATATATATTGCATGACAATGATTTTTGTTTTGATTTTTTAATGTAACACTAAAAAGCATAGCTGACATGAATAATATTGATAAATAAGATATTATTAAAATGAAAACATTTTGTGTACAAAAATTTTGTGAAAAAGCAAATCACAGAATGCAAGAAAATATTTGTAAATCATCTATATAATATGATATTAATATATTAATTATATTTATATTTAAAATCACCTAATGAGATAACACTTTCATAACACGTTCAGGGACTAAGATCTATCTTCAGACCTGCAAACAAAACAAAAGATAAGAGAAAGAAAGGGAGTTACATGTGGGAGAGGACATGGAAAGGAACTGGGAGGAGTAGAGGGAGGGAAAACTATAATTAGGATATATTTATGAAAAAAATCTATTTTCAATAAAAGAAAAAAGTGAAAAAGAAAAACAAAAAGAAATAGCACGAAACAGAAACTAGTATAATTCCGCAACATCAAAGAAACAGTATAATTAAATATTAAGGACTTGTATGAATGCTTCCACAAAGAGGATACTGCAATGTCCAGGAAAGTGAGAAAACATGTTCAAATATATTTATCATTAAAAAATGCAAATCAAAATCTCAATAAGCCATTATCCCACACTCAAGTTGATGGATATACATAAGTGGTATACATAAAAAAAAATCAGAACTTTTATACAGGGGAGAGAGACTCATCAGTTAAAAGTGCTTTCTTCTCTTCTATATTGGTTATTAGAACATATGCTGGTCTACAACTCCAGCCCCAAGGATTCCACCATCCTCTTCTGGTCTTTATGTTTACTCTGAGACACATAAAGCTATACTCACGTATACACAAATGTATACACATAAATTAGATCAATAAATATTTAAAGTGAATATCTTAACTAATATTTATTAATCAACTTATTTCTTTTTATGTATATGATTGTTTGGAATACATGTATGTCTGTGCACCATGTATGTTCTTGGTGAATTTAATTGGATATAAGATGCCCCAGAACTGAATTTACAGATGGCTGTGGGGATGGAAATTAAATCTGAGTTCTAGCATCCAGTGCTTTTAATTGATGAGCCATCTTAACATATCAAATGGAATAACTGTCATAGAAACAATAGTTTTTGAAAACATTGACTTTAGAACTACTGTATGACCCAGCAATTTTGCTTCTGGTTACGTATTTTTAAAATGAACACAGGGACCTACAGCCCTTTTCAAAGAATTTTTTTGTAGAAGCATTGCTCACAATATTCAAAAGACAAAAAACAACAAATGCCCAAGCATACATTAAATGACAAATGCAAAGCAGCATATTCTTGAACAATGTGGAACTAGGCATTCCATGGTTCCACTAAAATGTTCTGTTACGAAATCTGCCTGAAAATATAACTAAATTTTGTAATGTCAGAGAATCTTGTCCATAATGTAATCTATCAAATAATGTTTTTACATTACATGAACAATATCTAGTGAAAAATATGTAAATATTTAGAAAGATGATGTCTTTAATATACAATTTATTAGGGAGAGAAATTATACACAGAAATGATTAATTTCTCTTATGCTTTGAAGCAAAATATTTGAAATCATTGGGTTTACTACCATAGCAACAGGAGGTGATCTAGTAATTATTAATTTGGGGGTATTATTACTACAGCTGATTTTGCATAGCTAAGTTTTAATACAACTTCTTTAGCTAAGTTTCTCAATTCAGTGGTTTGCTGCTAGCATTTACCTCTGTATTTGACATGCTCTGGCTGTATCTATCAGGAGATATCTATATCCAGTTTCTGTCGGCATGCACTTCTTAGCTTCATCTATCTTATCTAAATTTGGTGGCTGTAAATATATGTGACACATAAGGAACGGCTCTGAATGGTTGTTCCTTCAGTCTCTGCTCTAAACTTTGCTTCCATATACCCTCCTATGGATATTTTTGTTACCCCTTTTAAGAAGGAGTGAATCATCTGCACTTTGGTTATCCTTCTTCTTGAGCTTCATGTGCAAGACAGTATTTCTAATAAATACATATCAGGGAGTGTTTAATATATTCAATATATAAATAAGTTAAAATTAAACACAAGAAGAAGAAATACATATGAACAATAGATGTTTCAAAAATTGGTCAACATCCTTAGTCATCAATGTAATTCTGTGGTTTCTTAATAATGAAAAGTGTGATGTAGCTGTATAATTTCTTGTTACTTACTCAACGGGTGGCAAGTCAGCACATGAGAAATACTTGAACATCTATATTTATCTCTTCACTATTTACAATAGTGAAAAATGGAACTAGTGTAGCTGTTTATCAACAGATGAATGGGCAAAAAAGTATATTTCATAAACATATACAATTACATTCGTCAATAAAGAAAATTTATGACACTTACAGGAAGTTATTATATTAAGCAAAAGAAACAATAAGTTCTTTAAAGTTTTGATGGGATGAAATATTCAAGGACTCACAAAGAATTTTTGATAATGTATTTATAAGTTTCCCTACATCTTTATACCTCAAATCAACATCCTGATTAATGAATGTATTCTGCTTTGCTGAATTAAACATTTTGGAGGAAATCAAATAAGATACCTTTTTATGGGTTTCTGCATTGTTGGTGGCTTTCTTGTTTTTTAGTGTTGTTCACTAACTATCTTTATTAACTTGAATAATTCTTATTTACATTTCGGTTGTTATTCCACTTCCTGGTTTCCAGGCCAACATCCCACTAACCCCTCCACCTCCCTTTCTCTATGGGTGATCCCCTCCCCATCCTCCCCCCATTACCACCCTCCCCCCAACAATCACGTTCACTAGTGGTCCAGTCTTGGCGGGAACAAGGGCTTCCCCTTCCACTGGTGCACTTACTAGACTGTTCATTGCTACCTATGCGGTTAGAGCCCAGGGTCAGTCCATGTATAGTCTTTGGGTAGTGGCTTAGGCCCTGGAAGCTCTGGTTGGTTGGCATTGTTGTTCACATGGGGTCTCGAGCCCCTTCAAGCTCTTCCAGCCCTTTCTGATTCTTTCATCGGGGGTTCCGTTCTCAGTTCAGTGGTTGGCTGCTGACATGTGCCTATGTATTTGCTGTATTCTGGCTGTGTCTCTCAGGAGATATCTATATCCGGTTCCTGTCAGCCTGCATTTCTTTGCTTCATCCATCTTATCTAGTTTGGTGGCTATATATGTATGGGACACATGTCGGGCAGTTTCTGAATGGGGGTTCCTTCGATCTCTGTTCTAAACTTTGCCTCCCTATTCCCTCCCAAGGGTATTCTTGTTCCTCTTTTAAAGAAGGAGTGAAGCATTCACATTTTGGTCATCCTCTTGAGTTTCACGTGTTCTGTGCATCTAGGGTACTTCAAGCATTTGGGGAATATCCACTTATCAATGAGTGCAAACCATGTGTGTTTTTCTGTGATTAGGTTTCCTCACTCAGGATGATATTTTTCAGTTCCATCCATTTGCATAAGAATTTCATAAAGTCATTGTTTTTGATACATGAGTAGTATTCCATTGTGTAGATGTACCACATTTTCTGTATCCATTTCTCTGTTGAAGGGCATCTGGGTTCTTTCCAGCTACTGGCTATTATAAATAAGGCTGCTATGAACATAGTGGAGCATGTGTCTTTGTTATATGTTGGGGCACCATTTGGGTATATGCCCAAGAATGGTATAGCTATGTCCTCAGGTAGTTCAATGTCCAATATTCTGAGGAACCTCCAGACTGATTTCCAGAATGGTTGTAGCAGTCTACAATCACACCAACAATGGAGGAGTGCTCTTTCTCCACATCCTCGCCAGCATTTGCTGTCACCTGAGTTTTTTTATCTTAGCCATTCTGACTGGTGTGAGGTTGAATCTCAGGGTTGTTTTGATAGGCATTTCTCTTATGACCAAAATATTGAACATTTCTTTAGGTGTTTCTCAGCCATTCAGCATTCCTCAGCTGTGAATTCTTTGTTTAGCTCTGAACCCCAGTTTTTAATAGGCTTATTTATCTCCCTGTAGTCTAACTTCTTGAGTTCCTTGTATATTTTTTATATAAGCCCTCTGTCAGTTGTAGGACTGGTAAAGATCCTTTCCCAAACTGCTGGTTGCTGTTTTGTGCTAACAACAGTGTCCATTTCCTTACAGAAACTTTGCAGTTTTATGAGATCCCATTTGTTGATTCTTGTTCTTAGAGCATAAGACATTGGTGTTCTGTTCAGGAAATTTTCTCCAGTGCCCATGTGTTCGAGATTCTTCCCCACTTTTTGTTCTATTTGTTTGAGTGTATCTGGTTTGATGTGGAGGTCCTTGATCCACTTGGACTTAAGCTTTGTACAGGGTGATAATAATGGATCTATCTTCATTCTCCTACATGCTGACCTAAGGTTGACCCAGCACGATTTGCTGAAAATTCAATGTTTTTTCCATTGGATGGTATGGACTCCTTTGTCAAAAATCAACTGACCATAGGTGTGTCGGTTCATTTTGGGGTCTTCAATTCTATTCCACTGGTCTATCTGTCTGTCTCTGTACAAATACTATACAGTTTTTGTTTTTTTGTTTTTTTGTTTTTTTGTTTTTTTTTATCAATATTGCTCTGTAATACTGCTTGAATTCAGGGATAGTGATTCCCCCGGAAGTCTTTTTATTGTTGAGGATAGTTTTAGCTGTCCTGGGTTTTTTTGTTATTCCAGATGATTTGCAAATTGTTCTGTATCTCTATGAAGAATTGGGTTGGAAATTTGATGGGGATAGCATTGAGTCTGTATTTTGATTTTGGTAAAATGGCAATTTTTACTATATTTATCCTGCCAGTCCATGAGCATGGGAGA
Source organism: Rattus norvegicus (assembly GCF_021556685.1). NCBI lineage: Eukaryota > Metazoa > Chordata > Mammalia > Rodentia > Muridae > Rattus > Rattus norvegicus. Next base: position 52,004,874 of record NC_141554.1, on the reverse strand, counting down.
TCTTTCCATCTTCTAAAATCTTCAATTTCTTTCTTCAGAGGCTTGAAGTTCTTATCATACAGATCTTTCACTTGCTTGGTTAAAGTCACACCGAGGTATTTTATATTATTTGGGACTATTATGAAGGGTGTCATTTCCCTAATTTCATTCTCGGCTTATTTCTTTTTTGTGTAGAGGAAGGCTACTGATTTACTTGAGTTAATTTTATATGCAACCACTTTACTGAAAATGTTTATCTGGTTTAGTAGTTCGCTGGTGGAATTTTTGGGAACACTTAAATATACAATCATATTGTCTGCAAATAGTGATATTTTGACTTCTTCCTTTCCAATCTGTATCACTTTGATCTCATTTTGTGGTCTCATTACTCTGGCTAGGACATCGAGAAATATATTGAATAAGTAGGGAGAAAGTGGGCAGCCTTGTCTAGTCCCTGATTTTAGTGGGATTGCTTCAAGTTTCTCTCCATTTAGTTTAATATTAGCTACTGGTTTGCTGTATATGGCTTTTACTATGTTTAGGTATGGGCCTTGGATTCCTGTTCTTTCCAGGACTTTTACCATAAAGGGGTACTGAATTTTGTCAATGCTTTCTCATTATCTAATTCAATGATCATACGGTTTTTATCTCTCAATTTGTTTATATAGTGGATTATGTTGTTGGTTTTCCATATGTTAAACCATCCCTGTGCCACTGGAATGAAGCCTACTTGATCATGATGGATGATTGTTTTTATGTGCTCTTGGATTCAGTTTGCTAGAATTTTATTGAGTGTCATTGTGTCGATATTCATATGGGAAATTGTTCTGAAGTTCTCTTTCTTTGTTGGGTCTTTGTGTGGGTTAGGTATAAGAGTAATTGAGGCTTCAAAGAAGGAATTCAGTAGCACCCCTTCGGTTTCAATTTTGTGAAATAGTTTGGATAGTATTGGTATGAGGTCTTCAATGAAGGTCTGATAGAATTCTGCTCTGAACCCATCTGGATCTGGGCTCTTTTTGGTTGGGAGACTTTTAGTGACTGCTTCTGTTTCTTTAGGAGTTATTGGGTTGTTTAAATGGTTTATTTGTTCCTGATTTAACTTCAGTACCTGGTATCAGTCTAGGAAATTGTCCATTTCCTCCAGATTTTCAAGTTTTGTTGCATATACGCTTTTGTAGTAGGATCTGATGACTTTTTGAATTTCCTCTGTCTCTGTTGTTATGTCTCCCTTTTCATTTCTGATTTTGTTAATTTTGGCACAATCTCTGTATCCTCTGGTTAGACTGGCTAAGGGTTTATCTGTCTTGATTTTCTCAAAGATCCAGTTTTTGGTTCTGTTGATTCTTTGTGTAGTTCTTTTTGTTTCTACTTGGTTGATTTCAAATCTGACTGATTATTTCCTGCCTTCTACTCTACCAGGGTGTATTTGCTGCTCTTTGTTCTAGAGCTTTTAGGTGTGCTGTCAAGCTACTGATATATGCTCTCTCCTGATTCTTTCTGCAGGCACTCAGAGCTATGAATTTTCCTCTTAGCACAGGTTACATTGTGTCCCATAGGTTTGTTGTACCTTCATTTTCATTAAACTCTAAGAAGTCTTTAATATCTTTATTTCTTCCTTGACCAGATTATCATTGAGTAGTGCATTATTCAAATTCCATGTATATGTGGGCATTCTTTCCTCTTTCCTTATTGTTATTGAAGACCAGCTTTATCCATGGTGGTCTGATAGGATTCATGCGATTATTCAATCTTCTTGCATCTGTTGATGCAACTGTTTTGTAACCAATTATATGATCATTTATCGAGAAAGTACCATGAGGTGGTGAGAAGAAGGTATATACTTTTGTTTTAGGATATAATGTTCTATAAATATCTGTTAAGTCCATTTCTTTCATGACTGCTCTTAGTCTGTCTATGTCTCTGTTTAATTTCTGTTTCCATGATCGGTCCATTGATGAGAGTTGGGTGTTGAAATCTCCTACTATTATTGTGTGAGGTGCAATGTGTGCTTTGAGCTTTAGTAAGGTTTCTTTTATGTGTGTAGGTGCCCTTGTATTTGAAGCATAGATATTTAGGATTGAGATTTCATCTTGGTGGATTGTTACTTTGATGAATATGAAGTTTCCTTCCTTATCTTTTTTGATGACTTTTAGTTGAAAATCGATTTTATTCAATATTAGAATGCCTACCCCAGCTTGCTTCTTCAGACCATGTGCTTAGAAAGTTGTTTTCCAGCCTTTTACTCTGAGGTAGTGTCAGTCTTTGTATCTGAGGTGTGTTTCCTGTAGGTAGCAAAATTTTGGGTCTTCATTGCATATCCAGTCTGTTAATCTCTGTCTTTTTATTGGAGAATTGAGTCCATTGATGTTGAGAGATCGTAAGGAATAGTGATTGTTGCTTCCTCTTATGTTTGTATTTGGAGGTGTGATTACATTTGTGTGCTTGATTTCTTTTTGTTTTGTTGCAAATAGATTAGTTTCATGATTTTTCTAGGGTGTAGTTTGCCTCCTTGTATTGGGCTTTATCATTTATTATCCTTTGTAGGGCTGGATTCGTAGAAAGATACTGTGTAAATTTGGTTTTGTCATGGGATATATTAGTTTTTCCATCTATGTTAATTGAGAGTTTTGCTGTGTACAGTAACCTTGGCTGTCATTTTTGTTCTGTGAGGGTCTGTATGACATCTGTCCAGGATCTTCTGGCTTTCATAGTCTCTGGTGAGAAGTCTGGTGTAATTCTGATAGGTCTGCCATTATATGGTACTTGACCTTTTTCCCTTACTGTTTTTAATATTTTTTTTTTTGCTTTGTGAATTTGGTGTTTTGACTATTATGTGATGGGAGGAGTTTCTTTTCTGGTCCAATCTATTTGGAGTTCTGTAGGCTTCTTGTATGCTTATGTGCATCTCTTTCTTTAGGTTAGGGAACTTTTCTTCTATGATTTTGTTGAAGATATTTACTGTTCCTTTGAGTTGGGAGGCTTCACTCTCTTCTATACCTATTATCCTTAGGTTTGATCTTCTCATTGTGTCTTGGATTTCCTGTATGTTTTGGGTCAGTAGCTTTTTCAGTTTTTACATTTTCTCTGACCATTGTGTTGATGATTTCTGTGGAATCTTTTGCTTTTGAGACTCTCTCTTCTATCTCTTGTATTCTGTTGGTAATGCTTGTGTCTACAGCTTCTTGTCTCTTCCTTTGGTTCTCTGTATCCAGGGTTGTCTCCCTTATGCTTTCTTTATTGCTTCTATTTCCATTTTTAATTCTTTGACCTGTTTGATTGTGTTTTCTTGGAATTCTTTCAGAGATTTTTGTGTATACTCTTTATAGTCTTCTGCTTGTTTATTTGTGTTTTCCTGCATTTTTCTAAGGGAGTTCTTTATGTCTTCTTGAAGTCCTCCATCGTGATCAGTTGTGATTTTAAATCTAGATCTTGCTTTTCTGGTGTGTTTGGATATTCACTGTTTGCTTTGTAGGGAGAATTGGTCTCTGATGATGCCATGCAGTCTTTGTTTCTGTTGCTTGGGTTCCAGTGCTTGCCTCTTGCCCTCAGGTTGTCTCTGGTGTTACCTTGTTCTGCTATTTCTGACAGTGGGTAGACCATCCTATAGGCCTGTGTGTCAGGAGTTCTGTAGATCTGTTTTCCTATTTTCTTTTAACCTGTTATGGGGACGGAGTGCTCTGCTGTCAGGTGTGTAGTCGTCCCTGTCTACTGGTCTTCAGGTATTCCTGTGGCCATGTGTCCTGAGTCCACCAGGAGGTCACTTGGAGCAGAAAATTTGTCTTACCTCTGGTCTCAGGCCTGAAGTTGTTCCTTGGAGGCTGCATTTCCGCTCTCTGTGAGGGCAGCAAGCAGAATATGCTTGTGTTTTTTATATCATATGTCATATGTTATGTGCCTGGCCTGCTTATGCATCTTTCATGTCTATAAAATATGCACATCTATCACAGATATATCCTAAAATTATTATTTTATAGCTGTGATTCTGTTTTTAGGAAACTCTAATTTTATGAAGTTTAACAGAAATTATCTATATTAGATTTTAAACATTAATCTTATAAAATACTAAGCAGTATATTAATCAATCCCATGCTTTAAAATATAATCATTTTATATAAACAAAATAATGGAATGAGCAAAAGCCAGTTTTATAGAGAAAGCTCAAGTTTATAGAAAACATCTTACTCTCTTAAAAAGTAGAGTGAAATATGAATACTAGAACATAAAATGATGTTAATTTGACAAGGCTTTCCACAGTAAGTTATATCTTCCTCCATTTTGTTCAATGATTCCCTTACATGTAACTTATTTCCACAATTAGAATTTTTCATGCCTCTTTCACCTGCTGGTAGGCACAGTCTCTAATGCAATTTTTCTGTGGCACCCCTCAGTCTAGACAGGCACAATTTACTTTGATGTTGAAAGGTGAAAGGCAAACCTCAGAAAGTTCCCACATAAATTTCTCTGACAGGTCTTTTTAACTCAGTAGTTTGTTGCCCCTGCCAACTCAAATGAGTGTTGGACAAATAAAACCAGCTTTTCAGCAACAAATTTCAACGAAAACATACTTTGAACCTTTCTTCAAAAAACTTGCAGGGTTTACTACATAGCTTTTCATTATCTGATTACTTTTCCTTTATGAAATTGTAATGAGACATGTGGTATTGTGCTGTTGCTGTTTTGTTTTGTTTTTGTAGTCTATCAAGAAATATTTATTGAATCATAAAGAAAAAACACTGAGCAATTTTACAGTTAAAAATACGATATTTTAAAATTAAAATGCAAGTGATAAAAGAATTTGTAAGAATATCTGGTGAGGACTGAACTATTCACTGAGGATTTCCCTGAGGCCATAGTGTATGTAAAGGAGCACAGTTCCTTTTCTAAACTCAGAACTGTGCTTGATATTGTCAGTGATGGCCTGGAGGCAATGCTTTGGGGAAACCAAGGATTCTGATCCTGAGAACCCAACCCTTACCAGTGTGTGAATCTATGATTAACAGTACTCAGGCTACTGCGGAAATTGCAGTGTTCTTGAAATAGCCTGTGGTCTCCTTGTGAAGCACTGTTGATTTGTTTCTTGCGGACTTTGCAAAATGGGACATCAAGTCTCTGCAGGACTAGTCACATCCTATCCAGCTGACACCAGTCAAAGCAGCCCACTTAGAAGAACAGCATCCACTGGCAGGCAACCAACAACACAATCAGCCCTGGTTCCAGCTGTTGTCAGACCCACATGAAGACCAAGACACACATCTGCTAATTATGTGTGGAGGTGGGTGCTAGGTCCAGGCTTTGTATGTTCTTTGATTGATATTTCAGTCTCTGGGAGATCCCAGCTGTCCACATTAATTGACTCTGTTGGTTTTCCTGTGGAGTTCCTAGCCACTCACCCCCAGGTTCTTCAATACTTTCTCTAACATTTCCACATGCCTGGCCTGAGTGGGAGATGTGCAGTGCAGCAGTGACTTGAGCTTCCAGGGCGGTTTGGTACCCAGGTGGTCTTCCCCTTCTCAGAGACAAAGAAGAGGGGTGGTGAACTGAGGGGCCATTTGAAAGGGTAACTGGGAGGGGAGCTGTATAAAGATATAAAGTGAATAATTAAATATATTAATGAAAATTGTAATAAAAAGTAAAAGTTACATCTTATGCTTTTAAAAAAAACACAGAACTCTGGGATGAGAAAATATCCACAGGTCACATAGGAAAGAAAATGTTTCAAATTTTCATCTTATACATGAAATTCTTTCCTATAGTTTTTTTAGTATAATATTCTCCATTTGTTCCAAATATCACAATTGTGATACGCAGGACATCTATATAAGCATATTTCTCCAATATGACCTCAAAATTTTATAGGTCATGATGTATGCATAGGATATGTCTTCTGCCTCAGAAGTGCATATTCTTGTTTTAAATATTTAAAGAAATTGTATTGCCTCATTTTGTGTATTATGCTGATTAAACTTGTATGCTAAGGAAGAGACTTTATAAGTTAATAGCCTTCTAGCATCAACCTGAGTGATTTTTATGATTTATGAATTTAAACAAACATAGTATTGCTTGAAATATTGGCAAGAACAAAATTTGGCCAATTACTGGAGGAAAAGGCAGTGCTTTTATTTTTCCAAATCTCTACCATTAAAGAAGAAAACTAATTGCTTTTAATTTAAACTGACAATTTTATGTGGGGCAGTCAAAAATAAAACTTTCTCATGGGTTTTCTTAGAATAAATCATAATTGAATTGATTCGTGTTTCATAATGTATAACAGAGCTAGTATATATAACTATTATTTATCAATAAATATGAAAATATAATTAATTAATCCTGAGTCTCTATAATGAGAAACATATAATTTTGGGGGGACTTATGACCACTGAGCTTTGTGAAGAAATGAGCAGAGAAAATTTAAGGTAATGTATATTATATTGCTTCCTAACCCTGGGGTTTATGACAAATATGAAACTGCAAAGCAGAGATGTTATAACACAAATTATGTTATCTTAGGTCACAAGGGAAACATTAGTAGTGAAAATATTTAGATTACCTCCACATTTAATTTAAATGCTTATCCCTGCCTTTTAACAAAAAATACCATGCTACATTAATGCACACTAATTTTAAATATAAATGTAATGGTAGAGAAAGCATTTCAATTTAAGTTTTTAGAAATGATTACCCATCCACTCATTTAATCTAAAAATATTACATTTTGAACACTATTGCATACTACATATACTTTGATAAGAAGCGAGTTTGAATTGTGAGGAGCGAAACTGAGTACTAAGAGAGGTTGGAGCTTAGAACTTTATAGAGTTTGAACTATTTTTCTTTATTCTTCAATGCTTTTCCCAGTCTCTTAGGGTCAACAACTGCTTCTAAATAAAGGAGGGAGATATCACTGCAGATGAAAATTTTAATAATATTACCATCTCTGCACCTAGAAATGTATTATAGAGTAGAACAATTCAGATAAGAAATAAAAGTATTTAAATGTAGGCTTTATTTTTTCCTTATTTCCATAGCAGTATGTAGTAAGACAATCCTAAATTAAACAAAAGTACATTTGCATCTTTCCTTCAGCATTTGTTTTGATATATGGTTTAGTGGAAAGAAATGTTCTGTGCAGACATACAAAAACAGGTATACAGTTGACAATGTAAGTAGTGTTAGAGTTAACAACGTAAGTAGTGTTAGTAATAGGGTTGATGGCCTGTGTAGAATTTGGTTAGCTTTATACATATTTTAGTGAATTTCCTTCAACATAAAATAAGTATATTTGTGTAAGATATAAAGTTTGATGAGCATTAGTACATATGTATTCCACTAAAGTTATTAAAACAGTTCAAATGATAGTCACATTAATAACCTCAAAATTTTTTCTCAGACTTGTTACTCAGTATTCGACTCCAAGATCCTTCATGATTAAAACTGATAAGCATGAGGTGGTATCTCAGGGTTGCTTTCATTAGCCTTTCCCTGATGACTAATCATGTTGAACATTTCTTTAGATGCTTCTAAGTCATTGGTATTCCTCAGTTGAGAATTCTTTTTTAGCTCTGTACCCCACTTTTTAATAGAATTATTTGATTCTCTGGAGTCTAACTTCTTGAGTTCTTTGTATATATTAGAGATTAGCTCTCTATCAGATGTAGGATTTGTGAAGATTTTTCTCAATCTGGTGGTGGCTTTTTTTTGTCCTATTGAAGTATCTTTTGTCTTACAGAAGTTTTACAATTTTATGAGGCAGTCAAAATGGCTAAGATCAAAACTCAGGTGCTGGCGAGGACGTGGAGAAATAGAAACATTTCTCCATTGCTGGTGTGATTGCAAACTGACAAAACTCTGGAAATCAATCTGGTGGTTCCTCAGAAACCTGGACAGAGTATTACCTGAGGACACAGCTATATCACTTCTGGGCATACACCCAAAAGATGCTCCAACATATAAAAAGGAAACAAGCTCTGCTATATTCATAGCAGCCTTATTTATAATAACCAGAACCTGGAAAGAACTCAGATACCCTTCAACAGAGGAATAGATACAGAAAATATGGTACATTCACACAATGGAGTACTACCCAAGCTATTAAAAACATTGACTACATGAAATTCTTATACAAATGGATGGAACTAGAAAATATCATCCTGAGTGAGGTAAACCTGTCACAAAAGAACACTGATAAGTGGATATTAGCCCAAAAGCTTGGAGTGGGTGGGTGGGATGGGAGCAACCTCATAGAAGCAGGGGGAGGGAGAGAGGCTGTGGGAGGTGAAGAAGGGGACAATATTTGAAATGTAAATACATAAAATATCTAAGAAAAATAAAATTTAAAAAACTGATAAGAATGGATACATCACCACATAGTAAGTCATGACAAAATATAGGTGGAATATATGGTATGTAAATATTATTAATACATGTTAGTTTTAAGACCATATTGCACATATTTTCTATATTTTTAGTTTGAAGTTTATGGCAACTTAATAGCTAACATTTTAAACACTTAAGTGATATGACTAAAATTTATTATGAATAAGAAATTTGTTAAAGGTTATCAGAACCAACTTCAGATACATTTCCAAATGTGGCACTTGTTCACTGTATTTTAATGCATCAACATTCTTTAGGCTTTTAGCTTTTGTCCTATGGAAAGTACTACTGATTATTCAAGGTTGAAAGTCAATAGTGCAGTTGTAAAAATTCTAGGAACACTGAAAAAGGTCCTTAGGAGGAATTCCTTCAAAGAACATAAGAAATTATTTGGAAAGTTTATTCTTCATGTTTACTTTGTTAGATAGAAATTGACTCTTGGTAGGAAGTTTACCATTGTCTGATTGTGAAGGATCAAATAAACTTTTCCTGGGTTTGATGACATATAATGCAATAGTTTCCAATTTTACATGTTAAGTCATAGAAAATTTACTTTTATTGCCAGAAGGCTATGATATGTACACTTTGTTCTCTTTTTCAGATATCAGAGCAATTTTAAGCAACATCATACATATATTCGGTAAACTTCATTTCTTAATAGATATATTAACAACAGACATTGTACTGGGAACAACATGCATTCTGCTTCAGCTCCTACTGAGCTCTGAAGTCTGTGCTACCCTTCTTATAGTCTCTTAGCCAGATATGCAGCTTTCCCTGATGTACTTAAAAAACATCAGGAGAGTAAGTTATTTTCAACTTTTCTAAAGGCACATGTCTTTAGTAATGACACTCAGTTGCTGCAAATGAACATATCCAACATCTAGCAGGCTCCAAAACAAGCAACAAAGCACACAAAAATGAACTCAGAAATAATGAAAAATTTCCAACAAAACTTTACTTCCAGTGTTTAGTAGTTACTTCCAAATATCAGTATATTATACAAATATTATATTTTGGGTTAGTGATATGAATTTTCCTCTAACACTGGATTAGATTAAGGAAATTTCTAAGTGATTAATATACATCAAAATAATCAGAATAGAGCAATTATTTGTAGAGGAAATACAAAGAATTCTCAAAATATAACAAAGTTTGCAATTGAAAGATTAAAAATATTGTCACTCCCAGTTTCTGCCTGTGCCCAGGGCTGAAAGGCACTTGTCAGGAGTGCCTACACAACTGAGAGCAGACACAAGACCAACTTTTCTGCTAAAAGGGACCTGCCTGGCGGCCTCAGGACACACAAAGGCAGAAGTCTTCTGGGACTTCAGACTGTGCCCAGAACTGAACTGAACTGGTCGCACAGCCCTCTGCACCCAGATGCCATGGAGATGGGATGGAGAAAGCTGAACTCCAGAAGTGCTAATAATCCTGAGATCACAGGGGAGATCACTAATTCTGCCCACTTCTACTCAGAATCCTGGGCCAAGAGGAACCTACATAGTGGCCTCTGGATACAGGAATATAGGAGCAGTTAGCAACAGGAACATGCTGGTTTCTGTCTGTGCCCAGAACTGAACTAAAATGGTCTCAAAGCTCTCTGCATCGAAATACCATGGGAGAGAGAGTAGACTCTCAGAAGTGTGGACAATCATGAGAAGTAAGAGGAGACAACTACTTTTTGCCCACATTCCTGACCCAAGGGGAAACTGCTTAGTACCCTCTGTGCCCTCTGGGCACAGGGACCTACGAAAAGTCGGGGCAGGACCCTTCATGTTTCTGCCTGTGTGAAGAGCTGAAAGCCAGTTGCCAGGTGTGCCTACACACATGAAAGCAGAGGTAAGACCAACTCTTCTGCCCTAAGCAACTTGACTTGAGGAGACTTGAGGTCACACAAACACAGGAGCAGCTCTCTGTTCTTAGATCTGGTTGAAAGAAAACAGGTCTACAAGAGTCCTGACACACAGGCATAAAGTAGGGTCAAGCCACTGTCAGAGACAGCAAGACGAACGAACACCAGAGACAACCTGTTGGCAAACAGCAAGCACAGGAACATAAACAACAGAAACCAAGACTAATTGGAAACATCTGAGCCCAGTTCTCCCAATAAACAAGTACTGGATTTCCAAACACACTGAAAAAGCAAGATTTGGATTTAAAATCGCATCTTATGATGATGATAGATGATTTAAGAAGAATATAAATAAATCCCTTAAAGAAATATAGGATAATACAAGTAAACAAGTAGTACTTAAAGAGGAATCACTAAGGTCCCTTAAAGAATTATAGAAAAAAACCAATGGAACAGGTTTTTTCCTAAACCTAAGGAACTGAAAAATCCAGCATGTAAAAATGGAAAAAGAAACAGTAAAGAAAGCACAAAGGGAGACAACCCTGGAGATAGAAAACCTAGGAGAGAGATCAGGAGTCATATAAGCAAGCAACACAAACAGAATTCAAGAGATAGAATAGACAATCATAGGGGCAGAAGATAGCATAGAAACCATTGACAAAACCATCAAAGATAATGTAAAATGCAATAAGCTCCTAGCCCAAAACATCCAGGAAATCCAGGACACAATGAGAAGATCAAACCTAAGGATAATAGATGTAGAAGAGAGAGAAGACTCCCAAATCAAAGGGCCAGTAAACATCTTCAACAAAATTATAGAAGAAAACTTTGCTAATCTAAAGAAAGAGATGCCCATAAACATACAAGAAACCTACAGAAATCCAAATAGATTGAACCAGAAATGAAATTCCCCCTGTCACATAATAGTCAAAACACCAAACACTCAAAACAAAGAAAGAATATTAAAAGCAGTAAGGGAAAAATGTCAAGTATCATGTAAAGGCAGACCTATCAGAATTACAGGAGACTTCTCACCAGAGACAATGAAAGAGAGAAGATCCTGAGCAGATGTCATACAGACCCTAAAAGAACACAAATGCCAGGCCAGGCTACTATATCCAGCATAAGTGTCAATTAACTTAGATGGAGAAACAAAGATAATCCATGACAAAACCAAATTTATACAATATCTTTCTGCAAATCTGGGCCTACAGAGGATAATAGATGGAAAACTCCAACAAAAGGAGGTAAACTACGCCCTAGAAAAGCAAGTAAGTAACCTCCTTGCAAGGAAACCAAAAGAAGAGAGACACACAATCATAATTCCATCTTTAACAACAAAAATAAGAGGAAACAACAATCACTATTCTTTAATATCGCTTAATATCAGTGGACTCAATTCCCCAATAAAAAGACATATACTAACAGACTGGATACAGAAAGAAGACCAAGTAATCTGTTGCATACAGGAAACACACCTCAGAGACAAAGACAGACACTACCTCAGAGTAAAAGGCTGGAAAACAACTTCCCAAGCAAATACTCCAAAGAAACATGCTGGAGTAGCCATTCTAATATCGGATAAGATCACTTTTCAACCAAAAGTTATCAAAAAAGATAAGGAAGGACTCTTCATATTTATCAAGGGAAAAATCCAGCACAATGAAGGCTCAATCTTAAATATCTATGATTCAAATGACAGAGAAAGTACATACATAAAAGAACCCATATTAAACTCAAAGCGCACATTCCAACTCACACAATAATAGCAGGAGTTTTCAACACCCCACTCCCATCCGTAGACAAAACGTAGGAACAAAAATTAAACAGAGATATAGAGAAACTAACAGAATATATTAACCAAATTGACTTAAGAGATATTTATAGAACATTTCGTCCAAAAACAAAAGAATATACCTTCTTCTCAGCAACTCATGGTAACTTCTCCAGTATTGACAATGTAATCAGTCACAGAACAGGCCTCACAGATACAAGAAGTATGAAATAATCCCATGCATCCTCTCAGATCACCACGGACTAAGGCTGGTCTTCAATAACAACAATAATAACAGAAAGCCAACATGCATATGGAAGGTGAACAACGTTCTACTTAATGATAACTTGCTCAAGGACAAAATAAAGAAAGAAATTAAAGACTTTGTAGAATTTAATGAAAATGAAGGCACCAAATACTCAAACTTTTGGGACACAATGAAAGCAGTGCTAAGAGAAAAACTCATAGTTCTGAGTGCCTGCAAAAAGAAATAGCACAGAGCATACATCAGCAAGTTGGCAGCACGCCTAAAAGCTCTAGAACAAAAAGAAGCATATATACCCAAGAGGAGTAGAATAGAGGAAATAATCAAACTCAGGGCTGAAATCAATCAAGTAGAAACACAAAGGTCTATACAAAGAATCAACAGATTCAAGAGCTGGTTCTGTGAGAAAAAACAAGATGGATAAATCCTTAGCCAGACCGACCAGAGGGCACAGAGAGATTAGCAAAATAAACAAAATCAGAACTGAAAAGGGAGACATAACAACAGAATCAGAGGAAATTAAAAACAATCATTAGATCCTACTACAAAAGCCTATATTCAACAAAACTGGAAAATATGAAGGAAATGGACAATTTTCTAGACAAATAACAGGTGCCAAAGTTAAATCAGGAACAGATAAACTATCTATACAGTCCCAAAATTCCTAAAGAAATAGAAAATGGTATTAAAAGTCTCCCAACCTAAAAGAGCACTGAACAAGATGGACTTAGTATAGCATTCTATCAATACTTTATAGAAGACCTCACACCATTACTGTCTAAACTATTCCACAAAATAGAAACAGATGAAGCACTACTCTATTCCTTTTATGAAGCCATAATTACTCTTAAACCTAAACCACACAAAGACTCAAAAAAGAAAGAGAACTTCAGACCAATTTCCCTTATGAATATCATCATACTAAACGGAGAGAAACTTGAAACAATCCCACTAAAATCAGGAACTAGAGCCCACTCTTGCCCTACTTATTCAATATAGTACTCAGAGTCCTAGCCAGAGCAATGAGAAAACAAAAGGAGGTCAAAGGGATACAAATTGTAAAGGAAGAAGTCAAAATATCACTGTATGCAGATGATACAATAGTATATTTAAACAAGCCCAGAAAGTTCCACTGGAGAACTACTAAGCCTGATAAACAACTTGAGCAAAGTGGATGAGTATAAAATTATTTCAAATAAATCAGTAGTCTTCCTCTACCCAAAGTATTAGCAGGCTGACAACGAAATTAGGGAAATGACATCCTTCACAATAGTCCCAAATAACATAAAACACCTCGGTGTGACTATAACAAAGTATGTGAAAACTGTGTATGACAAGAACTTCAAGTCTCAGAAGAAGGAAATTGAAGAAGATATTAGAAAATGGAAATACCTCCCATGCTCATGGATTGGCCAGATTAATATAGTAAAAAAATGGCCATTTTGACAAAAGCAATCTGCAGATTCAATGCAATCCCCAACAAAATTCCAACTCAATTCATTATTGAGTTAGAAAGAGCAATCAGCAAATCTATTTGGAATTACAAAAAACCCAGGATAGAGAAAATATACTCAACAATAAAAGAATTTCTGGGGAAATCAACATTCCTGACTGCAAGCATTATTACTGAGCAATAGTGATAAAAAGTGTATGGATTTGGTACAGAGACAAGTAGGGAGATAAAAGAAATAGAATTGAAGACCCAGAAATGAACCCACTCACCTATGATCACTTAATCTTTGACAAAGGAGCTCAAACCATCCAGTGGGGGGAAAAAAGATGGCATTTTCAAAAAATGCCACGGGTTGAACTCAACTGGAGGTCAGCATGTAGAAGAATGCTACAATCCATTCTTATCATCCTGTACAAAGCTCAAATCCAAGTGGATCAAAGACTTCCACATCAAACCAGATATAGTCCAACTAATAGAAGAAAATGTGGGGAAGAGTCTCAATTACATGGCTACTGGGGAAAATTTCCTGAACAAAAGACCAATGGCTTATGCTCCAAGATCAACAATAGACAAATGGGACCTCATAAAACTGCAAAGCTTCACTAAGATACAAAGAACTCAAGAAGTTAGACTCCAGAGAGCCAAATAACACAATTAAAAAATGGGGTACATAGCTAAACAAAGAATCCTCAGCTGAGGATCAAATGGCGGAGAAGTACCTAAAGAAATGTTTAACATCCTTAGTCATCAGGGAAATGCCAATCAAAACAACCCTGAGATTCCACCTCACACCAGTCAGAATGGCTAAGAACAAAAACTCAGGTGACAACAGATGCTGATAAGAATGTGGAGAAAGAGAAACACTCCTTCATTCTTGGTAGATTTTAAACTGGTACAACCACTCTGGAATACAATCTGGAGGTTCCTCAAACAATTAGACATTCTACTACACTGAGAACCCAACTATATCTTTCCTGGGCATAGATCCAAATGAAACTCCAACATACAGCAAAGACACATGTTCCAGTATGTTCATAACAGCCTTATTTATAGTAGTCAGAAGCTGGAAAGAACCCAGATACTCTTCAACAGAGGAATGGACAAAAAAAAAATTTGGTACATCTATACAGTGGAGTACTACTCAGCTATCAAAAACAGTGACTTCAATGAAATTCATAGGCAAATGGATGGAAATAGAAAATATCATCCTGAGTAAGATAACCCAATCACAATAAAACAAACATGGTATGTACTCAGTGATAAGTGGATATTAGTCCAAAAACTCGAATTACCCAAGATACAATCCACAGATACACGAAGCTCAAGAAGAAGGATGACCAAAGTGCAGGTGCCTCACTCCTTCTTAAAAGGGGAAACAAAATATTCATAGGAGGGCATGTGGAGGCAAAGTTTGCAGTAGAGACTGAAACAACGGACATTCAGAGTCTGCCCCACATGGGTGTACAGCCCATATATATATATATATATATATATACAGCCACCAAAACTAAAAATATCTATGAAGCCAAGAAATGCATGCTGACAAGAGCCTGATATATCTGTCTCCTGAGAGGCACAGCCAGAACTTGTCAAATATAGAGGCAAATACTAGCAGCAAACCATTGACCTGAGAACTGGATCCCCATTTGAGGCATTATAGAAAGGATTGAAAGAGTTGAAGGGGCTTGCAACCCTGTAAGAATAACAATGCCAACCAACCAGAGCTCTCAGGGACTAAACCACTACCCAAAGACTATACAGGGACTGACCCATGGCTCCAACTGCATATGTAGCAGAGGATGGCCTTGTTGGACACCAATGAAAGGATAAGACCTTGGTCCTGCCAAGGCTGGACCCCCAGTATAGGGGAATGTCAGTGGGGTTGGAATTGGGAGGGTGGTTGTAGAGGGGAACACTCTTATAGAAGAAGGGGAGGGGGATGGAATTGTGAGCCTATGTCTTGGAAACCGGGAAAAGGAATAACATTTGAAATGTACATTTCAAAATTCCAATAGAAACATAAAATATAGAAAAGTATTGTCACTGTGCAGTTTTACACTTCCTTTTGTCTCTGTTCTGTATAAGTCCATCTAATCTCCTGCTTTATAGATACTGAATGTTTCCATCCAGTCAAATATTCAGGAATTTTGTGAGTTACTTGTCAGTTTTAGCATGTCTTTCAACTTCCTTGAATCTTTGCCTCTCTCCTATATTTTAATTCTCAAATATGACTGCAAGAATATTCCCTGTCTGCTTGAAATATATCTTTCTGTAATGAAATAACTTCCTTTAAAATACATGAAATCACATTTATTCTCCAGTTAATGTGGTTGAATTTCTGTCTTGTTTGCAACTGAAGAAATCACAAAAATTGATGCAACTCAATTTTAAATCTATTTTGTGAAAGACATCATTGTTTCTGTTTGCTCATCAGCACCTTTCCCCCTATGGCTCATTAAGAATTCAAGTCTCCTGAGGCTACAATTATGTAAAGAAGATGAGTCACAAAAGTGACCACCTTCTTTCCATTGGAAACTTTAGTATTACAGCCTTCCCAAATTAAACAGGACAATCATGTTAGTATAAGTGGGTCCAGAATAATTTAGTTGAGACCATGTAGCATGCTGGCACCGTGAGAATCCATCTCATAGTAACAGTTTCTGTTTTCCAATTTCTCCCAAGTCCTCAGATTCCTTTTTATATATAATTTATTATTTTATTTATTTATATCTCAAATGTTGTATCCCCCAATCCCCTGCCACTTACGTAGCAGAGGGCTGCCATGTCTGGGCTCAAGTTTCAGATTCTTGATGGGTTCTATCTGCATGGTGTCTCAGAATTCTGTATTGCAACATTTTAAATTTTCTAATTGAGAAATTCTAAAAATAAATGAAAGAAAAGTAGAATTTGGTTTCTAATACAACAGTAACTTTGTAAAATTTTGCACATTTTTAAGTAATCAGACACAATACATAGGGTGTATACTACGTTTACAGAAATCACATAAGATACAAGTACACATCTTTTGTCTGAAGACACTTCTGATTTTATATGTTATACCACAAAGTAAGCTACCATCATATAATGCTACTCCCATAGAAACCACTGAAACAAGTCTTTTATTTCCAGTTAAAATCATATTTATTATGAAATATGAAGCAAGACAGAAATTAAGTTTTATTCTTTCTTTACAGTAGGTAATCAGTTGATTGAGAACAAGGTAATTGAGTGAATCCATCTTTTCTTCACTAACTTTAAATATAATTTATCATACATTGTCTACTCATAGTTATGGTTCCATTACTTTTCTATTCTTTTTCCATCATTCTATTTCATTTCTAAATTGATTGGTAATTATATATTTTAATAACTGGTAAGGTTATTATTTCCTCTTCCAAACCCTTTATTATAAAAATTTCATTTATGTGTTTTTCCTAAAATATCTGGTATTTATTCACAATGGTCAACCCATGATAATGTTTTGTTGTTGCTGCTGTTGTGACTTAGAGTGTAAACCTTATTCTATCACCTTCATTATATTTTTGAAAAATAACATTAAACACAAATTCCCTAGAAATGAGCAATATTTTTTCACAATCAGCAAGCAAGGGTTAATAAGTAGAAACAAATATCGTTTCCTACACTGAAACTAATTTGAGAACATTTTCATTTTTTTATTAAATAATCTAATGTGACCAAGTCTTTTTTATAATCTAAATTTATGTGTACATCTGTGTGGAAATGTAATCTGTTTTCTCTTGAGCTAGAATCTTACTCTGAAGTTCAGAGTTGTTTAAACTCCTTGCATAGTCTTTTCCTTTCATGAGTATGAATTGTCCTTCCCAGTGTCTTTTGATTAATTTTGGTTGAAAAACTATTTTATTAGATATTGGAAAGTGAAAGATGCACTACTTCTGAGTAACATTTTTCTATATTTCTTAACTAAATTCCTGCCTCAACACCCCCAGCAATATGCCTAATCTTTTCTGATCTTGGAAGTTAAGCAGGTTTAGGCCTGCTTAGTACTGGATGGACAAGAGCATAATTTTTGATAACATTTTTGTTGATTCAGGTTTCTTGATTCAGGCTTCAAATATTTAATTTCCAGGTTTCAAAACCAATAGTCCATCACATACTGTGTCACTTATCCAGATTCTAGCCTAATGTAATGTAAATATCAGTGATTTTGTCTTTTTCATTTAGAAAAGAAGGCATAGCATGCAGAGAAAGTAGGATCCTAGATCTATGGCTCCTGACTAGAGAACTGACAAAGGCAACATGCAGGAAGCATTAGCAAACTATGTATGGATCAAATTTAACAAGATTTTTCTTGTTTCAATCATCTTTGAGGAAATTTTGAGTATGAAATACTGCTTACATATAAGTACATTCACAATTTTACAAGATTCCTCAACCATAAGCAAGTCTTGAAATATATTGTTTGAAATATATGTATTAATTAACTGTTATATGTCACCTGGAAAAGATTTCTAAGTTACAGTCTACATTATTATCTATTCATACCAATTTGATGCGTGTCAAGAACCTTTATTTTGCACTTCTTTTGTTATTTTGAGATTATACTTTAATTGCAACATTTCTTACTTCCCCTTTTACCTTCCAATCCCTCCCAGGTATCCTTCCTTTTATTCCCTCTCTCTCTTGAAAGTCCACAGCCTCTGTTTTTACTGTTATTGCCTGCATCAGTATACTTGCATGTACATGTTCATTCCTCAATATAATCCATTGAATACAAATAGTGTTGCTTATGTGTATATTTTCAAGGCTGAGAAGACTAGCACTGGAAAACCAATTGGTGTGCTCTTCCTGGAAGGATCTCTTTTCCTGTCCCCAGCTTTACTTGTTTACCTATAGTGCTTTATGTAGGATTAAGGGAGGACACATGTTCTTTTCCTCTTCTACTTTCATGTGTTCATTGGCACCACACTCATCTCATATTTTGACAGGGTCTTGCTGGTGAAACTTATGAGTATAAGTTCTTCACAAAGGACAATCAATAAACAGTTGTCCTAATACCCACACATAAATGTAGTTTCATCGACAAATGTCTCTTTGCAATAGACAGGAAAAACTGCATAAAACCACAACCAATCTAAAAGCAGAAATTTGTTTTTCTTTTATTGGATTTTTTTATTTGCATTTCAAATGTTATCGTCTTTCCAGGATTTCCCCTCCAGAAACTCGCTATTCCATTTCCCCTCCCCCTGCTTCTCTAAGAGTGCTACCCCACACACCCACTCCCTCTTATCTACTGGCCCTGACATTCCCCTACACTGGGTCATGGAGCCTTCACAGGACCTCTCCTCCCATTGACGCCTGACAAGGCCATCCTCTGTTACATATGTGGCTGGAGCCACAGGTCCCTCCATGTGCACTCTTGGGATGGTGGTTTAGTCCCTGGGAGATCTGGTGGTTTGGTTGGTTGATGTTGTTGTTCTACTTATGGGGTTGCAAACCACTTCAGCGTTTTCAGTTCTTTCTCTAACTCCTCCATTGGGGACCCCATGCTCCGTTCAATGGTTTGCTGCTAGCAATGGCCTCTGTGCTTTTCAGACTCTGGTCGAGCCTCTCAGGAGAGAGCTATATCAGGCTACTGTCAGCATGCACTTCTTGGCATATACAATATTGTCTGGGTTTGGTGGCTGTATGTGTATGGACTTGATCCCCAGGTGGGGCAGTCTCTGAATGGCCTTTCCTTCAATCTCTGATCTACACTTTGTCCCCATATTACTTCCAGTGATTATTTTTGTTCCCCCTTCTAAGAAGGACTGAAGCATCCACACTTTGGTCTTCCTTCTTCTTGAGCTTCATTCAGGTGGTTTGTGAATTGTATCTTGGATATTCCTAGCTTTTAGGCTAAATGCAAAATTTTTGAGACCAATCCCAATGGACATATCTTAAAAACCATTTCCCTTCCTTTAAAGTTTATGGAACATTGTAGAAAACATGACCAGGAACATGTGAAGAGCCAGAGTAACAGGGAATTTGCTATAAGATTATATCTTGTAGTAACACCAAAGACACTTTGTAAGCTTTAAAATAAAAATCCTATGTGACATTTATATACATAAATATTCCATACATTGTTTATTTAGTACTCTTATATAATAATGTAGACACAAAGTTAATAGAGGTTAATTGACAAGAAAGAAAATTTCTTAAAGACTGAACAAGTCTCTTAGTCTTATGTGAGCATCCATCATGAATTGAAATCAACACTAATTTACAATATTTATACTTCCTAAAAGAATTAGATGCCTCTTGAGCATAAATTAAAATAAATTCCTGTTAGTTTTATTTATCCAGGATGTTTTTATCTAGGTAACAATAAAGCATATGGAATGAACTTACAGTGCTACTTAGAGAGGCAGAGGGCTTATAAGAAATAGGAAAATTGGAAATTCAGGGCCATAAGGAGAGTTTAACTTTCATAAACACAGACTTTTTTGCTCACTCCAGAGTAGTGACACATTTATAGTGAAAGTATATGGGAAGAACATCATTAAGAAAAGGAGATATAAAACAAAGTCCATCCCACTCAACACTAAGACTAGACTATATATTTTGTTTGTTTACTGTTCAAAAGTAAAAACTGAAATGGGAACATATATAAAAGCATAAATTAAGAGTCACTATTATCATTAATTTTTGAGATTAATTTGATCTTTAAAGTTTCCTAAATTTCAAAAGCTTAAAAAACCTCCAATGACAAGGTTGCTGTGAATTGGATAATAATGATGTTTTTTTTTACTTTTCTGAATTTTTATGTACTATAATAGTAACTTACTTTTTAAAGGGAGAGAAGATCACATGTACGTCTAAATTGGACCAGTAGTACTAGGAAAAGTCACATCTTAACAAGTTACTTGATTTGTTCTTAGATAAAATTAGAAAGAATGGATTTTTCACACCAGAGGATATGACTTTGTGAAAGGCTGATCTCTGTTTCCATGGCAACCTATAGGTCCTGATTTCCCTGAGATGCAGTATCAAGAAAATTCTATCAAATCCCTGCTGGAAAACATGCAATTAATCCTTCAAAAGGTCCTGTAGCACTAATACAGTCAATATGTCAAGCTCTTCTGAGGAGAAATGAGACTCATATCTTTATTTAAAAAAAAAAAGACAATTGTAAACAAGACCTAATTTGATTTAAGGGTCTTAGCAGTGGAATAGCTGAAGATACTTCATGCTACTCTAATACTATCCATCTATGGGACCTTGTAAAATTTATCTGATCTCTGTGAAATTTTCCTGTAGCAAAGATTGTTTTAATGATTCAGAGTTACTGCTGCTAAATTATCAAGAGCTAAATAACAAATACCATGGACATTATTGTCAGATGTATTTATTTTCCACTTTCCTTTATGAAATTGTTATTAGCTACCAAAATTGTGTCAACTCTAATCTATAAATTTAGGGTGCATTAAAAGAGAAAAAATTATAAATATAAAAATGCTTACCAGTTAGTACAGTGAAAATGCAATTAAGACAACAATAGAAAAAATATAAAGTGTCATCATGGAAGTCTGACTTTTCACTTTAAATACACTAAAGGAGAAAGCTAGGAACCATGAAGGTATCTAATAAAAGAGGATTTCTCATAAATTGAGTGACAAAAGAAATTCCTTATTTATCCTGGAAAGCTATTTCATTGACTGATCTTTGTAAAACACCATGGAAAGTAACATATGGTAAAAAGAGTGAATTGTACTTATGATTTCAGATGGATTAGAGGCCAGTGTAGTGGGGAGGTATGGTAACAAGTAGCCATGGTGGCAGGAAGCTGAAAAATCATATCTTTAACCAAAGTTATGAAGCAGAGGGTTGAGCTTGGAGAAGAACAAGGCTTCAACTTTTCAAAGCATTTTTCTCATAATGTAGTTCTTCACTACTTATAGAAAGACTATATTTCCCAGAACCTTTACAAAGAATGAAAGAAACCAGTATAAAATCACTCCAAATTACTGAGAATACAGGAGAAATTTATTATTCAAAAATTACAGGTGTCTTGCTAGTGGCAGCAGACAGGAAGTGCATACCTCAATTTCAAGGACAAATATATCAGAGAAGTTTACCTACAGAATAGAGGTGGAGATGCTAAGAAGTTGACATGCATCTTCTGAATATGATGGGATATTTTGAGAGAGTAGCTAAACCATGAAGTATATAAAACTAATGTTCTTTGCTAATTTGAATCCTTATAAAAGCCTGAAAACAGTGATATGATTAGTCATAATTGTCAGTTTCATTGGATTGAGAAATAGCTAAAAGACTAGCAAAACTATTTTGGCCTAGTTGGAAGAAATGAACCAGGGAAATGCTCTCAATAAATTTAAGCTGTTGTTTTTCTTGTTACTTCTTTAGGGGGAAAATTTCAGAATAAGAAATGAATAATTTCATTGTTCACAGAAAGTGAGCAAATAAGTCCTATGAGGGTGGTTGTATCACAAATATTATTATTACAGTTGTTATCATTCTTCATTTAGACAAGGAAAACTAGTGGTTTTTTATTTGGAGACTCTGTCCATGTAATGTAAGCAAGAAGTCAAGACTGTAATATTAGCAGAAAAAAATGCTAAAAGGATTATCTAACGGTATTGTGGTTCTGCTTCCTTTGAGGAATTTCCATTCGAATATATTTGAAAGCAAAACTCTAAGCAGAGAGTTCATCACATCTGAGGCTCAGAGTCCTCAGTGGCTTACTGGATTGTTGACCTAATTCAATTAAGAGTGGTTGTTGGACACACTTCCAAATGTCCTATAGATCAGCCAGTATCATATATATTCTCTTTGTTATAGCATGTCAGTTTGTTTCTTCATGCCCATTAAGAGAGTATGTATGTGTCCTTTAATCCTAATTACTGGATCTGCTTCTGATCTTTTTATTTTCTCATAGATTTCACTAGATTATGCATGGCTGACTCAGGAAAATCATTTTATTTATTGACATATATTCAATTAGTACCTACATTCGGTCTAGAAATAATCTTTATTCTTCTCACACAATGTAACTTAGAAACAGAAATTTTAACTCATCACTTTTACAGGTATGACCTATATTCAGAGGAATTTACTAACAATTCTGAGCACCACAGAATGCAGTGCTGGGATCTAATACTTTTAAAGTCATGAATCTAACAGGTAGCCAAGATTGCAGATAAAAGTTAGAGAGAAGGAATGTACAAGGCAGAGAACGATAGGTTTGTAACTGTACTGGAACACCATATTATAGTAATAAGTGAGTTCAACTTCCTTATAATTTCATCGCCATAATTTAAGATCATATTATGTTCAAAATGTAATCTTTCTCAATTTTCCCTGACTAAACTATTATAAAATGGCATATTCTATTCATCCTTTTAAAGTTATGAGAAAAATAAATGCCTGAAGGATTTGTAGCATATTGAAAGCTAGAAATACCTTTCTGGTAAAAACAGTTTTGGGTGGTGGTAGTGGTAGTGGTGGTAGTGATGGTGGTGGTGGTGATGGTGGTGGTGGTAGTGGGTTTTGTTTGTATCTTATTGTTTGTTTTCTATATATTTGGTTTGAAAATGTTTTGACTTGACAGATAAGAGAAATATGAGAAATTTTGTAAGAACAGTTTTAAGACACATGAGATCATTATGTAAGAACATTTGTCCCAACATAAGTCAATAGCTCAGCTAATTCCTACTGTGGAGAGATAAGTGCTTGCATTTGATCTTTCTTGATTCAAATTCCACTTCTTTGCTTCTTTGATGAATGTATCCTCACTCAAACCTGTTATTACTTGTTTGAATAAGAAAGAATTGGATCATGGTTGCTTAACTGGGAATCTAGCTATAAGAAAATGTCCCGCGCTATCGTCCCGCCAGCAAGAACACGCGTGGACACCAGGATCCTTCTGCAGCAAAGCGTTTATTGCATCTTGAAGAGGAGGGGCCCGAGCCTCAGAATGGCGCTGCTTATATACACCCTAGTGCGGCACGCCCACACCTGATTGGTCGCTTACCCATGATCTCATTGGCATGCCCCGGGGTGGGCAAAGACTTGGCGCGAACACACTCTTGCACATGCGCACACAGCTAGCTTCCTGAAAGGAAGTCGGGCTGGCGCAGCGGAAGCCAGCGCCATCTTGTAATGGCGAATGCTATCCCGGCTTTCCACGTGGGGTGCAGCAGAAGCCAGCGCCATCTTGTGATGGTGAATGTTATTGTGGCTTTCCACAAGAAAAGAAGCAGGTATCTTAAATTTGAAAAAGTTATCTTGATAATTTCTCCCAAATTTGTAAAACCAAGATGAAGTCCACATTAATGAGCATTATGACATACATAGTCTTCAAAGTAAGAGTCCGTGTCACCTTTACTTTTAGAAATAGGATAAAGTTTCTGATGGAAAATGTACAAATTTAAGAAATGTAACAAAGCTGTTCATGGTAATAAGCACCTACAATACCACCATTTGAGATGCAAAATAAGGAGAATGAGGAATTCAATGCCAATCCCAAATAATTACCATTTTCAAGTCCAGCCTGGGCTTCCTCATAAAAAAATTACTCTGAAAGAAATAGAAATTTAACTTACTCCACAATCGATAAATTGATGAACTGGGTAGAGAAGTACCTACAGTTAAGCTATACCTGGTGAGGCTGTGAAGTAGAAATATTGGAACAGAGCAAAACATATGTAGTTAGCCATTGAGAAAATGTGGTGGGAGCAACAGAAATAATGACAGTCATGTTCATGGATTTTGGCTATAATGGTCTGCTTAAATACACTTATATACTATCATAGAAAATGACTAACCAAGCAAGTGAAAGATCTGTGTGAAAAAAACTTCAAGCTTCTGAAGAAAGAAATTGAAGAAGACTTCAGAAGTTGGAAAAATCTCTCATGCTCATGTACTAGCAAGATAAACATAGTAAAAGTTGCCATCTTATGTAAAGCAATCGATAGATTCAATGCAATCCCAGAGAAAAATCCAACTCAATTCTTCAGAGATAGAAAGAAAAATTCTCAAATACTTCTGGAAAAACAAAACAAAACAAAACAAAACAACAACAACAACAACAACAACAACAACAAAAACCCCAGGATATCAAAAACATTCTCAACAATAAAACAACTTCTGGGTGATTCAACATCCCTGACCTCAAGCTATACTACAGAGCAATAGTGATAAAAAAAAATAGTCATGGTATTGGTACAGACACAGACAGGTAAGTCAGTGGAAAGAATTGAAGAACCAGAAATGAGACCACACACCTACAGTCAATTGATCTTTGATGAAAGAGCCAAAATAATCCAGTGGAAATAAGGCAGCATTTTCAAGAAATGGTGCTGGTTAAACTGCAAGTCAGCATGTAGAATAATGAAAATTGACCCATTCTTATCTCCGTCTAAAAATTTCAAGTCCAAGTGGATCAAAAACCAGATACACTAAAACCAGATACACATAAAGCCAGATACACTAAAAATAATTGAAGAGAAATTGGGGAAGAGCATGAAACATATAGTCACAGGGGAAATTTTCCTGAACACCAATGACTTACGCTCTAAGATCAAAACTCGACCAATGGGACCTCATAAAATTGCAAAGGTTCTGTAAGGCAAAGGACACTGTCAATAGGTCAAAAAGGCAGTCCACAGATTGGGAAAAGATCTTTAACATCCCTACATCTGACAGAGGACTAATGTCCAAAATATACAAAGAAATCAAGAAGTAAGACTACAGAGAACCAAATAACCCCATTAAAAAGGGGATACAGGGCTAAACAGAGAATTGTCAACTGAGGAATCTCAGACACATGAGAACTATCTAAAGAAATGGTCAACATCCTCAGTCATCAGGGAAATGCAAATCAAAACAACCCTGAAATTCCACCTCACACCAATCAAAATGGCTAAGATAAAAAACTCAGGTGACAGCAGATGCTGATAAGGATGTGGAGAAAGAGAAATACTCCTCCATTGCTGGTAGGAGTGTAAGCTGGTATAAACACTCTTGAAATCACTCTCTTGGTTCTTCAGAAAATTGGAAATAGTTCTACCTGAGGACCACTCCTGGGTATAAACCCAAAAGATGCTTCAATATATAACAATGACACATGCTACACTATGTTTATAGCAGCCTTATTTATAATAGTCAGAAGCTGGAAACAACCCAGATATCCCTCGACAGAGGAATGGATACAGAAAATGTGGGTCATTTACACAATGGAGTACTACTAAGCTATTAAAAACAATGATTTCATGAAATTCACAGGCAAATTAATAGAACTAGAAAAATATCATCCTGAGTGAGGTAACACAATCACAAAAGAATCCACGTGGTATGTACTCACTGATAAGTGGATATTAGCCAAAGAGAAGCTTGGAATACCCATGATAAACCTCATAGACCATATGAAACTCAAGAAGAACACACCAAATTGTGGATGCTTCAGACCTACTCAAAAGGGTGAAGAGTATAATCTCTGGCATGTAAAGGGAGAGAGAGATCTGGGACAGGGAGAAGAGGGGAAAGGAAAAAGTGGGGCCAGTTAAGATATGGGATGTGATAGGAGAGAATTACAGAGAGTCAGGAATTTGAAAGTAGTTATGTAGCAGTGGCGGGGGGGAACTGGTGCTGGTGGTAGCTACTAGAAAGTCACAGATGCCAGGGACCCAAGAACTTTCTAGGACCCAACAGGGAGGACTTCAGCCAAAATACTCAACAAAGGGGAGATAGAACCATATCCAGTGAATAGGCATGGTCCCCAATTAAGGGATTGGGCTACTCACCCACCTTAAAAATATTAATCCATAATTTCTCCAGTGAAAAGGAAATGCAGAGACAAATAATGGAGCAGAGCCTGAAGGAAAGGCCATCCAGAGACTGCCCCACCTAGGGATCCACCCAGACACTATTGCTGATTCTAAGAATTGTTTACTGGCAGTAGCACTACATACATGCCCCATGAGAGGCTCTGCCAGAGCTGGAGCAATACATATGTGATGGTTCATAGCCAAGCATTGGATTGATTGTGGGGACCCCAATGGGGAAGTTAGGGCAAAGACTGTAGGAACTGAAGGGTTTTGCAACCTTATAGGAAGAACAACAATATCAAACAATCAGATGCTCCAAACTCCCAGGGACTAAGTCACCAACCAAAGGGTACACAGGGGCTAAAGGTGGCTCCAGTTGGATATGAGGCAGACGATTGCCTTATCTGGCATCACTGGGATGGGAGCCCTTTGGTCTTCTGGAGGCTTGTTGACTCACGATAGGGGAATGCTATGCCACTGAGGTGGTAGTGGGTGAGTAGCTGGAGAAGCACCCTCATAGCAGAAGGGGAATAGAGTAGGGGATACAGGGCTTATGGAGGAAAACTGGGCAAGGAAATAACATTTGAAATGTAAGTGAAATAACCAATATAAAAGAAATGATTAGTAAAGATCCTTATCAATCCTATACCCGAAAGACGGCTTATTTCTAATATAAAGAACTCAAGAAGTTAGACTTCAGAAATCCAAATAACCCTAAAAAAATATTCAACATCGTATGTCATCAGGGAAATGCAAATCAAAACAACCCTGAGATTCCACCTCACACCAGTCAGAATGACTAAGATCAAAAACTCAGGTGGTAACAGATGCTGGCAAGAATGTGGAGAAATAGGCACACTCCTCCATTGTTGGTGGGATTGCAGACTGGTACAATCACTCTGGAAATCAGTCTCAAGGTTCCTCAGAAAATCAGATATTACACTACCTGAGGAGCCAGCTATTCCTCTCCTGAGCATATACTCAAAAGATGCTCCGACAAAGACACATGCTCCACTATATTCATAGCAGCCTTATTTTAATAGCCAGAAGCTGGTAAGAACCCAGCTGTCCTTCAACAGAGGAATGGATACAGAAAATGTGGTACATGTATATAATGGAGTTCTACATACGCAGCTATTAAAAACAATGACTTCATGAAATTCATGGGCAAATGGATGGAACTAGAAAATATCATCCCGAGTGAGGTAACCAAATTACACACTCACAAAAAAAAAAAAAAAAAAAAAAAAAAAAAAACAAAAACAAAAACCAAACAAACACAAAAAAAAACAAAGAAAGAAAAAAAAAACCAACGACAACAACAAAAGCCCATACACAGTACACACTGTTAAGTGAATATTAGCTCAAAAGTTTGGATTACCCAAGATACAATCCCAGACCACATGAAGCTCAAGGACGGCCGAAGTACAGAGGCTTCAGTTCTTCTTTAAAGGGGGACAAAAATATTCCTAGGAGGAGATGTGGAAACAAAGTTTGGGGCAGAGACTGAAGGAATGGTCATGCAGAGCCTGCACTACCTGGGGATCCACTCCATATACATACAGACACCAAGCCAAGGAGCCTGATATAGCTATCTTCTTAGAGTCTCTGCTAGAGCATGACAAATACAGAGGCGAATGTGCTCACCATTGGAGGAGTTAGAGAAAGGATTGAAGAGACTTAAGGGACTTGCAACCCCGTAAGAACAATACCAACCAACCAGAGCTCCCAGGGATTATACCACTACCCAAAGAATGCACATGGAAAGACCCATGGTTCCAGCTGCATAAGTAGCAGAGGATGCCCTTGTTGGGCACCAATGGAAAGACAAGCCCTGGTCGTGCCAAGGCTGAAATGTCAGGGTAGATATTTGAGATGGTGTGGGTGGTTGAGTGTGCGAACACCCTTATAGAAGAAGAGGGATGGGGGATCGAATAGGGTGTTTATGTATGGGAAACAATGAAAAGGGGTAACATTTGAAATGTAAATAAAAAATATCCAATTAAAAAGAGAAGTGAATATGAAAAAATAACAAAATAAAAGAAAATGACTGTACATACTATGGAGTGATATCTTTGACATTTCCTAGCACTAATCCTACTTATTAGAACAAGTACCATAACATTTTGACAGTTTTTGTTTTTGCCTTATTTATTCATAGGAAAGTGAGATTTAAGAAGAACAATTTTGGTCAATGGTTAACTGGCAATTTCAGTTCAATATTTTCTTTATCTGAAGAATAAATTCATTCTCATAGTGATCCTAAATAAGATTTGGAAGCCCAGGTTCATTTTTGACAGATTTAACTTATGAAAATAATTTATTAAAGCACATTGTACAGAATTAATGATTTTCCCTCTGTCATGGAGATTATATCAGTTAGCATATTGTTAAATGTAATGTTTTGCCTCAGGTTGATACAAAAGGGACCCAAATTTCCAAATCTGTATGTTTGAAAGATAATAGAAGGGCTCAAATAAGAAAAATGAAATGATGGTACATGAAGAGTTCAAGGTAAGTTAATATTCATAATGAATAAATTATTTAGTGATACAGTATTAAATAAAGAGATTTTTCTGAAAGTTATTTTCTTTAAGAAGAGGAAAAATGAAGTGAGTTGGCATTAAGATAGCAGATTACAAAAATAAATTCATCAACTGATGCATTACATTTTAATTTTCTATTTAATAGTTGATTTTCATGTGAAAATATGGAGAATAAAAATGTGCTACCAGTAATTTTAGACCTAATTTTGGAGATCTGTCTATGATGATAATTTTTTCTAGAAACATTATCTTCATACACATAAGTCATCTCAAAAGTTATTCTTTCCAAGACATGTTTGATCAGTTTGTCCAGGCAGTCCCTCCATTTTCAGTGTTTTATTTTCAAGTACTTAGACTCTTAAAAGAAAACATTATGGATATTCTCCCAACCCCTCACTTCCAGCAGATGTAGCTTTCATTTCATTCTCCTGATGCCCAGACTTCTCTCTTGCCTCTTCCCATTCACCTGAACTGACCCATTTCCCTCTCCATTCTTTTTCCCACCCAATTCCCTCCCACAATCTACCTCTAAAAGATGATTTTATTCCCCCCTTCTCAGTGAGATCCAAGCATCCTCACTTGTGCCTTCCTTCTTGTTTAGCTTCTTTGGGTCTGTGGAGTGTAGCATGAATATTCTATGGCTAATATCTACTTATAAGTAACTACATACATACCATGTGTGTCCTTTTGTGGCTGGGTTAGCTCATGCAGGATAGTAATTTCTAGTTCCATCCATTTGCCTACAAATTCATGATGTCAGTGTTTTTAAAGGCTGAATACTATTCCAGTGTGTAAATGAACAACATTTTCCGGGTCATCTATGTTGTTTCCAGTTTCTGGCTATTACGAATAAAGCTGCTATGAACACATTATGGAAAGCAAAATGTCAAGCATAGCCTGACTAAAACTTCTACCCTTTGTTTATTCACACAGGTGTTCATGTAAATTATAATATAAAATATTTTCCATAATTATTACATTTACTTATTACATTGCTTAAAGAAAACGGCCAGTGCCCTATACCTTTCTATTTGTTTTTATTTATTCCTGAGAAAAAAAATCATAATATCACACCAAAATGTATTCTGATAGTCAATCCTGATGGGCAATTTGATGTGATTTGAAATCACCTAGAAGACATATCTGTGAGTGTCTGTGAGGTATATTCTGGATATTCAACTGAGAATAGAAGATTTATCCAGAAAATAGGTGGCATCATCCTACATACTGGAGTGTTCAGGTTGAAGAAAAGAGGAAGAAAGGTGAAATAAGCCAAGTAGCAGCATTCTTCTCTTTCTACTTCCTAATTGGACCCAATGTTATGAGACATGTTATGTTTCTACCACCATTTCTCCATGATTATTAATTTGATGTCTACAATCTGAACCAAGGCTTTTATCCCTTAAGTTGTTTTTATCAGGCATTTTGTCACAATAATGAATATAATAACTAATAGATGACTAGAATTTTGGTGGGAGAATTGTGGGGGCAACATGGAAATCTAGTGAAGTGGCAAAATCCTAGAATCTATGATGGTGACTCTAGCAAAGACTACTAGTAATATTGGGAGGTGTCAATTCTGAGGATTCATGCTGAGGAAATCTGGAGGCATGAAGTGGAGTTAGCCCAAGAGAAATGTTGGTGAATATGGTAAAATTCCAAGAATGGATCTAGCCAAGACACTTGGACCCCATCTAGTGTCCTCATAAACCCAGATGACAGTCATAGAGGTTACAGAGTTTCATTTTTTGGTAAGCTGGGTTTTGGTCATCCTTTGATTTGAGCTTTCCTATTTACATCTCCATTTACTTCTGTTTGTTTTGTTCTGAAGTATTTTTTATACCATTGTTTATTGAAACTATGTAACTTGATCTTTATTTTATTGTGAATGACTAAATATGATTGAATATCAAAGGCTTTAGAGTTTGCAAATCTTGAGAAAGACTAAATACATTTTACATTATGACATAGTAGTATTCGAGAGTAAAAGGCAGAATATTACAATTTAAACAATGCATTTGAGCATTAACTTGGCAGAGAATGGGCTTGTAATAATTAATTCACAATGTGTGTGTGTGCGTGTGTGCGTGTGTGTGTGTGCGTGTGTGTGTGTGTGTGTGTGTGTGTGCGCGCACACGCGCGCAGGCATGCATGCACCCATTCATGCATGTTTGTTGATGTAATTCCCTATGAATTTTCATGTAGAAAACTGATGTCAACATTGATTGTCTTCCTTTCCCACTCTCTGCTACATATTTTGATGATACCCTGATATTGTCTTTCAACAAGAGTGGTTTGTTTCCATGTGTTTATTGAGAATTTGAACTCAGGACTCTGCATATGTTCTATGTATTTTACCCATCTCCAAATCCATGTGATCACTAATCTTGATTGTCACTTGACAAGATATGGAATCAATAAAAGATTAACTTTGAAGAGTTGCCTTGAGTGTGGGAAACGGTTTTTCATGGGCTGAGTTCTGTAAAAGTTATAAGAAAGTCAGGAAAAAGCAAGATGATCCACAGTATTCATCTCTTTCTGTTTCCTGATTCCAGGTACATAGTAAGCAGCACATTATATTCCTAGCAACATACCATCCTCAAAGTGAGGGATTTTATCCCCTTAACTTGTGAGTCAAATTAAACCATTCTATTGTTAATTTTCTTATGTAATAAGTGTTATCAAAGTAATGTGAAAATTAGCTAAATTATGAGATAAAATTACTGAAGGCACTAAAGAATAATTTGTTATAGTACCAATAATAAAATAGTGTTTATTTTAACTCAGTTTTAACAAATTATTTTCTATATCCCCTTTGACAAATATTAAACCATCTTATTTAATATTTGCATAAACTTTTATAAAATAACAAAAATTTTAGGATTTAGAATAGCATTAAATTTTGATAGAAGACTCAGAATAATTAGTTTGATTTAATGTAATAAATTAAAAATTATATAATCTGTCGCTAATAGAATAATCATTTAAAAATCCAGATAATCGTTTCTTGTAATTTAGCAATCAGATTTATATCTTAAATTCTCATTCTACAAAACATCCACAAAATAAACTCACTACTAATCGATAATAATATAAACTACCCATCTTGATAAGACACATTGCCCTATAAAAAGCCATCCCTTATAAAATATTCATAACTACCTGTGGACATTTAAGATCACATGGATTTGGGTCATCCTTCTCCACTTCCATCTTTGTTCTTCTCCTCTTTTCTTTCCTCTCTTCCACCTTACAAAAACTCTGCCCCTGCCTTACTGTTTCACAGCCTAGTCACGTGTCTTGCCTTATCTTGTGCCTGTCCTCACCTTCATATTGATATCAACTACAATTCACCCTTTCTGTCTAATTTAAAAAAAGAACTTTTCTCTCAAAAGTACAGGCTGACAGGAAAAGGATGTAGATCTCTCCTGAAAGACACAGCCAGAATACAGCAAATACATAGGCGAATGCCAGCAGCAAACCACTGAACTGAGAATAGGACCCCCGTTGAAGGAATCAGAGAAAGAACTGGAAGAGCCTGAAGGGGCTCGAGACCCCATATGGACAACAATGCCAACCAACCAGAGCTTCCAGGGACTAAGCCACTAACTAAAGACTATACATGGACTGACCCTGGGCTCCAACCTCATAGGTAGCAATGAACAGCCGAGTAAGAGCACCAGTGGAAGGGGAAGCCCTTGGTCCTGCCAAGACTGAACCCCCAGTGAAGGTGATTGTTGGGGGAGGGCGGTAATGGGGGGAAGATGGGGAGGGGAATACCCATAGAGAAGGGGAGGGGGAGGGGTTAGGGGGATGTTGACCCGGAAACCGGGAAAGGGAATAAAAATCGAAATGTAAATAAGAAATACCCAAGTTAATAAAGATGAAAAAAAAAAGTAAGCTGAGCACAACTATTACCATTTTATAATTTACAAAGTATAAAATACACCTAACACCCAGTCTATCATTTTTGTCAATTAAGTAGTACATTCTCTTATCTATCTTGGTTTAAGAAAAGCTTAACAGCTATGAGTTGTGTCTTGGCTAGCTTGTATACCATCTGAAAACTATCCAATTAAATATATATTCTTAATGTTAAATAGCCTGGGTGGGCTATGAGACTATAATTCGTCTACAACCTCGTCAGAAATTTGAGTATGATCAATGTTATCTGACAATATAGGAAGCCTAACACAGCTTCCCAAACTGATACAAGTGGAAAAGATAACTGTCTACCTGTATAGTCCCCTGTTGGCAGCATATAAGAGCATCAGTCTTCAGCCTTTTGGCCTAGTATCACCTGACAAAATTTTGTAACACAGAATTTTGAAGGACTTATTCTGACTTGGCAGAAACTATCAATCAACTATTCTATGTTTCCTTTTCTGGACAGTATTTGTCTGCAGATGAAATAGGCAATTTCTTCCCAGTGGCTACCTAGCTGTAACGTATTACCTCACCTGGAACTAGAGATGCTCAATTTCTTCTTTGAATCCACAAAAGGTGAACTGCTAGGAGCAGATATGTCTCAACAACGAAAAAATAACTTTAAATGTCACATTTTGTGTATTTCTGACATTGTTGAAAAACATCTATGTAAAGTAGTCTGGACTGTTTTCTGTTAACTACTCCTAACTATTTCTAATAAATTATCACAAAAACACCTTAACAGTAATCTCTGAGCCATGATTTTGCTTTCTGACCCTTAACATTTATTTTAAATCATCTCAGCTCACTAATAATAGGTGTTATAGGGCTGGGTCTAAGCCTTGTATTCTTAAATGTGTTGTATAGGCACATTTTTATCAATAAGAAATTTGTACCAGTGAAAAGTTTAAATTTGTATCAAATAAATATTGTACCAATGTTGGAGATTATAACTTCAACTTAGTAACAAGTATGCGTATTTCTATCAAATGACATTATGACTGCACAATCAATTTTAGCTAATTTCTCCATGTTAAATTATGACCACTTCTAAGTTCCCCAGAAAGACAACCTCAGAACAACCATCCTCAGCCCCCAATGTCCAGGACATTGGGTCGACGACTCTTTACAACTTCTTCAGGCTGAATATGGGCATTGAGATATCTTGAAGGGTGGTAGGGAAAATGGGGGAGATGATTATTGTAGTCTCTGATGTCTTTCCTGACTGGATCCAGCTGAAAGTCCATGAGATCAGGAGTTCAAACAGGTCAGTTCAACACATCTGATGACTCACCAAAGCTGTACAATTTGTAATATATAAATCTCAAAACAAAATTTTAGTGTCATAAGATATCTGTATGGATTGTATCAGGCTGTGTAGGGTGTATAGACTGGTTAGGATGAAATTTCGTTTTTGTTTGTTTGTTTTATTTTATTGAATCTAATTTTTCTGGAGGTCTCCCTTTATCAAATCTGACCCATATAGTGCTGGAAGGTGTCCAGAGTCAAATCACCTTTTCTGAAAATGCAAAGATAAAAGCTTTTTTTCCAAATCACCATATCCTTTAGTAAGAAACCAGAAAAGCTTGTATCTTGTATTCTCTCCCAGAGAAATAATAATATCACAAAATTCAAAATCACACCCATTTTGAAAGTTAAAACAATTTAAATAAATGAAGTAAACTAAAAAAAAAATACTATATGAGCCTGTTTAGGCTTCTCTAATCTGTCATGCCAGGAAATCAACCCCAAAATTCCTGTGGAGCCCACATTAAGAGAATATAAGGCTCCTGTAGACCATGACATACCATCTATTTGTTAAGCTCTCTACCTGGAGCATCAGACTTCCACTCACTAACAACCTTTATAATATTAACTAACAAGTTCTATAATATACACCTGAATGCACTCTCCCTTGTGCTATAGACTTCTGTTTTCCCCTGTACTAGTTGTGAATTGCAGGCAGAATTTCCTATGTGACTCAGGCAAAATTTGCACTCTCTCCCTCTAACTATAAAAACTACTTAATTACACATTTATTAATACTTGTCAATAAGAAGCAGCCAGCTTGTCAAACTATGATTTTAACCCAAATTTCCCATAGAGCCCACGTTAGAGAGAATCTGAGTATCCTGTAAGACTTATTAGAGCATTATATCTTTATACCATCTATCTATCTGTTAAGCTCTCTACCTGGAGCTTTTCTACCTAGGAACTTTTATAATATACATCTGTTATGCATTCTGTGTGGTGCTACAGACTTTTTTTTCCACCTTAGTTCCAAATCATGGGTGAAATTCCCCATGTGATTCCAACAAATTCTGCATATAAATCTAGTTTAAAAGCAAATAAACCAGTCTTTGAATTAAGCCACACTCTTGGCTCTAACTCAGAGCAACCTATTTCTTTTCACAGCAGGGGACCTAGAGTCTATGAGCAGACTCCCCCTCTGTTCCTTTGTTTCTAGGTTCCCATGGTAACTCATCTTGGTGGCACCACCTTTTTGACTTAGAAAATAAAGCTCTCTCCGGCTGATAGTTTTAAAGTTTTAGTAGATTCTTGCCTAACACGTTGGATCACCACCTATAGTGGTAAATAATAAAAAAGAATTCTCCAACCCTATCTTGTGCCAGCTCTGTGGGGCCACATGGCATCTGAGGGGTATTTTTTCTCAATCAGCAAAGCATCTCATCTGCTAAGCACCCAATCTCCATCCCACCCTGCTGCAGAATATTTCTGAAATCAGCATCAGCTGTCCTCTTGCAACTCTCTTGCTGCAGACTCTGCTCACATTCCCAGCTTCTGTCTATGTGACTATGTTTATAGTCACAACTCCTAGTTACCCGTTAAAATAAAAACTCAATAAGCTTTTAATTTAGTACACAGATTTATATCTTAAATTATCATTCCACAAAAACATCCACACAATAAACTCACAGCCAATTGTCAATGATAAAAACTGCCCACCTAGATAAAACAACTTGTCCTATAAAAATCCATTCCTTATAAAATATTCATAACTACCTGTGACCATTTAAGGTCACATGGATCTGGGTCGTTCTTCTCCTCCATATAGGTTCTTCTCAATATTCTTATTCTTAATAGGATGATAATCTTACAACTGGAAATTCCAGTGAGTTCAGTAAATCTAATTTTCATTTGGTTAAAGATTCAGAAAACTTATCTATTAAGAATTTTTAAAACACCAGTTAGATGTTTGGAATCATATTTTTCATTATATTTTTATTTAAAAATACCATATATAATATTTTTGTACATATCTAATCAACATACAATATATATTACATACTATATATAGTATTACATCCATCTATCAATACACCCTCCAATTTCCTCAGTAATCTACCACTTGACTACATTTTATAACTTTTAATATATTTTAAATGTTAATATACTTTAACTTACTGATTTCAATTCATGTTGCCCATATGAATGTGGGCATAGGAATCCTACTAGTCACAATGGTGCTGAAGGAAAAAAAATGACTTTTGTAACAATCACTTTCACTTGTTAATGTATCTCTAGGCATGTTTTATTTTCTGTTTTTTGTGACCAGTGCAGTAAGTAATATAGCAATATGGTTGAACAAGTCAGCATGCACATTTAACAAACTGTACAAGACTCTGTATTGGCTTTGTGAATGACAAAATTCTCTAATTGTCTACAAAGACAAAAAAAATTAAACTTACTTTTCTTCATAATTGACAGCACTGAGTACAAGTAATAGGCAAAGTTAAAGTCTCTTCAAAAAATGTCAATCATGATACAGGGCTTGAAAGGGGGAAGAGTAACTGCTATGGGAAAGGCATGGAAATCTTGCCTTACCCTTCTGTATTCTTTCTCTTATAGAACAGAAAGTCATTAAAATACTGAGTTAAAAGTAATAACCTTGTCATTACTAGGCACACAATTCTTTGGAGTGAGAAGGACATAAAAATAACAGAAAAAATCTATGTCTCAGAAGAAATATAGGAATATATGTTGGACTTAGCTGAAAATATGAAAGAATCATCAGTGCTGAGAGCAAGAGGTTAGTATCTGAACAAGACTGGGGCTTAATTTGCAAATTAAAAAATATGGCCTCTTTAACATTCTCTCCACATTACCTACGTAAAGAACAAGTAAGAAATAACAGGAATATTAGGAATATTATATTTAAGAAACATAAACATGGAAAGACTGCCACTTTCTGACAAAATTCAAGGAACACACCAGAGCAAAGCAGAGGTAAACCCAATCTGAAACAGAGTATAGTGGAAGAATGTGAATTCTATGTGCTACTGAGACTAATTAGAGGAAAAACAAATATTAAGCTCAGATCAACCCTTAGATTTTTTTTCTCCCTCCTCCCTTGCCACAAAGACATAAAGTAAATAATTTCTTTCAGTAATAAGAATCAAAAATAGTATTTACCTCACTCTTATCACCTTCTATAAAGCACCGAGATGTCAAAGAGTACAACACACAAAAATATTGTTGACAAAACACAACATTTTACAAAAATAAGATTTAAGATTTAAAATGAGGTATAATAGTTTGATTATCAGATAAAATAAATGGTACCAGTAACCCAGTGAACTTACCAAGACATTAAGCTAAATATGATTGCTATCAAAGGGGGGCTGTGGACAAATGTACAATTTCATAGAAAGAAGAAAATTATAATTAATAATGGAATGAAAAGAGGAAGTGAGTAAACTCTGCTCTTGGTGCAATATGAATTAGCAGGCATTTTCTTTAGCAAGTTTTCTCCTTCTCTGACCTTGTCCAGGGAATTCTAAGCCCCCATATACTTCCCTCTACATGAGGAATGTTGAGCAGGCTCAATTAGTTTGTAGGACTAATTTCTATTCTCCTGGCAAAACCTGTTCAGCCAGTACCCGTGGACTCCTGGAGTGCTTTCCCATGGTATCCTGAGCTCACGTACCCTGAGCCCCCAGTTGACCTTTCCCCATCCTTGATATCCCTGCCCTCGGTCCCCCAAATTTATAAACCTTCATTCATTCTAAGAAAAAGTTGATCTGCCTACTGATTGCTGGCCCCAATGTGACTTACTCATTTTATGTACTCACAAGTCATCAGAACCCCCTGTTTGATGTCTGCGCTCCCACTGCCCTCATGGATTCTATCAGCAAACAATCCATGAGAGCAAAGAGACTCAAAATATGAACGACTAAAAACAATGGCAATGATGAAAAAGTTACTTCAGGTTTAGATAGAGGGCCTAGTTGCTAATGTTCTTACTCCATAAGCATGGAGACCTGTATGTATTCAGATAAAATGCTTGTTTTTGGCATTGTGTACCTCTAATGTCAGCCATGGTAAATAGAAAGACTAGGATTGCTGGGACTAGTTGGGTAGCTAGTCTAGGCAAATCTGTGAGCTCCAGGTTCAAGGAGAGAACCTGTCTCAAAATTTAAGGTGGAAGGACAGCCACATGGCTCAGTAAACAAAGATGCTTGTCATTAAATCTACTGATCTGAGTCCCATACTCAGAACTTATAAGAGAGGAGAGAATAATTTATTTAAATTGTCTTCTGAAATCCATTTAGGAGCTATCATGAGAAAGAAAATACTTCATCATATTCCAGTTCACTAATTTTCTCTACATACACAAGGAAGAAAATAAGTGAATTTGAATAAAGCTTCCCAAATTGAAACAGTATGAAAAGATAATAAAATATTTCAAGAGCTATGGAATAATAGTGAGCCAGTTAAATTTGCTGTATATTTTCCACTGGATGGTTTTGGATTCTTTGTGAAATATCAGGTGACCATAGGAATCTGTAGATTGCTTTTACTCAGCTGGCTATTTTTACAATGTTAATCCTGCCAAGTCATGAGCATGGGAGACATTTCCATCTTCTGAGGTCTTCTTTGATTTCTTTCTTCAGAAACTTGAAGTTCTTGTACAGATCTTTCACTTGCTTGGTTAGAGTCACACCAAGGTATTTTGTATTATTTGTGGCTATTGTGAAGGGTGTCATTTCCCTAATTTCTTTCTCAGCCCATTTATCCTTTGAGTAAAGGAAGGCTACTTATTTCTATGAGTTAATTTTATATCCAGCCACTTTGCTGATATTGTTTATCAGCCATAGGAGTTCTCTGGTGAAATTAATGGGGTCACTTAAGTATACTATCATATCATCTGAAAATAGTGATATTTTCACTTCTTATCTTCAAATTTGTATCCCTTTGACCTTTTTGTTGTTACTGTTGTCTAATTTTTCTTGCTAGGAGATCAAGTACTAACTTGAATAGGTATGGAGACAGTGGATGGATACCATTGTCTAGTCCCTGATTTTAGTGGGATTGCTTCAAGTTTCTTTGCATTTAGTTTTATGTCAGCTACTGGTTTTCTATATATTGTTTTTACTACATTTAGGCATGGACCTTGAATTCCAAGACTTTTAACATGAAGGGCTGTTGAATTTGTTTCAAATGCTTTCTCTTCATCTAATGAGATTATCATGTGTTTTTTTTTTATTTGAATTTGTTATATAGTGGATTACATTGATATATTTCCACATAGTGAACCATCCCTGCATCCCTGGGATAAAGCCTACATGATCATAGTGAATGATCATTTTGATGTATTCTTGGAGTTTGTTTACAAGAATTTTATTGAGTTTTTTGCATTGATATTCATAAGAAAAATTGGTCTGAAGTTCTCTTTCTTTGTTCAGTCTTTGTATGGTTTAGGTATCAGTGTAACTGTGGCTTTATAGTGTAGGGAGCCGTATTGGATTTGGGCCTGGCCGCTTTGTGACTGTATGGCCACAGTTAAGATTACTGCCATAAAGTCTTGAGATTGTTGGACAAAATCCACTCCCATGAATTTACGGCACAGGAAGAAAATACCAAGTATCTCCTGAGTAAACACCCGGTGTCTCCACTGCATGACCCCTGCTGAGCCCGGCTGATGCATGTGGAACCGACACACCTGGGCCACACCTGGGCGGTGGTCAATTTACTCCTGCCTTTTGCTTTCTCAGCCTTTATCCTTGAGATTTAGGCTGGTCTTCTCGGATCTCTCCCTAATTAATTCAGGTCTCCTAGTCGGTCTTTTGTTACTGAAGTCAGGAGCCAGGTAGTCATGTGCTGGGGTTTCCCACTGTGCTTCCCAGATATTTTCTACCTGAAGAACGTGGGTATATAAGTGGTGAATAAAGCTACAGGATACTCTCTCTCTCTCTCTCTCTCTCTCTCTCTCTCTCTCTCTCTCTCTCTCTCCTCTCTCTCTCCTGGCTTGACATGAATAACCTGTGTGTGTGTGTGTGTGTGTGTGTGTGTGTGTGTTTCTTTAATCCCACAGGCTTTCACCCAATTCTCGGTACCATGTCGATGCAGGCGCCGACATTATAGAACAAATTAGGTAGTGTTTCTCTTTTGTGGAATAGTTTGAAGAATATTGGTATCAGGTCTTCCTTGAAGGCATGATAGAATTCTGCACTAAAACCAGTTGGCCCTCTGTTTTTCTTTAATTGGGAGAGCACCCTTATAGAAGCAAGGGATAGGGATGGATAGGGGGCTTGCAGAGGAGAAACCTGTAAGGAGGATTTGAAATGTAAATAAATAAAATAACCAATAAAAATAATGAGCCAATTTGTATTATGTTAGTATTTGAAAGATACAAATGAAGTAGAGAATATAAAAATACTTGAGGAAGTAATGGCCTATTGTTTTTCAAATTAATAAGAGTCTACACAAATACCAAAAACGGATTCAAGGATTTAGACAAATGATGAAACAATAAATATGAAAATAACCATGTTGCCAATTTTATGCTTAGACTATTAAAGATAAAATACAGAAAGACACTCTACAAGGCTAGTGCTTCACTATAATGAGGATCTATTTCACATGGAAGAACAAAGATTGGAAAACACCCTGGAGTTTTAGCTGAAAATTAGGTTGCTAACTCATGATAGACACCATAGACCTGTATCCTTATACTATTGTTAAAGAATCCTCTGAGAGCTACATTCAAGGAAATACTTCTCCAGTTTCTTTCCAGGAATAAAGAAATCCTTCAGTAACATTAAGAACTTAGACTCGTTCTTTCATGTAATTTACATTTCACGAGTCAGTGAATTTGAAGAGTGAACAGCATCCCTGTCCGCCAACCCCCAGGTACCTTGTCTTAATGTACTATAAAAGCTTTTTCTTCAAATATAGTCGCATTTCGGCATGAACTGTGACTGCAATCATACTTATGAGCTTTTCATTGACAAAATATACATCTTAAAAATGTATTTCTTATTCACTTGATATTATTCACTGAAAAATAAAAAAGGTGGTGAGTTATAATAATACCATGTGTAAGCTGTATTTATATAATGGTTAAGAATATTGAGGGATTTTATTTTTACTTATTTCCTAGTAATTATAAATCATTTTTATACCTACACCAGACAGGTGATTAGTATCTAGAATGCATGAAGAATTCTACAAATTAAACATCAAGAAAACAACCCCATTAAAATGATCCATGGAAAAAATTGGAGAGTTCTGAGGTTCTTTCCTCTATAAAAAGTGTCTTTTGAAGTTTTCATGATAAATGACAAATCATTTTGTGTTTGTTACTGCAATGAGATGATCTCTTGTAAAGAATAAAAAATATTTGAGATGAAACGTATAAAACTATTATAAAATTTGTAAAACTCACCTAGCCAAAGACTACTTGTAGGCCAGCACATCAGAAATTCAAACATTTCAAACCAAGGAAGTCAGGAGCCTGTGACCAGGTCCATACATTTGAAATTCAATATAAAAATTTTGCAAACCAACTATCCTTAAAGATCTCAGTGAGATAATCATCATTAAAGATTTTATTGTACATAGGGGCTACAGCATGCCAGGCCTTATTAATAAGCTTTTTATAAGAAAGAGATGCAATTATGACTCTGATAAGAATCTACAGGTAATCAAATAGAAGCCCTTAAAGACAAAACACAAATTCTACAACTGATAGAGGGCTTATATCCAAAATATACAAAGAACTCAAGAAGTTAGACTGCAGGGAGACAAATAGCCCTATTAAAAAATGGGGTTCAGAGCTAAACAAAGAATTCATAGCTGAGGAATGCCGAATGGCTGAGAAAAACCTAAAGAAATATTCAACATCTTTAGTCATAAGGGAAATGTAAATCAAAACAACCCTGAGATTACACCTCACACCAGTGAGAATGGCTAAGATGAAAAACTCAGGTGA
Source organism: Rattus norvegicus (assembly GCF_021556685.1). NCBI lineage: Eukaryota > Metazoa > Chordata > Mammalia > Rodentia > Muridae > Rattus > Rattus norvegicus. Next base: position 51,962,658 of record NC_141554.1, on the reverse strand, counting down.
CAGCAGATGCTGGCAAAGATGTGAAGAAAGAGGAACACTCCTCCATTGTTGGTGGGATTGCAGACTGGTACAACCATTCTGGAAATCAATCTGGAGGTTCCTCAGAAAATTAGACATTGAACTACCTGAGGACTCAGGTATACCATTCTTGGGCATATACCCAAATGATGCCCCAACATATAACAAAGACACATGCTCGACTATGTTCATAGCAGCCTTACTTATAATAGCCAGAAGCTGGAAAGGACCCAGATGCCCTTCAACAGAGGAATGGATACAGAAAATGTGGTATATCTACACAATGGAATATGACTCAGCTATCAAAAACAATGATAGTAGAAATTCATAGGTAAATGGATGGAACTGGAAAATATCATCCTGAGTGAGGTAACCCAATCACAGAAAAACACACATGGTATGCACTCATTGATAAGTGGATATTAGCCCAAATGCTCGAATTACCCTAGATGCATTGAACACATGAAACTCAAGAAGGATGACCAAAATGCGAATGCTTCACTCCGTCTTTAAATGGGGAACAAGAATACCCTTGGGAGGGAATAGAGAGGCAAAGATTAAAACAGACACAGAAGGAACACCCATTCAGAGCCTGCCCCACATGTGGCCCATACATATACAGCCACCAAACTAGATAAGATGGGTGAAGCAAAGAAGTGCAAGTTGACAGGAACCAGATGTAGATCTCTCCTGAGAGACACAGCCAGAATACAGCAAAAACATAGGCAAATGCCAGCATTAAACCCCTCAACTGAGAACAGGACCCCCGTTGAAGGAATCAGAGAAAGGACTGAAAGAACTTGAAGGGGCTTGAGACACCATATGAACAACAATGCCAACCAACCAGAGCTTCCAGGACTAAGCCAGTACCCAAAGACTATACATGGACTGACTGATCCTGGGCTCCAACCTCATAGGTAGCAATGAATAGTCTAGTAAGAGCACCAGTGGAAGGGGAAGACGTTGGTCCTGCCAAGACTGAACCCCTAGTGAACAGGATTGTTGGGGGGAAGGTGGTAATGGGGGGAGGATGGGGAGGGGAACACCCTCGAGAAGGGGAGGGGGAGGGGTTAGGGGGATGTTGGCCAGGAAACCGAGAAAGGGAATAACAATCGAAATATAAACAAGAAATACCCAAGTTAATAAAGATGAAAAAAAAAAAAGAATTACAGGAAAACACAACCAAACAGGTGAAGGAATTGAACAAACCCATCCAGAATGTAAAAATGGAAATAGAAACAATAAAAAAAATCTCAGAAGGAGACAACCATGGAGATAGAAAACATAGGAAAGAGATCAGGAGTCATAGCTGTTAGCATCACCAACAGGACACAAGAGATTGAAGAGAGAATTTCAGGTGTGGAACATACCATAGAAAATATTGACACAATAGTCAAAGAAAATGCAAAATGCAAAAGTTCATAATCCAAAACATCCAGGAAATCCAGGATACAATGAGAAGACTAAACCTAAGGAAATTAGGTATTGAAGAGAGCAAGGATTCACAACTAAACAGGTAAGTGAATATCTTCAACAAAATTATAAAAGAAAACATCACTAATCTTAAAAAAACGACATGTCCATGAACATACAAGGAGCCATTAGAGCTTTTGGGACACAATGAAAACAATGCTAAATAGAAAACTCATATCTCTGAGTGCTTCCTAAAAGAAACTGGAGAGAGAATACACTAACAGCTTTATAACACACTTGAAATCTCTAGAACAAAAAGAAGCAAATACACCCAAGAGGATTAGAAGGCAGGATATAATCAAACTCAGGGCTGAAATCAACCAAGTAGAAATAAAAAGGACTATACAAAGAATCAACAAAACAAGGAGCTGGTTCTTTGAGAAAATCAGCAGCATAGATAAAACTTTAGCTCGAATAACCAAAGAGCACAGAGACAGTATCCAAATTAACTAAATCAGAAATGAAAAGGGAAACATAACAATAGAAACTGAGGAAATTTGGGCTGGAGAGATGGCTCAGCAGTTAAGAGCACTGACTGCTCTTTCAGAGGTCCTGTGTTCAATTCCAAGCTACAATATGGTGGCTCAAAACTATCTGTAATGGAATCCGATACCGTTTCCTGATGTGTCTGAAGAGAGTAACAATGAACTCGCATTTAAATAATAAAATAAATCTTAAAAAAAAGAAACAGAAAATTCAAAAATTTATCAGATCCTACTACAAAGAGCCTGGACTCAAAAAAAAAAAAAAAAAACAAACAAACAAACTAGAAAATCTGCCTGAAATGGAAAAATTTCTAGATAGATACCAGGTGCCAACATTAAATCAAGATCAAGTAAACTATCTAAACAGTCCCATAAACCCTAAAGAGTAGAAGCAGTTACTAAAAGTCTCCCAACGAAAAAAGACCAAGAACCAGTTGGTTTTAGTAAATAATTTTGTCAGACCTTCAAAGAAGAACTAATACTAGTACTCTTAAAACAATTCCCCAAAATAGAAACAGAAGGAACACTTGCCAAGTCATTCTTTCAAGCCACAATTACACTTATACATAAACTACACAAAGACCCTACAAAGAAACAGAACTTCAGATCAATTTCCCTCATGAATATCAATGTAAAAATACTTAATAAGATTCCCACAAAATGAGTCCCAGAATACATCCAAATGATCACTCACCATGATCAAGTAGGCTTCATCACAGGGGTGCAGGGATGGTTCAATATATGGAAATCCATCAATATAATCCACTATGTTCAGAAATTCAAAGAAAAAAACAACATAATCATCTCATAAGGTGCTGAAAAGGCATTTGACAAAATTCAAAACACCTTCATGATAAAAGTCTTATGAAGATCAGGAATTCAAGGCCCATACCTAAACATAGTAAAAAGAATATACAGCAAACCAGTAGCCAGCATCAAACTAAATGGAGAGAAACTGGAAGTGATCCCACTAAAATCAGGCACTAAAAATGGCTGTCCACTCTCTCCCTACCTATTCAAGTTAGTACTTGTTGTCCTAGCCAGAGCAATTAGACAACAAGAACAAAATAATGTCAAAGGGATACAAATTGAAAAATAAGTCAAAATATCACTATTTGCAGATGATAGTATAATTAAGTGATCCTAAAAATTCCACAAGAGAACTTCAAAACCTGATAAACAACTTAAGCAAAGTGTCTGGATATAAAATTAACTCAATCAAATCAGTAGATTTCCTCAACTCAAAAGATAAACAGTCTGAGAAAGAAATTAGGGGAAAGACACCATTCACTGTCAGAGCCTCCTGGGTCCCCTGCAATGGTTCACCCCCCTTGTTAGACCCTTCTGGGTCTCTTGCAGGGTTTGACCCCTGCTGAGCCCGGCTGATGCATGTGGAAGCCCTTTGTTCCTAACAAAGGAGCAGTCTGGCCTGGTACCAACACACCTGGGCCACACCTGGGCAGTGGTCAATTTGTTCCTGGCTTTTGTCTTCTTGGCCTTTGTCCTTGAGATTTAGGCTGGTCTTCCCGGATTTCTCCCTAGTTAATTCAGGTCACATAGTTGGTCTTTTGTTACCGAAGTCTCCAGCCAGGGTTTCCCACCGTGCTTCCCAGATATTTTCTACCTAGTGAACTTGGGTATTTAAGTGGTGAATAAAGCTACAGGAGTCCCTTCTCTTCCTCTTCTGGCTTGACACGAATAACCTGTGTCTGTGTGTTTCTTTAATCCCACAGGCTTTTGCCCGATTCTCTGTACCGTGTCGGTGTGGGCATGGGGCACCGACAATTCACAATAGTCACAAATTATATAATGTGATTCTAAACAAGCAATTGAAAAGTCTTTATGATAAGAACTTCAACTTTCTGAAGAAGAAATCGAAGAAAATCTCAGAAGGCAGAAATATCTCCCAAGCACATGGACTGGCAGGATTAATATAGTAAAAAAAGTCATCTTTCTGAAAATGAAAGACCCCCAGAGCGGGGAGACCCAAGCTCAAGTCTTGGGATGACACGACCCCCCAAGAACTCATGTGAGACCGTCCTTGCTGTAATCACATGAGGTTTATTAACGGGAACCAGCGCACTGGGGTCGAGACTCATATCCCACACAGGGGAGGTAGACTTAAACCCCGAGAGGCTGGGATAAAGGGTATTTAAAGGGAGAAACCACAACTCAAGGGGGCAGGGGTGGTGTTATTGGAAAATCACAAGAATACCAGTGAAAAATCACAAGGAGAAACTCCCTGTTTCTCAAGATTGTTCTCTAAGATTTTAATCTAACTTTATGGTCAGCTAGTACAGGTAGAGGGCAGGGTCTGGAATTTGAGGTATTTAGGGCGTCTTAGGGGTGAGGTTGCATTTTTTAAACTTCTGACATTTTGGCTGTATTTTTTATTCTTTCATTCCCCACTTCTTCTAGTGTCTAGTTCTAATCATAGAACTAAATTTCTGTATCTTCATAATATTGATTCTCTTGTTCTCCTAAAGCATGGTATTGCTGGCGTAGCATCAGAATATGTACAGCACTTATTCTTTCTCTAACAAAAGCTACTAGCTTATTAAGGATACATGGCTCGAGCGTAAGAAGCAAACATAAAATCAAAAGAGGCCCTACTAATGAGGGGATTAAAGTAATCAGCCATGGAGATCTATTAAACCATCCCTCAAACTATCCTTGTTGTTCTTCTCTGTCCCTTCTTCTCTTGTCTAGTCTCTCTCTCAGCTTAGTCATAGACTCTTTAATCACCCCTGAATGGTCTACATAAAAGAACATTCTTCTCTTAAGGCAGCACACAGTCCTCCTTCTTTAAGGAACAGTAAATCTAGACCTCTCCTGTTTTGCAAGACCACCTCTGAGAGGGAGGTCAGTGATTCTTCAAGCTTAGATATAGACGGTTCTATGGCTTGTAAATGTTCATCTATTGCCAACCTCAGTTCATGAAAATATTGAGGGGTCTGTATTAATGCTGCTGTGCCTGTTCCCATACCTGTGGCTACCCCGAGTCCCAACATGACTGCTAAGATCAACGAAATGGGTTCCCTGTGGAAGCGTCTCAGATGTTTGTCAAACTCATCTTCAAGAGTGCCTGCAGGGTGATAATAAAACCGAGGGACGCGCTGCACGAGTATGCAATAGTCTTTGGTATCACCAAAGACAGAAGTAGAAATACAAGGGGTTAGTCCTGACCCACATGCCCACCATTTATCAAGCGTGGGTACTAAGAATCTGTAAGTAGAGGTTCGAGGGCTCCTGAGAATCTCATTACAGAGATGCCTGTATGCAGCTGGTGGGTTTCCTAGGCAGGTCCCTTTCCTGGAGACCTCTGTAAGGGTTAATCTGTTCTTACTGTTCCAGGCACAGGTGTCATGCCTGGTAGTGTTATTAAAAGTTCCAGACACCGCAACACCTTCATAAAAAGGAGGTCCTGAGGAGAGGCAAAGCCAGCAGAATTCTGTCATATTAGGGCTGGAACTATTTAGCACAGTGAATGTCCCTTGTATTAAATTCAGTAATCTTTGTCCAGTGCTCGGGAAGAGTGGAGGGGAAGTTAGAGATGGCCTCGCGGGATGTGACTCTGGGGCATCTGGAGCAGGGGCTCCCTTGGTTCTGACCTACAGGTTGAGTTGGAAGGCTCTCTATTTTTAGTTGTATTGTAAAAGTGGTGCCTAAATCTCGCTCAGCAGCCTATCTGGAAAAAACCATCGAAGGCCCCATGTCCTTCCTCTCAACCATTTAGACATATCTTCAGTCTGTCCTTGGGTGGTAAAAGTAATATTTAAGGGCAAGCATGTGGGGCTGGTGCCACAGGCCCCTGCACTTCTCTGGCTACACCTTGTTGGGGAAGTATAATTTTTATGTACCATAATCCATTCCCAGAAAGAACTGGGTTTCCAGTAGGCTTCTCCAGTATTCTCACATCCCCAAGCAGAACAGTGTAGACTTTCTAAGCCCCCACAACGTCGGATGGTAGCTCTGTCTCGGCCGTCTCAGGGGCAGATGTAAAATCCCAGCCTCCCCAATTGGCACCTTGCTTCTGGACTTCTGCACCCGAACTTACCCCCAGGGGAATATCTCACAGGGTCTTCTAGGGGCATATTCTGAGGATTTGTGTCAGGAATGTCCCAGGTGTCCAGCCCAGCTACCAACTTACAAAAGTCAGGGGTGAGAGTGGGCCACCATGTATATGGTGGGGCCTCCTTGGAAATGGACTATATTACCTCTCTGACCTGGCAGGAAACTTGCCAAGTCAGTTTCTGAGGAGCATAGGGGTTCTTATCCGCTACGGGTGAGACACTTGTGGTGCAGACGCAGCTTAAGAGGATCAGCAGTTTTCTCCAATTTCCATTCATCTTTAGTTGGCTCCAGTGCTCTTTTGACATGGGAGGCGTGGATCCAAGCCGAAATGCCTTCAACCTTTACCGCTGTAGGAGTTGTCAATAGCACTAAATATGACCCTTTCCAGCGAGGTTCTAGGTTCCCCTCTCGATGGCAGTGGACCAGGACAGCGTCTCCGACTTGGAACTGGTGGGGTACATCTGGATTCCCAGTCTCATAAGCCTCTTTCAGCTGTCTCCAGGCTTGACGTCTCACCACCTCAAGGGCCTTTAGGCCGGCAAACAGGGGTTTGGAAAGAACAGCATCAGGATCAAATACTCCACCAGACTCAGTGAGTGGTGGTGTCCACCCACACAGAATTTCATAAGGGGTGAGTCTAAATTGTCCTGGGGTGTTCCAGACTCGGAACAAGGCAAAGGGAAGGAGGACTGTCCAATCATTCCTGCCAATCTCTAAGGCCAATTTTGTTAGGGTCTCTTTTAGGGTTCTATTCATCCTTTCTACCTGACCTGAGCTCTGGGGCTGATAAGTGAAATGTAATTTCCAATTAATCCCCAGTTGAGTGGCCAATCCCTTACTTACCTTGGCAACAAAGGCAGGTCCATTATCAGACCCAATTACTTTGCGTATTCCAAACCTTGGAAAGATTTCTTCTAGGATCTTCTTGGCCACCACATTGGCTGTCTCAGTTCTGGTGCGAAAAGCTTCCACCCAGCCTGAAAAGGTGTCTACAAAAACTAGCAAGTACTTGTTACCATATTTGGCTGACTTAATTTCTGTAAAATCAACTTCCCAATAAGCTCCCGGTTGATCACCCCGGAGCCTCTTTCCAGAAGTATTTAAAGAGCGCCCTGCATTTGTCAAAGCACAAGCCTTGCAGCTTCTGACTACTTCATCCACCAGTTCCGAGAGCCCTATCATATAGTAATCAGAAGATCTTACTGTATCTTTTAATTTTTTTGTCCCCAAGTGAGTTAGATAGTGCAGGTTAGCAACATATCTGTGCCCCTCCTTCTGAGGGAGAATCAGTCAGCCACCCCATAAGGGGTAAATCCTTGTGCCTGGCCTAATTTGTCCATTCTTTGATAATCTTCAGGGGTGTATCTAAAGCTAGTTTCTCTGGTATCACAATAATCTTCAGACTCTTTGACTGCCAGGATCATTGCACCTTGGGCTGCCTGTTTGGCGGTAAGATCTGCCATCTTATTCCCTTTTGCTACAGTATCTTGAGTTCTCTGGTGTCCTGGACAATGTATAATGGCCACCTTTTTTGACAAATGTATAGCCTTGAGGAGGCTCAGAATTTCCTCTTTATTTTTTATATCTTTTCTTGCTGATGTTAACAATCCCCTTTGTCTGTATATTGCTCCGTGTATATGGGCAGTGGCAAAGGCATACATGCTATCAGTGTAGATGTTGATAGACTTCCCTTCTGCCATCCTTAGAGCTTGTATCAAAGCTCTCTTCAGGGAGGCTGCTGACCCAGATCACTTCCTTCCCGTCCACCACTGCTGCTCCCGCCTTCCACTTACCTTCGACCACGAAACTACTGCCATCTGTGTACCAGCTCGGACTCCCAGGCTATGGTTGATCCTTTAGATGATGTCTAATACCAGTCTCTTCTGCCAGGATGTCAGCGCAGTGATGAATAAGTGAAGAGTCATCAGTCTTGGGCAGCAAAGTAGCGGGGTTGAGGATAGCAGGGGGAGCAAAAGTCACTCGTTCAGTCAACAGAAGGCTCTGGTAGTGTGTCATACGAGCGTTGGTCATCCATCTGTCAGGGGGCTGCCGGATAATGCTTTCAAGTGTGTGTGGAGCCATTCTAGTTATTTGCTGTCCCAGGGTGAGCTTGTCGACATCTTTAACAAGAAGGGCTACGGCAGCAATAGCTTTCAGGCAAGAGGGCCACCCACTGGCAACAGGGTCTAATTTCTTGGATAAGTAAGCCACTGGTCTTTTCCAAGGTCCCAAAGTCTGAGTAAGGACCCCTCTGGCAACCCCTGCTCTCTCATCCACATAGAGAGTAAAGGGCTTGGTTAAGTCAGGCAGGGCTATGGCTGGGGCCATCAGTGGGGCCCTCTTGATTTCCTCAAATGCTCCCTGGTGGTCTGGGGTCCACACAAACGCCCCCTCTTCTTTAGTTAGAGGGTACAATGGGGCAGCCAAGGTCGAAATCCCTGGTATCCATAGCCTGCAGAAGCCAGCAGTGCCCAAGAATTCTCTTATTTGTCTCGGTGTAGTTGGGGTGGGGATCTGGGTTACAGTCTTTTTCCTGGCTTCCGTTAGTCACCGCTTTCCATCTTGGAGGGTGTATCCCAAGTGAGTAACCTCAGTCTGACATAGTTGAGCCTTTTTAGCTGAGGCTTGGTACCCCAACTCACCTAATTCTGTCAATTTTTCAGTCCCTTGTCTGCACTCAAGTTCAGTGGTCGTGGCAAGAAGTAAATCATCAACATATTGAAACAGAGTTACCTGAGTGTTCTCAGCTCTGAAGGTGTCCAAATCCCGGTGGAGGGCTTCATCAAAAAGAGTGGGAGAATTTTTGAACCCTTTGGGCAATCTGGTCCAAGTCAGTTGACCTACCAGTCCAGTGTCCAGATCTCTCCATTCGAAGGCAAAAATAGATTGACTGGAATGATGTAACCTTAGACAAAAGAAAGCATCTTTTAAGTCTAAGACAGAGTACCATTTCCTGTCTGGTGGAAGTGAGCTGAGGAGGTTGTAAGGGTTGGGAACAGAACCCTCCTGTTAACTTCCCTCAGGTCTTGTACTGGTCTGTAGTCGTTAGTGCCAGACTTTGTAACTGGCAGCAACGGAGTGTTCCAGGGAGATTGACAAGGCACTAAAATACCTTGTTGTAAGAGTCTCTGAATATGGGGTCTAATTCCTTCTCTGGCCTCCTGGCTCATCGGGTATTGACGTACCCCTATGGGGGTGGCATTGGTCTTTAGCCCCACCACTATTGGTAGAACTCTCACTGCCATTCCCATACCTCCAGACTCTGCCCATGCCTTAGGAAATGCCATCAACCAACCGTTTATGTCAGGGTGCTTTTCCTGACTTGGAAACTCATGTAGTTGATATTCTTCTTCAAGCTTCAGGGCCAACACCATGGAGTTGGGAGTCTCCCATGTCACCTCTGGCTCAGATTGAGTAAATCTGACCTGAGCCTTCAATTTTGTTAGCAGGTCTCTCCCTAGCAAAGGCGTGGGACACTGAGGAATAACCAGGAAGGGATGAGTTACTTGTCCCCTCCCCAGATCTACAGTTCACAAGGTGGTCCACGGATATTTTTTCTGTCCAGTTGCCCCAATTACTATAGTCTTTTTATGTTTTAACTTCCCTAACGGTTGCTTTAATACAGAATGCTCAGCTCCTGTGTCTACTAGAAAATCCATAGGGGTCCGCTCCACAGTTAGGGTTACTCTAGGCTCGGGGAGGGGGTCCGAGCCCCATCTCCCCTAGTTATCTTCATCTTGGGCCAGTACCTTAGAGGCCTTCCCTTTCTTCTTTGGGCACTCCCTTGCCCAGTGTCCTTTCTCTTTGCAATAGGCACATTGGTCTTTATCCACCTCTGTCCTTCTTTATTCATTCTTGGTCTTCTGTTGTCCAGGTTCCCTATCTGTCTAGGTCCTGTCTTTTCCTTTTCCCTTATTACTGTGGCCAAGATTCTAGTCAAATTTCTTTCTTGTATACGATCCCTCCAGTCCTCTCTTTCCTTTGCCTCACCTCTCTCTCTCTCTCTCTCTTTCTCTCTCTCTCTCTCTTCTCTTCTCTTCTCTTCTCTTCTCTTCCTCTGTCTCTCGCTTATGAAACACTTTCTCTGCCTCTTTAACTAAATCCCTTACGGTATAATCCTGCAGCCCTTCTAACCACTGTAACTTTCTCTTTATGTCTGGCGCTGACTATCCTATAAAGGCCATAGCCACTGCAGCTTGTTGACCCTCAGAGGTAGGGTCAAAGGGAGTATAACGTCTGTAAGCCTCCATTAAACACTCAAGAAACACAGCCGGTGGTTCAACAGGCCCCTGAAGAACCTCTCTTACCTTTGCCAAATTTGTGGGGCATCTAACAGCCCCTTTGAGAGCTTCCACGAGAGCCCGGTGGTAGACGGTCAGCCGCTCCCTACCTGCCGCTGTGTTGTAGTCCCAATAAGACTGGTTGAGGGGAAACCCAGCATCTATTTCATTCGGGAGATTAGTTCGTGCTCCATTTGTCCCAGGGACGTTCTTCTGGGCCTCCAACAGGATCCTCTCTTTTTCTTCAGTAGTGAAGAAGACCTGCAAAAGCTGCTGAATATCATCCCATGTGGATTGGTGGGAAAACATCAAGGACTCTACTAATCCTGTCAGGCTAGCCGGATTTTCTGAAAAGGAAGGGTGATTAGTTTTCCAATTATAAAGGTCTGTAGAGGAAAATGGCCAATACTGGAGGGGTTGAAAGTTGGGTGGGTCCACCGGTGGCCCATAAATGCGCAGCGGCAGCGCCACTGTCGAATCTGGTCCTCCGGGACCCTGTGCTGGACTCTGAGCACACTGGCTTCGGGTGCCTGCTGCAGGCCCCCCTTCTGTGCCGCTGCCGGCTCTCAGATTAGGCATCTGAGGCAGCGGGTAAGGGGGTGGTGGAGGGCTCGGTCACTCTGGGGACTCCTCCATCTTGGGGTAGATTTTAGGAGGAGTTGAAGATTGTTTTTCGGGCAAACTCTCAGGCTTTGTAGCTTCTGGTTTTGGTCCGTGCTCTGCCACTCCTCAGAGAGCCAGGGCTCGGGAGCCTGGCTTCCATTTGTGCACCTAGGGCTTGACCCAATGTCGGGGGTTCTGAACCAAATCTTGCCAGACAGTAATGTATGGTTGTTGATCAGGATGAGATCTCGGTTCCTCCTGAAAGACAATAGCTTTAACTTCAGAAAAGTTAATCAAGTCAAAGATGCCTTCTGGTGGCCAGCCAACATCAAATGTCCACCAGTCCGAGGAGCAAAAAGTCTGCCACCGTCCTTTCTTAATCTCAGCTGCCAAACCGTGTGCCCTGTTCCTACCCTCAGTCTACTGATCTAAAGTCAAACTCAAAGGAGTCATCACAGTCTGTCCCATCGTCAGAGTCACAAGTAACACAAAACAGAAACCTTAGACACACAGACAAGAACTGACAGATATCTATCTTTACCAAGACAGACAGGACCACTCTGAAAATGCAGATGGCCAGGAGGGCGTACAGACTTCTCCAACCCAGGAGAACTGCAGAACTACCGTGTCCTCACCGGTACCCAGACAGGAATCTCCCAGGCGTCCCTGGAGTTCCACCAGACCTCCTGGAATGTCTCCCATGGCAGCACAATCGGTGAGCCCCTGGCACGTCTACCGCTCACACTTGCGTCTCTCCTCAGACACAAGCCTCCCTCTCAGCCCAAGATTGGAGTGACTGCAAAACCAGAACTCCAGAACTCACGAGCAAATACAGACCCAGAATAGCAAATAGAGACACAAAGTTTAGCCGGCACAAACACAAAGACACAGATATCTCACCTCTAAGTAGGTCTCTGGAGACTAGGGTGGTCGCCTATCCCAGACGAGCCCCCAAATGAAAGACCCCCGGAGCGGGGAGACCCACGCTCAAGTCTCGGGATGACGTGACCCCCCAAGAACTCACATGAGACCATCCTTGCTGTAATCACATGAGGTTTATTAATGGGAACCAGTGCACTGGGGTCGAGACTCGTATCCCACGCAGGGGCAGTGGAGTTCAACCCTGAGAGGCTGGGATAAATGGTATTTAAAGGGAAAAACCACAACCCAAGGGGGCAGGGGTGGTATCATCGGAAAATCACAAGAATACCAGTGAAAAATCACAAGGAGAAACTCCCTGTTTCTCAAGATTGTTCTCTAAGATTTTAATCTAACTTTATGGTCAGCTAGTACAGGTAGAGGGCAGGGTCTGGAATTTGAGGTATATAGAGCTTCTTAGGGGTGAGGTTGCATTTTTTAAACTTCTGACATTTTGGCTGTATTTTTTATTCTTTCAAAAGCAATCTACAGATTCAGTGCAACCTCCATTAAAACTCCAACTCAACTCTTAATAGAGGTAGAAAGAGCAACTTGCAAATTCATTTGGAATAACGAAATACCCAGGATAGCGAAAACTATCTATCCTCAACTTTTAAAGAACTTCTTGTTGAATCACCATCCCTGACTTTAAGCTGTATTACAGAGCAATTGTCATAAAACATGCATGGTATTGGTACAGAGACAGGCAGGTAAATCAATGGAATAGAGCTGAAGACCCAGAAATGAACCCACACACCTATGGTCACTTAATCTTTGACAAAGGCTAAAACCATCCAGTGGAAATAAGAAAGATTTTTTAACAAATAGTGCTGCTTCAACTGGAGGTCAGCATATTTAAGAATGCAAATAGATCCATTCATGTTCAACATCCTTAGTCATCAGGTAAATGCAACTCAAAACAATTCTGATATTCCACCTCATACCAGTCAGAATGGCTAAGATCAAAAACTCAGATGACAGCAGATGCTGTTGAGGATGTAGAGAAAGAGGAACACTCCTCCATTGTTGGTGGTATTCCAAGCTGGTACAACCACTCAGGAAATGAGTCTGGAGGCTTCTCAGAAAATTAGACATAGTACCACTGTACTTGGCATATACCCAAAATACAGTCCAATGTATAAAAAGTACACATGCTCAACTATGTTCATCGTAGCCTTATTTATAATAGACAAAAGCTGATAAGAACCCAGATGTCCTTCAGCAGAGAAATGGAGACAGAAAATGTGGTACATTTACACAATGGAGTACTATTCAGCTATTAAAAACACTGACTTTGTGAAATTCACAGGCAAATGGATGGAACTAAAAAATATCATCATTAGTGAGGTAACCCAGTCATTAAAGAACACACATTATATGCACACACCGATAAGTCAATATTAGCCCAAAAGCTCGGAATACCCAAGATACAATTTACAGACCATATGAAGCTGAAGAAGAAATAAGACCAAAATGTGGATGCTTCAGTCCTTCTTAGAAGGGGAACAAAATACTCACAGGAGGACATATGGAGACAATATGTGGGGCAGAATCTGAAAGAAAGTCTATCCAGTGACTGCCCTACCTTGAGACCCATCCTATGTGCAGCCACCAAATCAAGTCACTATTGCTGATGCCAAAAATTTCTTGATGGTCAGTAGCATGACATGGATGTCTCCTGAGACACTCTGCCACAGCCTTACTATACAGATGAGGATGTTTGCTGCTAACCCCCAGACTGAGCACAGGGGCCTCAATGGAAGAATTAGAGAAAGGACTGAAGGAGCTAAAGGGGTTTGCCACCCCATAGGAAGAACAACAATCAATGGACCCCACCAGAACTCTCAGAAACTAAACCACCAACCAAAGAGTACATATGGAGGGACCCATGGCTCCAGCTGCATATGTAACAGAGGATGGCCTTGTCTGGCATCAATAAGAGGCCCTGTGCCAGATGGATGCCTCATAGTAGGGGATTGCTAGGGTTGTGAGGCAGAAATATGTGGATAGATGGGTGAGCACCCTTGTAACAACTGTGGGAGAGGGTATCTGGAAGCTGCAAATTCGGTGTGTGGTGGAAGACGACAAATTGAGCACTGATTTGCTTGAAGAATAGACCACCAAATTCAAACAGCTTGAGTAGTGTTGACATTGCAATTGTCAGTAAGATCTGAAAGTCTGAGAGTATGTGGTTTCAAGTGTGTGAGAACCTGCTGAGACTCTGCAAAAAAGGAATATTTCACACTGTTTTTTTATGATGTCTAGATTTAGTTGTATTCTCAAAACTGTTACTTCCCATGTTGTCAACAATCTCTATTGTTTTACTATATCAAAAGAGATGTGAGCTGATATCCCGTTATGATTTAAATTACATTTTCTTAATGACTATTAGTAATTATAGATAATATAGGACATATCTGTTACTTTTATGTTATGCATGCATATTCTTTACAGATATTTGATTAAATATGTAGTTTATAACTATCTCTGGGTTGAGTTAATCCTTGGTTCATTATCTTGCTCTGCGTTGGTTGAACAGATGTTTTTAGTTTAGTACATTACCATTTTTCTATTTTTCAACTGCTTCTGCTTTGCTTTTGTATTATTTATAAAACAAAATAGACGTAGTCAAGGTAAGGACAAATGTGAGTAAACTCTTTTTTCATGTTCCTTCTAGGAACTCCATGGTTTCTTTCTTTCATTCGAAATTTTAATCTTTATTGAGTTAATTTTGTTTGTGATATGAGATAAACATTTATTTAATTGTTTTAGCCAGGAATTTTGATACCATACATTAAATTGACTATATATTTTCTCATTGTGAATTCTTGACACACCTTCAATTGTTATTTTATAAGCATTTTGATAGAATTTTTAATGTTTTTAATTTCTATTCTTCATTTTTCAGTAATCTCAGAAACATATGTTTATTAAGTTGCTTAAAACTGTATTTTGAAACCAGGGAATATGATGCTTCATTTGTTTCAATTCTAGAATTACTCTTGTTATTTGCAGGTGGTACATTTTAGTTTTATCTGTCAACTTTACAGAGCATACTATCCTTGGAAGAGAATTTCAATGGAGGAATTTTCTAGATTGGTCTAGTGAACAAATCCATGGAATGTTTAAGAGAAATGCAGGAATGAAATTAAGAGAACGAAAGATGGATGCTCTGTCTGCCACAGAGAGAAGAGCTGCAGAATTGAAGCATTCCAGTCCCTTTGGATACCATAAGATTGAATAAGTCCCATATGTTGGACTTTGAGCTACAGGATTTGAATTTTCATTACTGGATTTTGGTTTTCTTTTCTATGTTTTTATTCTTCTTTTGAAAAAAAGTATGTTTAAGTATTTTTTTTTTATTTTTACAAGAACAGTCAGTTACGAGACTTTGTATTTTTAATTTTTTTTCAAAGGCTATCATTACATTTTTAAACTTTGACCATATTTTAGGTTATCTTATTCATATAATAATTTTGGGAATAGGGTTGGGAAAGTATGGCTTAAAGTGGTGTGCCAACTTAATAAGAGGTTGTTGTGCTGGTTAGTTTAGCTGTGAACTTGAAATGATTTAGAATCACATGGGAAAAGAGTTTCAATGAAGAAATTTTCTGGATCAGATTGGCCTGTTCGTAATTTATGGCAGCCTATTTTTATTGTAAATTGTTGTAGGTTCTATGTGTATTTGAATATTGTTTTCCATTTTAAAAAAGTAATGAGAATTCATAAATAGTAAAACCCAGGGAAATTAATAAAAAAGAAGAAAATATCAAGTTTAACGTAAGGAAGAGGTTTTAGATGAAATAAGCAAATAATATAAAAAATTGAAAACTAACATGAAAAGAACATGCAAAAAATTCAAGACACAATCAAAAGAAAAAATCTTTTCATTATAGATATGGGTGAGGGAGAAGTATCCACAAGACAGAAAAGAAAGTCCTCGTGGAATAAAAGAGTTACAATACTAAGTATACAAAACAAGGAAAAAATATTGAAAGCTGCAAGAGAAAAACATAAATCACATATAAAGAAAAACCAAGCAGAATAACAGCTGATTTCTCAGGGGAAAAACTGAAATCCAGAAAAGCCTGGAGCAACTCACTCTAAGTTCTAAAACACTACACTTTTCCTCTAGACAGTAAAACTATCTACCACAATAACAGAAAAAAAAAACAGCCTAAACAAAATACATATTCACCACTGACACATGAAACAGTAAAGAGAATATTGATAACAATATTTTTGAACTGAATCAAGGAATGAGCACAGAAAAGGGACTCTAGAAAAACAAAACAGAGGTAGCTATGATTTAATGAAAAACAAAGTACAAGCTAATAGTACAAACCTGAAAAGAATAAGAAAAAATACATTAAAATGACTACTATCTATACATACCTTCCTACCACTTGTTCATAACTCTAAGTTTTAATAGCCTCGATTCTATAATCAAAACACCCAAGATAGTTCTATGAATTAAGAAATAAAATTTAATATTACAAATAAAATATTACAGTAACTGTACAAACTTAAGGAGGTTAAATAACTCATTACTGAATGGTAAGGATGTCATAGAAGAAATCAATTAAAATATGATAATACTCATGGAAGAAAATAAAAATGAAAACACAAATCTATAAATCCCTATGACACATTAAACAGCAGTTCTAAAAGAGAAATTACAGCTGTAAGTGCCTGTAGTAAAAGATCAGGGAAAGTACAAATAAAGGACTAAACTAGCTGGTGTTATGACAACTTGGGCCAAGCTGGAGTCATCGGAGAAGACGGAGCATAAAATGAGACAATTCCTCTATAAGACTGAGCTGTTGGCAACCCTGCAATTTCTCAATTAGTGATGGATGGGGTAGGGTCCACTGAACCACAGTAGTGTCACAGATGGGCAATATGAAAACAGGCTAAATAAGCTATGAAGAGAAATCAAAGTCAACACCCCAGCATGGCCTTTCTATTATCTCCCGTCCCCAGGTATCTGCTCTGAATTTTTTTTTTTTTTGATGTGGAAGTATAAGTCAAATACGTCTTTTCATCCCAGGTAGTTTTCCTAATAGTATTTCATCACAGCAGTAGTAACATTAACTATGTCAGTGATGTAATGATACAACTCAAGAATTTGGAAAAACAAGAACAAACCAAACCAAAACACAGCAACTAGCAATAAATAGTAAAAATCAAAGCATAATTAGTTAAATTGAAAGAAGAAGAACAAAATAATTAGTGAGTCAGAGAACTGATTTTGTTGGTTGGTTTGTTTTTTTGGTTTTGTTTTACAATAATAGCTCCAGACTCTTGGCCAAATAACCAAAAGAAAGAGATAACCCAAATTAACAGAACCAGAAAATAAACCAAGAAATAAAACAGATAACAAAAAATTTATTGTGATAGCAAGGGTGTCTATTGCTCTGAGACAATTTTTTTAATTTATCTTTTTCTCTGAAAAATGTATCCATTTCTTCTACTTTGTCATCAATAACCTGAGACTATCTTCCAACTTGTAGTCTGTTAGTGAGGTTTGTCTCTGTGGTTCCTGTTCGAATTCCTAGATTTTTTATTTTCTTATTCCATCAGTTATGTTTTCTTTATTGTTTCTATCTCTGCTTGCTTGTTTTTAACAGTTTTCTTCATTTTCTTCCACTTTTTGTTTGTATTTTCCTATGTGTCTTAAGGGATTTGTTCATTCCCTCTTTATAGGTTTCTATCATATTCTTACGTGCGGTTTAATGGTCTTTTTGTTTGTGTTTCACCTAAGCTGGAATACTCACGGTCTGTTGTCCTAGGGTTGTTGGGCTCTAGTAGAGATATTATCCTGGCTGTTACAAATTGTGTTTTTACACTTGTGTCTAGTGTCTAGGTTGTCTAGCTTTTAGGTTGGAAAGATTGTATTTTAGGTACTGATATTGTAATTGCATTAGTCTCTCTCTCTCTCTCTCTCTCTCTCTCTCTCTCTCTCTCTCTCCCTCTCTATCCTCAACTAATCATTCCATACCTTTACATTGCTCTCGAGAAGCAAGAGGTGTGACTATTGCTGTTAGCCTACCTGCTTCCCTGGACAGAATGCTTGTCTATTCTTAGTTACAACTGATACCTCAGTTCCATGTAGGCAGTATTAATAACACCCCCACTAAATCCAAGCATTCATTTTAGTGGTGGTGGTGTCTTTCAAATCAGAACTCTTGGATCAACCCTATCTGATTACAGCCACAAATTCGTGTGTGTGTGTGTGTGTGTGTGTGTGTGTGTGTGTGTTTATTCTTTGTGAGTTCCACATAATTTACCCCAGTCTTGCTTATATCCCTGTTTCCTAATATCCACCCTAGCTCTTGCAACCTCCTGCCCCAAATAACACGTGCACACAAACACATACACACACACACACACACACACACACACACACACACACACACACAAGCACACACACACACATCATACAAAATATCTCATCATGGAAGCTGTAGTATGTCACAGTGTGTTCCACACTATATCACTCTGTCAACACATTTTCACTGCAAATGAACATCTGTTTTGAAGTCTCTGGCTTTAGTTACACCATCAATATTAGATCGTCACTGTGACATGACCTCTTATTTTGTTGTTGCCCTGTGTCATGGAGATCTTGTAGTTTGTATCAGCAAGACTGGCCTTTTCATGTGTCCCAATCATTCACAGATGATACAAATTTTGAGGTTGACCAACAGAAAGATCTGGATCCTGGATGGTAGCTGTACTTGTCAGTTTGGCTCTCTCTTATCCATATGACCAGTGAGAGCTCTCCAGCACTAATTCCACTAAGGAGGCAGAGTCAGTTCTCCTGTTCTCATGCTCTAGGGGATGACACACCTACACCCATGCCTCCAGAGCCAATTTGACTATGCTACCCAGTCAATGGCAAGGGTCCACTCTCTCAAGTGCTGCAGATTTTGATGCTGGACTCTTGATCTCCTCTTCTCACACCCTCAGGGCTGGATCACCCATGCTTTTGCTATCAGGGCCAGCCCCACCTTTGATTTGCAGGAAAGGTGCAGGGTCTGATCTCCCAAATGCCTCTGCCAATGCAAGACATGGCCAGCTCATCTGTTCCCATGACCTGGGGAGGGGTAAGCTCTCTCGATTGCCTCCTATGGCAAGAGGGTAGAGAGTGCCTATCTCTGCCCATACATACTATCTAACCATAGAGAAATGGCAGGACCAACTCTCCTGTGACCTAGCCCTTGACGCTCATACACCTGTACCCCCATCACCAGGGTCACCTTTGCCATGATATCTAGGTGAGGGGTAGGCCCTGGATTTCTAAGTGCTGCAGCTGATAAGATACACATATAACTTCTCCATGCTCATGACACTATACGCAGCTTTCTTGATTGCAGAAGTTAGCTCTCCCATATTCTCACCCATGGAGTAGGCTCACCCACATACCGCCACTGGGGCCAGCTCTACTGTCCTGACTGGGCAAGACTCAGGCTCTCCTGAGTGCTGCCACTGATTACAGGTGATGAAAGCTATCCAAAGACCCAGAGCCAGTGAGGGGCAGGGCCAGTTCTACATAGTCCTTGAACATCAGCATGTTCCCCAGGAGCTGCTCTGATCAGGTACACCCTCATTTTCTCTAAAAATAATATAAGGCCAGACAATAATACCAAACCTGGCTAGTGCATAACCAAAGACCAACACATCTCCCTTAGCAAGTCAGACTGTGACGTCACCATTGCCCCAGTGGCAGGACTGACCACTCAAAATAAGCTATCCCCCTCACTCTTAGTCTTCAGTTCCAGCTTTCTTCATAATGCTGAAGCTGCTCCACTTCTTTTTCTCTTCTATCTGTCCACCAAATACTTTCACAGTGTGTTGGCTCCATGTGTCCAGTGGACCCTTTGGTGACACCTTCCATCTGAGCTGTGCGGTGTAGCAGTAAGAGGGCACCAACATTATGCATGTGCTATGCATTAGAGGGCGTATTGTCAAACTTGCACCACATAACATGTCAAAAAACAGATCTCTGTCTGTCTTTCTCCTCTCCTGCTGCATTGGCTTGATTTGATCTGATTTGATTTGACTTGACTTGTTAGGATAAACAAAGGACTGCCATCTGATCTGTCCTTGGCTGATAGAAAAACAACTAGCAAGGTGTCACACTGCCAGGGTGCCACAACCTTCCTTAATTCAAAACACCATATAAGTAGTCAGGGTAGTATCTCTACTCAATTTCAATATAGTATGGAAATATTAACCAGAGCAATATGGCAAGAGAAACTAAAGGGGTACAAATAAGAAAATACGTCAGATTGCCTCATTTATTATATATAAAAGAGTCAACATTTCCATCAGAAAACTTGTAAAATCACAAATCTCAAAAATGTGACATAGTACTAAATAATCTTACACAAATCAGTAGCCATTTATATACCAACAGAAACTCCTGCATAATGTGATTATGAATATATCCCTGTTATAATAGCATCAAAGACAATAAAGTGTGCTATAATAAACCTAGCCAAGAATGTGTAGGAACTATTCAATAAAAACTTTAAATCTCTGAAAAAAGATACTCAAAGAAAAAACACTAGAAAATGGAAAGTTATTTTAGGTTTGTAGATCAGTGAAAATGTAAATAGTACTAAAAGCAATTCACAAATTTAGGGAAGTCCCAATCAAAATACCTGCAACACTCTTCACAGCATTTAAATAAATGGATAGGACATATAGGGACACACATGAAATTCAGATCCATAAAAACAGAGACACTATTGTCACTGAAGCTAGGTGGCTGACAAGACTAAAGACTAACCTAATCAAGGAGGTCTGAGGTTGGCACTTGAAGACATCATCATAAACCTTCAAACATACACACATATAAAACACATGCACCCACACACAGGCAAAACATGCGTACACATACTACATATACATGTACGCATGTCAAAATAAAGATATAAAAGGAATACTATGAAATTTTCTATGAATAAATTTGGCTTTAAAAGGCAATTTTATTTTTAATAATACAGACTATGCATCTACTTCAAAAGAATAATCTGACCAGTCTTATAACTATTAGGTTTAATTGTTTGCATCCCCTACACCCTCATGGTGGAAAGAAAAGACAATTGACCTACATTCTGCCCTCTAACCTTCATTACTGTCTTTGGGCATTGTTAGTAAGCACTAATACTCACTAACCTATCTAAACGCCCTCACATCTTATTCTAAGATACTTTTAAATTCAAGAATGCCAGAAATCCATCATGTGAACATAAGCTTGTACGAGCAAGCTTCTCATCTGCTATATGGAAATGCATATTAAAATTTCACATTCATAGGAGTTACATTTTAACTTAATTGTATTTACATATTGTAATATGAAGTATATTACATATTATATAGCATGTAATATATTGTAATGTATGACAGACTACACTATATCCTTTTTTTACTTTGTTTGGGGTTTTTGTTCAGCAGAGAAAATTAATTAAAGAAAAGGTTGTGTTGTGTGTTTTCCCTTAGTGTGTATCTATAAATTATACTTGCATATATAATTATGGCAACAGACTATAATTTGTAATTTTAACAGTAAAATTTATTTATGGTTTCCTTTAAAATCTCCAGGAAGTAACACAACTAAAACTGGAATGTCTTGTATTCACAATGGATTTACCCATAAATACAATTTCTATATCTACTTCAAGGATTTTCTACAATTCTAAAATTTCATTCTCTTATTTCTCTTATTTTTGTGTTTATATGACCCCATGCATTGAAGTCTTGATATTTAAGGTTTATTTATTCCTGTATTAAAAATTAGGAATTTAAAGAGGTAAATAGGTCATAAAATTAGAGTCTCATGAATGATACTATTCTACTTATGAAACAATTGCAAGGGAGTTTGTTTGCTGTTTTTACTATGCAAAGACAGAAAGTACTATGAGGAACTGAGATACCAGCAGACATTTAATTTGAAAATGATTTGATACTGGGTTTCACAAGCCCTGCATCTATGGAAATGGAATGTTTATTGTTGATAAGCTACCAAACTTATGGTGGTTTATTTTAAGATGCTGAAAGACTAAAATATTTATACAGCCTGTGTATTGGCTGGTTTTATGTGTCAACTTGACACAAGCTTAAGTTATCACAGAGAAAGGAGTCTCAGTTAAGGAAATGCCTCAATGAGACTCAGCTGTAAGGCATTTTCTCATCTAGTGATCAAAGGGGAAGGACCCAGTCCATTGAGTGTGGTGCCATCCCCGGGCTGGTATTCTTGGTTTCTTTAAGGGAGCAAGCTGAGCAAGCCAGGGAAGCAAGCCAGTAAGGAACATCTCTCTATGGCCTCTGCATCAGCTCCTGTTTCCTGACCTGTGTGAGTTCCAGTCCTGACTTCCATTGGTGATGAACATCAATGTGGAAGTGTAAGCTGAATTAAACCTTTTCTTCCCCAACTTGCTTCTTGGTCATGATGTTTGTGCAGGAATAGAAACCCTGACTAAGGCAGCCTGTTAGAAAAAGAAACAAAATTTACAAATGCTGGTATTTCTATAAAATGGGATTTCCCTTTCAGTAATAAAATACACAAATGTCTGTAGAGGATTCTTTTTTTTTTTTGATGTAATAAACAAGAGGTGTATTTGAGGAACCAGAGCCGTGGGGACGACACGTATCTCACACAAGAGACAGAGGAGCCGACCACGAGCCCAATTAGGGGAAGGTATTTATAGGAAAAATTACTTAGGCAGTTGGCAACAGTCACACAAAGCAATTTCATTGGTTTGTAACTTGGGCTCAGTTCAACTCTAGGCCACCCTGCTTCTGGCAGGTGCACAGGCAAGCTGACCCTAGTTCTTGCTTTTCTCAGGACAGTTGAGTCAGGCCTTATCGAGGCCAGATGGTTTGTGGTGGCTGTAGCCAGGCTACATCCCCAAAACATGTTATGTTATTCTTTTGTGAGGTGCACTTGTCCTCATAGCAGGGTCAGTGGGGGCTAGTTTAAAATCTTTATTCTTTCAAGTCCAAGGTGATAGCTAAGGGTTCTTCTGAGAATGATGTATGTGTTCTAAATGACTTTCTGGATACACTAAAAACATTTCAGTTGCACACTGTAAATATGTAGATTGTATATAAATTATATATGGATAAAAAGCAGTTCTGCCTGGCCTTAAAAGACGTGGGCATCTTCTGTACCCCTGCTTCCATACACACTGCACCTCCCCACTGTTGCAGCCACACTGGTTTTCATTTGATGAGGTTTTAGAAGTCGTGGGATGTGTACTGCAGAATCTCCCAAGAATATAGATAAGTGGTAGATAAGTCTAAAGGCACACAATATATTAAGGCCTTGACATAACATATAAGTCATTGTTTGACTCTTTGTTTAGGATAATACTTTTTCTAGTTAACTTTAATTGTCTACTTGACATAGCCTAAAGTTATCCAA
The DNA here is from genome assembly GCF_021556685.1 of Rattus norvegicus. Lineage (NCBI taxonomy): Eukaryota > Metazoa > Chordata > Mammalia > Rodentia > Muridae > Rattus > Rattus norvegicus. The sequence continues at coordinate 51,939,373 of NC_141554.1, read as the reverse complement.
GAGGAAAGCCTCAATCGAGGTATTGCCTCGATCACTAAATCACACTGTGGGAGAAATCTTAATATTCCTACTCTTGTGATAAAACATGCTGGGGGAGAAAGAGTTTGTTTCATCTTTAAAGTGTCAGGTCATACTCCATCGAGTCAGGGCAGGAACGAAAGCAGAAGTCACAAAGGAAGACTGCTTACTGGCTTTGCTCCCCATGGCTTCCCCAGCTGGCTTTCTTATAAAACCCAGGGCCACCTGCCCAGGAATGGCACTGCCCACAGGTGAACCTTCCCACACTAATCATTAATTATCCCCATATTAATCAAGAAAATGTTCTCCAAAACTTGCCCACAACCAATATGATAGAGGCATTTTCTCATTTGAGGTTCCACTTAAAAAAAAAGAACAGGAAGAGGAAGAAGAGGGAGATTGTCTTGATTATTCATTGATACAGGAGAGCTGGGAGCATTGTGGGCATGACTATCTCATGGCCTGTTTAGGTGATTCTGGGCTATATAAGAACACTGACTAAGCATAAGACTATGACTGAGCTAGCAAGAAAACCAAGCCAGCAAACAGTGTTCCTCCATGGTTTCTACTCCTCAAGATCCTACCTAATTCCTGTCCCAACTTCTCTCAATGATGGACTGAGGCATAACTCTTTCTTCCATAAGTTGCTTTGAGTCATGGTTATGTTTGTGACAAAAACAGAATCAAACTAGAGCAATGCTTGACATCTAAACTTTTCCTTTGATCCTCCTTGGCCCAGAATGAAAAGGAACTAAATGCCATGCCATAATTAAGAAACAGCAATTAGAATTCATTGAAATGTATAGCTAGATATGGGATGCAGCTCACATGGGACTCATTTCGAATGCACAAAGCCCTGGGTTCAATCCCCAGAACCACACAAAGACGGTGTGGTAATGTATGCCTATGATCCCAACACTCAGGAGGTAGAGTCTGGGAATCAGAAGTTCAAGGTCATTCATTATAGCAAGTCATAGGCCACCTGAGATACATGAGTCCCTGTTTCAAAGAAAAAAGTGTATATGCATGCATGTACACAAATACACACATATAATTCATATAAGTATTCAAATGTAGGGGTTTGAATAGATATGGCCCCATACCTAGACTCCTGTGTTTGAAAGCTTGGCCTGTGGGGAATGGCACTATTAGGAGGTATGGCCCAGTTGGAGTAGATGTGGCCAAATTGGAGGGAATGTGTCACTGTGAGTGTGAGTTTTGAGGTCTTCTATGCTCAAGCTTCATCCAGTGTAGAAGCCAGTCTCTTCCTTGCAGCCTTCAGATCAAGATGTAAAACACTCAGCTCCATCTCCAACACCATGCTTGCCTATATTCTACCATGCTTTCCACCATGACAATAATGTACTAAATCTGTGAACCTGTACACCAGCCCCAATTAACTGCTTCCCTTTGTAAGAGTTGCCTTGGTCATGGTATCTCTTCACAGCAATGACATCCTAACTGAACCACCAAAGTTAATTTGCTACCTCTCTTTTTTTTTCCTTTATTTTCCTTTTTTCTTTATTAACTTGAGTATTTCTTATTTACATTTTGATTGTTATTCCCTTTCCTGGTTTCCAGGCCAACATCCCCTTAACCCCTCCCCCTCCCTTTCTATATGGGTGTTCCCTCCCCATCCTCCTCCCACACAAACACGTTCACTGGGGGTTCAGTCTTAACAGGACAAGGGCTTCCTCTTCCACTGATGCTCTTACTAGACTATTCATTGTACCTATGAGTGTGGAGCGCAGCAGGGTCAGTCCATGTATAGTCTTTGGGTAGTGGCTTAGTCCCTGGAAGCTCTGGTTGGTTGGCATTGTTGTTCATATGGGGTCTCAAGCCCCTTCAAGCTCTTCCAGTCCAGTCTCTGATTCCTTCAAGAGGGGGCCCGTTCTCAGTTCAGGGGTTTGCTGCTGACATTCGCCTTTGTATTTGCTGTATTCTGGCTGTGTCTCTCAGGAGAGATATACACCCGGTTCCTGTCAACCTACACTTCTTTGCTTCATTCATCTTATGTAATTGGGTGACTGTATATGTATGGGTCACACGTGGGGCAGGCTCTGAATGGGTGTTCCTTCGGCCTCTGTTTTAATCTTTGTCTCCCTATTCCCTGCCAAGGGTATACTTGTTCCCCTTTTAAAGAAGGAGTGAAGCATTCACATTTTGACCATCCGTCTTGAGTTTCATGTGTTCTGTGCATCAAGGCTAATTCAAGCATTTGGACAAATAGCCACTTATCAATGAGTGCATACCATGTGTGTTTTTCTGTGATTGGTTTACCTTACGCAGGATGATATTTTCCAGTTCCCTCCATTTGGCTATGAATATCATAAGTCATTGTTTTTGATAGCTGAGTAATATTCCATTGTGTAGATGTACCACATTTTCTGTATCGATTCCTCTATTGAAGGGCATCTGGGTTCTTCCCAGCTTCTGGCTATTATAAATAAGGCTGCTATGAACATAGTGGAGCACGTGTCTTTTTTATATGTTGGGGCATATTGTGGGTATATGCCCAAGAGAGGTATAGCTGGGTCTTCAGTAAGTTCAATGTCCAATTTTGTGAGGAACCTCCAGACAGATATCCAGAATGGTGGTACCAATCTTCAATCCCATCAACAATGGAGGAGTGTTCATCTTTTTCCACATCCTCGCCAGCATTTGCTGTCACCTGAGGTTTTTTTTTTTTTTCTTTTTTTCCCGGAGCTGGGGACCTAATGCAGGGCCTCTTGCTCCCTAGGTAAGCGCTCTACCACTGAGCTAAATCCCCAACCCTATCACCTGAGTTTTTGATCTTAGCCATTCTCACTGGTGTGAGGTGAAATCTCAGGGTTGTTTTGATTTGCATTTCCCTTATGACTAAAGATGTTGAACATTTCTTTAAGTGTTTCTCAACCATTCAGCATTCCTCAGCTGTGAACTCTTTGTTTAACTCTGAACCCCATTTTTAAATAGGGTTATTTGTCTCCTTGCAGTCTAACTTCTTGAGTTCTTTGTATATTTTGGATTTAAGCCCTCAGTTGTAGGACTGGTAAAGATCTTTTTCAAATCTGTGAGTTGTCCTTTTGTAACATAACAATAACAGTGTCCTTTGCCTTACAGAAGCTTTGCAGTTTTATGAAATCCCATTTGTCGATTCTTGACTTTAGAGCATAAGCTATTGATGTTTTGTTCAGGATATTTTCTCCAGTGTCCATGTGTTCCACATTCTTTTCCACTTTTTCTTCTATTAGTTTGAGTGTATCTGGTTTGATGTTGAGGTCCTTCATCCGCTTGGACTTAAGCTATGTACAGGGTGATAAGCAGGATCGATCTGCATTCTTCTATATGCTGACCTCCAGTTGAACCAGCACCATTTGTTGAAAATGCTATCTTTTTTCCATTGGAGGATTTTGGCTCCTTTGTCAAATATCAAGTGATCATAGGTGTATGGGTTCATTTCTGGGTCTTCAATTCTATTCCATTGGTCTATCTGTCTGTCTCTGTACCAATACCATTCAGTTGTTATCACTATTGCTCTGCAATACTGCTTAAGTTCAGGGAAAGTGATTCCCCCTGAAGTCCTTTTATTGTTGAGGATAGCTTTAGATATCCTGGGCTTTTTGTTATTCCAAATGAATTTGCAAATTGTTCTATCTAACTCTCTGAAGAAGTGGATTGGAAGTTTGATGGGGATTGCATTGAATCTATAGATCGCTTTTGGTAAAATGGCCATTTTTACTATATTAATCCTGCCATTCCATGAGCATGGGAGATCTTTCCATCTTCTGAGATCTTCTTCAATTTCTTTCTTCAGAATCTTGAAGTTATCATATAGATCTTTCACTTGCTTGGTTAAAGTCTCACCGAATTATTTTATATTATTTGGGACTTTTATGAAGGGTGTCCTTTCCCTAATTTCTTTCTTGGCTTGTTTCTCTTTTGTGTAGAGGAAGGCTACTGATTTATTTGAGTTAACTTTATACCCTGCCCCTTTGTTGAAGATGTTTATCAGGTTTATTAGTTCTCTGGTGGAACTTTTGGGATCACTTAAATATACTATCATATCATGTGCAAATAGTGATATTTTGACTTCTTTTCCTATCTGTATCACTCTGAACTCCTTTTGTTGTCTGATTACTAGAACTTCAAGGACTACACTGAATAAGTAGGGAGAGAGTGGGCAGCCTTGTCTAGTACCTGATTTTAGTGGGATCGCTTCAAGTTTTTCTAGATTTAGTTTAATATTAGCTACTGGTTTGCTGTATACGGCTTTTACTATGTTTAGGTATGGGCCTTGGATTCCTGTTCATTCCAGGACTTTTATCATGAAGGAGTGTTGAATTTTGTCAAATGCTTTCTCAGCATGTAATGAAAGGATCATGTGGTTTTTTTCTTTCAATTTGTTTATATAGTGGATTACCTTGATGGTATTCCATATGTTAAACCATGCCTGCATGCTTGGAATGAAGACTACTTGATCATGATGGATGATTGTTTTGATGAGCTCTTGGATTCGTTTTGCAAGAATTTTATTGAATATTTTTGCGTTTATATTCATAAAGGAAATTGGTCTAAAGTTCTCTTTCTTTTTTGGGTCTTTGTGTGGTTTAGGTATAAGAGTAATTGTGGCTTCATAGAAGGAATTCTGTAGCACTCCATCTGTTTCAATTTTGGGGAATAGTTTGGATAGTATGGATATGAGTTGTTCTATAAATGTCTGACAGAATTCTGCACTGAACCCATCTGGACCTGGGCCTATTTGTGTTGGGAGACCTTTAATGACTGCTTCTATTTCTTTAGGAGTTATGGGGTTGTTTAAAAGGTTTATTTCTTCCTGATTTAATTTTGTTAGTTGGTATCTGTCTAGGAAATTGTCCATTTCCTGCAGATTTTCAAGTTTTGTTAAATATAGGCTTTTGTAGTAGGATCTGATAATTTTTTTTAATTTCCTCTGACTGTGTTTTTATGACTCCCTTTTCATTTCCTATTTCGTTAATTTGGACACACTCTCTGTGTCCTCTCATAAGTCTCACTAAGGGTTTATCTATCTTGTTGATTTTCTCAAAGAACCAAAATTTTGGTTCTGTTTTTTCTATGGTCCTTTTTGTTTCTACTTGGTTGATTTCAGCTCTGAGTTTGATTATTTCCTGCCTTCTACTCCTCCTGGGTGTATTTGTTTCTTTTTGTTCTAGAGCTTTTAGGTGTGCTGTCAAGCTGCTGATATATGCTCTCTCCTGTTTCTTTCTGCAGGCACTCAGAGCTATGAGTTTTCCTCTTAGCACAGCTTTCATTGTGTCCCAAAAGTATGTTGGATCTTCATTTTCAATAAATTTTAAGAAGTCTTTAATTTCTTTCTTTATTTCTTCCTTGACCAGGTTATCATTGAGTAGAGCATTGTTCAACTTCCATGTATATGTGGGTGTTTTTCCCTTATTGATACTGAAGACCAGCTTTAGCCCGTGGTGGTCTGATAGAACGCATGGGTTTATTTCTATCTTTCTGTATCTGTTGAGGCCTGGTTTATGACCAATTATATGGTCAATTTTGGAGAAAGTACCATGAGGTGGTGAGAAGAAGGTATATCCTTTTGTTTAAGATAGAATGTTCTATAAATATCTGTTAAGTCCATGTGGTTCATGACTTCTCTTAGTCTGTCTATGTCTCTCTTTAATTTCTGTTCCATGGTCTGTCCATTGATGAGAGTGGGGTATTGAAATCTCTTACTATTATTGTGTGAGGTACAATGTGTCTTTTGAGCTTTAGTAAGGTTTCTTTTATGTATGTAGATAACCTTGTATTTTTAGCATAGATATTTAGGATTGAGAGTTCATCTTGATGGATTTTTCCTATGATGCATATGAAGTGTCCTTCCTTATATATTTTTTTGAAGACTTTTGGTTGAAAATCGATTTTATTCGATATTAGAATGGCTACTCCAGCTTGCTTCTTCAGACCATTTTCGTGGAAAGTTGTTTTGCAGCCTTTCACTCAGAAGTAGTTTCTGTCTTTGTCTTTGAGGTGTGTTTCTTTTCTTTTTTTTTTTTTTTATTAACTTGAGTATTTCTTATATACATTTCGAGTGTTATTCCCTTTCCCGGTTTCTGGGCAAACATCCCCCTCCCATCTCCACTTCCTTATGGGTGTTCCCCACCCAACCCTCCCCCCATTGCCGCCCTCCCCTCATAGACTAGTTCACTGGGGGTTCAGTCTTAGCAGGACCCAGGGCTTCCCCTTCCACTGGTGCTCTTACTAGGATATTCATTGCTACCTGTGGGGTCAGAGTCCAGGGTCAGTCCATGTATAGTCTTTAGGTAGTGGCTTAGTCCCTGGAAGCTCTGGTTGCTTGGCATTGTTGTACTTTTGGGGTCTCGAGCCCCTTCAAGCTCTTCCAGTTCTTTCTCTGATTCCTTCAATAGGGGACCTATTCTCAGTTCAGTGGTTTGCTGCTGGCATTCGCCTCTGTATTTGCTGTATTCTGGCTGTGTCTCTCAGGAGCGATCTACATCCGGCTCCTGTCGGTCTGCACTTCTTTGCTTCATCCATCTTGTCTAATTGGGTGGCTGTATATGTATGGGCCACATGTGGGGCAGGCTCTGAATGGGTGTTCCTTCAGTCTCTGTTTTAATCTTTGCCTCTCCCTTCCCTGCCAGGGGTATTCTTTTTCCTCATTTAAAGAAGGAGTGAAGCATTCACATTTTGATCATCCGTCTTGAGTTTCCTTTGTTCTAGGGATCTAGGGTAATTCAAGCATTTGGGCTAATAGCCACTTATCAATGAGTGCATACCATGTATGTCTTTCTGTGATTGGGTTAGCTCACTCAGGATGATGTTTTCCAGTTCCAACCATTTGCCTACGAATTTCATAAACTCGTTTTTTTTTTTGATAGCTGAGTAATATTCCATTGTGTAGATGTACCACATTTTCTGAATCCATTCCTCTGTTGAAGGGCATCTGGGTTCTTTCCAGTTTCTGGCTATTATAAATAAGGCTGCAATGAACATAGTGGAGCACGTGTCTCTTTTATATGTTGAGGCATCTTTTGGGTATATGCCCAAGACAGGTATAGCTGGATCCTCAGGCAGTTCAATGTCCAATTTTCTGAGGAACCTCCAGACTGATTTCCAGAATGGTTTTACCAGTCTGCAATCCCACCAACAATGGAGGAGTGTTCCTCTTTCTCCACATCCTCGCCAGCATCTGCTGTCACCTGAGTTTTTGATCTTAGCCATTCTCACTGGTGTGAGGTGAAATCTCAGGGTTGTTTTGATTTGCATTTCCCTTATGACTAAAGATGTTGAATATTGCTTTAGGTGTTTCTCAGCCATTCGGCATTCCTCAGCTGTGAATTCTTTGTTTAGCTCTGAACCCCATTTTTTAATAGGGATATTTGTTTCACTGCGGTCTAACTTCTTGAGTTCTTTGTATATTTTGGATATAAGGCCTCTATCTGTTGTAGGATTGGTAAAGATCTTTTCCCAATCTGTTGGTTGCCGTTTTGTCCTAACCACAGTGTCCTTTGCCTTACAGAAGCTTTGCAGTTTTATGAGATCCCATTTGTCGATTCTTGATCTTAGAGCATAAGCCATTGGTGTTTTGTTCAGGAAATTTTTTCCAGTGCCTATGTGTTCCAGATACTTCCCTAGTTTTTCTTCTATTAGTTTGAGTGTGTCTGGTTTGATGTGGAGGTCCTTGATCCACTTGGACTTAAGCTTTGTACAGGGTGATAAGCATGGATCGATCTGCATTCTTCTACATGTTGCCCTCCAGTTGAACCAGCACCGTTTGCTGAAAATGCTATCTTTTTTCCATTGGATGGCTTTGGCTCCTTTGTCAAAAATCAAGTGACTATAGGTGTGTGGGTTCATTTCTGGGTCTTCAAGTCTATTCCATTGGTCTATCTGTCTGTCTCTGTACCAATACCATGCAGTTTTTATCACTATTGCTCTGTAATACTGCTTGAGTTCAGGGATAGTGATTCCCCCTGAATTCCTTTTATTGTTGAGGATAGCTTTAGCTATCCTGGGTTTTTTGTTATTCCAGATGAATTTGCAAATTGTTCTGTCTAACTCTTTGAAGAATTGGATTGGTATTTTGATGGGGATTGCATTGAATCTGTAGATTGCTTTTGGTAAAATGGCCATTTTTACTATATTAATCCTGCCAATCCATGAGCATGGGAGATCTTTCCATCTTCTGAGGTCTTCTTCAATTTCTTTGCTCAGTGTCTTGAAGTTCTTATTGTACAGATCTTTTACTTGCTTGGTTAAAGTCACACCGAGGTACTTTATATTATTTGGGTCTATTATGAAGGGTGTCGTTTCCCTAATTTCTTTCTCGGCTTGTTTCTCTTTTGTATAGAGGAAGGCAACTGATTTATTTGAGTTAATTTTATACCCAGCCACTTTGCTGAAGTTGTTTATCAGCTTTAGTAGTTCTCTGGTGGAACTTTTGGGATCACTTAAATATACTATCATGTCATCTGCAAATAGTGATATTTTGACCTCTTCTTTTCCAATCTTTATCCCCTTGATCTCCTTTTGTTGTCTGATTGCTCTGGCTAGAACTTCAAGAACTATATTGAATAAGTAGGGAGAGAGTGGGCAGCCTTGTCTAGTCCCTGATTTTAGTGGGATTGCTTCAAGTTTCTCTCCATTTAGTTTAATGTTAGCAACTGGTTTGCTGTATATGGCTTTTACTATGTTTAGGTATGGGCCTTGAATTCCTATTCTTTCCAGGACTTTTATCATGAAGGGGTGTTGAATTTTGTCAAATGCTTTCTCAGCATCTAATGAAATGATCATGTGGTTTTGTTCTTTCAGTTTGTTTATATAATGGATCACGTTGATGGTTTTCCATATATTAAACCATCCCTGCATGCCTGGGATGAAGCCTACTTGATCATTCTGGATGATTGTTTTGATGTGCTCTTGAATTCGGTTTGCCAGAATTTTATTGAGTATTTTTGCGTCGATATTCATAAGGGAAATTGGTCTGAAGTTCTCTTTCTTTGTTGTGTCTTTGTGTGGTTTAGGTATAAGAGTAATTGTGGCTTCGTAGAAGGAATTCGGTAGGGCTCCATCTGTTTCAATTTTGTGGAATAGTTTGGATAATATTGGTACGAGGTCTTCTATGAAGGTTTGATAGAATTCTGCACTAAACCCGTCTGGACCTGGGCTCTTTTTGGTTGGGAGACCTTTAATGACTGCTTCTATTTCCTTAGGAGTTATGGGGTTGTTTAACTGGTTTATCTGTTCCTGATTTAACTTCGATAACTGGTATCTGTCTAGGAAATTGTCCATTTCCTGAAGATTTTCAATTTTTGTTGAATATAGGTTTTTATAGTAAGATCTGATGATTTTTTGAATTTCCTCTGAATCTGTAGTTATGTCTCCCTTTTCATTTCTGATTTTGTTAATTTGGACGCACTCTCTGTGTCCTCTCATTACTCTGGCTAAGGGTTTATCTATCTTGTTGATTTTCTCAAAGAACCAACTTTTGGTTCTGTTGATTCTTTCTATGGTCCTTTTTGTTTCTACTTGGTTGATTTCAGCTCTGAGTTTGATTATTTCCTGCCTTCTACTCCTCCTGGGTGTATTTGCTTTTTTTTTTTTTATTAACTTGTGTATTTCTTATATACATTTCGAGTGTTATTCCCTTTCCCGGTTTCTGGGCAAACATCCCCCTCCCATCTCCACTTCCTTATGGGTGTTCCCCACCCAACCCTCCCCCCCATTGCCGCCCTCCCCTCATAGACTAGTTCACTGGGGGTTCAGTCTTAGCAGGACCCAGGGCTTCCCCTTCCACTGGTGCTCTTACTAGGATATTCATTGCTACCTGTGGGGTCAGAGTCCAGGGTCAGTCCATGTATAGTCTTTAGGTAGTGGCTTAGTCCCTGGAAGCTCTGGTTGCTTGGCATTGTTGTACTTTTGGGGTCTCGAGCCCCTTCAAGCTCTTCCAGTTCTTTCTCTGATTCCTTCAATAGGGGACCTATTCTCAGTTCAGTGGTTTGCTGCTGGCATTCGCCTCTGTATTTGCTGTATTCTGGCTGTGTCTCTCAGGAGCGATCTACATCCGGCTCCTGTCGGTCTGCACTTCTTTGCTTCATCCATCTTGTCTAATTGGGTGGCTGTATATGTATGGGCCACATGTGGGGCAGGCTCTGAATGGGTGTTCCTTCAGTCTCTGTTTTAATCTTTGCCTCTCCCTTCCCTGCCAGGGGTATTCTTTTTCCTCATTTAAAGAAGGAGTGAAGCATTCACATTTTGATCATCCGTCTTGAGTTTCCTTTGTTCTAGGGATCTAGGGTAATTCAAGCATTTGGGCTAATAGCCACTTATCAATGAGTGCATACCATGTATGTCTTTCTGTGATTGGGTTAGCTCACTCAGGATGATATATTCCAGTTCCAACCATTTGCCTACGAATTTCATAAACTCGTTGTTTTTGATAGCTGAGTAATATTCCATTGTGTAGATGTACCACATTTTCTGTATCCATTCCTCTGTTGAAGTGCATCTGGGTTCTTTTCATTTTCTGGCTATTATAAATAAGGCTGCGATGAACATAGTGGAGCACGTGTCTCTTTTATATGTTGAGGCATCTTTTGGGTATATGCCCAAGAGAGGTATATCTGGATCCTCAGGCAGTTCAATGTCCAATTTTCTGAGGTCTCCCAACCAAAATGAGCCCAGGTCCAGACGGGTTTAGTGCAGAATTTTATCAAACCTTCATAGAAGACCTCATACCAATATTTTCCAAACTATTCCACAAAATTGAAACAGATGGAGTATTTGCTTCTTTTTGTACTAGAGCTTTTAGGTGTGCTGTCAAGCTGCTGACATATGCTCTTTCCTGTTTCTTTCTGCAGGCACTCAGCGCTATGAGTTTTCCTCTTAGCACAGCTTTCATTGTGTCCCATAAGTTTGGGTATGTTGTACCTTCATTTTCATTAAATTCTAAAAAGTTTTTAATTTCTTTCTTTATTTCTTCCTTGACCAGGTTATCATTGAGTAGAGCATTGTTCAATTTCCACGTATATGTGGGCATTCTTCCCTTATTGTTATTGAAGACCAGTTTTAGGCCGTGGTGGTCCGATAGCACGCATGAGATTATTTCTATCTTTCTGTACCTGTTGAGGCCCGTTTTTTGACCAATTATATGGTCAATTTTGGAGAAAGTAGCATGAGGAGCTGAGAAGAAGGTATATCCTTTTGCTTTAGGATAGAATGTTCTATAAATATCCGTTAAGTCCATTTGGCTCATGACTTCTCTTAGTCTGTCGACATCACTGTTTAATTTCTGTTTCCATGATCTGTCCATTGATGAGAGTGGGGTGTTGAAATATCCCACTATTATTGTGTGAGGTGCAATGTGTGTTTTGAGCTTTAGTAAGGTTTCTTTTACGTATGTAGGTGCCCTTGTATTTGGGGCATAGATATTTAGGATTGAGAGTTTATCTTGGTGGATTTTTCCTTTGATGAATATGAAGTGTCCTTCCTTATCTTTTTTGATGACTTTTAGTTGGAAATTGATTTTATTTGATATTAGAATGGCTACTCCAGCTTGCTTCTTCTGACCATTTGCTTGGAAAGTTGTTTTCCAGTCTTTCACTCTGAGGTAGTGTCTGTCTTTGTCTCTGAGGTGTGTTTCCTGTAGGCAGCAGAATGCAGGGTCCTCGTTGCGTATCCAGTTTGTTAATCTATGTCTTTTTATTGGGGAGTTGAGGCCATTGATATTGAGAGATATTAAGGAATAGTGATTATTGTTTCCCTTTATATTCATATTTGGATGTGAGGTTATGTTTGTGTGCTTTCATTCTCTTTGTTTTGTTGCCCAGACGATTAGTTTCTTGCTTCTTCTAGGGTATAGCTTGCCTCCTTAGGTTGGGCTTTACCATTTATTATCCTTTGTAGTGCTGGATTTGTAGAAAGATATTGTGTAAATTTGGTTTTGTCATGGAATATCTTGGTTTCTCCATCAATGTTAATTGAGAGTTTTGCAGGATACAGTAACCTGGGCTGGCATTTGTGTTCTCTTAGGGTCTGTATGACATCAGTCCAGGATCTTCTGGCCTTCATCGTTTCTGGCGAGAAGTCTGGTGTGATTCTGATAGGTCTGCCTTTATATGTTACTTGACCTTTTTCCCTTACTGCTTTTAATATTCTTTCTTTATTTTGTGCGTTTGGTGTTTTGACAAGTATGTGACGGGATGTGTTTCTTTTCTGGTCCAATCTATTTGGAGTTCTGTAGGCTTCTTGTATGTCTATGGGTATCTCTTTTTTTAGGTTAGGGAAGTTTTCTTCTATGATTTTGTTGAAGATATTTACTGGTCCTTTGAGCTGGGAGTCTTCACTCTCTTCTATACCTATTATCCTTAGGTTTGATCTTGTCATTGAGTCCTGGATTTCCTGTATGTTTTGGACCAGTAGCTTTTTCCGCTTTACATTATCTTTGACAGTTGAGTCAATGATTTCTATGGAATCTTCTGCTCCTGAGATTCTCTCTTCCATCTCTTGTATTCTGTTGGTGAAGCTTGTATCTACAGCTCCTTGTCTCTTCTTTTGGTTTTCTATATCCAGGGTTATTTCCATGTGTTCTTTCTTGATTGCTTCTATTTCCATTTTTAATTCCTTCAACTGTTTGATTGTGTTTTCCTGGAATTCTTTCAGGGATTTTTGTGTCTCCTCTCTATGGGCTTCTACTTGTTTATTTATGTTTTCCTGGAATTCTTTCAGGGATTTTTGCGATTCTTTCAGGCATTTTTGCGATTCCTCTCTGTAGGCTTCTACTTGTTCTCTAAGAGAGTTCTTCATGTCTTTCTTGAAGTCCTCCAGCATCATGATCAAAAATGATTTTGAAACTAGATCTTGCTTTTCTGGTGTGTTTGGATATTCCATGTTTGTTTTGATGGGAGAATTGGGCTCCGATGGTGCCATGTTGTCTTGGTTTCTGTTGCTTGGGTTCCTGCGCTTGCCTCTCGCCATCAGATTATCTCTAGTGTTACTTTGTTCTGCTATTTCTGACAGTGGCTAGACTGTCCTATAAGCCTGTGTGTCAGGAGTGCTGTAGACCTGTTTTCCTCTCTTTCAGTCAGTTATGGGGACAGTGTTCTCCTTTCGGGCGTGTAGTTTTTCCTCTCTACAGGTCTTCAGTTGTTCCTGTGGGCCTGTGTCTTGAGTTCACCAGGCAGCTTTCTTGCAGCAGAAAATTTTGTCTTACCTGTGGTCCTGAGGCTCATGTTCGCTCGTGGGGTGCTGCCCACGGGCTCTCTGCAGCGGCAGCAACCAGGAAGACCTGTGCTGCCCCTTCCGGGAGCTTCAGTGCACCAGGGTTCCAGATGGTCTTTGGCTTTTTCCTCTGGCGTCCGAGATGTGTGTGCAGGGAGCAGTCTCTTCTGGTTTCCCAGGCTTGTCTGCCTCTCTGAAGGTTTAGCTCTCCCTCCCACGGGATTTGGGTGCAGAGAACTGTTTATCCGGTCTGTTTCTTTCAGGTTCAGGCGGTGTCTCAGGCCGGGGTCCTGACGCTCCTGGGCCCTCCCCCATGGGAGCCCAGAGGCCTTATACAGTTTCCTCTTGGGCCAGGGATGTGGGCATGGGTGAGCAGTGTTGGTGGTCTCTTCCGCTCTGCAGCTTCAGGAGTGCCCACCTGACCAGGCGGTTGGGTCTCTCTCTCGAGGTGTGTTTCTTATAGGCAGCAGAATGCAGCATCCTCACTGAGTATCCAGTTTGTTTGTCTATGTCTTTTTTGGGGGAATTGAGTCCATTGATGTTGAGAGATATTAAAAAATTGTGATTGTTGCTTCCTGTTATATTCGTATTTGGATGTGAGATTATGTTTGTGCACTTTTCTTCTCTTTGTTCTGTTGCCAAGACGATTAGTTTCTTGGTTTTTCTAGGGTGTAGGTTGCCTCCTTATGTTGGGCTTTATCATTTCTTATCCTTTGTAGGGCTGGATTTGTAGAAAAATATTATGTAAATTTGGTCTTGTCATGGAATATCTCGGTTTCTCTATCTATGTTAATTGACAGGTTTGCTGGATACAGTAAACTGGACTGGCATTTGTGTTCTCTTAGGGTCTGTAGGACATCTGTCCAGGATCTTCTGGCTTTCATAGTCTCTGGTGAGAAGTCTGGTGTAATTCTGGTAGGTCTGCTTTTTTATATGTTACTTGACCTTTTTCTCTTACTGCTTTTAATATTCTTTCTTTGTTTTGTGGTGTTTTGAGTATAATGTGATGTGAGGAGTTTCTTCTCTGGTCCAATCTATTTGGAGTTCTGTAGGCTTCTTTTGTGTTTATGGGCATCTCTTTCTTTAGGTTAGGGAAAATTTCTTCTATGATTTTGTTGAAGATATTTACTGTTCCTTTGAGCTGTGAGTCTTCACTCTCTTCTAGACCTCTTATCCTTAGGTTTGATCTTCTCTTTGAGTCCTGGGTTTCCTGTATATTTTGGACCAGTAGCTTTTTCTGTTTCACATTATCTTTGACAGTTGTGTCAATGATTTCTATGGAATATTCTGCTCCTGAGATTCTCTCTTCTATCTCTTGTATTCTATTGGTGATGCTTGTACCTACGGCTTCTTGTCTCTTCCTTTGGTTTTCTATATCCAGGGTTGTTTCCCTTTGTGCTTTCTTTATTGCTTCTATTTCCATTTTTAATTCCTTCAACTGTTTGATTGTGTTTTCCTGGAATTCTTTCAGGGATTTTTGTGACTCCTCTCTATGGGCTTCTACTTGTTTATTTATGTTTTCCTGCATTTCTCTATGGGAGTTCTTTATGTTTTCCTTGAAGTCCTCCATCATCATGAACAAATGTGATTTAAAATCAAGATCGTGCTTTTCTGGTGTGTTTGAATATTCAGTGTTAGCTTTGGTGGGATAATTGGGCTCCAATGGTGCCATGTAATCTAGGTTTTATTGCTTGGGTTCCTATGTTTGCTTCTCGCCATCAGGTTGTCTCTGGTGTTACCTTGTTCTGCTATTTCTGACAGTGGCTAGACTGTCTTATTGGCCTGTGTGTCAGGAGTGCTGTAGACCTGTTTTCCTGTTTTTTTTCATCTAGTTATGGGAACAGAGTGTTCTGCTTTCAGGCTTGTAGTCTTTCCTGTCTACTGGTCTTCAGCTGTTCCTGTGGGCCTGTGTTCTGAGTCTACCAGGCAGGTCATTTGGAGCAGAAGAGTTGGTCTTACCTGTGGTCCCAGAGCTGAATTCCCTCTTGGGGGTCTGCGTTTGAGCTCTCTGTGTGGGCAGCAACCTGAAGGGCCTGCTCTCCCTTTTCCCTGGGCCCCTGTGCACAGGGGTCCCAGATGGCATTAGGTGTTTTCCTCTGGAGTCAGAAATGTAGGCAGAGTGTATTCTCTTCTGGCTTCCCAGGTTTGTCTGCCCCTCTGAAGGTTTAGCTCTCCCTCCCACAGGATTTGGGTGCAGGGAGCTGTTGACCAGGTCCCTTCAGATCTGGGCAGTGTCTGGACCGCAGTGGACCTGCTGCTTGAGTGCCCCTATCTTCCTGTTTCCAGAGGCCCTATACAGTTTCCTCTTGGGCCAGGGATGTGGGCAGGGGTGGGCAGTATTGGTGGTCTCTCCTGGTCTGCAGTTTCAGGAGTGCCCACCTGTCTGGGCAGTGAGCTCTCTCTCCCAGAGGGTTTGGGAGCAGGGAGCTGTGGGCCAGGATCACTGAGTTTCGGGCTCCAGCTGCTATTGCTCTTTCTTATTCAGTGAAGAATTGAGTTGGAATTTTGATGGAGATTACATTAAATCTGTATATTGCTTTAAGCAAGATGGCCTTTTTTCCTATATTAGTCCTGTCAATCTATGAGCATGGGAGATCTTTCCATTTTCTGAGATCTTTTTACAAATTCTTTCTTCAGAAACTTGAAGTTCTTGTCATACAGATCTTACATTTGCTTGGTTAGAATCACATCAAGGTATTTTATATTATTTTTAGCCATTGTGAAGGGTTTTATTTCCCTAATTTCCTTCTCAGTCTGTTTATCCTTTGAGTAGAGGAAGGCTTAAAATTTGTTTGAGTTAATTTTATATCCAGCCACATTGTGGAGTTTCTTTATCATCTGTAGGAGTTCTGTGGTAGAATTTTTGGAGTCACTTAATTATACTATCATATCTGCTAATGGTGATATCTTGACTTCTTCCTTTCCAATGTGTAACGCGTTGACCTCTTTTTGTTGTCTAATTGATGGGCCTAGGACTTTGACTCCTACATAGGTAGGGAGAGAATGGGCAGCCTTGTCTAGTCCCTGATTTTAGTGGGATTGCTTCAAGTTTCTCTCCATTCAGTTTGATGTTGACTACCAGTTTGCTGTATATTGCTTTACTATGTGTAGGTATCGACCTTGAATTCCTGATCTTTCCAAAACATTTATCATGAATGTGTGTTGAGTTTTGTCAAATGCTTTCCCAACATCTAATAAATGGTCATATTATTCTTTTCCTTGAATTTGTTTATATAGTTGATTACTTTGATGGATATTGGTATATTGAACCATCCTTGCATCCCTTGGATAAAACCTACTTGATCATGTTGAATGTTTGATTTGATGTTTTCTTGGATTTGTATTGTGAGAATTTTATTGAGTATTTTTTCATTGATATTCATAAGGGAAATTGGTCTGAAGTTATTTCCTTATAGGGTCTTTGTATGGTTTAGGTATAAGTGTAATTGTGGTTTCAAAGAATGAATTGGATGGGGAAGGGAACACCCATATAGAAGGGGAAGGGGAAGGGTTAGGGAGATTTTTGCCCAGAAACTGGGAAAGGTAATAACAAGTGAAATGTAAATAAGAAATACCCAGGTTAATAAAGATGGAGAAAAAAATGAATTGGGTAGTATTCCTTCTGTTTCTATCTTGTGGAATAGTTTAAAGAGTATTGGTATTAGGTCTTCTATGAAAGTTTCATAGAAATTTGCACTAAACCCATATGGTCCTGGCCTTTTTTTATTGGACTACTTCTATTTTTTATGGGTTATAGGAGTTCTTAAATGGTTTGTCTGATCCTGATTTAACTTTGGTAGCTGGTATCTGTCTAGAAAATTGTTCATTTCCTCCAAACTCTCCAGTTTTGTTGAGTATAGGCTTTCACAGTAGGATCTGATAATTTTTTTAATTTTGTCAGTTTCTTTTTTTATGTCTCACTTTTCATTTCTGATTTTGTTAATTTGGGTACTGTCTATCTGCCTTCTGGTTAGACTGGGTAAGGGTTTATCTATCTAATTGATTTTCTCAAAGAACCAGCTCTTGGTTTTGTTGATTCTTTGTATAGTTCTTTTTTTTCTCTACTTGGTTGATTTCAGCTCTGAGTTAGATTACTTCCTGCAGTCTACTCCTCTTGGGTGAATTTGCTTCCTTTTGTCCTAGTGCTTTCAGTTTTGCTGTCAAGCTGCTAATATATGCTCTCTCCAATTTCCGTTTGCAGGCATTCAGACCTATGACTTTTCCCCTTTGGACCTCTTTAATTGTGTCCCATAAGTTTGGGTAGGTTGTACCTTCATTTTCATCAAATTCTAAAAAGTCTTTGACTTCTTTCTCTTTTTCTTCCTTGACCAAGTTGTTATTGATTAGAGTGTTGTTCAGTTTCCATGTGGGTGTAAGATTTCTGTGGGTTTTTTGTTATTGAAAACCAGTCTTAGTCCAACATTATTATTTATTCATCCCCTCAACTTTTCCTTACCTTGTGTGAAGTGAAGAGATATGTATCATAAAGGTAGAAAAAATTCTTAACTGCACATGAAATAGTTCTATCTTAAAAATAGCACAAAACAATCTTTAGACATTATCAGGAAACTTATGTAAACCTGATAAATACTTTTGTTAACATAGGACACAAAGAGCAACAAACAAAACCTAGAACCTTTTTCATATAGTAATGAAGAGGTCAAGGAAAACATAACAATAACATGAGATTCCACTTTATACCATAATGGCTAAGATCAAAATTCAGGGAAACTCAGATGATGGCAAGGATGTGAGAAGGAGGAACACTCCTCCATTACTGCTGGGAATGCCATCTGGAACAACCACTGTGAAATCAGTCTGGCAGTTCCTCAAAAAATTAGAAATAGTTCTATTTGAGTACCCAGGTATATCATTCCTAGGCATATACATAAAAGATGATCCAACATGTAACAAGGACTCATGCTCCACTATGTCCATAACAGACTTATTTATAATAGCCAGAGAACATGTGGTACATTTTCACAATGGCATAATAGTCAGCTACTAAAAACAATGATTACATGAAATTCTTAGGCAAATAGATGAAATTATAAAATATCATCCTGAGTGAGGTAACCCTATCACTAAAGAACACACATGGTATGCACTCACTGATAAGTGGATTTGAGCCAAAAAGAAGCTTCGAATACCTACAATACAACTCACAGACTATATGAAAGCCAAGAAGAAACAAGCAAACAACAAGGTGTAGGTCCTACAGTCCTACTCAAAAGGGGGAATAAAGTAATTTTTGGGAAGTAGAAGAAGAGATGAATCTGGAAGGGAGAGAGGACGGAGAGGCAAAAAGTGGGCCAGTTGAGATATGGGAGGAGATGGTGTACATATACAGAGTATCAGGATTTTAGTAGGTTGTAGTGGTGAGGGAGGAGCAACTGGGGATAGCCATTAAAATTTCCCAGATGCCAGGGCCCTAAGAGTTACCCAAGACTCAACAAATGTGTTTATTTCATATGAGTAAACTTGAAAAATACATACAAATACATGAAACATGTATTTACATGTCTATCTATAGTTATGGGTATGAGTGTGTGTGTGTGTCTGTGTGTGTGTGTGTGTGTGTGTGTGTGTGTGTGTGTGTGTGTGTGTGTTTGCAGGTCACAAAACTAGAAACAAAACTATAATGGAGGTAATTAATAAGGTAGTATTGGAAGAAGACTGTAAAGGTGCAGAAATATGGAATTTAACAGAATGTATATGGTAGGATGTAGTAAAAGTGAAAAAAAATGAGTGAAGAAATGGAACCAGCTTGTGGGGAGTTGAGGGATAGTGAAGAGGCATGAAGGAAGGGAGCAATACCCTACCTCACTGTTCATGTTGACAATGTTCCTGTGGAGAACATTCTGTTAATGCTTGGAACTTGGATAAATGTGACATAAAACAGATGGGAGTAGTGCTATGCTCATATGTTGGTTAATTATATTTTCTGGTTTTAACTATTTAAAATATTATGTGAATTATGGTAAGCTACACAAAACTAAATAGAAGATTACTTCAGTAAGTTTCTGCAATGTAAAAATGAAATGGTATTTCAAGAGTTCACAAGCCAGTTTCTACTTTCATGATGGTAAGTTTAATCAATATTTGTTACATTCACCACTGTTTAGACAGTGGTTCTGAACTTTACTAATGCCATGACCTTTAAAGTTCCTCATGTTGTAGTGACATCCAATCATAAAATTATTGTTGTCAATAATTTATGACTATAATATATGAGGTATCTGAGATGCAAATCACAGTGCATTCATGACCCACTGATTGAGAACCACTGGCTTAGCAGAACAAGATTCTCATATTTCAAAGTATAACTTTATGTGACACAGTGTTTATAGACAGGAGAAGAATATTGTCCAAAACAACAAAAACAGGCCAGACCTTATAAAACTTTTGACTCAATATAAATGATTACATAGAAACTGATGGTAGGAGGAGACCTCCTCATATTGAAACAGTGTTTAGACCATTGCTTACAGCAAACCACTGAACTGAGAATAGGACCCCCGTTGAAGGAATCAGAGAAAGAACTGGAAGAGCTTGAAGGGGCTCGAGACCCCATAGGTACAACAATGCCAAGTAACCAGAGCTTCCAGGGACTAAGCCACTAACTAAAGACTATACATGGACTGACCCTGAACTCTGACCTCATAGGTAGCAATGAATATCCTAGTAAGATCACCAGTGGAAGGGGAAGCCCTTGGTCCTGCTAAGACTGAACCCCCAGTGAACATGATTGTTGGGGGGAGGGCGGCAATGGGGGGATGATGGGGAGGAGAACACCCATAAAGAATGGGAGGGGGAGGGATTAGGGGGATGTTTGCCCGGAAACCGGGAAAGGGAATAACACTCGAAATGTAAATAAGAAATACTCAAGTTAATAAAAAAAACATAGAAGGGGAGGGGAAGGGTTTAGGTGGATGTTGGCCTAGATACTGGGAAATTGAATAACAATTGAAATGTAAATATGAAATATCCAATTTAATAAAGATGGAGAAAACAACAAAAAATAAAAAAGACCATTGCTTACATTAATTTCAGTAGAACTTTGAATTTTACAAATGGTTTCATTAGGAAATACTAATGAAGTCAGCTTGAAACATATGTCCTTTATTATGAATACAATATTTCTTGTGTTATCAACTCAAGTTCTTCATCTTCATCAATCCACATGTGCACAATAAACAAATTATAGACAGTATCCAGGCTAAATATTTAGCAATAGTATCTTAGTTAGGGTTTCTATTGCTGCAATGAAACATAGTAACAAAAAGCAGGTTAGTAGGAAAGGGTTTATTTGACTTACATTTCTACACTGTAGTCCATCATTAAAGGAAGTCAGAACAGGAACTCAAACACAGCAGGAAACTGGAGGTAAGAGCTGATAGAGAGGTCATGGAGGTGCTGTTTACTGTCTTGTTTATCATGACTTGTATAGCATGCTTTCTTTCTTTAATGAGAGGAGTGGTCATGGAAGTATCTAAAACTTCACCTGTCCTGAAATTTGATTTCTTTTCTAACTTTGCCATTCTCAGGATTGAATCCAAGATCTTGCAAATGTTCTGTAAGAATCCTAAGACTAATATAGTCCAAGTAACTACATTTTAATTGTTCTCTTTCCTTTTAAATAATTCATACCTATTTGTGTTGTCACTAAATCTGAGTATACAAAACTTTGAATTTTATTTCTGTTATAATTATAGGATTATTTTACTTTGACTCAAACTCTTTCCTATACACATGTTCTGTGCAGTCATAGATGTCACACAAGAAAGACATTATACTGAATCTGAAATCATTGATAGCTAAACCATTAAGAGATTGATATCAATTTATTTTCCATTTCTGGTTTTTATTTTTAAATGACATCAATGTTTCAGAAATATTTCAAGCACAGCACAGTGATTGATCTGCGATATTGTTCAACAATACTTCCTAAATTAAGATATCAATTTTTTAAAAGTATGCATTCAATTTAATTATACATAATTTAATTTTTAAATTCACATTTTCATACTATTCTGTTCATATTGCTAATCCCTCTCAAGAATAAGTACTTTAAAATGGTATGTCTATTTTTTAGAGGAGAAAAACTGCAAGGCGATTTATATTTCAGGGTTTTCTAAACTATTAAAATCATTCAATGTAGATAGTGGGAAGGGAAGGAGGTAAAGCCTTCTGCCCACTCCACAAAGGACATTGGATTTCTTTGACAGTATACTTGTATCCAGGGAAACCTACTTGGCTTCATTAGGGTCCTTTAGCTCTGAATCTTCCTGTACTTTCTAATTCTTCACTGACTTCATCAGGAGATGGCTTAGGTCAAGCTACTCTCTGGCCCGTTTTCCCACTTCTGCTGCCTTCTAAAAACTACCACACTGCCATTATTGTCAGGGCTTTCCTTTTCTTTCCTGGTGATGGGATACAGAGCCAACTCTCCTCACTGCCAAGAAATTATTTTTTTAAATTTATTTACCTACCAGGCCAGTGATGGCACCACAATTCAATTTCTGGGTTCTTCCCCATCAATCATTAATTAAAGGAAGCATTTTTTCCAACTGAGGTTTTTATCTTTCAGATAACTCTAGCTTATGATGACATAAAATTAACCAACACAAATAGAAATCCAAAAGTATGAAAAAGAGGAACATGCACCTCTTTAGTGCCAATTTCAAGGTAAGAGGTTTGGGATATAATCACATTTCATTCACAAATCATAACATAATGAAATATATCATCAATTACTTTCCCAGATGCACAGTCATGGATCAAGTCTCACATAAAAGTTTTTGTTTTGTTTTGTTTTGTTCTGTATGTTACATTGCTTTGTTTTGTTTTGTTTAAAATATGAGGCACAATGAAGTGTACCTTGGTGTCTACTGCTGTAACTGCTTATATGTTGTCAAACAAAACCAATTTTGTTAGTATAATACAGTCTCTACAAGCTGAAAATACCAGGCTCAGGAAGTAAAATGACATTCAGAGGATAAGTATGTTTCTACTTCAAAATATGAAGAAATGTGTCACATAATTCCCAATGTTGCTTTATGGGAAAATTATTATTCTTCAAAGAATCAAGTTGGTCAGTTGTTTTAAACTACACAGAAAAACCAAATGATGGTCTTATTAATTACTTGAATTAAATGAAAAAATCAAAGTGCATATCACTACAGAGAATAAATCACAAGGAAAGATAAAAGACAGATCATATACCTGGAGACTGATAAGTGAACAGATCAGAAGAGCACGAATTTATCTTCATTATACAATATTTGTTATAAATCCTTCAAGAGAGCCCCTTGGTCATGACATAATTAGGAAAATCTGTAAAGACTTCTGAAACAACTCTTGTAAGGCCTTACATGAGCAAGAAAATATTCTGTCTACTTTTCCTATCTTCCCTATTCATCCCTCTGACTCTAGAATTAGAGTTGATATATGCTTTAATTTTCAGGAATAACTAGATTTATTCCTTGGGTTTCTCTGTTGTTATAAAAGAGAATGGATTGAAAATTCTGATCATTCAATGAATTTCAAATAATTATATGATTGTTTGTAGGCTGAGAGCACAGGAAACAGGTTCTAGAGTATGAAAAGGGAGTTTATAACAAAAAACTGTCAGAACTTGAAAGATTATGAGTGGTATACTTGTGAATTATAATCATGCCTGGAGATAAAGATCAGTGGTAAAATACTTCTATAGCATGTGGAAGGCCATGAGTTCCTTCTCCACATTTTGTTTCTTTGGTTGTTTTTTTTTTTCACATGTATTGTATTTCTGGTTTTTTTCTTTTCTAATTGGATATTTTATGAATTTACATTTTAAATTTACATTTCATCTCAATGTTTCAAAGATTAAATATCAGTTCCAGGAAACATGAGTAAAATGATAGAAGGATGTATTTATAAACAATAAAACTCATGACCACATCTTCCATGATGACAACTCTCTGTTTCAGAGCAAGAAGTATGAATGGCAAAAGAACAAGTAAGACTTCAGGGGGAAAATGGTAAGAACAAACACTAAGATGGTATTTAGTGGGAGTTCCAAACCAGCAGATCCCTGCCCGCAGCAGCACTCTGCTCCCAAACCCCATGGGAGAGAGCCCTCACCGCCTGGTCAGGTGGGCATTCCTGAGGCTGCAGAGCAGAAGAGACCACCAACACTGCCCATCCCTGCCCACATCCCTGGCCCAAGAGGAAACTGTATACGGCCTCTGGGTTCCCGTAGAGGAGGGCCCAGGAGCAGCAGGACCTCTGTGTCTGAGACACTGCCAGAACCTGAAGGGACCAACCAGATAAACAGTTCTCTGCACCCAAATCCCGTGGGAGGGAGAGCTAAACCTTCAGAGAGGCAGACACACCTGGGAAACCGGAAGAGACTGCACTCTCCACACATTACTGATTCCAGAGGAAAACACCAAACGCCATCTGGAACCCTGGTGCACGAAAGCTCCCGGAAAGGGTGGCAGAGATGGAGAGCTCATAAGCAACACCCCACAAGCAAACTTGAGCCTCGGGACCACAGGTAAGACCGAATTTTCTGCTGCAAGTGACATGCCTGGTGAACTCAAGACACAGGCCCACAGGAACAGCTAAAGACCTGTAGATAGAAAAAACTATACGCCCGAAAGCAGAACACTCTGTCCCCATAACTGGCTGAAAGAAAACAGGAAAACAGGTCTACAGCACTCCTGACACACAGGCTTATAGGACAGACAAGCCACTGTCAGAAATAGCAGAACAAAGTAACACTAGAGATAATCTGATGGCAAGAGGCAACCACAGGAACCCAAGCAACAGAAACCAAGACTACATGGCACCATCGGAGCCCAATTCTCCCACCAAAGCAAACACGGAATATCCAAACACACCAGAAAAGCAAGATCTACTTTCAAAATCATATTTGATCATGATGCTGGAGGACTTCAAGAAAGATGTGAAGAACTCCCTTAGAGAACAAATAGAAGCCTACAGAGAGGAATCGCAAAAATCACTAAAAGAATTCCAGGAAAACATAAATAAACAAGTAGAAGCCCATAGAGAGGAGTCACAAAAATCCCTGAAAGAATTCCAGGAAAACACAATCAAACAGTTGAAGGAATTAAAAATGGAAATAGAAGCAATCAAGAAAGAACACTTGGAAACAAGCCTAGATATAGAAAACCAAAGGAAGAGACAAGGAGCTGTAGATACAAGCTTCACCAACAGAATACAAGAGATGGAAGAGAGAATCTCAGGAGCAGAAAATTCCATAGAAATCATGGACTCAACTGTCAAAGATAATGTAAAGCAGAAAAAGCTACTGGTCCAAAACATACAGGAAATCCAGGACTCAATGAGAAGATCAAACCTAAGGATAATAGGTATAGAAGAGAGTGAAGACTCCCAGCTCAAAGGACCAGTAAATATCTTCAACAAAATCATAGAAGAAAACTTCCCTAACCTAAAGAAAGAGATACCCATAAGCATACAAGAAACCTACAGAACTCCAAATAGATTGGACCAGAAAAGAAACTCCTCCCGTCACATAATAGTCAAAACACCAAACGCAAAATATAAAGAAAGAATATTAAAAGCAGTAAGGGAAAAAGGTCAAGTAACATATAAAGGCAGACCTACCAGAATCACACCAGACTTTTCGTCAGAAAATATGAAAGCCAGAAGATCCTGGACAGATGTCATACAGACCTAAGAGAACACAAATGCCAGGCCAGGTTACTGTAACCTGCAAAACTCTCAATTAACATAGATGGAGAAACCAAGATATTCCATGACAAAACCAAATTTACACAATATCTTTCTACAAATCCAGCACTACAAAGGATAATAAATGGTAAAGCCCAACATAAGGAGGCAAGCTATAACCTAGAAGAAGCAAGAAACTAATCGTCTTGGCAACAAAACAAAGAGAAGAAAAGCACACAAACATAACCTCATATCCAAATATGAATATAACAGGAAGCAATAATCACTATTCCTTAATATCTCTCAACATCAATGGCCTCAACTCCCCAATAAAAAGACATAGGTTAACAAACTGGATACGCAACGAGGACAGTGCATTTTGCTGCCTACAGGAAACACACCTCAGAGACAAAGACAGACACTACCTCAGAGTGAAAGGCTGGAAAACAAATTTCCAAGAAAATGGTCGGAAGAATCAAGCGGGAGTAGCCATTCTAATATCAAATAAAATCAATTTTCAACTAAAAGTCAAAAAATATAAGGAAGGACACTTCATATTCATCAAAGGAAAAATCCACCAAGATGAACTCTCAATCCTAAGCATCTATGCCCCAAATACAAGGGCACCTACATACGTAAAAGAAACCTTACTAAAGCTCAAAACACATTGCACTTCACACAATAATAGTAGGAGATTTCAACACCCCACTCTCATCAGTGGACAGATCATGGAAACAGAAATTAAACAGAGACGTAGACAGACTAAGAGAAGTCATGAGCCAAATGGACTTAACAGATATTTATAGAACATTCTATCCTAAAGCAAAAGGATATACCTTCTTCTAAGCACCTCATGGTACTTTCTCTAAAATTAACCATATAATTGGTCAAAAAACGGGCCTCAACAGGTACAGAAAGATAGAAATAATCCCATGCGTACTATCAGATCACCACGGCCTAAAGCTGGTCTTCAATAACAATAAGGGAAGAATGCCCACATATACGTGGAAATTGAACAATGGTCTACTCAATGGTAACCTGGTCAAGGAAGGAATAAAGAAAGAAATTAAAGACTTTTTAGAATTTAATGAAAATGAAGGTACAACATACCCAAACTTATGGGACACAATGAAAGCTGTGCTAAGAGGAAAACTCATAGCGCTGAGTGCCTGCAGAAAGAAACAGGAAAGAGCACATGTCAGCAGCTTGACAACACACCTAAAAGCTCTAGAACAAAAAGAAGCAAATACACCCAGGAGGAGTAGAAGGCAGGAAATAATCAAACTCAGAGCTGAAATCAACCAAGTAGAAACAAAAAGGACCATAGAAAGAATCAACAGAACCAAAAGTTGGTTCTTTGAGAAAATCAACAAGATAGATAAACCCTTAGCCAGACTAACGAGAGGACACAGAGAGTGTGTCCAAATTAACAAAATCAGAAATGAAAAGGGAGACATAACTACAGATTCAGAGGAAATTCAAAAAATCATCAGATCTTACTATAAAAGCCTATATTCAACAAAACTTGAAAATCTGCAGTAAATGGACAATTTCCTAGACAGATACCAGTTACTGAAGTTAAATCAGGAACAGATAAACCAGTTAAATAACCCCATAACTGCTAAGGAAATAGAAGCAGTCATTAAAGGTCTCCCAACCAAAAAGAGCCCAGGTCCAGATGGGTTTAGCCCAGAATTCTATCAGACCTTCATAGAAGACCTCATACCAATATTATGCAAATTATTCCACAAAATTGAAACAGATGGAGCACTACCAAATTCTTTCTATGAAGCCACAGTACTCTTATACCTGATCCTCACAAAGACCCAACAAAGAAAGAGAACTTTAGACCAATTTCCATAATGAATATCGACACAAAAATACTCAATAAAATTCTGGCAAACCGAATCCAAGAGCACATCAAAACAATCATCCACCATGATCAAGTAGGCTTCATTCCAAGCATGCAGGGATGGTTTAATATATGAAAAACCATCAACGTGATCCATTATATAAACAAACTGAAAGAACAAAACCACATGATCATTTCATTAGATGCTGAGAAAGCATTTGACAAAATTCAACACCCCTTCATGATAAATGTCCTGGAAAGAATAGGAATTCAAGGCCCATCCCTAAACATAGTAAAAGCCATATAGAGCAAACCAGTTGCTAACATTAAACTAAATGGAGAGGAACTTGAAGCAATCCCACTAAAATGAGGGACTAGACAAGGCTGTCCACTCTCTCTCCCTACGTATTCAATATAGTTCTTGAAATTCTAGCCCGAGCAATCAGACAACAAAAGGAGATCGAAGGGATACAGATTGGAAAAGAAGAAGTCAAAATATCACTATTTGCAGATGATATGATAGTATATTTAAGTGATCCCAAAAGGTCCAAAACAGAACTACTAAACCTGATAAAAAAAAGCTTCAGCAAAGTGGCTAGGTATAAAATTAACTCAAATAAATCAGTAGCCTTCCTCTGCACAAAAGAGAAACAGGCTGAGAAAGAAATTATGGAAACGGCACCCTTCATAATAGCCCAAAATAATATAAAAAACTCGGCGTGACTTTAACCAAGCAAGGAAAAGATCTTCATGATAAGAACATCAAGCCTTTGAAGAAATAAATTGAAGAAGATCTCAGAAGATGGAAAGACCTCCTATGCTCATGGATTGGCAGGATTAATATAGTAAAAATGGCCATTTTACCAAAAGCGATCTACAGATTCAATGCAATCCCCATCAAAATACCAATCCATTTCTTCAAAGAGTTAGACAGAACAATTTGCAAATTCATCTGGAATAACAAAAAACCCAGGATAGCTAAAACTATCCTCAACAATAAAAGGACTTCAGGGGGAATCACTATCCCTGAACTCAAGCAGTATTACAGCGCAATAGTGATAAAAACTGCATGGTATTGGTACAGAGACAGACAGATAGACCAATGGAATAGACTTGAAGACCCAGAAATGAACCTACACACCTCACCTATGGTCACTTGATTTTTGACAAAGGAGCCAAAAACATCCAATGGAAAAAAGATAGCATTTTCAGCAAATGGTGCTGGTTCAACTGGAGATTAGCACGTAGAAGAATGCAGATCGACCCATGCTTATCACCCTGTACAAAGCTTAAGTCCAAGTAGATCAAGGACCTCCACATCAAACCAGATACACTCAAACTAATAGAAGAAAAAGTGGGGAAGCATCTCGAACACCTGGGCACTGGAGAAAATTTCCTGAACAAAACACCAATGGCTTATGCTCTGAGATCAAGAATCAACAAATGGGATCTCATAAAACTGCAAAGCTTCTGTAAGGCAAAGGACACTGTGGTTAGGACAAAACAGCAACCAACAGATTGGGAAATGATCTTTACCAATCCTACAACAGATAGAGGGCTTATATCCAAAATATACAAAGAACTCAAGAAGTTAGAATGCAGGGAGACAAATAACCCTATTAAAAATGGGGTTCACACAGTGAACTAGTCTATTGGGGGAGGGCGGCAATGGGGGGAGGGTTGGGAGGGGAACACCCATAAGGAAGGGGAGGGGGGAGGGGGATGTTTGCCCGGAAACCGGGAAAGGGAATAACACTCGAAATGTATATAAGAAATACTCAAGTTAATAAAAAAAAAAATAAATAAAAAAAAATGGGGTTCAGAGCTAAATTAAGAATTCACAGCTGAGGAATGCTGAATGGCTCAAAAACATCTAAAGAAATGTTCAACATCTTTAGTCATAAGGGAAATGCAAATCAAAACAACCCTGAGATTTTACCTCACAACAGTGAGAATGGCTAAGATCAAAAACACAGGTGACAGCAAATGCTGATGAGGATGTGGAGAAAGAGGAACACTCCTCCATTGTTGGTGCAATTGCTGACTGGTACAACCATTCTGGAAATCAGTCTGGATATTCCTCAGAAAATTGGACATTGAACTACCTGAGGACCCAGTTATACCTCTCTTGGGCATATACCCAAAAGATTCTCCAACATATAACAAAGACACATGCCCCACTATGTTCATAGCAGCCTTATTTATAATAGCCAGAAGCTGGAAAGAACCCAGATGCCCTTCAACAGAGGAATGTGGTATATCTACAAAATGGAATATTACTCACCTATCAAAAACAATGACTTTATGAAATTCGTAGGCAAATGGTTGGAACTGGAAAATATCAACCAGAGAGAGGTAACCCAATCCCAGAAAAACACACATGGTATGCACTCATTGGTAAGTTTCTATTAGCCCAAATGGTTGAATTACCCTAGATGCACAGAACACATGAAAATCAATAAGGATGACCAAAATGTGAATGCTTCACTCCTTCTTTAAAAGGGGAACAAAAATTCCCTTGCTAGGGAATAGGGAGGCAAAGTTTAGAACAGAGGCAGGAGGAGCACCCATTCAGAGCCTGCCCCACATGTGGCCTGTACATATACAGTCACCAAGCTGGATAAGATAGATGAAGCAAAGAAGTGCAGGCTGACAGGAATCGAATATAGACCTCTTCTGAGAGACACAGCCAGAATAAGGCAAATACATAGGCGAATGCCAGCAGCAAACCACTGAAGTGAGAACGGGACACCCGTTGAAGGAATCTTAGAAAGGACTGAAAGAGCTTGAAGGGGCTTGAGACCCCATATGAACAACAATGCCAACCAACCAGAGCTTCCAGGACTAAGCCACTACCTAAAGACTATACATGGACTGACCCTGGACTCTGACCTCCTAGGTAGCAATGAATAGCCTACTAAGAGCACCAGTGGAAGGAGAAGCCCTTGGTCCTGCCAAGACTGAACCCCCAGTGAATGTGTGTTGTTGGGCGGAGGGTGGTAATAGGGGTAGGATGGTGAGGGGAACACCCATAGAGAAGGGGAGGAGGAGGGGCTAGGGAGATGTTGGCCTGGAAACCGGGAAGGTGAATAACAATCGAAATGTAAATAAGAAATATTCAATTTAATAAAGATGAAAAAAAACAGAAGCTAACAAAGGATAATATATTAGTCATACTATTAAGGTTGCCATCAGGAAATAATTTATTCTCTCATCTTCCAACTGAGATGTTTGCCCTTCAACCTTTAATGAATGCACCATATTTTCTGTATACATTCTTCATTTGAGAGACATCTGGGTTGCTTCCAGTTCTTCCATATTACAGATAAAGCTGCTATGAACATAGTGGAGCACATATCCTTGGAGTATGGGAGTATCTTTTGGATATATACCTAGAAGTGATACAGAGGGTTTTCATTTAGAAGTATTTCCAATTTTCTGAGAAAATACCAAATTGATATTCAGAGTGATTGTACAAGTTTGCAATACATCCAACAATGAAAACATGTTCCCCTTTCACCACATCCTTGCCAGCATGTGCTGTCCCTTGAGTTTATATCTTAGACAATCTTGTTAACATTCCTTGTGAGCTCTATCCCGCAGTTACCTGGTAAAAGCCAGGAATGTCTGACTCACTATAAAAGGGGCTGTTTGCACCCTCTTCAATCTTTTAATCTCTTTCCCTCTTATTCTCTTTGTCTCTTCTCTACCCCTGGCATATATTCCTGGCTCGTCTGTACTCCTCTCTGTCTCTCTGTCTCTCTGTCTCTCTGTCTCTCTGTCTCTCTGTCTCTCTGTCTCTCTGTCTGTCTCTCTCTCTCTCTGTGTGTGTGTGTGTGTGTGTATCTACCTTTCTATATCTCTACTCCCTCCTCAACTCCTTTCCCCATGCCCTAAATAAACTCTATTTCGTACTATATCTGTCCTATGGCCAGTACCACAGCAGGGGCAGGGGGATGCCTAAGCAGAGGCTCATAGAAGCACTCCCATTGACCTCACCATACCACACCTCTACAAACATATCCTGGTTCTGTCTTTCTTTTTTTATAAAAGACAACATTGATGCTAAGACACAGATTTAGAAATTCACAGGTTAACATCTCCTGCTGCCACATGTACATTGTGGCATAGCTCTCCAGACCCATCCATTCAAACACTGGTGAATTGAAAAGCTCCCTCCCTCCTCTGGTCAGTGTAAATGTTCCCCGGTCCCAAGTGAAGGCTGTTGAGCTCCCAGGCACTCTGTGGTATCATTGGGCATGGAGGCATTCACAATCATGACTAGCCTTATCACTGACCCTTCATTCAAGGGCATTTTCCCTTGGGTGAGATTTTCCTCTCTCTGCTTAGGTTGTTCCTTTCTCATTGCTGTGAAATGCTAGGCCTAGATGAACTGTTCTCCTGTTAACTCTTCAGGAGCTAGCCTCAGCTCAGACCCCCAGTTCATCTGTCATTTTCTAGTTATTAATTTATCCTCAAGACCCTGATGGGGTAATTAATAACTTCTACTCTCATCCAAATAGAGATGCCTTCCATGCCTTCCAGTCTAATTCTCAGGCTAAATTTGGCCCCATTATCTACAAATCAATAACTCTACATGGCCACTTAAAGGTGCTTTAACAATTCACCAGCAATCTGTAAGCCATTTGCCTCGCCCTTCATTCTCTTGCTGCTAGTAACCCTAACCGTAACCCTAACCCTAACCCTAACCCTAACCCTAACCCTAACCCTAACCCTAACCCTCTTTTTTCCCAGTTTCCTGCTGCCTTGATTCTGCCTCCTCAGCATTCCAGTGGCCATCCACCTTGGCCCCTGCACTCTTGACTGTGCCCCTACTCTGCTCTACTGAGCCACCACAGGCACTTCTGCTTAACTCAGCTGCCTACTGCTCAGCTCTCTATGGTACAGGTATAAGCTCTCTCAGCCTGAACTCCTCTGAGCACCTCGAGCATTCTTACTCTCCTGCCTAAGCATAGATTCTAGGAGACAGAGAGAAGACTGCTTCAGGTACACCCCTCTGTACCACCCGCTTGACAAAATTCTGTTCTGTAGAGTGATAATTGTGCTCCCATGGCTACTACCTGTCCACAAGCCATGCTACACATCCCTCGCACTGGGTTGCTTAGATTTGTCTGCATGTTTGTCTTTGCCATGCTTCTGTTTGTTCCATTCTAGAATACACAGCCACATTTCTTCAACTACATTTTAAGGTATGATACATGACTCTTAGTGCCCTCTTAACTAGGGGCAGTCCTGTGACTGTCTGCTATATTTGTTGTGGGCAGATAAGGTATTGCTATGCTATTGCTTCATAAGGGCAGTCAAGTGACTGGCTGTAACTTCAGTGCCATCTTTGTTATGGACAGTCCTCTGTTTTTCACTACTTTTAATAGTACATCCTTTGAAAGTCCTTCAGCAATTAAGAATTTCATTCTATCTTACCTTGCTAAATAAGGATTTCCAAACAGTAAAAAGTTACAGATCACTGCCTTAAATATACATTTAGCCTTGTTTTTGCTACTGCCATTGAGCTACGATGGTCTCTCTTTATTTGCTAGATACATCTAGAAGAAGTAATTAAACAAACACAGGTTGTCTAACTCAGATATTCTTAATAGACTGACTCTAAATATTGTCAGAAATCTGCTAAATGTAATGTTAAATGTTTAGGCTTCTTGTTATAGAGACTCCTAAATCCTGACAGTTTTCTCCCCATGGTCTCCAAAAAAGATATGCGCACAGCAACAAAATTTTACCTGGATTGTGGCATGATAACCACTAAGAAACCCGGCTTTATTGCCTTGCCCACTGCCAGGGCTTGGCCTACACTGCGAACAAATAGAGGATACCCAGAATGTTAAATGTCTCATATTGCCTAAGTCAACATGGGTTATTTCTCATTTTGAATTTACTTTCTCCACAGGAAAAATTTTTTTTTATCTTCTGGGCCTGATGGGCAGACTGACTCTGCCTAAGTTATAATAGAGACCACAGGAACCTTCTGTCATTTTAATTAATACATGATTTTATATTATAATTATACCCCAGATCCACAGAACACATGAAACTCAAGGATGACCAAAATATGAATGCCTCACTCCTTCTTTAAAAGGGGAACAAGAGGGGTTGGGGATTTAGCTCAGTGGTAGAGCGCTTGCCTAGCAAACGCAAGGCCCTGGGTTCGGTCCCCAGCTCCGAAAAAAAAAAAAAAAAGAAAAAGAAAAAGGAGAAAAAATGATTAAAAAAGGGGAACAAGAATACCTTTGGGAGGAAATAGGGAGGCAAAGTTTAGAAGAGAGGCAGAAGGAACACCCATTCAGAGCCTGTCCCACATGTGGCCCATACATATACAGCCACCAAACTAGATAAGATGGATGAAGCAAAGAAGTGAAGGCTGACAGGAACCAGATGTAGATCTCTCCTGAGAGACACAGCCAGAATATGGCAAATACATAGGTGAATACCAGCAGCAAACCACTGAACTGAGAACGGGACACACGTTGAAGGAATCAAAAAACGGAATGAAAGAGCTTGAAGGGGCCTGAGACCCCATATGAACAACACTTCCAACCAATCAGAGCTACCAGGGACTAAGCCACTACCCAAAGACTATACATGGACTGACCCTAGGCTCCAACCTCATAGGTAGCAATGAATAGCCTTTTAAGAGCACCAGTGGACCGGGAAGGCCTTGGTACTGCCAAGACTGAACCCCCAGTGAACGTGATTTTTGGGAGTAGGGGGTAATGGGGGGAGGATGGGGAGGGGAATATCCATTGAGAAGGGGAGGGGTATGTTGGCCTGGAAACCTGGAAAAGGAATAACAATCAAAATGTAAATAAGAAACATTCAAGTTAATAAAGATGAAAAAATAAATAAAAATGGGGTTCAGAGCTAAACAAATATTGTTGGCACTGGGAATTCTGTGGAAAGCTACTTGCTTAATTTTTATTTTATTTCCTCAAATCTACGTCAACCAAATTTCAGGAAGTCTCAACAAACGAGTATTGAAAATAAACTGACTAAATGTATAGCATCGATTATATTATGTCCAGAAAGTTCATTCATGTAGTAATGATAGGGGAAAAAAGAACACCATGCTATTTTCTTCCCCAACTCCATCACCTCCATATATAAGCACAAATGTAGGACCAAGTAATGGTTGTATTATTACCAATGCTATAAATCTAATTATTTTTTTAGTGTCTATCCACATAGGCTGCTCACTCAAATCATTCTCTGTAGGTAAGGTTTTTCTTTCGTGTAAGTAAAGAGTAAATACTTGATAGAAAGTATCATTGCTTGTGGCCTTAAGGAATACATTTTGCTTCTTTTCTTCTCTTTCCAAGAGCATTACCGGATACAGATGGCTTGTTGATGTAAAAAATACATATCATTTCTTTTAAATGTACTCTATTCCTTACCTTTTACAGAAATCTTGCAGAGACTGCAACATTTTCTCTGAGATTGCCTTGTATTTTTTTGTGAGAATTTAAAAACTTGTTTGGAAAAACACCCGAATTTCCCTGAAATTCCATGTGTCTTACATTTCAGGAATAGGGTAAATCAAATAAACTTTCTATGACTCATTCTGGCTTGCTTTTCTCTGTGTACCTGAGACTCAGGACCTGAAGAAACACTCAAGACTCTAATGAAGAGTGGTCCTTCATGCCTTGGGCATTGTGATGTCAAAGAATTCGAAGCTAGTTATCCATCTTTTAAGAGAATTCGGGAGGTTCCTAGAGTATGCTTCCTCAATTCATTCACTCTGTTTTCTTCTATTTCTGTAGCTTCATTTCTCCTCTGGAATTATTTTATAAAGCCAACACCCTGCAGAAATCAAAATTCTCAGACACTGACTCTCAGTGTAAACTCTTCCTCATATAACCTATTTTCACATTTTCTTCAGTGAATGACAAAAATCATTGCTTCCCCTATGACACAGAACTTGCTCTGGATATATGGACCATCTGAATCAGAGATGGAAGAATAGGTCAAGTCATATATGTTTAGAAAATTATCTGATATTTTTAAATTCAAGAGTCATCAAGTCTTCTACTTTTAAATGTTGCATAGCTCAGTCCTTTAATATTTATTATCTGGTCCTATTTGAACTTTTCTTACAAAATGGTACAAGTCATAACTTCAATTTCAAAAAGGAAGCTTTTTCATGTTAATGTTTTTTAATTCTTATCTGATATATTTTCTGTATACTGGGGGAAGAACCCATGAATTTACCTGTTTGCCGTCTCAAAAGAATATGAAAATGAATCTTATCTGTATTATCCCATATTGGTTTGTAGCAAAAAATATAAAGCTTGCTTTATAATAGCCTGCTGATCTTTATAAGTAATTTTTAAAAATGAAAAAGGAGTTGAGAAATGGCTTATTTTCAAATGAAATTAAAACTCCTATTTGCAATGGAAAGAAAGTTATACAGTGTGCTAAACAGACTTTTTCAGAAAGTCTAGGATTTACACTTCAAAATGCAACCACTTCTGATATGTTTCTAATTTGAAGTTTCATGGATTTAGATGTTATACCCCCTTTCCCTTTCTGTCCTTGTCTTGGTACCTCCTCTCCTTCCCCCTATTATCCTTTCTTGCCTGTCTCCTCCCCATATAGTATGGAATTATCCCAATGTATCATGTATGTAAGAAGTTTTCATTTCTTCAAAATTTTAGCTAGTGCTCAATACTGGAGCTTTTCACTGTGTAACACACCTAGAAAATTCTACAATATGAAGATATATATATATATATATATATATATATATATATATATATATATATATATATATATATATATATATATCAAATCTCAGATGGAGATTCATGTAATGCTGGATATCCTGAACGAATATATGTATTCTGGTTACAACTCAAGTCACCATACCTGACCACAAGCAGTATTACAGAGCAATAGTGATAAAAAATGTATGGTGTTGGTACAGAGACAGGCAGATAGACGAGTGGATAGAATTGAAGACCAACCAGACGGGTTTAGTGCAGAATTCTATCAGACCTTCACAGAAGACCTCATACCAATATTATCCAAACTATTCCACAAAATTGAAACAGATGGAGCACTACTGAATTCCTTCTATGAAGCCACAATTACGCTTCTACCTAAACCACACAAAGACCCAACAAAGAAAGAGAACTTCAGACCAATTTCCCTTATGAATATCGATGCAAAAATACTCAATAAAATTCTGGCAAACCGAATCCAAGAGCACATCAAAACAATCATCCACCATGATCAAGTAGGCTTCATCCCAGGCATGCAGGGATGGTTTAATGTACGAAAACCATCAACGTGATCCATTATATAAACAAACTGAAAGAACAAAACCACATGATCATTTCATTAGATGCTGAGAAAGCATTTGACAAAATTCAACACCACTTCATGATAAAAGTCCTGGAAAGAATAGGAATTCAAGGCCCATACCTAAACATAGTAAAAGCCATATACAGCAAACCAGTTGCTAACATTAAACTAAATGGAGAGAAACTTGAAGCAATCCCACTAAAATCAGGGACTAGACAAGGCTGCCCACTCTCTCCCTACTTATTCAATATAGTTCTTGAAGTTCTAGCCAGAACAATCAGACAACAAAAGGAGGTCAAGGGGATACAGATCAGAAAAGAAGAAGTCAAAATATCACTATTTGCAGATGATATGATAGTATATTTAAGTGATCCCAAAAGTTCCACCAGAGAACTACTAAAGCTGATAAACAACTTCAGCAAAGTGGCTGGGTATAAAATTAACTCAAATAAATCAGTAGCCTTCCTCTACACTAAAGAGAAACAAGCCGAGAAAGAAAATAGGGAAACGACACCCTTCATAATAGACCCAAATAATATAAAGTACCTCGGTGTGACTTTAACCAAGCAAGTAAAAGATCTGTACAATAAGAACTTCAAGACACTGAGCAAAGAAATTGAAGAAGACCTCAGAAGATGGAAAGATCTCCCATGCTCATGGATTGGCAGGATTAATATAGTAAAAATGGCCATTTTACCAAAAGCAATCTACAGATTCAATGCAATCCCCATCAAAATACCAATCCAATTCTTCAAAGAGTTAGACAGAACAATTTGCAAATTCATCTGGAATAACAAAAAACCCAGGATAGTTAAAACTATCCTCAACAATAAAAGGAGTTCACGGGGAATCACTATCCCTGAACTCAAGCAGTATTACAGAGCAATAGTGATAAAAACTGCATGGTATTGGTACAGAGACAGACAGATAGACCAATGGAATAGAATTGAAGACCCAGAAATGAACCCACACACCTATGGTCACTTGATTTTTGACAAAGGAGCCAAAACGATTCAATGGAAAAAAGATAGCATTTTCAGCAAATGGTGCTGGTTCAACTGGAGGTCAACATGTAGAAGAATGCAGATAGAACCATGCTTATCACCCTGTACAAAGCTTAAGTCCAAGTGGATCAAGGACATCCACATCAAACCAGACACACTCAAACTAACAGAAGAAAAACTAGGGAAGCATCTGGAACACATGGGCACTGGAAAAAATTTCCTGAACAAAACACCAATGGCTTATGCTCTAAGATCAAGAATCGACAAATGGGATCTCATAAAACTGCAAAGCTTCTGTAAGGCAAAGGACACTGTGGTTAGGACAAAACAGCAACCAACAGATTGGGAAAAGATCTTTACCAATCCTACAACAGATAGAGGCCTTATATCCAAAATATAGAAAGAACTCAAGAAGTTAGACCACAGGGAGACAAATAACCCTATTAAAAATGGGGTTCAGAGCTAAACAAAGAATTCACAGCTGAGGAATGCCGAATGGCTGAGAAACACCTAAAGAAATGTTCAACATCTTTAGTCATAAGGGAAATGCAAATCAAAACAACCCTGAGATTTCACCTCACACCAGTGAGAATGGCTAAGATCAAAAACTCAGCTGACAGCAAATGCTGGAGAGGATGCGGAGAAAGAGGAACACTCCTCCATTGTTGGTGGGGTTGCAGACTGGTACAACCATTTTGGAAATCAGGCTGGAGGTTCCTCAGAAAATTGGACTTTGAACTGCCTGAGGATCCAGCTATACCTCTCTTGGGCATATACCCAAAAGATGCCCCAACATATAAAAAAGACACGTGCTCCACTTCGTTCATCGCAGCCTTATTTATAATAACCAGAAGCTGGAAAGAACCCAGATGCCCTTCAACAGAGGAATGGATACAGAAAATGTGGTATATCTACACAATGGAATATTACTCAGCTATCAAAAACAACGACTTTATGAAATTCGTAGGCAAATGGCTGGAACTGGAAAATATCATCCTGAGTGAGCTAACCCAAACACAGAAAGACATAAATGGTATGCACTCACTGATAAGTGGCTATTAGCCCAAATGCTTGAATTACCCTAGATGCCTAGAACAAATGAAACTCAAGACCGATGATCAAAATGTGAATGCTTCACTCCTTCTTTAAAAGGGGAACAAGAATACCCTTGGCAGGGAAGAGAGAGGCAAATTTTAAAACAGAGACTGAAGGAACACCCATTCAGAGCCTGCCCCACGTGTGGCCCATACATATACAGCCACCCAATTAGACAAGATGGATGAAGCAAAGAAGTGCAGACTGACAGGAGCCGGATGTAGATCGCTCATGAGAGACACAGCCAGAATACAGCAAATACAGAGGCGAATGCCAGCAGCAAACCACTGAACTGAGAATAGGACCCCCGTTGAAGGAATCAGAGAAAGAACTGGAAGAGCTTGAAGGGGCTCGAGACCCCATATGTACAACAATGCCAAGCAACCAGAGCTTCCAGGGACTAAGCCACTACCTAAAGACTATACATGGACTGACCCTGTACTCTGACCTCATAGGTAGCAATGAGTATCCTAGTAAGAGCACCAGTGGAAGGGGAAGCCCTGGGTCCTGCTAAGACTGAACCTCCAGTGAACTAGACTGTTGGGGGGAGGGCGGCAATGGGGGGAGGGTTGGGAGGGGAACAACCTAAGGAATGGAGGGGGGAGGGGGATGTTTGCCCGGAAACCGGGAAAGTGAATAACACTCGAAACTTATATAAGAAATACTCAAGTTAATAAAAAAAAATAGAATTGAAGACCAAGAAGTGAACCCACACACCTATGATCACTTGATTTAAACAAAGGAGATAAAATCGTCCAATGGAAAAAGGATGGCATTTTCAACAAATGGTACTGGTTCAACTGGAGGTCAGCATGTAGGAGAATACAATTAGATCCATTCTTATCACCCTGTACAAAGCTGAATTCCAAGTGGATCAAGGACCTCCACATCAAACCCCATACACTCAAATGAATAGAAGAAAAAGTGGGGAAGAGTCTTGTTTACATTCAGGGTAAATTTTCCTGAACAAAACACCAGTGGCTTATGCTCTAAGATCAAGAATCGACAAATGGGACCTCACAAAACTGCAAAGCTTTTGTAAGAGCAAAAGGGCACTGCCATTAGGACAAAACACCAACTAACAGATTGCCAAAAGACCTTAGCAATCCTACATCGGATAGAAGGCTAATATCCAAAATATACAAATAACTCAAGAATTTAGACTCCACAGAGCCAAATAACTCTATTAAAAATGGAATATTACTCAGCTATCA
This sequence comes from Rattus norvegicus, assembly GCF_021556685.1. Lineage (NCBI taxonomy): Eukaryota > Metazoa > Chordata > Mammalia > Rodentia > Muridae > Rattus > Rattus norvegicus. Next base: position 51,899,948 of record NC_141554.1, on the reverse strand, counting down.
AAAACAACGAGTTTATGAAATTCGTAGACAAATGGTTGGAACTGGAAAATATCATCCTGAGTGAGCTAACCCAATCACAGAAAGACATACATGGTATGCACTCATTGATAAGTGGCTATTAGCCCAAATGCTTGAATTACCCTAGATCCCTAGAACAAACGAAACTCAAGACGGATGATCAAAATGTGAATGCTTCACTCCTTCTTTAAATGAGGAAAAAGAATACCCTTGGCAGGGAAGGGAGAGGCAAATATCAAAACAGAGACTGAAGGAACACCCATTCAGAGCCTGCCCCACATGTGGCCCATACATATACAGCCACCCAATTAGACAAGATGGATGAAGCAAAGAAGTGCAGACCGACAGGAGCCGGATGTAGATCGCTCATGAGAGACACAGCTAGAATACAGCAAATACAGAGGCGAATGCCAGCAGCAAACCACTGAACTGAGAATAGGTCCCCTATTGAAGGAATCAGAGAAAGAACTGGAAGAGCTTGAAGGGGCTCGAGACCCCATATGTACAACAATGTCAAGCAACCAGAGCTTCCAGGGACTAAGCCACTACCTAAAGACTATACATGGACTGACCCTGGACTCTGACCTCATAGGTAGCAATGAGTATCCTAGTAAGAGCACCAGTGGAAGGGGAAGCCCTGGGTCCTGCTAAGACTGAACCCCCAGTGAACTAGACTATGGGGGGCAGGGCGGCAATGCGGGGAGGGTTGGAAGGGGAACACCCATAAGGAATGGAGGGGGGAGGGGGATGTTTGCCCGGAAACCGGGAAAGGGAATAACACTCGAAATGTATATAAGAAATACTCAAGTTAATAAAAAAAAAAATCAAAGACATAATGAAATTTTCAGGCAAATGAAAAAAAAATGGGATACAGAGCTAAACAAAGAATCCTCAGCTGAGGAATATCGAATGGCTGAGAAGTACCTAAAGAAATGTTCAACATCCTTAGTCATCAGGGAAATGCAAATCAAAACAACCTTGAGATTCCAACTCACACCAGTCAGAATGGCTAAGATCAAAAACTCAGGTGACAACAGATGCTGATGAGGATGTGGAGAAAGAAGGACACTCCTTCACTGTTGGTGGGATTGCAAACTGGTACAACCATTCTCGAAATCAGGCTGGAAGTTCCTCAGAAATTGGACATTGCACTACCTGAGGACCCAGCTATAGCTCTCCTGGGCATATACCCAAAAGATGCTCCAACATACAACAAAGACACATGCTCCATTATGTTCACAGCAGCCTTATTTATAATAGCCAGAAGCTGGAAAAAACACAGATGCTTTTCAACTGAGGAATGGATGCATCTACACAATGGAACATTACTCAGCTATCAAAAACAATGACTGAATGAAATTCATAGGTAAATGGATTGGGCTAGAAATTATCATCCTGAGTGAGCTAGCTCAATCACAGAAAAGCACACATGGTATGCACTCATTCATAAGTGGATATTAGCCCCCAATCTCAAACTACCCATGATACAATCCACAGACCACAGGAAGCTCAAGAAGGATGACCAAAGTGTGGATGCTTCACTCCTTCTTAAAAGGGGTAACAAAAATATTCTTATGAGGGGATATTGAGGCAAAGTTTGAAGCAGAGACTGAATAAACACCTATTTAGAGCCTGTCCCACATGTGGCCCATATGTATACAGCCACCAAAACTAGATATGATAGATGAAGCTAAGTAGTACATGCTGACAGGGTCCGAATATAGATATTTCCTGACAGACACAGTCAGAGCATGTCAAATACAGAGGCTAATGCTAGCAGCCAACCACCATTGAGAATAGGACCCCTGTTGGAGGAATTAGAAAAAGGGTTGAAAGAGCTGAAGGGGCTTGCAAAACCATAAGAACCACAATGCCAAACAAATAGAACTCCCAGGGATTAAACACTACCCAAAGACGATACATGGACTGACCCATTGGTCCAGCTGGATATTTAGCAGAGGATGGCCTTGTTGGGCACCAATGGAAGGAGAAGCCCTTTGTCCTGCCGAGGTTGGACCCTCAGTGTTCGGGAATGTCTGGAGGGCGTCGTGAAGAGGTGGTGGATGAAGAGGGGACCACCCTTATATAAGAAGTGGAGGGGGATAGGCTAGGGAGCTTATGTCCAGGAAACTGGTAAAAGAAATAAAGTTTGAAATGTAAATATATATATATATACATATATATATGTATATATATACATATATAATCTCCAATACAAGAAAGAAAAAAAGTCAGCTACCAATGAATTGCCCCAGGTTTTTACAGTTTTCATTTTGACTTTGTGTCTCACTTAAAAGGTATGAGTCTCTAGAATGAAATTATTGGGTTTAGTGCTATATTTAATTGTTCTCATAAATAAAAAATACAATCTGTTTTTATATCTTTTTTAGCAAGTTTGAGATATTTCTTCCTCTGTAACAAATTGCATTACTTAGTGTTCTGTGTTGTCCTTGAAGTAGTCCAAACCATAGCCATTGTCTGTTCCTCTTTTTCTTATTTGACAAGATTAAAATAAAAAAAATCAAATGTCTACATCTAGCATGCCAGGTCATATGGCCTTTTGAAAATCCAAAGGCACACAAATTGTGAAATGTGTTTCAGCCCTGCCTGTCATCACAGTGTATGAAATGATTGTTATTAATTTTTTGTATCTTGTCTCCATTTTCTGGACCCTTGCACAGAAGAACCTAATATGATTTATTGATATATCCCAAAAGATGTTTCAGTGTTTTTATACTGTTTTATACCTTCTATAGCATATTTCAGTTTTCAATATTGTACCGCTGAACATGATAACATTGTAGGGATTTGCTTAAAAACATTTGGAAAAATTCTTCTGGACACAACCTGCTCTTGTACAACTAGTTCGAGATCTCAAGTCATTTAATACAAGCTAATTTGACTAACCTTATATAGCTTCCATTAGGAACTATGTTGGGGGCTAATGGAATTTTACTCTTTTGATGGTGTGTATCATAGAAAAGGACCACATGTGACTGATATTAAACAGAAATGAGAGAGAGAAAGAGGAGGACATTATTTAAAATGCTCCTGCCAGAAAAAAAGCCCTGATTCATTAAATAATGCCACTTGACTGGCCTCTTCTGGTACTCTTTAAGTAGTGTGATTAGGAAGAGGACTTCAAGATTAGATAATCCATAAGAGTTACACTGCTTGCAAGAATTTTGTTGAGTATTTTTGCATCAATATTCATAAGTGAAATTGGTCTGTAGTTCTCTTTCTTTGTTGGGCCATTGTGTGGTTTAGGTATCAGAGTAATTGTTGCTTCATTGAATGAATTAGATAGTGTTCTTTTTGTTAATGATTTTTGGAATACTTTGAAGAGTATAGGAATTAGCTCTTCTTTGAAGGTCTGGTAGAATTCTGCACTAAAACCATCTGGTTTTGGTTTTTTGTTTGTTTGTTTTTTGTTTTGTTTTGTTTTGTTTTGTTTGTTTGTTATGGGACTGTTTAGTTTCCCTGATCTTGCTTTAACTTGGTATGTGATATCTGTCTAAAAACTATCCATTTCATCCAAATTTTTCAGTTTTGTTGAATATAGTCTTCTGTAATAAATAATATCTGATGGTTTTTTGAATTTCTTCAATTTCTGTTGATATGTCTCCCTTTTCTTTTCTGATTTTGCTAATTTGGATACTGTCTCTAGGCCTTCTGGTTAGTCTGGCTAAGGGTTTATCTATCTTGATGATTTTCTCAAAAAACAGGCTCCTGATTTTGTTGATTCTTTGTATAGTTTTCTTTGGTTTTACTTGGTTGATTTCAGTCCTGGGTTTGATTATTTCCTGCCATCTACTCTTTCTGGATGTGTTTGCTTCTTTTGTTCTAGCATAGGGTTGCTGTTAAGTTGCTAGTATACGATCTCTCCAATGTCTTCATGAAGGCACTAAGTGCTATGAATTTTCCTCTAACTACTTTCTTTGTGTCCCATAAGTTTGAGTGTGTTGTGCCTTAATTTTCATTGAATTCTAGAAAGCCTTTAATTTCTTCCTTTATTCTTCCCTGACCAAGAAATCACTGAGTAGTGAGTGGCAACTAAGCATGATTTGTAGGAGCTTCCAGAGACTACCACCAACCAAAGAGCTTTCAGGGGCTGGTCATAGGTTCCCTGGCACATATCTAGAAGAAAATTCACTTCTTTGGTCTTAGCAGGAGAAGATGTGTCTAAACCTGTAGAGACTTGATATTCCAGGGAAGGGGGATGCTTGGGGAGGGGAGAGGAGCAGGGAACCAGCCCCTCAGAGGAAAAGGGGAGGGGGAATGTTTTGAGGAACTCTGGGGAGGGGAATGTGAGAGGGCAAGATCTGGGGTGTAAATAAATGAAATAATTAAAAATAAAATAAAAAACAAAAACATAAAAGAGTTATACTGCCCACAATGATAAAATCCCAGTACAAACTAACATTCTTAATAAATTTAATACTAGATGAAAAGCCAGAAAAAGTTTAGTTCCTGGAAATTATTAGTATGAACTTGACAACTACTGACAGCCAGGGAGAAATTTGTTTACAATATTTTTGTTTCTCTGGGTATTTCCTAATTATGAGTAGTAATAAATCCATGAATCATACATTAGAAAGAAGTAAATTATCCAACAGAATATCATAATCATTTGCAACAAAGGCCATCTCATTTTTAGATCAGTTGTTTATAGCTCTTCCAGGCACATTCACGGTCTCATGAATAAATGACTCCTTGTAGTCATAGTATGAAGAAGTATGCATCAGTAGATATTTTCACAAAAGAAACCTCTTTGTTTGAAAGAACTATGTCTTCTTTAGTTGTTTAGGCTTAATGCCAGCTTCTGATTTGATAGAATTACCCTGCTGGTCACCACCAGGGGATGATTCAGACTCATTATGAGCATTGTATCTTACATTTCAAAACTTACAAAAGGCAGAGGGGGCCTTTTTTGGTAGCTACTGAAGACTCCTGGTATTCATGTTCCATCACAGATAACAACTAGAACACCTTGGTATTTTTAGATATCTTGACATAGAAATAAGCTCTTTTTTAATGAATATATTGTGTTTTTTTCTTATATACTATATTCTGATTATGGGTTCCTTTCCCCAACTCCTTTCAAATAAAGTTTCATATTCTTCTATTAAACTAATTGTTCTCAACATATTTATTAGTATTTAAGTGAGATATGTTGAATTGTTAGGTTTTAGACTGCACTATTTAAAGTTTTTTGCAAACGTCTGGTATATGAACTCATATTTGGTACTGTTACTATATTTAAGGAAATTAGCAAATCTGCATCCTTCAAAGTTTCTTCAGCCCCTTTTGTAATGTTTTCTTCTTCACTGAGAATTCCTCATCTTCAATAAGCATTGTTTTGATACACCATTCATTGATATCTCATCATAAATTAACACTCAAATTTTATATAAATGTAAGAGAGATGTATTTCCTCACTTTTTTCTCACTTCTTCCTTTAAATATAATTGTTTTTAGATTAAACCTGGTTGTTGAATAGATAATTGTTTCATTTCTGTTTTTCCCCTAAGTACAATTTCACTGTGTTGATTTACTAAAAGACAAGACTATTTACAATAAAGTTCTTGTGAAATAATGAATTGTTATTGATGTACAAAACCAAATTAACTGCACAAGACTTTCATATTTCCTCATATTTCCCTTAACAATGGAGGTCTTTCAGTGAATGTCCCAATTTGAGACCTATCCCATGTGAGACAGCCAACCACTGTCTTATCAATACGATACTCTTACTATGCTTGCAAACAGGAATCTAGCATAAGTGTTTCCTGAGAGGGTTCATCCCAGCAGCTGATGAAAATAGTTGGAGTGACCCACAGCTAAACATCAGGCAGACCTGAGAGAATTTTGTTGAAGAGTGTGGGACAGAAGTGAGTGAGCTAGAGGGGCCAATGACAGCACAAGAAAACCTACAGTGTCAACTAACCTGGGTCCAGGGAGACAGAGCCTAGACCACCATCTGGGGAGGATGTGCAGGATGGACGTAGACTCTCAACACATTTGTCCCACCATTGGATCTCATTCCCCTACCTGGACTGCTTGGGCTTTCATGTGAGAGGATGTGCTTAGTCATACTTGGATTACTTGTTCCAGGGTGCTGTGGTACCCAATGGATACCTTCTCTTAGGAGAACAGCAGGGCCAATGTGGGAAGGGATTTAAGGGTAGGAATGAGAAGAGAGGGAGAAGGACTGTGATCAGGTTTTAAACTGCATAAAAATAAATTATTGAAAACACAAAAAAATAGAAGTGTCTTTTTTTTAGATCCCTGAGGAGAATTTCAAGATCCACAGAGAAAGTGTTAAATTTGTTAGAACAAGAAGCATACTACATAAGTATAAATCACATAAATTCACCAAGAGTGATATAAAACTATTTCCATTATATAAAATATAAAAGGTTATTACAAAATAAACATGAAAATTTGCTTTTCTATCATGGTTTTGGGAATTTTTATACAAAATGTAAAGTTCAACTATTTGAGCCTTATAATTATGCATGGGAGAACAATTTTTTTTCTCGATGAAAAGAAGGAAAGTCAAAGCAAAGAATCTTAATGTCATCTTGATGGGTCTCTTGGACGCATTACTATCTTTACTTTAAAATTTCTTTCTTACTGTGTTTTCCTTTATTTTGTTTTGTTGTTGTTTGTTTCTTTCTATAGCCCAGGCTCTATTCAAACTTACAGGTTCATACTGTCTTCAGCTCTTATGTGCTCAAGTATCTGATATTAGAAGTCCAATTCACATAACAGAGATACTTCCATGTCCCTATGTGCCACATCTGAATTATATTCTGTATTAGTTAGGGTCTTATTGCTGTGAACAGACACCATGACCAATGTAATTTTTATAAAGGACAACATTTAATTGGGGCCAGTTTACAGGTTCAGAGGTTCTGCCTATAATCCTCAAGGCAGAAACATGGCAGTATTGCAGCATCCGGGAAGGCATGGTGCAGGAGGAGTTGAGTTCTACATCTTCACCCAAAAGAAGCCAGGTACAGACTGTACATCCTCAAGCAGCTAGGAGGAGGGCTTGCAATCCCAACCCCACAACGACACACTTCCTCCAACAAGGCCACACTTTCTAATAGTATCACTCCCTGGGCAAAGAATATGAAATCATTACACATTCCTTTCTTCAGTGCTAAGGGATCATTATGATGAGGGGGTAAAAAGATTGTAAGAGCCAGAGACAGTGTATGACTACAATGGAAATTTCTTTACACAACTGGGCCTTTGCACACAGGAACTCACTACTTCTATAAATGCATGCATAAGACCTCCTTAAGATAGACAAAATCCCAGACAGGGAGGGGCAGTGGGCACAAAGTCTTACCATACTTAAGGAATGATTGGCAATTGATAGATACTGGGAGATAGTGAATCAGTTTTCTTCTAGGTTGTGGTACTTGGTATATCCAACACACTGGTAGGTCAAATATACAAGAAAGTTTGGATAGAACAATTTGGGATAAACAGAAAAATAGAAAAAAATGTTGGATTTATAAGGAGATGAGGGTAGATCTAGAGTTGGGGAAGGTGTGTATAATAAAAATACATTACATAAAATTCTCAAAGAAATAATAAACCATTTTAAAGGTGTTAGAAGAAGAGAAAGCCGCTAGATAATAGTAAATATATTATATTCATGAACTAGAGTCTGGAGATTCATTAGTTCTTAAAGATGAGGATCAATTTCCAGTAACCACATGGCAACTAACAACTCTTTATATTTCCATTTCCAAGGGATCCAACACTATATTCTCTTCTCAACTGGCATGGTATTCATGTGGTCCTGTGGTGCTCTCATGTACATACATGCAAAATACCTGCATGTATAAAATTAAAATATATAAACCTAAAAGTACCTTAAAAACTTAATTGGATAGGTAATATGAAGCATGTGTTCAAAGAAATTTTTCAACAGTATCTAGTCTTTGATCAAGTTATATATTACCTATCTATATGATCTGGCATATCACTGAACTAGAGTACTACTCAGATCCATTGAATTCGTGATAGTATTCATGCATGGATGGCTACAGATCAGAAAAAATTACAGGAGTAACAGCAAATGTAAAACTAACTTCTTGCCTAGTTATTAATCAATTACTTAGCATTAATTCATATCAGAATGCCATAGCGAATTGCCTCCTAACTAGTGAAGAAACAGGACAAACAATTTATTCATGGTGTCAGGACTTTATAAAGCAAAGGAATTAAAATTTAGAAATTAGTTTATACCTTTTCCTAATTAGTATTGTATTTAAGAACCTCTCCATCATTATTTTCAAGGTTAACTTAGCTCTCTCCTCAAAGAATAACCCTATATGGGCATGTACTAACATATTTCATATTTCTTTCTCTCTTTCTGTCCTTTCATAATTATGCCTTGCTTCATACTGCTATACATGAGCTGTATAAGCTGCTAGTGATAGTGAATTTTCTCCATTTTATAGATTGTCTTCTTTTCATCACTTAAGGAAATTATTTCAGCAACATTCTCCTACTACATCACCATTTGTGTCTTTCAACTAGATCAATAACTTCCTGTTTACAGAAATTCATTATTTTATTTATTTAAGTTTTAAGTAATAATCTACCATCTGTTTTGTTTTCTTCCATTTGTACCACAACTAAAAAATTTGTTTCCACTATTCTTGGTTCACACCTATCTTTTTTTTTCTTTTATGCCTTTTTCAAGAGATGTATTTTCTGTATTCTCTGAAGTGACTGTCATTATAGTTACTACTGACCATGTTTATTAATTAAGTGGTACTGGTAAAAAGTACATATCTAAAAGTAGAAAATATACTGATTGCTTACAACATATACAAAAAATGACCTATTTCAGAAATAATAAAATTATTAAATGGCTAAATCCATTACACTGTTTTTAAAAATAGAATGTTTCTTGACCTTAACCTAGGAATGATTTATTATATATGAGCTAAAATGTACATGCAACATAATGTGATGTCAACTTTGACATATGTTATTTTCAGATTCATGAGATTAAGAAGTACGTGTGTGTGTGTGTGTGTGTGTGTGTGTGTGTGTGTGTGTGTGTGTGTGTTTGAGAGGTCATTATTTTGCCCTTGATACAAGCTTTCTGTTTTCACTTCATTTCTGTTTGGCCACCAATTAAAAAGTTGGATGGCAACATATTTTCTTTTTATTATTCTGTTTGACATTGCATAGAGTACTTTATTTGTGAGGGTATGTTTGTGTGTATTTTGTGTGTCATATTTATTTTTCAATGTTTTTATTTATTTCTAGTATGTATGGTATCAGCTTAGGTTTTCTGCTCTTCTTGAGTTATCTTTCATTGTATTCAAGATTTTTATTTGCTTATTTTTATTTGGTGGTTTTATAAATGAATTCAGCTTTTTTATAGCACTTTTTTATTACCATTTTAAGGAAATATTTGAGGTTTCTTAATTTGGATTTCAGAGTGATTTCTCTGATTTTTTGCTTCCCTGATGTCTTAAATCATTCATATTCTTTCCTTCACAAACTTTGGGAAACCTTCTAAATGATGATACACAGCATGCTTCTTTTTTCCTTGAATTCTAGTTTTTCTAATGGGCTTTTTCATCTTCAAACTTATCTTTATTTAATTTAATTGTGGTTTGTTTGTGGTAGTGATATGGGACGAATTATTTGTCCTCAGTTTAATGCTTTCAACTTGTTATCTTCAGTATATCACTGTAGTCATCTAGAAAGTAGTCTGGTATTCTTCATGTATTTTTGGTTTTAGTTATTATTTCCTTTTAGTGCTTTCTTAATGAGTTGCATTCATTATTCTATATTTCTTTTTGCTTCGTTCATTTTAAGAGACACCATAATTATTTGTAGACTGGCTGTGTTAGGGTTCCTGGTTCGATCCTGGGTTTTGGCACCAATACTAGGTTTTAAGTCTCTGCCCATGCCCAGACAGAAAACACACAGACACCATGGTTCCACACGGAGAGGTTTAATTACAGAAGAGTAGAAGAGCACAAAGGTGGCTGGGCATGGGCACGTTGAGGGAGGCATAGGGAAGGCGGCAAGAGCAGCAAAGAACAAAGAGTAAGAGAGAAGAGAGAGGGAGGAGGGTCAAGTAGCCCCTTATAGAGTGTCAAACACAGCTGCTTGTTGCCAGGCAACTGTGGGGCGGCACATGCATGGCTATTCCCAGGTAGCTGTGGGGGTGAAGTTTAGACAGAATACCAACAGGCTGGTTAATGCTACCTGCCTTAAATTTCCCACCTAATAATAAATGCAACACCAAATTTAACATTGGCTTATGCTCTTTACTCACAACAGTTCTTTCCATTGTTGTTGTTGTTGTTGTTTGCTTGCTTTGTTTTGATATGTGGTGATATAGTGAAAATTGTTCTGCCTTATTCTAAATAGCATGGACATTACAATAGGGGATTCTATGTACTATTATAACTGTGATGTTCAGTTTGATATGGATGTTTAGCTTCTTGCTAGATTTCTAGCCATCACTCTCCTGAAACTGGAATTTGTTTTCTAATCATTAGTATAGAACAGTGAGATGAAAAGTCAGTTAACTATCTTCATCTAGTAATACTTTGTTCTTAATTCCTTAATGACTTTGAATGAATATGAAAGTTGAGCTCCTACCATGGCTTTTATATACCACTTTTTTGTAGCTACGGATAGTAGAGACTCAGCTTCCTCATGCATCTAATGACAGAAATGAAGTGAAAGGAAATGGAGTGACAAGGAAGTAATCTCCTACACTTTTTGCTTTTCATTCTTAGAGATGTGTCAATTTCCTATGGTGTTTTATTTCCTATTGTATAATGGTGCTTCACAGAGAATGGTGGCTCTTGGTAGTAATTACTCTGTATTTAACACTTTGTTCCTTCTTATTTCATCATGTAGGAATATATAATCTGTCTATGAGGAAGAATTTGTCCAACCCACCAGATTCTGTACACAATGAAATGATAAGACAATTGCCATTAGCTGATAGGAAATAAATGAATTCCCTATTCAAACTTATTAAATCCAGATAGGGCCTTCCAAATGTTTGTGAAGAAAAGCCATTGTTTCCTTTATCTTTGTATACAGTTCACTACCTCCAGAAGTGGGGCCTCTAGTTCCCTATTAAAAAAAATCACACAACAAAACAAACTCTTCATGATAGCTCCCAAGTATTCCTGGCCTACAGAGCCTCCACTACTCTAACTCCCAGGCTTATGGAGCTTACAGACCCTCTCCTCCTGCAAGTTTTTTGTTAAAGGTAATGAGGACTTTTCTTTTTTTTTTGCTGTCTCTCTGTTCCCTGAATGATCCAATTTGTTGGTTTCACTGCACACTGACTTACAGATTTGATAAATTCAGGGTAGGGTAATTAATATGAAGCCTGTTTCTCTGGAAGGAGTCATTGAAGATCATCTACTAACAACCAAAAATATCATTTATCATGTGAAAAAAAAAAGAAAAGAAAATGCTTGCCACTGTGTTATAGGTTATTAGCTCTTGACATGAGTCTCGCTGGAGCCAGCAAAAGTGGGAATCATTTTTTCTTCTTCTGTGGTACAGTGCAGAGTAATAAATTAGCCAATTAGCTAGTATTTTGAAATTGCTGGAACCTGTAGTACATAGAAAAGAGGGCATTGTCTTTTATGTTTGCTTTTCACTTAGTAGGAAAATCATTGTTATGTTTTCCTGATTTTGATTAGGGAAAACATGTGTTGTGTAACTTTAGTGTTTTTTTCAAATACTATTTTTAATGATGGTTCTTATACCTTCCTTGTAACCCACCACCCAACAGAGACAGTGGAAAAAGGGATTCGAGGAAGTAGACCTGTTTAGAAAGGTTCTTTGGAGCAACTCTTGTCTGTGTTATCTGGAAGTCAGCAGTTCATTTCACAGTTTAGCAGGCAGCTGCAGCTCTATCCACTAGCAAACACTTCATGAATACACCAGCAGTCAGTCCAGTTCAGTAGAGTCAGGTTGGCAACAGTGGTGATGCGACTAACCTAGCAGATACAGTGCCTCAGCTTGACTCAGTTGGAGGGATCAATTGGAACATCGGGAGAAGTTCTCAACTCTCCTTCTCTCAGGGAAGCAACCATCAGTGAAGATGGGGGACCCACAAATGTTGCACATCTAGCTGTAACAGCAAGCCAAGCTCTGGCTCTGTGACTCTGCTGAGTCCTATTTATACCCTTCAAATATGTCCTCCACATGCCTTACCTCAGCACTTGTCTTGCCTCAGCCCAGGTCTTGCATCAGCCACAGTCTTGCCTCAGCATGTGAATCCAATCAGCCCAAGTTCTTGGAAGTGGCAACAAACTTCAGTATACCACCAGAAGCTTTTTGTTGCATTTCTCTTTGTGGAGTCCTGACAAATACAGCTCATCTACACCACGTAAGGAGAACTAATACCTGCCCTGTCATCAGCAAAGAGATCTTTCATCATGTGTCCTTTCATTGCTTGCTTTAGCAGAACATCCTTTGTTCTGTGTCGCTTCAGCAAAATATTCCCTCAAGAGTCTGCCTTAGCTTTCCACACCTGTTCAATTTAACAAGATGTCCCCTCACATGTTTGCCCCAGCAAAACATCACCCAAACAACTTTCCACTTCAGTATTGTTTTCTGTTTATTGCTGATTCTGAATTGCAGTTTTCTGTGGTACTCTGCTTAAGACATATGGATACAATAAGAAAGGTGAGGAAACTCACTCCCGTGTTATTTCTTAGGTTCCATTATCCTTCCCACTTTCATTCTACCATTCAGAGCTTCCTTATACATTTTATTCTAGGTATGTACTTAATATTCAAGGTATTAGTTGTGTGGTGCTTTTCTTTTCTTTTTAATTTTTTAATTTTTTAATTTTTTATTTTAGGGTTTTTTTTATTAATAATTCTATTTGCTTACATCTCCAATGGTATCTCCCTTCTAGGTTACCCCTCTGCAACCACTCCCTCCCACATCAGGCTTCTCCTAGCTCCCCTCTCCCTCTATGAGGGTGCTAAAGACAGGGACCAAGAAATGGAGCAGAGACTGAAGGAAAGAACATCAGGGACCGCCCCACCTGGAGATCCACCCTGTCTGCAAACACCAAACCCAGACAATATTGCTGTTGCCAAGAGGCACTTACTGACAGGAACTTAGTCTGGCTGTTCCTTGGAAGCTCTGCCAGGAACTGACCAATGTGGATATGAATGCTTGGAGCCAATCATCAGTTGTGTGGTGTTTTAAATGCACAATGTTTTCCATAAATTCTGGGATCTGAATATTGCTCCCAATTTGAGGGTACTATTTGGAGACATTATACGGAGATGCAACCTTGCTAGAAGAATTACATAACTGGAGGCAGGCTTTGAGAGTTCATAACCTCACCCTACTTCCACTTTGTGTTTCATGCTTTTGTTCAGGGTGTGATTTTTTTCAGCTACTTGCTCTTGTTGCCATGCCTATGGCATAATTACATGCTTTCCTATCGTGATTGAATTTATCCCCCTGGAATCATAAGCCAAAATAAAATCTTCCTTCAATAAGTCACTTTTGGTCATGATGCTTTATCACAGCAGTAGAAAAGTAACTGAAATAAATTTTAAGAGCTTATATTTGAGAGAATGGGGGTGCTTCTTCAACTTGGCTAGAACTATACATTATTCTACCTGATATGAATCCAAATAACTAACATAAAATATTTCTATTTAAGTGTAAATTACAGAGTAAAAGAATGTGTTGGAAATATTATATATTTTAAATTTTATATTAATCAACTTAACTAGGATTATTTTAATCATTTGTCAGGATTGAATAACTTTTAATTATATCTCTCCATTCCTAGAGAATGAGAATATATGAGCACAAAATAAAGGCTGAATTCTATCTTGTCATTCTCTATTCTTGTCATTTTAAACTCATTCCATGCAGTAGTGTGTAGCACACTTCAAAATAATCAATACCTGCCATAATTTTACATATTTTGCATACATTAATCCATACATATAGTTTTCTAATACTCAGATTTATTCATCATGTATATCATAAGCACAATGCTTTCAATTTATTTGATAATTAAAATCATACTTTTTGATTTTTTTTAAGGCTGCTATGAACATAATGAGCCACCATGTGGTTGATAGGAACTCAAGACCGCTGGAAGACCAGTCAGTGCTCTTAACTACTGAGCCAGCTGAGCCAGCTGCTATGAACGTAATGAAGTATGTGTCTTTGATGTACGTTGGATCACCCTTTGGGTATATGCCTAGGAGAGGTGTAGCTGGGTCCTCAGGTAGTGCAATGTCCAATTTTCTGAGGAACCTCCAGACTGATTTACAGAATTGTTGTACCAGTTTACAATCCCACTGAAAATGGAGGAGTGTTCCTCTTTCTCCGCATCTTTCCCAGTATCTGTTGTCAACTGAGTCTTTGATTTTAGCCATTCTGACTGGTGTGAGGTGGAATCTCAGGACTGTTTTGATTTGCATTTCCCTGATGACTAAGGATATTGAGCATTTCTTTAGGTACTTCTCAGCCATTTGATATTCCTCATCTGAGAATTTTTTTTTGTTTTCTCTGTACCCCATTTTTTAATTGGGTTATTGGGTTTATTGTGTATTTTGGATATTAGCCCTCTATCAGATGTAGGATTTGTAAAGGTCTTTTTGCAGTCTGTTGGTTGTTGTTTTGTCCCTTTGACAGAGTCCTTTGCCTTATACAAGCTTTGCAGTTTTATGAGGTTCCATGTGTCCATTCTTGATCTTAGAGAATAAGCCATTGGTGTTTTTGTCAGGAAATTTTCACCCGTGCCCATGTCGTCAAGACTCTTCTCCACTTTGTCTTTTATTAGTTTGAGTGTGCCTGGTTTGATGTGGAGGTTTTTGATTCACTTGGACTTAAGCTTTGTATAGGGCAATAAAAATGGATCAACTTGCATTCTTCTACGTTCTGACCTATGGTTGAACTAGCATCATTTGTTGAATATCCTATGTTTTTTCCCTTGGATGATTTTAGCTCCTTTGTAAAAGATCAGGTGACCATAGGTGTGTTGGTTCATTTCTGGGTCTTCATTCTATTGATCTACCTGCCTGTGTCTGTGCCAATACTGTACAGTTTTTAATCACTATTGCATTGTGATACTGCTTGAGGTCAGGGATGGTGATTCCACCAGAAGTTCTTTTATGGTTGAGTATAGTTTTTGATATCTTGGGTTTTTTTTGTTATTCCAAATTAACTTGCAAATTGCTGTTTCTAACTCTATGAAGAATTAAGTTAGAATTTTGATGGTAATTGCATTGAATCTTTAGATTGCTTTTGGCAAAATGGCCATTTTTACTATATTAATCCTGCCAATCCATGACCATGGAAAACCTTTCCATCTTCTGAGATCTTCTTCAATTTCTTTCTTCAGAGACTTGAAGTTCTTGTAATATAGATTTTTTACTTGCTTGGTTAAACTCACACCAAGGTATTTTATATTATTTGGGACTATTTTGAAGGGTTTCATTTCCCTAATTTCTCTCTCAGCCTGTTTATCCTTTGAGAGAGGAAGGCTAATGATTTGTTTGAGTTAATTATATCCTGAGCCACAATTGTAAAGTTGTTTATCAGGCTTAGTAGTTCTCTGGTGGAACATTTGGGGTCACTTAAATATACTATCATATCTAGCAAATAGTGATCTTTTAACTTCTTTTTTTCCAATTTCTATCCCTTTGCCCTCCTTTTGTTGTCTGATTGCTTTGGCTAGGAAGTCAAGTACTATATTGAATAAGTAGGGAGAGAGTGGGCAGCCTTGTCTAGTCCCTGATTTTAGTGGGATTGTTTCAAGTTTCTCTCCATTTAATACAATATTGGCTACTGTTTCGCTGCATATTGTTTTAATTATGTTTAGATATTTGCCTTGAATTCCTAATCTTTCTAGGACTTTTATCATGAAGTGGTGTTGAATTTTGTCTAATGCTTTCTCAGCAACTTGTAAAATAGTCATGTGGTTTTCTTTGAGTTTATTTATATAGTGGATTACATTGATGGATTTCTGTATATTGAACCATGCCAGGATAGTGAAGCCTACTTGATCATGGTGGATGATCGTTTTGATGTATTCTTGGATTCGGTTTGGGAGAATTTTTGAGCATTTATATTTATAAGGGAAATTGGTCTGAAGTTCTCCTTCTTTATTGGGTCCTTGTGTGGTATAGGTATAATCATAACTGTGCCTTCATGGAAGTAATTTGTTAGTGCTCTGTCTGTTTCTATTAAGCCAGTTGCCAGGAGCACCTACACACATGAAAGTAGATGTAAGACCAACTTTTCTGCCCCAAGCAACCTGCCTGCTGTACTCAGGACATCAAAGTCCTCTGGAATAAGTCACTTCTGGGCTGCAGGAACCTCCTGGGTCCATCCTGCACCTGGAACTGAACTGAAGAGGTCACATAGCTCTCTGTACCCAAGTCCCTTGTGAGGAGAGAGCTGGATGATCAGAAGTGTGGACAGTCCTGAGAACTTACAAGAGACTACCCTCTGCCCACATTCACAACCCAAGAGGAAATCACCTAGTGCTATTTGTGCCCCCTGGGCACAGGGATCTAGGAGCAGTCAGGAGAAGGATGGTTAGGGTTTCTGCCTGCTCTAAGAGCTGAAAGCCATTCCCCAGGATTGCCTACACACCTGACGGCAGAGATCTCTGCTCCCAGAATCTGTTGAAAGAAAAAGGTCTACCAGAGTGCTGACCCACAGGCCTAAAGGAGAGTCAAGTCAGAGACAGCAAGACAAGCTAACACCAGAGACAACCTGATGGCAAGAGGCAAGCATAGGAATCTAAGCAACAGATGCCAAGGCTACTTGACATCATCAGAGTCCAACTCTCCCACCAAAGCATGTATGGGATATCCAAACACACAGAAAAAGCAAGATTTAGATCTAAAATTACATTTTATGATGATGATGAAGGACTTTAAGAAGGACATAATTTCCTTAAGGAAACACAGGGTAACACATGTAAATAAGTAGAATCAATTAAAGGGAAAACACAAAAATCCATTAAAATATTATAGGAAAACACAACCAAACAGGTGAAGAAATTGAGCAAAACTATCCAGGAGTTAAAAATGGAAATAGAAACAATAAAGAAAGCACAAAGGGAGGCAACCCTGGAGATAGAAAACCTAGGGAAGTGATCAGGAGTCATAAATGAAAGCATCAAAAATAGAACACAAGAGATAGAACAGAGAATCTCAGGAGCAGAAGATACCATAGAAAACATTGACAGAGTCAGCAAAGATAATCTAAAACACAAGAATTTCCTATCCCAAAACATTCAGGAAATCCAGGATACAATGAGAAGATCAAACCTAAGGATAATGAGTATAGAAGAGAGTGAAGACTCCCAACTCAAAGGACCAGTAAATATCTTCAATAAAATTATGGAAGAAAGTTTCCCTAACCTACATATGCCCATAAGCATACAATAAGCATACAGAGCTCAAAATAGATTGGACCAGAAAAGAAATTCCTCCCGTCATATATTAGTCAAAACACAAAATGCACAAAACAAGAAAGATTATTAAAAGCAGTAAAGGAAAAATGTCAAGTAACATATAAAGGCAAACCTATACGAATTACACATGACTTCTCACCAGAGACTATGAAAGCCAGAAGATCCTGGACAGATGTCATACAGACCCTAAAAGAACACAAATGCCAGTCCAGGCTACTATATCCAGCAAAACTCTCAATTAACATAGATGAAGTAACCAAGATATTCCATGACAAAGCTAAATTTATACAATATCTTTCTACAAATCCAACACTACAAAGGATAAAAGATGGAAATCTCAGAAACGAGGAGGGAAACTACACCCCAGAAAAACCAAGAGAGTAATGTCCTTGCAACAAAACCAAAAGAACAGAGACGCACAAATATATTTCCACCTATAACAATGCAAATAACAGGATGAAACAATCACTATTACTTAATATCTCTTAACACCAATGGACTCAATTCCCCAATAAAAAGACATATACTAAGAGACTGGATATGTAAAGAGTACACAGCATTTTGCTGCACAGAGGAAACACACCTCAGAGACAAAGACAGACACTACCTCAGAGTAAAAGGATAGAAAACAACTTTCCAAGCAAATGGTCAGAAGAAACAAGCTGCAGTAGCCATTCTAATATCAAATAAAATCAACATTCCACCAAAAGTCATTAAAAAAAGATAAATAAGAACATTTCACGTTCATCAAAGTAAAAATCCACCAAGATGAACTCTCAATCCCAAATATCTATGCTCCAAATGCAAGGGCATCTACATTCATGAAGGAAACCTTACTAAAATTCAAAGCACACATTGCAACTCACACAATAATAGTAGGAGATTTCAACACCCCACTCTCATCAATGGACAGGTCATAGAAACAGTAATTAAACAGAGACATAGAGAGACTAACAGAAGTTATGAACCAAATGGATTTAACAGATATTTATATAACATTTCATCCTAAAACAAAAGGATACACCTTCTCAGCATCTCATGGTATCTTCTACAAAATTGACCATATAATCGGTCAAAAAACAGGTTTCAACAGATACAGGAAGATTGAAATAATCCCATGCATCCTATCAGATCACCATGGACTAAGGCTGGTCTTCAATAACAACAAAAATCACAGAAAGCCCACATATACATGGAAGTTGAACAATGCTCTACTCAATGATAACTTGGTCAAGGAAGAAATAAAGAAATTAAAGACTCCTTAGAATTTAATGAAAATGAAGGTACAACGTACCCAAACTTATGGGACACAAAGAAAACTGTGCTAACAGGAAAACTGATAGCTCTGAGTGCCTCCAAATAGAAACAGGGGAGAGCATACATCAGCAGCTTGACAGAACACCTAAAAGCTCTAGAAGAAAAAGAAGCAAATACACCCACTAGGAGTAGGAGACAGGAAATAATCAAACTCAGGGATGAAATCAACCAAGTAGAAAGAAAAAGGACTATACAAAGAATCAAAAGAACCAGGAGCTGGTTCTTTGAGAAAATCAACCAGATAGATAAACCCTCAGCCAGATTAACCACAGGGCACAGAGAGTATATACAAATTAACAAAATCATAAATGAAAAGGAAGATATAACAACAGAGTCAGAGGAAATTCAAAAATCATCAGATCCTACTAGAAAAAGACTATATTCAACAAAACTGGAAAACTGGAGGAAGTGGACAATTTTCTATACAAAATACCAGGTACCAAATTTAAATCAGGAACAAATAAGCCATCTAAACAACCCCATAACTCCTAAAGAAAAGAAATAGAAGCAGTTATTAAAATCTCCCAACCAAAAAGAGCCCAGGACCAGATGGTTTTAGTGCAGAATTCTATCAGACCTTCATAGAAGACCTCATACCAATACTGTCCAAACTATTCCACAAAATTGAAATAGACAGAGCACTAATAATCTCCTTCTATGAAGCCACAATTACTCTTATACCAAATTCACACAAAGACCTAACAAAAAAAAAAAAGAACTTCAGACCAATTTCCTTATTCATGAAGACTACATACTGTACTTGCCTTCCAAAAAGTCCACCTTCTATGGCCACCAGAATGTGGTTCAAGAAGTTGACAAGTGAAGTTTTTTGAGGGGGTTGAAGTTTAATCAGTTACAATTTGTATCTAAGTAAAACATCAAGAAAAAAAGCATTAAATTACGTTTTTTATTTTGCTCATGATTTAAATAGACACCATTATTAAATAGGGATAAAAGGAAAGTTAACTCCATATATATTATTGAGAAAGTGACTATAGTAGGAAATGGAAGCTTCTTGGCCTCTTGCAGGAACACAGAGAACATAGTTCAAATTGCTTTAAGAGAAAGAATATTGGCCTATTGGTAAGCACTAGTTGACTATTATTGCTGAATTTCTGATCAAAATCTTCTCTAAGACACATTGATCTCTTAACAGTCCTATATTCAATTTGTCCTTTAAAGACATGTTTGTTTGATTTTGGTCTGTTGGTTTATATTTTAAGGTTAATCTATCCCAAAAGTCTAGGCCTATGAGTGATTTCTCAGGTTTACAAGATTTTCCTATGCAAACCTTGCTCCTTGATGAAAACTTTGGTTAAATAATGTTGGCTATAGTCAATACTGGAGGGATTAAAGCTAGGTGGGATTTGAGTGACCTGATTGGAGGAGGAGAACCATGACTGGGAGGATGTGAAGGAAGGGATAACGGCTGCTGATAAAAGGTCCTGAGGGATGGCCAATTGGAGATAAGAGCACCCCGGTGTAACATAGTAAGTAATAGCACCAGGTTATCAATAGGAAAGTAGATTTTAATAGTATAGAGGATAGAGATTTGCCCTCTGGTAATTGTGGTGATTTTGGCTTATTGTAAGTATAAGGTTTATATGTGTATTTTATCCAGAATCAAAATGGTCAGGGTGGGATAGAAACTCAATATTGAGCTACAACACATTTCCTCATTCATCCAGACATAGTCCATAGAGATATGAGGTTGTTATCATCTTTAGTGTCAGAACAGTGGCTGAAATGAGGCAATAAACAGCTCATCTTCCAATTCTTCCTTTCGACTACTAAACAATCTCAGCATTTCATCATTCTTTTCATCACACTCTCATGAGCTTTATGATGACATTCAAATTTTAATTTGACCTAATCGAGTAACTCCATGCTTATCGTGGGACAAATAACTGTTTGGTTTTGTATTTAACAAATCTAAAACACATCTTCCTAAGAAGGTATTATCTAGGAATACATTTGAAGCATGCTGATCTAATATAGAAATTTCACATATTTTAAAAATTTTCATTTACTAGATATAGCATGTTTAGTTTTTAAATTGTTTCCATTTTAGTTGAATTGAGATTATTCAATTTTAATAAATTACATGTTAAATCCTTTACTTTTAAGTTATTTTACTGTTTTCCTTAGAAAAAGAACGACACTAAAATGCTAAAATATTTTTTAAATCTCTAACTTCACAAACTAAAACTTGTGGCACTTTATATTGTACAGAATTATTAGACTGGTTAAAAATTGAAATAATGTGTTTAGCCAATAAAACAAAGATAATAAACTCAATGTTCTTTCTTCATCACACTTGCTTTCTGCATGTTTTAGGCAAGAGATCAAAGTGTCTATTATTATAATAAGTACATTATAAATTCATAAAAGAAAGCTCAATTCGATACATAAACCATAGAGGAAAAATCTTTCTATTTTTAATGTTAAATAGCTTTTTATCATATTCAGGGAGGTGATTAGTACCAACAAAATTAGAAATTGCATGAATAAAATTTTTGGAAGCAGAGATTGATTAGAAAAGAAATGTTAAAGAGTATGAAACTATATTTCTCTCTGTTAGTAGTAAACATCAAATACGGACACTCTGTTAAGGAAACATAGTTTGGAAGGAGAACCATAAATATAGACTTCAATATGAACTCCATGTAACATTGATGGGGAAAACCCTTTTTTTTAAGTTTTGGCTATTTTCACTGTAGTGAACTGTGTTTCTTAATTTTAAATGTAACATGGTAATTACAGTTCATAACATCGTATTAGTTTAGGTAGAAAACAGATGGAATTTGGAAACAGTTGACAGAAGAGGAACAGGGTACAAATGAGGACTGAAAATAAGCAAATTGTTTTGGCACAGCAATAACATTGCTACCATTGACAACAAACAAAACATAGCAAAGGATTGAAATGCCAACATTGTGTTGACAGTTCTTGCCATAGAGTGCTGAAATGATTTAAATAAATTGAACTAAACAATATTTTAGTGCATCAAGAATGAATGAGTGGGTTTCTTTATTGGCTAGATACTTCTTAATAATTAAATGAAAATAGGGAATAAGCAATCAAATGCTACTGCTATAAGCCAATACATACTATTGAATACAGTATTATTACACTCTAGTTTCTTAGTTTGAAATGAAAATTATAGAACAAACACTAGAAGTTATATAATAAGTTAAACACCATTAAGAGTGCTATCAATAATAAAGTCACATCTATTATATTTCAACAGCCATAAAAACAGCAACTGTTTGGAAAACTATTACCAGATTTCGTGATCATGCTCTTTAATGTGTAAAACTAGCAAAATTAGTTTGAAAGGTTTATTTGTATTCAAAGAGGCTAGTCATTGTATATTTTGATATTGTTAGATTATCAATTTCACTGAAAATTAATCCAATTAATCTAATTAATGAGTGATTCTTCATTACTTTAACTGATAATGAGTAGAAGTCATTACACATTACAATATGAAGAAAGTCAATTTAAAACATATATGCCAAAAGGCATTTATAACCATATTCATCAAATTAATTCATATCAGGATTTTTCCTCCTAGATTGTAAAACGGGAATTAAGATAGTCAATTCTATTATGACATTCTTTTAGTACAGATACTATATAGATAGTTTTAAGTGGCCAACTCTAAAAATAGTGAATCATTATCTCTAACATGATAATTTCAATCTGAAAGCAGTGATCATTTCCAATACTATTATTTTCATAATTTGATGCATAATCTCATGCAAAAATCATTGTCTATGTATAAGAATAAACTGGTAGATATAATTATTAATTCAATATCATTTTTGGATCAAATATATATGAGAAGAACATTAATATATACAGAAAAGTCTATTGAAATGAAACTAATTAAAAATTACATCTGCATTTCTTAGCTTAGGAACAGTTTTTTAAATTTATGATTGGGTAACTTAAGGCCATTTTTGCCATTGTATAATATATTTTGAGTAAATTTCTTCAAACATCCCATTAATTTTTCATTTAGGGTTATTCTCATCAAATATCTCCAAACACCTTCACTTCTACATCCATATTAACATCTGTACTAGTTAACATTTTATTGCTGTAAAGAGAAAACATGACCAGGACAGCTTTTATAACAGAAAACATTAACTGGATCTGACTTACAGTTTCAGGTGTTTAGTCCATTATAATCATGACAGGTTTTATGACAGTGTGCAGTTATACATGTGCAGGCAGACATGGTGCTGGAGAAGCTATGAATTCTACATCTTGATCCACAGGCAACAGAACAATACTGTGCTGCATACTGGGTATATCTTGAGCATAGGAGAACTCAAAGATCACTCATTACAGTGATATATTTTTTTCCAAAAAGGCCACTCCTCTTAGTAGTGCCACTCCCTAATGGCTAAGCATTTAAACACCAGAGTCTATGGGGGCCAAATCTATTCAAACCGTCACATCTATCTAGATAATTGCTTCTATGAAACACAATTTTTACCCAAATTTATCAGAGTAATCAGTAAAGACATAATAGACACAGTAGCTTTTTATCTCTACTTGTTTCAACCAAATTGACTAAAAATTTGGGAGAAATTTTATATACATTGTGTGTGTGTGTGTGTGTGTGTGTGTGTGTGTGTGTGTGTGTGTGTGTGTGTGTTTTGGGGAAAATTATCCCCTCCAAAAATTTTGGATGCAAAACATTTTTAAAGTTGAAAGAAAATTCATTTTTATATCAAAGAAGTTACATGAAAACATACAGACATGCTTAGAGGAGTTTTCATTTAGCAATATGGATGCTCTGATCACACCCAAAGACCTTGTAGTTTTGTGTATTCCTGTTGAATGCACACACAAACTACACCCCTTTCATCCTTCTGGCTATAATGGAGGTACCCCCTTAAAACACACCTTTAAGCCCAAACAATTAAAGGTCAGGCAAAGTGATGAATCAGAGAAAGATTTGAAAGAATGAGTCAGAGATAGGATACACCCAACTCTCACAAGAACAGACAAAAAGGAGAGTACAGGCAGACAATATCAGTCAAATGGGAGCCACTGCACTGAGTGCAGTGCTGTGGAACTGAGGCATGAAAGCAAAAGAAGGAGTGAGATTAGAACAGATTGTCAGAGTTATCTTGATTTTCAAGCAAAGCAATTTAGTGAGAAGCTGAGAGAAGTCAGATTGAAAAGGTCATCTTGGAGAGGAGTTTAAGCCAGAACAGCTGAGCTCAACCAACAAACCAGAGTTTAGAAAGAGCTAGAAAAGGTGACTTTATTCAGCAGCAAGTCTCAAATGCTGGAACATTTTAGGCCTAGGTTAGCAGAGAAACAGAGGCTGGAAGCTGAACCATTCAAGGTTCAGGCTGGCAGAACTTAGATTTTACAGAGTCTAAAAGTTTCCAGGCCTAGGTCTAGAGATAGTTATAAGAGAGATAGAAATGCTGTGGGTTCAGCTCAAGCCATATATCCCTAAAGCTTTAGAGTGGTTCTCATTTTATCCTTTCATCTTAGAAAATGTTTCATTTATATACAAGTAACGTTATACAGACTGACTACATCATATTTAGGAAGATTTATTATATATTCTATAATAATTTGTAAAGGGACGTGTTCTTTAGCTTATTGTTTTCTGTATTTTGATGTAGCCAAAGATACAATGCTCTCATCACCCTGCCATCATGTTTAATTCAATGTCTCACAAAGAGCTCTCATCACTCCGTCATCGTGTCATATATGCCAATGTGTAGGAAGTAGATTCTGCTATGAATTCAGGACCACACAAAGTGGGTGGAAGAGTTGTGGAACCCAAGAGTTCTGACTCAAGGGAAGATTCTTAGTAATCAGGTGGCTTCCTAACTGAGAAAAAGATCTTTGTTGTAAGTATTAAAGAAGACACTGAAGAACATCATCTACAAGGTTATTTTGAATAGTATTGGAAAATTGAAGTGACTTAAATTATGACATAGGCAGTGGAAAACACAGGGACTTTGCTTTTGTCACCCTTGAGAACCATGAATCTGTAGATAAGGTTGTTATTCAGAAATACCATACTGTGAATTGTCACAACTATGAAGTAAGAAAAGCTCTGTCAAAACAAGAAATGGATAGTGCTTCATCCACCCAGAGAGGTAGATGTGGTCCCAGAAACTTTGGTGGTAGTAGTAGTAGAGGAAATTTTGGAGGCAATGGAAATTTTGGTTGAGGAAATTCAGTGTTTCTGGTAGCTTTGGTGGAGCCAGGATGGTGGCGGATATGGTGGCAGTAGAGATGGTTATAATGGATTTGGTAATGATGGAAGCAATTTTTTAAGTGGGGAGGCTACAATGATTTTGGCAATTAATATAGTCTTCAAATTTTGGAACGATGAAATGAGGAAACTTTGGAGGCAGGAGCTCTGGCCCTTACGGTGATGGAAGCCAGTTCTTTGCTAAAGTGGCTATTGAGGTACCAGCAACAGAAGTAGCTATGACGGTGGCAGGACATTCTTATTACAACCAGGAAACAAAGTTTAGCAGGAGAGGAGAACCAGAGAAGTGACAGGAAAGCTACAGGTTACAACAGATTTGGGAACTCAGCCAAGCATAGTGGTAGCAAGGCCTAGCTGCTACAAAGAAGACATGATTTTAGACAATGCTCATATGGACAAAAACCTCCAGTATTGTATTTGTGACTAACTGTATGAAAGATAATTTTAGTTTCTGTTACAAGGAAAAATAAAACATTTCAACACAAGGTTTTACTGTAGACCTTTCTTCACCCATGCTGTTGGTTGCTAAATGAAACAGTCTGATCATGATGCTGTATAAATGTGACTTTTTAAAAAATGTGCTATGTAAAGTTAGCCTTCTCTGAAGCAGTTTTTGTACATTTTCCCAACAGTGCAAAGTGAGAATACCTTCAGGGTAGTGCCAAGTTCCGTTTTGAATTTATATATGGTTGGTTGGGTGGAGAAGTCATTATCTTCAAAACCTTTGGTGTTGTTACACTGCCAGTTACTGTTGTAACTTTAATGACTTTCACAACTGAAAGTGTCATATCAAGCAAGGTCACAATTTAGTTACATAAAATGCTTGTTGAAATACTCTATCATACATAATCAATAATTGATTTAAATCTCTTGTAAAATAATTTGTGAAAAAAGAGGCCACGAATGTGAAAGAGACCAAGAACAGAAATTATAGAAGTATTTGGAAGGAGGAAATAGAAAAGATAAATGTAATAATAGTCTCAAAGACAAAAATATTAAAAAGATTATGAATAAAGAATTATGAACTCTGGGAGTCTGGAACAGGATCTACCTGCGACCAGAGCTGAACTTTTCCCACAGCTCTCTGTATTCAGATCCTGCCAGGGGAAATTTGGTCTCCCAGGATTGCTGACAAACCTGACAGCATAGGTAAGACCACCATTTCAGTTCAGAGGGACCCAGTTGGAGCCCTCAGGACACAGGAACTGAGGAGCAGTTTATGACAAGATTCTTATGCTTTCTGATTGCACCTGGATTTGACACTGTGACACAGGTCTCAGAATCCAAATCCCACTGGGAGACAGTTCTTCTTCCAGGAATCCTGGTGGACAGGCTTACAGAAGGGTCAAGCCATTTTTAGAGACAGCAAATTCAGCTAACACCAGAGATAACCAGATGTGGAGATGCAAGTACTAGAACCTAAGCAATAGAAACCAAGGCACCTTGGCATCATCAGCACCCAGTTCTTCCACCACAGCAAGTCCTGTATGTCACAACACACCAGAAAAGCAAGATTCTAATTTCAAATCACATCTCATGACAGTGTTAGTAGACATTAAGAAAGACATAGATAATACTCCCTTAAAGAAATACAGAACAACACAGGTAAACAGGCAGAAGGCCTTAAAGAGGAAACATAAAATTCCCTTGAGTAATTACAGGAAAACACAAACAAACAGGTGAAGGAATTGAACAAAACCATTCAGGATGTAAAAATGGAAATAGAAACAATAAAGAAATCACAAAGGGAGACAAACCTGAAGATAGAAAACCTGGGAAACAGATCAGGATTACCAACAGAATATAAGAAATAAAAAGAGACAATCTCAGGGGCAGAAAATACCATAGAAAACATTGACACAATCATCAAAAAAATGCAAAACACAAAAAGTTCCTAACCCAAAACATCAAGGGAATCCAGTACACAATGAGAAGATCAAACATAAGAATAATAGAAGAGAATGCAGATTCCCAGCTTAAAGGGCCAGTAAATATCTTCAACAAAATTGTAGAAGAAAACTTCCCTAACCTGAAGAAAGAGATGCCCACGAACATACAAGAAGCCTACAGAACACCAAAGAGATTGAACCAGAACAGAAATTCCTCCCGTCACATAATAGTTAAAACACCAAATGCACAAAACAAAGAAAGAATATTAAGAGCAGGAAGGGAAAAATGTCCAGGAACATATAAAGGCAGACCTACCAGAATTACACCAGACTTCTCACCAGAGACTATGAAAGTCAGAAGATCCTGGGCAGATATCATGCAGACCCTAAGAGAACACAAATGCCAGCCCAGGTTACTGTATCCAGCAAAACTCTCAATTACCATAGATGGAGAAACCTAGATATTCCATGACAAACCCAAACTTACACAATATCTTTCTACAAATCCAACCCTACACAGAATAATAGATGGAAACTCCAACACAACAAGGGAAACTACACCACAGTAAAAGCAAGAAAGTAATCTTTCAACTAACCCAAAAAAGGTAACCACACAAACATAATTCCACCTCTAACAACAAAAATAATAGGAAAGAACATTCAAAGAACCCAATATCTCTGAAAATAAATGAATTCAGTTCCCCAATAAAATGACAGAGACTAATAGACTAGACAAGTAAACATCACTCTGCATTTTGCTGCATACAGGAAACAAACCTCAGTGACAAGGACAGACACTACCTCAGAGTAAAAGGCTGGAAAAAAAGGTTCCAGGCAAAGGATCGCAAGAAACAATCTGAACTCGCTATTCCAATATCGAATGGAATCAACTTTCAACAAAAAATTATCAGAAAAGATGAGGAAATATGTGGGACAGTGAAAGAACCTGGTTCCTGGTTGAGGAGGTTTGAAACCCTGGTGACCCTGAGGGACTACAGGCATTTCACCTTACTCCCAGGAAAGAAGGCTGGTTTATAGACCACAGCTGACCATAGATTTGTGACTATCAGTCACATAAGGGCAACACCCCGAGCCCCTTCACAGGTAGAGGACATGGCCAGCAGAGTCAAGTCAAGGACAACCCCCACAGAACCATCCATAGATCCCCCTCACTTTCCTGTCAGCCCCAGGGTTAATCAAGACCTACAGACTCCCACTCCGTTCTCAGCTTTTCCACAGTATCCCAGTGGTGCTGAATGCCCAAAAGCCTAAGAACCTGATGGGCCCCAGTCTACTTGCAGACCCAGGGACCCAACGAACCAGGCCCAACTGTGTCCTGCACCACAGACTGTGCTTTCCTGTGCCCGGAACAGTGACCTGTGGCATCCCACAGCCTGACATGCACATGGTAGCAGCATGGGGTAAGCACTGGAAACTTCCCACATCTTGCCTCCCTAAGTTGCCCGAGCCCTGTGGCTAAGATGATATGAGACCCCACCTACAGAAAGACACTTCAAACTCAGACTCGGAAAAATCCACCAAGATGAACTCTCAATTCTAATATCTATGCCCCTAATGCAAGGGCACAAGCATCCATAAAAGAAACTTTACAAAAGCTCAAAGCACACATTACACCTCACACAATAATTGTGGGAAACTTCAACAGCCAAGTCTCTTCAATGGACAGATTATGGACATAAAAACAAAACAGTGACAAAGCGAAACTAACAGAATTTATGAACCAAATGGATTCAATAGATATCTATAGAACATTTCATTCTGAAACAAATATAACTTCCTCTCGCACCATCATGGTACCTTCTCCAAAACTGACCATGAAACAAGTCTCAAAAGATACAAGAAAATTGAAATAATCCCATTCGTGCTATCAGATCAATATGGACTATAGCTGGTCTTCAATACCAAACAAATATTGCAGAATGCTCACATATGCATGGAAGCTGAACAACATTCTACTCAATAATAATTTTATCGAGAAAGAAATAAAAAAATTAAAGACTTTTTAGTATTTAATGAAAGTGAGGGCAAAATATACCCAAACTTATGGGACACAATGAAAGCAGTGCTAAGAGGACAACTCATAGCTATGAGAGCCTCCAAAAAGAAACTAGAGAGAGCATACACTAGCAGCTAGACAATATACTTAAATTTATAGAACAAAAAGAAGCAAATACATCCAAGCAGAGTAGGCAGCAGGAAGTTAGGAAACTCAGGTGTGAAATGAACCAAGTAGAAGCAAAAAGAACTATAAAAAGAATCAATAAAACCAGGAGTTGGTTCTTCGAGAAAATCAAAAAGATAGATAAACCCTTAGCACAACTAACCAGAGGGTACATAGAGTGCATCCAAATTAACAAAATCAGAAATGAAAAGGCAGACATAACAACAGAAACTGAGGAAAGTTTTTAAAAAATCATAAAATCCTACTAAAAAACTCTACTTAACAAAACTGGAGAATCTGAATGAAATGGACAATTCTCTAGAAAGATACCAGGTAACAAAATTAAATCAGGATCAGATAAACCATCTAACCATTCCCATAAGTCCTAAAGAAATAAAAGCAGTTATTGAGAGTCTCCAAACCAAAAACTTCCCCAGGACTAGATGAGTTTAGTGCTGAATTCTAACAGACATTCATTGTAGACCTAATACCAATATTCTCCAAATGATTCCATAAAATAGAAACAGAAGGAACACTCCCAATTTGTTCTATGAAGCCACAAATATGCTTGTACCTAAACCACACAAAGATCCAACAAAGAAAGAGGACTTCAGACCAATTTCCCTTATGAATATCGATGCCAAAACACTAAATAATATTCTCACAAATAATCAACCATTGTGATCAAGTAGGCTCTATCCCAGGGATGCAGGGATGGTCTAATGTATGGAAATCCATCAACATAATCCACTATAGAATCAAACACAAAGAAAAAACCAAAATGATCATTTCATTAGATCCTGAGAATTCATTTGACAAAATTCAACATTGCTTCATGGTAAAAGTCTTGGAAATATCAGGAATTCAAGGCCCATCCCTAAACATAGTAAAAGCAATATACAGCAAACTAGTGACCAACATAAAACTGCATTGAGAGAACCTGGAAGCAATCCCATTAAAACCAGGGACTAGACAAGGCTGCCCACTTTCACCATACTGATTCAATATAGTACACGAATTCCTAGTCAATGCAATTAGACAACAAAAGGAGGACAAAGGGATACAAATTGAAAAGGATAAACTCAAATATCCCTATTTGCAGATGATATGATAGTATACTTAAGTGACCCCAAAAATTCCACCAGAGAATTCCTACAACTTACAGCTTCATCCAAGTGGCTGGATATAAAGTTAGCTCAAATAAATCAGTAGCTTTACTCTACTCAAAGGATTAACGGGCTAAGAAAGAAATTAAGTAACTGAGATCATTCATAATAGCCACAAATAATATAAAGTACCTTGATGTGTCCCTAACCAAGCAAGTGAAAGTCTGTATAATGAGAAATTCAAGTCTCTGAAGAAAGAAATCAAAGAAGAACTACAAAGATGGAAAGATCTCCCATGCTCATAGATTGGCAAGATTAATATAGGAAAAATGGCCATCGTACCAAAAGCAATCTACAGATTCAATGCAACCCCCATCAAATTACAACTCAATCCTACACAGATAGAGCAATTTGCAAATGTATTTGGAATAAAAAAAACCCTAAGTTATAGAAAACTATTCTTAACAATAAAAGAACGTCTAAGGGAATCACCATCCCTAACTTCCAACTGTATTACAGGGCAATAGTGATTCAAAACTGTGTTGTATTGGTACAAAAACAGTCAGATAGAACAGTGGAATGGAAATGAAAACCAAGAAATAAATTCACACACCTGTGGTCACTTTATCTTTGACAAAGGAGCTAAAAGCCCTCAATGGAAAAAAGACAGCATATTCAAGAAATGGTGCTAGTTCAACAGGATGTCAGCATGTAGAAGCATGCAAATCGATCTACTCTTACAGCACTGTACAAAGCTCAAGTCCAAGTGATCAAGGACATCCACATAAAAGTAATAGAATAAAAAGTGGAGAAGAGTCTCAAACACATGGGCACAGGAGAAAATTTCCTGAATGGAAAACCAATGGCTTATGCTCTAATATCAAGAATTGACAAATGAACCTCATAAAATTACAAAGTTTTTGTTAGGCAAAGGACATTATTATTAGGACAAAATGGCAATCAACATATTAGGAAAAGATCTTTACCAATTGTACATTAGAGGGCTAATATTTAATATGTACAAAGAATTCAAGAAGGTAGACTCCAGAGAATCAATAACCCTATTAAAAATGGGGTACAGAGCTAATCAAAGAATTCTAAGCTTAGGAATATCAAATGACTGAGAAGTACCTAAAGAAATGTTCAACATCCTTAGTCATCAGGGAAATGCAAATCAAAACAACCCTGAGATTCCACCTCACACCAATCAGAGTGATCAAGATAAAATAGTTAGATGACACCAGATGCTATCAGGGATGTGGAGAGGAGGGACATTCCTCCATTGTTGGTGGGATTGCAAGCTGGTACAACCACTCTGGAAATCAGTCTGGCAGTTTCTCAGAAAACTGGACATTGAACTACCTTAGGAATGAGCTATACCACTCCTAGACATATATCCAAAAAATGTTTTAACGTATAACAAGGAAACATGATCCATTATATTCATAGCAGCCATATTTATATTTTTAATTGCATTTGTATTTATATTCTATTATGTTATTGCATTTCCTGGTTTCGCATCCAGAAAACTGCTACTCTTCCTGCTTCTATGAGTGTGGTCCCTCATACACCCACCCACTTACTCCCACCTCCCTGCCATAATATTCCCCTATACTGGGAGATAGAGTCTTTAAAATGTTTAAACAAATTCTTAAAAAAAGAAAAAAAAGAAAAAGATCCTCTCTTCCCACTGATGCTCAACAAGGACATTGACTGTTACATATGAGGGTAAAGCCATAGGTCCATTCCTGTGTACTCTTGGGATGGTGGTTTCCTCTCTGGGAGCTCTGAGGCTTCTGCTTAGTTAATATTGTCTTCTTCTTATGGGGTTACCAATGCTTTCCAACTCTTTCAGTCCTTTCTCTAATTCCTCCATTGGGGACCCTGTACTCAATTCAGTGGTTAGTTGCAAGCAGCCACCCCTGTATTTGTAAGACTCTGACAGAGCCTCTCAGTAAACAGCTATATCAGGCTCCTGTCACCATGCACATATTGGCATCTACAAGATTTTCTAGGTTTGGTGGCTGTATCTCTATGCGGGGCAGTCTCTGGATAGCCTTTCAGTCTCTGTTCCACACTTTGTCTTCCTTATTTCCTCTTGTGAGTATTTTTGTTCCCCCTTCTAAGAAGGTCTGAAGCATCCACACTTTGGTCTTCCTTCTTTGTGAGCTTTATTTTGGTCTGTAAATTGTATCTTGGGTTTTTGGAGCTTTTGGTCTAATATCCAATTATCAGTGAGTGCATACCATGTGTCTTTTTTATGATTTGATTATCTCACTCAGCATTATTTATAATAGCCAGAAGCTAGACAGAACCCTGATGTCCTTCAACAGAGGAATGGATACAGAAAGTGTGGTACATTTACACAATGGAGTACTACTCAACTACTAAAAACAATGACTTTGTGAAATTCTAAATCAAATGTTTGGAACTAAAATATGTTATCCTGAATGTGGTAACCCGATCACAAAAGAAGACGCATGGTATGGACTCACTGATAAGTAGATATTAGCCCTAAAGCTCAGAATATCCAAGATACAATTTAGAGTCCACAGTGAAGCTCAAGAAGAAAGACCAAAGTAGGAGTGCGTTGGTCCTTTATAGAAGAGGGAACAAAATGATCACAGGAGGAAATATTGAGACAAAGTGTGAAGTAGAGACTGCCCCACCAGTGAATTCATCCCATATACAGCCACAAAACTCAGACAATATTGTGGATGCAAAGAAGTTCATGTTGACAGGAGCCTGATATAGCTGTTTCCTGAGATGCTCTGCCAGAGCCTGACAAATACATAGGTGGATGCTTGCTGCCAACCACTGAACTGAGAACAGGGTCTCCAATGTAGGAGTTAGGGGAAAGAGTTCACTGAAGGGGTTTGCAACCCCATAGGAAGAACAACCATATCAACAAAATGGATACCCCAGAGCTCCCAGGGACTAAACCACCAACCAAAGAGTACACATGAAGGAAGCTTTGGCTCCCTCTGCATAGATAGCACAGGATGTCCTTGTAGGGCATCAATGGGAGAAGAGGCCCTTGGTTTTGGCAAGATCCAATGCCCCATTGTAGGAGAATGTCAGTGTGGGCAGGTGGGTGACTGTTTTGGTGAGCACCCTCTTAGAATCAGGGGTGGGGGATGCTATAGCAGATTCCTGGAGGGGGAACTGGGAAAGGGGATAACATTTGAAATGTAAATTTAAAAAAGATATACAATGAAAGAAAATATGTCAAAAAATAGAGAATGAATGCTGGGCTGGGGCATAAATGAAGTATAATCAAAATTAAGGACTTTGCAAAAGCCATATGGAAATCTACTATTTCAAAATCATATTAAAACTATGTTAAATACAAGAGTTTGGTTTCATGACTTTCCCAGGCCCCCGTCCTGTAGAAAGTTCACTGCCCTGAGGGTATATGTTTTACTCTCCTTCCAAAGATACATCATTCCCAAAATTGATCATAATAAAGTTTTTGCTGCTGAAGGCATCAGATAACTTTCATCATTGAACTCCTCTCAAAAGCCATGTGTACCTTAGAGAGATGACTTAGAAACAGCACTGAAAGAGACATAGGAGGAAATGGGCACAGGAGCAAGTCATTTGGGGAAAGAAGCCTAAAACAGTCATTTGCTGAATAACAGATTTGAAAGACTACTGAGAGCTAGTGTTGCATAAAGCCTGCTATTGGTTCAATTCAAAGAATTAAAGGTAACCCTTCAAGCAGCCACCAGTTTCTTTGCCTCACAAAATTCTGAACTGACAAGAACAAAAGCTTTTATAGTCTCTTCAAAGGTCTGAGTGAATTGACACTCCTATCCAGAGAAGAATGGGCCCCTATTTTGGCTTCTTACAGACAAGAGGAGAAAGGTTAATAAAATTAAAGTTAGATCAGAACTCTTAATTTAGAGCAAATAAGCCCTGGATTCAATCCCTACCATGAAACATGATTGCTTCTGAAAGAAGAGCAAGCAAAACTTTTTAGCTAAGTTAAAAATCAAAAAAAGAGGTGAAAATTTAAATGTGCCATCCTAAGGAAATATATCCTTCTAGTTTATAAATAAACCATAAGCAATTTAAAAATATGTAAGTAAATAAAACATAAATAACTCTTAATAAGATAATATGCCAAAGAAATAAAGTTATTAAAATAAGCCCCAGTGCCAGGTATGGGATATTTTCCTACATATTTCTGTATTATTGTAGATTTGAACAGATGAAAATATTTGCTGCCTCTTTAAGTTGGGTACCTCCATTCTCTTCTATACCTATTATTCTTAAGTTTGTTCTTCTCTCTTAGATTTTCTGAATGTTTTGAGTTAGGAACGTTCTGAGTTTTGCATTTACTTTGACGATTGTGTCAATGTTTACTATGGTATATTCTGCCCCTGACATTCTCTCTTCTATCTCTTCTATTCTGTTGGTGATACTTGCATGTATGACTCCTGATTTTGTTCCTACGTTTTCTATCTCCAGGGTTGTCTCCCTTTGTGATTCCTTTATTCTCTTTCCATTTTTAGATCATGGATGGTTTTGTTCAATTCCTTCACCTGTTTGCTTGTGTTTTCCTGTAATTCTTTAAGGGATTTTTGTGTTTCCTCTTTAAGGACTTCTACTTGTTTACCTGATTTCTCCTATATTTCTTTAAAGGAGTTGTTTATGTCCTTCTTAAAGTTCTCTATCATTGCCATGAGATGTGATTTCAAATCCAGATCTTGCTTTTCTGGTGTTTTGGAATATCCAGTATTTACTTTGGGGGGGAGAACTGGGTTCTGATGATACCAAGTAGCCTTGGTTTCTGTTGCTTAGGTTCTTGTGCTTGCCTTTCAGCATCTGGTTATCTCTGATGTTAGTTGGTCTTGCTGTCTCTCACTGGAGCTTGTCCTTCCTGTAAGCCTGTGAGCCTGTGATCTTAAGCATGAGAACACTCCTGGTAAATCAATTCTCTCAGGGCAGGTTTGGGGTCCAAGATTGGTGGGACAGCCCCAGCTCTGGGCACAGATGGAGAAAAGAAGTATCTTCTTTTAGGCCACCCTGAGGCTCCCACACTTTGTGTGCTCCTGGTGTGTCGCTACTGGGACAGACAATGGAACGTGGGGTACCACCTGTTGGCTATAGGCTTAGATGGGAGTGTGCTCTTGGAAGACCAGCTCTCTGCAGTCAGGTTTTGTGTCCAAGGGCTTAGGAACACTCCTCCATTTTTGGGAGGATTGCAAGCTGGTACAATGACCCTGGAAATCAATTGGGCAATTCCTCAGTAAATTGGACATAGTTTTACCTGAGGACCCAGCAATATCATTCCGGGACATATACCCAAAAGATGCTCCAATATAACAAGGACAAATGCTCCACTATGTTCATAGTAGCCTTATTTGCAATAGCCAGAAGCTGGAAAGAACCCAGATGCTTCAAAAGACAAATGGATACAGAAAATGTGGAACATTTTCACAATGGATTACTAAGCAGCTATTCGTTCGCAACCAAGAATTTAAGATGGAACTAGAAATTATCATCCTGAGTGCAGTAAACCAGTCATAAAAGAACACACATGGTATGCACTCACTGATAAGTGGATATTATCCTGTAAGCTTGGAATACCTAAGAAAAAATTCATGAATCATATGAAGCTCAAGAAGATGGAAGACAAAAATGTGGGTTCTTCATTCCTTCTTAGAAAGGAGAGCCAAATACTCACAAAAGAAAATACCTGGACAAAGAGTGGGGCAGGGGCTGAAGAACAGGTCATCCACAGGCTACCCCATCCCATATGCAGCCACCAAACCCAGTAACTATTGCTGATGCCAAGAAGTGCTTGCTGATAGGAGCCAGATATGGATGTCTTCTGAAAGGCTCTGCCAGAGTTCTACTGATAAAGATGAGGATGGTTGCAGCTAACCACTGGACTAAACAAGGGTACCCCAATGGAGGAGTTAGAGAAAACACTGAAGAAGCCGAAGGGTTTTGCAATCCCATAGGAAGAACAACAATATCAACCAAGCAGACCCCACCAGAGCTCCCAGGGACTAAACCACCAACCAATAATTACATGTGGAAGGATCCATGGCTCCAGACACATAGGTAGCAGAGGATGGCATTGTCTAGCATTAATAGGAGAAAAGTTTTGGTCCTGGAAGGGCTTACTTCCCCAATGTATGGTAATGCCAAAGTGTTGAGGTTGGATTGGGTGGGTGGGAGTAGAAATATCCTCATAGAAGCAGGCTGTATGGGAGAGGGGGGAAAGGATAACATTTGAAATGTAAATACATAAAATATCCAAGAAAAATAAAATTTAAAGAAATAAATTTTAATAATATATGGAAAAGTCTTATGAATAAACAAATTTAATTTTTTAAAATTTTTGTATGGTTATGTAAAAAATTAAATGGCATGCTTAATGCCATTTTGTGAAATAGCCTTATGACTTATTAGAAATAAACAATTTAAGATGCAGCATTTTCAAAGAATCATGTATGTTTTCCTATTATATCTAATTATTTGCATAATATCTCATATTTTGTATTAATTTGTTTTTAAGTGTATGAATGTGTGCCTGCTTGTCTTCTGTGCAGCAGCTGTGTGCAGGTGTTTCAGAAAGCCAGAAGAGGGTATTGGATCTCATCAAACTCCATTACGTAAATGTACTACATTTTCTGTATCTGTTCCTCTGTTGAAGGACATTTGAGTTCTTTCCAGCTTGAGGCTATTATAATTAAGGCTGCTATGAACATAGTGGAGCATGTACCCTTGTTATATGTTATATGTTGGAGCATCTTCTGGGTATATACCCAGGAGTGGTATAGCTGGGTCCTCAGAGTACTATGTCCAATTTCCAGAGTGATTTTAACAGCTTGCAGTCCCTACACTTGTATCCCCCCTGTTTTCCTAATGAACCCCTCTCCCTACCACAAGTACACTTGTTCATCTCTGTTCACTGCAGCTTTATTCATAATATCCAGAAACTAGAAACAACCTAGATGCCCCTCAACCAAATAATGGATAAAGAAAATATGGTAAACTTACACAATGAAATACTCTTCAGCTATTAAAAACAAAGACATTTGCAGCCTTATTTATAATAGCCAGAAGCTGGAAAGAAGCCAGATGCCCTTCAACAGAGGAATGGATACAGAAAATGTGGTACATCTACACAATGGAATATTACTCAGCTATCAAAAACAACGAGTTTATGAAATTCGTAGGCAAATGGTTGGAACTGGAAAACATCATCCTGAGTGAGCTAACCCAATCACAGAAAGACATACATGGTATGCACTCATTGATAAGTGGCTATTAGCCCAAATGCTTGAGTTACCCTAGATGCCTAGAGCAAATGAAACTCAAGACGGATGATCAAAATGTGAATGCTTCACTCCTTCTTTAAAAGGGGAACAAGAATACCCTTGGCAGGGAAGAAAGAGGCAAAGATTAAAACAGAGACTGAAGGAACACCCATTCAGAGTCTGCCCCACATGTGGCCCATACATATATAGCCACCCAATTAGACAAGATGGATGAAGCAAAGAAGTGCAGACCGACAGGAGCCGGATGTAGATCGCTCCTGAGAGACACAGCCAGAATACAGCAAATACAGAGGCGAATACCAGCAGCAAACCACTGAACTGAGAATAGGACCCCCGTTGAAGGAATCAGAGAAAGAACTGGAAGAGCCTGAAGGGGCTCGAGACCCCATATGTACAACAATGCCAAGCAACCAGAGCTTCCAGGGACTAAGCCACTACCTAAAGACTATACATGGACTGACCCTGGACTCTGACCTCATAGGTAGCAATGAATATCCTAGTAAGAGCACCAGTGGAAGGGGAAGCCCTGGGTCCTGCTAAGACTGAACCCCCAGTGAACTAGACTGGTGGGGGGAGGGCGGCAATGGGGGGAGGGTTGGGAGGGGAACACCCATAAGGAAGGGGAGGGGGGAGGGGGATGTTTGCCCGGATACCGGGAAAGGGAATAACACTCGAAATGTATATAAGAAATACTCAAGTTAATAAAAAAAAACAAAGACATCATTAATTTCACAGTTATATGGATTGAACTAGATAATATCCTGAGTGAGATAACACAAACATAGAAAGAAAAATATGGTATGTATTCACTTATAAGTGAATGTTAGCCTTAAAGTACAGTATAAGCATGCTATAATCCAAAGACCCAAGAAGCTAAGCTACAAGTAGTACCGAAGGACAGATGCTTGAATATCACTGAAAAGAGAAAATAAAAATAGACATTAGGGAGTTGACAGAGAGAGGAACCTCATATAATTTTTCATTTGCCACAGATACTCCAGTTTGTTACCAAGACATTGCCAATAAAAAATGGTTAAATTAATGTTATTTTAAATTTGCTTAGCAGGCTAGTTTTTAGACTTTTATTCAATATTCTTCTTATTTCCAAAATATTCCAATGTTTAAAAGCAATTCATATTGTGAATTTTTATTTAAAGTTCCTGTAGGATTAAGGTTATGGGAAAATTTAATATAATCGGTACACATAAAAGGAGAAGGCAATATGGGTAGTGTATCATATTTTAATATACTTTTAGTAAAATATAAACATAACCTTTTTTCTCAGATGAAAAAGCTAAGTGAAATTAGAGAATGACCTCTTGACATTCTCTCAGCTGCAATAAAGGGCTGATTTGAAAATTACTATTGTTGAAGCTCGATTTCTTCCTACTTGATGCAAAATTACATAAGTGAAAGCATTACTTTTAATGATACTGGCCATTAGAAACTATGCAGACTGTTACAGGGTTTATACTTAAGTAAATATATAAACCTAAGGGGGTTTAAATGCATACTGTGCTATGCCAAATATCCAGGCCAACCTGTTAAATATAACTGTCAGTTTTTCTTTTCAAAGTGAATAAGAGTCAAATAGTAGCAAATTCATAAGCAAAACATGAGAACAATTTTCTTTTTCATCACATCACTTTCAAAGTTTGATGTGGTATCAAGACTACTATTGATTATGCCTTTTGATATAAACTTATAAAATGGCCCTAAATAAAGCTATGTAAAATATTTCAAGTTTTAAAAATACTAAGTCTATGAATTTATTCTACAATGCTATTTTTATAACCATACTGGGAACCTTTCAAGAATCATCCTTTCACTAAGAATTATTTAGTTATCTAACATTTCACAGTTACACTAGATCATGCTTTTTAAAAAAAATATTTTATTTAATCTTTTTTTCACAGGCCAGATTTTATACCCATCCTGGTCCACTCTCTAACTTTTCTACAACCTATAACTCCCCCCCCCCATCTCTATGAGGATGTCTCTACCCACCCCCAACTCCACATCCCACCAGACCTCTCTGCTCCCTGGGGCCTTCAGTCTCTTGAGGGTTAGGTGCATCTTCTCTGAGTCCAAACCTGGCAGTCCTCTGCTACATATGTGTTGGTAGCCTCATATCAGCTGGTGTATGCTGCCTGGTTGGTGACCCAGTGTCTGAGAGATCTTTGGGTTATAGGTTAGTTGAGACTGCTGGTCCTTCTACAGAGTTGCCCTCCTCCTTAGCTTCTTCCCCCTTTTCCCTAATTCAACTAGAGGAGTCAGCAGCTTCTGTTCATTGGTTGAGTGCACATACTGCATCTGACACTTTCAGCTGCTTGTTGGAGCTTTTGGAGGGAAGTCATGATAGCTCCCTTTTTGTGAACACTCCGTATCCTCAGTAATGGTGTCTGGTCTTGGGGTCTCCCCATGAGCTAGATCCCAATTTAGGCCTGTTGCTGAACCTCCTTTTCTCAGGCTCTTCTCCATTTTTGTCCCTGCAGTACTTTCAGAAAGGAACAGTTATGGGTCAGAGATTTTGGCTGGGAGATGACAACTCCATCCTTCACTTGATGCTGGAGATGTGTTCTACAAGTTCCCTCTCCCCAATGTAGGGCATTTCATGTAAGGTACCTCCATTTGAGTCCTGAGAGTCTCTAACCTCCAAGGTCTCTGGTACATTCTAGAAGACCCCCCCCCCAATTCCTACCTCCCGAAGTTGTCTGTTTCCACAGTTTCTGTTGGCCCTAAAGACTTCAGTCCTATTCTACTCACCCAAAACTTACAATATACCCCTATTCTCCTCCCAGTCCCCTATTCTACCCAGGTCCCTCCCTTCCCCTCTCCTGAGATTGCTTTCTTCTCCCTCCCAAATGGGATTGAGGCCTCCTTACTTAGGCTCCCTGCTTTGTTAACCTATTTGAGCTCAGAAACTGGTACCATCACTCTGGAAATCAATCTGGAGATTCCTCAGAAAATTGGAAATAGATCTACCTGAAGATCTAGCTAGACCACTTTTGAACATATACCCAAAAGATACCCCACAATACCACAGGGGCATGTGCTCTTCTATGTTCATAATGGCTTTGTCTGTGGTAGCCAGAATCTGGAAACAATCCAGATGTCCCATCAAAGAGAGGATACAGAAATTGAAGTTCATTTACACAATGAGATTATATTCAGCTTTTAAGATCGACGACAACCTGAGTTTTTTTGGCAAATGGATGGAACTAGAAAATATCATTCTGAGTGAGATAACTCAGACCCAAAATTTCATGCATGGTATGTACTCATTAATAAGTGGATATTAGCCACAAAAGTACAGAATACCCAGAATACAATCTACAGAACTCACAGAGATCATGCTTTCTAACTCTTATCTTTTTTTCAGTACTGGTGAACAAATCTAGAACACTATACTTACTAGACGAGTGTTCTTTCACTGAATTACATATTGATCTACCATTTTTTCATGCCTTTAAATTTGAATAATTTCAATTTTAAAAGGAAGAGAGGAACAAATCTACTGAAATAACTTTCAACTCTAAATATCTGAACCAAATAATAAATAAACTAAACATTGAAGTAAATACTTATAACTGCTGAACTAAGAGTACTTGGACAACTATATTCATAACAGTTTTATTCATAATAGCCAGAAACTGGAAACAATCTAGATATCCCTCAACTGAAAAATTGATAGTGGGAGAAAGAGCTGAACACCTATAGGTGGGAAGAATCCTGAGTCTACAGGACAGACTGTGCCACTTCTGCCCACCTTTGCACACATTCCTGCCCAAGAGGAAACTTGAATAGTGCCTCTGGACACAGGAATATAGGAGCAGTCACCTGCAGGAACCCGCGGTCCATATCTGCGCCCAGTACTGAATTGAACTGGTCAAACAGCTCCCTACTCCCAAATCCCATGTTGGGGGGGAGATCCAGACCCTCAGAAGTGCGAACGCTCCTGAGAAACCAGAAGAGACTACTCCCACATTCCTGACCCAAGAGGAAACCGCTTAGTGCCATCTGTGCCCCCTGCGCACAGGGACCTAGGAGCAGACAGGGCCAGGATCTTTCCAGTTGCTGCCCTCGCCAAGAGCCGAAAGCCAGCAACCAAGAGTGCCTAAACACCTGAGAGCAGAGGTAAGACCAACTTTTCTGCTCCAAGTGACCTGCCTGGTGGACACAGGATACAAAAAGTCAGAAGTCCTCTGGGACAGGGCACTTCCAGTTTCTGGATGTGCCTGGAACTGATCTGATCCCATCCCACAGCTCCCTGCTCCCAAATCTCATGATTATTTTGTTTCCGCTTCTAAGTGGGATTGAACGTTGGGGGCAGGAGCAGGTATGGGAAGAGACAGGAGAGAACTCCAGAGGGCTAGGAGAATATACAGAAATACGTAGTAGTGGGGGTAGGGGAAGACAGGGTAACATTAGAAAGTCCCAGATGCCAGGGATGTGAGAGGCTCCCAGGACTTAATGGGGATGGCCTTAACTGAAATACCCAACAGCAGGGAGATAGATCCCGAAGAAACCACCTCCAGTAGATAAATATAGCCCCTAGTTGAGGGATGGGGCCACCTTCTCATCTCAAAAGCTTGAACTCAGAATAGTTCCTGTCTAAAAGAAATACAGGGACAAAAAGTGGAGTAGAGCCTGAATGAAAAGTCATCCAGAGCCTGCCCCTCCTTGGGATTCATTCCATCTACAGACACCAAACACCAACATTTTTGCTAATGCCAAGAAGTGCTTGCAGACAGGAGCCTGGTATAACTGTTCTCAGAGAGGCTCTGCCAGCACCTGACTATGACAGATGCAGATACTCACAGCCAATTATTAGACTGGGTCTGCAAACTCAAATGG
Organism: Rattus norvegicus; assembly: GCF_021556685.1. Taxonomy (NCBI): domain Eukaryota; kingdom Metazoa; phylum Chordata; class Mammalia; order Rodentia; family Muridae; genus Rattus; species Rattus norvegicus. The sequence continues at coordinate 51,857,525 of NC_141554.1, read as the reverse complement.
AAGAATTAGAGGAAGGACTGAAGGAGCTGAAGGGGATTGCAACCCCATAAGAAGAACAGCAATATCAAGTTACTAGACCCCTCAGATCTCCCAGGAACTAAACCTCCAACCAAAAAGTATATATGAGTGGATCCATATGTAGCAGAGGATTGCCTTATCTGGCACCAATGAGAGGGGAGGCGCTTGTTCTTGCTCCATTCAGCACAAGTATATACTAGAGGGGTGAGTCTGGAGTGGGTGGGTGGGTGCAGTAGCACCCTCTTAGAGGCAAAGAGGGGGGTAGAAGCTTTGCAGATGGAAGACATGGAAGTGGGATATTTGAAATGGAAATAAATAAAATGATTAATAAAGGAAAAAAAAGAAAGAAAACTTCTTAACCCCCCCCTTCCCCAAAAAGGCAAGGATAATAACACTACATTACATAGAAACAGAGAGGCTAAATATCAAGGAGTGCCCTAGTAGGGATGCATGGATCTCTTTGGGAATGGAAAATAGAATAAATTTTGCAGGTGAAATGAGGCCTGGTAGGGCTAAGGGCAGAAGGGATCAGGTGGGGGAAGGAAAGATAGAGGGAGAAAATATGAGAGATTACCTGAATCGGGGGAGGGTGAATATTTATGGATATTCTTGAAACCTACTGCAGTGAAAACTTCCTAGAATCTATAGGGTGAGCCTAACAATGACTCCTAGAAATGAAGGATGTGGAATCTGAACAGCAAATCTTCTATAACTATGTAAGGCTTCTAGTAGTGGTCCTGGGACACCAAGACAGCTATAAAATTTTTGACTGGCAAAAAATATAAATAAATAAATAAATAAATAAATAAATAAATAAATAAATAAATAAATAAATATTTATCCTAATGATACTAGGAATTATTTGTAGATTGGTGTCTATATCAGTTGTCATCAGAAATGCTTCCTTGGGCAGCTGATGGGAGCAAATACAGAGATGTACAGCCAAACATTGGGTGAAATTCCATAGTAGAGGGTCAATAAGACTTGTAGAAGGCAGAGAGGAAGAGGATACCTGGAGAACATTGCACACAGAATCAACTAACTAGGGCTCATAAAGGCTCACAGAGACCTAACTGAAAATCATGGTTCTGTGCCAAGTTCTCTGCATATATGTTACTATAGCCAGCATTTGCTTTCTTTCACTCTTCTCCACATTTTTCCAATCCCTTCAACCCCCTCCCCAATAGTAGATATGAAGGAAAAGAAGGATATAAAGGAAAGGGTACAATGTTATTATTGGACTGCATCCTGCTGATTAAGGGCACCAAGTTCCTTGGAGCAAGTTTGAATTTCATCATCAGGATATCTAATTTCTTCTTTTTCCTTCTTCTTTGTACACAGCTACTTAACAAACCATGACCAACAACAACTAATAGCAACCAACCCCCAAACAATTTCCCTTCACCTCTCAGGTCCCGAGCTTTTATGTACCTTTAGAAAATTCCCTAGAATTCCAAACATTACACAATCACAGAAACTACCTAACACTGACAAAATCACACTGCTGCATGAGGCAAAACATAGCTGAAGTGTACAATCTGAAGCATCCCCATATCCCATACCTGGAATTAAAACACAAAAATATATTTCTGTATTTTTTTATGAAACCAAAATTTCAAACTTGTCACTATATTTCTATGGTTGCTTGGCTTGGGATTTTATGTGACTCATAACAGTTGAAGCAGTGGCCATCTCTGACTGTTTCACCTTCTATTCTGATCATTTTCCCCTGTTGGGTTGCCTTTTTCAGCTTTGTTAGAAGGATTTGTGTCTAGATTTTTTTTTGTATCATGTTATGTCATGTTCAATTGATATTCCTTGGAGGCCTGCTCTTTTTTGAACATAAAAGGAGAAGTAGTGAACCTAGGCAAAGGTAGAGGTAGGAGGAGAGACCTGGGAGGAATGAAGGTAGGGGGTAACTGTGGTTGGGTTATAGTGTATGAGAGAATAAATAAAAAAAAGGAATTGCATTTGATTCAAGTCAATCTATCTCAGTAATACATATGATCTAAAATACATCTTTTTTATGTATTTTTCACTATTTACTAAACCATTTCATTATGAAGGATAAATATTTAAATAAATGCATTTCAAGTATGCTTGTGAGAATGTAAACAGGAAACTATCAAATGATTATAAATATCAAAAGCAATCCTGAGATGCATTACACATTTTACTCTGTCAATAAATATGCAGTAGAAATTTTTATTGAAAAAATCATCATCTTGAATTTTTCAACCTAGTCTTGAAAAATGGAGAAGTTGTATGTGGTTATTTAAGCATGACATTGTTTACCGTCATTACAACTGTAATAGGATTTGTTTTCTTTTATGCATCCTCTTAATCAAATGGGCTTTAAAACATTCTGGCTATCATACACATTTTAGAGTTTGTTTTTAAATTCCTTTCAGACATGTGTGATGATACTTAAAATTCAAGAGTTTTAGAAGGTAAATACTGTCACCAAATACATAGTAAGTTTCAGACCAGGGTTTACTACTTGGAACCAATTTCAAAACAAAACTCTTCAAAACTATTGTCTCTCTGTTACTTAAAGCTGAGATATTTCTACTTTACTTGAATCAGTCTTTCAACAAAACAGCATAAAGACTATCAAATCACTGAATGATTTTACTTTTTTTGAATTTATCTATTTATTTATTTTTACACTCCAGATTTTATTCCCCTCCCGGTCAATCCCCCCCTGCCACAGTTCGACATCCAAAACCTCCTCCCTGCCTCCTTCCCCCATGTTGCCACAAGGATGTACCCACCCCACCACCTCTGACTGAACCCAGATCCAGGAATCATCTGCTTTATATGTGTGGGAGGCCTCATCTTAGGTGGTCTATACTGCCTGTTTTGGTGATCCAGTGTCTGAGAGATCTCAGGGGTCCAGGTTAATTGAGACTGCTGGTCCTCCTACAGGTTTACCCTCTTCCTAAGCTTCCTCCTGCTTTTCCCTAATTCAACCAGAGGGATCAGCAGCTTCTGTTCCTTGATTGGGTACATCTGACTCTTTCAGCTACTTGCTGGATCTTTTGGAGGGCAGTCATGATAGGTCCTTGTTTGTGAATGTTCCACAGCCTCAGTAATGGTACCAGGTCTTAGGGCCGCTCCTTGAGCTGGATCCCACTTTGGACCTGTCACTAGACCTTCTTTTCCTCGGGCTCTTCTCCATTTCCATCCCTGCATTTCTTTCAGACAGGTACAATTATGGGTCAGAGCTTTGACCATACGTAGCAAACTCACATGATGCCCTGATTTCTGCTGGAGTTGGAGTCAGTAAGTTCCCTCTCCATATTATAGGACATTTCATCTAGAGTCCCCCCTTTGAGTCCCAAGAGTCTCTCACTTCCCAAGTCTCTAGTACATTATAGAGGGTCCTCCCAACTTTCTTCCTTCCGAGATTGTCTATTTCTGTTCTTTCTGCTGGTCCTCAGAACTTCAGTCCTTTCCCGCAACCCAATACCTGATCATTTTCCCCTCCTCCCCCATGCCCATTCCCTTTCCCTCCCCTATCTCTCCCTACCTCTCCCCTTGTGGTTGCTTTCTTCTCCCTTCCAAGTGGAACTGAGGTGTCCTCACTTAGGCACTTATCTTATTGATATTTTGATTTCTGTGGACTGTATCTCGGGTATTCTGTAATTTTTTTTTTTGGCTAATATCCACTTATTAGTGAGAACATACCTTGGATGTCCTTTTGGGTCTGAGTTATCTCACACAGGATAATATATTCTAGTTCCATCAAATTGCCTGCAAATTCGGGAAGTCCTCATTCACAATAGCTGAGTAGTATTCCATTGTGGAAATGAGCTACATTTTCTGTATTCATTCTTCTGTCATGGGACATCTGGGTTGTTTCCAGCTTCCGCCTATCACAAATAATGCCACTATGAACAATGTGGGACATGTAACCCTATGGCTTGGTGGGGTATCTTTTGGTATATTTACAAGAGTGGTATGTCTGGGTTTTACAGTAGGTCTATCCCCAACTTTCTGAGGAACCTCCAGATGGATTTACAGAGTAGTTGCACCAGTTGGCAATCCCACCAGAAATGGAGTAGTGTTCCTCTTTCTCCACATACTCACCAACATCTGTTGTCACCCGAGGTTTTGATCTTAGCCATTCTGACTGGTGAAAGGTGGGATCTCAGAGTCATTTTGATTTGCATTTCTCTGATCACTAAGGACTTTGAAAATTTCTTTGGGTGCTTCTCATCCATTCAAGATATCTGTTGTGAATTCTCAGTTTAGTTCTGTACCCCATTTTTTATTTGATTGGTTTTTGTTGGTTATATTCTTGTGTTCTTTATATATATTGGATATTAGCACTCTATTGGATGTGGCATTAGTGATTTTTTTTCCCAATCAGGTTACTGATTTGTCTTATTGACTATGTCTTTTGCCTTACAGAAGTTTTCCAGTTTCATAAAGTCCCACTAATCAATTTTTGATCTTAGAGCGTTAGCCATTAGAGTTCTGTTTAGGAAATTTCCCTCTGTGACAATGAATTCAAGGTTCTTTTTACTTTCCCTTCTATTAGATTCTGTTGAGGTCCTTGACCTATATGGACTTGAGCTTTGTGCATGGTGACAAAAATGGGTCTATTTTCATTTTTCTACATAGAGACATCCAGATAGACCAGCACCATTTATTGAAGATGCTTTCTTTTTTCCATTGTAGAATTTCGGCTTCCTTGTCAAAGATTTAGTGTACATAAGTGTGTGGTTTGATGTCTGGGTCTTCAATTCTATTCCATTGATCAATCTGTCTCTTTCTGTACCAATGCCATGCAGTTTTTATTACTATTGCTCAGTATTAGAGCTTGAGGTCAGGGATGGTGATTCCTCCAGCCATTCTTTTATTGTTAGGAATTGTTTTCACTATTTTTGGTTTTTTTGCCTTTCCAGATGAATTTGAGAATTGTTCTTTTCATGTCTTTTAAGAATTGGGTTGGGATTTTGATGGAGATTGCATCGAATCTGTAGATTGCCTTTGGTAGGATGGCCATTTTACTATGTTAATTCTGCCAATGCATGAGCATGGGAGATATCTCCATTTTCTGAGATCTTCTTTGATTTCTTTCTTGAGAGACTCGAAGTTCTTATCATAAAGATCTTTCATTTGTTTGGTTAGAGTTACCCCAAGGTATTTTACATTACCTGCAGGTATTATGAAGGGAATTGTTTCCCTAATTTCTTTCTCAGCCTGTTTATCATTTGTATAAAGGAAGGCTACTCGTTTATATGCGTTAAATTTATCTTTGCTGAAGTTGTTTATCATCTGGAGATATTCTCTGGTAGAATTTTGTGGGTTGCTTATGTATACTATCATGCCATGTGCAAATAGTAATACATTTGTTTCTTCTTTGCCAACTTGTATCCCCTTGATCTCTTTTTGTTGTCTTATGGATCAGTTGGCACTTCTAGTACTATCTGGAATAAATATGGGGGTCAGTGGGCATCCTTGTCCCCAACTTTAGTGGGATTGCTTCAAGTATCTCTCAATATAATTTGCTATTGGCTGTTGGTTTGCAGTAAATTGTTTTTATTATGTTCAGATATGAGCCTTGAATTCCTGACCTGTCCAGTACATTTAATATGAAGGGGTGTTGTACTTTGTCATATGATTTTTCTGTATCTAAGGAAATGATCACGTAATATTTTTCTTGGAATTTGGTTATGTTAGATTTTTTAAATGGATTTTCGCATATTGAACCAACCTTGCATCCCTGGGATGAAGGTTACTTGATCATAGTAAATGATGATTTTGATGTGTTCTTGGATTCATTTTGTAATAATTTTGGTGAGTACTTTTGCATCGATATTCATAAGTGAGATTGGTATAAAGTTCTCTTTTTTGGTAGGGTCCTTGTGTTTTTTAGGTAACAGTGTAATTGTAGCTTCATAGAATGAATTACATAGTGTTCCTCCTATTTCTATTTTATGGAATCATTTGAGGAATATTGGTATCAGGTATTCTTTGAAGATCTGGTAGAATTCTGAACTAAATTCATCTGACCCTCGGCTTTTTTGTTTGTTGGTTTGTTTGTTTGTATGTTTGGTTAGTTGGTTGATTGGTTGGAAGGATTTTTATGACTTCTATTTCCTTATATGACATGGGCCTCTTTAGAAAATTTACCTGGTCTTATTTTAACTTTGCTATGTGGTATCTTTCTAGAAAACCATCCATTTTATCTAGATTTTCCAGTTTTGTTGAGTATAGGCTTTTGTAGTAGGATTTGATGATTTTTTTTTTAATTTCCTCGTTGTTTCTTATTATGCCTCCCTTTTCATTTCTGATTTTGTTTAATTTGGATACTGCCTCTGTGAGCTTTAGTTAGTTTGGCTAGGGTTTTATCTATCTTGTTCATTCACTCAAAGAACCAGCTTTTGGCTTTGTTGATTCTTTGTATTGTTCTCTTTGTATTTGTTTGATTTCATCCCTGAGTTTGACTATTTCCTGGCTTCTACTCCTCTTGCGTGAGTTTACTTCTTCTTGCTTTAGAGCTCTCAGGTGTGCTGTTAATTTGCTAGTGTAAAATCTCTCCAGTTTCTTTACCAATGCACTTAATGCTATGCATTTTCCTCTTATCACTGTTTTCATTGTGTCTGATAGGATTGGATATGATGTGTCAACATGTTCATTAAATTCCAGGAAGTCTTTAATTTATTTCATTCCTTACCAAATTATCATTGACTAGAGAGTTCTTCATTTTCTACACGTATGTGGGTTTTCTGTTGCTTTTGCTATTATTGAAGGCAAGCTTTAGGCCATGGCGGTCCGATAGGATGCATGGGATTATTTCAATCTTCTTGAATCCATTGAGGGTTGTTTTGTACCAATTATATTGTTGATTTTGGAGAAGGCACCATGAGGTGCTAAAAAGAAGATATATTCTTTGGCTTTATGGTAAAATGTTTTGTAGATATCTGTTAAATCCATTTGGTTCATAACATCTATTAGTTTTACTGTGTCTCTGTTTAGTTTCTGTTTCAATGACATGTCCATTGGTGAGAGTACGGTGTTGACGTCTCCCACTATTATTGTGTGGGGTTCAATGTGCATTTTGAGCTTTAGTAAAGTTACTTTCATGAATCTGCGTGCCCTTGTATTTGGGGTATAGCTGCTCAGAAATGAGACTTTCTCTTGGTAGATTTTCCTTTTGATGAACATGAACTGTCCCTCCTCATGATGCTTGATAACCTTTGGTTGAAAATCTATTTTGTTAATTATTCACATTTCCTGCACATGAATGGGATTTGTGAATCATTAAAAGAAGCTGTGTGTACTCTACATTCCTGTTGTTAAGATTTTTCCACCACATTGTATAGATTCCAAATGTTGTTGTACCACTCAAATCTGTGATTTTTTTTTCAGTTGGCTCTCTCATCTGTGATAAATCACACTGTGATGGAAGGGTGGTGGAAACCTATTCCACATAACACTTCGAGTATTTATTAAATATATCCCTTATGTATGTTTCCTATATCAGATGGGATTTAATGCGTACTTGAGAATATTTTCAAGGGTATGGTGATCATTATAGGTTAGAAAAAGAGAAAAAAAAATCACTCTTTTTAAAAGTAAATATTTCGTTCCTGTAACAAATTTTCCATGATATACACTTTACGAGATGAAAAGAATTTTTGGCTCACAGTTACAATTTTTTTTCCAAATTTAGCTGAATTCACTGTATTGGGCCTAAATGATATTATTGTGAGGTAACAAAAATGTGACAGACGCCAGGAATCATTAAAAAACTAAGATAAAATGTAATCCTCATTGACAATTGCCTAGAGTTCTACTTTTCCTTATATAAACCCAGCATCCTGAATTTCTAGAACCTCCAAAATATCATGATCAGTTGAGAACAAATTTCCTATTTAAACCATAATAGGCTTTGTAATACTCGATTTTTAAAAATGTAGCAGGTATAAAGAGGTATATTTTCAATAGAAAGATAAGAGAATCCCATAAGGAAGGGCAGAAAATCAACATCAAGAAACAAACAAAGCAAAACAAAGCTCAAAATCATAAGCTAGGGCACATGCTATGCTTATTTTAAACTTATTGTAAACTGATAGCATTAGTTGTACAGTAGCCAAAATTAGTCTCCTTATGGAATAGAGCCAAAACTGCACTCAAAATTTAAGACTTCATGGCATCCCATCTTAGTTATATGATACTCGAGGTTAAATTAGTATGCATAGAATCATAAACATCATCCCTTCATGTCAGTAAGTACACAATAAAAACATTTATATTTATTTTCATTACTTATCATTCATCTGAAACATCTTACTTTGTAAATAATGCTTTGATGAACACTGAAGAAACAAAACTAGTTCAAACAAAAGAAATGTAGATAAAATGGGCATTTAAATTAGCACTTGTAATTCAATGTCTTATTTGCATTAGTATTTACATATCTGAAATAAATGACCACTACTGAAAATAGATGTGCAGAAAATCCCTTCATGGAAATATATTTTCAGACTAAATCTAAATTTTTCAAGAACTGCTTACTAAGAAAATCAGCATGCGAGTTTATGTTTATTATTCTAGCAAGTCTGAAGCTGAGGCAGAATTATTACTTCAAGTCTGAGTGAAGTCAAAGCTATATACTGAGACTCTGTGTTAAAAATAAACCAAAATTCAGCTGGCAAGATGGTTAAGGTTGCTGCACAAGCTAATGAGTTGGAATCCTTAGACACAGTAGAAAAAGAACTAACTGCTACAAGCTGTCCTCTCACATACTCACATATGTTTTGGCATGTGTGCTTGAACAACCATACACATACACATACACATACACATACACACACACACACACACACACACACACACACAAACATAACTGATAAAAATGTTTTTACTTTTTATTATTTAAAACAAGTTTTTGTTTTATTTTTATGCTTTGATATATTTGCTGCATTTTTTTTACTTTATGTACATACATTTCAAATGCACTTACCCTTCCTTGAACCCCCTCTGCAACCTCCCACCATATCCCCTTTCCAATTTGCTAACCCACCCTCCCACTCACTCTATCCTTACTCCTCCAGCATTGCCCTTCCTTGGGGCAACAAACCTCCACAGAACCAAGTGCCTGCCCTCTGATTGATTCCAAATAAAGCAGTCTTCTGTTGTATATGTAACTGGAGCCACGGACCCACCCATGTATACTCTTTGTTTGGTGGTTTAGTCCCCAGGAGCTCTGAGGGGCCCAATTACTTGATACTGTGGTTTTTACTATGCAGTTGCAACCCCCTTCAGCTCCTTTAGTCCTTTCCCTAATTCTTCCATCAGGCTCTGTACAATAGTAGGCTACATCTGCATCTGTCTTAGGTTCTAGCAGACCCTCTCAGAGAACAGTTTTACCAGGCTCCTGTCTGCAACCACTTCTTGGCACCAATAGTTTTGGGTTTGGTGTCTGGAGATGGGATGGATCCCAAGGTGAAACAGTCTCTGGATGGCCTTTCCTTCAATCTCTGCTCCATATTTTTGTCCTTGAATCTCCTTTACACAGGAACAATTCTGTGCTAAATCTTTTGAGATCAGTAGGAGGCCCCATCCTTCAACTAGAAGCATTGTTTATCTACTGGAGGAGGTCTCTTCAGGTTCTACCTCCCAACTGTTGGTTATTATAGCTAATGCCATCCCTACTGGGTCCTCTGAGCTCCTCACATCCCTGGCATCTAAAAATTTCTATTGATTCCCCCAATCCACACACTCCCACTAGTATATATTTCTTTTTATTTTCCTAACCCTCAGGAATTCTCCCATCTCTTCACATACCTAGTCCTCCATCCATATTTCCCTTCCTCTCCTCTCTCTGAAACTGGTACCTCCCCTCCTCTACCTCCCATGATTATTTTTTTCACTTCTAAGTGGGATCGAAGCATTCACAGTTAGTCATTCCTTCCTCTTCAGCTTCATATGGTCTGTGAGTTGCATCTTGGGTCTTCCAAACTTTGGGCTAATATCCACTTATCAGTGAATACATATCATATATGTTCTTTAGTGACTGAGTGACCTCACTCCAGATGATATTTTCTAGATCCACCCATTTGCCTACATAATTTGCGAAATTATCTATTTTTAATAGCAGAATGGCTTTCCACTATGTAAATTTACCACATTTTCTACATCCATTCTTCCACTGAGGGACATCTGGGTTGTTTCCAGCTTTTGACTATTATAAATAAGGCTGCTATGAACATATTGGAGCATGTGTCCTTGTTATATGTTTGAGCATCTTTTGTGTAAATTTCCAGTAGTGATAGAGCTGGAACCTCAGATAGTACTATGTACAGTTTTCTGAGGGACCTCCAGAATGATTTCAAGAATAGTTGTAGAAGCTTACAATCCCACCAACGTATCCTCAACAGTATCTGCTGTCACCTGAGTTTTTGATCTTAGCCATTCTGACTGATATGAGGTGGAACCTCAGGGTCGTTTTGATTTGCATTTCCCTGATAACTAAGGATGTTGAACATCTCTTTGGTAGAACTTCTTTTATTGTTAAGGATAGTTTTAGCTATCCTGGATTTTGTTGTTATTCCAAATGAATTTGCAAATTGTTCTTTCTAAGTCTATGAAGAATTGAGTTGAAATTTTAATGGGGATTGCATTGAATCTGTTGATTCTTTTTGGCATGATGTCCATTTTTACAATATCAATCCTGCGATCGAGCATGGGAGATCTTTCCATCTTCTGAGATCTTTTTCAATTTCTTTCTTCAGAGACTTGAAGTTCTTATACACATCTTTCACTTGCTTGGTTAGAGGCACACCGCGGTATTTTATGTTATTTGTGACTCTTGTGAAGGGTGTCATTTCCCTAACGTCATTCTCATCCTGTCTATCCTTTGAGTAGAGAAAGGCTACTGTTTTGTTTGTTACTTTTATATCCAGTCAGTTTGATAAAGTTGTTTATCAGGTTTAGTGCTTCTCTGGTGGAACTTCTGGGGTCACTTAAATATACTATCATATTATCTGTAAATACTGATGTTTTGACTTCTGCCTTTCCAATTTGAATCTCTTTGATCTCCTTTGTTGTCTGATTGTTCTGGCTAGTACTTCAAGTACTACATTGAATATGTAGGGAGAGAGTGGGAAGCCTTGTCTAGTCCCTGATTCTAGTGCTTCAAGTTTCTCTCCATTTATTGTGATGTTGGATACTGGTTTGCTGTGTACTGCTTTTACTATGTTTAGGTATGGGCCTTGAATTCCTGATGCTATCGAGACTTTTAACATGATGGGGTGTTGAATTTTGTCAAACAGTTGCTCAGCATCTAATGAGATGATAATGTGGTTTTTTCTTTGACTTGATTTATATAGTGGATTACATTGGCAGATTTCCATTTATTGAACAGTCTCTGCATCCCTGGTATAAAGCCTACTTGAATGATAGATGTTCATCTTGATGTGTTCCTGGATTTGGTTTGCAAATATTTTATTGAGTATTTTTGCATCGATATTTATAATGAAAATTGGTCTGAGGTTCTATTACTTTGTTGTGTATTTGTGTGGTTTAGGTATACGTGTAATTTTGGCTTCATAGAAGGAATTGTGTAGTGTTCCTTTTGTTTCTATGTTTTGGAATAGTATGGACAGTATTGATATTAGGTCTTCTGTGGAGGTTTGATAGAATTCTCGACTAACCCCATCTGGTTCTGAGAATTTTTTAGTTGGGAAACTTTTAAAAACTCTATTAGTTTAGGAATTATGGGTCTGTTTAGATGATTTGTCTGATTCTGATTTAACATTGGTACCTGGGATGTGTCTAGAAGATTGTCAATTTCACCCAGATTTTCTAGTTTTGTTGAGTATTGGCTATTGTAGTAGGATCTGATAATTTTTTAATTTCCTCAGATTCTGTTGTCATGACTCCCCTATAATTTCTGATGATGTTATTTTGGATATATTCTCTGTGACCTCTGGTTAGTCTGACTAAGATATTATCAATCTTGTTGTTTTGTTCAAAGAACCAGCTCCTGGTTTTGTTCATTCTTGGTATTGTTCTTTTTGTTTCTCCTTAGTTGATTTCAATCCGGAGTTTGAATAATTAATGATGTCTACTCCTCAGGGATGTAATTGCTTCTTTTTATTCTAGAGATTTAGGTGTTCTGGCAATCTGCTAGTGTATGCTCTCTATTTTCTATTTAGAGGCACTCAGAGATATGAGTTTTCCTCTTAGCACTGCTTTCACTGTGTCCCATAAGTTTGGTTGTGTTGTGTCTTCCTTCTCATTAAATTCTAAAAAGTCTTTCATTTCTTTCTTTATTTCTTCATTGACCAAGTTATCTTTGAGTAGATTGTTCAATATCCATGTGTATAGTGGATTTCTGTCATTTTTGTTGTTATTGACGATCATCCTTAGTCCACAGTGTTCTGATAGGATGCATGGGATTATTTCTATTATTGTATCAGTTGAGGCCTGTTTTGTGATCAATTATATGGTCAATTTTGGAGAAGGTACATTCAGATGCTGAGAAGAAGGTATATTCTTTTTCTTTGTTAATTTTGTTTCCACAGGTTGTCTATTGATGGGAGTGGGATGATGACATATCCTACTATTATTTTGTGAGGTACAGTGTGTGCTTTGAGCTTTAGTAAGGTTTCTTTTATGAAAGTAGTTGCTCTTGCATTTGGAGCATAGGTATTCAGGATTGAGAGTTTATTTTGTTGGATTTTTCTAAATAATATGCAGTGTCTTTTCTTATTGTTTTTGATATGTTTTGGCCGAGATTCAATTTTATTCAATATTAGAATGGCTATTTCACCTTGTTTCATGGGAACCATTTGCTTGGAAAATTGTTTTCCAGCCTTTTACTCTGAAGTAGTGTTTGCATTTGTCACTGAGGTATATTTCAAGTATGCAGCAAAATGCTGGGTACTCTTTACATATCCAATCTCTTAGTCTTTGTCTTTCTACTGGGGAACTGAGTCCATTGATGTTAGAATATATTAAGGAATAATGATTGTTGTTTCCTGTTATTTTTGTTGTTAGAGGTGGAATTATGTTTGTGTGACTTACTTCCTTTTGTTTTGTTGCAAGAACATTAATTTCTTGCCCTTTCTAGGGTGGAATTTTCCTTTTACTGTTGGAGTTTTCCATCTATTACCTTTATAGGGCTGGAATTATGGAAAGATATTGGGTTTGCCATAGAATATATTGGTTTCTCCATCCACGCTAATTAAGAGTTTTACTGGTTATAGTACCCCGTGCTGACATATCTATTCCCTTAGGGTCTGTATGATATCTGTCCAGGATCTTCTTGATTCAAAGTCTCTGGTGAGAAGTCTGCTGTAATTCTGATAGGTCTGCATTTATAAGTTACTTGACCTTTTTCCCTTACCACTTTTAATATTCTTTCTTTGTTTTGTGAGTTTGGTCTTTTGACAATTATGTGAGGAGAGGAATTTCTTTTCTTGTCCAATTTATTTGTAGTTTTGTAGGTTTCTTGTATGTTTATGGACATTTATTTACATTAGGGAAGTATTTTCTATAAATTTCTTGAAGATTGTTACAAACCATTTAGGTTGAAAATATTCATTCTCTTCTGCATCTATTACACTTAGGTTTGATCTTCTCATTGTGTCCTGGATTTCCTGGATGTTTTGGGTTAGGAGCTTTTTTTATACTTTACATTTTCTCTGATAGTTGTGTCAATGTTTTCTATGGTGTCTTCTGCCCCTGAGATTCTCTCTTCTATCTCTTGTATTCTCTTGGTGACGTTTACATCTATGACTCCTGATCTCTATCCTAGGTTTTGAATCTCCAGGGTTGTCTCCCTTTGTGATTTCTTTATTGTTTCTCTTTCCACTTTTAGATCCTGGATGGTTTTGTTCAATTCCTTCACCTATTTGTTTGTGTTTTCCTGTGAGTCTTTAAGGGATTTTTGTGTTTTTTCTTTAAGGGTTTATAAATTACACACTTACAGAAATACAGGACAACATAGGTAAACAGGTATAAGCCATTAATGTACACAGGAAGGTTTTAGTTTTATTGTCCAAGGTCAAGTGACCATATGGGTATGAGTTCATTTCTAGATCTTCAATTCTGTTCCATTGTTGTATCTGCATGTCTCTGTACCAATACCATACAGTTTTTGTCACTATAGTTATATAACACAGCTTGACATCAGGGACAATGATTCCCCAAGAAGTTTTTATTGTTGAGGACAGTTTTTCCTATGCTGCCTTTATTTTTTTTTATTAACTTGAGTATTTCTTATATACATTTCGAGTGTTATTCCCTTTCCCGGTATCCGGGCAAACATCCCCCTCCCCCCTCCCCTTCCTTATGGGTGTTCCCCTCCCAACCCTCCCCCCATTGCCGCCCTCCCCCCACCAGTCTAGTTCACTGGGGGTTCAGTCTTAGCAGGACCCAGTGCTTCCCCTTCCACTGGTGCTCTTACTAGGATATTCATTGCTACCTATGAGGTCAGAGTCTAGGGTCAGTCCATGTATAGTCTTTAGTTAGTGGCTTAGTCCCTGGAAGCTCTGGTTGCTTGGCATTGTTGTACATATGGGGTCTCGAGCCCCTTCAGGCTCTTCCAGTTCTTTCTCTGATTCCTTCAACGGGGGTTCTATTCTCAGTTCAGTGGTATGCTGCTGGTATTCGCCTCTGTATTTGCTGTATTCTGGCTGTGTCTCTCAGGAGCGATCTACATCCGGCTCCTGTCCGTCTGCACTTCTTTACTTCATCCATCTTGTCTAATTGGGTGGCTGTATATGTATGGGCCACATGTGGGGCAGGCTCTGAATGGGTGTTCCTTCAGTCTCTGTTTTAATCTTTGCCTCTCTCTTCCCTGCCAAGAGTATTCTTGTTCCCCTTTTAAAGAAGGAGTGAAGCATTCACGTTTTGATCATCCGTCTTGAGTTTCATTTGTTCTAGGCATCTAGGGTAATTCAAGCATTTGGGCTAATAGCCACTTAACAATGAGTGCATACCATGTATGTCTTTCTGTGATTGGGTTAGCTCACTCAGGATGATGTTTTCCAGTTCCAACCATTTGCCTACGAATTTCATAAAGCCGTTGTTTTTGATAGCTGAGTAATATTCCATTGTGTAGATGTACCACATTTTCTGTATCCAATCCTCTGTTGAAGGGCATCTGGGTTCTTTCCAGCTTCTGGCTATTATAAATAAGGCTGCAATGAACATAGTGGAGCACGTGTCTTTTTTATATGTTGGGGCATCTTTTGGGTATATGCCCAAGAGAGGTATAGCTGGATCCTCAGGCAGTTCAATGTCCATTTTTCTGAGGATCCTCCAGCCTGATTTCCAGAATGGTTGTACCAGTTTGCAACCCCACCAACAATGGAGGAGTGTTCCTCTTTCTCCACATCCTCGCCAGCATCTGCTGTCCCCTGAGTTTTTGATCTTAGCCATTGTCACTGGTGTGAGGTGAAATCTCAGGGTTGTTTTGATTTGCATTTCCCTTATGACTAAATATGTTGAACATTTCTTTAGGTATTTCTCAGCCATTCGGCATTCCTCAGCTGTGAATTCTTTGTTTAGCTCTGAACTCCATTTATAATAGGGTTATTTGTCTCCCTGCGGTCTAACTTCTTGAGTTCTTTGTATATTTTGGATATAAGCCCTCTATCAGTTGTAGGATTGGTAAAGATCTTTTCCTAATCTGTTGATCTTTCCACATTCTGAGATCTTCTTCAATTTCATTCTTCAGAGACTTGAAGTTCTTTTCATATAGATCTTTCACTTCCTTGGTTAGAGTCCCACCAAAGTGTTTTATATTATTTCTGACTATTGTGAAGTTTTCATTTCCCTAATTTCATTCTTAGCTTGTTATCCTTTCAGCAGAGTTAGGATTTCACCTCTAACAACAAAATAAAGGAAAGAATTCATTGGTCCCTAATATTTGTCAGCATCAATGAATTCAAGTCTCCAATAAAAGAGATAGACTAACAGGTTCGATATATTAAAAGGACCCAGGATTTTGCTGCATACAGGAAACACACCTCAGAGACAAAAACAGATACTGCCTCTGAGTAAAAGGCTGGAAAACAATTTTCCAAGCAAATGGTCTGAAACAAGCTAGAGTAGCCATTCTAATATCAAATATAATGGACTTCAACCAACAGTTATCAAAATAGATAAGAAAGGACACTTGATATTCACCAAAGGCAAAATTCATCAAGATGTCAATACTGAATATCTATGCTCCAAATCCAGGGGCAACAACATTCATAAAAGAAAACTTACTAAACTTCAAATCACACATTGCACCTCATACAATAATAGTAGGAGATTTCAACAACCCACTGTTGAAATCTGTCCATCAATGGACAGATCATGGAAACAGAAATTAAACAGAGACAGAGAAACTAACAGAAGTTTTGAATCAACTGAACATAACAGATATTTATAGAACAATTCATCCTAAAACAAAAGTATATACTTTCTTCTCAGAGTCTCATTGTACGTTCTCCAAAATTGACCATATATTTGGTCACAAAACAGGCCTCAACAGATACAAGAAAAGTGAAATAATCCCATGCATCCTATCAGATAACCACAAATTAAGGCTGATCTTCAACAACGAAAAACAAACAAACAAACAAATTAAAAAAAAAAAACGACAGATGCCCACATATACATGGAAGTTGAGCAAAGCTCTACTGGTTGGTAATTTGGCCAAGGGAGAAATAATGACAGAAATTAAAACCTTTTTAGAATTTAATGAAAATGAAGGCAAGACATACCCAAACTTATGGAACACAAAGAAAGAAGTGCTAAGAGGATAAAGCATAGCTCTGAGTGCCTCAAAAAAGAAACAGGAGAGAGCATACATCAGCAGCTTGACAGAACATCTAAAAGCTCTAGAACAAAAAAGAACCAAATACACCAAAGAGTAGTAGAAGGCAGGAAATAATCAAACTTAGGGCAGAAATCAAACAAGTAGAAAGAAAAAGGACTATACAAAGAATCAACAAAACCTGGAACTGGTTCTTTGAGAAAATAAACAGGATAGATAAAACCTTAGCCAGACTAACCAGAGGGTACAGACAGTATATCCAAATTAACAAAATCAGAAATGAAAAGTGAGACATAACAACATAATCTGAGGAAATTCAAAAAGTCATCAGATACAACTACAAAAGCCTATATTCAATAAAACTGGAAAATCTGGATGAAATGCACAACTTTCTAGACATATATCAGGAACCAAAGTTAAATCACATTCAGATAAACCATCTAAACATTCCCATAACTCCTAAAGAAATAAAAGCAGATATTAAAATTCTTCTTACCAAGAGAAGCCCAGGATCAGATGGGTTTACTGCAGAATTCAATACTAATACTGAATACTAATACTGTCCAAACTGTTGCACAAAATAGACACAGAAGGTCCTTCTGTGGGGCCACAATTATGCTTATTCTGACACCACACAAAGACCCAACAAAGAAAGAACTTCAGACCAATTTCCCTTATGAATATTGATTCAACAATACTCAATAAAATTCTCAGGAGCCAAGTCCAGGAACACATCAACATGATCATCCAGCATGATCAAGTAGACTTCATCACAGGCATGCAGGGATGGTTCAATATGTGGCTCTCCATCAACATCATCAACATATAAACATACTCAAACAAAAAAAAGCCAAAATGATTATATCATTAGATGGTGAAAGGCATTGCACAACATTTAGCACCCTTTCGTGGTAAAAGTGTTAGAAAGATCAGGAATTCAAGGCTAATAACTAAACATGGTAAATGCAGTATACAACAAACCAGTAGCCAACATTAAAGTAAATGGAGACAAACTCGAAGCAATCCCATTAAATTCAGGGACTAGACAAGACTGCCCACCCTCTTCCTACTTATTCAGTACAGTAATGGAAGTCCTAGCCAGAGCTATCAAACAACAAAAGGAGTTCAAAGGATATAAATTGGAAAAAAAAAGAACACCAAACATCATTATTTGCAAATGACATGAGAGTATACTTAAGTGACTCCAAAAGTTCCACCAGAGAACTACTAAGCCTGATAAACACCTTCAGAAAAGTGGATGGGTATAAACTTAAACAAATCAGTAGTCTTCCTCTACTCAAAGGATAAACAGGCTGAGAAAGAAATTGGAGAAATGACACCATTCACAATAGTCCAAATAACATAAAATACCTTGGTGTGACTCTAACCAAGCAAATGAAAGACCTGTATGACAATAACTTCAAGTCTCTTAAGAAAGAAATTGAAGAAGATCTCAGAAGATAGAAAGACGTCTAATGCTCATGGATTTGGAGGATTAATATAGTAAAAATGACCATTTTTCCAAAATCATTCAACAGATTCAATGCAATCCCCATCAAAATTCCAACTCAATTCTTCATAGAGTTAGAAAGGGCAATTTGTAAATACATTTGGAATAACAAAAAACCCAGGACAGGGAAAACTATCCTCAACAATAAAAGAACTTCTGGGGGAATAACCATCCCTCACCTCAAAGAGTATTACAGAGCAATAGTTATAAAAACTGTATGGTATTGTTACAGAGACAGGCAGGTAGATTATTTGAATAGAACTGAAGATTCAGAAGTGAAACCACACACCTATGGTCACTTAATTTTTGACAAAGGAGCTAAAACCATCCAATGGAAAAAGATAGCATTTTCAACAAATGGTGCTGGTTCAACTGGAGGTCAACATGTAGAACAATGCAAATGGATCCATTCTTATTCCCTTGTACAAAGCTTAAGTCGAAGTGGATCAAGGAACTCTGCATCTAACCAGATACACTCAAACTAATGGAAGAAAAAGTGGGGAAGAGTCTCAAACACTTGGGCACTGGGGAAAATTTCCTTAACAAAACAACAATGTCTTATGCTCTAAGATCAAGAATCGACAAATGGGACCTCACAAAACTGCAAGTCTTCTGTTAGGCAAAGTTCACTGTTGTTAGGACAAACAGCAACAAACAGATTGGCAAAAGATATTTATCAATTCTACCTCTGATAGATAGCTTATATCCTAAATACATAATGAATTCCAGAAGGTAGACTCCAGAGAGCCAAATAATCCAATTAAATAATGGGATACAGATCTAAACAAAGAATTCTCAGCTGAAGAATATCGAATGGCTGAGAAGTACCTAAAAAAATGTTCAACATTCTTCGTCATCAGGGAAATGCAAATCAAAACAACCCTGAGATTCTACCACACCATTATAGAGTAGCAAAGCTTAAAAACTCAGGTGACAGCAGATGCTGGAGAGAATGTGGAGAAAGAAGAACGCTCTTCCATTGTTGGCTGGATTGCACATTGGTTCAAGCACTCTAGAAATCATTTTGGAAGTTTCTCAGAAAATTGGATATTGTAATACCTGAGTACCCAGCTATACCTTTCCTGGACATATACCCAAAAGATTCTACAACACACCACAAAGACACATGCTCGACTATGTTCATAGCAACCATATTTATAATAGCCAGAAGCTGGAAAGAACCTAAATGCCTTTCAGCAGAGGAATGGATACCGAAAATATGGTACATCTACACAATGGAGTACTATGCAGCTATCAAAAACAATGACTTCATGAAATTTCATAGGCAAATGGATTGAACTAGAAAATATACTGATTGAGGTATCCCAATCACAAAAAAAAAAACACGGTATGCACTCACTGATAAGTGAATATTAGCCCAAAAGCTCAAATTACCCAAGATACAATCACAGACCACATCAAGTTCAATAACTGATGACCAAAGTGCAGATGATTTACTCCTTCTTAAAAGGGGTAAGAAAAATACTAATAGGAGGCGATATGAAGCTAATGTTTGGAGCAGAGAGTGAAGGAACAGCAATTCAGAGTCTTCCCCACATGTGTTCCATATAAACAGCCATCAAAACTAGATAAGATTGAAGAAGCTCAGAAGTGCATGCTGACAGATGTCTCCTGAGAGGCACAGCAGAGCATGTCAAATACAGAGGCACATGCTAGTACCAAACCATTGACCTGAGAATGGGATCCCTGTTGGAGGAGTTAGAGAAAGGATTCAAGGTGCTGAATGGGCTTGCAATCTGCTAAGAACGACAATGCCAGCGAACCAGAGCTCCCTGTGATTAAACCACTACCCAAATACTGTACATGGACTGACCCATGGCTCCAGCTGCATATGTAGCAGAAGATGGCCTTGTTGAGTACCAGTGGAAGGAGAAGCCAAGGCTGGATTCCCCAGTGTAGGGAAATGTCAGAGGCGGGGGACAGGATGGGGTGTGGTTGGGGAGGGGAACACCCTTATGCATGAATGGGAGGGGGATGCGATAAGTGGCTTATGTTCAGGAAACTGGGAAAGGAAATAACATTTGAAATGTAAATTAAAATATCCAATAAAAGAAAAACATTTTAAAAAGAGAAAGTTTTGAAGAAGCCGAAGAGGTTTGCAACCCCTTAACTAATTTTATGTGAAAATACATAGAAATATTCTGCTTACTTGTTCAAACTGAAAGCTTACACTGTCTTTTCTTTTGTACTCAATATAATAATGATATTTTTCTCTTTTTTTCTATTTTTCGGAGCTGGGGACCGAACCCAGGGCTTTGCACTTCCTAGGCAAGCACTCTACCACTGAGCTAAATCCCCAACCCCTAATGATATTTTTCCATGAGTAATATTTTACTTTGTGTGATACGATTTTAACTAAAACTATTTTGAATTTCACTTTAATCCTTATTTCAGACATATGTATTTTATATTCATCATTTAACACATGCTTTTTTGTATTAGTCTACATTGTAACAAAACTTTCAAAATCTTTATCTTACTACATCTACACTTATTAGCATTCATGAAATGTTGTAGAAGATATTATGTTAATTCTATGACTACAATATGATTTCCAAACACTGTTAACTATGTTAAATGCAATAACTAAAGTCATTTGATTGTTAAAACAAAACCAAATAAAAACAGATCAATAAAGCTTATATGGCAATGTTCCTTTACTTTTTGTGATCATTAGTTGAAACATAATTCTGGGCAATTAAATGCCATTGTGATATTAGACACTGTGGTCTATTGCCTCTACAGAACTCACTTTTGTATATAATATATATATATATGTATATATATATATATATATATATTCTACTATATAGTTGAGATAAAGTCTGTTGGAATGAGAATGTCATCCCTGCCAAAGGAAAATAATGTTCAGTAGTACAGAGAATTCTCAAATCCTTGGAAAAATGGTTGAAGAAGGCAATGGATTACTCATGACAAATAGGAGGGATAGAAAAGAACTGGAAAAGAGAATGGGGAGGCTGACTCTATAAAAACTCATTATATGGATATACAAATTTACAAGTCAATAAAAACATAAAAACTATAGAATATATATATACTATATATATTAGACTATAATATATATATATTAGACTATTAGTATTTATCATTACTCCATTTCTTTTTTGATTTGTTTCTTGCTAAAAGTGGACTACAATTAAACATTAAATTCTGACATGTACCCATGAGCATGGTACTTGCTACTTTATACAATATTACCAAATAAAAACCAGGAGACTTATCTTTAATTTAAATAAAAATTTATATTTTTTACACATTCACTTTAGATCCCTCTCAGTGTCCCCCTTCCTGTCACCCTCTCTTATAACCCTTATCTTCTATTCTGAGTGGGTAGCAGAACCTCATGAGTATCCCCCAACATTGGCACTTCATTTCTCTGTGTGCTTAGGTGCTTTCTTTCCCAGTGAGATCCAACAAGGCAACAGAGCTAGAAGAACATATCCCAAAGACAGGCAAAATCTTTTAGGGTAGCACATGCTCTAGTAGTTCAGGACTCATAGTAAGATCAAGCTGCACATCTGTTACACATGCAGGGAGGCCAGTGTCCAGCCTGTGCATGCTTTCTGGTTGGTGGTTCAGACCCAGAGACCCAGAGTCCAGGTTATTTGACTCTGTTTGTCATCCTGTGGTGTTCCTATCCCTTTCAGGGCTGTAATCATTCCTAGAGTCTCCAAGCTCCATCCACTATTTGGCTGTGAATGACTGTATCTGAGATAGCTGCTGGATGGAGTTACTCAGAGAAAAACATGCTCATGTCTGATCTGCAAGCATAACAGAGTATCAGTACTATTAAGGAGTGATGCTTGACCATGGGATGAGTCTCAAGTTTGGTGGTTATTGGTTGGCCATTCCCTCAGTCTCTGTTCCATCCCCTGTGCCTGCATTTCTGATAGACAAGATATATTTTGGATTGAACATTTTGTGGACTGTTTGGAGTTTCTATAATTCCATTGGGGTTCCTGCCTGGCTACAGGAGGGGGTCACTTCAGTCTCTATATCCTCAAAGTAGTGAATCATAGCTAAGATCACCCCTATTGATTCTTGGGCACCTCTTTTATTCCAGGTCTCTGGCTCATTGTGGACATTCTTCCCTTGTCCTCACTCCAGTGAGTTGCAGATTTCCATTCATTTTCATGGCCATCTAGCAATATTTCCTTTCTGTCCCCACACCTGATCCTGAAACCCCCTTCTCTCTCAGTTCCATCCTTTTATCTGCCTCTTATGGCTACTTTATTCTCTTTTCTAAGTGAGGAGGGGGAGATGGGAAACAAATTGTGGGAGGGAGCACTGGACGCGATGTAAAGTGAGTAAAAAAATAAAACTAAACTAAAAAAAGAAAAAAAATAGAAAATCTTCTAGAAGAATTAAACAATATTACTATTATCAATATTATCCTAACAACACTACTGTTCTATCATTTGTTACTAACACGGCAACCAACAAATGAAAATGGATAAGACAGAGTGCCATTCGAAAGAAGAACACATTCCTTGCATGCATTTTCATAATAACTATGAGATGAATGAAATGCAAATGAATTGCCATCACTGAAATTATAATTGAAAACAAATTAGACATATTGTAATATTTGAAGTTTTATTTTTTATTTCTAATTTATTATGAATTGAATTACTATTGTTATTATTAACAATATTATTGTTATTATTATTAATTGAGTCTCTGGTGTTGGATAAATTAAAACTTGGCATAACAAGAAGGAATAAGATCCAATGTTCATGTATATAGTGTCACATAAATAAGGCAGTGAAAAATATACAAGAAAATTAGTTTTGCAAGAACAATTTGAATGATTCACTGCTATGAAAATAACATTTTCTTTGGTGGTATATAAACTGTAAAGGAGGAGTATATGTATGATACTGGGATACTAGTTAGCTAGTTGCTAAACAACAGCTTTGGCATCTGTGTGGTTGGTGAACTGAGGCAGGCCACTGTTAGGGGTTAGTACTGAGAGCTGCTGACAGTCGTGGATCCAGATATCTACAGAAGTTGCTGCACAAGGCAGCCAGTTAAAAAAGAAGTTACTCAATAGACTTTTTTCTGAGGGAACAAAGCTTAATTTACTGGGCCTAGCACTCTGTGTCCAGCAGAAAAACAGTAAGAGAAGGAAAGAGAAAATTCTCTCTCTCTCTCTCTCTCTCTCTCTCTCTCTCTCTCTCTCTCTCTCTCTCTCTCTCTGTCTCTCTCTCTCTCTCACACACACACACACACACACACACACGAGAGACAGAGAGAGAGAGACAGACAGACACACACACACATATACACACACACACACTGAGTGAATGGAACAAAAGACAGAGTCCAATAACTTCATAAACACAGGCATACATGCATACATACTTACACACACACATCCATGCATACAGACCTACATACAGACATATACATATTCACACATAGAAATGTTAGAACAAAGCTCCAGCCAGCAGACTGCAAACATTTTACACATGCCTACATAAATACACACAACTGGTGGATGGAGCAAGCTCCAACACACAGCCAGACAAGCTTTATGTATGGACATATATACACATAGTTCATGGATGAAAAGAACAATGATCCAACTCAGCACATACACACAGACCTTACACATACACATAGTTGCTAGATATTCTAACCTCAGAATTTATTCTTTCTTCCAAAACATAGATATCCCAGCAAAATCTTTCAAGCAGTATATAATTATAATATGATTACACCTTAGTTTCCTTCTAGTGAATGGTTATGAAAAAATGTGTTTTCCAATACCTTTACAATAGCATTACCTAATACAGGTAAACTAAACAAATTATTCCTAAAAACCCATTTACATTCCTTAAAAAGCAACTTATTATAGATTAACAAAGTGTAAGCAAACAAGGTAGTTTCCTCAGACAGTTTCTCTTACTGGCAGGCAGTTATTTGGGGTTACAAAGAAAGGAGTAACTATTTTATTATTTGTCTTTAAAAGCAATCTTTTAAGAATCTTTAAAAAATCACAAACAATCTTTTATATAAAAATCAGTCATATCTATCTTAAATCTTCAGAATTCATATTTACTCATCATCAATTCTTAGTAAATAATATCAGGAAGCTGAGCACAAAAAATGGGTATAAGAAATTAATGATGGCCAGTCCAGTCTCAGGGAGAGTCAACCAGTGCTGCCATTTTTTTTGTTTTGTGACCATAAAAGGTCCCTAGCTTAACTAATAAGAGTGTTTTTGAACTTCAAATTGTTTCCTGAGATTTTTTTACATCACAAACAGTAGTTAAAACATCTCAACCTAACTATACTAACAACTTTATTTTTCCAAATATTTTCTAAGGGTTGTAGTCATTGTTGACATTCTACATCTCTATGTTCTTATATAGGGTGGTGATAGAATCATTAATCTGCTCCAGCAGCAATGTCTGAAAGAGATCAAGCATTATTATTGTGATTGCCAGAGATACTGCCCAGTTAGGGACTTAAAGCCCCTTTCAAGTTTTCATATAATTCTAGATTAAGAGGGAAATGAGGACAGCTAGCAGAGCAGAATCCCAGAAGAACATAAAGTCCTCAGAACACATAGTCCTTGGGCCATGCCACACCAAGTTTCACCCATATGGCTGTGGTAAATAAATCATGGGCTGCATTCCATGAGTTTTAAAGCCACTTGTTGTTCCTCCTGTATAGCCTTCAGCAGCTAGGATCTTTTCACAAACCATAGTGTAGGAGGTCACTATCTCTGAGTCAACATTTTATTTGAGTTTTGCATTCCTTGGTCTAACAGACTGCTTGCAAAATATACAGAAAAGGACAGCAAAAACAATAAATCAGGCTTCCAGAATTTAAGGACTTAAACTACCTCACCTATAAATAAAAAATACTAACAAGATTATTATAGGTGTAACAATTCCATTCAAATACTCATTGGTAGTGAATTAGTGATGTCAGAAGCAAATCTCTCTCTAATCAGTCCATGAAATAATATGGCTTCCTTTTTAAGACATTACAAAATTACAATATTAATAAGGAAGATTTATGCAGAAACCTAAAACACAGTATAGTTCTACAGAGCAAGAGTTTGTAGGAAACTATTATCCACTCATCTGCCTCTATACAGCTGAACATGGAATGAGCCTGAGATCCTGTGAGATAAATTATGTAGCCAGACTGAATTATATAGTATGTTTGCAATATATTCTATTTTAAACAAAGTACATGTGGATTATTAGCATTCAATTTGGAGAAAAAAATATACATCATCAGTGAATATTTCTGGGTATGAATAATAAAACAATACCCATCATAAATTAAGCTTTCATTATGTCATGTTTTTTTTTTTTATTAACTTGAGTATTTCTTATATACATTTCGAGTGTTATTTCCTTACCCGGTATCCGGACAAACATCCCCCTCCGCCCTCCCCTTCCTTATGGGTGTTCCCCTACCAACCCTCCCCTCATTGCCACCCTCCCCCCACCAGTCTAGTTCACTGGGGGTTCAGTCTTAGCAGGACCCAGGGCTTCCCCTTCCACTGGTGCTCTTACTAGGATATTCATTGCTACCTATGAGGTCAGAGTCCAGGGTCAGTCCACGTATAGTCTTTAGTTAGTGGCTTAATCCCTGGAAGCTCTGGTTGCTTGGCATTGTTGTACATATGGGGTCTCGAGCCCCTTCAGGCTCTTCCAGTTCTTTCTCTGATTCCTTCAACGGGGGTTCTATTCTCAGTTCAGTGGTATGCTGCTGGTATTCGCCTCTGTATTTGCTGTATTCTGGCTGTGTCTCTCAGGAGCGATCTACATCTGGCTCCTGTCGGTCTGCGCTTCTTTGCTTCATCCATCTTGTCTAATTGGGTGGCTGTATATGTATGGGCCACATGTGGGGCAGGCTCTGAATGGGTGTTCCTTCAGTCTCTGTTTTAATCTTTGCCTCTCTCTTCCCTGCCAAGGGTATTCTTGTTCCCCTTTTAAAGAAGGAGTGAAGCACTCACGTTTTGATCATCCGTCTTGAGTTTCACTTGTTCTAGGCATCTAGGGTAATTCAAGCATTTGGGCTAATAGCCACTTATCAATGAGTGCATACCATGTATGTCTTTCTGTGATTGGGTTAGCTCACTCAGGATGATGTTTTCCAGTTCCAACCATTTGCCTACGAATTTCATAAAGTCATTGTTTTTGATAGCTGAGTAATATTCCATTGTGTAGATGTACCACATTTTCTGTATCCAATCCTCTGTTGAAGGGCATCTGGGTTCTTTCCAGCTTCTGGCTATTATAAATAAGGCTGCAATGAACATAGTGGAGCACGTGTCTTTTTTATATGTTGGGGCATCTTTTGGGTATATGCCCAAGAGAGGTATAGCTGGATCCTCAGGCAGTTCAATGTCCATTTTTCTGAGGATCCTCCAGACTGATTTCCAGAATGGTTGTACCAGTTTGCAATCCCACCAACAATGGAGGAGTGTTCCTCTTTCTCCACATCCTCGCCAGCATCTGCTGTCCCCTGAGTTTTTGATCTTAGCCATTGTCACTGGTGTGAGGTGAAATCTCAGGGTTGTTTTGATTTGCATTTCCCTTATGACTAAATATGTTGAACATTTCTTTAGGTGTTTCTCAGCCATTCGGCATTCCTCAGCTGTGAATTCTTTGTTTAGCTCTGAGCCCCATTTTTTAATAGGGTTATTTGTTTCCCTGCGGTCTACCTTCTTGAGTTCTTTGTATATTTTGGATATAAGTCCTCTATCTGTTGTAGGATTGGTAAAGATTTTTTCCCAATCTGTTGGTTGCCGTTTTGTCCTAACCACAGTGTCCTTTGCCTTACAGAAGCTTTGCAGTTTTATGAGATCCCATTTGTCGATTCTTGATCTTAGAGCATAAGCCATTGGTGTTTTGTTCAGGAAATTTTTTCCAGTGCCCATGTGTTCCAGATGCTTCCCTAGTTTTTCTTCTATTAGTTTGAGTGTGTCTGGTTTGATGTGGAGGTCCTTGATCCACTTGGACTTAAGCTTTGTACAGGGTGATAAGCATGGATCGATCTGCATTCTTCTACATGTTGACCTCCAGTTGAGCCAGCACCATTTGCTGAAAATGCTATCTTTTTTCCATTGGATGGTTTTGGCTCCTTTGTCAAAAATCAAGTGACCATAGGTATGTGGGTTCATTTCTGGGTCCTCAATTCTATTCCATTGGTCTATCTGTATGTCTCTGTACCAATACCATGCAGTTTTTATCACTATTGCTCTGTAATACTGCTTGAGTTCAGGGATAGTGATTCCCCCTGAAGTCCTTTTATTGTTGAGGATAGCTTTGGCTATCCTGGGTTTTTTGTTATTCCAGATGAATTTGCAAATTGTTCTGTCTAACTCTTTGAAGAATTGGATTGGTATTTTGATGGGGATTGCATTGAATCTGTAGATTGCTTTTGGTAAAATGTACATTTTTACTATATTAATCCTGCCAATCCATGAGCATGGGAGATCTTTCCATCTTCTGAGTTCTTCTTCAATTTCTTTCCTCAGTGTCTTGAAGTTCTTATTGTACAGATCTTTTACTTGCTTGGTTAAAGTCACACCGAGGTACTTTATATTATTTGGGTCTATTATGAAGGGTGTTGTTTCCCTAATTTCTTTCTCTGCTTGTTTCTCTTTTGTATAGAGGAAGGCAACTGATTTATTTGAGTTAATTTTATACACAGCCACTTTGCTGAAGTTGTTTATCAGCTTTAGTAGTTCTCTGGTGGAACTTTTGGGATCACTTAAATATACTATCATATCATCTGCAAATAGTGATATTTTGACTTCTTCTTTTCTGATCTGTATCCCCTTGACCTCCTTTTGTTGTCTGATTGCTCTGGCTAGAACTTCAAGAACTATATTGAATAAGTAGGGAGAGAGTGGGCAGCCTTGTCTAGTCCCTGATTTTAGTGGGATTGCTTCAAGTTTCTCTCCATTTAGTTTAATGTTAGCAACTGGTTTGCTGTATATGGCTTTTACTATGTTTAGGTATGGGCCTTGAATTCCTATTCTTTCCAGGACTTTTATCATGAAGGGGTGTTGAATTTTGCCAAATGCTTTCTCAGCGTCTAATGAAATGATCATGTGGTTTTGTTCTTTCAGTTT
The DNA here is from genome assembly GCF_021556685.1 of Rattus norvegicus. NCBI lineage: Eukaryota > Metazoa > Chordata > Mammalia > Rodentia > Muridae > Rattus > Rattus norvegicus. The sequence continues at coordinate 51,829,052 of NC_141554.1, read as the reverse complement.
GTTTATATAATGGATCACGTTGATGGTTTTCCGTATATTAAACCATCCCTGCATGCCTGTGATGAAGCCTACCTGGTCATGGTGGATGATTGCTTTGATGTGCTCTTGGATTCGGTTTGCCAGAATTTTGTTGAGTAATTTTGCGTCGCTATTCATAAGGGAAATTGGTCTGAAGTTCTCTTTCTTTGTTGTGTCTTTGTGTGGTTTAGGTATAAGAGTAATTTTGGCTTCGTAGAAGGTATTCGGTAGTGATCCATCTGTTTCAATTTTGTGGAATAGTTTGGATAATATTGGTATGAGGTCTTCTATGAAGGTTTGATAGAATTCTGCACTAAACCCTTCTGGACCTGGGCTCTTTTTGGTTGGGAGACCTTTAATGACTGCTTCTATTTCCTTAGGAGTTATGGGGTTGTTTAACTGGTTTATCTGTTCCTGATTTAACTTCGGTACCTGGTATCTGTCTAGGAAATTGTCCATTTCCTGAAGATTTTCAAGTTTTGTTGAATATAGGTTTTTATAGTAAGATCTGATGATTTTTTGAATTTCCTCTGAATCTGTTGTTATGTCTCCCTTTTCATTTCTGATTTTGTTAATTTGGACACACTCTCTGTGTCCTCTCGTTAGTCTGGCTAAGGGTTTATCTATCTTGTTGATTTTCTCAAAGAACCAACTTTTGGTTCTGTTGATTCTTTCTATGGTCCTTTTTGTTTCTACTTGGTTGATTTCCAATCTGAGTTTGATTATTTCCTGCCTTCTACTCCTCCTGGGTGTATTTGCTTCTTTTTGTTCTAGAGCTTCTGGGTGTGCTGTAAAGCTGTTGACATATGCTCTTTCCTGTTTCTTTCTGCAGGCACTCAGCGCTATGAGTTTTCCTCTTAGCACAGCTTTCATTGTGTCCCATAAGTTTGGGTATGTTGTACCTTCATTTTCATTAAATTCTAAAAAGTTTTTAATTTCTTTCTTTATTTCTTCCTTGACCAGGTTATCAATGAGTAGAGCATTGTTCAATTTCCACGTATATGTGGGCATTCTTCCTTGATTGTTATTGAAGACCAGTTTTAGGCCGTGGTGGTCCGATAGCATGCATGGGATTATTTCTATCTTTCTGTACCTGACGAGGCCCGTTTTTTGACCAATTATATGGTCAATTTTGGAGAAAGTACCATGAGGAGCTGAGAAGAAGGTATAGCCTTTTGCTTTAGGATAGAATGTTCTATAAATATCCGTTAAGTCCATTTGTTTCATGACTTCTCTTAGTCTGTCTACATCTCTGTTTAATTTCTGTTTCCATGATCTGTCCACTGATGAGAGTGGGGTGTTGAAATCTCCCACTATTATTGTGTGAGGTGCAATGTGTGTTTTGAGCTTTAGTAAGGTTTCTTTTAAATATGTAGGTGCCCTTGTATTTGGGGCATAGATATTTAGGATTGAGAGTTCATCTTGGTGGATTTTTCCTTTGATGAATATGAAGTGTCCTTCCTTATCTTTTTTGATGACTTTTAGTTGAAAATTGATTTTATTTGATATTAGAATGGCTACTCCAGCTTGCTTCTTCTGACCATTTGCTTGGAAAATTGTTTTCCAGCCTTTCACTCTGAGGTAATGTCTGTCTTTGTCTCTGAGGTGTGTTTCCTGTAGGCAGCAGAATGCAGGGTCCTCGTTGCATATCCAGTTTGTTAATCTATGTCTTTTTATTGGGGAGTTGAGGCCATTGATGTTGAGAGATATTAAGGAATAGTGATTATTGCTTCCCTTTATATTCATATTTGGATGTGAGGTTATGTTTGTGTGCTTTCATTCTCTTTCTTTTGTTGCCAAGACGATTAGTTTCTTGCTTCTTCTAGGGTATAGCTTGGCTCCTTATGTTAGGCTTTACCATTTATTATCCTTTGTAGTGCTGGACTTGTAGAAAGATAGTGTGTAAATTTGGTTTTGTCATGGAATATCTTGGTTTCTCCATCTATGTTAATTGAGAGTTTTGCAGGATACAGTAACCTGGGCTGGCATTTGTGTTCTCTTAGGGTCTGTATGACATCAGTCCAGGATCTTCTGGCCTTCATAGTTTCTGGCGAGAAGTCTGGTGTGATTCTGATAGGTCTGCCTTTATATGTTACTTGACCTTTTTCCCTTACTGCTTTTAATATGCTTTCTTTATTTTGTGCGTTTGGTGTTTTGACTATTATGTGACGGGAGGTGTTTCTTTTCTGGTCCAATCTATTTGGGGTTCTGTAGGCTTCTTGTATGCCTATGGGTATCTCTTTTTTTAGGTTAGGGAAGTTTTCTTCTATGATTTTGTTGAAGATACTTACTGCTCCTTTGAGCTGGGATTCTTCACTCTCTTCTATACCTATTATCCTTAGGTTTGATCTTCTCATTGTGTCCTTCATTTCCTGTATGTTTTGGAACAGTAGCTTTTTCTGCTTTACATTATCTTTGACAGTTGAGTCAATGATTTCTATGGAATCTTCTGCTCCCGAGATTCTCTCTTCCATCTCTTGTATTCTGTTGGTGAGGCTTTTATCTACAGCTCCTTGTCTCTTCTTTTGGTTTTCTATATCCAGGGTTGTTTCCATGTGTTCTTTCTTGATTGCTTCTATTTCCATTTTTAGTTCCTTCAACTGTTTGATTGTGTTTTCCTGGAATTCTTTCAGGGATTTTTGCGATTCTTTCAGGGATTTTTGCGATTCCTCTCTGTAGGCTTCTACTTGTTTATTAATGTTTTCCTGTGTTTCCCTAAGGGAGTTCTTCATGTCTTTCTAGAAGTCCTCCAGCATCATGATCAAATATGATTTTGAAACTAGATCTTGCTTTTCTGGTGTGTTTGGATATTCCATGTTTGTTTTGGTGGGAGAATTGGGCTCCGATGATGCCATGTAGTCTTCGTTTCTGTTGCTTGCGTTCCTGCGCTTGCCTCTCGCCATCAGATTATCTCTAGTGTTACTTTGTTCTGCTATTTCTGACAGTGGCTAGACTGTCCTATAAGCCTGTGTGTCAGGAGTGCTGTAGACCTGTTTTCCTCTCTTTCAGTCAGTTATGGGGACAGAGTGTTCTGCTTTCGGGCGTGTAGTTTTCCTCTCTACAGGTCTTCAGCTGTTCCTGTGGGCCTGTGTTTTGAGTTCACCAGGCAGCTTTCTTGCAGCAGAAAGGTTGGTCTTACCTGTGGTCCTGAGGCTCAAGTCGCTCGCGGGGTGCTGCCCACGGGCTCTCTGCGGCAGCAGCAACCAGGAAGACCTGCGCCGCCCCTTCCGGGACCTTCAGTGCACCAGGGTTCCAGATGGCCTTTGGTGTTTTCCTCTGGCGTCCGAGATGTGTATGCAGAGTGCAGTCTCTTCTGGTTTCCCAGGCGTGTCTGCCTCTCTGAGTCTTTAGCTCTCCCTCCCATGGGATTTGGGTGCAGAGAACTGTTTATCAGGTCTGTTTCCTTCAGGTTCCAGTGGTGTCTCAGACAGGTGTCCTGCCGCTCCTGGGCCCTCCCCCACGGGAGTCCAGAGGCCTTTTACAGTTTCCTCTTGGGCCAGGGATGTGGGCAGGGGTGGGCAGTGTTGGTGTTCTCTTCCGCTCTGCAGCCTTAGGAGTGCCCACCTGACCAGGTGGTGAGGTCTCTTTCCCACAGGGTCTGGGAGCAGAGAGCTGCTGCGGGCCGGGATCCGCGGGTGTGGGACTTCCGGTAAACACAGGACTTGCCCAGTCCTAGAGGAATTCTGCCTCTGTGTCCCGATTTCACCAGGCAGCTTTCTTGCCGCAGACAAGTTGGTCTTACCTGTGGTCCCGAGGCTCAAGTTTGCTCGTGGGGTGCTGCCCACGGGCTCTCTGCGGCGGCAGCAACCAGGAAGACCTGTGCCGCCCCTTCCGGGAGCTTCAGTGTGCCAGGGTTCCAGATGGCCTTTGGTGTTTTCCTCTGGCGTCTGAGATGTGTATGCAGAGTGCAGTCTCTTCTGGTTTCCCAGGCGTGTCTTCCTCTCTGATGCTTTAGCTCTCCCTCCCACGGGATTTGGGTGCAGAGAACTGTTTATCAGGTCTGTTTCCTTCAGGTTCCGGCGGTGTCTCAGACAGGTGTCCTGCCGCTCCTGGGCCCTCCCCCACGGGAGCCCAGAGGCCTTATACAGTTTCCTCTTGGGGCAGGGATGTGGGCAGGGGTGGGCAGTGTTGGTGGTCTCTTCCGCTCTGCAGCCTTAGGAGTGCCCACCTGACCAGGTGGTGAGGTCTCTTTCCCACAGGGTCTGGGAGCAGAGAGCTGCTGCGGGCCGGGATCCGCGGGTGTGGGACTTCCGGTAAACACAGGACTTGCCCGGTCCTAGAGGAATTCTGCCTCTGTGTCCCGATTTCACCAGGCAGCTTTCTTGCTGCAGACAAGTTGGTCTTACCTGTGGTCCCGAGGCTCAAGTTTGCTTGCGGGGTGCTGCCCACGGGCTCTCTGCGGCGGCCATTATGTCATGTTTTAATCAATTATCTTAATTAAAAGCTGGTTGGTCCCTGTGCTAGAAAAAAAATGTTAAAGTAGTAGTAATGTTGTTAGCATAATATTGATAATAGTAATATTCCTTAATATTCACAAAGAGTTACTATTTCATAAGCATTAACCTTGTTTTAATCAATTATCTTAATTAAATACATTAACTGGAAAACACACGTTAATGACAAGTGGAGAAGACAGGTTTCTGATGGTTACAGGGCAGACAATGTCCTTAAACCTCAAAATTGTCTGAAGATGGAAGCTAAAAAATGACTATATTCACTTGAGAGCAAGATATCAGTGAACTGAGGTTTAGTTCTATGTCTTTTATAATGTGTGAATACATATGACACAAAACAGCACCTGACTGTTGTAAACACAGTCATTATCAAGGGTGGTGAAGAAAAGGTAAACTTTAAAAAAATGTGTTTTTCCAGTATTACCATGCCACATTAAAGAAGAATACAAAACAGGCATTCAGAAGGCAGAAGGCTCAGTGTTAGACTTTTGAAAGGAAACGCATGAGTGTTGTGGAGTAGCAATTTATGAGGATGTGCCTGCTTTCGCACTAGGCCTATTGATCTGTGGAGTGTTTACATTACAAGAGGTTCATTATCTATTCCATGAGAGTTTAGATATTCATAGCATTGAAACATATACTCCTCCTACACATTTTATATACCACTAAAGGAAATGTTATTACCACACCAGTGAATCATTGAATTTTTCTTGCAAAACTCATTTTCTTGTATTTTTTCACTGTCTTACTTATGCAACCCTTTTCACATCTACATTAAGAGTCTCACTGCATTTTATTATGCCAAGCTCAGTTGATATCATTGCGAACCCTGCTTTTTTCTGAAAGGAAACATAAGTCCAGGGATGCAGGAGACAGAGTAAGTAGGGAGAATTGGCAGGAAGGAGGGAAGGGAGACAGTGGCCAGGATGGATTGTTTGAGTGAGAAATAATAATAATAATAAAATAGTATTCTTAGTTCTACCTAACATCCCTATGCTAAGAAGAGTTTGGTTTTTTCCTAGGAAGGTCTCTGTTAGCAAGAGGTTTGCAACATAGTAATGTGTGTGTGTGTGTGTGTGTGTGTGTGTGTGTGTGTGTGTGTGTGTGGTGTGTGAGTGTGTGTTTATGTGTGTATATGTGTATATGGGTATACATAGGTGAATATGATGTGTGTGATGTATGCCTGTTGAAGCACCTGTGCATACATGTCAAAGTTGGAACAGGATATTAAGTGTCTTGTTCTATCACTTTCTTCCTTATTCCCTTGAGACAGTGTCACTCACTGAGTCTGAAGCTATGCTGATAACCAACAAATCTCAGTGATATTACTGCCTCTACCTCCCACACTGCTGCTATTACAAATCTGCATGGATACATCTGCCTTTTTATGAGGGTTCTAGGATCAATGCCGTTCCACATGCTTGGGAAGCAAATACAATTACACATTGAGACAGATCTCCAGCTTCCGAATCATAATTTTAATTAGGTACTCCCTTGCTTTAACAAGTTACAAAAGCGTTATTAGCCATAAATTACAAGAGGCCCAAGAAAGTTGTTTTCATTCTTTTTAAGGGTGTTTTTTCTTGATAATAAATAAAATATTTGAGGACTATTTCTTAGTACAAGAACAAACAGGTTAAGAATGCTGGGGCAGGGCCAGGAAAAGGGAATTAACCTTTTCAAGATCTGGCTGGCCCCAGCTTTGCTTTCTTTCTTTTAGTCCACCATAGCTGGTAACTGATGAGGAAGCAAATTCCTATTCCTGTGGAGCATCTGCCCATCCCCTTCCAACTTTACTGTAATATGCATGGGGGAATTCCTTTCTACTGTCTTCCATTGTTAAATTATGGCTCAGAAGTATGTTCAGCATAAATTAAGCAGCTGCAGTGAGGTTTCTTTCCTAAAGTATCTATTACAAGTGAATGGAATAAGAACACACCTCCTTAGTAAATGTTTCAACTTGTTTTATTGGCAAAAAGCATGATTTCTTTTAAGAGCTGTTCTGTGTTACCTGCAGTTAATAAAAAATTTTACTCTTTTGTGTACTGGTTTTGATTTTTTGACTTTGGCACTGTAAACTGACTGTATTCACTTACATAAATATAAGAAAATAAGTAAAATAGAGATTATTTTTGTTTAAACATTCAAGGTTTTTTCTCAATATTGGTAGAGATGAAAGAATTAAGTAGCGTGTTTTTAAAACTTCAAATGCATTTAACACCCCCCCTCTGATGTCTTTATTGAAAGTATACTTGATTGGGTCTATGTGCCCACTGTACTTCAGAAGGACTAAACTAGATAAGATGGATGAAGCAATGAAGTGCAGGCCGACAGGAACCGGATGTAGAGCTCTCCTGAGAGACACAGCCAGAATACAGCAAATACAGAGGCGAATGCCAGCAGCAAACCACTGAAGTGAGAATAGGACCCCCGTTGAAGGAATCAGAGAAAGGACTGAAAGAGCTTGAAGGGGCTCGAGACCCCATATGAACAACAATGCCAAGCAACCAGAGCTTCCAGCGACTAAGCCACTACCTAAAGACTATACATGGACTGATCCTGGGCTCCAACCTCATAGGTAGCAATGAATATCCTAGTAAGGGCACCAGTCGAAGGTGAAGCCCTTGGTCCTGCCAAGACTGAACCCCCAGTGAACGTGATTGTTGGGGGGAGGGTGGTAATGGGGGGAGGATGGGGAGGGGAACACCCATCCAGAAGGGGAGGGGAGGGGTTGGGGGATGTTGCTAGGAAACCGGAAAGAGAATAACAATCGAAATGTAAATAAGAAATACCCAAGTTAATAAAGACGAAAAAAAAAAAAAAAGGACTAAAATCTGAAGTCAACAAAACTTCAACGTGATATAGGATTATATACCATTCTCTGTTAAAATAGGATGAGTTAGAACTACTAAACTTTAAAATTAGAAAACATCTTCCAAGCTGTCTCTATGTTAGGTCTTAAAATTGGCTTCTGTGTATATCTTCACCAAGCCTAGCCACAGAAAGTAAATCAACATATTATTCTCATAATATTTTTTCAGCAATTCAAAACTATTAATCTCCTTAACCTGTCTTTTGGGTATGAATACCAATTTATCCATTTTATATTCATAATTGTTTCTATGCTTTGTGATTGCAATAAATTGGGTACTGAATTCATTTCTCCCATTGTAGTAGCTTCTGAATAAAAGCTATCTTGAGTGCTTTGGTGTGTGCTTTATTTTTTTTCCTTAACAATGGAAAGAAAACAATGCATACATCTTATCTAGGCAATCATAACAAATCTGTTATTACCATATCTGAAAACTTAATTTTCATTGTAGTTATATAAATGTGTGTTAACAAGTATGGATTTGTGTTCCAATAAATTAAAGAAAGTACAATTTCTAGAACCATTACAAAAATTATATTAATTTATGTATGCTGAACATAGCAATTTGTCTATTATATTGTTGTTCACAGGAAAGAAGTAAAAGAATAAGGGAAATGTCAGTCATCATTAATAATGATTTAGGGTGTCTCATATACTAAATTTAACAATGACTTTATGAAATTCATAGGCAAATGGTTGGAACTAGAAAATATCACCCTGAGTAGGGTAACACAATCAGAAAATTGGACATAGTACTACCTGAGGACCCAGTTATACCACTCCTGGGCATATACCCAAAGGATTCTGAGTGAGGATATTAGCCCAAAAGCTTGGAATACACAAAATACAATCTACAGACTACATGAAGCTCAAGAAGAAGGATGACCAAAGTGCAGATGCTTCACTCCTTCTTAGAAGGGGGAACAAAAATATTCATAGAAGGAGATATGGAGACAAAGTTTGGAGCAGAGACTGAAAGAATGGCCATTCAGAGCCTGCCCCACCTGGGGATCCAGACCATATTCATAGAGCCACCGAACCCAGACAATATTGCTGATGCCAAGAAGTGCATGCTGACAGGAGCCTGACATAACTGTCTCCTGGGTGGCTCTGCCAGAACATGACAAATACAGAAGTGAAGGCTCACAGCCAACCATTGAACTGAGAATGGGGTCCCAATTGGAGGAGTTAGAGAAAGGGTTGAAGGAGCTGAAGAGGTTTGCAACCCCAGAAAATCAACATGTTTTCTATGAAAGAGAAAGGAAATAGATTTGTCAAAATAAATATTGATCGATTAACTCAATTCTTTACTCATGAAATGAATGACCATTAACCTGGTCCTTTCTGAGGAAGAAAACCTAACCCTAGCAAAATGCAGAAAATTATGAAATTATTTTCAGATAAAAACCTGAATGCACAGGTCTGTTCTGTGTTCCTTGTTGGCTAAGCTGTAAGACCAGTCACTGCTTTTGGTAGCACAAGTGGTTAAGTGCAAAGACCACCCTCTGTACTCCAGTAGCTCCTTTCCCTCCCAGCCCCGCACAGGAGAATTCCTAAGAATTCCTGTGAGGGTACAGTGCATGGATAGAACTGTCTGCTCCCCACCTGATTCAGGTGTATGCAGGTGTCCACCGCTGCCTTTAGCTGGTTACACTTCAACAATGTGTTCACAGCTTGATAACACATTCCAACTCTGACAAACATGTGGACTATTTCCTGTAAGCACCAAACACTGTCAGCAAGTTCACAGAGCCATGAAATCTCTTAGATTTCAATTTACCCCAACTGCACAGGGACACATGATCACGAAGATGGCAAGGACACCTGAATACTACATCGGCAGTTAGAGTGAATTTTTCCCCCTCAGGAGGCTACAGGTCAGGATGGGTGTCTCGGTTTCCACTTCATAGGTCTAGCACTTTAGTGACTCAAACCCTGAAGACACTGCCCTGCCTTCTTTCTTCAGTTTAGCAGCCCAAGGAGAGTAGCATTGCTGTAAGTTCAAAACCTGCCAGAGCTACACCATGAGACTTAAGGGGAAAAAAACAGGGAAAAAGAAAGCATGAATTCTGGTGGGTAGTGTTAAAAATGGTGATGGTGATGATATGGTGATGGTGGTGGTGATGACGACGATGACGACGATGATGATGATATGTACCAAGGAACTGTTGTTATACACAAGATCCCAATCTTATTAAGAAATACCCCACGATGTGGGATGAATGAGGCTTAATTTGTATACTGTTGCCTGCAAACACAAAGCGCTGGATTTGGTTCCCAGCTCTGCATAAACCGGCAATGTGGTACATTCCCTGCACAAGAGGTAGGAGCATCAAAGATTCGAGGTCACCTATGGCTGCATAGTGAGTTCAAGGCAGCCTGGGATACAAAACAAATCTAATAAATGCTTCATGGTCCACGTCTCTAACCACAAACAACGAACAGACAGAAGGAGGCAGGTAGGCAGACACATGCTGGGGTGGGGTACAGTTTAACGGTCAAGCAACAGGTTTGAATCCTAACATGGCAAAAGTCAAGAAGGAGAACAGAAATGCTGTCTTCATCAGTTTTCGAAGCTAAAACCAAACAGCTTCCTCAGAAAGTAGCTGAGGCCAGGAAACCCACCACCACCACAAAACTTGCTGCCATCTTTTTGTCTCTTTCAACATTACTAATTGTACTTTTCTCTCCCTACCCATCCTTAAAAATACTGGAATTGGGTATACTAGTAAAATGATTCAGTGGTTAAAAGCTCTGGCTTCTCTGTTTCCCAATAGCCACAGAGGCTCACAACCACCTTTACCTCCAGTGTCAGGGGATCCGCTGTCTTCTGGCCTCTGAGAACACTGCATGTATATGGGACACAGACATCACATGCAGGCAAAACATCCACACATGTAACAAATAAATAAATAAATTTGGGTATATGAATACAAAAAAGACAGTGCAAATCTGCTGTAAATAAATTATATGTAGTTTTATTCTTGACAACAATATCATTAAAGAAAGAGCCTGTTTGATACTTTGAACTCTATTATGTGTTTATCCTGTTTTTATAACAACTTGTGCTTAAAATTATCATGACTAAAATTATTTCTTGAAAAATGTAGACCTTTTTTCATAATGAAAATGTACAAAACTGAAATGTTTTCTTTAATTAGCCTTCTTCAGTCTTTGGTGTTTCTTCCATTCCTGGGGAATGCAGAAAATAGATTCTATCACATGGCTTAACAAATATGTCCCTCATTTGCACTTATATCACCAGAAAAAAAATGTTCTCCTCACATTATGGAAGACATTCCTCATAAAAATGTAATTTGTTATTTTCAAAAGAAAATGGAGACTTGAATGGAATGATGAGAAAAATCCTGAGTGTAATTAGGTATACAGTTTCCCTATGCCACCCTCCATTCTCATGTACCCCTCACTCATCTTCTTGAGCTTTAAGGTGATTGGAGACTTTTAATGCCTCCCTAGACATAGTCTTCCCATGAAAGGAATATAAATTGGATATACTCATCTCATTATATCATTAATCATCTAAAATAAGCTTAAAGACAGAATTAATGTTGGTGATGTAGAGTTGTCAATACCTTATAAAACTTTTGTAATATTAATCACTTTATCCATTTACATTTAATGGCCTTTCCTTCATTCTTTGCTGCAGTTTTTGTCCCTACCTTTGTATTGGACAGGAACATTTCTTGGTTAAAATTTTCGAGATGGGTGGTGGCCCCATTCCTCAACTGGGGGCCATGCCTATCTACTGGAGGTGGTTGCTACAGGTGGTCTTACCCCTTTCTTGGATATTCTGGCTAAAGTCATCATCATTGGGCCCAGGGAGCCTCTTGCTTTCTTTCCTAGGGTCTGGGGTTTTCTAGTGACTATCCCCAGTTCTCCATCCCCACTGCTACATGTTTCTCTTCAATTTCCCTGACCCTCTGTATTTCCCTTCCATCCCTTCCAATGCCTAATATTGCCACCTTCCACCCCCACTCCTTTCTCCCTCCCAAGTCCCTCTCTCCCTCTACCTCCTATGGTTGTTTTGTTCCCTCTTCTATATAGGATTAACACAACTACACTTTGGTCTTCCTTTTTCTTAAGCTCCATATGATTTGTGGACTGTACAGAACTTTTTAAGAGATCAAATCAAATTTATGTTGAATTAGTCATGGTTCTCTAGAGTAACAGAATTACTTATGGCATGTAAATTTTATATATATAATTGTTTATATATATATATATATATATATATATATATATATATATGTTGAATTTATTAGAATGACTTACAGGCTGTAATCTAATCCAACAACGGTTGGCTGTGAAAAGAAAGTCAAAAAAATTTCTCAGTGGTGTATCATACATTTCTGGATTTTAGTTCATTCCAGATGTATTAAAGTTGGCAACCAATAATAGCCATCACAAATCGACCCCTTGTCATCTTGAAACACAGTCATGTCTATTTATGTCCTGATTAAGAGATGGCTTAGCAGTTAAGAGCACTGACACTGATCTTCCTAGAGGTCCTGAGTTCAATTCCCAGCCACCACATTGTGGCTCACAACCATCTGTGACAGGGTATGATGCCCTCTTCTGGTGTGTCTGAAGAAAGGGACAGTATACTCATATAAATATATAAATCTTTAAAAATTATTTTCAAATGAAAATACTAACCAAGTCATAATAACACCTAAAACACAACATAACTATCCTAAGTACAATTGTAAACACAATGTAAATTTAAAATAGGTGTCATTGCCCCTTGGTAAGACATTATTTTAATATCTCAAACTTAAGTATGATAACCATTGATATTACCTCAATGATTTTACAACACATAACAAATCTTTTGACATTTGATTCTAAATCACATATACTCTATTTTCTAGTAGTGTCTTAACAGAATTGTCACAAATGCAACAAAAACATGAAAATAGTCAATGAAAATCCAAAATTTAATTGAGTTTTTTTCTAAATAAACTAATTTATATTTGTCTTATTTTGTAAACTTAGAGTATATAGATACATAATCTAGAAATAATCTTAAAATTATATTGTGAAAAATTAGACAAATATATGAGAATGAAAGCTTAGAACTTACTTTATAATTAACTGCTTAGAGAAAATTGAAAAATACCTTCAGAACTGTAATTATTTAGTAATTTATCTTTTATCACGGGAAAATAACATATTTAGAATAATAAACAGTTGTCAAATATGAACAATAATTACTTTAGAAGAATTCAGCATAATTAGCAAATTGTCTTAAATTGTATCAAAGAGAATAGTATTAAAATCTAAATTAAACTGTACATACGTACAGGAGGGTGTGAAAGGCTCCTTATTCTGATCGAAAGGTGACACTGTGTTATTTATTATACAGACAATTTTCAGACAGTGTTAAGGACAAAATATGACAGTTACTTTTTACAAGTTAGACAGATATTTGTGATGTACTTTAGTTCCCATTTTTCCTATTATAGGAAATCTCGATTACAGTTTCCCCTTCCTCTATTTCTCTTAGTTGCTCCCACATTCCTGCTGTCTGGATCCACTCCCCTTTTGTCATTCATTAGAAAAGAACTGCCTTCTAAGAGACAACAACCAAAAATAACAAAATAAAATAAGGGAAAAACCTAACTTTTGGCTTAGCATTTTTATGGAACTGGAATATATGAATGAGTGGATCTTTGACTCTTGTGCCTACTCTTGGGGATCTTTTCCTTCTGTTGTGTTGCCCTGTAAAGCCTTGATGTAATGGCTTTCTTAAAGATTCATTTATTTCATTTAAGGGGCGATTTTTTTGGAGATTTTCTTTTTATCGTTCAGAATTTTGAGACATTTTTTACCGTGAACTCCTATAGCTGATGACGTAGTTACTTAATTGTATATGTCAAAAGAAATCACAATTGAGGCAACATTTGATAAAACATTCTCTCTCTCTCTCTCTCTCTCTCTCTCTCTCTCTCTCTCTCTCTCTCTCTGTGTGTGTGTGTGTGTGTGTATGTGTGTGTGTCTGTGTGTCTGTGTGTGTGTGTCTGTGTGTCTGTGTGTCTGTGTGTCTGTGTGTGTCTGTATATAAGTAGGAATTATTTCCTTCCTTGGTTCTCAACAATTTCCATGCATAACTATACTACAGAAAGACTAAATAATAATGACACAATATAATGATTTTATCACTCTGGACTCTATTTTTTTTTGCATTTTTTTTTGTTTTTTTTTTTTTTTTTGCTTTTTTTTTTGCTTTTTTTTTTGCAGTCGAGGACTCTATTTTTTAAAATCAAGGACAAAAAATATTTTCCCAAATACTACAAAAGATATATAATTGATATTTGTTTAGTTACCTCTCACCTATACCAAACCTTGCAATAAAAAATACCTACAAGAGATTCCCAGTTTAAAAATGTCTGAGTAAAGCTCAAGTTTTTTGTAGAATGATCATATACAACTTAGGATAGATAGATATATGATTTGGCAATCTAAAGGCAAGCATCACTAAACAAGTGAGATAGTACAATAAGTTGTCGCTCAAATATGTGGAAATTCATTTTTGTGCTCCTGCTTAGCAAAATTTGTAAGGCTCTTTACCGATACTTGTAAAATATTCATTGAGTTATTGAAAAACCATGGTTTTCATCATATCTACAATAGTTATCTTAAGCTGCTTGGCCGATTAAAAGAAGTCCAACTGAGTACAATGCAATTTTACTTTGAAAAACTCTTAAAAAATACAATGGCTTTGGATATAGTGACTTTATTTTTTAAAAATGGAAGAAAATTATTTTCAAGACATGAACAATTTTCTGCTTTATAAAAATACTCTAAAAATTAAGTTTTGTGGCACTTTCATTCTAATCTTACCACTAAGGAAGTGGAGGCAGTTAGATCTTTGTGATTTCAAGTCCAACCTGCTCTAAATACTGAAGGTCATGCCAGCCAGAGACTACCACAAAAATCTTATGCCATGTCACTTGGAAATAGTAACTAGTTATATACATCAGTATAAATGTCAGTACACTAAGGTAGCCTTTTCCTATTATGTATGATTGAAAGGAAATTTATATTCAATAATTATTGAAAGCATCATCACTTTATTTGTTATTTGCTGTAGAAACGAAAGTGCTTTGCGGTTTACATTTTTTCGTAGAGTATTTTCAAAGTATATTTTACATAGTGGCATTATTTGTTAATATAGAATCTATGACTGGACATTTTTTGCTGTCATTGTATTCAGGTTAACCAATGTTTTTAGCAGCTAGAGAGGACAAGAACATGAAATTTTTACAAAAGGGGAAGGGGTATGTTCATTTTACAGAAAAATACTTCTGGCTATCCAAATATCCAAATTGCTTCCAGAAAGGAATAGAGTTTAAGCTGAAACCTGAAAATATTATTAGAAATGGATAGATTTGCTGCCATTCCACTTTGTCTGAGATGGACTCCTAGTTGGTAAGAGTAGTACAGGAAAACAGTATTAAGTTATCAGCTGTGTGTGGAAACTGCTTTCAGTTAAGGGAACCTGATTTATTTAAAGCTTCACATTCTTTCCTTGGCTTAATACTTACTTTCAGTGACTAAATAAAGCAGAAATAGGAAAATTAAACCTTTTTCCTCCAAAATAGATAACCCTAAAGGGTCAATCTAGCTTAAGATTTTAGCTGACGCTCTTGCTCATTGAAAACCACTGTCCAGTTTCTTCTTTAGTCAAATCTTGGATTTGGTTTCCCTTCTTTAAATGCATTGATTTCTCCAGAATATTTCCTGTACCATTTTGCTAACCTCTCCATCTCCTTTTTGTCCTCCACATTTCCTTATTTCAAATATATCACCCCTTGTGGGCTTCTTAGTACCTTTGTATACCTGCTTTTTCATCATCACTTACTCCTCTGTTTTCCTCCTTTCTTCAATGTTCTCTTCATTTTGTTTACCTTTTCCTTATCTGTGAGCCTTCAAATTAATCTTAAGAGAAGGATTATCTTAAACTGTTAAACCTAAACCAACTTGCTTCATGATACATGTTCAGAGCATCAGTCTTATCATACTGATCATATCATACTGATTATATGATCTTATCATACTGATCATAATATCTCATGTTTTTAATTATGAATAATTACCACACCGCCTGAAGAAATAAGTTAGTATAAAATAAAAGAGGTAATGACTAAAAGGAACCTTACTCTTTGTTAGATGCAAATATGAAAATAAATTCTTAGATTTTCTCATCTATTGCAAAGTACTTACATTCATAATCTTAGTGATATATTTTCCACTTCCATCTCCTAATTTTGTTATTTACATGATTGTATATGTTTTACAATTGAAAAAGGAACTCAACATAAAAGTTAAGAATGAGACAATTATTGCAATAGTGTTGGGCTTCATGTTTCAGAGTGCCTAAATTTTCTTTATTGTTGTCTCTACATTTCCTAAATACTAATAGTATAATACTAATTAGTACATTTTCCTTGCAGAATAATGCTAACTACTGAAGTTACAAATTTATCCTGACCATAAGTGAACCAGTAATACAATTAATTTATTCCATACTAATTGAGCCTATAAAATACTTTAATAGAATATGTTTATATATACTATGTGCTGTATTATCCATTACTTTTGAAGAGTCTTTTGGCTTGCTCTTGGTCATTGATGGCATAAGTTAACCCAAAATATGTTTGGAATACACACACACACACACACACACACACACACACACACACACACACGTATATATATATACATATATATATACATATATATATATGTATATATATATAATATGATTGCTACTATAATCTAAGGTAGTTTCAAACTGTGATTTTTTTCACATTTTTTTAAATTTATTTAATACTTAATAATAATTCTTTGGTTTCCGGGCAAACATCCCCCTCCTCTCTCCCCTTCCTTATGGGTGTTGCCCTCCCAACCCTCCCCCCATTGCCGCCCTCTCCCCAACAGTCTAGTTCACTGGGGGTTCAGTCTTAGCAGGACCCAGGGCTTCCCCTTCCACTGGTGCTCTTACTAGGATATTCATTGCTACCTATGAGGTCAGAGTCCAGGGCCATTCCATGTATAGTCTTTAGGTAGTGGCTTAGTCCCTGGAAGCTCTGGTTGCTTGGCATTGTTGTACCTATGGGGTCTCGAGCCCCTTCAAGCTCTTCCAGTTCTTTCTCTGATTCCTTCAACGGGGGTCCTATTCTCAGTTCAGTGGTTTGCTGCTGGCATTCGCCTCTGTATTTGCTGTAATCTGGCTGTGTCTCTAAGGAGCGATCTACATCCGGCTCCTGTCGGTCTGCACTTCTTTGCTTCATCCATCTTGTCTAATTGGGTGGCTGTATCAAACTGTGTTTTAAAAATGATACAGTCAATAAACTTGTATACATTGAGATGTATAGATTTTTGGTCTGACTAATTTCATTATTTTATTTTCAATTTTTATAATAAAATTCTAGTTAAAATAAAAGTATACACAATAATAATTAAAAACTTCTGAAATATTTGTATTTTTAATGCAGAAAATATGACAGTCACTTTAACAATCTTGTTTTTAGGTTAGCTGGCCAAATTTACTCAAACTTGATTGTGACTTTTAGGGCAATGATAGAGTACTTTATACAAAGTACCACCCAGAAAACTACAGGCTGCCAGTGAAAGTTTTTTTTTTCTGCTATTCTGCAAGTTCTTGTTTTGGAAGTTGGTCATGTGTGTATTTTATTAAGATTTTCAATATCCATAAAACTATTACTCACATACAGCCACCACTCTATTAAAGACAGCTGCTTCAGATTTATACTTTTGCAAAATGTTCTAAAGTATAAAAATAATCATGTACAGAAACAGCAAATCTCTAAAGTAGAAAATGGATGTAAATATAAAGAGCTCAAGAATTATATAGATATGTGAGATATACACATGTGTTCTTTCCTTAGGGAATTTTAAAATTTATAGGTTAAGTCAGCCATTCTAGTTTATAATTACTCTTATATCTTACCTCACCTAAGTGTTTTCATGCATAACTCACTAGCAGTTGTGAGCTCTTAAGTTTAGAGAATATGTTATCAATAATGCAGGAAGTAAC
This sequence comes from Rattus norvegicus, assembly GCF_021556685.1. Lineage (NCBI taxonomy): Eukaryota > Metazoa > Chordata > Mammalia > Rodentia > Muridae > Rattus > Rattus norvegicus. The sequence goes on along the minus strand of NC_141554.1, from coordinate 51,811,624 downwards.
TGTGAAAAGAAATCACATTTGTGATAACTACACACCTTAATATGAAAGAATACTGGAGTAAGATTATTCATTGTAAAAATTCTATTTTGAATAAAGGTGTGAGGGATTACTGAAAATAATTGGCATCTTACCTGGCCAAAAATGTAAGGTAGATGATAAACTACAGAGGCTCCTAAACTTCTTTTGTTAGGTACCTATCATTAAAACCTATCCCACCACACCTGTTCCTAATTTCATGGTGACAAAATGGTTTCTAATAATTACTATGTCCTGTAATTGGTCAACTACCATATATTAAATAATGTATATATGGTCTTTCACAATTTTTCTTTCAGCTTGGATATCACATTCCCCTAATCCTTAGTTGTTTTCTCTTAACCTTCATAATGTGTGTTTGTATAAAATATAATGAGAACATCAGTGGTAAAATTGTGGATATAAACAATATACAAACCTTTTGGATATCATTCTCTAACTGATAGTTCCAGATATTGTTTTCCAAATATATATTAACAATATTTAAATTCATAATCAGCAAGAGTTTATTGACATGGGCATCAGATCAGGGTGGTAAGGTTTTCCAAATCACTGAGAAATAAAGACTGTCATATACTCAGTGAGTCCAGACAAGCAGTGACTTAAGAAAATGACAGTTAGGTAAAATGTTTCCATATGAATTCTGAAATTGAGTAACAGCAAAATCTTCAATTTTGACAAACTCATAGAACTTCACTGAATTGTGTAAGAAGTCTAGATATCTAAAGGTTACCATATTTGAGGAATCCTGAGTCATGTCACATGAAGAATCAATGGACATATAGTGATATTTTTTACATTTTGTTCTCAACTGATAGTCAAACTCAGCCATCATTAGGCATGCAAGTAAACAATCATGCAAAAAAGTTCTACCCTAAACATCAAGTCATGCATAACCTTTGCATTCTCCTACATGAATATAAAGTCATTGGTTATAAGAGTTCAACCACATGCATTCTAATGAAACACGTGACAAAGTAGGTGTAAGAAAATAATTTTTAAATCAAAAACTCTGGAATAGCTTACAACATCAGGAACAGAGCAAACAGCAAAACTTGATTATTATTATTCCCTACAATTTAAAATTTACAACACTTGTTATTTTTTAATTCATCTAAAGAAGTTAGTATATTCCCTTATCTAAGTAAATATTGATTGTTCATTATGAATCAATCACTTGAAGCATAAAGTAAAAGAATTACACCATGACAATGTTTGAAATTTTATCCCTAATATTAAAAGAAAGTATTATCTTGTCTTTTTCAAAAATTAAATTTATGTAGAAATGTTTTCGAAATAGGACATTGATCTTGGAAATTTTTTGATGATGTAAATAAGCCATTTGTAATTATTTTCAAATAAAAATTTCAAACAAAAACAAATTCTAGGTGTTCTAAGATTAGAAAAGTTTGGTATTAGTTCATAAATATAAATCCTAAGAAAATCAAATAGGCTGCCTATCTGCCTTCTCCTATTTCTCTGTTCCACACTGTCCCAATTCAACTGTCTTGATTTTACCATTACAATAGAACACAGGTGCAGTCTCCCTTTATCCTCTTTATCCCTTTATCCTTTATCCTCTGTGGATCCCACAGACCATCCCCTCCTAATATCCCTCCCCAACTTGTATTCCAGCCCCCGTGCTAAATCACAGGTCACACCTGCCAGAAAATCAGATAGTCTTCCTACAGACCTTCTCCTGTCTCTCTGATTCCCCAAAGCAATAGTCTTGTTCATAGTATTGCAACAAAACATCACAGCTATTTTATTTATACAAATAAAACTATCCTCTGCCCAAAAAATGTGCTTGGAAACAGGAGCCTAGCATGACTGTCCTCTGAGAGACTTTACCAGTAGCGACTGAGTCAGATGCAGATACCCATAGCCAAGCATTGGACTGAGCTTGCATACACTTACAGAAGAGTTAGGGGAAGGATTGAAGGAACTGAAGGAGATATGTTGTACCATCACAATAGAGCAACCACATAGGAAGACCAAGAGTGGTATCAAATAACAGTGACACTTTTTAAAAAGTTTTTTTTTCTCTTAGTAAGTTAAAAATACCCTTTTTGCTTATATAAACACTGAATGTTTAAGGTAGGAGAAAAATTTCTGTTTTGGAATGGTCAGAAATAGCCAAGCATTGGACTGAGCTTGCATACACTTACAGAAGAGTTAGGGGAAGGATTGAAGGAACTGAAGGAGATATGTTGTACCATCACAATAGAGCAACCACATAGGAAGACCAAGAGTGGTATCAAATAACAGTGACACTTTTTAAAAAGTATTTTTTTCTCTTAGTAAGTTAAAAGTACCCTTTTTGCTTATATAAACACTGAATGTTTAAGGTAGGAGAAAAATTTCTGTTTTGGAATGGTCAGAAATAGTATGTTATAAAGAAAATAGTTATGAATTTTGAAACAGAATTTAGATAGACAAAATATGAAGCAAAGTATAGGAGCCTGAAGAAAATAGACAGCCGAGATGGTGGGTGCAGAAGATATAGTCAGAAAATTTTGTCACTTGATATACAACTGAAGTAAACAATCTGGCAGAGAAGATGGAGAGAATCTGGAAAGGGAGTAGTCTGAGACATGAAGGCCAGGTTTACTGGAGACCCTATTCTTCATAACCCATAGGGAAACTAAATTGTTTTGATAAAAGAGAAGAAATGATTATTACAAATGTTCTAAGAAAATATGTTTTTAGTAAAATATATACTATGGGTTGTAAATGAGGAAGACTCATGAAAAGTTAATTGTTCTAGCTCTAATATGAAGAAAATCATTTATGCTAAAACAGTACTGATAAGACAAATACATAAAATAATTGAAGTGCCAATAACTTTGAACTATGAACATAATTTAAAATTCAATATTTTAGCATAGTTTTCAATAGCCATTTGGTGTTGTTTTGAGAAATAAAACCGGTTTGGATGAATACACCAAGCAGTGATAAATGTAACTGAATATATTTTTCTACTGCTATAAAAATCATTTTACCTTTGAAATCAAGATCTAATTAATGACTTCTATTGTCTTTGTTTAATTGGCAGAAATTATCTAATGGCAGTATTAAAACATCATCAAAATAATCAACAAGAAGCCTTACCATCAAGGAAAAATTTCTGTGATAATAGGTGATTACACATTTCATTGTTGTTTAATTCTGACCTACATGTTTAGAATGTATTCATACTATTTATGAATTGATTTCTCCAGTGAATACAGCTAGCATCCTGAGATACTAAAGCAGGAGACAGGCCTCTTATATATTCTTCTGGTAAAAAAAATGCAATAAAAATCAGGAAACTCATGTTGTTCTCCCAAAACCTTATCTTCTGCTTTATTGTTCAGCATTAGTATGAGAAGTGCTTAGTATGACGTATAGATAGAAACCCAATGTTTATTCAGTCACCAAATTCAAGCAATGTAGAATCAATACAAAAAAGTCAATCCTTTAGACTATGGTAAAATGTAAACACTGTGAATCCCCAGTGGAAATTGCAAATACAAAACAAGGGGCACATACCTTTCATGGAAATATACATAAAATATATTGTATATGTCTATTTAAATGAGGCTAAATGGATTGTTATGTGCAGCATGAAAACATATTAAAATATCAGAAAAAGGAAGCAAGAAAAAATGATAGAAAACAGAACATATTGTTTACCTTATGAATGTCTGCTCATTTCATTTCACAATCTAGATCCCTTTGTCATACTAAATTTAAAAAACTACACATAACACATAATAAGTGTAAAATACCCTGGAATGTTCTTTTTAAAAAAAGCAAAGCATCATTCTAATTAATTAATATGCACTTAATTTTGAACTTAATTTTGAAGTCAGCATATTTTCATATTTTATAAAATATCCTATGTACTATGTATTTCTTACTTGATTATTTGACTAACATCTATCATTAATTGATATCTCATGTTCATTATAACAAGTAGAAAAATTTGTACAAAGAAGCTAAATAATGATTTATAAAGGCAGGACAATACTAAGATATGTAACATAGTACTCAAAGAAGGTATGCTCAAAACAGCTTACTATAAAGTGTTAACTTTATGTATTATCAGACAGAAAATACGTGTAATTGTGATACCTACGAAATTTCATAACACTACCTATGAAATCTTTTTCCTAAGTTTGTAGAGTATTATTAAGGTGAAGGGGTTTCACATACATACCACTGATACACTGATCCTCAGCCATAAAGAAGAATATTTTATTCCCAAGTTGTATGGGCCTGAGGGGAAATTGCAATGTGCTTTTGTGGACTCATGTGCAAACTGCAGAAAATTTCCTTACAAATGTTTCATAGACATTTCCTCTAAGAAGAGTTGTTACCAAGGTAGCAGAGGTGGGTTTTTGATCTCACATGTTATTCTAATAAAAGTGGAAGGCATTCAAACAGTGACTAGAAGGTTGGTTTCTAAAGGAACCTGCAGTTGTAAAATTAATAAGTTCGGAAAAGTTAATATGTAACATGTATGCTGGCCAATATGATTATTTTATTGCTAAAAATCATATGACGTGTGTACATGTGAGATTGCTTTGAATATAGATTTCTTTTGTGAATTAAATATTTTATTTAGAAAAAGAGGAAATGTTTCAAGTAGATATCAGATATTTCATTCCTGCAAAATCTTCTCCAATCACACTGTTTAAAGACATTTAAAAGGTATCCCTTATATGAGGAAATTTGTAAACATAGATTCTTCAGTCTGTTTAGGGAAAATTGGAAACCATAGTTAAATAGAAAGGTAGGTATAATTTGAGAACCCATAAACTTGGGTTATGGAGGGCTAATTATTCCAAATACAGAATATACCTATTGACAGTTTATGTATCTGCTTTAAGTCTCACCTAACTAATATTATGCTTATCATAGATTTACTTTGAAAATATGCAATATATGTGAAATACACTAAAACATTCTTTGTGTACTGAGAATTCTGCTAACTATGTAATCATTTTCACATTTCAGTCTGTATTCTTGTACCAAAAGCTACATGTCAAATTGTAAGTAAATGTGAAGGCTATTTCTGGAATGTGTAGAAGAGTACATTTGTATTAATGAATCAAATTATGAGCTTGACACCGGTCTCATGTTCCTAATGTTCCTGTTATGATTAGGATGCTTTGGCATGTCAATGCATGCATTAGGAAATGTTCAGAATGTTAACAAGACAGAACAGGCATTCAATCTTGTCATTTCTTTTCTTCAGGTTGCAACAACATTCTGTTCTAGTCTTGAGAGTATTACAGGTTGTGTCTTCTACCAAATCCACACAGGAAATCCTGTTGGTCAGGGCCTCTAACTTCACAACCTAGGTCCAGTCTCAGATGGGACCTATGACACTCCTTTCCAGATTTCTATGGGAACTGTTATATATGCCTGATGGAAACACAGGAAAACTTAGTATGCTGATGTGACTTAAACTTTTCTTGCTCATTATGCTTGGTTATCTTCCTTGACTAGTACTGTTCTGTGAGAAAAATTTCCCCAATCCAATATCTGTCTCTCCAAAACTTGGGGTTCCTAATTAGAGACAAATATGTACAGAACATTTCCACAAGTGGTAGTTGCAAAAAGAGAGCACTCAGAACATATAAGGAGGCCAAGAATTTTTTCCTTTCTGTGCCTAACAAGTGGATCTTTCGTGTTTTTATTTTTAAAAATAATATATTGCCACTCTCTCTGTTTTGTACCTCCTCCAGGGCAAATAGGTGTTCTGCCCCTCTCATAACCTCATAGTCTACATGGCTCCTAGCAGATCTGCTGCAGAACAACATGTGAGATTACCATCCAAATAATGACACCCTCTGGGATCCCCCAAGGAGCCCAGCAGACACTGGACTCCTCCCCTTCTCAAGAACCCTATTTTCTTTCTAGTCTTTACCGCAGCTGATATAGATGGGTTTGTCTTTCCCTCTCACCACCCCACAGTCTGCAGTTCTCCCAGGAGATCTCCTGCAGCCAGAGACACAGGTCTCCTAGGAGATCTGTTGCAAATGGGGACATAGGAGGCAGGCTCCAGGCAGAGACACTCAGGCCAGTTAACACCAATTAGGAGATGCTGGCAAGGATATGGAGAAAAAGGAACACTCCTCCATTGCTGATGGGATTTCAAACTGGTATAACCACTCTGGAAATCAATCTGGAGGTTCCTAAGAAATTTGTAAATAGATCTATCTGAAGACCCAGCTATTCAACTCTTGGGAATATACCCAAAAGATGCCTTACTATACCACAAGGACATTTGATCCACCATGTTCACAGCGGCCTTATTTGTAAGGATCTAAAGCTGGAAATGACCCAAATGTCCCTGAATAGAAAAATGGATACAGAAAATGTCTTTATTTACACAATGGGATAATATTAAGCTATTAATAATGAAGACATTATGAATTTTTCAGGCAAATTGATGGAATAGAACATATCTTCCTTAATGAGGTGGCCCAGATCCAAAAGAACGTGCATTATATATTATACATACACACACACACACACACACACACACACACACACACCTAGGATATAACCCCTCAGTTAAGAAGTATAAGAAGCAGAAAAGCCCAAGTGAGGATACTTTGATCCCACTTAGAAGAGGGAAGAAAATAATCATGGGAGGCAGAGCAAGGGAAGAATCTGGGTAGGGGAGAGGAGAAGGACAGGAAAGGGGAACAAGATCAGGTATAGGTGGAAGAGAAGCCCAAAGGGCCAGCAGCATGAATGCCTTAGGTCACGGAGAAGAGTGGAAAGTTGGGATACACTCTTGAAAGTACCATTGACCTGATGGGTGAGAGAGTTTCAGCACTCAGTGGGGGTTACTTTAGCTGAAATGCTCAGCAGTTGTTAGAGGGAACTCGAAAAGTCTACCCCAGTAGATAGAAAGGTTCTCAAGTGGAGGGAAGGGGTTACCAAACCAGAGTTAAAATTTCTGACCTAGAATTTTTCCTGTCTAAACTACAGGGATGAAATGAGGAAGAGCCTGAAGGAAAATCTGTCCAGCCCTTCTTGGGATCCATCTCATGGAGGGTGGGAGGCACCATGGCCTGATGCTATTACTGATGCTATGATATGCTTACAGAAAGGAGCCTGGTGTGGCTGTTGTCTGAGACCCTCAACCAGCAGCTGACTGAGACAGATGAAGATATTTAAACCCAACCATTGGACAGACTAAAGTCAGAGACCTTATGGTTGAATTAGGAGAAGGATTGAAGATCCTGAAGGGAAGGACAACCCCATAAGGAAATGAGAAGTGTCAACTAATCTGGATGTCAGAAGCTCCCACACACCAATCAGGTAGCATATACAAGCTGGTCAAAGGCACAAATATAGCAGAAGACTGCCTGGTCTGGCTCAATAGGAGAAGACATGTTTGATCCCTCAAGAGACATGAGGCACCAGGGAGTGGAAGAGGCCTAGCTTGGGGGTGGGAGCATCCCCTCAGAGACCAGGAAAATGAGGAATGGGATGAAACACTATTGGAGAGAGTATGGGGTGGGGGAGTAGTGTGCAATGGCTGGGTTGAAAATAAAAAAAATAATAATATATTGTCTTTTCAATGTATCACAAAGCCTACAAGCATTTCCATATGTACACACACATAGGAATTAAAAATTAAATAGAAAAATGAGAGAGAGAGAGAGAGAAGCTTTCCAAATACATACCTTAAAATTTGCAGTACAAATTACATGTATATGGTTGCCAGTCACTGCATCATATTAACATATTAAATGAATTTTGCTTTCTAAATAAATTATGTCCCATGAAATTCTAGACAAAATATTTCTATAAGTGGAATACCTACAAAATATCAATTTTGAGTATTCATTTGTGCCTACATTTATTTTTTGAAAATCATTGCATTTAACTTTTGTTTAATGGAAAGTTCTCTATGTTCAGTAAGAGGGAGAACAAAAGCATTATAGCCTATTACAGAACATGTCAATATCCATGAATTATATGGATGAGAATAATTTTGATCTCGACACAAATTTCTCTTTTGACTTTTGATATTATTACTTGATGGCATACAAATAAGATTTCGGGAATTACACTCTGTGTTCATAAACTAGTACTGCATCCTTTCTACAACAGGGGCATGCAATGTGTAACTGTCTGCTGCTAGGCAACTTAAGTTGTCTCTATATCCCTTTGGATTTGAATTTGCCATTCTGCTCATTGCACAGCCTACAGTAACCACTGCTGACTAAGCACCTAAACGCTGCAATTCAGCTTGGTCCTATGCCCATGGTAATTTGGTGTGCCACTCTTCTAATCTACTTGAGAGAAACAGCAATAGGAAAGTTTAAGGAAAATACAAGAACCCAGATATGATGCCCATCAAGGGAAGGAATTCAACTTTTGTTTGCATTTGGAATGATTTATAGCTGCTGTAATTATTTTTTTAACTCTTTAATTCTTATGTATATATAATGTCTATATATAATGTGTGTGATTGATATACCTAGTATCATATCATTGTAGAAAACTGATTTGCTACTCCAAGCAATTTTCAATTCAAAGTAGCTTCTTGGTTAGTGATAGTAACTTGTGTGTACTTTTCTTTCTATGAACTGGGATTTTGTGTGGTTTGATTTTGTGCAGGCTTGTACATGCTGTACCACTCTCTGTGAGTTCATATGCGCATCAGCTATAAAATTGAAGTCAAAATAATGAATACATTTATACCGATAAATAACAAATATCTTCTGATCATTTAGTAAGTAGTATCATCTACATTAAGTTTACAGGTTGTTGAGTACTCTAAATTTAAGATTCACATAACTCATGATATTTTTCCTTTTTAACTTGTTAGCATGGAAACACTAAATTGAATACTTCAATGTACAGTCTCATCATAAGTATTTCTAGATTTTTCTAATTTTTATTACTTTTACACTTTCTAGTTTTATTTCAGTAAAACAAATCAAATCAAATTTGAAACATAAAGTAACAGAAATCAAATTAATATGAAAATACATCCATAAAATATAATTGATAAGGCAGAACAACACACAAAACTCACAGAAAATGGTATCCTTCATGTATTCAAATTGTTTTACATTGCTTCCAAATGGAATACAAGAAAGCTATAAGGTATGTGATGGTATGATATCACAATATAAAATGTTTTGAAAATTAAATGTTAGACATTACATTACTACTGAAAACATACAGTCTCAATTGACCTGAACCCTTGAGATCTCTTAGACACTATATCACCCACCAGTGTGATATTGTGTACACCAGGCCGTGTACACCAGCTGAGATGAGGCCTCCAATACATACACAGCAGAGCACTTACCGGCCTGAGTTCAGTCACAGAAAATGCACCTAACTCTCAAGAGACTGGAGACCACAGGTAGTTTAGAAGTCTAGTGGGGTGGGTGGGATGGGACATTTTGTGAAGATGGAGGGAGGGAGAGTGCAGGGGGTTGTGGGGTGGGGAGGAGGTATGGGATGTGGAAACTCCGTGAGGGGTGGACCAGGAGGGAAATATAATATGGATTGTAAAAATAAATAAGTTAATTATTTTTTAAAAAGATGTGTAATTAATTTTAAAAGAAGTATAAGTATTACTATTAGCAATGTCAATGGCATTTCATGGCAATGGCATGATGAATTATGACAAAGTAGCACAAATAGAAAAAATGCACAGCTTTCTTTTACTTATGAGAGAATTACTATAATATATATTATAATATTAACATCACAAAAACAAAAAATTCTAGTTAAATAAGATTTAACCCAAATCCAAATTCAATCTATAATCTTAGATTAGTTCTGAACCAAAACATATCCATTATTAGCATTATTGTAATATTCATAAATACTTTAAAGTAGACTTCATATAGTAATGATTTCTTAAATTTGATTATGTGTACTACTATATGAGGATTTTATTCAGAAGTTCATTGGGCTATTTGTATGTTATACATATATTCTAGACATTTATCATTGGAATATTACAGTCATAAGAAGTCTCTGATCACTTTAATTGCAAAAATCATGGGTCAACACTTCTTATGTAAACATTGGCAGGTAGATTCATAGACAAGTTCTCTTTGGAGTTAAAGTTTGGGACACTTACTAAATAATACATTGAAGCCTTCATGTCCAACCTGTTGATTACTAACAGAAGAGAATTAGCATGTGGGGATCAAGAAAAGTTATTGTCCATTATTTTTATCACATGATTACAAAGTTAAAAATAAAGTAGGGCCATTAAGAATCATCTTCAGTTCAGTAGGCCAAGAGTAGTCACAAACATTTTGACATGAAGGAAAATTCCTAGAAATGTTTCTGCAATAGGAGGAGGAGATTTCTAAAAGATAATGATTTAAATAATACTATGCCTATGGTTTGTCATCCCTAAAGCTCAGGTTGAAATGTAATTTAAATTATGAGATCTTATGAATTAAGGACAATTTGAAATTTTAGAGGGGGATTAAGGGTCTGCTCTTCTGAATTATTTCTATTAATTCAATAATAGAAATAATGGTTAACTGTGGGAGAGAGAGCTCACAGCCGAGACAGGTGGGCACTCCTGAGACTGCAGAGCAGAAGAGACCACCAACACTGCCCACACCTGCCCACATCCCTGGCCCAAAAGGAAACTGTATACATACGGCCTCTGGGTTCCCTTGAATAAGGGCACAGGAGCAGGAAATCCGCTGCATCTGAGACACCCCCAGAACCTGAAGGGACCGACCAGATAAATAGTTCTCTGCACCCAAATCTCTTGGGAGGGAGATCTAAACCTTCAGAGAGGCAGACACGCCTGAGAAACAAGAAGAGACTACATTCTGCCCACATCACTGACCCAGAGGAAAACACCAAACGCCATCTGGTACCCTGGTGCATGGAAGCTCCCAGAAAGGGCAGCGCAGATCTTCCTGGTTGCTGCTGCTCTGGAGAGCTCATAAGCAACACCCCACAAGCAAACTTGAGCCTTGGGACACAGGTAAGACAAACCTTCCAGCTCCAAGCGACCTGCCTGGTGAACTCAAGACATAGTCCCACAGGAAGACCTGAAGACCTGTGAATAGGAAAAACTACACGCCCGAAAGCAGAACACTCTGTCCCCATAACTGGCTGAAAGAAAACAGGAAAACAGGTCTACAGCACTCCTGACACACAGGCTTATAGGACAGTCAGGCCACTGTCAGAAATAGCAGAACAAAGTAACACTAGAGATAATCTGATGGCAAGAGGCAAGCGCAGGAACCCAAGCAACAGAAACCAAGACTACATGGCATCATCAGAGCCCAATTCACCCACCAAAGAAATCACAGAATATCCAAACACACCAGAAAAGCAAGATCTAGTTTCAAAATCATATTTGATCATGATGCTGGAGGACTTCAAGAAAGACATGAAGAACTCCCTTAGAGAAACACAGGAAAACATAAATAAAGAAGTAGAAGCCTACAGAGAGGAATCACAAAAGTCCCTGAAAGAATTCCAGGAAAACATAAATAAACAAGTAGAAGCCTATAGAGAGGAATCACAAAAATCCCTGAAAGAATTCCAGGAAAACACAATCAAACAATTGAAGGAATTAAAAATGGAAATAGAAGCAATCAAGAAAGAACACATGGGAACAACCCTGGATATAGAAAACCAAAGGAAGAGACAAGGAGCCATAGATACAAGCATCACCAACAGAATACAAGAGATAGAAGAGAGAATCTCAGGAGCAGAAGATTCCATACAAATCATTGACTCAACAATCAAAGATAATGTAAAGCAGAAAAAGCTACTGGTCCAAAACATACAGGAAATCCAGGACTCAATGAGAAGATCAAACCTAAGGATAATAGGTATAGAAGAGAGTGAAGACTCCCAGCTCAAAGGACCAGTAAATATCTTCAACAAAATCATAGAAGAAAACTTCCCTAACCTAAAAAAAGAGATACCCATAGGCATAAAAGAAGCCTACAGAACTCCAAATAGATTGGACCAGAAAAGAAACACCTCCCGACACATAATAGTCAAAACACCAAATGCACAAAATAAAGAAAGAATATTAAAAGCCGTAAGGGAGAAAGGCCAAGGAACATATAACGGCAGACCTATCAGAATCACACCAGACTTTTCGCCAGGGACTATGAAAGCCAGAAGATCCTTGACAGATGTCATACAGACCCTAAGAGAACACAAATGCCAGCCCAGGTTACTGTATCCTGCAAAACTCTCAATTAAAATAGATGGAGAAACCAAGGTATTCCATGACAAAACCAAATTTAGACAATATCTTTCTACAAATCCAGCACTACAAAGGAAAATAAATAGTAAAGCCCAACATAAGGAGGCAAGCTACACCCTAGAAAAAGCAAGAAACTAATCGTCTTGGCAACAAAACAAAGAGAAGAAAAGCACACAAACATAAACTCACATCCAAATATGAATATAACAGGAAGCAATAATCACTATTCCTTAATATCTCTCAACATCAATGGTCTCAACTCCCCAATAAAAAGACATAGATTAACAAACTGGAAACACAATGAGGACCCTGCATTCTGCTGCCTACAGGAAACACACCTCAGAGACAAAGAGAGACACTACCTCAGAGTGAAAGGCTGGAAATCTACTTTCCAAGCAAATGGTCGGAAGAAGCAAGCTAGAGTAGCCATTCTAATATCAAATAAAATCAATTTTCAACTAAAAGTCATGAAAAAGATAAGGAAGGACACTTCATATTCATCAAAGGAAAAATCCACCAAGATGAACTCTCAATCCTAAATATCTATGCCCCAAATACAAGGGCACCTACATACATAAAAGAAACCTTACTAAAGCTCAAAACACCCATTGCACTTCACACATAATAGTAGGAGATTTCAACACCCCACTCTCATCAATGGACAGATCATGGAAACAGAAATTAAACAGAGACATAGACAGACTAAGAGAAGTCATGAAACAAATGGACTTAACAGATATTTATAGAACATTCTATCCTAAAGCAAAAGGATATACCTTCTTCTCAGCTCCTCATGGTACTTTCTCCAAAATTGACCATATAATTGGTCAAAAACGGGCCTCAACAGGTACAGAAAGGTAGAAATAATCCCATGCGTGCTATCAGACCATCACAGCCTAAAGCTGGTCTTCAATAACAATAAGGGAAGAACACCCACATATACGTGGAAGTTGAACAATGCTCTACTCAACGATAACCTGGTCAAGGAAGAAATAAAGAAAGAAATTAAAGACTTCTTAGAATTTAATGAAAATGAAGGTACAACATACCCAAACTTATGGGACACAAGCAAAGCTGTGCTAAGAGGAAAACTCATAGCTCTAAGTGCCTGCAGAAAGAAACAGGAAAGAGCATATATCAGCAGCTTGACAACACACCTAAAAGCTCTAGAACAAAAAGAAGCAAACACACCCAGGAGGAGTAGAAAGCAGGAAATAATCAAACTCAGAGCTGAAATCAACCAAATAGAAATAAAAAGGGCTATACAAAAAAATCAACAGAACCAAAAGCTGTTTCTTTGAGAAAATCAACAAGATAGATAAACCCTTGGCCAGACTAACGAGAGGACACAGAGAGTATATCCAAATTAACAAAATCAGAAATGAAAAGGGAGACATAACTACAGAATCAGAGTAAATTCAAAAAATCCTCAGTTCCTACTACAAAGCCTATATTCAACAAAACTTGAATATCTGCAGGAAATGGATAATTTCCTCGACAGATACCAGGTACCAAAGTTAAATCAGGAACAGTAAACCATTTAAACAACCCCATAACTACTAAAGAAATAGAAGCAATCATTAAAGCTCTCCCAATCAGTAAGAGCCCATGTCCAGATGGATTCAGTGCAGAATTCTATCAGACCTTCATAGAAGACCTCATACCAATACTATCCAAACTATTCCAAAAAATTCAAACAGACAGAGCACTACCGAATTCCTTCTATGAAGCCCCAATTACTATTATACCTAAACTCCATACAGTTCCAACAAAGAAAGATAACTTCAGACCAATTTCCCTTATGTATATTGATGCAAAAATACTCAATAAATTTCTTGCAAACTGAATCCAAGAGAACATCAAAACAATCATCCACCGTTATCAAGTAGGCTTCATCCCAGGCATGTAGGGATGGTTAAATATATGAAAAACCATCAATGTAATCCAATACACAAACAAACTGAAAGAACAAAACCACATGATCATTTCATTAGATGCCGAGAAAGCATTTGACAAAATTCAACACCCCTTCATGATAAAAGTCCCGGAAAGAATAGGAATTCAAGGCCCATACCTAAACATAGTAAAAGCCATATACAGCAAACCAGTTGCTAACATTAAACTAAATGGAGAGAAAATTGAAATGCCGAGAGAGAGAAAACCAGCCTGCCAAAGGGACTAACCCCCAAATTGGTTGTCCAACACGAAGTGGTCAGCCCTGAAGCCATAAAATTATGAATAACACTAAAAGGACTGAATAGTTTGTGTTTATATATTTAGCTGTGTGTGTGTGCATGGGCATTCATGCACACATGCACACACATAAAATAACAAAAAAAAGGAAGCCATAATTTTGATAATTTTGAGAGAAAGCAAGGACGTTTGTGCGGGAATGGTTCTCCCTCGGCATTTCTTAGTTGTCTTTAGTTCTTTGTTTAGAAAATCTATAAGACTGTTCTCTTCTGTGTTATCATGCCTATTGGTGTCATAGTCCTGCAGGTCTTTTTAAGGAACTTATATTGTTCAAATATTGAGGGTGAAGATTCTGTAACTTCTAGGGGAAATAATGTCAGAACAGAGTTCTATTCTGGCTCTGGAGAAAGGGGAAGAGAAAATTATTGTAATTGAATTTTAATTAAAAACCAAAATTATATGGTATTTTGGTACTGCCATGCAAATATTTACTTCTCAAAGAATTTTCATGTATTTATACTAAAATTAAGATTTTTGTCTTTTATTCGTAAATCTGATAATACAGCTTCATATTTAGAAGACAACATTTCCACATATGTATGTTGAAATAAAGGAAAACTATTGCTTTAAAAAAATTTATCAGTTCACCATTTGCTTCCTCACCTTTCTTTCTGCTTCTTTGCACTATTCCTCAGTCGAACATTCTCACCATGAGTACCTGGTTACACCCAAGGATGCAAATACAGTATTAATCTACAGACGTATAACCATGTACAAAACAGGTATTTTGTAACATCCCTCATTCAGAGATAAATCTATAAAGTCTTTTTATGAGGATGGCATTCATAAATGCTTAATCCGTAGTAAATTATCATATGGTTTGCTTTTTAGTAAAACCAGCACATATTTAGGAAAACATAGCTGACATCATTAAGATTATAAATGCAGGTCTTTAAAATAAATATTTAGAAAGAGAATTCAAAAGCATGCATTTTACTTTCAGAGTTACAAATCAATAGTTCTTAGTAAAAGTTAACAAATCATTTTCTATTGGAATTTCTTTTCTATCCTAGTAAACTTGTAATAAACTACTCAAATTTTATGAGATCAAAATTAGGTTAATAATATATGTAAATTGTCCCCAGGATTTTTCTGACATATAATACATAATAGCACAGACTTGTCTTTGCAAAGCATCTATATTTTCAATTGTCCCTCTTTGTGTTTGATTAACATATAGACTCCACTTCAGTTTCCTGGGGGCCCTTCAGTGGGGCCTCCAATGGCATAGAGGGGAAACTCACAAGGTCCTAACTGACAGGACTCCTGCAGAGAAGATAAAGAGTCAGTGAGGGGAGGGAGTTGTTCAGGAGATAGTTAGGGGAATTTAATGACTTTGACTGTCTAGCAGTCAGGATGCTGCTGTGGCTCTGACTTGCAATCAGACCATTTCTGTCATGAGCAACCAGGTGCTTCTTTATTTATACAAAATTCACAGAACAAAGACAGGATAATGATTATCCAAGTGGTATAGAATATATGTTTGAGTTTTCATTACATATCCAGGGTCATAAGTTCAGTTATAATTAAAATATACAGCTTTTATTCTTATTAGCTCTATAATTCTAATTTAAATAATCTAAAGAATTTTTCCTCCAAAGCACACATTTATATATGACAGCCTGCTTTTAGGCTGGCAGTGTTTGCTGTTTGAAAGCACTCCAGACAAACAAATATCTGAATCGGTCTTTTTATGAGTAACAAATACCTAAAACCCAACTTCTTTTACTATATGCTTTTTCATCTATGCTATAAAGTTGGAAATGTTTATTTTAGTCAACCTGTCTTGTTTACTGAGTTTTATTCCTCTGTGGGGGGTGTCATGTTGTAACCCCTATTTAAACATGCATATATTATGTTTTGTATGTTTATTTTTATGTCTGTACACATATATACATGTATTTGCTTGTGTATATTCAAGTTTGTGTATATGTGTGTATATCTATGTGTGTGAATATGTGATATGTACATTGGGTTCATATATATTCATGTGTTTGTTCATATATATGTTTATGTGTGCATCTGTGTTTTTGTTTGTGTTTGTGCATATGTATACTAATGGATATGTAATGCATATATTTCTATTTGTGTGCACATGAGTATATTTATGTGTGTATATGTATATGTTTTATTTGTATGTGTTTATGTGTTTTACATGTATGTTGTTATATCTGCATACATGCACATATTTATATGTGTGAATATGTGTATATTTGTATGTGAATGCATGTGTGCATATGTGTCTTTACTTGTATGTTTATACATGTGTGTACTTGTATACTTAAGAGTATGTACATATGTATTTTTAGGTTTATATTTTGTGTATGTATATACATTTATATTTTTATGTTTCTATGTGTATTGAACCACTTATCTAGAACAAATAAGTGATAGAAGATTTAGGGACTAGAAGAAACCCCTCAACAACGATGTAATTAATGTCCTTAGACTAAGAAGAAAGAAATAAGAAAGAATAAGAGAGAGGGGGGGAAAGGAAGGAAGGAAGGAAGGAAGAGAAAGAGAGAAAGAAAGAAAGAAAGAAAGAAAGAAAGAAAGAAAGAAAGAAAGAAAGAAAGAAAGAACGAACAGATTGAACTTAGGTTTTAGAGTAAAGCAATTTACAGCTAATGGAATCTTCAGCTGACTGGCAGGAGTGGGGATGGGCATCTCAAGTAGGTGCCATTAATGTGGGATAAGAAAGTTTGCCAAAAATCAATGGGATTAACCATAGTTGAGACTCACAACAGTAGGGATAAAGAACCCAAAGAAGCTACCACCTGTAGCTAGGCAGGAACTCCATTGGAGAGGTAGTCACACCAATCCACCCACCAAACTTTTCACCCAAAATTTACCCTGCCTACAAGAAATTAAGCAATAAAGATGGAGCAGAGACTGAGGGAAATGCTAAACAATAACCAGGCCAACCAGAACCCATCCCATGTGTAAACATGAATCCCTAACACTCTTAATGATGTTCTGTTATGCTTGTAGACATAAGCATGTTGTCCTGCAGAAACACAGCCAAACATTTGATGGATCTTGGGGAATCTTATGGAAGAGTTCAGACAGAAGATATGAAGACCATGAAAGGGATAGGAACTCCACAGGATTACCAACAAAGTCAACTAACCTGGACCCATGGGGCTCTCAGAAACTAAACCTCCAACCAATGAATATGTACAGACCAGACCTAGGCCCCACACACATATGTAGAAAATGTGCATCTCCATCTTCATGTGGGTCCCAAACAATGAGAGCAGAGCTGTCCCTAAAGCTGCTGTCTGTCTGTGGAATCTGTTTAATTAGGCTACCTTGACTGGCCTCAGCAGAAAAATAAGTACCTACCCCTAAAGAGACTTGAAAAGCTGCTGATTTTTTGCCCTGGCTACAGTAGACCTCCTGGGAATCCTTCAGACTGTTGGGTCTTCAGAGTCACACTCTTGTCCTGTGTGAAGCTGTTCTCTGAGTGGGTCAATGGACTATGGTTTTTGTTTCCTTGTGTGCAGCCACATTCCAGAGGGGCTTTCACTGTTTTGTGTCAGTTGCCCTGCATTCTTCAGATCTCCTGGGATATCTTCAGATTGTGGTGTCAATTGCCCAGTTGCCCTGTGTACAGAGGAATTCCTAGGATGCCTTCAAACTGTGGTGTCCTGAGTTCAGTGGATCTCCTGTGTTGTCTCTAGTTGTGGTGTCAGATACCCTGGGTGCAGGTTAGAGGGATACTCAGTGGGGGCCCTCTACTCTCTCAGAGGGGAAGAGGAGGGGGAAATAAGAGGAGGGACTGTGGGAGAAGAAACAGTGAACTACTAATATATTATAAACATAAGACAGCAAAAGTAATAGTTATACTGAGAAATCATAAGCAATATATTTTAAGTGAGGAATTTAATGTTAGACATTAGCTAGTCTGTTAAAAAACCCTCACCGCATTATGGTTGTATAAGTGATACTTTTTTCTTTAGTTTCATGCATTTAGTTTTTATTTGCATTTTTGTTTCCCATTTATTTTGTGCACTTATGATAAGGACATGGGTCATTTATTTTAGTCTATTGCAGATTATCAATATTTAATGCACTGAAGCAAGACAGTTAAATGTAAGCTGTTGAATAAAACAGTTAAACCTATTAATAATAATACTTTTTATTAAACCTAGTATCTTTATAGGTGCCTGTAGTTTGTGTAGCTATACCTGGTTGTATCTTCTCAATTTTCATGTTAGAACATATAATTATTCTTCTTTTCAACTGTCATGACCATGCTTCATAGACAAATAATGACTACTGGCCACAGAAATAGAACCTAGGACTCAAGTCATCTGTTCTTTTCCTGCATTTCATACCAGCTAGAAACAGTGCGAATCCAGACAGGCAATGTATGATGAGTCAAAGAAAGTTTACCGAATAATGCGAGTTGGATATCTGGCATTGTGAACAAATAATATGATAAACTCTCTCAAGTACTCTTATCATCTTCATGCAAGTGATCACAGTGTACTATAAATGATGGATGGGGTTGGGGATTTGGCTCAATGATAGAGCGCTTGCTTAGGAAGCGCAAGGTCCTGAGTTCGGTCCCCAGTTCCGGAAAAAAAAAAAAAGATAAATGATGGAGAATGCATTGATTCTTTAAAACAAAATAAATACTTTTAAAGACAAGATATTTATTAAGCAGATAACAAAGTGATAGCCAGACGGTTTGTTGTTTTTATTTTTCCCATACCTATTTTTTCCTCAAGAGGGATATTTCAATTATTCCACCAGGCATCTTTCCTGGAGGATACCAAGGTCTCTAGTGCCGTGCCCAACCTCGACCAGCAAGGAAGACACGACCACAGGAGATCTTCTTCAAGCAGTTTTACTCGGAACCTTGATACAATCTTCTGACCTCTATCTCTTCTGACTCTCCCCCCCACCGGGGAACGCCCTGCACCACACTTAAATAGCTAGCACTGGCCAGTCCTAGCAAGTCACGTGGGTCATGTAGATAGGCTGTCACTATTCGGAAGCTAGCAGGCCAGGCAGACATAGCCAAATAAGGACTTGTTTACTGCAAGGAGAGCTCACCGTTGGGAGGGTGGAAGGCAGAAACCAGTGCCATCTTTGAGGCGTGGCACGTTGCAGCTCTCTACACTCTAGATTACATATAGTCACGTTTGGCAGAAGAGCACATTTGCATTTTCTGTACTCTTTCATAATCTCTTCAATTTTCAGTTGATCTGTGTCCTTACACTGTGACCTGAGGATCACATAAATTGAAGCATGGACACATCAAAACACAACTGCTATTTTTCCTAAACCCTGATTTCTGCTAATTTACAATCTTTAAATTTTTATAAAGACTTCTAAATTGTTAAAAGACCAACTAGAAATGCTATTATCTCTGAATTAACTTCTTTTTGTGTTTCACATTTATTTTCAGCCAGTTCACCACTCTGCTAATTATATGCTGTTAATCTCTGAAATACAATAAAAGTTCCATTTACCTGTGGCACAATCCTGTAGTAGATTACAACTAAGTCTCATTTGCGATACACCAGCAGATTTCACGTTTGCTTATTCTGGATAAGCTTTTGAAACATCTTCCTCATACAAGGTGTTGCAATAAATATTCAGAGTTCAATAAATCAGCTGGATAAAGCAATTTCCTATCATTAATGAAATATTATTACTAGAAAGAGAAACATAATATACTATAAATATTTAATAAGTACACATAAAAGTCCCTTCTGCCTGGTCTGTTCTGCTGGGACAGACAGCTAGCTACTCTGCTCCCCAGAAGAGGTTATATATTCAGACCTTCTAGAGGATCCACTGCACTCAGCATTTAGTAAGAACCACCCCCCTCAAGTGCCACAGCTGCTGCTTGGGGCCAGTGGACTCCAGGACCCATCATTCCTCTAAAACCCCACCTGCCAAATACCAATCCCCTTCTGCCTCGTCCTTTCTGCTGAGACAGACTTCTAGCAAGTCTGCTCCCTGGAGCAGGCTATATCCTCAGACATACCAGAGTACCCACTGCACATTTGACATCATATCCTGAAGCAAACCAGAAGAACCACTGTATGCAAAACATTTGATGCCACATCCTGAAGCATCCCAAAAGATCTGCTGCACCCAGGGTATCTGACACCACAACTAGAGACAACACAGGAGATCCACTGAACTCAGGACACCACAGTTTGAAGGCATCCTAGGAATTCCTCTGTACACAGGGCAACTGGGCAATTGACACCACAATCTGAAGATATCCCAGGAGATCTGAAGAATGCAGGGCAACTGACACAAAACAGTGAAAGCCCCTCTGGAATGTGGCTGCACACAAGGAAACAAAAACCATAGTCCATTGACCCACTCAGAGAACAGCTTCACACAGGACAAGAGTGTGACTCTGAAGACCCAACAGTCTGAAGGATTCCCAGGAGGTCTACTGTAGCCAGGGCAAAAAATCAGCAGCTTTTCTGCCACTCTCAATACCCTCCTGTTGGAAGGACCCACAGGATGTCTGCTATAGCCAGGGCTACCAGCCTACCAGGAGACCTGTTGCAACCCAGGGACAAAAGAGGCAGACTCCAGACAGAGTCACCCAGACCAACAAACATTAGGGATAACCAGATGGTGAGAGGCAAGCACAGGACCATAAGCAACACAAGCCAATATACATGGGTATCATCAGAACCCAGTTTT
Source organism: Rattus norvegicus (assembly GCF_021556685.1). Lineage (NCBI taxonomy): Eukaryota > Metazoa > Chordata > Mammalia > Rodentia > Muridae > Rattus > Rattus norvegicus. The sequence goes on along the minus strand of NC_141554.1, from coordinate 51,790,416 downwards.
CCCAACAAAACAGGCTCTGAATACACCAACACACCTGAAAAGTCAGGAATCTGACCTAAAATCCATAAGAAGATAATAGAGTCCTTTAAAGAGGACATAAATAACTCAATGAAAGAAATACAGGAAAACACAAGTAAACATGTGGAAGCCCTTAAAGAGGAAACATAAATTTCTTAAAGAAACATAGGAAAACACAATCAAACAGATGAAGGAATTACATAAAGCAGTCCAAGACCTAAAAGTGGAAGTAGAAATAATAAAGAAAACACAAATGGAGGCAAACCATGAAATAGAAAACAGGAAAACTACCTAAAGACTATACATGGACTGACCCTAGACTCTGACCTCATAGGTAGCAATGAATATCCTTGTAAGAGCACCAGTGGAAGGGGAAGCCCCGGGTCCTGCTAAGACTGAACCCCCAGTGAACTAGATTGTTGGGGGGAGGGCGGCAATGTGGGGAGAATGGGGAGGGGAACACCGATAAGAAAGGGGAGGGGGGAGGGGGATGTTTGCCCGAAAACCGGGAAAGGCAGAAATACTCAAGTTAATAAAAAAAAGAAAAAAGAAAAAAAAGAAAACTTAGGAAAGAGGTCAGGAATTACACGTGTAAGTATCACAAACAGAATAAAGAGATAGAAGAAAGAATCTCAGGTGTAGAACATACAGTATAAGAAATTGACACAACTGTCAAAGAAAATTCAAAACATAAAAATCCCTTAACTGGAAAAACCTAGGAAATTCAGGACACAATGTAAAGAACAAATCGAACAATAATTGGAATAGAGGAGAATGGATATTTCTAGCTCAAAGGACCTGAAAATCTCTTCAACAAAGTCATAGAAGAAAACTTCCTCAACCTAAAGAAAGAGATGGCTATAATCAAACAAGAAACCTACAGAACACCAAACAAGTGGGACCAGAAAAGAAAATCCTCTCATCACATAATAGTCAAAACAATAAACACACAAAACAAAGAAAGAATATTAAAAGCTGCAAGGGAAAGTGGTCAAGTAATATACAAAGGTAGACCTATCAGAATTATACCAGACTTCTCAACAGAGACTATGAAAGCCAGAAGAGCCTGGTCAGAGATCATCAGACTCTAAGAGAACACAAATGCCAGCCCAGGATACTATACCCAAAAAAACTCTTAATCAACATAGATGGAGAAACCAAAATATTCCAGGACAAAACCAAATTCAAACAGTATTTATCTACCAATCCAGCCCTACAGAGGATACTAGAAGGAAAACTCGAATGCAACAAAGTACCTATAGAAAAGACAAGATATTAAATACATCACAAAATGAGAAATGCCATCACAAAATACATCACAAAGCCAAAATGAGAAAACAACAAGCACAGGAAGCTACATACAAAAGCAAATATAACAGAAACCAACAGTCATCTGTCTTCAATATCTCTTAATATTAATGGACTCAATCAAATATAAAAAGACATAAGCTAACAGACTGGATATGTAAGCAAGGTCCAACATTTTGCTGGAAACACACCTAATTAACAAAGACAGACACTATCTCAGAGGGAAAGGATGGAAAGTGTCTAACAAGCAAATGATCCCAAGAAAAAAGCTGGAGCTGTCATTCTAAAATCCAATAAAGTTGACTTTCAACCAAAAGTTATCAAACTTGATGAGGAAGGACACTTCATATTCAACAAAGGGAAAATTCACCAAAAGAAAATGCTCGAATTACCCTAGATTCACAGAACACATGAAACTCAAGAAGGATGACCAAAATGCTAATGCTTCACTCCTTCTTTAAAAGGGGAACAAGAAAACCCTTGGCAGGGAATAGGGAGGCAATGTTTAGAACAGAGGCAGAAGGAACACCCATTCAGAGCCTGCCCAACATGTGGCCCATACATATACAACCACCAAACTAGATAAGATGGATGAAGCAAAGAAGTGTAGGCTGACAGGAACTGGATGTAGATCTCTCCTGAGAGACACACCCAGAATACAGCAAACACATAGGGAAATGCCAGCAGCAATTCACTGAACCGAGAATGGGACCCCCGTTGAAGGAATCAGAGAAAGCAGTAGAAGAGCTTGAAGGGGCTTGAGACCCCATATGAACAACAATGCCAACAACCAAAGCTTCCAGGGACTAAGCCACTACCTAAAGACTATACATGGACTGACCCTGGGCTCCAACCTCATAGGTAGCAATGAATAACCAAATAAGAGCAGCAGTGGAAGGGTAAGCCCTTGGTCCTGCCAAGACTGAACCCTCAGTGAACGTGATTGTTTGGGGGAGGGTGGTAATGGGGGGAGGATGGGGAAGGGAAGCCCATACAGAAGGGGAGGGGGAGAGGTTAACGGGATGTTGGCCCAGAAACTGGGAAAGGGAATAACAATCGAAACTTAAATAAGAAATACCCAAGTTAACAAAGATGGAAAAAAAAAAGAAAAAGGAAAATCTCAATTCTGAATGTCTCTGTACCAAATGCAAGGGCACCCATATCCATGAAAGAAACTTTAGTAAAGCTCAAACACTCATTGAACTTTACACAATAATAGTGGGAAACTTCGGCACCCCACTCTTACCAATGGACCAACAAAAATTAAACAGAGACACAGTGATACTAGTAGAGGTTATGAACCAAATGGATTTAACAGATATCTACAGAGCATTTCACCCTAAAACAAAAAAAAAAAAATACACCTTCTTTGCAGCACCTCATGGTACCTTCTCCAAAATCAACCATAAAATTGGTAAAAAAAAAAAAAAAAAAAAAAAAACCTTCAACTGATACAAGAAGATTGAAACAATCCCGTACACCTTATCAGAACACTATGGCCTAAATAAAGCTTGTCTTCAATAACAGCAAAAGCAACAGAAAACCCACATACATGTGGAAACTGAAAACCTCTCATCTCCTTGATAATTTAGTCAAGGATGAAATAAAGAAAGAAATTAAATACTTCCTGGTGTTTAATGAAAATTTTGACACATCATACCCAAACCTATGGGACACAATGAAAGCAGTGCTAAGAGGAAAATTCACAGCACTGGTAAAGAAATTGGAGAGAACATACACTAGCATCTTTAACAGCACACCTGAGAACTCTAAAACAAAAAGAAGCAAACTCATGTAAGAGGAGTAGAAGGAAGGAAATTGTCAAACTCAGGACTGAAATCAACCAAATACAAACAAAGAGAACAATACAAAGAATCAGCAAAACCAAAAGCTGGTTCTTTAAGTGAATCAACACGATAGATAAACCCCTAGCTATACTAACTAATGGTCCCAGAGGCAGTGTCCAAATTAACAAAATCAGAAATGAAAAGGGAAATAGAACAAAGGAAACCAAGGAAATTCAGAAAACCATCAGATCCTAGTGTAAAAGCCTATACTTAATAAAATTTGGAAATCTAGATGAAATGGATGGTTTTCTAGACAGATACCACATATCAAAGTTAAATCAATAACAGGTAAACTTTCTAAACAGGCCCATGTCCCATAAGGAAATAGAAGTCATTAAAAATCTCCCAACCAATCAACAAACCAACCAAACATACAAACAGAAAAAGCTCAGGGGCACATGGGTTTAGTGCAGAATTCTACCAGACCTTCAAAGAAGACCTGATGGCAATATTAGTCAAACTATTCCATAAAATAGAAACAGAAGAAACACTACCTAGTTCATTCCATGAAGCCACAATTACTCTGATACCTAAACTACTCAAGGACCTTAACAAAATGCAGATCTTCAAAACAATCTTACTTATGAATATCAATGCAAAAATACTCAATAAAAATTCTCTCAAAATGAATCCAAGAATACATTCAAACCACCATTCACCATGACCAAGTAGGCTTAATTCCAGGAATTCAAGGTTGGTTCAATATACTAAACTCCATTAATATAATCCACCATATAAACAAACTCAAAGAAAAATCATATGATCATCTCCTTAGGTAAGGAAAAAGCATTTGACAAAAACAACACCCCTTCATTTTAAAAGTATTGGAGAAATCAGGACTTGAAGGCTGATACCTAAACATAATAAAAACATTTTACTGCAAACCAACTACCAATATCAAATTAAATGGAGAAATACTTGAAGCTATCCCACAAAAATCTGGGACAAGACAAGGATGCCCACTCTCCCCATATCAAAGTGCTAGCTAGAGCAGTAAGACAACAAAAGGAGATCAAGAGGATACAAACTGTCAAAAAAGAATTAAAGGTATCAGTATTTGCAGATGATACTGTATACAAAATTGACCCCAAATTTCTATAAAAGAACTTATCCAGATGATGAACTTCATCACTTCATCAAAGTGGCCAGATTTAAAATTAACTCAAATAAATCAGTAGCCTTTCTTTATATAAATGATAAACAGACTGAGAAAGAAATTAGGGGACCAACTCCCTTCACAATAGCCACAAATAATATAAAGTAACTTGGGGTAACTCTAACCAATCAAATGAAAGATCTTTATGATAAAACCTTCAAGCCTCTCAAGAAAGAAATTGAAGAAGATCTGAGAAAATGGAGAGATCTCCCATGCTCATGGATTGGCAGAATTAGCATAGTAAAAATTACCATCCTACCAAAGGCAATCTATAGATTCAGTGCAATCCTCATCAAAATCCCAACAAAATTCTTCAAAGACATGAAAAGGGCAATTCTCAAATTCATTTCGAAAGGCAAAAACCTACAACAGCAAAATCGATTCTTCACAATAAAAAAATTGCTGGGGAACCCCCCCCCCCATTCCTGAACTAAAGTTCTACTACAGAGCAATAGTGATAAAAACTTCATGATTGTCTTATAGAGACAGAAAAGTTGATCAATGGAATAGAATTGGAGGCCAGAAATAAAACCACACACTTACTCACCCTTGATCTTTGACTTAGAAGCCAACAATTATAATGGAAAAAAAAGAAAGCATCTTCAATAAATCGTGCCAGTCTAACTGAAGGTCTGCATGTAGAAAAATAAAAATAGACCCATATTTGTCAACATTCACAAAACTCAAGTACAAGTGGATCAAGGATCTCAACATAAATCCAGATAAACTAAACATAATAGAAGAGAAAGTAGGAAAGAGCCTTGAACTCATTGGCACAGAGGGAAATTTCCTAAACAGAACTCCAATGACTCATGCTCTAAGATCAAGAATTGATAAATGGGACCTCATGAAACTGGAACGCTTATGTAAGGCAAAGGACATAGTCAGTAAGACAAATCAGCATCCTACAGATTGGGGAAAAAACTTCACTAACCCCACATCTGATAGAGGGCTAATACCCAAAATATATAAAGAACCCAAGAAGCATACCACCTAAAAAAACAAACAACCCAATCAAAAAATGGAGTATAGAACTAATCCGATAATTCACAATTCAGGAATCTCGAATGAATGAGAAGCACTTAAGGAAATGTTCAAAGTCCTTAGTGATCAGAGAAATGGAAATCAAAATGACACTGAGTTTCACTCCTCCATTACTGGTGGGATTGCAAACTAGTACAACCACTCTTAAAATCAATTTGGAGGTTCCTCAGAAAATTGAAAATAGACCTACCTATAGATCCAGAAATACAACTTTCGGGAATATACCCAAAAGATGCCCCACCATGCCACAGGAGCACATGTTCCACTATGTTCATAGCAGCCTTATTTTTGATAGTCAGAAACTGGAAACAACCCAGATGTCCAACAACAGAATATTTGATACAGAAAATGTGTTTCATTTACAAAGTGGAATACTACTCAATTATTAAGAATGAGTAATCCTGAGTTTTGCAGGGAAGTGGGTGGAACTAGAAAGTGTCATCCTGAGTGAGATAAGTCAGACCTAAAAGACATGCATGGTATGTTTTCACTAATAAGAGTACAGAATACCCAAGATACAGTCCACAGAACTCAAAAAGGTCAACAAGCTGAATGGTCAAAGTGAGGACACCTCAGTTCCACTTGGGAGGGAGAAGAAAGCAACCACAAGGGGTGAGGGAGGGAGGGATAGGAGACGGAAAGGAAATGGGGGTGCGTAGAGAGGGGAACATAATCTGGTATTAGGTGGGGAAGAAGGACTGAAGCCCTGAAGTCCAGCAGAAAGAAAAAAACAAGGGAACTCGGGATGTAGGAGGTTGGGAGGACACTATAGAATATACCAGAGACCTGTAGAGTGAGAGACTCTCAGGAGTCGGGGGTTGGGGGAGCGTAGATGAAAGGCCCTACAGTGGGGAGAGGGAACTTATTGAATCCACCTACAGCAGGAAAACAGGGCATCAAGCTAGGGATGGGGTTGCTATCTCACAGTTAATGCTCCAACCCATATTTTTTCCTGTCTGAAAGAGCTGAAGTGATGGAAATGGAGAAGAGCCTGAGGAAAAGAAGATCTAGCAACAGGCTGAAAGTGGAATCCAGGTCAAGGGGAGGCCCTGACTTGACACCATTACTGAGGTTATGGAACATTTACAAACTGGGACTTACCATGTCTGCTCTCCAAAAGACCCAACAAGCAGCTGAAAGACTCAGATACGGATATGTGTTCCTAACCCATGAACAGAAGCTGCTGACCCCTGTGGTTAAATTAAGAGAAAGCTAGAGGAAGCTAAGGAGGAGTGCAACCCTGTAGGAGAACCAGCAGTCTAAATTAACCTGGAACCCTTGGATCTCTTAGACACTGCATCACCAACCGGACAGCACACACCTGCTGAGATGAGGCCTCCAACACATATACATCAGAGTACTGATCGGTCTGGGTTCAGTCACAGAATATGCACCTAACCCTCAGGAGACTGGAAGTTTAGAGGTCTGGTAGAGAGGGTTGGGTGGGGACATCTTTGTGGTTGGGGGAAGGGGGGAGTATGGGGGTGGCAGGGTGGAGGTATAGGATGTGGAATTCTTGTGGGGTGGACCGAGAGGAGATCAAAATCTGTAACGTAAAAAAAAAAAAAAAAAGAGCACATAAATGTTATGAATAAGTACAGACTTGCATAAGAGCATCCAGGAGGAAATATGGGCAAAACAAGGAGGATTCTTGGAGAAAACTGACTTCTACATGATAAATAGTGGACAACAGGGAAACTTGAAACGGAAAAGAATAAAACAGAGGTAAGAAAACATATATTACTAGAGAGAGAAACTCTAAATAAAAGTTTTGTTTTCCGAAGACATTCTGAGAATAAGGTAAGAAATCTCAAGGCTTTGGTTGTTGTTGCTGTTCTTATAGAATGTCATACAGGTGAAGGTTGGTACAGGATAGAATGAGGCCTGTCTTTGGACAAGAAGGAAGGATGGGCAGGAGAAAAGTTTGAGGGAGAAGGAGGACACTGGAACGGACTGAAGATGGGGAGACTACAGAGAGGCTGTGGAAGAACATAGAAACTGAACTTAAGATTCCACTCTGTGTATTTACAGGTTGTTATGAATGTGGCTAAGTCCTGCATTACACCCAATCATATACTGTCCAACCTGAGACATAGGACATGATGAACAGGTGAAATCAAATAGGCCATTAATGGGAGGGATTATGAGATGACCACACATTAACAGGTACTGAGGAATCATGAAAAACCAAGAAACCATGAGAAGAATCTATATATTTATTTAGTTATATTCAGACATGCTCCATAATATTGAGAATATGGAAATTAAATGTGAACAATCATGACAAAAACATATTGGAAGAGATAGATTTCTAAAATTATCGTTCTGCTTTACTAAGTTTTTTTTCAATCTTCTGTCTATATACATGTGTGTATTCATTTCTTTCTGCAAATGTTGATCATAATATATGTCAGTTTTATTAATCTATCTAATAAATACAGAGAAAAAGGCACCGATAGAGTATACATACCTTAAAAAACCAAATGCAGTAACTGATAGTGAGTGGGTATTCTCAAAGACAACAAACAAAAATGCCTATACCTTATAGAGAATAAAATTGTTTTCTGGAGTTATTTTGAGTGACACAGACCAAGAATAAAAATTTGGGTTATACCAAATTCCATCTTTCAATATGGAAATAGTATCATAAAATTGTATAATTTTACAGAACAACAAAAAATGTCATAAATGAAGGCAGGTTTAAAACACATTGGAGTGTATATCAAAGAGGTTGTTGTAGCAGCTGAGTACTATAATTTGACCAATGCAACCATCTTAGAGAACTGAGGCAAGACCAGTCAGAAACCTCAGTCTGTTAAGACAATTATAGGAATTTAAGCCTGTTAAAGTCCTCCAGGAATGTTGATCTCTAAAGACTTCTTTTGCCCTGTCCCAGTAATGTCCAACTGTATGAAACAGTTGATTGGCTTCTGTAAACTTGCTCAACCACTGCTTGCAAAACGCTAGGGGTATTATCTCTGGCCTGCAGAGGTGCATGCCTAGAGAAATGAAGTAATTGAAGCTTTTGCTTCGAAAATCCCCTCTTGGTTTCAGCCAGGACCTCGGGCTGGACTTCAACCCAGGGACTGTGGTCAGCTGCCAGTTTAATTTTAGCTAACTGACTTTTTTTTCTGTTGGTCCCAAAATCCCCAAAATGATTATAGCAATATAAAACTTTTTTATTAACCTCAAGTGCTATCTGATAACTTTTGTGTTGGCGGAGCCTAACATTATCAACTAAGTTAGTAGATCTCGGAGTTTTTATTTTTTAGTCACCAAATGTTAGGGCCGACAAACAAGTAGGCAAGGCAGGTATGTTCAGGAGCTAAAATTAGCCTGATATAAGATAATTAGCCTGCACCTGCAACTTGCCAACCTCTCCATATTAAAGCAATTTAAACAGTCTTTGCAGACAGCTTCTTTACAGTTCTCTTTCGCCATATTTATTCTTTCTCTCACATGCCACACATTTGGTCTTATACATACAAACCTAAGTTCATATTGAAAATTGTTTTGACATATTTTGGAAAATCTGCAAGAAAAGATAACCTAAAATAGCAAAACTACATTTATTTTTCATATATCAAAAATATGTGAACTGCTTTTTCTAAGCACACTTAAAATATAAAATTTAAAGTTAGTTTCATGATGGATCTTTGTATAGAGAAACAGTTAATCCCAATTGTTGAAAATAAGATTATTACCAAAATTTTTGAGCCAAATTTGAAGCAACCTTTATTTAAATTCTGTTCATAATGACGGACTCTGATCAGGTCCATTCCAGTGTTCCCAGAAAATGGCAAAAATGGCAAGTCACATTTTGCAGAGGCTTATAAAGGCAAACCATAATGCTATTTATTTCCCAACAGGTCCAATCAGGGACACTCATGTATCCTAATATACTTCCTGCTTAAACGCCTACTGCCTACCTGTATTCATGGACATCAGTTGCAACTGGGTCAACCAAACTTGTTTAGGGACGTGGAAATATGTAGTTTGCTATCTTTTTGAACTGCAGCCTCTAGGATCTCAGGAATTATCTGTCCTTGGGCCAGGATCTTACAGGTTGGAGGCATTTTTGTTTTATGGATCTCTTAGGCACAATAATTAAAACTTAAAATATAACTTTGGCTCTCATATACATTTGCCTTTATCCTTTTAAATCATGTATATATTAACAACATTGAGATGAACTAACTTGCTTTGGAATAGTTGCTAGCAAAATACACTGAATTGTAATCAATGTATTTTATTGGTTGAAGTTTGAATAGATAACCAAAAATATACACCTCTCATCAGTTCTAGTTAGGCGTGGTCCCACCCATCATTCACACATCATTGGACTTCAGACTTGGCTTGTAAGGTAGTTTGACACGTTGTTAGAACTATGCAAAATGTCTTTCAAGGACACAATTTTCCCTCTGGCTAGTTCATTCTCAGAGAATGAGGGTCCTATTCCTTTGATGTCTGTTGTTTTGTTAGTCTGATAGATTGAGAGAAACAAGTGTTTCTTTAAAATACCTTCATTTCTTCCAGGTCTGTTAAATTCAGACTGAGCACACCCACCCAAAGCAAGAAAAGCATTCAGATGGAGAAAAAATGACAAGGAGACGCAACCTTCCTACTCCACTGACATTGATCTAGATTTCAAGACAACCAAAGACATCATCAGAAATATCTGCATAAACAGGAAGTGCTCTACATTGGTAATGTTTCCATTTGAAGGTAGCACCTTTCCAGGAACTATGCTGAAGACACAGAGGACCACTCTCATTTACATTACTCCACTACAATGAAAGTACAATAGCTTAGAAAAATACCACATGAATATTTTGGTACAGCTGCCCCCCTACTTCAGTGAGCTACATTGAAATAACATCAACATAGTTGTCTTGGTGACAAACAGCTTTAACTGCTTTATTAATTCATTTAGAATGTCATACATGTAAATAGTGTGTTTTGATCATATGCACCCTCTCCTTTCTAATTTCTTCTCTCCCAACTTCATTTCTCTCCCTCATTCATCAAGTACAATTTGTTCTGCTTAGATGCTCATAAGTATGAAGTTGCCTTTCGCACATGTTTGACCTATCTGGGGTCATCCTTACAGAACATTGGTTTCTTTTGAAAAGGCTGTATGGAATCCTACTACTATAGAAGATTCAAAAGAATACATATATGTATATAGAAAGAAGTTTTTATGGAGTTAACCTACAACGAAGTCAGAAACCTCATATAGATAACTCAAGATAGCAAATAAAAACTCAAGTAACAGGAATAATGGATTAGCCTGCTGACTGCTAGGGCTTTTTTTTTTAATCATTCCATTTGTTTACATTCAAATGATATCCCAATTCCCAGTTACCCCCTCCACCAACACCCCATTCCATGATATCCACTTCCTTGTTACCCTTCCACCAGCCTCCCATCCTATATCCAACCTCCCCCCTACACTTTACCTTTATAAAAGTGCTCTCACATCCATGCACACTCTCCCACCCCACCACTTCAGCAACCCCCTATGATGGGCTATCAAGCCTCCCTGAAACCAAGAGCCTCCCCTCCCTTTGCTGTCGGCAAGGCCATCCTCTGCTACATATGTATCTGCAGCCATGGTGCCATCCATGCACACTCCTTGGTTGGTGGTCTAGAATCAGGGAGAGCTGGGTGGTTAGGCCAGCCTATGATGTTCTAATGGGGTTGTAATACCCCTCCTCTTCTCTAGTCCTTTCACCAGTTCCACCAACAGGTTCCCTGAGCTCCTTCTGATGGTTGGCTCTAAGCATCCACATCTGCTGTGGAACATTGCTGATTGGATTTCCTCAGGACCCACCCTACTAGGTTCCTGTCAAGAAGCACCTCTTGACCAAAGCAACAGTGTTGGGTTTGGTAACTGCCTATATGAGGGATTGATTCCCAGGTGGGGCCGTCCCTGGCTGGCTCTTCCTTCAGTATCTGTTCCATTTTTGTCCCTGTTCTTTATTTGGACAGGAATGTATCTGGATTAAAAACTTTGGGATGGGTGGGTGTCCCCATCCTCGAACAGAGAACTTGCCTATCTACTGGAGGAAGTTTGTACAGGATCAATCTCCCCCTTCTCTGTGCATTTCATCTAAAGTCATCACTATCGAATCCTGAGAGCCTCACCTTTCCCTGGTGTCTGGGGCACTCCAGTGGCTATTCTCAGTTCCTAATCCCACCTGCTACATATTTTTATTCAATTTCCTGACCCTCTGCACCTCTCTCACAACCTCCAGATCCTGATGCTGCCAACCTTATTTCCTCCCTCTTTTTCTCCTTTCCTGTTCCCACTTTTCCTTCATCGCCAACAACCCTCCTGTTCCCCCATCAATGCAGGACTGAAGCATCCACACCTTGGTTTTCCTTCTTTCTATGCACCATATGTTCTGTAGGTTAAATTATGGACATTGTGAGCATTTGGGCTAATATCCATTTATTAGTGAGTACATACCATGTGTTTTCTTCTGTGTCTGGGTTACCTCACTCAGGATGATATTCTCTATTTCCATTCATTTGCCTGCAATTTTCATGAAGTCATTTTTTTTAAATCACCGAGTAGTACCCTATTGTGTATATGTCCCACATTTTCTGTATCCATACCTCTGTTGAAGGACATCTGGGTTCTTTCCAGCTTCTGTCTATTATAAATAAGGCCGCTATGAACATAGTGGTGCATGTGACCTTCTTATATGTTGGAGGATCTTTTGCGTATATACCCAGGAGTTCTAAAGCTGCGTACTCAGGTAGAACTATTTCCAATTTTCTCAGAAACTGCCAGACTGATTTCCAAAGTGGTTTTACTATCTTGCGATCCTACCAACCATGAAGGAGTGTTCCTCTTTCTCCACAATCCTCGCCAGCATCTACTGTCATCTGAGTATTCAATTTTAGCCATTTTGACTGGTGTGAGGTAGAACTCATGGTTGGTTTGACTTGCATTTCCCTGATGACTAAAGATACTGAACACTCGGGGGTTGGGGATTTAGCTCAGTGGTAGCGCGCTTGCCTAGCAAGCGCAAGGCCCTGGGTTCGGTCCCTAGCTCCAAAAAAAAAAAGAAAAAGGAAAAAAAAAAAGAGACTGAACACTTTAACTGGTACCCAGCCATTTGAAATTTTTTCAGTGGATAAATTTCTATTTAGCACTATACTTCACTTTTTAATATGGTTATCTGCTTCTCTGGAGTCTGCCTTCTTGAGTTCTTTGTATATTTCAGATATTAATCTTCTCTGGGATGGAGAGTTGGTAAAGATCTTTTCACAATCTGTAGGTTGCCATTGTCTCCTATTGAGAGTGTCCTTTGCTTTATAGAAGCTTTGCAATTTTATGAGGTCCCATTTCTGGATGGTTGCCCATTGGTGTTCTGTTCAGGAAGTTTTCCCCTGTGCCCAAATATTTGAGGCTCTTATCCACTTCCTCTTCTATTGGATTCAGTGTATCTGGTTTTATGTGGAGGTCCGTGATACATTGAACTTGAGCTTTGTACAAGGAGATACTAATGGATCAATTTGCATTCTTCTCCATGCAGACCATCAGTTGAACCAGCACCATTTTTTGTAATTGCTTTGTTCCACTGGATATTTTTAGCTCCTTTGTCAAAGATAAAATGACCTTAAGTGTGTGTGTTCATTTTTGGGTCTTCAATTCTATTCCAATGATCTATCTGCCGGTCTCTGTACCAATACCATATAGATTTTCCTCACTATTGCTCTGTAATACTGCTTGAGGTCAGGGATGGTGATTCCCCCAGAAGTTCTTTTATTGTTGAGGAGAGTTTGCATAATCCTAGGTTTTTTGTTGTTCCAAATGAATTTGCAAATTGCTCTTTCTAACTCTATGAAGAATTGAGGTAGAATTTTGATGGGTATTTCATTGAATCTGTTGATTGTTTTTGGGAAGATGGCCATGTTTACTATATTAATCCTGCCAATCCTGTATTATAGGAGTTTTCTCCATCTTCTAGGATGTTCTTGAATGTCGCTCTTTGGAGAATTGAAGTTCTTCTTAAATAGATCTTTCATTTGTTTGGTTAGAGTCACACCGAGTTATTTTAGGTTATTTGTGACTATTGTGAATGGTGTCATTTCCCTAATTTCATTCTCAGCCTGTTATAAGTAGAGGAAAGCTATTGATTAATTTGAGTTAATTTTATACTTAGCCATTTTGCTGAAGTTGTTTATCAGACTTAGTAGTTCTCTGGTGGAACTTTTGGGATCATTTAAGCATATTATCATATCATCTGCCAATAATGATATTTTGACTTCTTCCTTTCAAATTCATATCCATTTCATCTCCATTTGCTCCTTGATTACTCTGGCTAGCCTTCCTGCTCTATATTGAAGAAGTAGGGAGAGAATAAGCAGTCTTGTCTAGTCCCTAATTTAAGTGGGATTGCTTCAAATTTCTCTCCATTTAGTTTAATGTTAGCTACTGGTTTGCTGTATATTGCTTTGACTGTGTTTAGGTATAGGCCTTGAATTGCTGATATTTCCAAGACTTTTATCATGAAGGAGTCTTGAATTTGGACAAATGCTTTTTCAGCATCTAATGAAATGATCACGTGTTTTTTTTTTCTTCTTTGAGTTTGTTTACACAGTGGAATACTTTGATGGATTTCTCTATGTTGAAATATTCCTGCATCTGTGGGATGAAGCTTACTTGATCATGATGGATAATCGCTTTGATGTGTTCTTGGATTCAGTTTGCAGGAATTTTATTGAGTATTTCTGCATCAACAATGACAGTGGAAATTGGTCTGAAAGTCTCTTTATTTGTCAGGTCTTTGTGTGATTTAGGTGTAAGCATAATTGTAACTTTATTGAAGAAATTGGTTAGTGTTCCTTCTGTTTCTATTTAGTGGAATAGTTTGGACAGTACTAGTATCAGCTCTTCTAGAAGATCTGATAGATTTCTGCACTAAACCCATCTGATCCTGGGCTTTTTGTGGTTGGGAGACTTTAATAACTGCTTCTATTTCTTTAGGAGTTATGGGATTGTTTAGATGGTTTATCTGATTCTTATTTAAATTTGGTTTCTAGTATCAGTCTAGAAAATTGTCCATTTCATCCAGATTTTCCAGTTTGGTGAATATAGGCTTTTGTAGTAGGATCTGATACTTTTTTGAATTGCCTCAGATTCTGTTGTTATGTTTCCATTTTCATTTCTGATTTTGTTAATTTGGATACACTCTCCACGCCCTCTGGTTAGTCTGGCTAAGAGTTGTTCTATCCTGTAGATTTTCTCAAAGAACAAGCTAATGGTTTTGCTGATTCTTTGTATAGTCCTTTTGGTTTCTACTTGGTTGATTTCAGTGCTGAGTTTGATTACTTCCTGCTTTCTACTCCTCTTGAGTGTATTGGTTCATTTTGTTCTAGAGCTTTCAGGTGTGCATTCAAGCTGCTAAGGTATACTCTCTCCAGTTTCTTTTTTGAGACACTAGACCTATGACTTTTCCTCTTAGAACTGCTTTTTTGTGTGTCCCCTATGTTTGGGTATGTTGAGCATTCATTATCATTAAATTCTAAAAAGTCTTTAATTTCTTTCTTTATTTCTCCATTGACCACGTTATCATTATGTAGAGCTTTGTTCAACTTCCATGCATATGTCGCCTTTCTGTCTTTATTGTTGCTATTGAATACAAGCTTTAGTCTGTGGATATCTGATAGGATGAATGGGATTATTTCAATCTTTTTTATCTATTGAACCTGTTTTGGGACCTATTGTATGGTCAATTTTGGAGAAAGTACCATAAGGTGCTAAGAAGAAGGTATATTCTCTTGTTTTAGGATGAAATGTTCTATAAATTCTGTTAAATTCGTTTGGTTCATAACTTCTGTTAGTTTCTCTATGTCTTTGTTTAATTTCTGTTTCCATAATCTGTCCATTTTGAGAGTGTAGTGTTGAAATATCTATTATTGTGTGAGGCACAATGTGTGCTTTGAGCTTTAGTAAGGTTTCTTTCATGTATGTAGGTGCCCTTGCACTTGGAGAATAAATATTTAGGATTGAGAGTTCATCTTGGTTGATTTTTCATTTGATGAATATGAAGTGTTTTTCCTTATTTTTTAATAACTTTTGGTTGAAAGCCGATTTTATTTGATATTGGAATGGCTACTCCAGCTTGTTTCTTGGGACCATTTGATTGGAAAATTGTTTTCCAGCTTTTTACTCTGATGCCATGTCTCTATTTGTCCCTGAGGTGTGTTCCCTATATGTAGCAATGTGCTGGGTCCTCTTTACCTATAAGGTCTGTTAGTCTGTGTCCTTTAATTGGGGAATTGAGACCATTGATGTTAAGAGGTATTAAGGAATAGTGATTGATGCTTCCTGTAGTTTTTTGTTGTTGTTGTTGTTGTTGTTGTTGTTGTTGTTGTTGTTGTTAGAGGTGGAATTTTGTTTTGGTGGCTCTCTTGGTTTCATTTGCAAGATTAATTTCTTGCTTTTTCAAGGGTGTATTTTCCCACCTTGTGTTGGAATTTTCCATGTATTATCATGCGTAGGCCTGCATTTGTAGAACGATATTGTGTAAATTTGGTTTTGTCATCAAATATCTTGGTTTTTCTATCTATGTTAATTGAGAGTTTTGCTGGATACAGAAACCTGGGCTGGCATTTGTATTCTCTTAGGGTCTGTATGATATCTGTCCAGGATCTTCTGGCTTTCATAGTCTCTGGTCAGAAGTCTGGTGTAATTCTGATAGGTCTGCCTTTATATGTTACTTGATCTTTTCCCCTTATTGCTTCAAATATTCTTTCTTTGTTTTGTGTACTTGATGTTTTGACTATTGTATGACAGGAGGAATTACTTCTCTGGTCCAATCTATTTGAAGTTCTGTAGGTTTCTTGTTTGTTTATGGGTATCTTTTTATTTAGGTTAGGGAAGTTTTCTTCTTTAATTTTGTTGAAGATATTCACTGGCCCTTTAAGTTGGGGGTCTTTACTGTCTTCTGTCTTCTATACCTATTAACCTTATGTTTGTTCTTCTCATTGTGTCCTGGATTTCCTGGATGTTTTGTGTTAGGATCTTTTTGTGTTTTACATTTTCTTTGACAGTTGTGTCAATGATTTCTATTGTATATACTGCCCCTGAGATTCTTTCCTCTATCTCTTGTATTCTGTTTGTGATGCTTGCATCTATGGCTCCTGATCACTTTCCTAGGTTATCTATCTCCAGGGTTGTTTCCCTCTGTGATTTCTTTATTGTTCCAATTTCCACTTTTAGACCCTGGATGGTTTTGTTCAATTCCTTCACTGTTTGGTTGTGTTTTCCTGTAACTTTTTAAAGCATTTTTGTGTTTCCTCTTTAAGGGCTTCTATTTGTTTACGTATGTTGTCTTATATTTCTTTAAGGAAGTTATTTTTGTCCTTCTTAATGTCCTCTATCATCATCATGAGATGTGATTTTAAATCCAAATCTTGATTTTCCAATTAATTTGGAAATCCAATATTTGCTTTGGTGGGAGAACTAGGCTCTGATGATGTCAAGTAGTCTTTGTTTCTGTTGCTTAGGTTTGTGTTTGTTTCTGGTCATCGGCCTGTCTCTGGTGTTGGCTTTTCTTGCTGCCTCTGACAATGCTTGTTTGTCAGCACTCCTGTTAACCTGTTTTGTTTCACCTGTATATTGGAACAAAAAGTTGCTCCTGGGTTTATGTGTCCTGAAGCCTCCATTTGTGATGCTTGGAACAGAATAGTTGGTCTTACATGTGCTTCCAAGTATGTAGGCTCTACAGGTGATTGGCTTTCAGCTCTGTGCTCAGGCAGAATCCAGAAAGTACCCCTGTCTGCTCTTAGGTTCCCGTGCTCAGAGGGCACAGAGGGCACTAGTCGGGTTCCTCTTGGGTCAGGAATGTGGGCAGAAGTAATTTTCTCCTCTGAGCTCTCAGGATTGTCTGCATTTCTGTGAGACCATCTCTCTCCCCCCATGGGATTTGGGTACAGAGAACTGTGGGACCAGGTTAGTTCAGTTCTGAGTGTAGGCAGAAACCAGCCTTTTTGTCTATATTATATTTATTTGTTTTGTGTGCTTGAACGAATGCATGATAGCAGGCAAAAAGACAACTAGTGGAAGCTTGTTCTCTCATGTGAGTCCCAGTAATTGAACCAAAGTGGTCAGGCATCAGTGAAATTTCCTTTATCCACTGAACACTTACCTGCCACCCATGTGATATAATAATAATAATAATAATAATAATAATAATAATAATAATAATAATAATAAAATTAAGCAAATATAAGGTACTACATAAAAGAGATTAAGTATATGATGTGAGAAATCTTTGTTAACATTTTCATAGATAGTTGACAACTAAAACCACATTACAATAATGAGCAGATTCACAATAGTTTATCTTAGGAGGCACTACTTGGTTTTTAGATTTTATTAATTTTTGCTATAGATCTTTATCCTTATTATCAATCAACTTGGTTATACAGTAGATGATCTTGTCCAACTACATAAATTGACGCAGGGAAACAACACACTGAATGACCTTCATAGTATCTTTTGATTCTAGAATTCTTTGAACATTTTCTTCCTCATATCCAATATGAAATGCATAAATCACCAAAAGCTCCATCCTCAAATTTCTTTATATTTGACTTATAGGATTTTTTCAGCTGTAGTATAATAAGAACTTTACCTTATTGTCATTTTGTTTTTCTTTCCCACATCTTTGTTTCTATGATTTTTATCAACAGCAGAGATCCATCTCTTTTACTAAAGAGCATCTTATTATATTTGACTATGCAGCCTTTTCTTGTATTTGACAAAAGTGGAGGTCAACCCACGCAGAAATTGTGCTCTACTTGGCCTCTATCTCACTAAGTATGCTATTGAATCTGCCCAGAATGTCATCTCCACTTTGCAGTACCAAATCATCTGCCTCATTCATTAAGAACTTTCCCAGGGTCACTGATCCTAATTATACACTGTAACTTCATCCGCTGCCCTTCTTTGTTTAGTTTTAACTATTCTGAAGACTAAAGCACTTAATGGGAATGACTGTAATTGTTCTATAAATGCTTTCTACATATACGTACTTTCCTTCTGTTCATCTTCCCACCCATTAAATCAAACAATCAACTCAAGGATCCTTGCCTATTATTTTCTTAAGACATCACTGCACCCAGAAAAGTGTTTGGCACTTAGTAGACGGACAACAAATGTATTGATGAAGAAAATTAACAGCTAACCTTGGTAAACTATAACTCTCTGCTTTGTATTTTAGAGTTTTCAAAAAGAGATTATAAAAGCAATTTACCATTGAGAAGTGTTTTGAAATCATTGAACGGAGAAAACACTTCAACAATTGCATGAAATACTGGTGCAATTATAATGATTTCTGGATGTCACTCTCCTACAAATCTGCCATCTAACAGCAAAAGAAATTGCCATTTGAAGAAAAGTGGTTAACAAAAGTGCTGTGCAAGGCCAAAGTGTTACCTCTTCTACTCTATATCAAACTGTGGATGCCTGTATCCTGATACTTAAAGATATCTATAATAAATTTTAAAAATTAGTTTAAGGAAAAACTTTTTTAGAACAACAACAATAAAAGATCCTATTTGACAAAGGCTTAAGGTTTTTGTTTTTTCTACCTGGAAAGTTGCTGGGAATAGCATACCATGACAGGGACTACTAGCAGTAGGCTGGGATGGAGACATCTCAGAAGCCTGAGGCAGATCCTTGTAAAGAAGAGTGGCATCTGGGACCCTGGAAAGCAGGAGACACATCCCTCCAGGGGACCCACCATCTGAAATAATAGGCTGCCTACAGTAGGCCGGGATGGAGACATCTCAGTAGTTCACAGCAGCTTTTTGTAAAAGAGGTTGTTCCCATTTCTCCTAACCTTAGCCCTGTACAATAGCCCTGTTCATTTGTGTGTGACTGTGACTGCTTTTCAGTTGGCCTTGGTGCGCATAATTATTCTGTTATATCTGACTTTCCTACTTCTTTAGCCTTCTGTTCTGGGGGGTTCTGTGAAACTAGATGTTCCTTGATGTAATGATTCTTAAACAATTGGAAATGCATGAAGCATAGGACAGCACACCCTTAATGGCTCAGGTGCATGTTGTGTATTCTCATCTTGGAAACAATGTAGACTGCCCAATGGCAGTTCCTGATTAATGCTTGACTAGCAAAGAGAGTTTGAAGAAATTACTAGAAAATGAATTAGAGTCAACATTGGGACCCCAAGAAAGGAAAAACTTACTGAAGTTAGGAAAAATTTACATAACATTTGACAGTGGTTCCTGGATAATGAAGTAGAGAATACATAAAATTGTATACTTGTTAAACTAAGTCAACATACTGTGTTTATAAGTGTGCAGGGTAAAGGAACAGAAAGTCAGCAGAACTACTGAGTTAAGGGTTAACTTGATTCTTTCTGGTCACTGTCTGGCAGCTTTGCCCATGTCATTTATCCTTAGAGCTTCACAGGAAAATGCAAGTAGCTGACCTCAGAACTCTGAGCTCTGAACTATAATAAGTCAAAAATGTTTAAGTAAAGTTTAAATGATGATAAATTTGCAACTATTATTATTTTTGCCACAGGCCTAGGTATAGGGGAAGCTTAAAACTTTGGGAAACAAATTTAATTCTTAATTAATTGTGGGATGTGGTTGTTCTTTTGAATTTGATTTGGCAACGATTATACAATGTCTTTTTTCTACCTGCTTTTGAGTATCAATAAAAGTCTAGGACAAGTAAAAGGTGGGAGAGAGAATGAGAGAGCAAATGAGAGGAGTGCATAAGGGAGCAAATAAAGGAGCAAGTGTGTCAGCAAGTCTGTGAGTGAAAGAGAGGGCAAGTGAGAGAGCATGAGAAGAGAAAAGGGCATGTGAAGAGTGGGTGAGGAAAGAATGTGAAGTGTGTATAAAGATTATATGTGTGAGTGAAAGGAGAGTGCATGTGGTGTGTGTGAGATATGTGTGAGGTGTGTATGAAGAGTGTGCGTGAGAGTGAAAGGGTAATGAACAGTGGTGTGCATGAGTGTAAGAGTTCAAGAAAAGAAAAGCACAAAGGAGAATAGCAGTATTCGCAAAAGAATGTAGAGTGTGTGCATCCTCAAGCTGCAGGAAAGCACGAGAGAGAGAGAGAGAGAGAGAGAGAGAGAGAGAGAGAGAGAGAGAGAGAGACTTTAAGCCTTGAAAGAGTAGTCTGTATATATTTATTATGTGCCTTCCAAGTATCCCTGCTTCTAGTTGAGAACTCTGATCCTGTGTTGAGGCTGGACCCTGGCAGAAAGTGATAAAAATGACATCTAACTCAAATATTCATTTTAAACTTTAAATACATTAGTATATGTAAAACATTTAGAATATTGCTTGGTATGGATTTTGTGTCATAGAAGTCTATGGTAAATGAAAATTAATGATTGGAGAGTAAGTAGGAATATTTCCTTTTCTATAAATTATGAGGTAATGCTGAGTTTGAGACCATGGTATTGAAGGGAATTTTGGAAACTCTCAAGATTGAGTTTTCCTGTTATTTATTTTTCTTAATTGGACATATAATACATTAAAGAAAACCCTAGCTGGTAAGCACTGATGAAATCATTTGGTTGCACTAAACATATATACATGTAGATATTATTTTTACAGGGAAAATAAATCTGATTCCCATGGATGCCAAACTGTCATGAGACTTAAATTAATGGAATTCAAATTAATGAGGTTAGCTAAGATATTTTAAGCTAGGAAGACCTGACACATTAAATTGGGTTGCACAAGAAATCAAAACACACAGGATTCATTTCAGGGGAAAAATCATTCCGTTGTATATGTGTATTGCCAAGGTACTGTTTAGAACATCAAAGAAACTTTGCAAATTATTAGCTGTGTGGTATGGGGAGATTCATCCCAGTTGTATAAAGTTCTTCCCTCATGAAGTAAATGAAATTGACAATTTTAGAGAACATTACCTTCATGATCCCAGATTCTTCAAATAGTTTAATAAACAGTAGAGATTTGTGGATAGCTAAAACTCTTTCTTGGTTTGAGTTACTCTGTCAACAAAAAATGGAGATGAGTTTTGCAAAATAGTTACTTAATATGACAAGTTAACTATTGAAAGGGGAAGGGAAGTATTAAGGAAGTTTCATATTAAGAAGGAAGAAGAAGTTAAAGTGTCTGTTTTCTACAGTATCCTTATGACAACTGGCTCTGAATTTGATGAATGACTTTAGAGAATGCATTACAAAATTAACTTCCCATCAAAGGATGGGGGTTGGCCGGTGCTTTCTTCTGTAGATACCAAATAATTCACTTTTGGTTGTAGTCTTCTTTCTAAACCACTAAAATCCATTATTAAAGTCTAATTTGTTGGATCATTCCTTTAATACTAGATTTAGATCGGATCATTACCATAAATTTAAAGCCAGTCTAGGCTACAGATGTTACCGTGTCACAAAGAAAACAAAGAATAAAACAAAACAAAACTTAAAACATACAAAATAAAAAGAACTATTGGGACTGCTAACAAAAATTAAATGCAGTCTTGAATAATGGAAGCAGAAATATGTGTTGCCTTCAATTTGGTACTTCAGAGTGGGAACAATACTATGTAACATAGTTGTAGATGAGTTACACTACAGGCTAACATGGGGGAGACATTAACACTATAACACAAAATATTTACTATGACACATTTGTTGAAAATTAAGTTTATGATCTAACATAAGAGAAAAAACATTCTTTTGCAATATCTTTTTGTCAGTGCTCAATCACTGTATTCTTTATAACAAGGCTCCTCCAGTACATTCTCTCCTTCTCATTATTACTCCAAGGGTCTTTAATTCATCCTCTTTTTCTCTAGACAGATATTTTCTTCCCCTTAAGAGATACTAGACACTCCTCTTGTCATTGTCATCAAAACTGTTATCTATGACAGAATTCTGATATAACAGATTAGAAGCTAGTGTTGAATGAATGGATAAAGTACTATGCATATAAAAGAGCTAAAGAAAAGGTAGTGAAATTCTCCCTGCAGGTAAGTCAAACCACTGGCGTTAAGCTGCAACACACTGTTTTTCATAGGGGGGGTCACAGTTGCTACCTTTGAAATATTTCCATGAGATGTTGCTGTAAAAGCTAGAGAAAATGGGTGGGCTGAAGAAATATAGCTAGATAAGGAATTCATGGAAAGCAAGGCAAAAGAAAAAAAAAAGATCAGATTTTATATAGAGAGATGAACCTTGTGCATAGGAAACTGAGACCAAAAGATTTTGCAAAAAGCAAGTAACTCCCTCTTCCAAGTCACTGCTTTATCAAGTTAGAAAGGAAGTAATGCTTTGTGGAAACTATCCCAATCTCTTCACAGCACATATAGCTAAACTTGAATAAGAAAATTTCCGCATTCTCTGATCTTCAATCATGGAAACTTTTGCATATGGAAAGCTCAGTCTCAGAAATATCACAGATAGGTTGTGAGAGACATGCAGTGAGAGGGGCAATTGTTGTGAAGAAGGTACACTTTAGTCAGAAAAAACCTTTATCTAGAAGGACCTACTCCCATAAATTTCTTGAATTTCTGAGACTATCATCACTCCTACCATAATTATGGGCATTGACACAAATAAGAAAGAAAAACCACATTGTCCTATTGAGGAAGGTGAGCTAATGTTTGAGAGGCTACCTTCTATTCAATGTTATTATTTATTTTAAATACATGTGTGTGGGTGTGTGTGTGTGTGTAACTTCTTGAGGTTATTGCATTTCACTCTGAAACTCATAAAACGTAATTGGGCTTTCTTAGCATTAATGTTTTCAGTCCCTCAATAGTTTATTACTTCAAATACTTCTCATTTATATACTTTTCTTCTCTTTTTCCCTTTAAATGACATGTACTCCTTTCCTTTTCCTTCCCAATTTTACTTTTTAAAATTGACACCCTTATCCTAAAAACTATAATTTTCCCAATCAATAGCCTAGTGTCATTGCCTCTCAGACTTATTGGGACCAGGTGGTATGGACAATTTCCTGTAATTTCAAATCAATATTAGTATTTCTGCTAAATCATTATAGATCTTATGGTCCATCCCCATGAAATACAATTAAGAAACAAAAATCCAAGAGAAGAAATCACCAGGAGTGCTGTCTGTTATAAAATAAAATAAATGGATGAGAGAATTTAATAAAAATAAACACGAATGAACTCATCTATCTTAATATATCGTCAAAATTAAAGGTAACACAAAATATTGAAATAATAGCACATTATGCCATATCTACAATTTCATTACTTTTCTTACTGGAAATGAAAACAGTAAAACATACTAGAAAATATTTCAAAGTCTTTCGTTTCAACATTATAAATGACCACATAGAGAACTCAAAAAAGATGAATAAAATAAGAATATCAATTCAGAACCCATACAATCAACCTCTAAAAATGGATGGAACGGTTAGTAAGTAACTTTGGGTAGAAATTCAAAAACATAAGAGAAAAAATAGTATATACTGTAAAACATATTCTCTTCAAAAAATGTTGTTGGAAAAGCTATATATCCACCTATAGAAGAAAGAGAATAGAAAAATAATTCTGACTCTGTACAAAAATCAATTCTACCTGGACTTAATTTAGAACCTGAAACTCTGAAAACTGGTAGAGGAAAGTATAAGTAAAAAATTCAGAAAAGGCCATGAATAGCATAAGAAATAAGCTCTGAATTAACAAATAGGATTACATTAAATTAAAAACAAAATTTGAATTCAAGCTTGGTGTTGCACAACTATAATCACACCATTTGTGAAGTAAAGGCAGAAGGATCAGAAGGATCACTGTGATTCATTGGCCCATCTCCAGGTAGTAGAAAGATTTTTTTTCAAAAACTAAATAAATAGCCAAAATTCTGTGTGGGAGAGAGCTGAACACACAGAAGTGCAGACAATCATGAGACCGCAGGATAGACTGCCACTTCTGCCCATCTTTACCCTAATCCCTGGCCTGAGGAAACTGCACAGTGCCTCGGGACACAGGAACATAGCAGCAGTCAGCTGCAGGAACCCACAGTCCAGGTTTATGCCTGAAATTGAAGTGAATAAGTCAAACAGCTCCCTCCACACAAATCTCATGAAGGAGAGAGCTGGACCCTCAGAAGTGCAGATACTCCTGAGAAATCAGGGAAGAATACTCTCTGCCTGCATTCCTGACCAAAGAGAAAATGCCTAGTGCCATTTGTGTCCTCTGGGCAGAGGAACTTAGGAACAGTCAGGGGCAGAACCTGTACAGTTCCTGCCATGCCAAGAGCTGAAAGCCAGCCTTCATGAGAAAATACACACCTGAGAGCAGAACACTCTCTTCTGATAACTGGCAAAAAGAGAACAGGAAAATAGGTCTAAAGGATTGCTGACACTCAGGCCTACAGGAGAGTCTAGCCACTCTCAGAAACAGCAAGACAAGCTAACACCAAAGACAAGCTGATGGTGAGAAGCAAGTCTAGAAACCAAGATTACTTGGCATCCTCAGAACCCAGTTGTCCCACTAAAGCAAATACTGGATATCAAAACACACCAGAAAAGCAAGACATAGATTTAAAATCATATTTTGTGATGATGATGGAGGACTTTAAGAAGGACATGAATAACTCCCTTAATGAAATACAGGACAACACAAGTAAACAAGTAGAAGCCCTTAAAGAGATACCATAAAAACTCCTTAAAGAATTATAGGAAAACAAAACAAAAGAGATGAAGGAATTAAACAAAACAATCAAGGATAAAAATAGAAATAGAAACAATAAAGAGAGCACAAAAGGTCATAACACTGGATATAGAAAGCAAAGGGAAGAGATCAGGAGTCACAGATGAAAGCATCACCCATAAAAAACAAGAGATAGAAGAGAGAATCTGAGCAGTAGAAGATACCATAAGCAATATCTAGTTTCAAAAACATGT
This sequence comes from Rattus norvegicus, assembly GCF_021556685.1. Lineage (NCBI taxonomy): Eukaryota > Metazoa > Chordata > Mammalia > Rodentia > Muridae > Rattus > Rattus norvegicus. Next base: position 51,765,132 of record NC_141554.1, on the reverse strand, counting down.
TTGATGATGATGCTGGAGGACTTCAAGAAAAACGTGAAGAACCCCCGTAGAGAAACACAGGAAAACATGAATAAACAAGTAGAAGCCTACAGAGAGGAATCACAAAAATCCCTGAAAGAATTCCAGGAAAACAAAATCAAACAGTTGAAGGAATTAAAAATGGAAATAGAAGCAATCAAGGAAGAACACATGGAAACAACCCTGGATATAGAAAACCAAAAGAAAAGACAAGGAGCTGTAGATACAAGCTTCACCAACAGAATACAAGAGATAGAAGAGAGAATCTCAGGAGCAGAAGATTCCGTAGAAAACATAGACTCAACTGTCAAAGATAATGTAAAACGGAAAAAGGAACTTGTCCAAAACATACAGGAAATGAAGGACTCAATGAGAAGATCAAACCTAAGGAAAATAGGTATAGAAGAGAGTGAAGACTCCCAGCTCAAAGGACCAGTAAATATCTTCAACAAAATCATAGAAGAAAACTTCCATAACCTAAAGAAAGAGATACCCATAAGCATACAAGAAGCCTACAGAACTCCAAATAGATTGGACCAGAAAAGAAACACCTCCCGTCACATAATAGTAAAAACACCAAACGCACAAAATAAAGAAAGAATATTAAAAGCAGTAAGAGAAAAAGGTCAAGTAAAATATAAAAGCAGATCTATCAGAATCACACCAGACTTTTCACCAGAGACTATGAAAGCAGGAAGTTACTGGAGAGATGTCATACAGACCCTAAGACAACACAAATGCCAGCCCAGGTTACTGTATCCTGCAAAACTCTCAATTAACATAGATGGAGAAACCAAGATATTCCATGACAAAAACAAATTTACACAATATCTTTCTACAAATCCAGTACTGCAAAGGATAATAAATGGTAAAGCCCAACATAAGGAGGCAAGCTATACCCTAGAAGAAGCAAGAAACTATTCATCTTGGCAACAAAACAAAGAGAAGAAAAGTACACAAACATAACCTCATATCCAAATATGAATATAACAGGAAGCAACAATCACTATTCCTTAATATCTCTCAACATCAATGAACTCAACTCCCCAATAAAAAGACATAGCTTAACAAACTGGATACGCAACGAGGACCCTGCATTCTGCTGCCTATAAAAAACACACCTCAGAGACAAAGACAGACACTACCTCAGAGTGAAAGGCTGGAAAACAACTTTCCAAGCAAATGGTTGGAAGAAGCAAGCTGGAGCAGCCATTCTAATATCAAATAAAATCAATTTCCAACTAAAAGTCATCAAAAAAGATAAGGAAGGACACTTCATATTCATCAACGGAAAAATCCACCAAGATGAACTCTCAAACCTAAATATCTATGCCCCAAATACAAGGGCAACTACATAAGTAAAATAAACCTTACTAAAGCTCAAAACACACATTGCACCTTACACAATAATAGTATATTTCAACACCCCACTCTCATCAATGGACAGATCATGGAAACAGAAATTAAACAGAGAAGTAGACAGACTAAGAGAAGTCATGAAACAAATGGACTTAACAGATATTTATAGAACATTCTAGCCTAAAGCAAAAGGATATACATTCTTCTCAGCTCCTCACGGCACTTTCTCCAAAATTGTCCATACAATTGGTCAAAAAACGGGCCTCAACAGGTACAGAAAGATAGAAATAATCCCATGCGTACTATCAGACCACCACGGCCTAAAGCTGGTCTTCAATAACAATAAGGGAAGAACGCCCACATATATGTGGAAGTTGTACAATGCTCTACTCAACGATAACCTGGTCAAGGAAGAAATAAAGAAAGAAATGAAAGACTTTTTAGAATTTAATGAAAATGAAGGTACAACATACCCAAACTTATGGAACACAAGGAAAGCTGTGCTAAGAGGAAAACTCATAGCTCTGAGTGCCTGCAGAAAGAAACAGGAGAGAGCATATGCCAGCATCTTGACAGCACACCTAAAAGCTCTAGAACAAAAAGAAGCAAATACACCCAGGAGGAGTAGAAGGCAGGAAATAATCAAACTCAGAGCTGAAATCAACCAAGTAGAAACAAAAAGGACCATAGAAAGAATCAACAGAACCAAAAGTTGGTTCTTTGAGAAAATCAACGAGATAGATAAACCCTTAGCCAGACTAACGAGAGGACACAGAGAGTGCGTCCAAATTAACAAAATCAGAAATGAAAAGGGAGACATAACAACAGATTCAGAGGAAATTCAAAACATCATCAGATCTTACTATAAAAACCTATATTCAACAAAACTTGAAAATCTTCAGGAAATGTACAATTTCCTAGACAGATACCAGGTACCGAAGTTAAATCAGGAACAGATAAACCAGTTAAACAACCCCATAACTCCTAAGGAAATAGAAGCATTATTAAAGGTCTCCCAACCAAAAAGAGCCCAGGTCCAGACGGGTTTAGTGCAGAATTCAATCAAACCTTCATAGAAGACCTCATACCAATATTATCCAAACTATTCCACAAAATTGAAACAGATGGAGCCCTACCGAATTCCTTCTACGAAGCCACAATTACTCTTATACCTAAACCACACAAAGACACAACAAAGAAAGAGAACTTCAGACCAATTTCCCTTATGAATATCGACGCAAAAATACTCAACAAAATTCTGGCAAACCGAATCCAAGAGCACATCAAAACATTCATCCACCATGATCAAGTAGGCTTCATCCCAGGCATGCAGGGATGGTTTAATATACGGAAAACCATCAACGTGATCCATTATATAAACAAACTGAAAGAACAAAACCACATGATCATTTCATTAGACGCTGAGAAAGCATTTGACAAAATTCAACACCCCTTCATGATAAAAGTCCTGGAAAGAATAGGAATTCAAGGCCCATACCTGAACATAGTAAAAGCCATATACAGCAAACCAGTTGCTAACATTAAACTAAATGGAGAGAAACTTGAAGCAATCCCACTAAAATCAGGGACTAGACAAGGCTGCCCACTCTCTCCCTACTTATTCAATATAGTTCTTGAAGTTCTAGACAGAGCAATCAGACAACAAAAGGAGGTCAAGTGGATACAGATTGGAAAAGAAGAAGTCAAAATATCACTATTTGCAGATGATATGATAGTATATTTAAGCGATCCCAAAAGTTCCACCAGAGAATTACTAAAGCTGATAAACAACTTCAGCAAAGTGGCTGGGTATAAAATTAACTCAAATAAATCAGTAGCCTTCCTCTACACAAAAGAGAAACAAGCCGAGAAAGAAATTAGGGAAATGACACCCTTCATAATAGACCCAAATAAAATAAAGTACCTCGGTGGGACTTTAACAAAGCAAGTAAAAGATCTGTACAATAAGAACTTCAAGACACTGAAGAAAGAAATTGAAGAAGACCTTAGAAGATGGAAAGATCTCCCATGCTCATGGATTGGCAGGATCAATATAGTAAAAATGGCCATTTTACCAAAAGCGATCTACAGATTCAGTGCAATCCCCATCAAAATACCAATCCAATTCTTCAAAGAGTTAGACAGAACAATTTGCAAATTCATCTGGAATAACAAAAAACCCAGGATAGCTAAAACTATCCTCAACAATAAAAGGACTTCAGGGGGAATCACTATCCCTGAACTCAAGCAGTATTACAGAGCAATAGTGATAAAAACTGCATGGTATTGGTACAGAGACAGACAGATAGACCAATGGAATAGAGTTGAAGACCCAGAAATGAACCCACAAACCTATGGTCACTTGATTTTTGACAACGGAGCCCAAACCATCAAATGGAAAACAGATAGCATTTTCAGCAAATGGTGCTGGTTCAACTGGAGGTCAATATGTAGAAGAATGCAGATCGATCCATGCTTATCACCCTGTACAAAGCTTAAGTTCAAGTGGATCAAGGACCTCCACATCAAACCAGACACACTCAAACTAATAGAAGAAAAACTAGGGAAGCATCTGGAACACATGGGCACTGGAAAAAATTTCCTGAACAAAACACCAGTGGCTTATGCTCTAAGATCAAGAATCAACAAATGGGATTTCATAAAACTGCAATGCTTCTGTAAGGCAAAGGACACTGTGGTTAGGACAAAATGGCAACCAACAGATTGGGAAAAGATCTTTACCAATCCTACAACAGATAGAAGCCTTATATCCAAAATATACAAAGAACTCAAGAAGTTAGACCGCAGGGAGACAAATAACCCTATTTAAAAATGGGGTTCAGTGCTAAACAAAGAATTCACAGCTGAGGAATGCCGAATGGCTGAGAAACACCTAAAGAAATGTTCAACATCTTTAGTCATAAGGGAAATGCAAATCAAAACAACCCTGAGATTTCAACTCACACCAGTGAGAATGGTTAAGATCAAAAACTCAGGTGACAGCAGATGCTGGCGAGGATGCGGAGAAAGAGGAACACTCCTCCATTGTTGGTGGGATTGCAGACTGGTAAAACCATTCTGGAAATCAGTCTGGAGGTTCCTCAGAAAATTGGACATTGAACTGCCTGAGGATCCAGCTATACCTCTCTTGGGCATATACCCAAAACATGCCTCAACATATAAAAGAGACACGTGCTCCACTATGTTCATCGCAGCCTTATTTATAATAGCCAGAAAATGGAAAGAACCCAGATGCCCTTCAACAGAGAAATGGATACAGAAAATGTTGTACATCTACACAATGGAATATTACTCAGCTATCAAAAACAACGGGTTTGAAATTCGTAGGCAAATGGTTGGAACTGGAAAATATCATCCTGAGTGAGCTAACCCAATCACAGGAAGACGTACATGGTATGCACTCATTGGTAAGTGGCTATTAGCCCAAATGCTTGAATGACCCTAGATCCCTAGAACAAACGAAACTCAAGACGGATGATCAAAATGTGAATGCTTCACTCCTTCTTTAAATGAGGAAAAAGAATACCCTTGGCTGGGAAGGGAGAGGCAAAGATTAAAACAGAGACTGAAGGAACACCCATTCAGAGCCTGCCCCACAGGTGGCCCATACATATACAGCCACCCAATTGGACAAGATGGATGAAGCAAAGAAGTGCAGACCGACAGGAGCCGGATGTAGATCGCTCCTGAGAGACACAGCCAGAATAAAGCAAATACAGAGGCGAATGCCAGCAGCAAACCACTGAACTGAGAATAGGTCCCCTGTTGAAGGAATCAGAGAAAGAACTGGAAGAGCTTGAAGGGGCTCGAGACCCCATATGTACAACAATGTCAAGCAACCAGAGCTTCCAGGGACTAAGCCACTACCTAAATACTATACATGGACTGACCCTGGATTCTGACCCCATAGGTAGCAATGAATATCCTAGTAAGAGCACCAGTGGAAGGGGAAGCCCTGGGTCCTGCTAAGACAAAACCCCCAGTGAACTAGACTATGGGGGGAGGGCGGCAATGGGGGGAGGGTTGGGAGGGAGACACCCATAAGGAAGGGGAGGGGGGAGGGGGATGTTTGCCCGGAAACCAGGAAAGGGAATAACACTTGAAATGTATATAAGAAATAGTCAAGTTAATAAAAAAAATAAAAATAAAAAAATATTTAAAAAAATGGGGTTCAGAGCTAAACAAACAATTCACAGCTGAGGAATGCCGAATGGCTGAGAAACACCTAAAGAAATGTTCAACATCTTTAGTCATATTGGAAATGCAAATCAAAACAACCCTAAGATTTCACCTCACACCAGTGAGAATGGCTAAGATCAAAACCTCATGTGACAGCAGATGCTGGCGAGGATGCGGAGAAAGAGGAACACTCTTCCATTGTTGGTGGGATTGCAGACTGGTACAACCATTCTGGAAATCAGTCTGGAGGTTCCTCAGAAAATTGGACATTGAACTGCCTGAGGATCCAGCTATACCTCTCTTGGGCATATACCCAAAAGATGCCCCAACATATAAAAAAGACACATGCTCCACTATGTTCATCGCAGTCTTAATCATAATAGTCAGAAGCTGGAAAGAACCCAGATGTCCTTCAACAGAGGAATGGATACAGAAAATGTGGTACATCTACACAATGGAATATTACTCAGATATCAAAAACAACGGCTTTATGAAATTCGTAGGCAAATGGTTGGAACTGGAAAATATCATTCTGAGTGAGCTAACCCAATCACAGAAAGACATACATGGTATGTACTCATTGATAAGTGGCTATTAGCCCAAATGCTTGAATTACCCTAGATGACTTGAACAAATGAAACTCAAGACAGATGATCAAAATGTGAATGTTTCACGCCTTCTTTAAAAGGGGAACAAGAATACCCTTGGCAGGGAAGAGAGAGGCAAAGATTAAAACAGAGACTGAAGTAACACCTATTCAGAGCCTGCCCTACATGTGGCCCAAACATATACAGCCACCCAATTAGACAAGATGGATGAAGCAAAGAAGTGCAGACCGACAGGAGCCGGATGTAGATCGCTCCTGAGAGACACAGCCAGAATACAGCAAATACAGAGGCGAATGCCAGCAGCAAACCACTGAACTGAGAATAGAACCCCCGTTGAAGGAATCAGAGAAAGAACTGGAAGAGCTTGAAGGGGCTCGAGACCCCATATGTACAACAATGCCAAGCAACCAGAGCTTCCAGGGACTAAGCCACTACCTAAAGACTATACATGGACTGACCCTGTACTCTGACCACATAAGTAGCAATGAATATCTTAGTAAGAGCACCAGTGGAAGGGGAAGCCCTGGATCCTGCTAAGACTGAACCCCCAGTGAACTAGACTGTTGGGGGGAGGGCGCCAATGGGGGGAGGGTTGGGAGGGGAATACCCATAAGGAAGGGGAGGGGGGAGGGGGAGGGGGATTTCTGCCCGGAAACCACGTAAGGGAATAACACTCGAAATGTATATAAGAAATACTCAATTAATAAAAAAAAAAAAGGTACTGCAGAAAAGAAAAAAAAAAGAACTTCAAGACACTGAAGAAAGAAATTGAAGACCTCAGAAGATGGAAAGATCTCCCATGCTCATGGATTGGCAGGATTAATATAGGAAAAATGACCATTCTACCAAAAGCGATCTACAGATTCAATGCAATCCCCATCAAAATACCAATCCAATTCTTCAAAGAGTTAGACAGAACAATTTGCAAATTCATCTGGAATAACAAAAAACCCAGGATAGCTAAAACTATCCTCAACAACAAAAGGAATTCAGGGGGAATCACTATCCCTGAACTCAAGCAGTATTACAGAGCAATAGTGATAAAAACTGCATGGTATTGGTACAGAGACAGACATATAGACCAATGGAATAGAATTGAAGACCCAGAAATGAACCCACACACCTATGGTCACTTGATTTTTGACAAAGGAGCCAAAACCATCAAATGGAAAAAAGGTAACATTTTCCGCAAATGGCGCTGGTTCAACTGGAGGTCAACATGTAGAAGAATGCAGATCGATCCATGCTTATCACCCTGTACAAAGCTTAAATCCAAGTGGATCAAGGACCTCCACATCAAACCAGATACACTCAAACTAATAGAGGAAAAATTAGGGCAGCATCTCGAACACATGGGCACTGGCAAAATTTTCATAAACAAAACATCAATGGCTTATGCTCTAAGATCAAGAATCGACAAATGGGATCTCCTAAAACTGCAAAGCTTCTGTAAGGCAAAGAACACTGTGGTTAGGACAAAACGGCAACCAACAAATTGGGAAAAGGTCTCTACCAATCCTACAACAGATAGAGGCCTTATATCCAAAATATACAAAGAACTCAAGAAGTTAGACCGCAGGGAGACAAATAACCCTATTAAAAAATGGGTTCAGAGGTAAACAAAGAATTCACAGCTGAGGAATGCCGAATGGCTTAGAAACACCTAAAGAAATGTTCAAAATCTTTAGTCATAAGGGAAATGCAAATCAAAACAACCCTGAGATTTCACCTCACACCAGTGAGAATGGCTAAGATCAAAAACTCAGGTGAAAGCAAATGCTAGCGAGGATGCGGAGAAAGAGGAACACTCCTCCATTGTTGGTTGGATTGCAGACTGGTACAACCATTCTAGAAATCAGTCTGGAGGTTCATCAGAAATTTGGACATTGAACTGCCTGAGGATCCATCTATACCTCTCTTGGACATATACCCAAAAGATGCCCCAACATATAAAGAAGACACATGCTCCACTATGTTCATAGCAGCCTTATTTATAATAGCCAGAAGCTGGAAAGAACCCAGATGCCCTTCAGCAGCGGAATGGATACAGAGAATGTGGTAAATCTACACAATTTAATATTACTCAGCTATCAAAAACAATGACTTTATGAAATTCATAGGCAAATGGTTGGACTGGAAAATATCATCCTGAGTGAGGTAACCCAATCACAGAAAAACACACATGGTATGCACTCATTGGTAAGTGGCTATTAGCCCAAATGCTTGAATTACCCAAATGCCTAGAACACATGAAACTCAAGACGGATGATCAAAATGTGAATGCTTCACTCCTTCTTTAAAATGGGAACAAGAATACCCTTGGTAGGGAATAGAGAGGCAAAGATTAAAACAGAGACAGAAGGAACACCCATTCAGAGCCTGCCCTACATGTGTTCCATACATATACAGCCACCCAATTAGACAACATGGATGAAGCAAAGAAGTGCAGGCAGACAGGAACTGGATATAGATCTCCCCTGAGAGACATAGCCAGAATACAGCAAATACAGAGGCAAATGCCAGCAGCAAATCACTGAACTGAGAACAGGACCCCCGTTGAAGGAATCAGAAAAAGAACTGGAAAGCGTGAAGGGGCTCCACACCCCATATGAACAACAATGCCAAGCAACCAGAGCTTCCAGGAACTAAGCCACTACCTAAAGACTATACATGGACTGACCCTGGAGTCTGACCTCATAGGTAGCAATGAATATCCTAGTAAGAGCACCAGTGGAAGGGGAAGCCCTGGGTCCTGCTAAGACTGAACCCTCAGTGAACATGATTGTTGGGGGCAGGGTGGCAATGGGGGGAGGTTGGGGAGGGGAACACCCATAAAGAATGGGAGTGGGAGGGGTTAGGAGGATGTTGGCCCATAACCCGGGAAAGGGAATAACACTCGAAATGTAAATAAGAAATACTCAAGTTAATAAAAAAAAAAAAGAAAGAGAAATTTAAAAAAAAAGAAAGAAAAGAAAAAGAAAATACCGGCATATCCGACAAAGATAATGTAAAATGCAAAAAGCTCCAAGCCCAAAACTTCCAGGAAAACCAAGACACATTGAATAGAACAAACACAAGGATAATAGGTATAGAAGAAAGTGAAGACTCCCAAAGAAAGGTCCAGTAAATTCTTCAGTAAAAGTATAGAAAAAAACTTCCCTAACCAAAGACAGAAATGCCCATAAACATTACAAGAAGTCTACAGAACTCCAAGTAGATTAAACCAGAGAAGTAATTCCATCCATCACACTATATTCAAAACACAAAATGCACAAAAAATGAAAGAATATTAAAAGCAGAAAGGGAAAAATGCATATAACATATAAAGGCAGACCTATCAAAATTACACCAGACTTCTCAAAAGAGAATATGAAAGCCAGAAGATCCTGTACAGATGTCACACGGACCCTAGGAGAACAGTAATAGCAGCCCAGGCTCCTACATCAAGCAAAACTCTCAAATAATATAGATGGAGAAACAAAGATATTCCAAGCAAAACCAAATTTAAGCAATATCTTTCTACAAATCCTGCACTACAAAGGATCATAGATGGAAAAGCCCAACACAATGAGGGAAACTACACCTTAGAAAAAGCCTGAAAGTAATTTCCTTGCAAGGAAACCAAAGGAAGAGAGACACACAAGCATAATTCCACCTCTAAATAGCAAAATAGGAGGAAGTAAAAGTCACTATTACCTAATATCTATCAATACCAATGAACTCATTCCCCAATTAAAACACATAGGCTAAAAGAATGGATATATAAAGAGGACATTTTGCTGCATACAGGAAACACACCTCAGAGACAAAGACAGACACTACCTCTGAGTACAAGGCTGGAAAACAACTTTTCAAGAAAATGGTGTGAAGAAACAAGCTGCAGTAGCCATTCAAATATTGAATAGAATCAACATTAAACCAAAAGTCATCAATAAAGAAAAGGACACTTCATACTCATCAAAGGAAAAATCCTTGAAGATAAACTAACAATCCTAAATATCTATGCTCTGAATGCAAGGGTACCTACATTAATAAAAGAAACCTTACTAAAACTGAAAACACACATTGCACCTCACACAATAATAGTAGGATATTTGAACACCCCACTACAAAAATGGACAGATCATTGAAACAGAAATTAAACAGAGAAATAGACAAACTAACAGAAGCTATGAACCAAATGGACTTAACAGATATTGATAGAACATTCCATCCAAAAATAAAAGGATATATCTTCTTCTCACCAACTCATGGTACCTTCTCGAAGACTGACCATAAAATGGGTCACAAACAGGCCTCAACAGATACAGGAAGATAGAAATAATACCATGCATCCTACCAGATCACTGCAGACTAAAGCTGTTCTTTAATAACAATAAGGAAAGAATGCTCACATATACATGGAAGTAGAACAATGTTCTACTCAATGATAACCTGGGCAAGGAAGAAATGAAGAAAGAAATTAAAGACTTCTTAGAATTTAAGGAAAATGAAGGTACAACTTACCCAAATTTATGGGACACAATGAAAGCTGTTTTAAGAGGAAAACTCATATCTCTGAGTGCCTGGAGAAAGAAACAGGAGAGAGCATACATAAGCACCTTGACAGCAAACATAAATGCTCTAGAACAAAAAGAAGCAAACACACCCAGGAGGAGTAGAAGGCAGGAGAAAATCAAACTCAGAGCTGAAATCAATCAAATAGAAGCAAAAAGGGCTATACAAAGGAACAACAGAACCAAAAGCCAGTTCTTTGAGAAAATCAACAAGATAGATAAACCCTTAGCCAGACTAACCAGAGGACAAAGAGAGTGTTTCCAAATTAACAAAATCAGAAATGAAAAGGTAGACATAACTGCAGAATCAGAGGAAATTAAAAAAAATCATCAGATCCTACTACAAAAGCCTATATTCAACAAAACTGGAAAATCTGCAGGAAATGGAGAATTTCCTAAACAGATACCAGGTACCAAAGTTAAATCTGGAACAGATAAACCATTTAAACCGCCTTATAACTCCTAAAGAAATAGAAGTAATCATTAAAAGTCTCCCAACCAAAAAGAGCCCAGGTCCAGATGGGATCAGTGCAGAATTCTATCAGACCTTCATAGAAGACTTCATACCAATACTCTCCAAACTATTCCATAAAATTGAAACAGATGGAGCACTAGCGAATTCATTCTATGATGTCACAATTACTATTGTACCTAAACCACACAAAGACCCAACAAAGAAAGAGAACTTCAGACCAATTTCCCTTATGAATATCAATGCAAAGACACTCAATAAAATTCTTGCAAACCGAATCCAAGAGCACATCAAAAAATCATCCATCATGATCAAATAGGCTTCATCCCAGATATGCAGGTATGGTTTAATATACGGAAAACAATCAATGTAATCCACTATATAAACAAACTGAAAGAACAAAACCACATGATCATTTCATTAGTTGCTGAGAAAGCATTTGAAAATATTCAACATCCCTTCATGATAAAAGCCCTGGAAAAAACTGGAATTCAAGGCCCATACCTAAACATAGTAAAAGCCATGTAGAGCAAACCAGTAGCTAATATTAAACTAAATGGAGAGGAACTTGAAGCAATCCCACTAAAATCAGGGACTAGACAAGGCTGCCCAATCTCCCCCTACTTATTCAATATAGTTCTCAAGTCTTAGCCACAGCAATCAGAGAACAAAAGGAGATCAAAGGGATACAGAATGGAAAGGAAGAAGTCAAAATATCACTATTTGCAGATTATATGATTGTATATTTAAGTGATCCCAAAAGTTCCACCAGAGAACTACTAAATCTGATAAACACTTTCAGCAAAGTGGCTGGGTATAAAATCAACTCAAATAAATCAGTAGCCTTCCTCTACACAAAAGAGAAAAAAGCTGAGAAAGAAATTAGGGAAATGACACCCTTAATAATAGTCCCAAATAATATAAAATACCTCGGTGTGACTTTAACCAAGCAAGTGAAAGATCTGTATGATAAGAACTTTAACCCTCTGAAGAAAGAAATTGAAGAAGATCTCAGAAGATGGAAAGATCTCCCGTGCTCATTGATTGGCAGGATTAATATAGTAAAAATGGCCATTTTACCAAAAGTGATCTATAGATTCAATGTAATCCCCATCAAAATTCCAATCCAATTCTTCATAGAGTTAGAACAAATTGCAAATTCATCTGGAATAACAAAAAACCCAGCATAGCTAAAACTATCCTCAACAATAAAAGTACATCTGGGGGAATCACCATCCCTGAACTCAAGCAGTATTACAGAGCAATAGTGATGGAAACTGCATGGCATTGATACAGAAACAGACAGATAGACCAGTGGAAAAGAATTGAAGACCCAGAAATGAACCCACACACCTATGGTCACTTGATTTTTGATAAAGAGCCAAACCTATCCAATGGAAAAAAGATAGCATTTTCAACGAATGGTGCTGGTTCGGCTGGAGGTCAGCATGTAGAAGAATGCAAATCGATCCATTCTTATCACCCTGTACAAAGCTTAAGTCCAATTGGATCAAGGAACTCCACATCAAACCAGATGCACTCAAACTAATAAAAGATAAAGTGGGGAAGAATCTCGAACACATGGGCACTGGAGAAATTTTCCTGAACAAAACATCAATGGCTTATGCTCTAACATTAAGAATCAAAAAATGGTACCTCATAAAACTGCAAAGCTTTTGTAAGGCAAAGGACTCTGACATTAGGACAAAATGGAAACCAACAGATTGGGAAATTATCTTTACCAATCCTACATCCGATAGATGACTAATATCCAAAGTATACAACGAACTCAAGAAGTTAGACTGCAGAGAGCCGAATAACCATATTAAAAATTGTATACAGAGCTAAACAAGTAGCCCTCTTCTGACGAATATCGAATGGCTGAGAAGCATCTAAAGAAATGTTCAACATACTTAATAATCAGGGAAATGGAAATCAAAACAACCCTGAGATTCCAACTCACACCAGTCAGAATGGTGAAGATCAAAAACTCAGTTACAGCAGATGCTCTCTAGGATGTAGAGAAAGAGGAACACTCCTCCATTGTTGATGGGATTGTAAACTGATACAACTATTCTGGAAATCAGTCTGTAGGTTCCTCAGAAAATTGCACATTGCATCTAGCTGAGGACCCAGCTATACTTCTCTTGGGCATATACCCAAATGATGCCCCAACATATAACAAAGACACGTGCTCCACTATGTTCATAGAAGCCTTATTTATAATAGCCAGAAGCTGGAAGGAACCCAGATGCCCTTCAACACAGGAATGGATACAGAAAAGTTGTTACATCTACACAATGGAGTACCACTCAGCTATTAAAAACAATGACTTCATGAAATTCATAGGCAAATTGAATGAACTAGAAAATATTGTCCTGAGCGAGGTAACCCAATTACAGAAAAACACACATGGTATGTACTAACTGATAAGCATATATTAGCCCAAAAGCTCGAATTACCCTAGATGCATTCCAGGGACCACTTGGAGCTCCATAAGATTCATGACCAAAATGCAAGTGCTTCACTCTTTTTTAAAATGGGAAACAAATATATCCACAGGAGTGGATATGGAGGCAAAGTTTAGAGCAGAGACTGAAGGATTGGCCATTCAGAACCTGCCCCACATGTGGCCCATATATACATACATACATATATATATATATATATATATATATATATATATATATATATATATATGTATATATACACATATATATATACATATATATATATATATATACATATATATATATACACACAGCCAGTAAAACTAGATAAGATTGATGAAGCTAAGAAGTACATCCTGACAGGAACCAGATATAGATCTCTCCTGAGAAACACAGCCAGGACATGTCAAGTACAAAGGTGAATCCTAGCAGCACACCACTGAACTGAGAATGGGACCCCCATTGGAGGAATTAGAGAAAGGATTGAAAGAGCTAAGGGGGCTTGCAACCCCATAAGAACAATAATGCCAACCAACCAGAGCTCCTAGGGACTAAATTGCTACCCAAAGACTGTACATGGACTGTCCCATGGCTCCAACTGCATATGTAGCAGAGGATATCCTTGCTGGACACCAGTGGAAGGAGAAGCCCTTGGTCCTGCCAAGGTTGGATCCCTAGTGTAGGGGATTGTCGGGAGGCAGGCGATAAGGGGGATGGATTGGGAGGGGACTGCCTTTATAGAAGAAAGGGAGGGGGGATATGGGAGTTATGGACAGAAAACCAGGAAAGGGAATAACATTTGAAATGTAAATAAAGAAATTTGTAGGCAAATGGATGGAACTGGAAAATATCATCCTGAGTGAGCTAACCCAATCACAGAAAAACACAAATGGTATGCACTCACTGATAAGCGCATATTAGCCCAAATGCTCGAATTACCCTAGATGCACAGAACACATGAAACTCAAGAAGGATGACCAAAATGTGAATGCTTCACTCCTTCTTTAAAAGGGAACAAGAATACCCTTGGGAGGGAATAGGGAGGCAAAGTTTAGAAAAGAGGCAGAAGGAACACCCATTCAGAGCCTTCCCCACATGTGACCCATACATATACAGCCACCAAACTAGATAAGACAGATGAAGCAAAGAAGCACAGGCCGACAGGAACGAGATGTAGATCTCTCCTGAGAGACACAGCCAGAATACAGCAAATACATAGGCAAATGCCATCATTAAACCACTGAACCGAGAATGGGACCCCTATTGAAGGAATCAGAGAAAGGACTGAAAGAGCTTGAAGGGGTTTGAGACCCCATATGAACAACAATGCCAACCAACCAGAGCTTCCAGGAACTAAGCCACTACCCAAAGACTATACATGGACTGACCCTGGACTCCAACATCATAGGTAGCAATGAATAGCCTAGTAAGAGCACCAGTGGAAGGGGAAGCCCTTGGTCCTGCCAAGGCTGAACCCCCAGTGAACGTGATTGTTGGGGGAAGGGCAGTAATGGGTAGAGGATGCGGAGGGGAACCCCATATAGAAGGGGAGGGGGAGGGGCTAGTGGGATGTTGGCCCTGAAACCTGGAGAGAGAACAACAATTGAAATGTAAATAAGAAATACCTAAGTTAATAAAGATGGGGGGAAAGGGGGAGAAAAAACAACAACAAAAAGAACAACATTCGAGCTAACCATAGGTTCCAGGAACTAAACCACGACCCAAAGCCTATATATGGACTGACCCATGGCTCCAACTGCATATGTAGTAAAGCAAGATATTGTTGGGCAACAATGGAAGGAGAAGCCCTTTGTCCTGCCAAGGTTGGACCACCAGTGTATGGGAATGTGGGGGTGGGTTGAGAAGGAGGGTGGATTGGGAGGGGAACACCCTTATAGAAGAAGGGGGGATGGGGGCTTAAGGAGAGGAAACTGGGAAAGGGAATAACATTTAAAATGTAAATAAAGCATATCCAATTTAAAAATAGATAAATAAATAAAACTAAAAATATAAAATAAATAAAGTTGGAAACGCTACTGGGAAAACACACAGTGTTGGTATATGACTTCCATTTGCCTGTGTCCTTCCAAACACACACACACACACATATATATATATATATATATATATATATATATATATATGAACACATATATGTTAAATTAACCTGACAAATAAATGCATTCTAAAAAACAATAAAATAGATCAATACACATAATTTCGTTTCTGCACAGCAAAGGAAACTAGTGAAAAGAAAGAGGCTATAGAATGAGAGAACAATTGTGGTTATTCTTCAGATAAGGTGATGAAATTTTAGAATAAATAAATAAAGAAAGAACCAATTGCTTTCTGATTGGATTTAAAGGCTTCTTCCCAACTGGGAATGTACATATGGTATTGTTCATCTTGTTAGAAGCCTGTGGCTATGGAGGACACATTCCCTAGGAAGGAATATACTACTTATGTTTGGGTATTAAATATAAATACATAGTAAATGTAGGTGTTGTCATACTATATTCTAAATGTTTGTGTTCACTCATAATTAGAGGGATCTCAGCCTGAGGCAAAGAAGCTGCTTTCTGTTGTTTATAATATTTAATGCAGAGGCTTATATGTGCTCAATGTCCCTAGAATAAATGACACTTGATTGCTCAGCAATTAACAGGATATTTCTATCCAACCATGCAATACCTAGGGAACATATCAGAAAGGAGGATAAAAAGAATAGAATACATGAGCAAAAATAGGAGACAAGTACTATAAGCATGCACATTTGAATGTGATATGGTCACTATAACCACGAGCAAAATAGATGTGGATATCTGCACAAGGTTTGTACAACATAAATGTTTCCAATATTCCACCATTAATTAGGGGAGGGGCTTTCCTATTAGATCAGCCTTTAACTGAAATAATATTTACAATAAGTCATTATCTGCTCAGAGGCTGTTTGCTCACTGATAGTTTGCTTCTGCTTCAGCAAATATGCTGAAGCCTATGAAAAGCAATCCTAATTAAACTCAGTGGGTCAAAGAAAGTGAAAGACACGAAAACAGAAGTTGAACTAGTTGGAACATAGGAGAATTTCAGAAGGGGAGAGGGAGAATAAGTGAGGGTAATGGAAAATGAAGACTCGTGTGTGTGTGTGTGTGTGTGTGTGTGTGTGTGTGTGTGTGTGTGTGTGTGTGTGCGTGTGCGTGTGTGTGTGTGTGTACAGTCTGTGTGTAGAAATTTCTTTTTTTTCAGTTTTTTTAATCTAGTAATAAATCAAGCAAGAATGTAGTTTGAGAAAGAAGAAATATAAACAGCAAACCAATTTTTAAAAAGAGTTCAACCATTCAGGACATAGGACATATTATATATTTCTATTTCACATCAGTCAGAATCTTATAACAGGAAGCCGAGGCTGTAGTGGTGGGGTGGGAGAATTAACACAATCGGTGGGAGTATAAACTGATATGGGCTCTACGGAAATCAGTATGCTTTCTTTTCTCTTTAAATCAGAACTACCATATGATTGAGCTACATCGCTTTGGATATATACCAAATGTCTATATGTCTTCCTACAGAGATATTTGTACATAGAAGTTTACTAAAGCACTATTTGTGACAATAGAAAATCTAACAAGCATGTATTTCCATCAACAAATGAATACAGGAAGAAAATATAGTAAATACACTATTGAATTTTGTTCAGCTATAAAGAAAACTGAAATTGTGACATTTACAGGAAAATCCAATTGTAAATTATTATATTAAGCCATTCTGTATAAGTCTAACACATGGATCATAGATTTTTATATAATTTTGCAAATGTAATCATATGTTTTGCGTGTGTAATCATACTATCTCTCATCTCTATTTATTAATCAATACATATATTCTTTTATGTATAGATGAATGTATATAGGCCTTAAAATTGATAGGAGACCATAAGAAGAAAAAAACTTTTAAGTGTAGGGAATGGTTAAGTGGAGGGGCAATAAAATACATGGACCATAAAAACAGAATGGCTACTACCAGAGATAAGAAAAAGACTAGCAAAAGTTGGGCAAGAGAGGGGCACAAGGTACTAGAAATTAACAAAAACAAACTGCGAATGAAATACAATAATAGAACCTAATATTTAATTTCAATCCCAAGGAGGCACATTTTGATCTTTGATGACTATAACTACAAAAGTGTATATTTCTGTTTTTTTCTTATTTGCACAATTTGTAACAGCAATAATAACAAAAATGTGCTATGTAGAAATAGACTACAGCAAAATGTGACATGTAAAAATAGACTTCCTCTTCCTATGAAATAATAGTGCATTTGCATATATCTATACATATATCTCTTAGGCTAATACAGATATGTATAAAATAAAAAATACATAATACATTGATATGTTTCTAGTTAGCACTTCCATTGTGATAAAAAAATATAGGTTCAGTTTTATACCCATCACAATGCCTAAGATAAAAAGTGTAAGGAACAGCACATGCTATAGAGGATATGGAGCAAGAGGAACACTCTTCAATTCTTAGTAGGAGTATGAACTTATACAAACACTTTAGAAATCAATTTGTCCATTTCTCAGAAAACTGGAAATATATCTAACTCAAGGCCCAGTTATAGCACTTTTGAGCATATACCTAAAAGATGGTCCACCATACCTAAAGGATATTTGTACAACTATGTGCATAGCAGCTTTATTATTCATAATAGCCAGAAACCAGAAAGTACTTAAATATATCTCAACAGAAGAATGAATAATGGAAATTGCTATATTTCAAAATAGAATATTACTCAGCTATTAAAAACAAGGACACCATGAAATTTGCAGGCATATAGATGGAACAAGAAAATATCATTCTGAGTGGGTTTACTCAGACCCAGTAAGACAGGCATGGTATGTAGTCATTTACAGTGAATACTAGTCATAAAATACAGGATAACCATGCTACAATTCACAGACCTAAAGAATCTAAGTAACAAGGAGAGCCCCCCAAGTGGGAAGCTTGAATCTCATTGAGTAAGGAAAATAGAATAGATATTGGGATAGTTGGAGGGAGGAAGCTTCCTTAGGGAGAACTTAGAAAGGGGAGGATTTGGAATCTTGTTGAAGAAGAATGGATAGAGAAAGTGATTGAAGAGAGAACTGGAATTATGGAGTGCATCTCTGGGATGAGCTAGAAACCCAGGACAATGTACACTTACATGAATATATGAGGGTGATAACACCTACAGCAATGGGAAATATGGAACCTGAAATGGCCATCTCAAGTAACCAGAAAAGACTTCTAGTAGAAGGACTGGGATACCAAACCCAGCCATAAAACTGTCAACCCACAATTTGTCCTGCCTACAAACAGTGCAGGCATAAAGATGAAACAGAAAATGAGAGAAAGTCTAACCAATGACTAGTCCATCTTAAGACCCATACCATGAGAAAGAAACCACCCCTGACATATTTAATGATATTATGCTATACTTGAAGACAGGTAACTAGCCTAACTGTCATCTGAGAGGTCTCATCCCACAACTGATAGAAACAGATTTAAAGTAGAGCCCAGGGAATTTTGTGGAAGGGGGAGGAAGTACTGATGGAGCCAGAAAGGTCAAGGACACTACAAGAAAAGTTGCAGAATTAACTAACCTGGACCCATAGAAGCCCAAGGAGACTGAATAAAGAATTGTCAAACAGAGCACATATATGAGACAGACCTAGAATTTCCACACAGATGTAACGGTTGTGCACCCCAGTCTTCATGTGGGACTCCTAACGGCAGGAGCAGGGGCTATCCCTGACTCTGCTGACTGCTGTTGGATCCCTTTTCTCTAACTGGTGCTGCCTTGTCTACTCACCATAAGAGAAGATGTTCCTAGTCCTACTGTAACTTAATATGCCAAAGCTTCTTGATATTCATGGTAGGCTCCCCCTTTTCTAAGGAGGGAGGGAGGACTAGAGGATGGTTGGGGAAGGGAAGGTGGGAATGATGGGAAGAGAAGAAGGAGGGGAAGGTGCAATAGGAATGGAAAGTAAATTAATTATTAAAAATTAATTACAAAGTTTATTTTACTTTTCCACAAAAGGAGAATTATATAAGGCTCGATACTTGAAATTTTTTCTGAGTCTCAAAAAGAAGACAATGAAGGAGAAGAAGAAGAAGTAGAAGAGGAAGAAGAAGAAGAAGAAGAAGAAGAAGAAGAAGAAGAAGAAGAAGAAGAAGAAGAAGAAGAAGAAGAAGAAGAAGAAGAAGAAGCTAGAAAATTACAAGTAACATAGTTCTTTGTCTAATTCTTTTACTCCCTGATTCTTTTATTTTTTTCTTATTCCTTTTCCAGACTCCATGTTTGACAGATCAGGCAGCCTATCAGTTGTGATTCTCCAGGCCTACTCTATCCTTTTTTTTTCTGAAAATTGCCTTCCTCTGAAAAAATGTATAGCAAGCTATCCAGCAATTTTAGTTTATACGGTTTATTTTTCTTTTTTAGGTATCTTGAATTATATTTTAATTTAGAAAAGTACAATATACTTAATTTAAAAATAGGCACTTTTGTCACTTTTATTATATTGAGCACTCATAACTTATCCATCAAGTGACTTTGAAATAAATCTACATACAGTTGCTCATGAATGATCTACTTCACACATCACAAGAGAAGAAAGTCAGAATATCTCTTATGCCTACTTATCTGGCATCTTCTTTTTTCCATCTTTCTCAGTTTTGCATTCATCTTAAAATGTAACTTCTACAGAAAAATTAAATAAATATATTAGTATTTTCTTACATTTGTGTTTTGTATAGTTTTAACCTATTATAATATTAACTGTGCATATTATTTCAAGCCTTCAGCTGTAGTCTCTGATACCCTAATTCTAAATTATCTGTAAAAGTTTTCTGGTTGGTCAGATGTCTACTCTTGCTGCACCACCTGTAACCATAAGTATAGAATTATCTTTCCCATGTATATTCCATAGGTCTTTTCCTTTTGAACTCAACATTTTAAAGTTTCCTATGTAAGTGAAATTAAGTAGTACTATTTCCCTTTTACCTGACCTATTTAATTTATCATAATGTCCTCCAGGTCACCAAGATCATAGGAAATGACAGATGTGAAACAGATAATAAACAATGGTTACCATAGGCAGGAAAAAGATGATTCATAAATGCAGGTTAAAGGATACAAATTTGCAGATTTGTGAGATGAACAAATCTATAACTATAATGTACAATGATAATCATAGTTAAAATCCCAGAATGTTCTAAATTCTCCAATAAACATCTTTAATAAAGATGGTATCAAAGACTATCTTCCACATATATCCAAATCACATGTCTTAATTTCATAATTCTTTCATTTTGGCAATGGTTAGAACTCTTCCATAACTTCTTTAACGTTTTAGCTATTAGGACATTTTACATCTTGAACAAATCTTAACTAAAATATACAGTGAAGTAGCTCGTCACTGTTGGATTGTAATAATACTAATGAATGGAATTCTCAATCATATATGCTTACATAAATAAGTATTTCAGTTCAAACTACTGCCAGTCCGTCTCTTTTATCTCTGTGTATGATTATGAGTGACTCCAATGATACTGAATATGAGATAGCATCCCAGAGTTTGTGCATGGTAGACAATGAGCCACACCTGCATCTCCTGATACTTTAATGATATACTTTTCAGAGGGAAATACATTGATGAAATTTGCATCTTTAAGATGATATTTTAAAAAATTATATTTACAAACACTACTTCTCAGTATTAAACTTAAATATTCTATGCAATTACAGATTTCTGTTTCTGATTCATTGCACATTTATGATAAAAGTTCAGAATGGAAGTTTCATTTGTAAGCAAGATTTAAGAATTCTGTCTTTCTTTTTCTTTTTGCATTTTTATTGGATATTCTATGTAGTTACATTTCGAATGTTATCCTCTTTCTGGGATCCCCATCTTCCATAACCTCTCGCCCTGCTTCTATGAGGATGCTCTCCTTCCACCCACTCCCAACTCATCACTGGCATTCCCATACACTGGGGAAATGAGCCTTCACATGACCAAAGACCTATTGATGTCAGCCAATGCCATCCTCAGCTACATATGTGCCTGGAGTCATGGGTCCCTTCATGTGTACTCTTTGATTGGTGGTTTACTCTCTGGGAGCTCTGAGGAATATGATTGGTTGATATTGGAGTTCTTCCTATGGGGTTGCAAACCCCTTCAGCTAATTCAGTCCTTTCTCTAACTCCTTGATTGGGGTCCATAAGATCAGTCCTATGATTGGTTGCAAGCATCCTCATCTGTATCACTAAGTCTCTGGCAGAGCCTCTTAGGAGACATATATATCAGGCTCCTGTCAGTAAGCACTTCTTGGCATCAGCAATAGTGACTTGGTTTGGTAGATGCATATGGAATGGATCCCCAGGTGAAGCAGGCTCTGGATGGTCTTTCATTCAAACACTGCTCTACTCTTTGTCCCTGTATTTCTTCCTATGAGTATTTTGTTCTGCCTTCTAAGAAGGAATGAAGCATCCTTGTTCTTGAGCTTTATATGATCTATGAATTGTATCTTGGGTATTCTGAGCTTTGCAGCTAATATCCACTTCTCAGAGAGTGCATACAATGTGTGTTCTTTTGTGACTGGGTTACCCCACTGAGGGTGATCTTTTCTAGTTCCATCCATTTTCCTATGAATTTCATGAAGTCATTGTTTTTGACAGCTGAGTAGTACTCTATTGTGTAAATGTACCACAATTTCTGTATCCACTCCTCTGTTGAAGGACATCTGGGTTCTTTCCAGCTTCTGGCTCTTACAAATAAAGCTTCTATGAATATAGTTGTGCATGTGTCCTCATTATATGTTGTAGTATCTTTTGGGTATGTGCCCAGGAGTTGTTAAGCTGGGTACTCAGGTAGAACTATTTCCAGTGTTCTCAGGAACTACCAGACTAATTTCCAAAGCTGTTTTACTAGCTTGCAATTATATCAACAATGGAGGAGTGTTCATCTTTCTCCAAATCCTCACCAGCATCTGCTGTTACCTGAGTTTTTTAATTTGGCCATTTTAACTTTTGTGAGGTGAAATATCATGGTTGTCTTTATTTGTATTTCCCTGAAGACTAAGTATATTAACCATTTCTTTAAGTGTTTATTGGCCATTTGATATTCCTCAGTTGGGAATTCTTTGTTTAGCTCTGTATTCCATTTTTATGAGGGTAATTTGGTTCTCTGAAGTCTAACTTCTTGAGTTCTTTGCACACAGTAGATATTAGTCCTCTGTCACATGTAGGATTGGTAACGATCTTTCCCCAATCTGTTGGTTGATATTTTATCCTACTCACAATGGCCTTTGCCTTGCAGAAGCTTTGCAATTTTATGAGATCCCATTTGTCTATTGTTGATCTTAGAGCATAAGCCATTGGTTTTCTGATCAGGAATATTTCCCCTGTACTTATGTCTTCCAGGCTCTTCCCTAATTACTCTTTATTAGTTTCAGTGTATCTGGTTTTATATGGAGGTCCTTTAACTACTTGGACTTGAGCTTGTTATAAGGAGATAAAAATGAATATGTTTACATAATTTTACATGTAGACCAACAGTTGAAATAGCACCATTTGTTAAAAAGGCTGTCTTTGTTCCCCTGTATGGTTTTAGATCCTTTGTCAATGATCAAGTGACCATAAGTGTGTGAGTTCATTTTTATTCCATTGATTTACGTGCCTGTCACTCTACTAATACCAGGAAGTTTTTATCACTATTGCTCTGTAATACAGATGGAGGTTAGGGATGGTGATTCCCCAGAATTTCTTTTATTGTTGAGAAAAGTCTTTGCTATCCTGGGATTTTTGTTATTCAAAATTAATTTGTGAATAGCTCTTTTTAACACTATGAAGAATTGAGGTGGCCTTTTGATAGGGATTGCATTGAATCTGTAGATTACTTTCAGCAAGATGGCCATTTTTACTGTATTAATCTTGCCAGTCCACGAGCATGGGAGATCTGTCCATTTTATGGTATCTTCTTTGATTTCTTTCTTCAGAGACTTGAAGTTTTTGTCATATACATCTTTCACTTGCTTGGTAAGAGTCACACCAAGGTATGTTATGTTATTTGTGACTATTGTGAAGGCTGTAATTTCTCTAATTTCTTTCTCAGCAAGTTTATCCTTTGAGTAGAGAAAGGCTACTGATTTTATATCCAGTCACTCTGCTGAAGTTGTTTATCAGCTGTAGGAGTTCTCTGGTGGAACTTTTGGGGTCACTTAAGTATACTATTATATCATTGGCAAATAGTGATGCTTTGACTTCTTCCTTTCCAATTTGTATCCCTTTGTCCTCTTCTTGTTGTCTCATTGCTCTGGCTAGGATTTCAAGTACTATATTGAATAGAGTATATATTGAGAGAGTGGGCAGCCTTGTCTATTCTCTTATTTTAATGGAGTTCTTCAAGTTTCTTTCCATTTAGTTTGATGTTGGCCACTGGTTTGCTGTATATTGCTTTTACTATGTTTAGGTATGGACTTTGAATCCCTGTTGTTTCCAACAACACCTTGGAAGGGGTTATCTTGAAGGGGTGTTGAATTTTGTCAAATGCTTTCTCAACATCTAGTAAGATGATCCTGGTTTTTTTTTTTCTTGGATTTTGTTTATATACTGGTTTACTTTGATGGACTTCTGTATATTGAACCATTCCTGGGATGAAGCCTACTTGATCATGATGGATGATCATTTTGATGCATTCTTGAATTCATTTTGCAAGAATATTTTGAGCATTTTTGCATCAATATTTATAAGGGAAATTGGTCTGAAGTTCTCTTTCTTTGTTGGGTCTTTGTGTGGTTTAGGTATAATAACAGTTGTGGCTTTATAGAATGATTTGGGTACTGTTCCTCCTGTTTTTATTTTGTGGAGTATTTTGAAGAGTATTGTTATTCGGTCTTCTTTGAAGGTCTGATAGAATTCTGCATTAAACACATTTGGTCTTCTAGTCTCTTGAGGGTTAGATTCATCTTCTCTAACTGAACCCAGACCTGGTGGGCTCTGCCGTATATGTATTGTGCACCTCATTACAGCTGGTGTATACTGCCTGATTGGTGATCCAGTGCCTGAGAGATCTCGGAGGTCCAGGTTAAATTGAGATTGCTTGTCGTCCTACAGGGTCACCCTTCTCCTCAGCTTCTTCCAGCTTTTCCCTAATTCATTCACAAGGGTCAGTAGCTTCTGATCATTGGTGGGGTGCAAATACCTGCATATGACTTTTTCAGCTGATTTTTGGGTCTTTCAGAGGGCAATCACAATAGGTTCCTTTTTGTTAGTGCTCCATAATCTCAGTAATAGCATCAAGCCTTGGGGTCTCCCCTTGAGCTGGATCCCACTTTGGGCCTGTTTCTGGACCTTCTTTTCCTCAGGCTCTTCTCCATTTCCATAACTGCCGTTCTTTCAGAGAGGAACAATTTTGGGTCTGAGTTTTGACTATGGGATAGATAACCCATTCCAAACTTGATGTCCTGTCTTTCTGCTGGAGACGGGCTCTCCCCACCGTAGGGTATTTCATATACAGTCCCTCCCTTTGAGTTCCTAGAGTCTCTCAGCTCCCAGGTCTCTGGTACATTCTGGAGGGCTCCCCCATCCTCCTACCTTCAGGGGTTGCTTGCTTACATTTTTTTCTGCTGACCCTCAGGGCTTCAGTCCTTTCCCCCACCACCCAATACCAGATCATGCCACATACACACCCATTCACTTTCCCTCACAAGTGTCTCGTTTCCTCCTCTCTTATGGTTGCTTTCTTCTCCCTCCCAAGTGAGATTGAGATACCTCACTTGGGCCCTTCAGCTTGTGGACTTTTTTGAGTTCTGTAGACTGTATCTTGGGTATTCTCCATTCAGTGAATTTATTTAGAATTGCTTTTTAAAATCACTTGGCTCTAAATTTATGGCTGTATTTCTGTGCTATATGTTTTATTCAAATTATCTTGCTAGTCATGAGGATAGTACACTTCTTTAGTTATTACCTTTTAATGATAAATATTTAGTTCACATACTATAAATCCCTGCAATTATTTCTGCCATTTTGTCCTGGTGTTTACACCATTTCTACTTTACCTTTCAATTTGAATTTTAGAACCAGTCTCTCTAATTCCATAAAATGTTTTATTGGAAACTTAGTCAAATCATATTGCATGCATAGTTAAATTTGCAGATTCAAATTATAAACTGTGTAATATTTTCTTTTTATATTATTTTTTCACTAATATATTTATACCATGTTTTACTATTCACAGCAAGATTTATTGTTTTATCATAGGTGTATATTGTTTATCATTCATTAAATTTATTTCTAGGTGTTAAAGAGTTTTAAAGATAAATATTTTTTTATTTTTTTGAATTAATATTATGATTGTACTTAATCATTATTTTTTCAGAGTCCTTCGTGAATTTCTTAGAACTTTATTATTGAGCTAAATGTAATATACTAATTAAAATGGATTTTGATTAAACTGCAAGCAGCATCATAAGAACTCACATTAAAATACGAACTTTTTTTTCTTTTTAGAAAATAAAGTCTCTTTGTATTCATATTTCTGTTTGAAATTTACAATATGTCTGAAGGTACTTAAAATATTGAAGAATTTTAAAAAATATCTACAATTTAACTAGAGATTTTCATCTTTTGTGATTAGTTTCTTCTAGTAATGCCTCGTGCTCTTCCACTGAGTAACAGTCTGAATCTTATTACTAATACACAAATGTCTTCATTAACTAAAATGTATAGTTTAGCACTTCACTAGGGAAATACTATTTTTGGACAGTTTTCCAAACCATTTCCTAAATACACTTCTAATTTAGTGGTAAAATAGATACTGTTCACGATCCCTATGCATTCTGTAGAACCCCTGACTTAACTAAGTACACAATAAATTATATTTCCTTAAAACAGAATAAAATTTATAATATTACTCTTTCAGAAAACCATTTACTCAATGTAATCTAGCTATTGGCTACCTAGCTTCTTACTAGAATATGACTATATATTATATATTGCTGTATAAAAAAATCTACCATCAAACCTAGCCACCTAAAACAACCAACATTTATTATCTCACAGTCTCTGTGCATCAGCAATCTGGAAATTGCTTACCTGGGTACATCTGATGCATAGCTTCAGAAGACATTTTGAAACAAGCAGCATGCCTAAAGTTTAGGATATCTTTGCTGGGTGTGGAGGATTAGTTTCCAAGTGTATTTTTGGTGGATGTAGCTATTTACCAGAGTATTTAAGTCTGCATTCAACTGGCATCTCTCTCTCTCTCTCTCTCTCTCTCTCTCTCTCTCTCTCTCTCTCTCTCTCTCTCCCTTCCCTCCCCCTCTCTCTCTCCCTCCTTCACCTTTCTGTGTGTGTCTGTCTCTCATATTATCTTATTGTTATTATTTATTCCTTAAATAAAAGTGACAGTTTTATCCAGCATGTTCTAAATATGTACATATTATGAAATGCTTAAATTGAGCTTATTAATTCATTTATTGTTTTATACCAATTTTGGGGATAAAACTGTAAAACCCATTCTCAGATATTTTCAAATACTCAGTACATTGCCTACTATGCCACCATTTTAGACAATGAATCCCTTGAATGTATTTTCCTGTTTTTCTGTCCAATCCCAGTGCTTAAACTGTTCATATTTACATGTAAGCATAATCATGCACCATTTATCTTTCTATGCCTGTCTTTTTCATTTTAAAGAATGTCAAAATTCATCTATATTATCACCAATGACAGGAATTTCTTCCTTTAGAAACATTTTTAATTTCCATTTTAATGTGTGTGTGTGCATGTGTGTACATGTGTGCACACATTTGTACACATATTAGAGTGCTTATGGAGACCACAGGAAGTTCTCAATCCCCTGGAGCTCTATTTATAAGCAGTAGGACGACATGGGAGTTGTGTAATAACAGTGTACTCTCTGAATACCTGAGGCATATCTTGAGCCTGAGTTTTCTCTTTTCATGTCTGAATAATATAAGACTCACAACAAGCAGGTTACTATTCTCTTCTCATTACTTTCATGGCATGGCAATTTAATTCAGTTTAATGAGAACAAATGACTCAGACCAAATTGTAATCAAGAAAGATGCTGGGATGCTTTTTAAAGTTAATGCCACCAGTATTATATGGTCACCTTATTTGTATGCTATGTTTCAGAAAAATGTCACTGTACTCCAGAAGAGAAAGTTTAAATTATTTCTCTTCAAGGAGGAGACACAAAATAATAACAGAACATTTTAAAGCCATGTCACTTGAAGAAAGTTTATTTTTTATATTATAAGTGCCAATGTATTATGATAAAAATTGCTGGACTGAGTTATCAATACAATTTGAGGTTACTTAAGACTGCTATGCTACTGTATACCCAGTCTCTTTGTTTTACCCTCTTTTATAGGACTATGTAACAATCAGCCATACTTGTCATGGAATTCCCAGTTTAAAGTATAAGTGCATAGATATAATCTTTTTTTCTTTTCCTTTATTGCATATTTTTGATTTACATTTCAAATGTTATCCCCTTTCCCAGTTTACCCTTTGAGAACTCCCTATCTCATCGCCCTGCCCTAGTTTTTCTCAGGGTGCTTCCCCCACCTCAGCACCCATTCCATCTCACCTCCCTGCTCAGGCCTCTGCTCCCCTTAAGGCCATCCTCTGCTACATGCTGGAGCCATGGGTTACTCTTTGGTTGGTGGTTTAGTCCCTGGGAGCTCTGGTGGGGCTGGTTGGTTGACGCTGTTGTTCTTCCTATGGGATTGCAAACCCTTCAGCTTCTTCAATCCTTTCTCTAACTCTTCCATTAGGAGCTTGGTTCTCAGTCCAATGGTTGGCTGCAAGTATCCCCTATGTATTTGTTGGCTCTGGCAGAGCCTTTAAGGAGACAGCTATAACAGGCTCCTGTCAGGCAAGCACTTCTTGGCATCTGTAACAGTGTTTGGGTTTGGTGTTTGTATACGGGATGGAAACAAAGATGGGGCAGTATCAGGTTGGCCTTTCCTTCTGTCTCTATTCCACTCTTTGTCCCTGTACTTCCTTTAGGCAGAAACAATTCTAGGTTAAATTTTGGAGATCAATTGGTGGCCCCATCCCTCAACCAGGGGCCATGCCTAACCTCTGGATATTGTTTCAGAAATTTACAGGTGACTTCTATCCCTCCTCTTTGCTAGGACAGGAGAGGATGGCTTTATAGCTTGAAATATTTTCTACTTAGATAGTATCAGGTAAGATACTAATAATGTAAGCATCTGGTAACTTCCTGATTAAGCCCTTTTGTGTCTTTCCTAAAGGTTACTTCTTTATTAAAGGTTATTCTGATGTGATAATTTTTCTTATGTTTACTGTGAGTATTTGGATAAGGTCCTGGAGGTAAAACTCATAAGAAGGTACTCCCTTCCCAACTAGGTTTCTGTATTTCTTTAAGTGTCTAAATGTTTCACACATAGCCTCTCATAATTTGTCACTTTTAGTTTCAGTTTTCATACTCTGACTCTTGGTTTCCCTGGCGGATTATTCTCTTGTGTTTCTGCACCAGTAAGTTGTGATTTTCAGTATTTACCTGTCTATTTTGACAGTTTTTATGTCATTTATTTGTCCTTTGATCTTGTTTCACTGATGGGTCTCAGAGGAGTTCTTGAATTTTACATTTTCTCAGCTTGTCTTAGGACAGAATGCCAATTTTTAAGATCCTTGTGAAAACCAGAAGTTTAGGGTTTTACTAAATGGTTCAGACCCATCTTTGGGTTACCTATCTGTAACTCTTCATTGTTAATTTCATTTCTCTCTGAATATCCATCTCTTACACTTTCACTGCCATATTGACCATGTTTTCCATTAATTATATATACTGAGATGAATACTACATCCAGACATTGCATTTTAGAAGTAAATTGACAGTTGAAATTCAAGAAGTCAATATGGAATGAAGACATATATTAATTATAATATGATGTGCTTATCTCATCATAATGTGATTAGGATTTTTACACAGTTTTGAAGAGAGTGTTGTAGAAAATAGCAGGCAGAAACTAGAAGTTTGGTATTTGTTTTTAGGATATAATGTTTAATTTGGGCAATCTAAAAATCCTTCATCAAAAATCTCATCACTATATGAAAAACTGCGAAAATACTAAACAAGTTTGCCTGGGAGAATAAAATCTTTTGCTAAGGATTTTTCCGGAATAAATTCCTGTGATTTGTATACATGCTATAAGCCAGAATTTCATTTTTTCAGATTTATTTATGTTGCCACACAATAAAATGAGGCCGTATGTTGGTGGTTATGGGTTGAACCTTGCTGATACCTTTATTATATGTATTTCTGGAGAAATACTATTCCCTTCTTATTCTGTTGGTTTACTAATAATAAAATTCAGTTAAAAATACTCAAATTCACTCGTTTCTTTAACATCATCACATATTATTTCCACTTAAGTATATTTCATATTTTTCATGTATGAAATGACTCAAGATAGGTGACACTTTAACTTCTACCACATCAATAAAAAGAATAAAATAACTATAAAATTTTCAAAATAAATTTCCAAAAGTTTTATTTCTAACTGTATATCCTTATTTTGTATGCATATCTTAGTTTAGTATTACTAAAAATATCATAGTGTATTCAAATTAAATAGCTAAAATTTATTTCACATATCTCTTGAAGATGGGAAACTCAAAATCAAGGCAAGTTCTGGTATCTGGTTTGTAGATAATCATATTCTTATTGTATTTTTTCATGGCAATGTGAGAGAGAAAGAGAGAAAAAGAAAGTTCTGATCTCTATAAGATCACAAATCACATTTGTAGAGTTCTGACATCATGGTCTAATTACCTTCAGAAGCCCCACATCCTGGTACATCTGTGGTAGTTTAGACTATAAACTATGATTACTGATGGACACTTTTAAAGCTTAGAATATAGTCATTATGGGAGATTCTGTACTAACTCAAGTTATACTATAAGTTTCAAACACTAAAATCATTAATTATGAGCTATTACTGGTGAGATATTTATATATTTAACTTTTATATAATATTTAAATGCTGTGACAGGCAAAAATGTATACTCTATTATAAAATGAAAGATAATTAGAATTTTTGTCTTCTAGGAGCTTATAGTCTAGTGAGAAGTAAAATGTTGCATTATATGTTTTAATTTTTATTAGTTTATTGAAATATTTTTATTTACATTTGAAATGTTATCATCTTTCCCGGTTTCCTATCCATAAACCCCCTAACACATTCCATCTCCCCCTTCTTCAATGAGGGTGTTCCCCCACCCAATCCACCCACCCCTTCCATACTCCCTGCCCTGATATTCCTCTACACTAGGGGGGTCAAGCCTTGGCAGGATTAAGGAGTTCTCCTCTCATTGGTGCCCAACTAGGCCATCCCTTGCTACATGTGCAGTAGCAGCAATAGGTGTGTCCATATACACTCTTTGGATGGTGGTTTAGTCCCTAGGAGCTCTGGTTGGTTGGTATTATTGTTCTTATTGAGTTTTAAAACATCTCCTTCATCGATTTCTCTAACTCTTCTAATGGGAACCCCATTCTCAGTTCAATAGTTGGCTGCAAGCATCAGCCTCTATATATTTCATATTATGGCAGAGCCTCTGAGGAGAAAGTTATATCAGGCTCCAGACAGCATGCACTTCTTGGCTTCATCAATATTGTCTTGGTTTGGTAGCTGTATGTATATGGGCTGGAATCCCATGTAGGGGAAGTCTCTGGACAGTGTTCTCTTCAGTCTCTGATCCAAACTTTGTCTCCGTATCTTCTTTTTTTTAAAGTTTTATTAGATATATTTCTTTATTTACATTTCAAATGTTATTCCCCTTCCCAGTTTCCTGTCCATAAGCCCCCATCCCCTCCGCTTGCCCTCCCCAATACATGTATTTCCCCCATACATCCCCCTTATTATCCCCTCACATTCCCCTGCACTGGGGGTCCAACTGTGGCAGGACCAAGGGATTCCCCTTCCACTGGTGCCCCAGCAAGGCTATTCTCTGCTACATATGCAATTGGAGCCCTGGGTCAGTCCATGTGTAGTCTTTGGGTAGTGGGTTAGTCCATGGGAGTTCTGCTTGGTAGGCATTGTTGTTCTTATATGGTTCCAAGAACCTTCAGCTCTTTAAACCATTCTCTAATTCCTCCAAGGGGGATCCAGTTCGCAGTTCAATGGTTTACTGCTAGCATTTTAATCTGTATGCGACAAGCTCTTGCTGTGCCACTCAGGAGACATCTATATCTGGCTCCTCTCAGCATGCCTATCTAGTCTTAGTGGAGATATACATATATATATCACATGTGGGGCAGGCTCTGTGTGGCTGTTCCTTCAGTCACTGCTCCAAACCCTAACTCCAACACTCCTATGAATATTTTTGTTCCCATTTTGAAGAAGGACTGAAGCATCTGCACTTTGGTCATCATCCTTCTTGGGCTTTGTGTAGTCTGTGTATTGTATCTTGGGAGATTTAAGCTTTTGGGCTAATAGCCACTTATCAGTGAGTGCACACATGTGTGCTTTTCTGTGATTGGGTTACTCACTCAGGGTGATATTTTCAGTTCAATCCATTTGCCTATGAACTTCGTGAAGTCAGTGTTTATGATACCTGTGCAGTATCCCATTATGTAGATGTACCAAATTTTCTGTACCTATCACTCTGTGGAAGGACATCTGGGCTCTTTCCAGATTCTGGCTATTATAAATAAGGCTTCTACAAACATAGTGGAGCATGTGTCATTGTGCATGTTAGAGCATCATTTCAGTATATGCCCAGGAGAGAATAGCTGGGTCCTCAGGTAGTGCAATGTCCAATTTTTTGAGGAACCTCCAGAGTGATTTCCAGAGTGGTTGTACCAGTTTGCAAACACACCAACAATGAAGGAGTGTTCCTCTTTCTCCACATCTTCAACTCCATCTATTATCACCTGAGTTTTTGATCTTAGCCATCCTGACTGGTGTGAGGTGGAATCTCAGGGTTGTTTTGATTTCCATTTCTCTGATGACTAAAGGTGTTGAACACTTCTTTAGGTACTTGTCAGCTATTCAATATTCCTCAGCTGAGAATTCTTTGTATAGCTCTGTACCTCATTTTTAATAAGGTTATATGGCTCTCTGGAGTCGAATTTCTTGAGGTCTTTGTATATTTTGGATATTAGTCCTCTATTAGATGTAGGATTGGTAAACATCTTTTTCCAATCTGTTGCTTGCCATTTTGTCCTAATGACAGTGTCCTTTGCCCTACAGGAGCTTTGCAGTTTTACGAAGTCCCATTTGTCCATTCTTGATCTTAGAGCATACACCATTTGTGGGGAACGAGTGTGGGGGCAGTCCCAAGGTGGCGCCCAGGACTGCAGCTAAGTCTCATAACTAGCACCTGACTTCCTCACACACCTGAAACTAGCCACGTCCATTGTGAGAGCTGCGCAGGCGCACCATGACGCAAGATCAGGCCATGTGATGTGGACCTATGAACTGAGATTATGCAGTCTGGACTGAGGAGGCGGAGTTGAGGGAGGATATAAGGGAGTGTGCTCGGGGGCTGGGAGAGAGAGAAGAAAAAGAAAAGAAAGATTCCTGTTCGCGTGTTGTAAGGTTCCTGAATAAACCGCTTTGAGAACATTGTGTTGTCGCTCCTTTCTGCAGGACAGAGACAGAAGCGACAAGTGGTGGCCCGTACGGGGAACCTCCTCCTTGGTTCAGAACTCATCACGGTCAGGGCAGCTAGCTGGTAAGTTCCCAGGTAAGTGGGACGAGAAAAGCTCTCAGATTGAGACAATAAGGTTCGCGGTTTTGGGACAAGTCAAAAAGCTCTTGGATTGAGGCTATAAGGTCCTGGTTTTGGGACAAGTCGCACCAAGCACAATGGGGAACTCGACATCAGTTCAGACAGTTCGCCAAGCCCTCAAGGATTTGTTAAAAGCGAAAGGAATCAGGCTAAAGAAAGAAATAGTAGAGAATTTTTTAAGAGCAGTGGAGCACGTTGCTCCGTGGTTTCTGGTGACAGGACATCTTACAATGCCCAGTTGGAAGAAATTAGGGAAAGATTTGAGGTTTGCCAAGGAGCAGGGGGTATTACCAAAAGGAGTGCTGCCAGTGTGGAAATTAGTGAAAAATTACATAGGGGATGAGGAAAGGAGTGGCGCGGAGCTCCAAAAGGGAAATGAGGCACTAAGTCAGGGTAGGGAGAAATGTTCTCAAAAATTAGAGACCGAAGGATATTCTAGCGAGGGGGAAATGTCGGAAGACGATCTGGAAAGCATCGCCGATAGCTTAGAGAAAGTGAAACCAAAGGTAGAACCATCGGCTCCGGGGCCACCTCATCTGCCTCCGTACGCTCCAGGTGGGGCAGAGGGACTTAGCTTACAACCGGAAATCTGGAGAGTTTTTGGCATTACTGCAGCCATTGTTACTGTTATAGCAATTTCTGCCACCCCAGCCATTGCTGCGGCCATATCCCTTACCACCGTAGTACAGACTGCAGTAGCTGTAAGTAATTTATCCACAGGTGTTGCAGAAGCTTTGGATGTTCAGGGTAATATTAATAGTCAGTTGAAAGCGGGAATTTTGCTGCTGTATCAAAGGGTTGATTTGCTCCAGGAACAAGCGGATATTATGATGGAGTTAATGCAATTGGGTTGTGAGTGGAAATATTCAGGACTGTGTGTCACCTCCATACCATTTGTGAATGTCAGTCGTGCTTGTCAGTTATCCCATAATATATCTCAGTATCATACAGGAAATTGGTCTCAACATTTTGATGGACTAGTTCAGGAATTGAGACAATCCATCGTCCATATCAACTCCACCTGAGTGGATGTGTCCTTAGCTGGAGGACTAGCCTATTGGATCGCCGCCGCTGCCTCACAGCCGAAAGAATGGGCTGGACCTGCTAGACTTGCCCTATGCCTGATTCTTATTAGTGTCCTGGCCTTTTGGTGCATGTGCTGTATACAGTTTCGTCAGCACAGAACTCAAGCCTTAATGATACAGGCTTTTGCAGCGGTGGAGACGGGACAGTCTCCTCAAGTGTGGCTTGGTATGCTAGAGAAGTAGTCAATGACTGGGTGTGTCACCAACCTAAGACAGGGATCATACCTAAGCTGTTTGTCTCCCGTTGACGGGTAAGGGGCATTGCTATAGGGGGCAACCTAACACAGGCATTCTCTCTGCCAAAAACATAAAGAAGTGGGGGATGTGGGTAGCGGGTGTGGTGGCAGTCCCAAGATGGCGCCCGGGACTGCAGCTAAGTCTCATGACTAGCACCTGACTTCCTCACAAACCTGAAACTAGCCACGTCCATTGTGAGAGCTGTGCAGATGCACCATGACACAAGATCAGGCCATGTGATGTGGACCTATGAACTGAGATTACACAGTCTGGACTGAGGAGACGGAGTTGAGGGAGGATATAAGGGAGTGTGCTCAGGGGCTGGGAGAGAGAGAAGAAAAAGAAAAGAAAGATTCCTGTTTGTATGTTGTAAGGTTCCTGAATAAACCAGTTTGAAAAGAACATCGTAGTGTCACTCCTTTCTGCGGGACAGAGACAGAAGCGACAACCATTGGTGTTTTGTTCAGGAAATTTTCCCCAGTGCTCATATGACCACAACTCTTCCACACAGGGCAATAAGAATGGATCAATTAACATGTTTCTACATGCTGACCTCCAGTTGAACCAGTACCAATTGCTGAAAATGCTATCTTTTTCCACTGGATGATTTTAGACACTTTTTCGAAGATCAAGTGACCATAGGTATATGGGTTCATTTCTGAGTCTTCAATTCTATTCCACTGATCCACCTGCCTGTCTCTGTACCAATACCATACAGTTTTTATGACTATTACTCTGTAATACTGCTTGAGGTCAGGAGTGGTGATTCCCCCAGAAGTTCTTTTATTGCTGAGGATAGTTTTCCCTATCCTATGTTTTTGTTATTCCAAATGTATTTGCAAATTTCTCTTCCTAACTCTATGAAGAATTGAGTTTGAATTTTGATAGGGATTACATTGAATCTGTAGATTGCTTTTGGCAAAATGGCCATTTTTTACTATATTAATCTTGCAATCCATGAGCATGGGAGGTCTTTCCATCTTCTCAGATCTTCTTCCATTTCTTACTTCAGAGGCTTGAAGTTCTTGCCATACAGAACTTTCACTTTCTTGTTTAGAGTCACACAGGGGAATTTATGTTAATTGTGACTATTTTAATGATGGCATTTCCCTAATTTCTTTCTCAGCCTGTTTATCCTTTGAGTAGAGGAAGGTTACTTATTTGTTTGAGCTAATTTTTTAGCCAGCCACTTTGCGGAAGTTGTTTATCAGGCTTAGTTTTTCCCTGGTGGAACTTTTTGGGTCACTTAAGTATACTATTATATCATTTGCAATAGTGATATTTTGACTTCTTCCTTTTCTCTTTGTGTCCCTTTGACCTCCTTTTGTTGTCTGATTGCTCGGCCTAGGATGTCGAGTACTACACTGAATTATTAGTGAGAGAGTGGTTAGCCTTGACAAATCCATGATTTTAGTGGGATTTCTTCAAGTTTCTAACCATTTAGCTTAATGTTGACTGTATGTTGCTTTAACTATGTTTAGGTATGGGCCTTGAATTTGTGATATTCCCAGTACTTTCATCATGCAGGGTTGTTGAATTTTGTCAAATACTTTCTCAGCATCTAATGAAATGATCATGTGGGTTTTGGGTTTTTTTATTTCTTTTTTTGAGTTAGTTTATATAGTGGATTATGTTGGTGGACTTCCATATATTTAACCATCCCTTCATCCCTGGGATGAATCCTACTTGATCATAATGGATGATCATTTTGATCTATTCTTCGATTCGGTTTGTGAGAATTTTATTGAGTATTTTTGTGTCGATATAAGGAAAATTGGTCTGAAGTTCTCTTTGTTTGTTGGGTCTTTGTTTGGATTAGATATAAGACTAATTGTTGCTTCACAGAAGGAATTTGGTAGTGCTTCATATATTATTTTGTGGAATACTTTGGAGAATATTGGTAAGAGGTCTTCTATGAAGGTCTGATAGAATTTTGCAATAAACCCATCTGGTCCTGGGCTCTTTTGTGTTGGGAGACTTTTAATAACCACTTCTATTTCTTTAGGAGTATGGGGTTGTTTAAATGGTTTATTTGTTCCTGATTTAACTTTGGTACCTGGTATTTGTCTAGAAAATTGTCCATTTCCTCTAGATTTCCCAGTCTTTTGTAGTAGGATCTGATGATTTTTCTAGCTTCTGGCTATTGTAAATAAGGCTGCTCTGAACACAGTCAAGCATGTGTCCGTGTTATATGTTGGAGCATCTTGTGGGAGTATGCCCTGGATCGGTATATGTTGGTCCTCAGGATGTACAATGTCCACATTTTAGAGGAACCTCCAGGGTGATGCCCAGAGTGGTTGTACCAGCTTGTAATCCCACCCTTATCCTCTTCAGCATATATTGTCACCTGAGTTTTTTTTATCTTAGCCATTCTGACTGATGTGAGGTAGAATTTCAGGGTTGATTTGATTTGTATTTCCCTGATGACTAAGGATGTTGAAAACTTCTTTAGGTGCTTCTCAGCTATTTAATATTTCTCAGTTCAGAATTCTTTGTTTAGCTCTGCACCCCTTGTTTAATAGGATTATTTGATTCTAGGGAGTCTAACTTCTTGAGTTTTGTGTATATATTAGATATTAGCCCACTATTGGATATAGGATTGATAAAGAACTTTCCCCAATCTATTAGTTGCCAATTTGTCCTATTGACAGCTTCCTCTGTCTAACAGAAGCTTTGAAAACTAATCAGGTCCCATTTGTCGATTCTTGATCTTAGAGCATAAGCCACTGGTGTTTTGTTTTGGAAATTTTAGCCAGTAGAAATGTCTTCAAGGCTATTCCATAATGTTTCTTCTATTAGTTTCAGTGTATCTAGTTTTATGTGGAGGTCCTTGATTCACTTGAACTTGAGCATTGTACAGAAGCTATAAGAATGGGTCAATTCCCATTCTTCTACATGCTGACCACCCTTTGAACCAGCATCACTTTTTGAAAATGCTATCTTTTTTCCACTTGATGGTTATAGATCCTTTGTCAAACTTCAAGTGTGTGGATTCATTTGTGGGTCTTCAATTCTATTCCACTGATCTATCTGCCTATCTGTATACCAATATTGTACAGTTTTTATCATGATTGCTCTTGTAATACAGCTTGAAGTCAGGTTGATTCCCCAAGAAATACTTTTATCATTGAGAATAGTTTTCACTCTCCTGAGATTTTTGTTATTCCAAATTAATTTGCAAATTTTTCTTTCTTTTCTAATTTACATTTCAAATCTTATCCTGTTTACACTACCCAACCACCCACTCTTGGAATTTTGATGGAGATTGCTTTCACTCTGTAGATTGCTTTTGGCAAGATGGCCACTTATACAATATTAATCCTGGGAGATCTTTCCATCTTCTGAGATCTTCAATTTGTTTCTTCAGAGACTTGAATTTCTAATCATACAGGTCTTTCACTTGATGGTTAGAGTCACACCAAGGTATGTTATATTATTTATGACAATTGTGAAGGGTATTGTTTACCTAATTTCTTTCTCAGCCTCTTTTTCTTTGAATAGAGGAAGGCTACTGATTTGTTTGAGTTAATTTAATATCCAGCCATTTTGCTGAAGTCGTTTATCAGGTTTAGGACCTTTCTGGTGGAATTTTTTGGGTCACTTAATTATCCTATCCCATCATCTGCAAGTAGTGATATTCTGACTTCTTCCATTCCAATTTGTCGCCATTTAACTTCCTTTTGCTGTCTGATGGTTCTTGTGAGAACTTCAAGAACTATATTGAAAAAATAGGGAGAGAGTGGGCAGCCTTGTCTAGTCCCTGATGTTAATGGGATTGCTTCAAGTTTCTCTCTATTTAGTTTGATGATGGCTACTGGTTTGCTGTGTATTGCTTTTAATATGTTTAGGTATGGGCCTTGAATTTCTGATCTTTCCAAGGCTTTCATCTTGAAGGGGTATTGAATTTTGTCAAATGATTTCTCAGCATCTAATGAGATCATCATGTGTTTTTTCTTGTTTCTTTAGGTTTTTTTTATATAGTGGATTACACTGATGGATTTCTGTATATTGAACCATCCCTGCATTCCTGTGATAAAGCTTACTTGATCATAATGAGTCATTATTTTGATGTGTTCTTAGATTAGGTTTGCAAGAATTTTATTGAGTATTTTAAGATCTATAGCCATAAGGGAACTTGGTCTGAGGATCTCTTTCTTTGTTCAATCTTAGTGTGATTTAGGTATAAGTGTAATTTTGCCTTCATAAAAGGAATTGGCTAGTGTTCCCTCTATTTCTGTTCTGTGGAATAGTATAGACACTACTCCTTTTAATTCTTCTATGAAGGTCTGATATATTTCTGCACTAAACAAACTTTGGTTGGGAGACTTTTAATTACAGCTTCTAATTCTTTAGGAGTTGTGGGACTGTTTAGATAGTTTATCTGTTCCTGATTTAACTTTGGTACCTGGTATTTGTTTAGATAATTGTCCATTTCATCCAGGTTTTCCAGTTTTGTTGATATAAACAGGCAAAAGGAGAAGTCAAAATATCACTATTTGCAGATGATTTGATAGTATACTTATGTGAGCCCAAAAGTTCCATAAGAGAACTTCCAAGCCTGAGAAACAATTTCAGCAAAGTGGCTGGGTAAAAAGCTAACTCAAGGGAATAAGTAGCCCTCCTCTACTCAAAGGATAAACAGGCTGAGAAAGAAATTAGGGAAATGACATCATTCACAATAGTCACAAATAAAATAAAATACTTCAGTGTGACTATAACCAAGTAAGTGAAAGAGCTGTTTGAGTAGAACTTCAAGTCTCTGAAGAAAGAAATTGAAGAAGACCTCAGAAGATAGAAACACCTGCCATAATCAGAGGTTGGCAGGATCAATATAGTAAAAATGACCATTTTGCCAAAAGCAATCTACAGAATGAATGAAATCCCCATCAAAATTCTAACTCAATTCTTCATAGAGTTAGAAAGAGCAATTTGCAAATTCATTTAGAATAAAAAGGAACCCAGAATATTGAAAACTATACTCAATAATAAGAGAACTTCTGGGGAAATCACCATCCCTGACCTCAAGCAGTATCATAGAGCAATAGTGATAAAAACTGTATGGTATGGGTACAGAGACAGGCAGGTAGATAAGTGGAATAGAATTGAAGACCCAGAAATGAACCCACACACCTATGGTCACTTGATCTTTAACAAAGGGTCTAAAAACATCCAGTGGAAAAAAATATAGCATTTTCAACAAATGGTACTGGTTCAACTGGAGGTCAGCATGCAGAAGAATGCAAATCAACCCATTTTTATTGTCCTATATAAAGCTTAAGTCCAAGTGGATCAAGGACCTCCACATCAAACCAGATACACTCAAACTAACAGAAGAAAATGTGGGGAAGAGCCTCAAACACATGGGCAATGGGGAAATTTTCCTGAACAATACACTAAAGGCTTATGCTCTAAAATCAAGAATCAACAAATGCGACCTCAAAAGATTGCAATACTCCTGTAAAGCAAAGGACACTGTCATCAGGACAAAATGGCAACCAACCAATTGGGAAAAGATCTTTACCAATCCTACATCTGATAGAGGACTAATATCCAAAATATTCATAGAAATCAAGAAGTTAGACTGCAAAGAGCCAAATAACCCTATTGAAAAATGGGTTACAAAGTTAAACAAAGAATTCACAGCTGAGGAATACTGAATGTCTGAGAACAATCTAAAGAAATGTTAAACATCCTTAGCCATTAGGGAGTTGGAAATCAAAACAACCCTGAGATTCCACCTCATACCAGTTAGAATGACTAAGATCAAAAATTCAGTTGACAACAGATGGTGTTGAGGGTTTAAGAAAAAGGAACACTCATCCATTGCTGGTATGATTGCAAGCTGGTACAACCACTCTGGAAATAAGTCTGGAATTTCCTCAGAAAATTGGGATTTGCACTACCTGAGGACTCAGTTATTCCCCTCCTGGGCATATACCCAAATGATGCTCCAACATACAACAAAGACACATGGTACACTATGTTCATAGCAGCCTTATTGTAATATCCAAAAGCTAGAAAGTACCCGGATGTCCTTTAACAGAGGAATGGATACAGAATATGTGGTACATCTAAACAATGGAGTACTACTCAACTATCAAAAAATGACTTCGTGAAATTTATGGGCAAATGGATGGAACCAGAAAATATCATCCTGAATGAGGTAACCCAATCACAGAAAAACACACATGGTATGTACTCACTGATAAGTGGATATTAGCCCAAAAGGTCTAATTACCCAAGATAAAATCCACAGACCATATGAAGCTCAAGAAGCAGGATGACCAAAGTGTGGATGCTTCAGTGCTTCTTTAAAAAGAGAACAAAAATATCCATAGTAGGTGTTAGGGAGGCAAAGTTTAGAGCAGAGACTGAAGGAATGGCTATTCAGAGCCTGTTCCACTTGATAATATTGATGAAGCCAAGAAGTACATGCTGACAGGTGTTGTGGTTTACCCTGAAGTTATCTGTATTTTGATGCTAATTCCACTGCCCCAAGGACAACTGCCTAGTCACTACTCAGAACTCAGGTGACTTTACCAGGACAACCTCCCCATTGAATTTGTAAAGTACAGGTGAGGGGCAGGTACAGAATAGAAGGAGGCCTGTCATTGGAGGAGAAGGAAGGATGGGCTGGAGAGAAGTTTGAAGGAAGAGGAGGAGACTAGAACAGAGGGGAGACAGAGAGAAGGTGAGAAGCCATGGCAGGTGATGTTAAGATTCTGCTCTGTGTATTTACATCTCAAGGGATGGATGGTACCGGGCTTTGTATGTTTAAGTGGGCAATTATATCTTACCAATTGGGTCAAAGGTTATTGTGTTGTGTTGTGTGTTCTTTTATGTGATGGTTTGATTGTAGGAAAGTGTGTGGCAGCGAGAGACACTGGGCCACCGAGGAGTTGGGATGTGTTTCTGCCAAGATATCTAGCAGATATCTTGGGGCACTGAGGTGCCGGACCTAGCGGGGTAAAAGACAACAACATACTTTTTTATTTATTATATTTTTACAACAGACAGAAGCCTGATATAGATGTCTCCTAAGAGGCTCAGCCATAGCATGTTAAATACAGAGGTGAATGCTAGTAGCAAACCATTGAGCTTTGAATGGGGTTCCCGTTGGAGGAGTTAGAGAAAAAAAATTAAAGGAGCTGAAGGGGCTTGCAACCCCATAAGAAGAATAATACCAACCATTCAGAACTCCTAGGCACTAAACCACTATTCAAAGACTACCATGGACAGACTCATGCCTCCAGCTTCATTTGTAGCAGAAGATGGCCTTGTTGGGCACCAATGGGAGGAGAAGCCCATGGTCCTGCCAAGACCTAATCCTGCTGTGTAGCAGAATGTCAGGTGAGGAGGCAGGAAGGGGTAGGTGTAAAAAAAAGGCAGCAGAGAGAGAGAGAGAGAGAGAGAGAGAGAGAGAGAGAGAGAGAGAGAAGCAATCAGTAGCCTTCCTTTACTAGAAATGACAAATGGACTGAGGAAATCAGGGAATCAACACACTTCCCAATAAGCCACAAAGAATATAAAATATCTTGGGTAATTCTAATGAAGCAAGAGAAAAACCTGTATGACAAAAAACTTGAAGTCTTTGAAATTGAAGAAGATATCAGAAGATGGAAAGATCT
This sequence comes from Rattus norvegicus, assembly GCF_021556685.1. Classification (NCBI taxonomy): domain Eukaryota; kingdom Metazoa; phylum Chordata; class Mammalia; order Rodentia; family Muridae; genus Rattus; species Rattus norvegicus. The sequence goes on along the minus strand of NC_141554.1, from coordinate 51,722,689 downwards.
CCTAGGTTCTTGGATTGATAGAATTAACAGAATAAAATTTCTCCTTTATTCCAAAACTCTCTAAGACATTTATCATGAAATTGCTGTTGGATTTTATCTGAGGCTTTTTTGGCATCCAGTGAGATGATCATGTATTTGTTTTTTGAGTTTGTTTATATGGCGATTGAATTTTTGGTTTCTTGGTCTAAAGCAATCTACATATTCAATGCAAACCTCATCAAAATTCCATCACACTTTTTTACAAATTTGAAAGGACAATATTCAATATCATATGGAAAACCCCAAATCCCAGAATAGGTAAAACAATACTGAACAATAAAAGAGCTTCAGGAGATATCATCATCCCTGATTTTAAGTTGCATTATAGTCCTGTTGTAATAAAAAACTGTATGGTATATCATAAAAACAGGCATAATGATCAATGGAATTGAATTAAAGACCCACATGTAAATCTGCAAACCTATGGACACCTGACTTTTGATAAAGAAGACAGAAATACACGCTGGAAAAAAAGAATGTATTTCCAGCAAATGATGCTGGTTTAGCTGAATGTCTCCATGTAGAAAACTGCAAATAGACCCATATTTATCAACCTGCACAAAATTCAACTCCAAGTAGATCAAAGGCCTCAACATAAAAGCAGACACACTGAACCTAATGGAAAAGAATATAGGGATTAACCTTTAAAACATTGGCACAAGAGACAAATTTGTTAATAGAATATTAATAGCAAAAGCACTATGATGGAGAATAAATAAATGGGATCTCATGAATCTGGAAACTCTGTAAGGCAAGGGAATAATCAGTAGGGAAAAAAAAACAAAACCAAACAAAACAAAACAAAAACAAAAACAAATAACAGAAGTCTGGTGAATCTGAAAAGACTTTCATTATCTGCACTTTTGATAAACATCTAATAGCCAAAATAAATAAAGAACTCATGAAACAGAGGTCATTGGAACTGGAAGAGATAGACAGGGGAGAGTGATATGGAATAAGGTAAAGCCAATGTGTGTGTGTGTGTGTGTGTGTGGGCGGGTGGTGTTAAGGATAGACTGGAAGGATTGGAGGAAGGGGAGGCTCTAGCCCGGGTGTGTTCATTTGATATCCCTGGGAAGCCTGTTTGTTTCTGAAGTGAAACATATCTGGGGGAGATTAGAGGTTGAGGAGGGAACTGGTAAGCAAGGGAGGGTATGCTGCAGTTGGAATGTAACACATGAGTGAAAAAATGTATACATACAGTAGTATATGAGGAAATCTAATTCATTGGAACTGAAAATACCATCATATCATGGTGAGTTTTGAAGATACATGCACGGTACTCAAAAACCTATAAAGAGCAAAACAAAACACATGCAAACAAATCAAAAAAACACAGCACATTTCTACTATGGATTATTATGTTTATTACATAATTACATATTGAATATGTTTCCATGTTAGGTATGGAGAATTTTTTAACAGATCTATAAATTTTATTCATAGACCTATATGCTTAAAAACTGAATAAAAACTACATATTAAAATGCAACAATATGCAGCTATATTGATATTTATCTTAATATTCATATAATGGATCAGAAAATTAGATATTAATGTTCATACTGGTTTAGGCAGTAATATGCAAAAGTAAGAGAAAAGAGATATCATGTTATTTTATGTATTTCTCTGGTATTTCATTGATTTAATACGTTATCTTGTTAGTAAAGCATTTTTAAATGTTAATTGGTAACATCACAATCTCACTTTCCTTGCCACTTTTCTTGTTGAAATCAACTACATTAACTCTAATCATTCCTTATTTACTCAAAGATTCATTTTTTTCTGTCAACCTTTTCTATGACAACAGTAATGAATGCAAAGTATAATCCTGACTGTAATCTCTTAAGGACATGAATTCAAAGGAGCATGAAATTTTATAAGCTTCTTTTTCTTCTTTAACAAAAAACATCATACCACTATGATTTTTCCTTTCTCCTCCCCCTTTCTCTTTTTCTGGATCACAAGAAAATGACAGGCAGGCAACTACCAAAGATTTTATGATAGATTTGAGGAACCAGATAGAAACTCTGCCTTCTTCCTTCTTCCTTCTTCCTCTTTTGTGGATTACATAGAACCACTTAAACAAAGGCCAAAGGTGTATCTGCCCTTTCTGCCTCACCTAATGGAGAGAATAAAAGTATGTACTCTACCCAACATATAACAATTGTGTAGTTAAGACCTTTGGAGACCCACTGGAAGGGCCCATATACAGACACACAATGATCCAAAGATGAAAATAGATGATATACACATTCCCCCAAAGACTTGTGCCATGAAAAATATTGAACAAATGCACACACAGAGTTGCCTACCAAGCCAAGTGAGTAGGCAACTACATCTGTCAAAGATAGTAACGGTCATGTGGACAAGCAAGAGAGCCACATACATAGGAAGGTAGCTACAACAGTGCTAATGAACGTAGGGATGTCTGCATGGCTGCTCCACCTCCTTGGTACATCAAGACATGGAGTCCAGATTTTTCTCTACTTACCAGAATCTGCTCACCAATCTACATTCTTATTTTCTTACCTGCCTTCCTTTATTTTACTCTTCTTGCAGATCTCTGCCAGGACTCGGTACTTGTACACTGAAAATGTGATGACAACCACTTACACGCCTCCCTGCTAAAAGCAAAGTTAGTTAACAGAGACCCATCACTGATCTTACAGAAGTCACTGCCTAAAGAATTCTAATGCTCTTTAGATTTCATGTGCTGGTACCATTGGGTACCTCTATGCGAAAATTTATCCTATAGAGTCAAACCCTGGTTGGAGCAGAGAATTAAAGAATGGAACACCATTTCACTTAGCCAGAAGTTTAACAATAGCACATGCAATAGCACATCCCAGGGGAATGGGACACCAAGTCGAATGCCTGAGCCTGCTGTTAAGAAATGATGGAAAGCCATTCTGGGACAATGGATTCTTTTTTCTCAGAACTGCTGCTTAGCTTTGATAACTTCTTTTCTACCACATGGTTTGAATTTTTAAATTTTGTCTCATCAACCTCCAAATCCTCTCAAATTCTCCTTGTTTATTTATAGTACACAGCATTGCACACAAGGGGATGGACTACACACACACGCACACACACACACACACACACACACACACTGGATAATAAATTATCTTCTTGAGCACAGAGTTCAAGGGAAACATAAAACCACTCATCCGCACTTTTGACCTGGACCTTAATCTAAACACAAAAGCAAGAACCATTCTTATAACTGAGTCTTTTCTCTAAAACTAATAATTTAAATGCCTTGGCTTTTTTATTTGGGTTTCTTTTCTTTGTCTTTTTAATTTTTTAAATATTTTACTTACTTATATTTGAGTTCTTGCCTCCCATACCTCCTCCCACAGTTCTTCATCCCATTGCTCCTACCCCTTGCCTTCTAGAGAGTACTCCCACCCCACCAGCCCTCCCCTTTCCCTGGGGCCTCAAATCTCTTTAAAATTAATTGCATCTTCTCCCACTGAGGCAAGACCAGGCAGATCTCTGCTATACATGCACCAGGGGCCTCAATTTGATACATGTATGCTCCTGGTTGGTGGCTCAGTCTCCGGGAGTTCCCTGGCATCTGGGTTAGTTGAGACTGCTGGTCTTCTTATGGGCTGACTCTTCCCTTCAGCTTCTTCAGTCCCTCTCTAAATTCAAACATAGGTGTCCCGCACTTCAGTCCAATGGTTGACTGTAAGTATCTGCATCTGACTTGGTCAGATGCTGGTATCGCCTCTCAGAGGACAGACATGCCAGGCTCCCATCTGTAAGCATATCATAGCATCAGTAATAGTGCCAGGCCATGTTCTGCCTCCTACCCTCCATGAGATGGATCCCAAGAAGGGCTGGTCACTGGACAGACTTTCCTTCAGTCTCTTCTCCAATTTTGTCTCTACGCTTCTTTTAGATAGGAAAAATTCTGTATCAGAAATTTTGACTGTCGGTTGGTAACACCCTCCCTCTACTTGAGGCTCTTTCTACTGGAGGTGGTCTCATTAACTCCCCTCTCCCCAGTGTTGGGTATTTTAGCTAAGGACCCCATAGAGTCTTGAGAATTTCTAGCATCCTGGGTCTCTGGTACTTTCTAGAGGTTCTCCCCACCTCCCAACTAACAAGGCTTATTTCCATTTATTCTCCTGGCCCCGTCAGCTTCTCTCCTGCTATTCTCCATACCTGATCCTGTTCCCTTTTTCACCTGTGCCTCCCCTCATCCACCCAGATCCCTCCCTTCCTCTACCTACCATGATTATTTTCTTCCCTCTTCAAAGTGGGATTAAAGCATCCTCATTTGGGTCTTTCTGTTTGGTACACTTCAAATATCCTGTAGTTTGTATTTTGGAAATTCTGTAGTTTTTCGTGTAATATCCACTTATCAGTGAGTAAATACCATGTATGTCCTTTTGGTTCTGAATTACCTCACTGAGGATGACATTTTCTAGTTCCATCCACTTGCCTGCAAAATTTATGCTGTCCTTATAAAATTTGGTTTTCTTTTGGAATATCTTTCTTATTTCATCTATTTGATTTTTGCTTGAGAATTTGCTAGGTATAGTAACCTGGACTTGCATTTGTGTTCTCTTAGGGTTTGGATGACATCTGTCCAGGGTATTCTGGCTTTTAGAGTATCTCTGGAGAAGACTGGTGTAATTCTGATAGGTCTACCTTCTTATATTACTTGAACTTTTTCCTTTGCAGCTTTTAATATTCTTTCTTGTCTCTCTGCATTCAGTGTTTTATTTAATATTTAAAGGGAGAATTTTCAGTTCTGGTCCAATTTATTTGGTATTCCATAGGTTTCTTTTATGTATATGGTCACCTCTTCCTTTAGGTTAGATAACTTTTCTTTGTTTTTTTTAAAGATGTTTTCTGGCCCTTTGACCTGGGATTCTTTACCTAGTATTCCTAGTATTCTTTGGTTTGATTTTTTCATTTTGTCCTGAACTTCCTGGATATGTTGGGTTGGGAGATTTTTATACTTTGTATTTTCTTTGACTGATGTGTCAATATTTTCTGTGGTATCTTCTATGTCCAAGATTCTCTCTCCAATCTCTTGTATTCTGTTGTTGATGTTTGTATTTGTAGCTCCTTATCTCTTTTCTAAGTTGTCCATCTCCAGGGTTGCCTCCCTTTCTGTTTCTATATTGGTTCTATTTCCATTTTTAGTTCTTGGACCATTTGTTAAATTCTATCACATGCTTAATTGCAGTTTCCTGTATTTTTAAGGGATATATTTGTTTCCTCTTTAAAGGCTTCTACCTGTTTCCATGTGTTTTTGTATATTTATTTTTTCATTAATTTTTAGTTAAAAGTATTCTTTTTAATTTATCATTGCATTCATTTACATTTCAAATCAAATATACCTCCCAGTTTCACACATGCACAAACTCTCCATCCAATCACCCCCTCACCTTTATCTCTTTGAGGGTGCTTCTCCACCCACTTACCCACTCCTTCCTCACTGCTCTAGCATCTCCCTACACTGAAGCAATCAAGCCTCCACAGGACCCAAGGCCTGCCCTCCAATTAATGCCAAATGAAGTCAACCTCTGCTACACATGTAGCTGGAGCCATAGATCCCTCAATGGTTGTTAGTTTAGTCTCTGGGAGCTCTGTGTGGTCTTGTTAGTGGATACTGTTCTTTGTATGGGGTTGCAATCCCTTTCTGTTCCTTCAGTCCTTCCCCTAGCTCTTCCATTAGGGTCCTAGGTTGAGATGATACAAAAAGACATCTGCAATCTACCAGCTTTCCTAGAAGATTCAAGAGTGAACAAGGACACCATCTTCCCTTCCTAAGCTCTTTGTAGTTGTCCCTTCTCTTAGGGTCATTACAGAAAATTAATTTACTATTCCCCTAGATATCAATGCTTCTGTGCATCTTCAAAAATTGGAATAAAACTGGGTATAATGGTGTACAGTTTTAATCCTATGAAGTCATCTGGAAGTAGAAATAGGCAGATCTCTGAGTTAGAGGCCAGCCTGATTGACAGAACAAGTTCCAGGTCACCCAGGACTGCAAGAGAAACCAGAAGAAGAAGGAGGGGGAGGAGGAGGAGGAGGAGGAGGAGGAGGAGGAGGAGGAGGAAAACAACAAACAAACAAATAATTCTAACTCTAAGTATGTAAAAAATAGTAAGTCTGTGAGCATGATAGCTCAGATGTTAAGAGCATTTGTTGCTCTGGAAGAGGACTTGAGTTATGTTCCCAGCACATGTTCTTAACACAGGCAGCTAATAACAGCTAACAACCATCTGTTTCGGGAGATCCAATTATCTCTTCTGCCCACCTCAGGGACTTTATATATGTGATATATCTAGAAACATGCAGGCGCTATGTTTGTACATACACACACACACACACACACACACACACACACAAACACACACGCAAACACACCCACATGCACACACACATGCACACACACATGCATGTACGCATGCACACACATGTGTGTATGTTAAAATAATTATCATTTTTGAGGATTTTATAAAGTTAGACCAGAGTCAGCACCATAATATATACTTCAACAAACTGAAATGAATACAAATAACATGAAGTATGCTTTCAAACCACAAAAGAATTAAACTAAATATTTACAGTTTGCCACTTATCTTTCTTTTGCTGATATTTAGTGATTTCTAAATGATTGATGGCTCATTTGGTAGGTTCCAGCTTGCTGCGGTGCCATCCCTGGGCTGAAAGTCCTGGATAAAGAAAGTAAATTGAGTAATACACAAAGAGCAAGCCAATAAGCAGAGTTCTTCCGTGGCTTCTGAATCAGCTCTTACGTCCAAATTCCTGCTCTGAGTTCCTACCCTGATTTCCTTTGAGCAATGGACTATGATATGCAACTGAAATAGAAATAAGACCCTTCTCTCCAAGTTATTTTTTCGTTATTTTATTATAGCAATAAAACTTTTTAAAAAGAATTAGAAAAAACCATAAGAGGATCTTCACAGGGTTCAAGAATGCAGGAAATGAGAAATAGGGGTACACATGTAGCTGTATGGAGAAGCCAGTGTTTTCAGAACTTGCACAAGAGTTCTCAAAGTTTCAGAAAAAGCAGACATAGAATTTTGGCCATTATCTAAGAAAGGACAATAAAGAGGGGGAGGAAGTTACTCTTTTGTACTACAACTCAAATGTTGCTCTGCTTAACAGTGAGAAACTGTGAGAAACTGCACAAAGGGAAGGGCTTTGACTATGGAATCACATCATCCCTCTAAGGGGATAATTACTTTTCTAATCCTTTCACATTTCTTAGTGTCAATCATATTTCTGAAGGGTAGTCCCATGATCAGGAGATTGTCAAAATCAGTAGGATTAACTTTTAAGGAAAAGGACAAAAGTATATAATATATGGGGCAGTGTTTAAATGTTATATATCTACCCAGAGCCTGAAATATAACCCAAATCCTGTTCTATTAACAAGAAAGAAGTAACATTTCCATAGTGAGCCATCTAAAATATCTGATATTGCCACCCTCCTCTCTTGTTTTAAATTTAGATGTTATGATGTTGCTTCCCCTTCTTAAAATTGTATCTTCCAGGGAAATTATCTAATGGAGAAAATTTTTCATCACCAATGACCTCCAATCATGCTAACATTTGTATAGCTACCTAGATTTCCACATTAATCAAAATAAATATATGTCGCTTGAATGGACATATATTTCTATATTTTGTGAATAATCTCTGAGATGAAAAGAAGACATTTCATAGACAACTGAATAACTCAATTTAAGAAAATAGATTTACAACAAGATATTGTGGAAATTGAGCCAGTAGATGGATCAGTGGATAAACACCTACTTCATAACCTCTATACCTGAGTTTGATTCCAAGAATGTACAATGGAAGTAGACAACCAACTCTTGAAAGACCACATGCATACCTCTCCAAACACACAAATAAAATAAAAAATAAAATATAAATAAAAATAAAGTAAAATTAAAAATAAAATTGGGGAAATGATTTTAAAGGCAAAAACTTTATTTTAAATATTAAAATAGCTATTTGTTGACTGAAGCCAGACATCACTTGATTAAGCTCCGGTATAACATTGAATAGACTCTGGGTTTGATCCACAGAACTGGGAAAAAAGGACAAAACAAAAATGAAGCAGACACTTGTTCCTGAATGAGTTTGTAAAAGAAAGAATCCTGAGCAATAAACTTTCTCTTTGCTCTAATTTGTCATTCAGGACATAGAATGCTGTTCTTAAACTGTTTATTTACAAATAGTGGTAAATTCTTTAAGAAAATAGTAGAATGAGCATTGTAGCTCAGTCACCTACCCACAACTGTGGCTGTAGCAATGATGGGTTTCTTAACAGGCAATTGGACATAAATTGCACAAACAAAAACGTGAAAGTATTACAAGTTAGAATACAAAGCAAATGAAGGGTGAAGTTATTAGTAGATTATGCAGATGAGGGAAGAATATAAACCAGCTGTGACATAAAGTTGCTACTTAGAGATAGAAAATTCATAACCAATGCAATGAGTTGGTAAACTGTATTAAAATTGCTAAATTTAAGTATGTCATAAATTATTTTCATGATTCTCAATGACTAAAAAGCAATTTGAAAAAAATCAATGTTAGAAAAAATTGCATGTCTCACAATATGTGTGCATTTAATAAGGAAGTCTAATCAGTAATTCAAATATTATGAAATACTCTCAAGCATGAAAATATATGTTCTTTGTTGATTCTGGTCTACTATATACTTAGCAAATAATTAGCCATTATTTTTTTCAGCTAATAAACATAATATGTAGTGCATTTTAACCATATGTAATAAACAAAAATTATGCAACCATTTGGAAAACTATTCAAAACTCTGTATGAATATAACAAAACTATATATTGCAAACCTAAATGAGAAATTAAGCAATTATATCTAGAGAAAAGAAATGGATCAAGCAAAAGATGGAAGCATTTACAGATGGATTTAGTAGTTTATGCCTTAATTGCAAGGACATTTTAAAGTTACATTTTAGAATAACACTAGTAATGTATATATTAATTTTTTTCAATAAAGAAAACTTTTCTTGGGATTGTGATTTTATTTCATTTCTAACAGTTTTGTTGTTTTCAAAGAGATTTTTACTTTTGTCTTCAGACAGTATATATATATATATATATATATATATATATATATATATATATATATATATATATCCTGGGTATAACCAGCATGGGCTTGGGAGTCAAAGAGTCTATACTAGTGAAGAAATGGAGTGTGTGTGTGTGTGTGTGCACATGTGTGTGCACATGTGTGTATGTGTTCACCATGTGTTGGAGGGGATGACATTAACAGTACTACCCTATGCATACAGGCAGAAATACTCCCTAGTGACCTGGCTGTCTGGCCTGGGCTTTTGGCTTTAATATTGTAATATTGCCTGTTTTCAGGTCACTCAGTACTGTGTATGACTGTGCAGAAGGTGTCTATCTAATTTTTTTCATCTTTATTAACTTGAGTATTTCTTATTTACATTTCGATTGTTATTCCCCTTCCTGGTTTCCACGCCAACATCCCCCTAACCCCTTCATCTCCCCTTCTATATGGGTTATGGGTGTTGCCCTCCCCATCCTCCCCCCATGTTACTGCCCTCCCCACAACAATCACGTTCACTGGGGTTCAGTCTTGGCAGGACCAAAGGCTTTCCTTCCACTGGTTCCAGTGGCTAAGTCCCTGGAAGCTCAGATTGGTTGGCATTGTTGTTCAATATAGTTCTTGAAGTTCTAGCCAGAGAAATCAGACAACAAAAGGAGATCAAGGGGATACAGATTGGAAAAAAAGAAGTCAAAATATCACTATTTGGAGATGATATGATTGTATATTTAAGTGATCCCAAAAGTTCCACCACAGAAATACTCAAGCTGATAAACAACTTCAGCAAAGTGGCTGGGTATAAAATTAACTCAAATAAATCAGTATCCTTCCTCTACACAAAAGAGAAACAAGCCGAGAAAGAAATTAGGGAAATGATACCCTTCATAGTAGTCCCAAATAATATAAAATACCTCGGTGTGACTTTAACCCAGCAAGTAAAAGACCTGTACAATAAGAACTTCAAGCCTCTGAAGAAAGAAATTGAAGAAGACCTCAGAAGATGGAAAGATCTCCTGTGCTCATGGATTGGCAGGATTAATATAGTAAAAAATGGCCATTTTACCAAAAGCAATCTACAGATTCAATGCAATCCCCATCAAAATAACAATCAAATTCTTCAAAGAGTTACACAAAACTATATTGCATAAGTAGGGAGAGAGTGGGTAGCCTTGTCTAGTCCCTGATTTTAGTGTGATTGCTTCAAGTTTCTCTCCATTCAGTTTAATGTTAGCTACTGGTTTGCTGTGTATGACTTTTACTATGTTTAGGTATGGGCCTTGAATTCCTATTCTTCACAGGACTTTTATCATGAAGGGGTGTTGCATTTTGTCAAATACTTTCTCAGCATCTTATGAAATGATCATGTGGTTTTGTTCTTTCACTTTATTTATATAATGTATTACATTGATGGTTTTCCATATATTAAACCATCCCTGCATGCCTGGGATGAAGCCTACTTGATCATGGTGAATGATTGTTTTTATGTGCTCTTGGATTCGGTTTGCCAGAATTTTATTGAGTATTTTTGCGTCGATATTCATAAGGGAAATTGGTCTGAAATTCTCTTTCTTTCTGCCATTTAGGTATAAGAGTCTTTCTGCCATTTAGGTATAAGAGTAATTGTGGCTTCGTAGAAGGAATTCGGTAGGGCTCCATCTGTTTCAATTTTGTGGAATAGTTTGGATAGTAATGGGATGAGGTCTTCTATGAATGTCTGATAGAATTCTGCACTGAACCCATCTGGACCTGGGCTCTTTTTGGTTGGGAGACCTTTAATGACTGCTTCTATTACTTTAGGAGTTATGGGGTTGTTTAAATGGTTTATCTGTTCCTGATTTAACTTTGGTACGTGGCATCTCTCTAGGAAATTGTCCATTTCCTGCAGATTTTCAAGTTTTGTTGAATATAGGCTTTTGTATAATGAGATCTGATGATTTTTTTAATTTCCTCTGATTCTGTAGTTATGTCTCCTTTTCATTTCTGATTTTGTTAATTTGGACACACTCTCTGTGTCCTCTCGTTAGTCTGGCTAAGGGTTTATCCATCTTGTTGATTTTCTCAAAGAACCAATGTTTGGTTCTGTTAATTCTTTGTATGGTCCTTTTTATTTCTACTTGGTTGATTACAGCTCTGAGTTTGATTATTTCCTGCCTTCTACTCCTCCTGGGTGTATTTGCTTCTTTTTGTTCTAGAGCTTTTAGGTGTGCTGTCAAGCTGCTGATATATGCTCTCTCCTGTTTCTTTCTGCAGGCACTCAGCGCTATGAGTTTTCCTCTTATCACAGCTTTCATTATTTCCCATAAGTTTGGGTATGTTGTACCTTCATTTTCATTAAACTCTAAGAAGTCATTAATTTCTTTATTTATTTCTTCCTTGACAAGGTTATCGTTGAGTAGAGCATTGTTCAACTTCCATGTATATGTGGGCGTTCATCCCTTATTGTTATTGAAGACCAGCTTTAGGCTTTGGTGGTCTGATAGGACGCATGGGATTATTTCTATCTGCATGTGTTGAGGCCTGTTTTATGACCAATTATATGGTCAATTTTGGAGAAAGTACCATGAGGTGACGAGGTATATCCTTCTGTTTTAGGATAGAATGTTCTATAAATATCTGTTAAGTCCATTTGGTTCATGACTTCTCTTAGTCTGTCTATGTCTCTGTTTAATTTCTGTTTCCATGATCTGTCCATTGATGAGAGTGGGGTGTTGAAATCTCCTACTATTATTGTGTGAGGTACAATGTGTGCTTTGAGATTTAGTAAGGTTTCTTTTAAGTATGTAGGTGCCCTTGTATTTGGAGCATAGATATTTAGGATTGAGAGTTCATCTTGGTGGATTTTTCTTTTGATGAATATGAAGTGTCCTTCCTTAACTTTTTTGTTGACTTTTAGTTGAAAATCAATTTTACTCGATATTAGAATAGCTACTCCAGCTTGCTTCTTCAGACCATTTCCTTGGAAATTTGTTTTCCAGCCTCTCACTTTGAGGTAGTGTCTGTCTTTGTCTCTGAGGTGTATTTCCTGTAGGCAGCAGAATGCAGGGTCCTCATTGCATATCCAGTTTGTTAATCTGTGTCTTTTTATTGGGGAGTTGAGACCATTGATGTTGAGAGATATTAAGCAATAGTGATTATTGCTTCCTGTTATATTCATGTTTGGATGTGAGGTTATGTTTGTGTGCTTTTCTTCTCTTTGTTTTGTTGCCAAGACGATTCGTTTCTTGCATTTTCTAGGGTATAGCTTGCCTCCTTATGTTGGGTTTTACCATTTATTATCCTTTGTAGTGCTGGATTTGTAGAAAGTTATTGTGTAAATTTGGTTTTGTCATGGATTATCTTGGTTTCTCTATCTATGTTAATTGAGAGTTTTGCTTGATTCAGTAACCTGGGCTGGTATTTGTGTTCTCTTAGGGTCAAATGACATCTGTCCAGGATCTTCTGGCTTTCATAGTCTCTGGTGAGAAGTCTGGTGTGATTCTGATAGGTCTGCCTTTATATGTTACTTGACCTTTTTCCCTTACTTCTTTTAATATTTTTCCTTTGTTTTGTGCATTTGGTGCTTTGACTATTATGTGACAGGAGGAGTTTCTTTTCTGGTCCAATCTATTTGGAGTTCTGTAGGCTTCTTGTATGTTTATGGGCATCTCTTCCTTTACATTAGGGAAGTTTTCTTCTATGATTTTGTTGAAGATATTTACTGGTCCTTTGAGTTGGGAGTCTTCACTCTCTTCTATACCTATTATCCTTAGGTTTGATCTTCTCCTTGAGTCCTGGATTTCCTGTATGTTTTGGACCAGTAGCTTTTTCTGATTTACATTATATTTGACCATTATGTCGATGATTTCTATGGAATCTTCTGCTCCTGAGATTCTCTCTTCTATCTCTTGTAGTCTTTTGGTGATGCTTGGATCTATGGTTCCTTGTCTCTTCCTTTGGTTTTCTATATCCAGGGTTTTTTCCCTGTGTTCTTTCTTCATTGCTTCTATTTCCAGATGGGGACAAATACAGAGACTCATAGCTAGATAATATGCAGAATGAGAGACCTTGAAACACTCAGCCATAAGTGGGATGAATCCATCAAATTCCTCCCCTCAGAGCTCAAAGAACCCTACAGAACATAAGGCAGAAAGAGTGTTAAGAGCCAGAGGAATGGAAGGTATCAAGGAAACAACCTGTTCTAAACACAGCAGGACCAATGAACATAAGAACTCACAAAGACTGAGACAGATTGAACTCAAAGGGACTGAGGCACCCTGTATAGGGTCAGCATGAGTCATTATCATTTGGAGTCCTTGTTCCGAACAGAGAATCAGACACATTCTCTAATTCCTAACTCCAAAGGTATCTCCAACTAATAGGCATTTGACAATGCCCAGCAATATATGGCCAAAAGCAAACAAACTCAGTGCCGCCTTTGAATGCTCTTTGTCTTCTAATTTTGTTAATGTTTGTTTGTTTTAAACCTTAGGTCCTTTTGATATATATTAAGGATATATATATATGTACATATATATTGCTATTTCTTTTTTCCTTTTTTTCATCTATATTAAGGCTTCTGTGTTTAAATTTTTAAGGGATTCCAGCATGAGAGAACATATATGTCTCTGTATCTACATGCTTTTCTTCTACTTTTTCTTTGACTCTTTTTGTTTTATTCCTATTTGCTTATTTTTGTTTTAACTTATTTTATTATTACTCCTTTGATGTCAGGATGTTTTCTGAGAGACAGAAAGGGTGTAGATTTGGGTAGGAGAGGGCGTGGGGACTAACAGGGAGGACCACAGGGAGGGGAACTATAGTCTGAATGTATGAAAAATATCTACATTCAATTTTACATCTGTTTTTATGATCTGCTATATTGAGGATCTAAAATAATAATTTTAGGGGTTGGGGATTTAGCTCAGTGGTAGAGCGCTTGCCTAGCAAGCGCAAGGCACGGGGTTTGGTCCCCACCTCCGAAAAAAAAAACAAAAAACAAAAAACAAAAATAAAAAAAAAAACCAAAACGAAAATAATAATTTTAGGCATTCTTATCTAAACATTGTACAATGTTATATGCTTAATTTAAAATATGCCAATTCTTTTTTTTTTTATTAACTTGAGTATTTCTTATATACATTTCGAGTGTTATTCCCTTTCCCGGTTTCCGGGCAAACATCCCCCTCCCCACTCCCCTTCCTTATGGGTGTTCCCCTCCCAACCCTCCCCCCATTGCCGCCCTCCCCCCATAGACTAGTTCACTGGGGGTTCAGTCTTAGCAGGACCCAGGGCTTCCCCTTCCACTGGTGCTCTTACTAGGATATTCATTGCTACCTATGTGGTCAGAGTCCAGGGTCAGTCCATGTATAGTATTTAGGTAGTGGCTTAGTCCCTGGAAGCTCTGGTTGCTTGGCATTGTTGTACTTTTGGGGTCTCGAGCCCCTTCAAGCTCTTCCAGTTCTTTCTCTGATTCCTTCAACAGGGGACCTATTATCAGTTCAGTGGTTTGCTGCTGGCATTCGCCTCTGTATTTGCTGTATTCTGGCTGTGTCTCTCAGGAGCGATCTACATCCGGCTCCTGTTGGTCTGCACTTCTTTGCTTCATCCATCTTGTCTAATTGGGTGGCTGTATATGTATGGGCCACATGTGGGGCAGGCCCTGAATGGGTGTTCCTTCAGTCTCTGTTTTAATCTTTGCCTCTCCCTTCCCTGCCAAGGGTATTCTTTTTCCTCATTTAAAGAAGGAGTGAAGCATTCACAGTTTGATCATCCGTCTTGAGTTTCGTTTGTTCTAGGGATCTAGGGTAATTCAAGCATTTGGGCTAATAGCCACTTATCAATGAGTGCATACCATGTATGTCTTTCTGTGATTGGGTTAGCTCACTCAGGATGATATTTTCCAGTTCCAACCATTTGCCTACGAATTTCATACACTCGTTGTTTTTGATAGCTGAGTAATATTCCATTGTGTAGATGTACCACATTTTCTGTATCCATTCCTCTGTTGAAGGGCATCTGGGTTCTTTCCAGGTTCTGGCTATTATAAATAAGGCTGCGATGAACATAGTGGAGCACGTGTCTCTTTTATATGTTGAGGCATCTTTTGGGTATATGCCCAAGAGAGGTATAGCTGGATCCTCAGGCAGTTCAATGTCCAATTTTCTGAGGAACCTCCAGACTGATTTCCAGAATGGTTTTACCAGTCTGCAATCCCACCAACAATGGAGGAGTGTTCCTCTTTCTCCACATCCTCGCCAGCATCTGCTGTCACCTGAGTTTTTGATCTTAGCCATTCTCACTGGTGTGAGGTGAAATCTCAGGGTTGTTTTGATTTGCATTTCCCTTATGACTAAAGATGTTGAACATTTCTTTAGGTGTTTCTCAGCCATTCGGCATTCCTCAGCTGTGAATTCTTTGTTTAGCTCTGAACCCCATTTTTTAATAGGGTTATTTGTTTCCCTGCGGTCTAACTTCTTGAGTTCTTTGTATATTTTGGATATAAGGCCTCTATCTGTTGTAGGATTGGTAAAGATCTTTTCCCAATCTGTTGGTTGCCGTTTTGTCCTAACCACAGTGTCCTTTGCCTTACAGAAGCTTTGCAGTTTTATGAGATCCCATTTGTCGATTCTTGATCTTAGAGCATAAGCCATTGGTGTTTGGTTCAGGAAATTTTTTCCAGTGCCTATGTGTTCCAGATGCTTCCCTAGTTTTTCTTCTATTAGTTTGAGTGTGTCTGGTTTGATGTGGAGGTCCTTGATCCACTTGGACTTAAGCTTTGTACAGGGTGATAAGCATGGATCGATCTGCATTCTTCTACATGTTGACCTCCAGTTGAACCAGCACCATTTGCTGAAAATGCTATCTTTTTTCCACTGGATGGTTTTGGCTCCTTTGTCAAAAATCAAGTGACCATAGGTGTGTGGGTTCATTTCTGGGTCTTCAATTCTATTCCATTGGTCTATCTGTCTGTCTCTGTACCAATACCATGCAGTTTTTATCACTATTGCTCTGTAATACTGCTTGAGTTCAGGGATAGTGATTCCCCCTGAATCCTTTTATTGTTGAGGATAGCTTTAGCTATCCTGGGTTTTTTGTTATTCCAGATGAATTTGCAAATTGTTCTGTCTAACTCTTTGAAGAATTGGATTGGTATTTTGATGGGGATTGCATTGAATCTGTAGATTGCTTTTGGTAAAATGGCCATATTTACTATATTAATCCTGCCAATCCATGAGCATGGGAGATCTTTCCATCTTCTGAGGTCGTCGTCAATTTCTTTCTTCAGTGTCTTGAGGTTCTTATTGTACAGATCTTTTACTTGCTTGGTTAAAGTCACACCGAGGTACTTTATATTATTTGGGTCTATTATGAAGGGTGTCGTTTCCCTAATTTCTTTCTCGGCTTGTTTCTCTTTTGTATAGAGGAAGGCAACTGATTTATTTGAGTTAATTTTATACCCAGCCACTTTGCTGAAGTTGTTTATCAGCTTTAGTAGTTCTCTGGTGGAACTTTTGGGATCACTTAAATATACTATCATGTCATCTGCAAATGGTGATATTTTGACCTCTTCTTTTCCGATCTGTATCCCCTTGATCTCCTTTTGTTGTCTGATTGCTCTGGCTAGAACTTCAAGAACTATATTGAATAAGTAGGGAGAGAGTGGGCAGCCTTGTCTAGTCCCTGATTTTAGTAGGATTGCTTCAAGTTTCTCTCCATTTAGTTTAATGTTAGCAACTGGTTTGCTGTATATGGCTTTTACTATGTTTAGGTATGGGCCTTGAATTCCTATTCTTTCCAGGACTTTTATCATGAAGGGGTGTTGAATTTTGTCAAATGCTTTCTCAGCATCTAATGAAATGATCGTGTGGTTTTGTTCTTTCTGTTTGTTTATATAATGGATCACGTTGATGGTTTTCCGTATATTAAACCATCCCTGCATGCCTGGGATGAAGCCTACTTGATCATGGTGGATGATTGTTTTGATGTGCTCTTGAATTCGGTTTGCCAGAATTTTATTGAGTATTTTTGCGTCGATATTCATAAGGGAAATTGGTCTGAAGTTCTCTTTCTTTGTTGTGTCTTTGTGTGGTTTAGGTATAAGAGTAATTGTGGCTTCGTAGAAGGAATTCGGTAGGGCTCCATCTGTTTCAATTTTGTGGAATAGTTTGGATAATATTGGTATGAGGTCTTCTATGAAGGTTTGATTGAATTCTGCACTAAACCCGTCTGGACCTGGGCTCTTTTTGGTTGGGAGACCTTTAATGACTGCTTCTATTTCCTTAGGAGTTATGGGGTTGTTTAACTGGTTTATCTGTTCCTGATTTAACTTCGATACCTGGTAACTGTCTAGGAAATTGTCCATTTCCTGAAGATTTTCAAATTTTGTTGAATATAGGTTTTTATAGTAAGATCTGATGATTTTTTGAATTTCCTCTGAATCTGTAGTTATGTCTCCCTTTTCATTTCTGATTTTGTTAATTTGGACACACTCTCTGTGTCCTCTCGTTAGTCTGCCTAAGGGTTTATCTATCTTGTTGATTTTCTCAAAGAACCAACTTTTGGTTCTGTTGATTCTTTCTATGGTCCTTTTTGTTTCTACTTGGTTGATTTCAGCTCTTAGTTTGATTATTTCCTGCCTTCTACTCCTCCTGGGTGTATTTGCTTCTTTTTGTTCTAGAGCTTTTAGGTGTGCTGTCAAGCTCCTGACATATGCTCTTTCCTGTTTCTTTCTGCAGGCACTCAGCGCTATGTGTTTTCCTCTTAGCACAGCTTTCATTGTGTCCCATAAGTTTGGGTATGTTGTATCTTCATTTTCATTAAATTCTAAAAAGTTTTTGATTTCTTTCTTTATTTCTTCCTTGACCAGGTTATCATTGAGTAGAGCATTGTTTCATTTCCACGTATATGTGGGCATTTTTCCCTTATTGTTATTGAAGACCAGTTTTAGGCCGTGGTGGTCCGATAGCACGCATGGGATTATTTCTATCTTTCTGTACCTGTTGAGGCCCGTTTTTTGACCAATTACATGGTCAATTTTGGAGAAAGTACCATGAGCAGCTGAGAAGAAGGTATATCCTTTTGCTTTAGGATAGAATGTTCTATAAATATCCGTTAGGTCCATTTGGCTCATGACTTCTCTTAGTCTGTCGACATCACTGTTTAATTTCTGTTTCCATGATCTGTCCATTGATGAGAGTGGGGTGTTGAAATCTCCCACTATTATTGTGTGAGGTGCAATGTGTGTTTTGAGCTTTAGTAAGGTTTCTTTTACGTATGTAGGTGCCCTTGTATTTGGGGCATAGATATTTAGGATTGAGAGTTCATCTTGGTGGATTTTTCCTTTGATGAATATGAAGTGTCCTTCCTTATCTTTTTTTATGACTTTTAGTTGGAAATTGATTTTATTTGATATTAGAATGGCTACTCCAGCTTGCTTCTTCTGACCATTTGCTTGGAAAGTTGTTTTCCAGCCTTTCACTCTGAGGTAGTATCTGTCTTTGTCTCTGAGGTGTGTTTCCTGTAGGCAGCAGAATGCAGGGTCCTTGTTGCATATCCAGTTTGTTAATCTATGTCTTTTTATTGGGGAGTTGAGGCCATTGATATTGAGAGATATTAAGGAATAGTGATTATTGCTTCCCTTTATATTCATATTTGGATGTGAGGTTATGTTTGTGTGCTTTCATTCTCTTTGTTTTGTTGCCAAGACGATTAGTTTCTTGCTTCTTCTAGGGTATAGCTTGCCTCCTTATGTTGGGCTTTACCATTTATTATCCTTTGTAGTGCTGGATTTGTAGAAAGATATTGTGTAAATTTGGTTTTGTCATGGAATATCTTGGTTTCTCCATCAATGTTAATTGAGAGTTTTGCTGGATACAGTAACCTGGGCTGGCATTTGTGTTCTCTTAGGGTCTGTATGACATCAGTCCAGGATCTTCTGGCCTTCATAGTTTCTGGCGAGAAGTCTGGTGTGATTCTGATAGGTCTGCCTTTATATGTTACTTGACCTTTTTCCATTACTGCTTTTAATATTCTTTCTTTATTTTGTGCGTTTGGTGTTTTGACGATTATGTGACGGGAGGTGTTTCCTTTCTGGTCCAATCTATTTGGAGTTCTGTAGGCTTCTTGTATGTCTATGGGTATCTCTTTTTTTAGGTTAGGGAAGTTTTCTTCTATGATTTTGTTGAAGATATTTACTGCTCCTTTGAGCTGGGAGTCTTCACTCTCTTCTATACCTATTATCCTTAGGTTTGATCTTCTCATTGAGTCCTGGATTTCCTGTATGTTTTGGACCAGTAGCTTTTTCTGCTTTACATTATCTTTGACAGTTGAGTCAATGATTTCTATGGAATCTTCTGCTCCTGAGATTCTCTCTTCCATCTCTTGTATTCTGTTGGTGAAGCTTGTATCTACAGCTCCTTGTCTCTTCTTTTGGTTTTCTATATCCAGGGTTGTTTCCATGTGTTCTTTCTTGATTGCTTCTATTTCCATTTGTAATTCCTTCAACTGTTTGATTGTGTTTTCCTGGAATTCTTTCAGGGATTTTTGTGTCTCCTCTCTATGGGCTTCTACTTGTTTATTTATGTTTTCCTGGAATTCTTTCAGGGATTTTTGTGTCTCCTCTCTATGGGCTTCTACTTGTTTATTTATGTTTTCCTGGAATTCTTTCAGGGATTTTTGCGATTCTTTCAGGCATTTTTGCGATTCCTCTCTGTAGGCTTCTACTTCTTCTCTAAGGGAGTTCTTCATGTCTTTCTTGAAGTCCTCCAGCATCATGATCAAATATGATTTTGAAAATAGATCTTGCTTTTCTGGTGTGTTTGGATATTCCATGTTTGTTTTGATGGGAGAATTGGGCTCCGATGGTGCCATGTAGTCTTGGTTTCTGTTGCTTGGGTTCCTGCGCTTGCCTCTCGCCATCAGATTATCTCTAGTGTTACTTTGTTCTGCTATTTCTGACAGTGGCTAGACTGTCCTATAAGCCTGTGTGTCAGGAGTGCTGTAGACCTGTTTTCCTCTCTTTCAGTCAGTTATGGGGACAGAGTGTTCTGCTTTCGGGCGTGTAGTTTTTCCTCTCTACAGGTCTTCAGCTGTTCCTGTGGGCCTGTGTCTTGAGTTCACCAGGAAGCTTTCTTGCAGCAGAAAATTTGGTCTTACCTGTGGTCCCGAGGCTCAAGTTCGCTCGTGGGGTGCTGCCCAGGGGCTCTCTGCAGCGGCAGCAACCAGGAAGACCTGTGCCGCCCCTTCCAGGAGCTTCAGTGCACCAGGGTTCCAGATGGTCTTTGGCTTTTTCCTCTGGCGTCCGAGATGTGTGTGCAGGGAGCAGTCTCTTCTGGTTTCCCAGGCTTGTCTGCCTCTCTGAAGGTTTAGCTCTCCCTCCCACGGGATTTGGGTGCAGAGAACTGTTTATCCGGTCTGTTTCTTTCAGGTTCCGGTGGTGTCTCAGGCAGGGGTCCTGCCGCTCCTGGGCCCTCCCCCACGGGAGCCCAGAGGCCTTATACAGTTTCCTCTTGGGCCAGGGATGTAGGCAAGGGTGAGCAGAGTTGGTGGTCTCTTCCGCTCTGCAGCCTCAGGAGTGCCCACCTGACCAGGTGGTTGGGTCTCTCTCTCACCGGGTCTGGGAGCAGAGAGCTGCTGCCAAAATATACCAATTCTTAAAGATGAATTAATTTATCTACAGAAAATTATACTCACAGCTAATTCTGCATTAAAATCTGCACAAAATTATTTCCATTCATTGTCATCATTACTATTTGCAATAAAAATATAAGTTAAGTTGATTTTTCATCCCATTTCAAAGCTAACCAACCAGGAAAAATTATGAAAGTTTCAATTAGAAAACCTTAAAGGTATATTACTTTCCTGTCATGGACTAGTACAAACTATACAATAGCTAACTTCCATCAACACCAAATCTTTTACAAAAGTATGCTTTCATTGGAAGTCATATCAAAATTACAAGGAAAAAAATCCTTCAGCAAACCTATTTCTTCTCTCCAAGAGTCATCAAAAGCTGGTTTTCTTGGCACTGAGAAAACCTGGTAAGGTATTTGTTGTTAAGGTATTGTCTGGTAACACTGTCTAGTGGCACTTAGCCACCTCATATCTTTCCATTTGCCTGTACTGAGTTCATATTTCAACATATTTTAATGCTTCAGAGGAGTTTACTGAAGGGAAATAAAATCTCTGCCAAGATTACCCATTTCTGAGTTTCTTGAAAATATAAACTACTCTATCTACAAGTTTTTTCTTTAATGCCCCAATACTGCAAAATCTCACTAGCTGTGTTAAACATGAAATCCTGAAGTGTTCTCATACTCTCTTCGGATCACCACTTCTATTGTCTTTTTCCTATCATTGTACTTTTGTCATCTATTTTCTTTTCTCCATGTTTTTACCTTATTCTCAACTTTAAGTCTTTTTCTTCCCCATGCATTAGAGAATCAGAAAGTAATGATGGAAGGAACAACTTGGCTGATGCAGAGCAGAAAGAAATCTAGACCTGTCGTTATATCACCTCTGTTTTATACAGCATATATGTCTGCTAATATTTTAGATCTTTTATTTCACTAAAAACAAGACTGTTCCAAAACTATGGGTTTTACTTATTCATAATACTACCCAACAAAACTCTTATAATATTCATTTAATGATTTTTCTTAAGAATCCTACTCAATACCAGTAATTCCAACTCTGCAGTGTTTTCTTCTTTCTGACTATACTTTCTCCTAGTTTTTCCTTTTATACCATATTTTTGATATGAGCATAGTAGATGATTCTGCATATCCAAAAATAAAATTCTTAAAAATCCAAAATTTTATAGTAATTCCGTGGAGATCATGCTTTATTATTAGGAAAAATCCCCAAATACAATATAGTAACAAGTTACCATAATTTTACACTTGAGTGTTGAGTGTACTTGTTTTGAAGCAAGATTTCACATGGTCCAAACACATCTCAAATGTATCCTATACCACTCAAATGGCTTGAAATCCTTATTTTCATACCTAAAGTTCCAATATGTTAGGTTTACAGTCATGTACAAACACACATGAATCAGTTCCCTTGTTCTTATACACAAAACTTTCAATAGCTTGTCTTCATAACAATCTCAATATATCATTCATAGATATATCATAAAACTAGACTTGATTATTAATAGAATGAACATTTGATATTAATTGATATGTGAAATGTCAGGAGTCACAGAATAATATCCTCAAATAATGAAACACAAGAAATATATATATATATATATATATAGTCTGTGTTTTCAGTTATCAAATATTCAAATCATAATAAAGCTTCACCATAGTAATGCAAAGCATACCACTGGTTGCCTATAGAAAAAAAGATTTAGCATAAAAGAAAAGAAGGTAAGGGTTACCATTTGTTATAAGGAAGGCATCCATAGCAATTGTTTAGCTTTAAATTGTCCTATGGTTGCTTAACAGTAGAAGGGTGGCAAAAATTCTGAAATTTTATGTGTCTAATGTATACAGTTTATTACACGTTGACTGTAATGGTTTGTATATGCTAGTCCCAGGCAATGGCACTATTAGAGGGTATGGCACTATTGAAGTAGATATGCCATTGATGGAGTAAGTGTGTCACTGTGCGCTTGGGATTAAGATCCTCAACCTAGATGCCTAGAAGCCAGTCTTCCACTAGCAGCCTTCAGACAAAGATGTAGAACTCTCAGCTCCTCCTGCACCATGCATGCCTGGATGATGCCATGTTCCTGCCTTGATGATAATGGACTGAACCTATAAGCCAGCTCCATTTAAATATTATCTTTAAAATGTTGCCATGGTCATGGTGTCTGTTCTTCGAAATAAAACCCTCACTAAGACAGAAATTAGTACAAGGAGTTGGGTATTCCTGTGATATGCCTGACCTTGCTTTTGTTTGGAATTTTGTTTGGATTTGAGGACTTTGGATGTGGAAATCAGTGAAATCCTTTGAATGGACTTATAAGAATATGGAAGACTTTGGTACTCTGAGTAATATGAATTGCACAGACCTGGCCCAAGAAGTATCAGTGGAGAATTTCAATATGTGGGTTGGCTAGAGACTTTTTTGTGGTACATTGGTTAAGAATGAAGGTACAATTTGACTTATCTGAAGAGTGCCAGTGGCTAAGGTGAAGAGACTCTGATTGAAAAGGAAGTCTTAGAAACACCCCTCATAGACTTTGTTCTCTTATTAAGTCTCATGAAGAGCATTTTAAATAAGCTTAGCAAAGCTGAGAAAGAAAAACTATAAAATATATGGTTTGAGTATTAAAAGAGTACCAGGAAGTTAAATGGAGTCAAATCCTGTGTTTCCAGATGTTAAATTGAATGAAAGGAATGGTGACATTTTGGGCAAAATCCTACCCAGATGACTTTAGATCCAGGCATGGTGGTGCATACTTTGAATCCCAGGAGACAAAATCAAGCAGATCCCTAAGTTCAAGGCCAGCCTGGGACAGAGCAAGTTCTAGGTAAAGAAAAGCTTAAATACAGGCATGTTGCTATATGTCTTTAATACCAGCATTGCAGGAGACAGATCCATGCAGATCTCTCAGTTTGAGGTCAATCTACAGAGCAATTCCAGGAAAACCAAGCTTAGGTAGAGAGGGAATTGGGAAAAAAGAAAGGTGGTAATAGAATGGTGAGAACATGTTCCAACCCCATAACTCAGCAAGACACGGCAGCTTCAGTCATTTAGCTCTGGCTTTAGTGTGAAAAATAGTAGGACACTACTGAGACAATTGATCCCAGTTAACTGGAGCTAAAAAGTTAGCAGTGATTAAAAGAGACCAGCATCACTGAGGTGAAATCTTCTGGGAAGTGTTTTCTGAGAGCACAAAGAATCTGTGTTTAGAGATAGCCAAGGTTGTACTGCATGCTGCAGCTGTACTTGGTAATGTGTAAGAGTTAGCTGGTGGTACTGGTTTTGAAGGCACGAAGGGGTCATGAAGAGCAGCTGAGGCTTGACATTGTGAGAGGCCATGGAAGGCCATTGATGTAGGTGTGGCCTCAGCACCAGTTGATATCCCAGAACCAAAGGGGTGATGCAAAAGATTTGAGGTTTGGTGCCATGAAGAGTGCCTGTGAGAGGCTTTTGGTGAAGCCTAGTTACTGTAGCAGAAGAATCCAATGTATTGGAGATGCCAGTACAATGGTATGATCACCAAAAACAGCAACAGCGGTGAAGTGAATCAACCTGAGCTTAGAGTTACAGAAGGCAGAGCTGGAGAAGTGATGACAGCTCTTGGAGAAGCCCAGAAGATCATGTGTGGATTTCAGACTTTGAAACAAGAGACTGTAATATTGAAGTTGCCATGGAGACCCCAAGATATTTGACATGCCAGAGCCATGAGCTATCTGCTGAGGAAAGCACCTAACAAGGAATAAAACAATCCTAGGAGAAAAAAGTTGTATTCAACAAAGATGAAAAAGGCTTTGGAAATCTGAAGACTGCTTTGACATCAGAGATGGAGATGCAGAGTTTGGAGTTTGCCCAACTGGTTTTCTGTCTTGCTTTAGGTGACTGGATGACTCTCAGAAGAGGCTTAATATCACAAGGAAAAGAATTTCAAACACTCAAAATAGTGACCGGAGATACAATGGTTATGTAAGTTAGCCTGACTATGGCAATCATTTCACAGATATCTACATCTATATAAATGTAGGTGCAAATGTAGACATAGATATAACATGTTAAATATATGTACCCAAATTATATGTCAATTATAATTTTTATAAAACTGGACACTAAATTTCTTGATACTTGAGAAAATAATATGCAAAATTTATTTAATAAGTAAAGTAGAACTCAGTATAAATCTATCATGTTTACAAATATATTCTCCATCCAAATAATATGGAGAAAAAAGATAATGATAATGCTGAATATCACTTGAAATATATAACCTTAGGATTACCTTGAAGTCTTTTCAGGTACTTACTGCAAGAAAGCATTGGAAACCTAATTGCTTGATTTCTGAATATGTTCCTTCACAAAACAATAACAGTTAAATAGGAAATTGAGGAATAAGAAATGTCCAATTGCCATTACAATGAAGTAGATCCCATAAATTTCTAGCACAAAGTTAAATGAAAATCTAAAGTTAAATGATACTACTTTTGCTTAGTACAAGTTTTAAAAATGCATAGAATTTTTGAACTGAATTAATCATTTTAAAAATGGAAAGTAGCAATAAATATCTTTTTGAAAAGTGTATTTTTTTCAGAGACTGGCAGAATGATAGCTATAAAAACTCTTTCTGTCTTGATTTAGTGTAAGCCCAAAATAAGAACTTTATTGTATTCACATTAAACATTTTATATAGACATTAAACAGAAGCAAACAGAAGTTTTCGGAAGTTGAAACTTCATCAAAACTGAATAAATTCTTGTTTGCCAGTGTTTTAGATGAAGCTTTCTTTTTCCATTGTCATAAGTCTCATTCTCAGTGCTTATTTCTGAATTGCAAATTTTTAGAACAATTATCAGCTATAATTCACAGTTATAATAAGTTGACTAGGGGTTGGGGATTTAGCTCAGTGGTAGAGCGCTTGCCCAGCTCCAAATAAATAAATAAATAAATAAATAACAAATTGACTATAGAAATTTCTTAGACCATAAAATGTACTTACATTTACTAATGAAACATTCAAGGTATGTGTTGAAAATATAAAAATTAATCATTGCTGCTTATTTTCTGGAACTGTCAGCATAAATGACTATTCATTACAACTAAAAAGAATGAATGCATTTCAATTTCTATATATGGAATATCCAAGTTAAAAACCAAAGAACCAAGTGAGAGTGGTTACCAACCTACTTTTTTTTCTTTCTGTTATCAAGACTTAAA
The DNA here is from genome assembly GCF_021556685.1 of Rattus norvegicus. Taxonomy (NCBI): domain Eukaryota; kingdom Metazoa; phylum Chordata; class Mammalia; order Rodentia; family Muridae; genus Rattus; species Rattus norvegicus. The sequence goes on along the minus strand of NC_141554.1, from coordinate 51,696,690 downwards.
GCATTAACATCAAATAAGTTGTGTTAAAATGTGTCCTTCTGGCTGCCGCTGCAGAGAGCCCCTGGGCAGCACCCCACGAGCGAACTTGAGCCTCGGGACCACAGGTAAGACCAAATTTTCTGCTGAAAGAAAGCTGCCTGGTGAGCTTGGGACACACGGAAGCAGAATTTCTCTAGGACCGGGCACATTCTGTGTTTACCGGAAGTCCCACACCCGCGGATCCCGGCCCGCAGCAGCTCTCTGCTCCCAGACCCGGTGAGAGAGAGACCCAACCGCCTGGTCAGGTGGGCACTCCTGAGGCTGCAGAGCGGAAGAGACCACCAACACTGCTCACCCCTGCCCACATCCCTGGCCCAAGAGGAAACTGTATAAGGCCTCTGGGCTCCCGTGGGGGAGGGCCCAGGAGCGGCAGGACACCAGCCTGAGACACCGCCGGAACCTGAAAGAAACAGACCAGATAAACAGTTCTCTGCACCCAAATCCCGTGGGAGGGAGAGCTAAACCTTCAGAGAGGCAGACAAGCCTGGGAAACCAGTAGAGACTGCTCTGTGTGCACACATCTCGGACACCAGAGGAAAACGCCAAAGGCCATCTGGAACCCTGGTGCACTGAAGCTCCCGGAAGGGGCGGCACAGGTCTTCCTGGTTGCTGCCGCTGCAGAGAGCCCCTGGGCAGCACCCCACGAGCGAACCTGAGCCTCGGGACCACAGGTAAGACCAAATTTTCTGCTGCAAGAAAGCTGCCTGGTGAACTCAAGACACAGGCCCACAGGAACAGCTGAAGACCTGTAGAGAGGAAAAACTACACGCCCGAAAGCAGAACACACTGTCCCCATAACTGACTGAAAGAGAGGAAAACAGGTCTACAGCACTCCTGACACACAGGCTTATAGGACAGTCTAGCCACTGTCAGAAATAGCAGAACAAAGTAACACTAGAGATAATCTGATGGCGAGAGGCAAGCGCAGGAACCCAAGCAACAGAAACCAAGACTACATGCCATCATCGGAGCCCAATTCTCCCACCAAAACAAACATGGAATATCCAAACACACCAGAAAAGCAAGATCTAGTTTCAAAATCATATTTGATCATGATGCTGGAGGACTTCAAGTAAGACTTGAACACACTTAGGGAAACACAGGAAAACATTAATAAACAAGTAGAAGCCTACAGAGAGGAATCGCAAAAATCCCTGAAAGAATTCCAGGAAAACACAATCAAACAGTTGAAGGAATTACAAATGGAAATAGAAGCAATCAAGAAAGAACACATGGAAACAACCCTGGATATAGAAAACCAAAAGAAGAGACAAGGAGCTGTAGATACAAGCTTCACCAACAGAATACAAGAGATGGAAGAGAGAATCTCAGGAGCAGAAGATTCCATAGAAATCATTGATTCAACTGTCAAAGATAATGTAAAGCAGAAAAAGCTACTGGTCCAAAACATACAGGAAATCCAGGACTCAATGAGAAGATCAAACCTAAGGATAATAGGTATAGAAGAGAGTGAAGACTCCCAGCTCAAAGGAGCAGTAAATATCTTCAACAAAATCATAGAAGAAAACTTCCCTAACCTAAAAAAAGAGATACCCATAGACATACAAGAAGCCTACAGAACTCCAAATAGATTGGACCAGAAAAGAAACACCTCCCGTCACATAATCGTCAAAACACCAAACGCACAAAATAAAGAAAGAATATTAAAAGCAGTAATGGAAAAAGGTCAAGTAACATATAAAGGCAGACCTATCAGAATCACACCAGACTTCTCGCCAGAAACTATGAAGGCCAGAAGATCCTGGACTGATGTCATACAGACCCTAAGAGAACACAAATGCCAGCCCAGGTTACTGTATCCAGCAAAACTCTCAATTAACATTGATGGAGAAACCAAGATATTCCATGACAAAACCAAATTTACACAATATCTTTCTACAAATCCAGCACTACAAAGGATAATAAATGGTAAAGCCCAACATAAGGAGGCAAGCTATACCCTAGAAGAAGCAAGAAACTAATCGTCTTGGCAACAAAACAAAGAGAATGAAAGCACACAAACATAACCTCACATCCAAATATGAATATAAAGGGAAGCAATAATCACTATTCCTTAATATCTCTCAATATCAATGGCCTCAACTCCCCAATAAAAAGACATAGATTAACAAACTGGATACACAACAAGGACCCTGCATTCTGCTGCCTACAGGAAACACACCTCAGAGACAAAGACAGACACTACCTCAGAGTGAAAGGCTGGAAAACAACTTTCCAAGCAAATGGTCAGAAGAAGCAAGCTGGAGTAGCCATTCTAATATCAAATAAAATCAATTTCCAACTAAAAGTCATCAAAAAAGATAAGGAAGGACACTTCATATTCATCAAAGGAAAAATCCACCAAGATGAATTCTCAATCCTAAATATCTATGCCCCAAATACAAGGGCACCTACATACGTAAAAGAAACCTTACTAAAGCTCAAAACACACATTGCACCTCACACAATAATAGTGGGAGATTTCAACACCCCACTCTCATCAATGGACAGATCATGGAAACAGAAATTAAACAGTGATGTCGACAGACTAAGAGAAGTCATGAGCCAAATGGACTTAACGGATATTTATAGAACATTCTATCCTAAAGCAAAAGGATATACCTTCTTCTCAGCTCCTCATGGTACTTTCTCCAAAATTGACCATATAATTGGTCAAAAAACGGGCCTCAACAGGTACAGAAAGATAGAAATAATCCCATGCGTGCTATCGGACCACCACGGCCTAAAACTGGTCTTCAATAACAATAGGGGAAGAATGCCCACATATACGTGGAAATTGAACAATGCTCTACTCAATGATAACCTGGTCAAGGAAGAAATAAAGAAAGAAATTAAAAACTTTTTAGAATTTAATGAAAATGAAGATACAACATACTCAAACTTATGGGACACAATGAAAGCTGTGGTAAGAGGAAAACTCATAGCGCTGAGTGCCTGCAGAAAGAAACAGGAAAGAGCATATGTCAGCAGCTTGACAGCACACCTAAAAGCTCTAGAACAAAAAGAAGCAAATACACCCAGGAGGAGTAGAAGGCAGGAAATAATCAAACTCAGAGCTGAAATCAACCAAGTAGAAACAAAAAGAACCATAGAAAGAATCAACAGAACCAAAAGTTGGTTCTTTGAGAAAATCAACAAGATAGATAAACCCTTAGCCAGACTAACGAGAGGACACAGAGAGTGTGTCCAAATTAACAAAATCAGAAATGAAAAGGGAGACATAACTACAGATTCAACAAAATTTGAAAATCTTCAGGAAATGGACAATTTTCTAGACAGATACCAGGTATCGAAGTTAAATCAGGAACAGATAAACCAGTTAAACAACCCCATAACTCCTAAGGAAATAGAAGCAGTCATTAAAGGTCTCCCAACCAAAAAGAGCCCAGGTCCAGACGGGTTTAGTGCAGAATTCAATCAAACCTTCATAGAAGACCTCATACCAATATTATCCAAACTATTCCACAAAATTGAAACAGATGGAGCCCTACCGAATTCCTTCTACGAAGCCACAATTACTCTTATACCTAAACCACACAAAGACACAACAAAGAAAGAGAACTTCAGACCAATTTCCCTTATGAATATCGACGCAAATATACTCAATAAAATTCTGGCAAACCGAATCCAAGAGCACATCAAAACAATCATCCACCATGATCAAGTTGGCTTCATCCCAGGCATGCAGGGATGGATTAATATACGGAAAACCATCAACGTGATCCATTATATAAACAAATTGAAAGAACAGAACCACATGATCATTTCATTAGATGCTGAGAAAGCATTTGACAAAATTCAACACCCCTTCATGATAAAAGTCCTGGAAAGAATAGGAATTCAAGGCCCATACCTAAACATAGTAAAAGCCATATACAGCAAACCAGTTGCTAACATTAAACTAAATGGAGAGAAACTTGAAGCAATCCCACTAAAATCAGGGACTAGACAAGGCTGCCCACTCTCTCCCTACTTATTCAATATAGTTCTTGAAGTTCTAGCCAGAGCAATCAGACAACAAAAGGAGATCAAGGGGATACAGATCGGAAAAGAAGAGGTCAAAATATCACTATTTGCAGATGACATGATAGTATATTTAAGTGATCCCAAAAGTTCCACCAGAGAACTACTAAAGCTGATAAACAACTTCAGCAAAGTGGCTGGGTATAAAAATAACTCAAGTAAATCAGTTGCCTTCCTCTATACAAAAGAGAAACAAGCCGAGAAAGAAATTAGGGAAACGACACCCTTCATAATAGACCCAAATAATATAAAGTACCTCGGTGTGACTTTAACCAAGCAAGTAAAAGATCTGTACAATAAGAACTTCAAGACACTGAGGAAAGAAATTGAAGAAGACCTCAGAAGATGGAAAGATCTCCCATGCTCATGGATTGGCAGGATTAATATAGTAAAAATGGCCATTTTACCAAAAGCAATCTACAGATTCAATGCAATCCCCATCAAAATACCAATCCAATTCTTCAAAGAGTTAGACAGAACAATTTGCAAATTCATCTGGAATAACAAAAAACCCAGGATAGCTAAAGCTATCCTCAACAATAAAAGGATTCAGGGGGAATCACTATCCCTGAACTCAAGCAGTATTACAGAGCAATAGTGATAAAAACTGCATGGTATTGGTACAGAGACAGACAGATAGACCAATGGAATAGAATTGAAGACCCAGAAATGAACCCACACACCTATGGTCACTTGATTTTTGACAAAGGAGCCAAAACCATCCAATGGAAAAAAAGATAGCATGTTCAGCAAATGGTGCTGGTTCAACTGGAGGTCAACATGTAGAAGAATGCAGATCGATCCATGCTTATCACCCTGTACAAAGCTTAAGTCCAAGTGGATCAAGGACCTCCACATCAAACCAGACACACTCAAACTAATAGAAGAAAAACTAGGGAAGCATCTGGAACACATGGGCACTGGAAAAAATTTCCTGAACAAAACACCAATGGCTTATGCTCTAAGATCAAGAATCGACAAATGGGATCTCATAAAACTGCAAAGCTTCTGTAAGGCAAAGGACACTGTGATTAGGACAAAACGGCAACCAATAGATTGGGAAAAGATCTTTACCAATCCTACAACAGATAGAGGCCTTATATCCAAAATATACAAAGAACTCAAGAAGTTAGACCGCAGGGAAACAAATAACCCTATTAAAAAATGGGGTTCAGAGCTAAACAAAGAATTCACAGCTGAGGAATGCCGAATGGCTGAGAAACACCTAAAGAAATGTTCAACATCTTTAGTCATAAGGGAAATGCAAATCAAAACAACCCTGAGATTTCACCTCACACCAGTGCGATTGGCTAAGATCAAAAACTCAGGTGACAGCAGATGCTGGCGAGGATGTGGAGAAAGAGGAACACTCCTCCATTGTTGGTGGGATTGCAGACTGGTAAAACCATTCTGGAAATCAGTCTGGAGGTTCCTCAGAAAATTGGACATTGAACTGCCTGAGGATCCAGCTATACCTCTCTTGGGCATATACCCAAAAGATGCCTCAACATATAAAAGAGACACGTGCTCCACTATGTTCATCGCAGCCTTATTTATAATAGCCAGAACCTGGAAAGAACCCAGATGCCCTTCAACAGAGGAATGGATACAGAAAATGTGGTACATCTACACAATGGAATATTACTCAGCTATCAAAAACAACGAGTGTATGAAATTCGTAGGCAAATGGTTGGAACTGGAAAATATCATCCTGAGTGAGCTAACCCAATCACAGAAAGACATACATGGTATGCACTCATTGATAAGTGGCTATTAGCCCAAATGCTTGAATTACCCTAGATACCTAGAACAAACGAAACTCAAGACGGATGATCAAAATGTGAATGCTTCACTCCTTCTTTAAATGAGGAAAAAGAATACCCTTGGCAGGGAAGGGAGAGGCAAAGATTAAAACAGAGACTGAAGGAACACCCATTCAGAGCCTGCCCCACATTTGGCCCATACATATATAGCCACCCTATTAGACAAGATGGATGAAGCAAAGAAGTGCAGACCGACAGGAGCCGGATATAGATCGCTCCTGAGAGACACAGCCAGAATACAGCAAATACAGAGGCGAATACCAGCAGCAAACCACTGAACTGAGAATAGAACCCCCGTTGAAGGAATCAGAGAAAGAACTGGAAGAGCTTGAAGGGGCTCGAGACCCCAAAAGTACAACAATGCCAAGCAACCAGAGCTTCCAGGGACTAAGCCACTACCTAAAGACTATACATGGACTGACCCTGGACTCTGACCCCATAGGTAGCAATGAATATCCTAGTAAGAGCACCAGTGGAAGGGGAAGCCCTGGGTCCTTCTAAGACTGAACCCCCAGTGAACTAGTCTATGGGGGGAGGGCGGCAATGGGGGGAGGGTTGGGAGGGGAACACCCATAAGGAAGGGGAGGGGGGAGGGGGATGTTTGCCCGGAAACCGGGAAAGGGAATAACACTCGAAATGTATATAAGAAATACTCAAGTTAATAAAAAAAAAAAATGTGTCCTTCTGGTATCCTCTAAGATATGATGACTTTTTCACTGTAAACATATGAATAGATTCCGGTTGTATGATTTTGTAGATAATTTTAGTTTATCAGGTTATGATAAATATATTAAATTCTTATAGCTTGACTTCTGCTCATTCACACAAGATATAATGACTTAAAAAAGACAGTTATACATATTTCTCTGCTATGCATCCACCAACATCACAAGTAACAAAAAGCTATTCAGTTAGTTGGTAATCTTTCCTATGCCTACGTTTTCTTAATTTAAGACAATGTCCTTAATTAAAAAAATAGTTGGCAAAGCCAAGGAAGAGATCAAATCTTAAAATTTACATTATCCAGAATAAGTACTTTCGTAAAAATTAAATATAAAGTCACATAATTTAATTTAAATGTCAATAGTAGAAACTAAAATTAAATAAGTTTTCATCAAAATTACCTAGTGTTATTTCCTTCTGGAAATATTTAAGAAAAATAATTATTTTCCGGATGTAGATCTCTCCTGAGAGACACAGCCAGAATACAGCAAATACATAGGCGAATGCCATCATTAAACCACTGAACTGAGAACAGGACCCTCGTTGAAGGAATCTTAGGAAGGACTGAAAGAGCTTGAAGGGGCTCGAGACCCCATATGTACAACAATGCCAACCAACCAGAGTTTCCAGGGACTAAGCCACTACCCAAAGACTATACGTGGACTGACCCTGGACTCCAACTGCATACGTAGCAATGAATATCCTAGTAAGAGCACCAGTGGAAGGGGAAGCCCTTGGTCCTGCCAAGACTGAACCCCCAGTGAACGTGATTGTTGTGGGGAGGGCAGTAATGGGGGGAAGGATGGGGAGGGCAACACCCATAGAGAAGGGGAAGGGGAGGGCTTAGGGGGATGTTGGCCCAGAAACCAGGAAAGGGAATAACATTCAAATGTAAATAAGAAATACCCAAGTTAATAAAGATGAAAAAAAATAATTATGACCAAAGAATATCCTCTGAGTAATATACAACTTAAAATTTAAATTAAAATCTTTCCCTATCTACTAAATACAACCTTTTAAATATAGGAAATAATAAATGTGTTTATCTACATAATTAGGCTTTATTAAATATAAAATATTCTAAAATGTCTACTTGTCAGTGTTGGGCTAGATGAAGTCTTCTGCATTAATTAGCCTGTATGAAGATTAAGATGAAAAAACAATACTTATGTGAGCACAAACCCAAAATTCTCATTATATCTAAGATCTCAAGGGATCTACATTATATCTCTATTTGAAAATAATACTCATATTTGTAGTAGATACAAACACAAATTCCTCCAGCATGAAACACTTCTGAGAATACTAGATAGATGGATAGTAAACTTGTTCTAATTTACTTCTTGTAATATACAACATGACCAAAATGCTTTATTTAGTTTAAATGGCTTCATCACATTTCATCAAGAGAAGCCAAAAAATTTAAAAAATTAAAAAAAAAAAATCTGGAGGCAAGAACTGCAGCAGACCCTACAAGAACACTGCTTATGCTTACTAGTTTGCAGCCTCTGGCTTTCTCAGATACCTTTCTTATAAAGCCCAGGTCTACTTGTTCAGAGAATGTGCTACCTATAGCGATGGGCACATCTACATCAATTAGGAATCAGGAAAATGCCCTACAACTAGTTTTATGGGCCGATTTGATGAAGCAACTCCTTAGCAGATATTTCCAAGTGACTATAATTTATGTCAAATTGACAAAGACTAGCCAATACAAATGCAATTTAATTTATAAATGAATGATCTAGTTAGTTAATTAGCAAATAAAATATAGATTATGAGATATACAAATAAAATTAGTGCTTCGAAAAGTGACCAAAAATGGCTTGGCTCAGCAGTTTAGAGTATTTACTGCTCTTTAACAGGAACATATCAGGTAATTCATAACTGCCTGAAACTCCAGCTCCACAGGATACATGTCCTCTTTTGGTCTCCATGGATATACACACATGCGCGCCTGCACCCGCGCGCGCGTGCACGTGTATACACACACACACACACACACACACACACACACACACAAACACACAAATAATGTTTAATAAATAAAGTAATTTAAATTAATTAAATCCCAATATGTGATTGAAAAATTAAGCAGAATTCAGTGGAGACAAATAGACAAATAAATTAAGTAAATATTTTAAAGTAGGCAAATTAAAGAGAATTTAAATGTTGTTAATAGAATTTAAAACTAAAGACTAGAATGATAATTGAAAAGAAATGCAAGCCAAAAAAATCAATGGAATAATACATAGTTCTTTGGTTTTTTGGGTGTTGAGAATATTTTATTTCTTTCCATTTCTGCTGTATCACATGAGAGAAGTCAGGTGCATGATGACTATTTTAGCACAGAGCATTCCCTTCAAAATTCTGGCTTCCCACTGACTCTTTTCTTCCCTCCAGGAGAGCACACAGCTGCTACAAATGTAGTCAGTGCAGTTTCACAGCTGCTGACACTCATCCACTATTGGAGCACTTCAATGCGGTTCACAGTGCCAGAAACAGGAAATCACTACTGCTAATAGCAAGGAAGGCAGCAGTGCCCTAACCACCATAAAAGAGGAGACCTCAGTTGACCCCAAGGTCTGCAGTCTGCTAAAACTGGACTCTAAAATTGAAGAGGCAGTTCCCAAGAACATAGTAAAGAGGCAAACACTGGGTGATAAGGGCTGAAAGCTAAAAAATGGACTGAGAGTTCCACTGATGACCTTCTGATGTGGCTTGTAGAGGGACAAACATCCTATGAGGCAGTCCATCCTACACTCAAGCAAGCCTAGGCCTTTTGCCACCTGTGGATGATATATAACATGACTTTGCTAGTTAGTTTTTTGTCAGGTTGACACAAGCTAGGGATATCTTGGGGACAGGGCAAGAAAAGTAAAAGGAAAAGAAAACCTCAATTGACAATATGCCTTCATAGTGTTTGCCTGTAGACAAGTCTGTGGTAGTGACTGGGATAAAGGATTCCAGCCCACAATGGATGCCACCACTCCTTGGCAGGTGGTCTTAGTAGTAGAATAAACAAGTTAACAAGCCATAAGCAGCAAACCAGTAAGTATTATTCCTCTATTGCCTGTGCTATTCCTGCCCTCCAATTTCTGCCTTGAGTTCCTGCCACAGTTTACCTCAATGGATGATATACTGTAACCCATAGGTGAAATAAACAATTTCCTCCTCAAGTTATTTTGATCAGTATTTCTTCACAGAAACAGAGAATAAACTAAAGCAACAAGAATGCTGATTTTCATATAGGAAGATCAAATAGATATATTTTCGCACAAATCAAAATAGATAAAGTATACATTTTGTATTCATAAAATCCCATTTAGACAATAACCATAATAAAAGGGGAGGTTACAATTTGAAGGCAATGGCAGAAAAAATGTGATATGCCTGCTTCTCTTTAAAATTTTTATTGAATATTTTATGTATTTACATTTCAAATGTTATCCCCTTCCCCCATCCTTTCTCCCCTCCCCTTGCTTCTAAGATGCTCTCACACACAGCCACTCACTACCACCTCAACACCTTGACAATCCCCTTCACTGGAGCATCAAGCCTACACAGGACCAAGGGCCTCTCCTCCCACTGATGCCTTACAAAGCCATCCTCTGCTACATATGTAGTTGGAGCCATTGGTCCTTCCACGTGTACTCTTTGTTTGGTTGATATTGTTGTTCTTCCTAAGGGATTGCAAACTTCTTCAGCTCCTTCAGTCCTTTCTTTGACTCCTCCATTGGAATCCCTGTGCTGAGTAGGATGGTTTAGCTGCAGGCATCCTCATCTGTATCACTAAGGCTCTAGCAGAGCCTCTCAGTAGACAGCTATATCAGGCTCCTGTCAGCATGCACTTCCTGGCATCAGCAATATTGTCTGGGTTTGGTGGCAGTATGTATATGGGCTGGCTCCCCAGATAGGGCAGTCTCTGGATGGCCATTCCTTCAGTCTCTGCTCCAAACTTTGTCTCTGTATCTCCTCCTATTAATATTTTTGTTTCCCTTCTAAGAAGGACAGAAGCTTCCACACTTTGGTCTTCCTTCTTCTTGGACTTCATATGGTCTATGGATTGTATCATTGGGTAATCTGACCTTTCTGGATAATATCCACTTATCCTTGAGTGCATTCCATGTGTGGTTTTTGTGATTGGGTTTCCTCACTCAGGATGATAGTTCCATCCATTTGCCTAAGACTTCCATGTGGTGTCCCTGCTTTTCAATCTTCACTAAACAAACACTTAATACAACAGGTGCAATATTTTTACTGAATATGGAAATAAAAGTAAAGTCACAGACATAAGAATATAGATAGATAAATAGATAGATAGATAGATAGATAGATAGATAGATAGATATAAAGATATATAGAGATATTGTGGTTGATATCCCTTTGCAGCTTTGCTTATAAAAATATTCTAGTTCCTGAAATTTGGCTACGGTATTTTGAATTCTTCTTTGACAACTTACCTGGAAACACCACAATATAACATACTTTGGTGTTTACTTTTGAATTGACTGCTCTCCTCACATTTTGAATTTTCATACATTGTCCTTCAGTTGTCTTACGACGCTAACAATGCCAAATTTTTCCTTTGTTTCCTATAACTCCCAACTTAGATCTACAGCCCTAAGTCTCATTTACTCTATCAAACGGAGAACATTTCAAGTCAAATGAATGTTTCCTTTGAAAATGAAGATTTTATTCTTATTTCTCTCCTGCTGTGTAAACACAACAAACCTTATATTGATTTACTTTAAAATAGAGAACACTTACTCTTTATCATCAAAAGTCCACAGTCCTGATAATTCGTTTACTATCATTACTTTTTACTTCATTCTCAGTAGAGAACAACAGTAATATTGAAATTCAGTTCATGCTTCTCCCATACCTGACTACAGACCCTTTCTCTGCTTACATGAATCCCATCCACCACTAAAAATAACAAATCTCTGTTTGCATTATGATTGAATGTCATTATATAAAAGCTTCATTAAAGTCTGAAAATAATATATGAATTAACAATCTTCTTATTTTTTCATTTTCATTCCTTCACCATTTGACCTCAAGGAAAGTGCCAGTTGTTCAATATCATTGCATAGACTTCATAGAGCTGAAGAGCACATAGATGTGGCTCCAAGTGGGGGCAGTAGAGCAGCATCAGTTTTGGGTTTCTCACTTGTATCTTCTATTGGTATTCATTAGGAAAAAATTTATATTATTATATAAATGTTTGGGTTTCCTTCAACTATGTAGGTAGACAGTCAACATCCAAGAGTAGTACATACTTATTTTGACTAAGCTAACAGCACAGGTCTCAGGAATAATTTAACTCATGAATTACTAGTGTCACAAAAGTTGAGATGTCGTTTATATGCACTACTTGAAAATTGTAAAATTTATGGCCCTTTTCTTTAGATTGTGGTTATAAATCTGTTAAAGAGTGCATATGTTTTTATATCTTGCATACATTTCTTTTTTATTTTGCCAACAATTTCATCTTAGGGATTTCCTTTTATAACTCATACATTTTTACTTATATAACATGATTATTTATATACTGTGAGTATCCCTGTGCCAGAAAATAGACTTAAAATTATGATGTCCAATTGATCTCAATGGAAAGTAACTGATAACAAAGAAAAGCAAACCCCACAAGTTTAAATGTTATCTGTTTAGTGTTATTTAAGTTTTCTTTTTGGAGATATGTTATGCCCTGGTATTCACAAACCAGAAGCTGTCAGAATTACTAATGAGGCAACTTCATGTGGAATTTAGGAGTGCCATTTAAGAAACTCGCTCTTTTTTATTTATTTTTTAAAGCTATATGTAAAACTTCTGTATTCTAAAGATAGCCAGCAAAAACAATGTATTGTTTAATTCTATATTAGATAAAATTAGCTTCATGGAACAATCATTAAAATAAGTGCTATGCAAAGGTACAGAGACTTGAACTCTTAGGTAAACTGACTCATTTCCCTAACGCTGACTGAGCAACATGAATCCCCTTCTTTTTAAATTAATTATATTATTTATTTGCATTCCAGACATTGCCCCCTGTCCCCCTCCCACAGTTCTTCATCCCATTCTCTCTCCCATTTCCCTCTGAGAGGTACTTTCCCTTTTCTCCCCATCCCTGTGCATCCCACTTCCCTGGAGCTTCAAGTCTTTACAGGATTGGGCACATCAAGAGACTCACTCTTTAGACATATTGATTCAATATAGGTTGTGAAAGTGTAACTAGAACAATATAGGAATACAATCTGCAGGTTCTGACATGTATTTCTTTCTGCTTTGGTTGAAATGTTACAATATTATGAACATGCAGGCTTTGTAGCCAAATTTAAATTATTTAAATTTTGTTAAGAATCACATTATTTAATTGAAACCAAAATAGCCCCAAAGGTTTCTAAAGTACAAATTAACCTTCAGCCTTAATCATTTGTACATAAACATTTTCTTTCTGCAAAGTAAATTTCTTCCAGAAGAAAATGGAAAAATATTCACATATTTCCTCACTTCAAATGATATTTAATTTCTGCAGTTTGTATCACATTAATTCTGTAAAATTATCTTCTCAAATTGTGATTCTCACCCAGGCCTGAGAAGTCATTTTATTGTTATTAAAGAAAGAATATTTATTGTCATCATGCCTTAAAGCATGTCATAATTGCATATTATTTCTGCCTTGGCCCTAGGAAAGTAAGCTTCATAAGTAATATGTTTCTTCCTTGTTTCTTTCCTTCGTTTTCTTATTAACATAATGCTATACCTGTGAAATTAGAGTCTACATATTCTTGGGAAACTTACATTCCTTTAATACACTGGCAAAAACATGTTCACTTTAATCTTGTTTTGCAGTGTTAAGATATCTTTTACATTTTTTCTTTTAAACAATGTTTTCCCCCTAGGATTTGTCAGTATTAATAACCACTCCACCCTCATTTCTTCATCATCAAATAGCATCAAATGTACTTGTGATTTCATTATTCCCCTTATTGCAGAGTTATTGAAAGATAGCATTTGTCTCTCATCCATTTCACTGAAATTCCTCACTGACAAATGTTGCCTCTCTTAAGATCATTTCTCTTCTTAAGCTCATTACATTGCAGTGGGTAATTAGCACAGTGTTAAAACCTAGACATATTTGTTCCACCTGAGTCATTCTGAGCTCTCAACTATATTGCCATTCAGGAAGTCAGCTGAGGCCTCCATTGGAAGTACATTACTGTTCAACATTGCCCTCTTCTAGTGTTTCTTCCATATTGTCTCCCTGTGGCATATACTTTTAGATAGCAACAACAGTTCCAAATATATAACGTGAATGCTAAACTCCATCTTTAAGATTGCTCCATTTTGGAATCTGATCAACTTTAACCTTTATTTCTCTTGGAATTGCCTTCCACCTTCTTACTTACTTGGCTCAGCCTACCATTTATGTTCAATTTGATTAACAATTCTTAATTTTTTATTCCATGCTTACTAAGTTTTAGAAATTGATGTTCTTCTTAGATATACAAACAGATTTTGATTACAGATCTCTTAAGGTTTACATTTCAATTCATCTTGATCCTTTTTTACTGGATATTTTTTATTTACATTTCAAATGTTATCCCCTTTACTTGTTTCCCCTCTGGAAACCCCCTGTCCCATCTTCTCTCCCCCTGCTTCTATGAGGGTGCTACCCCACCCAGCCACCCAGCCACTCCCAATTCCCTGCTCTGGCATTTCCCTACACTGTGGCATTGAGCCTTCCCAGGACCAAGGACCTCTCCTCCCATTGTTGTCCCACAAGGCCATCCTCTGCTACATATGCGGCTAGAGCCATGGGTCCCTCCATGTGTACTCTTTGGTTGTAGTTTAGACCTTGGGAGCTCTGGGGGTTCTGATTGGTTGATATTGTTGTTCTTCCTATGGATTGCAAACTGCTTCAGCTCCTTCAATCCTTTCTCTAACTCCTCCATTGGGGACCTCCCATGTTCAGTCCAATTGTTGACTGTGAGCATCTGCCTCTGTCTTTGTCAGACTCTGGCAGAGCCTCTCAGGAGACAGCTATATCAGGCTCCTGTCAGCAAGCAGTTCTTGACATCCTCAATAGTGTCTGGGTTTAGTGTTTGTATACAGGATGCATCTCCAGGCGGGGCAGTCTCTGGATGGCCTTCCTTTCAGCTTGATTCTAAATATTTCCCTAGACACTCAAATTCAAGGATAGCACTGAAGCCTATGTTGTTCCCAGTATCCCTACCATCTAAACTTTGGTCCAGTTCAAACTTCATGCAGCCTTGCCAGAGGATTCCATGTTCTGTGTGGGTATTTAGTGTGCTTAGGACAGAAATACCCAGAAGAAATTATCTCACAGGTATTTCCCCAATTAATGTAGCATAGGAGATAGTATGAACATATTTAATCTCCTCTCCTCAAATTGTGGTAATTGTACAGTATATACTACAGTTTCTTAGAAAGTCCACAAAGACAGTCTCCAAGTTGAACAGTAATCTGTTTATAATTCTACATTTTACTAGCTCTCGCTGTTCCATATAATTTACCTACTTACAACCTTAAAGTCTTGCCACCTTTGCCAAACATACGCTGGAATTACAGACTTACACAATCACACAAAACTTGCTTTCTTCTTTCTTCCTGCCCTTCTTTTTTCCTTCCCTCCTTCCATTTTTCTGTCTCTCCCCATTTCTCCATTCCTTTCTCCTTTCCTTCTTTCCTTCTCTTCCATATCCTCTTCTACCATTCCTCTTTTTCTTACTTTTCCTTCTTCTTTTTCTCTTCCTAATCATCCTCATCTTGGTCATCCTTCTTCAGTTTTTTTGTGGGAGATAAAAGCTAGTAGATTATGAATGTTAGTCAAACACTACACTACTCTAAGTGTTAGTCTGCTTTTCTTTCTTCAATGAGATAATTTTCTTCACCAAATGGTCCCCCTACACATATTGACTGATAAACACCAGGTCATATTTCAAAACCTTGATAAAAACCCAATATTTCCTAGGAATCCCTCTAAGACCAACACTGTTTGGGAGTTATAATCTTCCCTATGCAGCTCAACATGGGTCTTATACTCTCAGCCTATCAGTGCATTTGTCTTGTGTTGAGATGGTTTATGAATAATTACTTCCATAAACAGAAATAAAATCCTTATGTATAGGGAACATATCACATCTATCTTTCTAGCAAGTGAAAATATTAAACACACTGACCAAAAACCTAAGCTCATCTCAATCAAAATAGAAATGACACCTGATCTTGGTCCTGAGATCTCCTGGTAAAGAATATGTTAATTCATCAAAGGCTACTGAGGTGTTGGGACACTTGGTTTCATGCTAGTCTTATTCATAACTACTATGCTTATCAAAGTTCTAATTATAGACCACAACTAAATAAATGTTGCATAATTATATGCATAATTTAAAATAAGCATTTTCTAACATCATATAACATGTATCAGTATGAATAAGGGAATATGCTACATAAGGTGAAAAATTTATAGATTTATACCATTTTAGATTACTTAGAGGTTCTAATAAGCTTACAGTGTTTTAAAATATTAAGTCATAGAAATACCTGTATAAATGGAATTAGCTTTTCCTTGACAAGCTCATTTTTTTTCAAAAGCATAATGGTAATATTAATTCAACTCTAGAGACAATTCTGTACAAAGCTATCATGATCACGCTGTGCAAATATTTCTCAAAATAATGAAACCTGACAAGCGTCTTATGTAGCTGAAAACATTTATTCTATTATACTCACAGTTTGCAATGCACCTATTTTGCTTCTTTTACATCCTTTTAAAAATATCATACAAAGGCATATTTTTGCTTATTATAAACTCACCCTGAAATACATGAGATTACAATTGTTGAGAAAAATGTCTATGAAAGAGATTCATTAATTTTCATCTAAAAATAATCATAAAACTTCTGAGGAACTCATAACTTTCACAATAAGAATAGATAGCACCAGTTTAGCACATATATGATGATCAAAAATAAAAAATGAAATGAATATAAATCAATTTGCATCTCCCATTCTTCAAAAGAGATATTATTTCATTGAATATTTAGAACACAATTGCTATAGCTCAAAAATCATTTTTCTATTTATTTGTTTATATTTTTACCTTTTCATTTCACATCCGTCTCATTAACCTCCTCCTAGTCCCAAACAACTGGAACTGGGGTTATGCCAAAGGCTCTTGCCTATACGTGGAATACGTTCTTCTAGCTGAGCTGCCTTGTCCAGCATCAGTTGGAGTAGATGTGCCTAGCTTTGCAATTTTTTGGTTGTGAGCCTAGCCTTTAACGGCTGAGCCATCTCTCCAGCCCAGCTTTGCAATTTTTTAAAGCAAATATTTTAAAAGTAATAGGAAGGCTTTAGAAAAATCTGTTAGCATGACATTTAAGGTCAAGCACTAGAATCTGAAGAGTAAACAGCTATTGTGCTGGCTAGTTTTTCAACTTGATGCAAACTAAAGGCATTTGAGAGGAGGGAGTCACAATTGAGAAAATGATTCCACAAATTAGGCTGAGGGTTTGCCTGTAGGGTAATTTCTCAATTAGTAATTGATGTGGGAGTGCCCAGCCCATTGTGGTGACTCCATTTCTGAGATGGTAGTCCTGAGTTCTTTCAGAAAGTAGGGAGAACTATCCAATATGTAGAACCTCTTCATGCCTTCTGCCTGCCTCCAGTTTCCATCCCTATTTGACTTCTTGTCCTGACTTCTTCTGGTGATAAGCAGCAATGTGGAACTGTAAGCTGCATACATCCATACTTTCCCAACTTGTTTGTGGTCACACTGTCTCATAATAGCAATAGTAACCCAACTAATACAGGCCCCACTTCCACTACATTTTGTTTGTTTGTTTGTTTGTTTGTTTGTTTGGCTAGAAGAACTCTAATATCTTCTCAAAATGATGCGTTTTTAAATTAATTATTTATTTTATGTTTTTACATATCAAATATTGTCCTCCTCCAGTTCCTCCCTCACAGAGTTCTTCCCCCCATCTCTATTTATCTTCTCCCGGGTGCCCCCCTGTAAAGTATCCCCCTACCGGGGCATAAAGTCTCTACAGGATCACACATATCGCCTCCCGCTGAAGACAAACAAGGCAGCCCACCTCTACTTATGTGCCAGAGCCGTGGACCAGTTCATGTATGCTCTTTGGTTGGTGATTTCATCTCTGGAAGCTCCCCAGGGTCCAGGTTATTTGATACTGTTGATCTTCCTATGGAGTTGCCATCCCCTACACTTCCTTCAATTCTTCACCTAACTGTTCCATAGTGGTCATTGATGTCCTTCCAATGCTTGGCTGTGAGTTTCTGCATCTGTCTTACTCCCACTCTGCTACTGCCTGTTAGAGGGCAGCCAAGCTATGCTTCTGTCTTAATGCACAACATAGCATGAAGTATGTTGTGTAAGGGATTTGTGCCTGCTGTGTCTCAAGTTGGGCAGGTCAGCCATTCCTTCAGTCTCTGCTCCAATTCTGTCCGTCATTTTCTTTAAGATAGGAGCAATTTTGGGTTCAAAGTTTTGTAGATTGGTTATGTCTGCAATGTTCCCTTACCGGTTCTGTCTGACTAATGGATGTAGTCTCTTTGGGTTCCACATACTCACTGAAAGAATTCAGTACTTGTTGACCTCTGAGAAACTATGGAAATGTTGGTGAAGTGTTTATCACCTTCTTTATATCCTTAATACTGATTATATCATTTGAACTGCTTAACTTAAGTGAAAACAAAGTAGAATTTTTACAACTCCCATTTTTGTTTTCTCTCTATGATATGAGATTTTCTGACTGTAAAGTTAGAATAAGAAAAATAACTACAAAATCAATTCAACAAAGAATATTTTGTCTATATTAGACCATACATGCAATTGTCAGTATTCCCCCACATGTAAAGAATATTTGGAATTGGTTGACATGACAGTGAAGAATCTGTTGGCAAAGGAAGTTGTTGTCAATACAAATATTTTTCATTGGCCAAAGTGCTAAGACTAAATGATTACTGAATGTTCATCTTTAAACTGAACATTTATACACGTGCTCCAAAGTTCAAGGAATATTAAGAGATAATGTAAAGAACTATTGAGGAATGGTGTACAAATGATAAAGGAGTGTTGTGAAACATTGACTTCTAGATGTGACATGGCTGATACACCCATGATCTCAGAGCGACAATGGCTACCACAGAAGACCTGCATAAAGCAGGAACAGAAACATACCCCAAAGAAGGGAACTGAGATTGCATATTAACAGAAAGAAAGCAAATATTTAAAGAGGAAGATATTACAATTCATCCTCTATAAACATTTCAATCATCAATAGCACAGTTCAGAATTATATATGTTCTTTAATATTAGTGAAGTAAAGCCTCCCAATTCAAAAATACAATAATTACCAGCCCTTTGGCAAACATGTACACTTTAACAAAACACTATATATTGGGAAATGTTAATAAATAGAATATAATCTAAATTCCTGGAATTTTAGAAGTATTCAGAAGATGAATAACAAACTGCAGAAAAGTGAAAGTGAAATTTCTGGGTGTAAAAAGTATGTACGTATTTTTTAAAAATGTGGCAAGGAATTTAACAATAATGATGAAAATAAATACTAGTAATAGCCAACTTGAAAATACAAAAATGATGCATAAAATATCCTTGAATTTTATAAAAGGAGTAAAACTATAGAATCAAAACACACATGGTATGCACTCACTGATAAGTGTATATTAGGCCAAAAGCTCAAATTCCCCAAGATACAATCCACAGACCACATGATGCTCAAGAAGAATGATCAAAGGGCAGATGCTTTACTCCTTAAAGGGGGGGGGACAAAAATATTCATAAGAGGGGACATGGAGGCAGAGTTTGGAGCAGCCATTCAGAGCCTGCCTCACATGTGCTCCCTAGGTATACTGTCACCAAGACTAGATAAGATTGATGAAGCTTAGAAGGGCATGCTGACAGGAACTGGATATAGACGTCTCCTGAGAGACACAGCCAGAGCATGTCTAATACAGAGGTCAATGCTAACAGCAAATCACTGAACTGAGAACAGGGACCCAGTTGGAGGATTTAGAGAAAGGATTGCAAGAGCTGAAAGGGCTTGCTAGCCCATATGAACAACAATGCCAACCAATCAGAACTCTCAGGGACTAAGCCACTACCCAAAGAATATACATGAACTGACCTGGGCTCCAACCGCAGATGTAGCAGAGGAAGGCCTTGTTGGGCACCAGTGGAAAGAGAAGTCCTTGGTCCTGCCAAGGTTGGACCCTCAGTGTACAGGAATGTCAGGGGGAGGGCAGGAAGGGGACATGGATGGGGAGGGGAACAGCCTTATAGAAGAAGGGGAGGGGAATATGATAGGGGGCTTATGTCCGGGAAACCGGGAAAGGAAATAACATTTGAAATGTAAATTTTAAAAAAATCCAAAAATGAAGAAAGAAAGAAAGAAAGAAAGAAAGAAAGAAAGAAAGAAAGAAAGAAAGAAAGAAGGAAGGAAGGAAGGAAGGAAGGAAGGAAGGAAGGAAGGAAGGAAGAAAGAAAGAAAGAAAGAAAGAAAGAAAGAAAGAAAGAAAGAAAGAGAGAGAAAGAAAGAAAGAAAGATCCTGTGCCCTCTTCTGGCTTGCAGACATACATGTAAGCAGAACATAATAAATAAATCTTTAAAACAAACAAACAAAAAAAGATATACAGACAATTGCAAGCATGGTAAGTAGGTATTTGAAATGCAAGTAAACACAACTGTCTTTTCAAATGCTTATCATCTCTCTCTAGGGAAAATTTTGATATCCTTTATTTTAGCTCTTGAAATACGTAACACATAATCATTACCTGTAATCATCTTACTATAAAACAGGAAATGAGAATTAACTTCTCCTTCTTCTTCCTCTTCCTCCTCCTCCTTCTACTCTTCTTCTTCTCCTTAATTAAAACTTAGTATTGTGAATCCCCTATCAAGTGTTCTGACCTGCTTTTACACCTAGCTTTCCATAACCATCACTCTACTCTCATTTTCTATGAGATCAAATGTTATACTTTCCAAATATGAGTAAAAGCATTCATCATTTGTTTTTCGTGTCTAACTTATACTTGATATAATGATTTAATTCTAGATTTTTTTGTTGCCAATAACAGGATTTTGCCCTTTATTATGAGCAAATAGTATTCTATTATGTATATCATACCACACTTTGAATAGCTAGACTTATTTCATTTCTTATATATTGTGAATAATGCTGCAATAAGTGTGACAGCCAAATGTCTTTTTAACATACTGATTTAGTTTTTAAAAAATTCACTTAACACTTAACTTCATATTCAATAGATGTAAGTATAAATTTGGCAGTGCACACTCTGTATGTAAACTATTTTATGGAAAACTATTTTATAAAAAATATTTTAAATATTTTTATTTCACAGAAAAATCAGACATAGTCCTTTATATTATATATTTATATTGTTATATATTATATACTATATTATATATTTAACTTCCCCTGGTAAATAAATATGCCATTTATATAAAGCGCAGAATCACTGAGAAAAGAAGAAAAATGAACCTCTCAATACAAAACCTGTTTCTACTGCCAGAAGAATTATATAGATATGGACTTTATTGTCAAAGTGTTGAGATTGTGTGTTGTGACTTAGCTGGTGGTTTCCTCGGAAATAAAGGGATTTCTCTTGTCTTGCCAGATGTGAACAATTCCATGATCTATGTAGCTTTTATAAAAGACTACGTTTCAAGACAGATAAGAGATATACTAAAAATTCTAGAATAGAATCGCTAGAGAATGACAATATATGGGAGAATAGTCTATAAAAAAAATCTGCCTATACTGAGAGAACAAAAAGACCACATTCAGGCTCAGAGCTGAAAAAAGACATTAAAATTTTAACCTTTCAATTTCAGCTAATCTTTAATCTCCTCTGAAATACAAGTGAAGGATAAGTTAGAGCTACAGATAGCTAGACTAATTATTGAGGGCATATTCAACATACAGGAAGCTCATCTTCAAAGATTAAGAGCATATTATTTTTCAATTTTTTCTTTTCATGGTTCAAAGCATTTCTAAAAAGCTATCAGAACAATTGCTGAACACTAATAGAATGGATAACAGCCTTCAGAGGCTACATAAGAGAAAATGCATATTTTAAAAGAAAGTTTAAGATCACTTATAAAATAGAATCTGCAAAATATACAAAAACTATAACAGTCTATATTACCTTTCTTATTGTGACAAAATAACTAATAAAATGACTTAAAGAGAATGGGTTTTTATTATTTGATGGTCTGATGATACAATACATCCTTTGGACACTATAAGAGAGAGAGGGGTATTCTAGTAGTAATGGAGAGAAACCGAAACTGTTCTGCT
This sequence comes from Rattus norvegicus, assembly GCF_021556685.1. Lineage (NCBI taxonomy): Eukaryota > Metazoa > Chordata > Mammalia > Rodentia > Muridae > Rattus > Rattus norvegicus. The sequence continues at coordinate 51,674,665 of NC_141554.1, read as the reverse complement.
GTTTCACTAGTCACATTCTGATTTTTTTTTTAGTCTTGAAACCCAGCCTGTGGCTGATTGCTGCCCACATTATGCATAAATATCCCTTCAGTTAAACCTTTCAGATATACTTTCAAAGTTGGTTTTGTTTGCATGTTTGTTTTGTTTGTTTTTGTTTTCCTACATGATTTCAACTCTAACCAAACTGAAAGTGTGGATTAACAAAAATGGTTATTTTGTGATATTCAAAATAGTTTTGAAAAGGTAACGTTCTCAGGAAAAAAATTGCTTGGAAATATTCCCGCAGATGTTCAAACATTGGACAAATCTGAACAGTACTAAAGTACCTGTTCTACATAACTTTAATAAACTAAAAATATATAGAAAAGTAATTAATGAAAATCAGGAAAAAGATTTAACTCCAAATAGAAAATATCCATAAATAACAATAACAAAGACTACAAAATGTGTGTTTGAAAAGAATACAAAGTATGGTGGTCTGAATGAGGATGGCCCCAATGGGCTTGCATATTTGAATACTTAGTCAACAGTTGGTGAAATTATTTGAGAAGCATTCTATAGTGTGGGCTGAGGGAGGAGAAGGTGTGCCACTGGAAATGGGCTTTAAAATTTCAAAAGTCCATGCCATTTCTAGTTGTTTCTTTATCTCGCTCTTGTGCTTATGATCAAATGTAAGCTCTTAGCTACTCTTCCAGTGCCATAATACCTGCCTATTATCGTGCCTCCTTCTGTGATCATGAACACACCTTCTAAAATTGTAAGTCACCCCTTAAATTACTGGTTTTATAAGTTGTTTTTGGTCATTGTGTCCCTTTGTTGCAATAGAAAGGTAACTGAGACACTGAGACAAAATTTAAATAAATAAATAAAGGGTGTCTAGTCTCAACTAGAAAAAGCAACCACAAAGTCCAATATCTTTCTACTGAGATTATTGAATGAGACAAAGAAAACATATGATGGAACAAAATATATTAATCTCTAAATATCTTAAAATATCATTAAGTTCATGTTCACATAATAGTTCAACAAGAAGAGAATAAATAGAAGCCCAAGGATTTTTAATGTTTTGGAAAATTTTGTCCTGATAATCATCTTCCCATTTTACTAGTATCTTTTAATTTATTTCCACTTTCCCAGTTTAATAAGTCTAAAATTTTTGATGAACAATAGAGCAAATACAATGCACCTATGAAGATTATACTTCAATTTTAAGGCCTGTGATTTCTATTTCTAGGCTGTCATATGACAATGTGTCTAAGGTAATCTTTTATTACAACAAGTCCATACGACAAACCAGATAATTTCTAAAATATGGAAATGTATTTCTCATGTTTCCTATGTTAAAGAGAAACAGAAAAACAAAAAGAGAGCCTCATTTGTCTCTAATCCTAGAAGAAATGTATTTAGTCTTCTGTCCTAGAATATGATGCTAACTATAGTCACCTTTCATATTGCCTTTAATGTGTTCCTATTTGTTAATTAATTTCTACCATGAAGAGATCTGAGTTTGTCAAAAAGTCTTTTCAGCATGCATTAAGATCAGCATGCATCCTTTTTGTTGAAATATCAATTTTATCATTGCATTTTAGTGCTGAGTCATTTTGTTGTAGCAAGTTTGTGTGTGTGTGTGTGTGTGTGTGTGTGTGTGTGTGTGTGTGTGTATGCATGCAGGTGCATGCTTGTGTAGATAAAAGTGTGCATGTAAATATCAAACTCTGGTGTCATTTTTTGAGAGCCATCCAAATTCTTAAGGCAAAGACTTTCACTGCTCTGGAGCTTGCTTAGTAGGACAATCTGTCCAGGAGGCCTCAGGAACTCACCTGTCTCTGCCTCCTCTAAGCAAGTATTACAGTTGTATATAACCATACCCTGTATTTTACTTGTGCTATGGAATTTTGACCCAGGGTGAATGCTTATGCAGTGAGCATTTTACAAAGTCATATTCCAAATCTGAGTACAGTTTTATTTTTAAGTATATATTATCAAATTCGATTTATTTTTATTGTGTGAGGGTAGTTCCATTTATATTTATCTAACCTATCCATTTAAAATTGTAACTTTAATAACGTTTGCAGTTTAGTATGAGGGCAATATTATTGCATAGAATTGAGTTTTAAATTATTCCCACAATTTTTATATTTTTGAAGATTTTTAAATGAGTACTTGTGTAAATTCTTTATGCATTTGTTAGTTTCACTAGTGAAACCATGTTGCCGATTTTTAATTAATAAAGCTTGGGTTACCAATTAAATCCATTTAATACTTATATGACTTTTCAGCTATTTGTATCTAATTATAATTCTGTTTTGGAAGGTGATATGTATCTTAAAATTTTTGATCTTCAGTCTTTCCCAAATTCCTCTGTTTGGTCCTCTTGCTCAGTCTGATAGTTGGCTGCAAGAATTCACATCTATTTTGGTTAGCATCTGGGAGAGCCTCTCAGGATACAGCTATATCAGGCTCCTGTCAACAAGCACTGTTTTTCATCTGCAATAGTGTCTGGGTGTGGTGGCTGCATATGGGATGGATCTCTAGGTAGAGAAATCTCTGAATGGCCTTTCCTTCAGTCTCTGATCCACTCTTCGTTCCTATATTAGACAGGAGCAATTCTGAGTTAAACATTTTGACATGGGTGGGTGGCCCCATCGCTCAACCAACCAGGGGCCTTGCCTAACCTCTGGATATAGTCTCTTTCCCTTTGTTGGGTATTTAAGCTAATGTCCTTCCTGTTGTGTCCTGGGAGCCTCTTGCTTTCCTAGAATGCTGGGACTATCTAGTGGCTACCCCCAGTTCCCCACCCCAATGCAACACACCTCTGTTCAATTTCCTGACACTCTGTACTTCCCTACCCTAAACTCCTTTATCCTCCCACACCTGATCCTGCCCAACCCCGTTTTCTCTCCCTCTCCTCTCTCCCTCCTAGATAATTATCTCTCTCTACCTCCATGATTATTTTGTTTCCCCTTCTAAGTAGGAATGAAGCATCAATACTTTGGTCTCCCTTCTTCTTGAGCCTCATATGGTTTGTAAGTTATATCGTAGGTATTCCAAACTTTTTCCTAATATCCACTTACTAGTGAGTACATACCATGTATGTTCTTTTGTGACTGTGTTACTTCAGTCAAGATAATAATTTCTAGTTCAACCCATAAGGAAGAGGAGGGGGGAGGGGGATGTTTGCCCGGAAACCGGGAAAGGGAATAACACTCGAAATGTATATAAGAAATACTCAAGTTAATTAAAAAAAGTAATTTCTAGTTCATTCTATTTGCCTATGAATTTCATGAAGGCATTGTTTTTGATAGTTGAGTAATATTCCATTGTGTAAATGTATCACATTTTCTGTATCCATTCCTTCCTGGAGGGACTTCTGGGTTCTTTCCAGCTTCTGACTATTATAAATAAGGCTTCTATGAACATAGTGGAGCATGTGTCCTTGTTATATGTTGGAGTATGTGTCCAGGAGTGGTATAGCTGTGTCCTCAGGTAGAATTATTTCTAATTTTCTAGGAAACGTCTAGGTTTATTTCCAGAATGGTTTTACTATCTTGCAGTCCCACCAGCAATGGATGAGTGTTCTTCTCTCTCCACCATCCTTGCCAGCATCTGTTGTCACCTGAGTTTTTGATCTTAGCCATTCTGATTGGACTAAGGGAGCTGAAGGAGATTACAACCCCATAGGAATAGCAAGAATAAACTGACTGGAGCCCCCAGAACTCTCAGGGACTAAATCACCAACCAGAGTGTATACATGGAGGGACCCATGACTCCATCTGCATATGTAGCAGACTATGGCCTTTTTGTTCATCAATGGGAAGGGAGGCCCTTTGTTCTATGGAGGCTCCAGGCAGCAGCATTGGGGAATGCTTGAGTGATGAGGCAGGAGTGTGTGGATGGGTGTGGAAGCATCCTCATAGAGGCAGATAAATGATGGATGGGATGGCATGTTTGTAAAGAGAAAATGAGGAAGGGGGACAGCATTTGAAATGTAAATAAATAAAATAAAAAAATAAAAATATTTTTGATCTATTTGATCTGTTTAAATAATTTAAGGTTCAATTTAAGGTTTTAAATTTATAACTTTTACCTAGTGCTCAATTTACCACAGCTTACTTTTTTCTGTGTATTATGCTTACTGAAGGGTTCTAGGAGGCCCAAGTAAGCCACATATAGTGCTGGCAGGACTGGCCCTGCCTCCCTTTCTAAACTAAACCTTTATATTCCTAAAACTATCTACCCTATTTTCTGTCTCAAAATTAACCTCTGCAAATCTATTTGCTTCTGTTTCTGCCTGGTTCTCATTCAGCCAAGAACCTTGCTTTATAAAGAATCCCTTTGTGTTTGATTTATATTTGGAAATCAATGTTTGGATATTGTCTTTACCTAATCAGTGGTCCAAAGAGGAACACCTCCCAGTACACAGGTCTCTTTGCTTATTTTTGTTTGTCTAAAGGATGCTGTCAACTTTTCTCATATTTGCATATTTTCTGCCTTCATTCTGCTCTTAGTTCCAATAATTTTTGATCAACAATTTGGTCGATGATATTATCTTTGATTATCTTTACTTCCTTTCAGAACCTAAATCTTACTTCATTACCTTCTGGCAGAAATTCTCCTGTCATAATCTCACTGTATATATGTGTATACATATTGCTTTTTTCTTAGTATTTTGCTTTTGACATTTTACACTTGGTAGTATATCTGGATATAGGTCTGTCCGAGATTACTTTAGTTAAAATTTATTGAGAATTTTGTCTTTGTGTAGATATTAGTTCTTAAAATTTACAACATTTTCAGCTGTAATTTTTTTCAAAAAGTTCTATATTTTCTCTGTCTCAGATATCTTTAAGATAGAATTTTTTCTTTTTTAAGGTGCCCTAATATGTCCCTCAGGCTCCATTCAGTTTTCATCATCATATTTAATATGTGTTCACTAGATTAAATGATTTCAAATGATCTATCATCAATTCAATGATTGTCTATTTTGTCTATTTGAATCTGCTATGGAATGCTTCCAGTATATTTCTTAGTTTCTGTTACATTTTTCAGTTCTTGGATTTCTATTTTAAAAACATATATTTTCTTTGTATTATATTTACTCAAAAATTATTTTGCTGGTGGAATTTATTTATTTGCATTCAGTTTAGGTTTTTATATATTTGCATACGTTTAATAAAGGCATTTTCTCATTAATGTCTAGTAAGTCACAGGCCTATTGGAGACCTATTTTGTTTTTTTAAATATACCACTTTTCTCTCTTTCTTTGTACACCTTAGATAATTTGTTGAAAATTCAGTGTTTGGAAAAACAAGTACTTGTTCCAGGTTTTGTACACAAAGCTTATGCAGGTTTATTCAGATGAATACATTTATTAATCAGTCTACTGTGAAGGGTATAGATATTCTCACATATTTTCAAAGGATGTATCGTCACAGGGTTCCTTCATATTTTTCTTCATGTTCTCAATACACAATATACTAGCCTCAACTTTATCTCTTCTAACTCTTTCTAGCAATATAGATTTCTATTATATTCTTCTGCCTGAAAATTTTTATCCTCCAGTTCTCACAGTTTGCATTCCCATGCAGTAGGGAAGAATCTTGAAGCTCAGCAATGTCATCTGCTACTTCTAATCTGTCATCCAAAATTTGTTTCTTTTCTTGTTCACATGGTATTCTAAGTTATAGGAAGCAGAAAACATTCCCTTTGGGAGGCTTCAGATAAACCTGAATGTCGCAAACAAGCTAACAAGCTAAGCTCTTTTCTTTCATCCCACAGGTAATATCAAGAATTGTGTACCTTCCTCCTAACTGCACAGAGCTGCCTCCGGATTAGATGGGCAAGAGAAAGCTAAAGTGTTTCAAAATTTTCTCCAGTTGAACACATTTTTGGGGTAAGGAATTCAAATGTTTGTTGCAGTATTAAAACCTTAGCACTCCTTCAATGTATAAACATAGAACTTTAAGATGTATGCTTTAAATTGTAAACTGCCATTTGATCACGTTTACTCTTTATTCTCGCTTGTTTCTAAATTTCTGTATTTTGATCATTGGGAATATGGAGTTTCTGACCAAGGATAAACCTAATATAAATTGTGCAATTCATCAGAGTTACTATCACTAATTCCTGTGATATATAAAATAGAGCACAACCTTATTTCTTGAATGTTTAGGAGTTTATTTTTACTCCAGTAAATTAATTATAACCATGCCTTAAATTTTAATAAGTTAGCAATAGTAGAATAGTTGACATTTTTTTTTTCATTTTCCAGGTCATGGCATTTCTCCATATGTTTAAGATATTTGAATCATTAAATATATTAGCAGTGATAGGTTATTTCTCTGCCAGTGAAATGAACCAATTCAAGCTATTTTAGATTATATTAAACACAGGTTCATAGGGAAGGTGAGAGTTCCCTGGCCCCAATGACTGAGGCCATACGAAGGGAGAAGGGGGGGCAGGAAGAGAGAAAGAGGATTCTCAGAGAAAAGGAGAAGAATAAAAGGAAGAGGAGGGAGAGGGAGGAAGAGAAGGAAAGGTAAAGAGGCAGGTAGACAGATTGACAGAGAGAGAAAGAGAGAGAGAGAGAGAGAGAGAGAGAGAGAGAGAGAGAGAGAGAGAGAGAGAGATTGAACTCTCTGGATTATATAAAGAAGAGCATTTGGAGGAAGGGCAGCCCAGGCCCTGAGCTGGAAAGGTCAAGGTTGGGAATGGGGTAGGTTAGAGACTTGGGGATTCTGGGAGAACCTGTAGGCCATGTAAGCTTTTAATATGTAAAATATGCACCTAAGCCCCTTGTCTCAAGATAATATACCAAACAATCACGTGGTATATTAATTACTTTTATATGGCTGTGATAAACATCATGGCTAAACGCATGGATAAGTAATTATTTATTTCAGTTTATAATCTCAGGCCACAGTCTAACAATGAGGAAAATCATTATAGAAACAATCAGGGTATGAATCTGGAAGCAAGAATAGAAGCAGAGGCCATAGATGAGTACCTTTTACTGGCTTGCTTCCCCTCACTTGTTCAGCCAATTTTCTCATTGTATCCAGTACTAGTCCACTGTAGCTGGGATCTGTCACATCAGTAAATAAAGAAATGTTGCACAAACATCTTTACTGGACAGTCTAATGTAGACATTTACTCAACTGAGGTTTCTTCTTCCAAAATTACCCTGGCTTGTATCATGCTGAGAAAAACCCAACCAATACACATAAATGACTTGTTTTATAACAATCACCACAATGGTGTTAGTTATAGGGCTTGAAATTAGGCAAAAGAAAGGGAAACATCCTGCTATTATTTTCAAGAAATTAACATTCTCTTTGGGTTCTTATTACATGACGCATTAGCTACAAACATCCAATAAGAACAGCTGCATTAATTATAATTCAACTTACAGAGTTTCCTGATTAAGTTCTTTTTTAGAATTTAAATACTTAGTTTTCTCATAATTTCAAGATTAATAACCTATCAATTTGAAAACTACTTGCTCTTTTTCTCAAGCAAAATGTTAAACTTAACATAGATTCTAAGTGTGTTAGTTTTTACATGTAATTAAACTTTAAAATTCATTAATTTTTTTTGATATAGTTTCCAGCATTCAATTTGTCTGAACAGATAAATAATGGAAGCACTGAACATTCTTTGTAATTTATCTTCAATCTGCATTATCATTGTTGTGCTTAGCTTGAATTGTCACAATTAAATTATTTTTCATTAAAATGTCCAAAGAAATACATGTCTAAACAAATTTATTGCCTATCTATGTGGAAGTTTTAGAAATTATTTTTACCTCATCCATCTTTCATACTGCCTACCACGTATGTTTGTTTGTTCATTTTTATGACTCATGTCAATGATAGATTCTGGCATATTGTGTGTGTGTGTGTGTGTGTGTGTGTGTGTGTGTGTGTGTGTGTGTGACGCACATGAGCTTACAAACATTAGTTGAATGACTAAAAACAATGGCTGAATGAGTAAATGAATAAATAGATATATTTCAGCATTTTCACATTATATTTAGAACTTTATGGCTTAAGTTTGATCTTTGATATGCAATCTAAAAATAAATTACAGTTCCATAGTATGTTTTTTGTAACTTTTACATAAAGTATTTCTAGTGTTTCTAATGATTCTTGAACTGAGTTCCTGCTTGTATTGTCTTACTTCAGCTTTACCATATTACCTTGTGGTACTATGTATCCTTTCCAATATTCTTAATTGTTATTTCTACATAATTCCATTTCTAATGATAGCACATAAATAATTTAAGGCACTGGCCAAATACAACTATACTCCCTAAATAAGAACAATTTAATGACTTTTTTCCAAATAAAAGGTGTAGTTAATTTTTTTAAGGAAAAACTCTGATCAATTTTACTTACAGACCATTTTTATAGGATCTTCAGTCCTGCAGTAGAAAGAACATATAAGTGCTTCCTGTAAATGTATCTAATCTAATGAGTAATTAATAGAAAGTACTAAATAATATTGTGTTTTCCATGTCTGTTGTCTGCATTTTTTACCTAACTCTACAGTAAATAAAAGTATTATCAATGATCTTAAGGTATGAAACAATAAATTTTCTCTGTTTAAGTAAATATTGTCCACTGCATTGAAGAATTCAGTAACATGCATTCTGTTCCGTTTATGCATATTCTAAACTGAAATAGGTTAAATCTTTGAAAACAGTCAATAAAATTCTCACCTATTTTTGCAATGTATTCTGTGCAATGATAGAAGTCATCATATTATACAAAACACTTTGCAAAAATGGAAATGTTATCAGAAAATATAAGCTTTAAAAAGCAGGATTTTTTCACACACAGCTTTGCTATTTGAGTCTATCTTTCCTTTGTTTCTCTTATTTATTTTGATATTTTATTTTGAAAAAAACACCATTCTCTGAATGCTAACACTTTTTAAAAAATCTTATTACAACAAAGATGTTATAAACATCTCCTTAACTGTAAGATAATATACAATAATAAATAATGGAAAATTCACTATTGCTAATATATGTTAATATTCAATATAAAATGATAAATATATTTATTCTATGGTCTAATTCCCAAAGAATAAGTTCTCCAAAATGTTAAAAAACAAAGTGGAAAAATTAATCAGAGAACTTTCATGTCAATGACAGGGATAATTGAGTTCATTACTATGAGAAATATTTAACCATTCAAATGCTAAAGATATATTACTTGATTTCATAGAACTGAATATCACATATCAAGAAAAGTCCTTCATTGCTTTAAATTGTTTTACAACAAATTGAGAAGTTATGTATGATATATATATATGATATTTCATAATATTAATTAACTATATTATTACATAGTAGACATATATAGTATGAAGGATAGAATACCTTATAAAGTTTATGTGTACTTATATAATAATTTTATATTAGGAACTAATGTAATTAACATTAATTCATAATATTGAGGAGAGATACAATATTCTTTTTATTTTTATGGGGTGTTTGTTATTGTTGTTGTTTGGATAGTTTGTTTTTCATTTTTCAAGACATGGTTTCTCTCTGTTGTTCGTGTTTTTCTCAAACTTGATCTGTAGAACAGGTGTTGTTGAACTCAGAGATCCATCTGCCTTTGCCTCCCAAGTTTGAAGTTAAAGCTGCCTGCCACTACTTCCCAGAAAGATCCATTATACTTAACTGAATTATAGAGGAAATAGTTACCCTGGAAAGCTGTTAGAATGATGCTATTTTTATTTCATTTTTATTCAAGTAAAAATCTAATTTTAGATTCTAATGTTTCCTTTCATAAAGAACTCCATGTGTACTTTATGATTTTTCATTGATTTATTTCTTTGTGGGAAAGGTAGTTTGGTTGTGGGAACCTCATTAGGGAAAATCATAATAATTACTTCATAAAAATGTGCTGTGTTATTAACAGCTGTCCAGAAATATATTTAAAGATGATGTTCTCTTATATGAACAGATTAAAATTAAGCATTTATAGCAAGAACAAGGAAAGAAAAATGAAGTGTAATATGTAGAATAAGAACTTTGAGAAATTTCATGGTAATTGTTAGTATCACTGAACATATGAGTTAGTACCTATTTAATAATAAACAATTATTTACATGCATAAGCTCAAATAAAATGCTGCAGAAAAAAAGCTTCTTAAACATTTCCCCAAAATATGTTCAATTCCTTATGATTACAGACTATAAAAGTAAAATTCAAGGACACTGGTGAAGTGTAAAATTTCCAACTTATGAACTATTCATGAGTAATGATCCTAAGAAACACATAGTAATAGCCCTTAACCCTTACTATTCCAGAAATAATATTCTCAAAGCAGAGGAGTTTGTGAATAAAGACTATGTATTTACAGGATTTTATGTCTTTTTTGTTGTTATTTAAGATGAGGCTTGGTCCGTAGTAATCTAAAATGATGCATGGGAATATTTCAATCTTGTATCTGTTGAGGCGTCTTTTGTGACCGATTATTTGGTCAATTTTGGAGAAGGTACCATGAGGTGCTGAGAAGAAGGTATATTCTTCTGTATTAGGATGAAATGTTCTATAGATAGCTGTTAAACCATTTGGTTCATAACTTCTGTTAGTTTCACTATGTCTCTGTTTCATTTCTGATTCCATGATTAGTTCATGGCTAAGAGTGGGGTGGTGAAACATCTCACTATTATTGTGTGAGGTGCAATGTGTTCTTTGAGCTTTACTAAGGTTTCTTTTATGAATGTAGGTGCCTTTTCATTTGAACCATAGATATTCAGGATTGAGAGTTCAGATTGAGAGTTATTCTTGGTGGACTTTTCCTTTGATGAATATGAAGTGTCCTTCCTTATGTTTTTTGATAAGTTTTGGTTGAAAGACAATATTATTCAATGTTAGAATGGCTACTCCAGCTTGTTTCTTGGGACCATTTACTTTTAAAATTGTTTTTCAGCCTTTTCTCTGACTCTTTACTCTTATTCGTTCACTCTGAATCTATTTGGAGTAGCCCATCTGTAGGCTTCTTGTATGTTTATGAGTATCCCTTTCTTCATGTTAGGGAAGTTTTTCTCTTTAATTTTGTTCAAGATATTTACTGGCCCAAAAGTTGGGAATCTGCGTTCTCCTCTAGAAATATTCTCCTTATGTCCGAACTATTACACAAAATAGAAACAGAAGGAACACTGCCCAGTTCCTTCTATGAAGCCACAATTATGCTTATACATCAATCACACAAAGACCCAACAAAGACAGAGAACTTCAGACCAAATTCCCTTATAAATATCAATACAAAAATACCCAATCAAATTCTCGCAAAATAAATCCAAAAACATATCAAAATGATCATGATCAAGTAGGCTTCATCTAAGGGATGCAGGGATGGTTCAGTATATGAAAATTCATCAACATAATCAACTATGTAAACAGACTCAAAGAAAAAACACGTGACCTTCTCATTAGATGCTGAGAAAACATTTAACAAAATTCAATACCCCTTCAGGTTAAAAGTCTTGAAAAGATCAGGAATTTAAGGCCCATACCTAAACATAGTAAAAGCAATATACAACAAACCAGTAGTGAACATCAGACTAAATGGAGAGAAACTTGAAGCAATCACACTAAGATCAGGGACTAGACAAGCCTGCCCACTCTTTCCATACCTATTCAATAGAGTACTACAAGTCCTAGGCAGAGCAATCAGCAACAAAAGGAGGTTAAAGGAATACAAAGCATAAAGGAAGAAGTCAAAATATCACTATTTGCAGATGATAAGATAGTATACTTAAGTGATCCAAAAAGTTCCACCAGAGAACTACTAAGCCTGATAAATAACTTTACCAAAGTGGCTGGATGTAAAATTAACTCAAACAAATCTGTAGCCTTCCACTACTAAAAGGATAAACAGGCTGAGAAAGAAATTAGGGAAATGACACCCTTCACAATAGTCACAAATAATATAAAATACCTCAGTGTGACTCTAAGGAAGGAAGTGAAAGATCTATATGACAAGGACTTCAAGACTCTGAAGAAAGAAATCAAACAACAGGATGGAAAGCTCTCCCATGCTAATGGATTGGCATAATTAATATAGTAAAATCAGTTATCTTACCCAAAGCAATATACAGATTCAACACAATCTCCAACAAAATTCTAACTCACTTCTTCATAGAATTAGGAAGAGCAATTTTCAAAATGATTTAGAAGAGCAAAAATCTCAGGATAATGAAAATTAGCCCCAAAAATAAAAGAAGTTCTGAGGGAATAACCATCACTGACCTCAAGCTATATTACAGAGCAATAGTGATAAAACCTGTTTGGTGTTGGTACAGAGACAGACAGGTGGATCATTGGAATAGAATTGAAGACCCAGAAATGAACACACACACACACCTATGGTAACTTGATCTTTGACAAAGGAGATAAAACCATCCAATGGAAAGAAGATAGCATTTTCAGCAAATGGTGCCGGTTCAACTGGGGGACAGCATGTAGAAGAATATAAATTGACCCATTTTTATTGTCCTATATAAAACTTAAGTCCAAGTGGACCAAGGACCTCTACATAAAACCAGATGCACTCAATCTAATAGAAGAAAAAGTGTGGAAGATTCTTGATCATATGGACACTGGGGAAAATTTCCTGAACAAAACACAAATGGCTAATGCTCTAAGAATGGACAAATGGGACCTCATAATACTACAAATCTTCTGTAAGGCAAAGGACACTGTCATTAGGATAAAACTGTAACCAACAGATTGGGAAAAGATCTTTACCAGTCGTAGGTCTGATAGAGGGCTAATATCCAAAATATACAAATAACTCAAGAAGTTAGACTCCAGAGAGCCAAATAACCTTATTAAACAATGGAGAAGAGAGCTAAACAAAGAATTCTCAGCTGAGGAATATTCAATGGCTGAGAAGCACCCAAAGAAATGTTCAATTCCCTTAGTCATCAGGGAAATGCAAACCAAATGAACCCTGAGATTCCTCCTCACATCAATCAGAATGGCTAAGATAATACACTAAGGTAACAACAGATGCTGGCAAGAGGTAGAGAAAGTGGAACACTCCTCCATTGTTGGTGGGATTGCATGTTGGTATAACCACTCTGGAAATCTGTCTGGAGTTTCCTCAAAAAATGTAGCAGAGAACAGCCTTTTGGGGCACCAATGGGAGGAGAAGTCCTTGGTCCTGCCAAGGTTGAATTCCCCAGTGTAAGGGAATGTTAGGGCAGGGAGGTGGGAAGGGGTGGGTGGATAGGTGGGAGAACACCCTCATAGAAGAAAGGGCAGGTGGATGGGATAGGGGGTTTATGGACAGGAAACCAGGAAAGGGGATAACATTTGAAATGTACATAAAAATATTCAATAAAAAAGAAATGTAAAAAAAAAAAGAATCCATATACCCCACTGCTAGGAGTCTCAGTCACGCCCATAGACACACTGAGCCCTCCCCCCATCCCAGGTCTCTGGCACATCCTAGAGATCTTTCTTATTGATAGTCACTGTGATTCCTCTCCTACTTCTCTTCTGCATCTTTTTGTTTAAGAATGACTACTCTATAAGTATAGTCTGTTCAAAATCATGGTTACTCAAGTTGAATTAAATGTTATTCCCAGTGCCAGGTTTTCTTTTAAAAATACATTTAAAACAGTCTTTTATATATTATATCTGTATACTCTATAATCTGCCTACAATTTTTCTCTCTAGGTGACATCATGTCTCGTTCACCTGAGCAACAATTCTAATGTACTTATGTTTGCTTTCTGTTAATATTTGTAGCCTTTTAGGAAATCTTTGTGTTGTGGGCAGTAATCTTCTTGAAAATACATCTACGGTGATTGCTAAGTGGATAAAGTCACCTGCTACCAAATTTGAAGTCATGAATTTGAACACCAGGACTCACATTGTGGAAGGAGACAACTGACTCCAAGTAATTGTACTCTGAGGTCAATCATGCCAGTCTACACAAAACCCTGCAAACATTAACATAAACAAATATAAATATAACCACAAATAAATGAATAATTAAATTTATTTAATGAATCTTTTAACTAACTCTTAGCACTTGTACTACGATTTTCAGGCTCACATGTAGAAATAAGCAATATTGTCAACATGTGAAAATAATGTCATACTTGAGTTGCATAGCTATTTATTTTTACAAATGTTAATAGCCTATTACTTTCTATTCCTCTCCTTTGTATTAAAGGAACTGGTACCTTTCATAGAAATCTAACACTCATACTTTATTTCTGCATGAAAGGATTCCTTTACTACCCCATTACAAAGGTAGAATACTTTCATTGTGATTTCATGAAACCATACTGAGAATATGATTGGGGCCTGTCTTAGTTTGTTTTCTATTGCTGTCATATGACATATTGACCAAAATCAATGTGGAGAAGAAAAGGCTTATTTCCTGTTAAAACTTTCATATCATACTCTATTCCTGAGTAAATTTATGGCAGAAATTAAAAACAGAAACCTACAGGTAGGAACTGAAACAGAGACCACAGAGGAACAAGGCTTACTGGTTAGCTCTTCATGGCTAACTCATATATATCACCTACCCAGAGGTAGCACTAACCACAGTGCTTCAAGCTCTTGTTTATCAATCATTAGCCAATAAAATCTCCCTCAGGACTAAAGGAACATCTAATGGAGGCACTTTCTCAATTGGAATTCCCTCACCCCAGATGAACTTAGCTTGTGTCAAATTTATGAAATTAAATTCAAACTGGACAAGGCCAAACCACATGAGAAATTAATTAATATGAGTTTTTCAATAATTATAAGTTCAAAATTAACAAAAATATTTATATGATTTAATGTAAATTAAATTGGAAAAGTTTTAGAAAATGTTTCTTCTCCTAGTCTTACAAGTAGGAGTAAAGGAACAATTTTTATCTTATTTTTCATCAGAAGAAATAAAACCATACTGGCTTTAATCCTATTCATGAAGTGAATGGTGTTTTACAAAGTCAAGCACTTCTGAAAATATAGTTCTTCTGAGCTACTAGAAACTAAATTTCTAAGTCAACTCTTGTGATCTAAATGTTCTCAGCTTTTCTTTTGGGAGATGTCTATACATCCTAATTATTCTTGTTCAAACAAACACATAACACAGGAAGCAATGATAAAAGCATTCCTAATGAATTCCTAGTTCTAATTACACAGTATGTGTTTGTGTATGCTGGGATAGCTAAATTCTAATAGTGGTTTTATTAATTTTCAGAGGTAATAAACAAAAATTTCTCAATTCTTTGATGTTGGCATGTCTAAATAAGTATATAAATAGTAAACAAATATTTTCAAGTGTTGCATTGGGAGGAAAAATGTTATTGTCTAGATACTTCATTTTTATACAATTTGTTTCAAATTCATAGGTGAGAAATATTTTAATATTTCTTTATCTGTTTATCATATTTAATGATCCACAATAATAAAATTCTCAAAAATTTACCATTTAAATTTTTGTATTATTTATTTTTCTTACATTTTTATTGAAATATAATTGCATCACTCCCCCCTTGTTCTCTCTCCAACATTTCCCATGTTCTCCCTATTTCCTATCAAATTGATGACCTCAATTATTATTGATATAATAATATAAATATACCCTGTTGAGATGATAGCGTATGATTTCAGGGCTAACCAAAGACTGAATTTTAAAAACTTGTAAAAGATTACATAAGCTATATAAGTCAGAAGACTAAGAAGGCATACAAACTAACTGTAATGTGACAGTTCATATTTAACTCTAGAACAGAAGAGGGTCCTAAAACTAAAGGAACACAAATATATAAATATAATACAAACTTTAATTCCTAATAGATATCATAATTTATCTTAGTTATGACAAATATACAGCTTTTATACAGTATACATTTCATTATCTTCTCCAAATCAAAGTTACTTTTAAAATGTTTATTTTGAAGTAAAACATATTTGAATGAGATGCACCTTCTCTGTTCTAATATACAAACCATACATAAATGTACACACCACAACGAACATTTTTTCATGAAATGTATCCTATTTTGTACACAAAGGCAATATTATCTGTGGAAGAAAATTCAATATAAATCATCATTTAAGATTTATCTTGACTTGTGAGATCAGATAAAATCTGGTGCATTATGGGTGGTATGGCAACTCACAGACCATATGAAGTTCAAGAAGAAGAAAGAGACCAAAGTGTGGATGTTTCAGTCCTACTTAGAAGGGGGAACAAAATAATCACAGGAGGTAGAGGGAGGGAGGGGAAGAGAAGGAGAAAGGATCAGGTGTGGAAGGAGACTGCATATGTAGCAGAGGATTGCCTTATCTGAGGAATGATAGGGCAATGAGGCAGGAGTAGGTGGATGGGTTGGGAACTCACTCATAGAAGAAGGGAGGGGGTAGGATGGGATAGGATGTTAACAGCAGGGTATCCTGTAAGGGGGATAACATTTGAAATGTAAATAAATAAAATAACCAATAAAAATTTTTATCTTGACAAAAATCAATGAGTTATAAATAACTGAAGAAAATATTTTGGCCTAGTTAGATTATGTGAAGTAATGCCATAAAATGAAAATAACAA
Organism: Rattus norvegicus; assembly: GCF_021556685.1. Classification (NCBI taxonomy): domain Eukaryota; kingdom Metazoa; phylum Chordata; class Mammalia; order Rodentia; family Muridae; genus Rattus; species Rattus norvegicus. The sequence continues at coordinate 51,658,082 of NC_141554.1, read as the reverse complement.
AAGAGCAATACATAAGTTCTAATTAATACAAAAATGAAGAATATACCATTACATACCTATGACAATTGAATGAAATTTTCCACACATTTAGGTCATTCATAGATCTGTATAATATGGAATATGTACAGTTACAATAAGAAAAAGAACTTATGTAATATTATGTAATATGTGATAGTTTTCTGAGGTAAAGAAAGTGAACATTTTTATTTTCCTTTTCAGAAATAAAACAGAAGCCCAATACTTATGATATCCAAGACATATCTGGACTTTACTGAAGGGTAATAGAAGTCAAATATATCTGAGGGACAAATCAACAGGGATGGGGAGCTGGGAGGAGAGAAAGGAAGGGAAGCTGTAGTAAGGATGTAGTATATGAAAATAAGAATTTGTTTAAAAAATCTAGTATTTAAAACAATAGCAGTTTTCATGGCAAAACTCAGACATGAACTGCAGAGAGACTAAACCACCAACCAGAGTTACACATGGACCGATCCATGTCTCCAGCTGCATATGTAACAGAGGATGGCCTTGTGGGGCACCAATGGAAGGAGAGGTCCTTGGTCCTTCCAAGGCTGGACCCCCAAGTGTAGGGGAATGTCAGGGAGAGGAGATGGGAAGAAGTGGGTAGCTAGGCGGTGGGACACTCTCAAAGAGGTAGGGGAGGAGGAATGGATCAGGGGATTCCAGAGGGAAATCGGGAAAGGGGATAATATTTTAAATATATGTAAAGAAAATATCCAATAAAACAAATACCTCAAACAGGTTTATTTCTACTGCTCAGTACAACACTGGACCCTAAAGTTTGATGCAACAATTTGATGACAGATAATCTTAATTCATTTTGGTTCCAGATAAAAGACTTTAAATATGAATTGGTTTTGGTTCCAAGCAAAATGCATGAACTCAGAGACACCTAAAAAAGATGCAGTTCTACCAACAAACTGCTTTAAATGGTAAATCTAATTTGATAATGTTATTCCTTCCTGAAAATTAAGAAAAATAATATAAAACTTGATAAATTTAACCCAGAACTGCTCCTATCTACAAAAATTACAAGGACAATGAGTGGAACAGAGACTGAAGGAAACCCCATCCAGAGACTGCCCCACCTGGGGATCCATCCTGTATGTAGCTGCCAAATCCAGACACTATTATTGATGCAAAGAAATGCTTGCTGATAGGAGACAGATAAGGGTGTCCCCTGAGAGGCTCTGCCAGATCCTGATCAATACAGATGTGGAGGCTGAAAGCTAACCACCGGATTGATCACAGGGACCTCAGTGGAGGAGTAAGGAAAAGGACTGAAGGAGCTGAAGGGCCTTATCTAGCATCAATGAAAGGGGAGGCCCTTGGTCCTGTGAAGGTTTGATGACCCAGTGTAAAGGAATGCTAGGCCAGTGAGGCAGGAGTAGGTGGATGAGTGAGGGAGCACCCTCATAGAAGCAGAGTAAGGTTTGGGATGGGATAAGAGGGTTGCAGAGGGGAAACTGGGAAAGGGGATTTGAAATGTAAATAAATAAAATATCCAATTAAAAAGAACTTTAAAAAATTAAATCAAATATTTAAAATATTTTTAAAATATTTTTATTTCTAAATATAATTTTTAAATACAAAAGCAATTTAATTGCTTTTACAGAAATGTTTGAAAATAAAATTATTGTTAAGTACCCAAGAGAGCCACATCTAGGATTATCTTAATGAAGGAGGAATTCTCAAAAACATTCAATTCTGAATTATCTCACTAACAAAAGCCTTATGTGGAAACGAAGGTAAAAATCAAGTTCTCTTTTTCTTATTTTTTCCATCTTTATTAAATTGGATATTTCTTATTTACATTTCAAAAGTTATTCCCTTTCCCAGTTTCCTGTCCATCAGCCCCCTAACCCTTCCACCTCCCCTTCTATACTGGTAATCCCCTCCCCATCCACGCTCCATTACTGCCCCCCCAACAATCCCCTACACTAGGGGTATAACTTTGGCAGGAACAAGGGCTTCCCCTTCCACTATTGCCCTTACTAGGCTATGCACTGCTACATATGCAGTTGGAGACTAGGGTCAGTCCATGTATAGTCTTTGGGTAGTGGTTTAGTCCCTGGAAGCTCTGGTTGGTTTGCATTGTTGTTCTTATGGGGTCCCAAGCCCCTTCAACTCTTTCAGCTCATTCTCTAATTACTCCAACGGGGGTCCTCTTCTCAGTTCACTGGTTTGCTGTTGCATTCACCTCTATATTTGAAATATTCTGGCTGGGTCTCTCAGCAGAGATCTATATCCGGTTCCTGTCAACATGCAATTCTTAACTTCATCCATCTTACCTAGTTTGGTGGCTATATATGTATGGATAACATGTGGGGCAGGCTCTGAATAGCTATTCCTTCAGTCTCTGCTCTAAACTTTGCCTCCCTATCCCCTCTGATGGATATTTTGGTTCCCCCTTTAAAGGAGTGAAGCATCCACATTTTGGTCATCCTTCCTGAGTTTCATGTGGTCTGTGCATTGCATCTTGGGTAATTGGAGCATTTGGGCTAATATCCACTTATCAGTGATGTGCATACCATGTGTGTTATTCAGTGCAGGAGTACTGTATCTACCCATTGATCCTGAGCTCCACACCTCTGCATTTTAATTGCTTGTGAATCTCTGTTAAGATCTCCATCTATTGCAAAGTCTGTTTTCCTGGAAGATAGGTGAGAACTACAGTTATCTGTATATGTAAGGAGAGATACTTAGAATTTAGGGATTATCCTGGCTTAGTGATGTGGTACTTCTAGGTTCTCCTTTAAGATCCATCATTTTACTAACCCTGGGTACTTAGCTGAGCTCGAGAACCAGGCATGATTTTCCTCTCATTGAATGAGTCTTAAGTCTAATTAGAAAGCTGTTGGTAAGCACCAAAATATGTGGGTCACTACTGTACCTTTGGGTTTATTTTTTTTCCATCTTTATTAAATTGGCCATTTCTTATTTACATTTCAAATCTTATCCTTTTCCTGGTCTCCATGCCAACATTCCCTAACCCTTCCCCCTCCCCTTCTATATGGGTGTTCCCTCCTCATCCTCCCCCATTGCCGCCCCCATAAGAAACCCATTCACTGGGAGTCCAGCCTTCCCAGGACCAAGGGCTTCCCCTTCCATTGATGACCTCACTAGGCTATTCATTGCTACTTATACGATTGGAGCCCAGGGTCAGTCCACGTATAGTCTTTGGGTAGTGGCTTAGTCCCTAGAAGCTCTAGTTGGTTGGCATTGTTGTTCATATGGGGTCCCAAGCCCCTTCATATCTTTCAGTCCTTTCTCTGATTCCTACAATTGGGGTCCCGTTCTCAGTTCAGTGGTTTGCTGCTGGCATTGGCCTATGTATTTGCCGCATTCTGGCTGTGTCTCTCAGTAGAGATCTACATCCGGTTCTTGTCAGCCTGCACTTCTTTCCTTCATCCATCTTATCTAGTTTGTTGTCTGTATATGTATGGGTAACATGTGGGGCAGGCTCTGAATGAGATTTCCTTCAGTCTCTGTTCTGAACTTTGCCTCCCTCTTCCCTCCCAAGGGTATTCTTATTCCCCTTCTAAAGAAGGAGTGAAACATCTGCATTTTGGTCATCGTTGAGTTTCATGTATTCTGTGCATCTAGGGTAATTCAAGCATTTGGGCTAATATTCACTTATCAATGTGTGCATACCATGTGTGTTTTTCTGTGATGGGATTACCTCACTCAAGATGATATTTTCCAGTTCCATCAATTTGCCTATGAATTTTGTAAAGTCATTGTTTTTGATAGCTGAGTAATATTCCATTGTGTAGATGTACCACATTTTCTGTATCCATTCCTCTGTTGAAGGGCATCTTGGTTCTTTCCAGCTTCTGACTATTATAAATAAGGCTGCTATAAACATAGTGGAGCATGGATCTTTGTTATAAGTTGGGGCATCTTTTGGGTATATGCCCAAGAGAGGTATAGCTGGGTCCTCAGGTAGTTCAATGTCTAATTTTCTCAGGAATATCCAGACTGATTTCCAGAATAGTTGTACCAGTCTGCAATCCCACCATCAATGGAGAAGTGTTCCTCTTTCCCCACATCCTCGCCAGCATTTGTTGTCCCCTGAGTTTTTGATCTTAGCCATTCTCATTGGTGTGAGGTGAAATCTCAGGGTTGTTTTGATTTGCATTTCCCTCATGACTAAAGATGTTGAACATTTCTTTAGGTGCTTCTCAGCCATTTGGCATTCCTCAGCTGTGAATTTTTTGTTTAGCTCTGAACCCCATTTTTAATACTGTTATTTGTCTCCCTGCAGTCTAACTTCATGAGTGCTTTGTATATTTTAGATATAAGCCCTCTATCAGTTGTAGGATTAGTAAAGATCTTTTCTCAATATGTTGGTTGCCATTTTATCCTATCAACAGTGTCTTTTGCCTTTCAAAAGCTTTGTAGTTTTATGAGATCCCATTTGTCAATTCTTGATTTTAGAGCAAAAGCCACTGGTGTTTTGTTCAGGAAATTTTCTCCAGTGCCCATGTGTTCCAGATTCTTCCCCACCTTTTCTTCGATTAGAGTCTATCTGATTTGATGTGAAGGTCCTAGATCCACTTGGATTTAAGCTTTGTACAGGGTGATAAGAATAGATCGATCTGCATTCTTCTACATGCTGACTTCCAGCCGAACCAGCACCATTCGTTGAAAATGCTATCTTTTTTCCATTGGATGGGTTTGGCTCCTTTATCAAAAATCAAGTGTGTGGGTTCATTTCTGGGTCTTCAATTCTATTCCACTGGTCTATCTGTCTGTTTCTGTATCAATGCCATGCAGTTTCCATCACTATTGCTCTGTAATACTGCTTGAGTTCAGGGATGGTGATTCCCCCAGATGTACTTTTATTGTTGAGGATAGTTTTAGCTATGCTGGGTTTTTTGTTATTCCAGATGAATTTGCAATTTGTTCTAACTCTATGAAGAATTGGATTGGAATTTTGATGGGGATTACATTGAATCTATAGATCACTTTTGGTAAAATGGCCATTTTTACTATATTAATCCTGCTAATCAATGAGCATGGGAGATCTTTCCATCTTCTGAGATCTTCTTCAATTTCTTTCTTCAGAGGGTTAAAGTTCTTATCATACAGATCTTTCACTTGCTTGGTTAAAGTCACACCGAGGTATTTTATATTATTTGGGACTATTATAAAGGGTGTCGTTTCCCTAATTTCTTTCTCAGCTTTTTTGTCTTTTGTGTAGAGGAAGGCTACTGATTTATTTGAGTTAATTTTATACCCAGCCACTTTGCTGAAGTTGTTTATCAGCTTTAGTGGTTCTCTGGTGGAACTTTTGGGATCACTTAAATATACTATCATATCATCTGCAAATAGTAATATTTTGACTTCTTCCTTTCCAATCTGTATCCCTTTGATCTCCTTTCACTGTCTGATTGCTCTGGCTATGACTTTGAGAACTATATTGAATAAGTAGGAAGAGAGTGGGCAGCCTTGTCTAGTCCCTGATTTTAGTGGGATTGCTTCAAGTTTCTCTCCATTCAGTTTAATGTTAGCTACTGGTTTGCTGTATATGGCTTTCACTATGTTTAGGTATGGGCCTTGAATTCCTGTTCTTTCCAGGACTTTTATCATGAAGGGGTGTTGAATTTAGTCAAATGTTTCCTCAGCATCTAATGAAATGATCATGAGGTTTTTATCTTTCACTTTGTTTATATAGTGGATTACATTGATGGATTTCTGTATATTAAACCATCCCTGCATACCTGTGGTGAAGCCTATTTGATCATGATGGATGATTATTTGATGTGTTCTTTGATTCGGTTTGCAAGAATTTTTTTCAGTATATTTGCATCGATATTCATAAGGGAAATTGGTCTGAAGTTCTCTCTCTTTGTTGGGTCTTTGTGTGGTTTAGGTATAAGAGTAATTGTGGCTTCATAGAAGGTATCTTAGTGTTCTTTCACTTCCTCTCACCCCCTCCTTCAGTAGTGCCCTCCTTTCCTTAGATAAAGTATTTCCACTCCCCTTTCTCATTCCCCGTTTCTCATGAATCGTTCTCATTCCCCTTCATAGCACCTGTCATACTACATCTTGCTTTAGAGTCCTTTTTCCCTACTTCCCATGTTCCCTCTTTCCCTCCCTGTTTCCTAATGGTACCCCAGGTTATATACTACTCAAAGTTTTGATCTAAAAATAATAGAGATCATGCAGCATAATGTCTTTCTGCATTTGGCTTAAAACACTTATTATAATGTGTTCTAGTTTCATTTGTTTAACAGCAAATTTCATGACTTAATTTTTCTGTTAAATTTTATTTGTGTATGTGTGTGCTCATGCAGGCATGTATTTTATTTACATGCATGTGTGTTGCATGTCTATGAAGTGCCCATAGAGAGCCAAAGAGTGTATTAGATTCCCTGTAACTGGGTGGAACAATGTCTCATGAGATGTTTGGAAAGTTAACACAGGTCCTCTAAAAATAATCAGTGTTCTTAACTGTAGATCCAACTCCCAAGAGCCACAATTTTATTTTTTTTAGTGATTAATGGAATTTCACTGTATATACATGCCATATTTTTATTGTTTCATTGTTTGAAGAAAATTTAATTTTTATCCATTTTGTAGTCATTATAAAGTAAATATACATATATACATACATACATGTATATGTGATATATATATACATATATATATATATAAAATATGACTGACCAATATCATCTGTGGTGTAAGCTGTTAAGTCATTTGGACCTATGCCAAGCAAGAGTTAGAGCTGAGTCATAGGGTAGATCTACTTTTAGCCTTTTGAGAATTTTTCACAAAATTTCAAGATTCTTGAAACTAAGTAAAATTCATCCAGGAATATCAATGAGTGGGAAGGGAAACAAATATCAAGTCCAGTTTTCATTTATAGATTGTAGTGATATTATACATGAACGTGAATGAACGTTCCTCTTAACAGCCTACCTTCATCCCCTGGGGACTCTGTATGTTGGCACAGAACAAGGGTCTCTCCAACTTCTTCTTTTCTACAGCATCTTTCAGCCTTTTCTTCTATCCTATCTTGATTCATTTTTAACAACCACCAACTCACAGAACAGATTTTACTAGGAATTTCATAGCCACCACATTTGTCTAGGATACAGAGTAGGCAATAGCAACCAAAGAACAGAACACACACAAGCAGAGATGAGGCCAGATATCTATGCCAAGAAACATTAAACTTGAAAATACCAAATGACTAAATCCTAGAAAAAACAAAATAAAAGTAAAACAAACAAAATAGCCACAAATACAAACATTCAAGACAATATGCCTCTACCATAAGCCAGCAAATATGTTGCAATAAGCCTTTCTGAGGCATTTAAAGCAATTCTGCTGAAGCACAAAGTCAAGTACTTCAGCTAAAGGGCTTTAAAATATTTATGAATAAATGCCATAAGAAAGGCTGTTAAAACAAGCAAATAGTTGAATAAAATCGATTCAAGATACAAAAATAGAATTAACAAGAAAAACAACAACAACAAAAACCCAGTATCTTTAACAGAACACCGAAACTAAAATAAAACTGGAGTGAAAACCTTAACTGTCAGGCAGAAATTGCAGAAGTAAGACTTATTATCTCATTAAAAGATGGGGAAGACAGAATTTCAGATCTAGAAGACAAGGTAGAGAAATAGACACTTCACAGAAATTGAAAACTCAGTCTTCAACTTCATATGAGAACACAAAAGTCCAACAATAGCTAAAACATTCTTCAGTAATAAAAAAATGCTAGAAGTATCACCATCCTTTTTAGAATGTGGAAATTTTCTTCTAGTATCCTTTTATAAATACTTCATGGAACTTTCATCTGTATATTTTCTTCCCCCCTCCCATATACACACTAGTTATAGTTTTGGTCTTTTTATAGTGTCCCAGAATTCCTTGATCTTTTCTGCCTGAATTATTTATTTTTAACATTTTATGAGATTGGGTACTTAAAATTAACTCCACAAGCTCCTGGAAATAAATACTAAGTTACATAGAATTTTCACATAGTATTTGTTTTCATATAGCTATGAACTCAGCCAAAAAATTCTGAAATAGGCAGTATTACTAATTTTAATTAACTAAAAATAATGATGTCTTAGTAATTATCAATATTTCAATGATAACTAGATACAAAATACAGCAGCAGAACAAAATAGAACCTGGACCAAAAGTGATACATACTCAAATTTTTAATTTAATTGCATTTTCCATAGATACAGTATTTCTCAAAATCATATACCACATTAATTTTCACCATGTGTACATATTTGATGTATTGGAAATTATTCTTTGTTTAAGTAAAATAATAAACCAGGAGATACATATCTTTTCTTGAAATAAAATAAGAGCTACTAGGAATGAAAACTCAATAATGCGCATATGTAGTCACAGAGACTTTAACAGCATGCACAGGGCTCTACACAAGTAAAAACCGGATGCAGTCTAAACACTAAGAGGGGAAAGTGGACATGAGCTCCATTGCCTAACCTAGTTGCTGTCTCCAATCAGCAATTGCTTCCAAAAAATATTATAGTTTCTTCCGCAGAGTCTTACTGAGTATATAAAGCACAATTAAGGGTAGGCTCTATGCTCATCAGTAGATGGCTAACATGAATTGAGCTCAATATTATTTTTGTAAATTTTTTTGTTTCATATTGCTTTGGTTGGGTCTTCACTCATTTACTGGTATTTGCTTGCATAATTTCTGATTTTGTGATTTTATGGATTTCGTCATTGTGTGTGCCTATGTCTCCTTGTTTACTTCTTCTGCCTTTCTTCTTAATATAGTTTATTTGTTATGTTTGTATGCCTGTTTTTAAAGAGGAAGGGGAAGGGGCAGGGGGGAGAGGGAGAGGAAGAGAGAGAGAGGAGTTGGATGGGTAAGAAATAGGGAAGTGGGGAAAATGTGGCAGGACTTGTGGGAGAACAGATCAGAATATAGTGTATAAATATTATCAGTAAAATATATGAGATTTAATTAATCAATTCCATACTGTAGTAAAACTATGTTACAAATCCATACTTGTAGGCAAAAATTATATTCAGTGAAACCAATTATTATAAAGTTTTCTAGCAGTTAGCTCAGCAGTTCCTTCCTCTATTTACATAATTATTTCTAGAGACAATGCTTAATTACATGAAATTTGTAATTATGTGGAAATTCTAAGAAACCCCCATAGAATATATTGTTTCTTTGGGTTGAATATATTTCCCAGTTATGGACATGCTTTCCAACTTAGAAAAGTATCTATTGTTATTGTCCTAAACAGGACAAAACCAAAAATCACTTTAGTTTTTGGGAATCTCACTATTAAGGTAACAGTTCTGTATGGCAGAGGACATTCTGAGCACAGCACAAAATGAGGAGCTTCCTTTGTTAGCTGTGCTTTCCTGTATCTTTCTCTGTCTGGAGAGTGGCTTTGAAGAGTGGCCCTGAAAACAGGTGGCTGGTCTTGTCTGGCAATGTCTAAAAAATAACTTTGTATAGAGAGCTCTTTGCAAGGCTGTATTACTCAGCATGCCCATTCAGTTCTGGCTTCCCACCTGCAAGATAATTAGGTGTCATATTATAACCAGTCAGTCCTTTCTGCTCACTTGATGCCATGACCAATTAACTCTTTCCACCCGTATCACTAAGGAAGTTCTTTTATGCCCTATCCCTGCAACAATAAAGTAGACTTGTTCCTCTGCAAGAACAGTCTCTGGAGGTCATTCTTCAGTACTCAAGGCCATCTAAATCCTGCCCTCTAACCATTCCCTTTATTCTCTCAGTCTGGTGACCAACAGCCTCTGAGGAGAAATGGGGAAGGTGAGGGACACATGTTGGTAAAAAAAAATACTCAGATACATTATAAGTGTTTAATGTATTGGGTAACTTTGAACAAATCAGGGATGTTTTCTAGCTCCATGTTTTTAAATGAGAAAATGAGGCCTTAACTTATTTAAATAATTTTTATAATATTTACCTATAACAAACTTTGTTTTTTCTGTTATATAAGAAATAATCTTACTAGTGTGAGTTGGATAAGCAATATTCTATGATTTTGACGAATATACAGGTATAGTTGAGCTAAACTGAAATTATGAAATATTAAATATCATAGACTAAAGAGATCATTAATCATTTACAAGCATTATTTAACTTTGCCATAATTATATGTGAACCTGACCAGTAAGAATAATTACAATCCTTTTTAAAATGCTATTTTGCATATAATAATTTATAATAATTAAGCCAAAGAGAAGAGCTAATCAGAGGACTTCTAAAAGAATGTATAAGCTTCCAAAGAGAAGTTAAGTCACTTTAAATACAATGTTAATACAATACTATGTTACTGAGAGATTACTTTAAATGATTTGATAACAATATATAAAAGAATGCTATACAATATAAATGGATTGCTTAATAAACATACATGGAATTATGTATGGCATTCTCTTGGCAAATATCAGAAACCTATACTTAAATTCATGACCTCATTATGGCAAAATTATTATTTTCCTCTGATGAACACTTTTTTTCAGAAGAAAAACTTTGCCACTGGTTTGCTCTACAAGCATAGTAAAATTTCTTTCAATACAGGTATAAATATCACCTAAACAATGTATATTCAGATTTTTATATTCTGACTACAATTCATTTTTGGTTTCTTTTTCTGCTCCCTTTCGATTTGCTTCCTCTAAATCTCATCATATTTACTTTTCAACTTCACATCACTGCCTATTTTTTATTCTAAGATTGAGTCTCAGTTCTTATTAGCTCTCAGTAGTATAACAGAAGTTACAGTCATAGGGGACAATAGAACAGAATGGAATCATTTGCCATTGTGTAATGGATTGTTATGTTCTAATAGTCTGTAACTCTAGCCACAATTTCCGTTTCCAACACTTAAATTACTCTTTACTTTAGTAACAGTTATCCTTTCTAAAACAATGATAAAACCCAAGGCTGCCTATATTTGATACCTTTTGTAAATTCATATTTTAATAATGATGACATTTAGATAAAAATGCATTTCCTTCCTCAATATCTGTCTACCATTCATCCCACTTTTTTGTCAGTGCCTACAAATCTATCAGATTCAATCATTTGAATATGTGACATTTGATGCATGCTTTCCTTATATACTTTTGTTATTAAACACATCTCTCTCCCAAGCTCTATTACTGACAAATATCTACTTACACTTCTTGATTACTCTATAAAACAATTACCTCTGTTTCTGCTATCAAAGTGGTAATTTTTCCTTTATTTTTAGAATTTTTATATGTCATAGAAATTAACAGATATGTTCAGGCCACAAGGTACACCACCAAATTACAAGTGCTTTGCAAATGGACATTTTGTTGGGGAACATTATTTACCTAGCAAACAGTGCTTGTACTAAAAGATAATATTACTCTCATCCTTACCATTCTGCTGATGTTAGACCAGGAAGTTATTACATTCATTCACTTGGAAATGATGCCTAATTAACATTTAAAAATGTTTCTTATGAACCTGAAATGCAAATTCCTTTGATGTAGAATGTAATTTGAAAAGACAAAATCAAAGGAAAGCATTTTACCATTTTGAGAACCCAGTAAATATATAGCAAATTCTATTTTTAAGTGAGGTACAGAAACCATATGACATCCATTCTAAAAGTTTAACTCTGCAGTTTTTGCCTGTGCCTGGAACTGAACTGAAACAGTTCCACAGCTCTCTGTACCCAAATCCCATGGGAGAGAGAGCTGGATTCGCAGAAGTGGAGATAGCACAGGGGAGACCACCACTTCTGCTCATATCCCTGGCCCTAAAGGAACCTGCATAGTGTCCTCTGAATACAGAGACATAGAAGCCATCAGGAGCAGGACCCTTCAGGTTTTGTGTCTAGGCCTAGAGCAGAAAGCCAGTCACCAGGAGCACCAACACACCTGACAGCACAGTTAAGAACAACTCTTCTGCTCCAAGCAACCCACCAGGAGGCTTCAGGTGACACAAACCCAGAGGACAGCGCTGTTCCCAGATCTAGCTAAAAGAAAACAGGTCTACAGGAGTGCTGGCACCAATGTAATGGACAGCAAGACAAGTTAACGCCAGAGACAACCTGATGGTGAGAGCCAAGGCAGGAACCTAAGCAACAGAAACCAAGACTACTTGACACCCTCAGAACCAAGTTCACCCAGCAAAGCAACTACTGAATATCCAAACACAACAGAAAAGCAAGATTTGGATTTAAAATCACATCTCATGATGATGATAGAGGAATTTGATAAAGATATAAATAACTCCCTTGAAAAATACAGGACAACACAGGTAAACAAGTAGAAGCCCTTAAAGAAGAAACACAACAATCCCTAAAAGACTTACAGGAAAACTCATCGAACAGGTGAATGTATTGACCAAAACCATGCAGGATTTAAAAATGGAAATAGAAACAATAAAGAAATCAGAAAGTGGAGACAACCCTGGAGATAGAAAACCTAAGAAAGAGATCAGGAGCCATAGACACAAGCATCATCAACAGAATACAAGAGAAAGAAGAGAATCTCAGGGGCAGAGGATACCATAGAAAACATTGAAACAACCATCAAGGATAATGGAAAACACGAAAAGCTCCTAACCTAAAATATCCAGAAAATCTAGAACACAATAAGAAGATCAAACCTAAGGATAATAGGTAAAGAAGAGAGCAAAAACTCCCAAATTAAAGGTCCAGTAAGTATCTTCAACAAAATTATAGAAGAAAACTTCCCTAACCTAAAGGAAGATATGGCCATAAACACACAAGAAGCCTATAGAACTCCCAATAAGTTGGAACAGAAAAGAAATTCTGACCATCATAAAATAGTCAAAACAGAAAACCCACAAAACAAATAAAGTATACTAAAAGCAGTAAGGGAAAAAGATCAAGTAACATATAAAGGCAGACCTATCATAACTATACCAGACTTCTCATCAGAGACTATGAAAGTCAGAAGATCCTAGAGACAGATGTCATACAGACCCTAAGAGAACAAAAGGCCAGCGCAGACTACTGTATCTGGCAAAACTCTCAATTAACATAGATGGGGAAACCAAAGTGTTCCATGATAAAACCAAATTTACACGATATCTTTCTACAAATCCAGCCATACAAAGATAATAGATGGAAAATTCCAATACAAAGAGGGAAACTACACCTTAGAAAAAGCAAGAAAGTAATCTCCTTGCAACAAAAACAAAAGAGACACACACAAACTTAATTCCACCTCTAACAACAAAAATAACAGGAAACAACAATCACTATTCCTTAACATCTCTTAACATTAATGGATTAAATTCCCTAATAAAAAGATATTATACAAACAGACTGGACACATAAAGCAGAAGCAGCATTTTGCTGTATAAAAGAAAGACACATCAAAGACAAAGAAAGACACTACCTCAAACTAAAAGGCTGGAAAACAATTTTCCAAGCAAATAGGTTCAAGAAACACGGTGGAATAGCCATTCTAGTTTCAAATAAAATCAACTTTCAACCAAAAGTTATCAAAAAAATAAGGCAAGACACTTCATATTCATCAAAAGAAAAATTCAGTAAGATGAACTCTCAAGCTTGAATATCTATGCTCCAAATGTAAGGGATACTACATTCATAAAAGAAAAGTCACTTAAGCTCAAATCACACATTGTACCTCACACAAAAATAGGAGGAGATTTCAACACCCCACTCTCATCAATAGACAGATCATGGAAACAGAAAGTAAACTGAGACATGGAGAAACTGACAGAAGTTATGAACCAAAGGGATTAAACAAATATTTATAGTAAATTTCATCCTAAAATAAAAGAATACACCTTCTTCTTAGCACCTCATGGTACCTTCTCCAGAATTGACTATATAGTCGGTAATAAAACAGGCCTCAACAGATACGGGAAAATAGAAATAGTCTTATGCATTCTATCAGATCACAACGGACTAAGTCTGGTCTTCAATAACAATGATAAGGACAGATAGCCCACATATACATGGAAGCTGAAAAACCATCTACTCAATAACTTAGTCAAGGAAGAAATAAGGAAAAAAATTAAAAGGCTTTTAGAATTTAATGAAAATGAAGGCACAACATATGCAAACTTGTGGGACACAATGAAAGCAGGGCTAAAAGGAAAACTCATAGCTCAGGGTGCCCCCAAAATGAAACTGAAGTGAGCACACTTTAGCAGCTTGACAGCACACCTAAAAGCTCTAGAACAAAAGTAAATAAAAAACCTAAGAAGAGTAGAAGGCAGGAAATAATCAAATCTAGGGCAGATAGGAACCAAGTTAAAAAAAAAAAAAAGGACTATAGAAAGAATCAACAAAACCAGGAGCTGGTTCTTTGAGAAAATCAAGAAGACAGATAAACCCTTAGCCACACTAACCAGAGGGCACAGAGAGTGTGTTCAAATTAACAAAATCAGAAATGAAAAGGGAGACATAACAACTGAATCTGAGGAAATTCAAAAAATCATCAGATCCTACTACAAAAGCCTATATGTAACAAAACTGGAAAATCTGGAGAAAATGGGTAATTTTCTAGAAGATTCTAGGTACCAAAGTTAAATCAGGATTAGATAAACAACATAAACATCCCTACATCTACTAAAGAAATAAAAGCAGTTATTAAAACTTTCCCCAAAAAATAGCTGAGGACCAGATAGATTTAGCACAGAATTTTATCAAGCCTTCATAAAAGACCACATACCACTACTCTCCAAACTATTCCACAAAATAGAAACAGAAGGGACACTACCAAATTCCTTCTAAGGAAGCCACACATGTGCTTTTACCTACACAACACAAAGACCCAACAAAGAAAGAGAACTTCACATTAATTTCGCTTATAAATTTTGACACAAAAATATTCAATAAAATTCTTGCAAACTGAATCCAAAGTCACATCAAAACAATCATCCATCATGACCAAGTAAGCTTCATTCTGGGGATAAAGGGATGGTTCAATATATAGAAATCCATTGATGAAATCCACTACATGAATAAAATGAAAGAAAAAAATGATCATCTAATTAAATGCCGAGGAAGCATTTGAAAAAAATTCAATACCCGTGTACGTTAAAAGTCTTGGCAAGATCAGGAATTCGAGGCCCATACCTTATAAAAGCAATATACAGCAAACCAGAAGCCAACATCAAACTAAATGGAGAGAAACTTGAACCAATCCCACTAAAATCAGAGACTAGACAAGGCTTCCCACTCTCTCTGTACTTACTCAATATAGTACTCAAATTCCTAGCCAGAGCAATTAGACAACAAAAGAAGTTTAAAGGGACACAAATGGGAAAGAAAGAAGTCAACATATCACTATTTGAAGATAATAAGACAGTATACATAAGTGACCCCAAAAGTTCTTCCAGAGAACTACTAAGCCTGAAAAACAACTTCAGCAAAGTTGCTAGGCATAAAATTAACTCAAACAAATGAGTAGCCTTCTTCTACTCAAAGGATAAACAGAATGAGAAATAAATTATGGAAATGACACGCCTCACAATAGTCCCAAATAACATATAATAACTCAGTGTGACTCTAACCAAGCAAGTGAAAGATCTGTATGACAAGAACTACAAGTCTCTCAAGAAAGAAACTGAAGATCTCAGAAGATGGAAAGATCTCTCTTGCTCATGAATTACCAGGATTAATATAGTAAAAGTGGCCATTTTGCCAAAAGCAATCTACAGATTCAAAGCAATCCCCATCAAAATTCCAACTCAATTCTTCGTAGAGTTTGAAAGAGCAATTTGCAAATTCATTTGAATAACAAAAAAACCAAGATAGCAGAAAACTAAGCAACAATAAAAGTACTTCTGGGTGAATCACCATCCCTGAACTCAAGCAGTATTACAGAGCAATAGTGATTAAAAACTGTATGGTATTGGTACAGAGACAGGCAGGTAGATCATTGGAATAGAATTGAAGACCCAGAAATGAGCCCACATACCTATAGCCACTTGACCTTTGACAAAGGAACCAAAACCATCCAATGAAAAAAAGATAGCTTTTTCAACAAATGGTGCTGGTTCCACTGGAGGTCAGCATATAGAAGAATGCAAATCAACCCAATTTTATTGCCCTGCACAAAGCTTAAGTCTGTCCTGCGCCCAACGTCCCGCCAGCAGGAAATGCACGCGGGACACACGAATCCTTCTGTAGCCAAAATGTTTATTATTTCTTAAAGAGAGAGGGCCCGGGCGCCGGCATGGCGCGGCTTATATACACCCTAGCATGTCGCATCCACACCTGATTGGTTGCTTACCCATGATCTCATTAGGCACACCCCGGAGTTGGCAAAGACCTGGCACGAAGGCACATGCGCACACAGTTAACTCCCTGAAAGCTATCCCGGCTTTCCACATGGGGCGCAGTGGAAGCCAGTGCCATCTTGTGGTGGCGAATGTTATTGCGGCCCTCTACATAAGTCCAAGTGGATCAAGGACCTCCACATCAAACCAGATACATTTAAACTATTAGAAGAAAAAGTGGGGAAGTTTCTCAATCACATGGGCACTGGGGAAATTTTCCTGATCAAAACACCAATGACTCATGCTCTAAGATCAAGAATGAACAAACGCAACCTCATATAGATGCCAAGCTTCTGTAAGGCAAAGGCACTGTCATTAGGACAAAATGGCAACCAACAGACTGGAAAAAGATCTTTACCAATCCTACATCTGATAGAGGGATAATATCCAAAATATACAAAGAACTCAAGAAGTTAGACTGCAGGGAGACAAATAACCCCATTAAAATAGGGTACAGAGGTAAACAAAGAATTCTCAGCTGAGGAATATCGAATGGTGGAGAAGCACCTAAAGAAATTTTCAGCATCCTTAGTCATCAGGGAAATATAGATCAAAACAATCCTGAGATTCCACCTCAAGTCAGTCAGAATGGCTAAGATCAAAAAGTCAGGTGTTGACAGATGCTGGCAAGGATGTGAAGATAGAGGAACACTCTATTCTTGGTGGGACTGCAAACTGGTACAACTACTCTGGAAATCAGTCTGGAAGTTTCTCAGAAAATTGGACGTAGTAATACTTGAGGTCCCAGCTACACCACTCCTGAGCATATAACCAAATGATGCTCCAACATACAACAAATACACATGCTCCGTATGTTCATAGCAGCCTTATTTATAGATATTCAGAAACTGGAAAGGACCCAGATGCCCTTCAACAGAGGGATGGATACATAAAATGTGGTGCATCTACAAAGTGGAATACTACTCAGCTATCAAACATAATGACATGAAATTCTTAGGGAATTGGATGGAACTGGAAAGCCAATCATCAAAAAACACTCATGGTATACACTCACTGATTAGTGGATATTAGCTCAAAAGCTCTAATTACAATTCATACAATCCTCAGACAACATGAAGCTCAAGAAGAAGGACGGCCAAAGTGTGGATGTTTCAGTCCTTCTTAAAAGGGGGGACAGAAATATTCACAGGAGGGTATATGGAAACAAAGTTTGGAGCAGAGACTGAAGGAATGGTCATTCAGAGCCACCCCCACCTGGGGATCCACCCCATATATATACAGCCACCAAAACTAGATAATATTGATGAAGCCAAGAACTGCATGCTGACAGGAGCCTGATAGAGCTGTTTTCTGAGAGCCTCTGCCAGAGCATGACAAATACAGAGGTGAATGCTAGCTGCAAAACATAGAACTGAGAACAAGGTTGGCGGAATTAAAGAAAGGATTGAAGGAGCTGAAGGGTCTTGCAACCCCACAAGAACAACAATGCCAACCAACCAAAAGTCCCATGGATAAAACCCCTACCCAAAGACTACACATGGATAGCCCCGTAGCTCCAGCTGCATATATAGCAGAGGACAGAGTTTTTGGGCACCAATAGGAAGAGAAGCCCTTAGTCTTGGCAAGACCCTCCTCAATGTAGGGGAATGTCAGGGTGGGGAGGTAGCAAGGGGGTAGTTGGGGAGGGGGAACACCTTTATAGCATTATGGGAGGGGGGTTTATGAGTATCAGGTTTCATATAATCTATTTTACCAGTGATCATCAGAAAGTTAATACAAGTTTCTGAATTGTGATCTTCTATTTTTCCTTTGCTACCCATGATACATATTAATATTCAGGAGTTTCCTTATAAAAATAAAAAAGCCATAATAACACATTCAACTGAAATCCAAAGTTAGATGTACTGAAGCAATCACAACATATGATGTGACAAAGAAACCCCCCACCTAGCAAGAGTTAGTCCTGTTATAAAATTAAAATTGTCTGTCTAAGATAAAATTACTGCATGTGGAATGGATAGTTCTTGATTTTACAATGTTTTGAGTTGCATCATTAACTCACTTATTAGTGTTATTTCCAAGTTTTAAAAATGTAGACATTTAAGCTATAAATTTCTAAGCCATAACTTTACATTTCATCACTAGTCTCTATTATTAATGGTTCTGAAAGGTACTATGTGTACTATTAGAAGATACATGTAACCCTGTAAGCGACAGGGTCTGAAGGTACGTGGAAAAGAATGGGGGACAAGGGATGTGAAGAAGGACTCCAAGACAAGAGTCTGATCAAGACGACAATTTTATTTTTCCCCAAGGCTGAATTTATACCATAACATGGATAACAAAGGGAGGGGGGAAATAAGAAACATTTATGCAGGCCAAGGACACAATATTCGTGTAGTTAGGGAGTAGGCTGATGTTGACAGGATGTCAGAAAAGTCACAGGTTTGTCATATCTATTAGTCAGCAGGATGTTGGTTTTTCAGAAAGGTTACATTGGGTATCTTTATCATATGATTATTATTTTGACCACCAGATTTGTATTAGTCTTCTGAAGCTGGCTGGGTATTTTCCATGAATTCAGTCATACTTAATTCTAACCATAATAATAACATCAACGATGGAGGCCTTCAAGGGCATCGATGCTAACATCTCCCCCTTCCTTATAGTCAAATGAAAAGGTGGTGAAATGGCCATGCTATCCTGGAATGAGCCTCAGGAACTGCGTCTTTCTTAGGTTGGAGTGATATTTGTCACATGGCCAAGAGAATCTTGTGGCCAGGGTCCGTCATGGGATAAGGCAGCAGCTAATGGTGGCCCTCCTGTCTTAGGCCCTTTATTCATGAATATATCACTCTCTTACCTGTCACTGACTGTCCAGCTCAGCACGCAGGGGTGACAATTTATTGATGTTTCAGCAAAGACATCAGGACAGCAGGCAGAAAAGAATGTTGGCCTCATTTTGGCTGAAGGATGAAAATGTCCTTGCCTGGTTTGGGAGGAGATGTGTAGGTGAGCTTGGCCATCATCAAAGCATCCTCCATAGCTAGCCTATGATAACATACCTGAATAGGTTTTGCTGCTATATTAACTACCTGTTGTTTAATAAAGCTGATTAAATGATTAAATGTCCAAGTACCAAAAGATACAATCAACAGAAGGCCTACTAGGGGGTCCAACAGAGACCAATTTTGATATTGGTTTCTCAGCTTTTTCTCTTTCTCATTTTTTTCTTTTCCAAGCCTTCTCTGACTTTTTTTTATCTCTCTTTAACCATATTCTAAGACACGGGAAGTATCCAAGCACTGCCTTTCTCTTACAAACCAGAATTCGCTGTGATTGTTCAAAGTTGGGAAATTAAAGGTAAAAAGCCAATCAGAAAGAAGCACACTTGTTAGTATATAAAGCTTACATCAAAGTGGAACCAGACAATTGTTTTTTAATTAACCTCTGACTCTTAAAGACAGTGTGGGTCAAAGTTAAAATATTCAGATATACTTAAAATACTGTTCTATTTTGGATAGATGTGGAAGTTTAAAAATTGGATGAATTTATCTGATTGTAAATGTTTACCGTGTAATATCACAGAAGGGATGCCACCAGGCAGGGAATTAAAATTTTGACTGATATTAAACATCTTAAATAATTTGGAGAAATCTCAGCATTGAATTATAACCATCAGGAAAAAAAATAAAGACATACATAGATACCCCATGCATGTTATGTCAGAAATAAGCAAACCCCAACTCAGTACAGTACAGTATCAATAACTGAAAATTAAATAATATGTTGATACATAGAAGAAAAAGATAACATGTTGATTGACACTGTTGAAATTCTCAAAATAAATCAAATAGACAATTCAATTTGGGTTCCTGAAACAATCATAATTGCATTATCCAGAAATGCAAACCCTACAAAAGGTATCGCATTGTAGAAGAACACATATCTCAGCTGCCCTGGAGTGGGTGGCAGAGCTTCCAATTCTTCTTATGCGATGGCAATGGTCTTGAAGTGGTGCAGTTCTTGGAGCAAGCAGCTCCTGTCGGTGGAGTGCAGGCTGTAGATGAAGTCGTGTGTGCCCTGCACCAAGTTCAGTGCCTCCCTGGTCTCCTTCTTTGGACCAGTGCCCAGAAGCGGGGGAGTAAGAATGTCCAGGTTCTTTTAACAATTTTATGGTAAATATAATCCCTGTATCAGCACCTGATTGTAACATTCTAAGACCCCAAGTATATCCACATGTCCAATCCAGGTTACAAACCGTGGAGGTAAATTTAATATTTAGGGGGATGCACCATCCCCTTGTTTTAGAATTAGAACCTTCACAACGGGAATCTGGGACATGTATATTAGTAGGATGGGAGATATTATAAGTCAAAACAACACAGTGTATTAGATGATAAAATTCTTAAGAACAGAGGAAAGGGGCACAGGCAAGAAAGCTAGGGGTTGGCCTGGTGAGAGATAGTGGAACAACCAGGTCAGGTGACAAATAGCATTCAGTCACACAGCTAAACAAATGAGGAAGCTTTCTTGGAATGAAAAGGCCATTGCAAAAATAAGTGCAAGCTTTGTGCCTGTGAAACAGAAAGGCGAGCAGAGGAGCAGCTGGAGTCTGTTACCGGCTGTCTCTCTGAACTTAGATTCTCCTTAAGGAGTACCTCCCTTCAGTGTCAGCTCAGTGGCTCTGCCTCTCAAGAGACCCAGCCTCTGAAAGACACTAGGCTTCCAGTAAGAACTAAGAACAAAAGGATGGAGAGATGGTTAGGACCTGAGTGCTAGATGCCAAGTGGCTGATAAAATAATTGTATTGTTTGTCTGCTTTAGGGGGGAAGTATCTTCCGGGCTGCCAGACATGCCTGGCAACCTTGAGCCAAAAGACCAGGAGAAAATAGCATCTGAATATTGAACGGGGGCTTGCCCAGGGGGGTGTTATCCAACTGAAGCCACAGGTATCAGAGAGTAAGCTATAGTTAGAGATAACTGGCTATAAGGACACTTTCCACTGTCATTCCTGAGGCAGGTGTACACAGTTGAGCGCGGCTTCCTGCCTCTTATATCCAATATAGAGTTTGCTAACACTGGAATACTGATCTTTAATAGAAGTATAGCTCTCCTGTGCCTCTGAATTCCAGGACTTCAGTAACAGTCCTTTACCAACCTGTCTCACTGAGTTAGAGGGCCATGGAAAAGAAAACATTGATCCTGACCTTGGCCACAGCCTCCAGTTGGAGTAGCTGAAGAGCCGGTGCCAAGACTTTCTCCTCTTATCAACCTAGAGTAAAGCCTGTTCTGTCTGGCAAAACAAAGTTACTCACAGTCTGCTGCAGAATCTTTCTGAAACTACTTTAAGGGCTCCCTGCCCCACAACTTGGGGCATTTTGACCATAGGGACAGGAACTGACTGCTGTGGGGATAGGATCAGAGGCACTCTCTATGTCAATGATGACTAACGGGGAAGGTGACTTAATGTTGGAGACCAACTCCTCTCTTGGAATAGGGCCAGCAGATAAGGCAGGCTCCCTCAAAGAACTTCTTTTAATGAATGCTCTCCTGTGAGCAAGTGTTGAAGGTCTAGCCACTAAAGGCAGCAACGGGAATTTTTACTAACTCTCCAATATCTTTTTGTTGTCAAAGCATCAGCCCTGGCCGGCCTCATCACCTTGAAACTCCTCTTATGCTGATTTTGCCTGAGCTTCTCCGCTGCAGACAGCCTGCAGCTTGCTTGCTAGCAGGCCTGCTCACCTGGCACCCTTAGCCCCACATTTCCTCACTCTGTGCTGTCCCTTCCTTAGAAACTGTGAATGTCTAAGCAACAGGGAGATCCTTCCTTCAGGATCCAAGGCAAAGCTTTCAGGTTCTTGTTAATGCCTACTTCAGACATGATCACTCGTTACCAGCAGCTAGACTGAACAAGGGGCGCCTTATATTTAACATAACCCAGCTACAAACCATGTATCTAACAATTACCTGCCTACATGACATGCTGGTGCAATGATCATACAAATTTTGGGAGCAACTAAATACTCGAATTGGATCTAAGGTTCACTTCCTGACATGGTACACATGCCTGGCATTTCTGTGGTGGCCATGAACCTAAATTAAGCTAGGCCACGGGCTTAGGGGAAACCCAAATACTATTGTTCTGATAAAGAGATATAGCAATAAAATGAACCCTAATGAGAGATATTCTGTTATACCCATAGATGAGTGCCTCATTCAGCCATCATCAGAGATTCTTCTTGCAATAGATATGAATTAACACAGAGATCTACAACTAGACAATGTGCTGAGAAAGAGATAGAAAGATATTAGAGTACTCAGTCCTAAATAGGATGTTTCCACCAAATACTTCACCTCAGAGATGAGAGAACACTTTGAAATAGGAGCAGAAATATTGTAAGAAGCAGTGGAAATGGAAAACATATATAAAACAAGACCTTCTAGATACAATAGGACTGATATATGTAGGAACTGACAGGGACTATAGCGGCATGCAGAGAGCCTATACAGGTTCAAGCAAGATGAGATTCAAGTTGTAAGAAGGGGAAATGGACTAAAAAGATGTCTCCGATTAACAATCACTTGCAAAGAATACTACTTTTCTCCAGTGGAGTCTCACTAGGTATGTATACATGTTATACATGTCGTTTAACATGTCAAGGTAGTCCTCATAGCCAGAAATAAATTGAGAACACGTGAGGAACTTAGTGGTATTTTTGTAAATTTTTGTCTCATATTACTTTGCTTGGTCTCTTTTTATTTTTGTCTTTTGGTGTTTTGATTGTATATTATGCATTCTGATTTTGGTTTTAATGGATTGTGTGTGTGTGTGTGTGTGTGTGTGTGTGTGTGTGTGTTGTACTTTCTCTTTTCAATTCAAGTTTTTCTATTGATTTGTTTGCTCCTCCTTTCTGAAGAGAGAGGCAGAAAGAGCACGGATTTGGTGTGTGGGTGTGTGTAGAATCTGGGGTAGGAGTTAAGAGAGGGGAAACTAAGATCAGAAGAAATTGAACAAAAACATTTTCTAATGGAAAAAAGTATAAAAATAAATCTCAAGCCAACCAACAGAAATAAAAAATAAAAAATAATCAGAGGAGAAATTAAGGAGATCGAAATAAAGACAACAAGAGAAAGAACTAATGAATTTAAGAGCCGGTTCTTTGAGAAGACAAATAAGATTAACAGACCCTAGGTCCATTGCAGTGAACAGCCAGCAATAACTATTGATTTCCCAATTTGATTTAGTTCTAGACAGAGAGTTTCACAACTTTGGTACCACAGTGAACACAAAACTGAGTATAGTATCACACCTTGGGTAAATGCTTTATAGTATTCATAGGAGGCCCTTTTAACATCTTTTCCCAGAAAATTTATTTGCTCACTGCACTACATTCACTGCACTAACTCCCCATTGACTGACTCACTCTCTCTCCCTGCACTATTAAATAGCTTCTCTTTTGTGTGTTATTCTCCTGAGAGTTATAAACCTGTTGCAGAATTACGTCCTAGGTCTTCACATTCATTCTTCACTCACTGACTTACTCAGAAAAACTTCCTTTCTACAGACTATTCACAGTGCCATAGACAGAGACAGCACTTAGAATCTTTATGCTTTAACTTTAATGTAACTTGTCTATGTATTGATATGTTTAGATGCAAAATAATTGTCAATATATTATATCTCCCTTTGCTATTTGGTATTAAAATAATGTTTTATAGATTTGTAGTTGAGGAGTAATGAGTCATATCACAAAACCTAAGTGTGTAGCAGGCTCTAACATATAAGTACATTCTATAATGTTCATATAAGACACTGTCTAATGACACGGTTCTCAGAATGTATTACTATTATGAAGCAATGTGTACCACATTAATATTACAATATAGAAATAAAGAGCAAAATAGTCCTCTTTAATATGTTGTTGTGGATTAACCTTAGGATTTAAGAATATATATTATAAATATAAACAAGGGATGCAGAAGATTTTGTCTAAAGTACTAGACAGGTTGTTTCTATTTTCTAAAAATCAAATACTCAGCTCAACAAAGACACATGCTCCACTAAATATAGCAGCCTTATGTATAATATCCAGAAGCTGGAATGAACCCAGATGCCCTTCAACAGAGGAATGGATTTAGAAAATGCAATACATTTACACAATGAAGTATTACTCAGCTATCAAAAACAGTGACTTCATGAAATTCATAGGCAAATGGATGGAACTAGAAAATATCCTGAGTGAGGTAATACAATCACAGAAAAACACACATGGTATACACTCACTCATAGGTGGATATTAGCCCAAAACTTCAAACTACCCAAGAAACAATCCATGAACCACATGAAGCTCCAGAAGAAGGACAACCAAAGTGGGGATTCTTTAGTCCTTAAAAGGGGGAACAAAAATATTCATAGGTGGAGATATGGAGACAAAGTTTGGATCAGAGACTGAAGGAATGGCCATTCAGAGCCTGCCCTACCTGGGGATCCACCCCATATACACACAGCCAAACCCAGATGATATTGTTAATTTCTAAGAAGTGGATGCTTATAGGAGCCTGATATAGCTGTCTCCTGAGAGCCTCTGCCAGAGCATGACAAATATAGAGGTAAATGCTAGCAGCAAAATATTGAACTGAGAATAGGTTCCCAGTTGGGAGAATTAGAGAAAGGATTGAAGGAGCTGAAAGGGGCTTGCAAACCCATAACAACAACAATACCAACCAGAGTTCCTAGGGACTAAACCACCATCCAAAGAATACACATGGACAGCCCCAATGGCTCCAGCTGTATATGTAGCAGAGGATGGCCTTGGGAGGAGAAGCCCTGGGTCCTGCCACGACTGGAGCCCCCAATGTAGAGGAATGTCAGGGCAGGGAGGCAGGAAGGGGTGGGTGGTTGGTGGGGGAACACCTTCATAGAAGAAGGGGGAGGGGATGGGATAGGGGGTTATGGATAAGAAACCAGGAAGAGGGATAATATTTGAAATGTAAAAATAAAATCCAATAAAAAAATCAAATACTTCTTTAACAGACAATAAATAATTGTTTTTATTCCAAAAAATATTTTAAAGTAGTAATTTAAGCATAAAATTAAGATCATTTTATATATTATGCATACTACATAATTTTATATGAATTATCCTATATACTAGATAAATTCAAATCATAATTATTTCATTTCACATATATTTGAGATGGTAAATGTATATTTGATGCATCTAAGGCTATATTCTAGGAACCAGATATTCCTTGCTCAGGTGCATATATAAGAGTGACAATTCTCCAAGGAGCAATGGTCAAAAACATTTGCCCTGGAGTTACTCTGTTCGTTACAAAACCTAGAAAAATCAAGGACCCTGGAATCCCACAAGCACACATTAATGTATTCTTTCAAATTCTGAGGAACCTGGAAGAATGTTCTTCCTATATTGATCTATGTAGAAGAATTCAGCCTTGGCCTCTTTTTTTTTTTATTGTAAAGTGGAAATTTTGTGTTATCCATTTGTGTTATCCATTACTTATGCCTGGATTCCTGACTCCCAGAGACAATGAAATAATCCATATGTGTTTTCAAGCTGTAAAACAGAAAACTAAAACATAGTAGGTCATTTCAAAGGCAGGAAGTATTCATTCTGCTCCGATAATTCTCTATGCATTCATTAAAGCATTTACCAGACGTGAGGATATATCTTTGCTTATACTGAATAATAAATTGTTAAATAACTTGAAGACTGAAAATAGTTACCTAAATACTTAGACAGTTTTACAATGCTTAGCACAGCTAGTTAACAACAAATAACTGTTTCTTGCCAGATATAACCTGCTAGAGTAGGAAAATTAGGTCTCTCACTAAACCATAGTAACAGTAAAGCAAAGCAAGGTCCTAAGATAAAATGTCTCCAAAACAGTACTAGGTTGGATTCTTTTTCTTTTTTTTTCTCCATCTTTATTAACATGGGTATTTCTTATTTACATTTCAATTATTATTCCCTTTCCAGGTTTCCAGGCCAACATCCCCCTAACCCCTCCCCCTCTCCTTTTATATGGGTGTTCCCCTCCCCATTCTCCCCCCATTACTGCCCTCCCCACAACAATCCCGTTCACTGGGGTTCAGTCTTAGCAGGACCAAGGGCTTCCCCTTCCACTGGTGCCCTTACTAGGCTATTCATTGCTACCTATGCGGTTGGAGCCCAGGGTCAGTCCATGTATAGTCTTTGGGTAGTGGCTTAGTCCCTGAAAGCTCTGGTTGGTTGGCATTGTTGTTCATATGGGGTCCCAAGCCCCTTCAGCTCTTTCAGTCCTTTCTCTGATTCCTTCAATGGGGGTCTTGTTCTCAGTTCAGTGGTTTGCTGCTGGCATTTCCCTATGTATTTGCCATATTCTGGCTGTCTCTCTCAGGAGAGATTTACATCCGGTTCTTGTCAGCCTGCACTTCTTCCCTTTATCCATCTTATCTAGTTTGGTGGCTGTATATGTATGGGCCACATGTGGGGCAGGCTCTGAATGGGTGTTCCTTCTGCCTCTGTTCTAAACTTTGTCTCACTATTTCCTGCCAAGGGTATTCTTGTTCCCCATTTAACGAAGGAGAGAAGCATTCTCATTTTGGTCCTCCTTCTTGAGTTTCATGTGTTCTGTGCATCTAGGGTAATTCGAGCATTTGGGCTAATATCCACTTATCAATGAGTGCATACCATGTGTGTTTTTCTGTGATTGGGTTACCTCACTCAGGATGATATTTTCCAGTTCCATCCATTTGCCTATGAATTTTGTAAAGTCATTGTTTTTGATAGCTGAGTAATATTCCATTGTGTAGATGTACCACATTTTCTGTATCCATTCCTCTTTTGAAGGGCATCTGGGTTCATTCCAGCTTCTAGCTATTATAAATAAGGCTGCTATGACCATAGTGGAGCATGTGTCTTTGTTGTATGTTGGGGCATCTTTTTGGTATATGCCCAAGAGAGGTATAGCTGGGTCCTCAGGTAGTACAATGTCCAATTTTCTGAGGAACCTCCAGACTGATTTCCAGAATGGTTTTACTATTCTGCAATCTCACCAACAATGGAGGAGTTTATCTCTTTCTCCACATCCTTGCCAGCATCTGCTGTCACCAGAGTTTTTGATCTTATCCATTCTGACTGGTATGAGGTGAAATCTCAGGGTTGTTCATTTGCATTTCCCTTATGACTAAAGATGTTGAACATTTATTTCTTCAGGTGTTTCTCAGCCATTCGGCATTCCTCAGCTGTGAACTCCTTGTTTAGCTCTGAACCCCATTTTTAATAGAGTTATTTGTCTCCCTGCAGTCTAACTTCTTGAGTTCCTTGTATATTTTTGATATAAGCCCTCTATCAGTTGTAGGATTAGTAAAGATCTTTTCCCAAAGATTCTTAACCTCATCAGTTTATACTCCAGAATTTCATTCTATATTTTTTTAGGGGGAAGTAGGGGTTGTAGTATATAAATAACATCAGTGTCATATGTGTTAATTAAATAAATTTGAAAATAGCTTTTTTTAATGAATTTTCAATCTCAGTGGACTAAATGAAATAGTTTTTCAGATTAATATGTGAATTAAGTGCAACTCTCATTAAGTACTATGTCATTAAAAAAGTGAAATTAGTTAATTTTTAAAGTCATACAACATAACAGAAGGAAACATTTTATTGTAATTAAACATAATTTAAGACACTTTTCCAAGTACTGTGAGTTAAAACCAGGGCCTCATGCATGTTCAACAAGAACTCTACCACAAGGACTAAAACAAAATATGTGTGTTACTGTGGTGTGTGTGTGTGTGTGTGTGTGTGTGTGTGTGTGTGTGTGTGTGCACGCGCATGCATGTGCATATGCACACAAGCATGCTTCTGTGCATGCACATGGGCATAAGAAAGAGAGAGACAGGGACAGAGAGAAATACACAGAGACATTCATATATGTGGACCATGTGTGTGAGTTCATCAGTATGTATTTGACCTGTAATAGATCAACTGTGGACAATTTTCCCTGTTACTCTTTGCCTTATTTTCCCTCTTTTTTAAATTTTTGTATTTATTTATTACTTGTATATTCTGATTGTTCCTTCCCCTCCCAGTCCCCTTTTCACAAGATCCTTCCCTCATTCCCACTCCCATTCTCCTATGAGAGTGTATAGGCCACTACTGTGTCTCCCCAACCCTGTGTATATCAAGTTTCTGCAGAGCCAGGTACTTTCTCTCCCACTGATGCCAGAAAAAGCAGCTATGTTCTAACACATTATGTAAATCTGTGGATTTCCTATTCAGATTTTGTCTGCTAGACCTAGCATCTGAGGACTTGAAAGATTAGGAGGACTATAGTCTAATGCTGTAGACAATGTTACTTCAGCTTTAGTGTACTTTTATTCACTAATATAACAAAGAAAGCAATGGTCCAGTGAAGGTTGTTTCAGATCAGAAAAACATATAAATAGATATGTGCATGCTAGATAATAACAGAACACCCCTTTTCCAGAACTTTCTCAGGACAAACCAATTTAAACGTAATTGTATGGCATATACTATAGATTGTATCTTGGAAAGCATGAAAGAAAAACAGAAGTCTATATAGATTCAGGGTATACTGACAGGACTGGATGCTATAGCTATCATTCAACAAAAATAAACATATCTGGGGTTGGGGATTTAGCTCAGTGGTAGAGTGCTTGCCTAGCAAGCACAAGGCCCTGGGTTCGGTCCCCAGCTCTGGAAAAAAAGGAAAAGAAAAAAATAAACATATCTTATATACTCAATGTAAATGTTTATTACAGGAGGCATGAAATCATGTCCAAGAACAATTAGGAAAAGAATGCACCTCAGATAAAAAGTCTTCTGCCTTTCTCACAGTTCATCAAGGTATTGTTCACCATGCATTATTCCCTTGACTGTATTCTGACATAAATCAATACATTTAATCCACCACATGAATAGACTAAAGAACAGAAACCACATGGTCTTGTAATTGGCTGCAGTCTAGACTTTTGACAAAATCCAACATACCTTAGTCCACAGATAAGGACATACCTCAACAAAATAAAGGCAATTTACCTCAACAAAATAAAGGCAATTTACAGCAAAAACAGCATCCTAAAGGAGAGAGATTCAAAGCATTATTTTAAAAACACCAAGAACAAAACAAAGATGTCTACTTTCTCCACATCTATTCAACAAAAATATTTGAACATTTAGCAGAGCAAAACAGACAACTGAAAGAGATAAAGAGGATATAAATTGAAAAGAAAAATGTCAACAAATCCTTAAGTATAGATGATAATATTCAAGATATAAAAGACCCTATTCAGAATCAGATGATGGCCCCAGCCTCAAGAAGAGGCCATGCTGGCCTCCAGAACTCCAGGTAGGCTGTCCATCCTCAGACCACTACCCCCCACCTCTCTCTGTGCCTGTATACTCAGCCTCAAATCGAATTCCTTGTTTCCTCTTCGTTACCATGTTCTAAACTGCTATTTGGACAGAGGCCTCCCAACTTAGACAGAGCCCATTATAGCCTCCAGAACTCCAGTAGGCCATCTACCTGCAGATTCCCACCCAATACTCTCAGCGTCTGCCCACCCTATCCCAAATTCTCCTTCCCCTGCTCAATGACTGCTTCAAGTTCAAGCTCTAGAAGAGACACCCTGCTTGGTGAGGGATCACTCTGGCTTCAGAAATCTAGATAGGCCTCCCACAATTTGTCTAGCCAACCTATATCCCATCCACCCTCCCTTCCTTGTTGTTATGTTCTATGCCCCAGCTGCAGCAAAGATACTCAACAGAAGCAGAAGGCACACTGACCACAAGAAATTCAAATTGGCTACCTGCCTGTGCATACCTTCACTCATTTGGTGCCACAATCTATATACACAATTACACAAACCATCCCTGTCACTGTGTCCCAACACCCAACTTTGACAGAGATCCCCTGCTCAACCATAGGCCACACTAACCAAAAGACTAGAAGTGATACAGAAACCAAGGAAGAAAACATTCAACAGAGACAAACATAGAAATTGCCATATAAACCAATAATCACCTTAAGCCAAAATGTGTAGATGCCAGCATAAGAAAACAATCAAGAATAGCTACAGCAATATGTCACCAGCCCAGCTATCCTATTAGAGCAAATATTATAATGCAGGTGAAGAATAAGAAAATGACCATGAAACTCACTTTATGGAACTGATTGGGGTCCTTAAAGAAGAAATGAACAAATCCTTGAATAAAATCAAGAAAAAGAACAAACAAAAATTTGATAAAATGAATAAATCTCTTTTTTAAAAATGCCAAAAAGCATAGAAAAAATAAACTGTTGAAGGAAATGAAAAAAGAAAACTGTTCAAGACCTAGAAATGGAAATAGAAGAAACAAAGAAAATATTAAAAGTGGGAATTCTATATATGAAAAATCTAGGTAACTGAAAAGGAACTACAAATGCAAGCATCCCCAATAGAATACAAGAGACATAAGAAAGAATCTCAGGTATTAAATATAGGAGAGGAGAAGTAGAGACAAAGAAAATATTAAATCCAAAATTTTCCTACTAGAAAACATTCAGGAAATCTGGGGCACTATGAAACAACAAACCCAAGAATAATAAAACTAGTGGAAGGAGAAGAATCCTGGTTCAAAAGCCCAGAAAAATATTTTTAACAAAAACATAAAAGAAAGTTAACCAACCTAAAGAAGGGCATGCCTATAAAGGTACAAAAAGATTACAGAACAGCAAATACAGTGGAACAGAAAAGAAACTTCAGTTACCACATAATAATTGAAACAATAAGCATACAAAACAAAGAAAAATATTAAAAGTTGCAAGGGAAAAAAAGACCAAGTAACATATAAGGACTTGGTAGAATTATACCTCACTACTCAATGGAGACTCAAATATCCAGAAGGGTCTGGAAAAAGATCTTACTGTGAGAATCTATAAAGTATAAGCAGGCAAATTTTTCAACCACCATAGATAAAAAGTAATTCACCCCAGGATAAAGTCTAATTTAAACAATATCTATCCAGAAAACCATCCCAACAGATGGTACTACAAAGAACATTCTAATATAAGGAAGCTAACTCCATCTATAAAAACACAGAAAATAATCTCACATAAGTAAAATAAAAAGAAAGATATACACACAAACACACACATGCACACATACACGCACATGCACACACACACACACATACACACACACACATACACACACACACACACACACACACACACACACACCAACACCACCAACACCTCAATCACCACACTACTTCCTCCACAAACAAGACAATATTAAAAACAAATCAGGAATTAACAATCATTGGTCATTGATATTTCTCAATTCCAATGGTATCAACCAGCAATAAGAACACAGACTAATGTCATGGATGTGAAATAGGATCTACTCTTCTGCTACATAGAAGGAAAACACAATAATGTCAAACATTTTAGCTCAGAGTGAAAGGTTAGTAAAAGATTTCCCAAGAAAAGGGACTTAACAAGCAAGCTGGCACAGCCATTGTAATATCTAATAAAATATAATAGAAACCAAAATTAATCAAAAGAGATAGGAGAAGACATTTCAATATGAGTCCACTCTCCACTCTAGGCCTTTCTGGATTTTCAAGTCTCCACTGAGGAGTGAGGTGTAATTCAACCAGATGTGCCAATATATATATATATATATATATATATATATATATATATATATATATATATGTCTTTTTCCCTCAAAGCTTTTAATATTATTTCATGTGATTAAATTTTAATTTCATATCATTAAAGGAAAATCCATTAAGATGACATTTCATTTCTTAATGTCTATGGCCCAAGCACAAGCTCATCCATGTTTGTACAAGAAACATCACAACAACTTAGAATACTTATTGATGAGGCATCTTGAGTTGGAGACTTCAATACTTAAGGTTTTATTGGATATTTTTTATTTACATTTCATATGTTATTTCTTTTCCCGGTTTCCCAGACATAAGCTCCCCTTCTTCTATAAGGATGTTCCCCTCCCCAACAACTCCCCCTTCACACCCACACAACATTCCCCTACAATGGAGGGGGTAAGGGTTCAGCCTTGGCAGAAACAAGGGCTTCTCCTTACGTTGGTTCCCCACAAGGCCATCCTCTGCTACATATGCAGCTGGAGCCATGGTTAAGTCCATGTATAAGCCTTTGGGTAATGGTTTAGTGCCTGGGAGTTCTGGTTGGTTAGCATTGTTGTTTTTATGGGGTTGCAGGCCCTTCATCTATTTCAATCTTTTCTTAATTCCTCCAAAGTGGATCCCATTATCAGTTCAATGTTTTGCTGCTAACATTCACTTCTGTATTTGACATGCTCTGCCTGTGCCTCTCAGGAGACAGCTATATTGGGCTCCTACCATCAATCTTAGCTTCCTCAATATTATCAAGTTTTGGCACCTGTATATCTATATGGGCTGTATACCCATGTAGGGGAGTTCCAGAATGGCCATTCCCTGAGTCTATTCTCCATATCCCCTCCTATGAATATTTTTGTTTCCCCTTTTTAAGAAGGAGTGAAGCATCCACACTTTGGTCATCCTTCTTGAGCTTCATATGGTCTATGGATTGTATCTTGGGTAATTTGAGATTTGGGGCTAATATCCACTTATCAGTGAGTGCATATCATGTGCGTTTTTCTGTGATTAGGTTACCTTACTCAGGATGATACTTTCTAGTTGGATTCATTTGCCTATGAATTCATGAATCCATTATTTTTGATAGTTGAGTAGTAATCCACTGTGTTGATGTACCAAATTTTCAGTATCCACTCCTCTGATGAAAGGCATCTAGTTTTTTCCAGCTTCTGGCTATTAAAAATAAGGACGTTATGAACATAGTGAAGCATGTGCATTTGTTGCATGTTGGAGGATCTTTTGGGTATATGCTCAGTAGAGGTATAGCTGGGTCTTCAGGTAGTGTATAGTCCAATTTTAGGAGGAAACGCTAGACAGGAATACAGAGTGGTTGTACCACTTTCCAATTGTTGTACCAACAATTGAGGAGTGTTCCTCTTTCTCCACATTCTTGCCAGCCTCTGTTGTCACCTGTGGTTTTTATCTTAGCCATTCTAACTGGCTTCAGGTGGAATCTCAAGATTGTTTTGATTTCCATTTCCCAAGGATGTTGAACATTTTTTTAGAAACTTCTCAAGCATTCTATATTCTTCAGCTGAGAATTCTTTGTTTACCTCTGTACCTCATTTTCAATATGGTTATTTGCCTATTTGGAGTCTAACTTCTTGAGTTCTTTGTATATTTTGGATATTAGCCCTCTATCAGATGTAGGATTGGTAAAGATCTTTTTCCAATCTGTTGGTTGCCATTTTATCCTAATGACAGTGTCCTTTTCCTTACAGAAGCTTTGCAGTTATATGAGGTCCCATTTGTCCATTATTGATCTTAGAGCAAAAGTCATTGGTGTTTTGATCAGGAAATTTTCCCCAGTGCCCATGTGCTCTAGAATTTTCCCCAGGTTTTCTTCTATTAGTTTGAGTATATCTGGTTTGATGTTTAGGTCCTTGATTAACTTGGAATTAAGCTTTGTACAGGGAGATAAAATGGATCGATTTGCATTCTTCTACATGCTGACCTCCAGTTGAGCCAGAACCATTTGTTGAAAATGCTATCATTTTCCACTGAATTGTTTTAGCTCCTTGTTCAAAAATCAAGTGACCATAGGCATGTGGGCTCATTTCTGGGTCTTTAGTTCTATCCCACTGGTCAACCTGCCTGTCCCTGTACCAATGCAATACAGTTTTTGTCACTATTGCTCTATAATACTGCTTGAGTTCACAGATGGTTATTCCCCCAGAGGTTCAAGATAGTTTTTGCTATCCTGGGTTTTTTTTTGTTATTTCAAATGAATTTGCAAAATACTCTTTCAAACTCTATGAAGAATTGATTTGGAATTTTGATGAGGATTGCATTGAATCTGTAGATTGTTTTTGGCAAAATGACCATTTTCACTATATTAATCCTGCCAATCCATGAGCATGGGAGTTTCTCCTTCTGAGATCTTCAATTTCTTTCTTCAGAGACTTGAAATTCTTTTTTTTAATCTTTATTAACTTGAGTATTTCTTATTTACATTTTGAATGTTATTCCCCTTCCCGGTTTCCAGGCCAACAACCCCCTAACCCCTCCCACTCCCCTTCTATGTGATTGTTCCCCTCCCCATCCTCCCCCCATTACCACCTTCCCCCCAAAAATCACATTCATTAGGTGTTCAGTCTTGGCAGGACCAAGGTCTTCCCCTTCCACTAGTGCCCTTACTAGTCTATTCATTGCTACCTATGAGGTTGGAGCCCAGCGTCAGTCCATGTATAGTCTTTGGGTAGTGGCTTAGTCCCTGGTAGCTCTGGTTGATTGGTATTGTTGTTCATATGGGGCAGAGACTTGAAATTCGTGTCATACAGATCTTTCACTTATTTGGTTAGAGTCACACTGAGTTATTTTATGTTATTTGGGACTATTGTGAAGGGTGTCATTTTCCTAATTTCTTTCTCAACCTGTTTATCCTTTGAGTAGAGGAAGGTTACTGATTTGTTTGAGTTCATTTTATGCCCAGCCAAGTTGTTTCTCAGGCTTAGTAGTTCTCTGGTGGAAATTTTGGGGTCACTTAAGTATAACTATCATATCATCTTCAAATAGTGATATTTTGACTTATTCATTTCCAATTTGTATCCCTTTGTCCTCCCTTTATTATCTGATTGTTTGGGCAGGATTTCTAGTATTATATTGAATACGTAGGGAGAGTCAAATTTCTCTCCATTTAGTTTGATGTTGGCTTCTGGTCTGCTGAGTATTGCTTAGACTATATTTAGGTATGGGCCTTAAATTCCTGGTCTTTCCAGGACTTTTATCATGAAGCACTGCTGAATGTTGTTAAATGCTTTTTCAGCATCTAATGAAATGATCATGTGTTTTGTTTTGTTTTGTTTTGTTTTGTTGAGTTTGTTTATATAGTGGATTATATTGATGGATTTCGGGATATTGAACCATCCCAGTGTCCCTGGGATAAAGCCTACTTGAACATGATGGATGATCATTTGGATGTGTTCTTGGATTAAGTTTGCAAGAATTTTGAGTAATTTTTCATCAATATTCATAAGGGAAATTGGTCTCAAGTTCTCTGTTGGGTCTTTGTGTAGTTTAGGTATAAGTGTAATTGTAGCTTCATAGAAAGTATTGGTTAGTATTCTGTCTGTTTCTATTTTGTAGAATAGTTTGGACAGTGTTGGTATGAGGTCTTCTATGAAGGTCTGGTAGAATTCTTCACTAAACCCATCTGGTCCTGCGCTCTTTTTGGTTGGGAGAATTTTAGTAACTGCTTCCATTTCTTTAGGAGTTATGGGATTGTTTAGATGGTGTATCTAATCCTGATTTAACTTTTGTACCTGGTGTCTGTCTAGAAAATTATCCATTTCCTATAGATTTTCCAGTTTTGTTGAATATAGGCTTTTGTAGGAGGACCTAATGATTTTTCTTATTTCCTCAGATTCTGTTGTTATGTGTCCCTTTTCATTTCTGATTTTGTTAATTTGGAAAAATTCTCTTTTCTCCCTGAGTAGTCTGGCTAAGTGTTTATCTATCTTGTTGATTTGCTCAAAGAACCAGCTCCTTGTTTGTGATTCTTTGTATAGTCCTTTTTGTTTCTCCTTGGTTGATTTCAGCCCTGAGTTTGATTAGTTCCTCTTGGTTGTATTTGCTTCTTTTTGTTCTATAGCTTTTAGGTGTGCTGTCAAACTGCTAATGTATGATCTCTCCTGTTTCTTTTTGGATGCACTCAGAGATATGAGTTTTCCTCTTAGCATTGCTTTCACTGTGTTCCATAAATCTGGGTATGTTGTGCCTTCATTTTCATTAAATTCTAAAAAGTCTTTCATTGCTTTATTTCTTCTTTGACCAAGTTATCATTGAGAAGAGTGTTCTTCAACTTCCATATATATGTTGGCTTTCTGTCATTTTTGTAGATATTGAAGACCAACATTGAAGTCCATGGTGATCTGAGAGGATGCTAGGGATTATTTAAATCTTTTTGTATCAGTTGTGGCCTGTTTTATGATTGATTGTGTGATCAATTCTGGAGAAGGTACTGTGAGGTGCTGAGAGAAAGATATATTCTTTTGTTTTAAGATGAAATATTCTACAAATATCTGTTAAAGTCCATTAGATTCATAAATTTTGTCAGTTTCTCTCTGTCTCTGTTTAATTTCTGTTACCATTATCTGTCTACTGATAAGAGTGGGGTGTTGAAATCTCCTACTATTATGATGTGAGGGGCAATATGTAGTTTGAGCTTTAGTAAGGCTTCTTTTATGAATGTAGGTGCCCATGCATTTGGATCATAGATATTCAGGGTTGAGAATTCATCTTGGTAGATTTTTCCTTTGATGAATATGAAGTGTCTTTCCTTGTCTTTTTGTGATAACTTTTGGTGGAAAGTTGATTTTATTCGATATTAGAATGAGTACTCCAGCTTGTTTCTTAGGACAATTTGCTTGGAAAGTTATTTTCCAGCCTTTTACTCTCGGGTAGTGTCTGTCTTGGTCTCTGAGGTGTGTTTCCTGTATGAACTGAAATTCTAGGTCATCTTTATGTATCCAGTCTGTTAGTCTATGTCTTTTTTTTTTCAAATTGAGTCAACTGATGTTAAGAGATATTAAGGAATAGTGATTGTTGTTTCCTGTTATTTTTGTTGTTAGAGGTGGAATTATGTTTGTGTGTCTCTCTTATTTTGGTTTCCTTTAAAGATTACTTTCTTGCTTTTTCTAAGGTGCATTGGAGTTTTCCATCTTTTATCCTTTGTAGGGCTGAATTTTTAGAAAGATATTGTGTAAATTTGGTTTTGCCATGGAATATCTTGGTTTATCCATCTACTTGAATTGAATGTAGCCTGGGCTGTTTTTTTTTTTTTTTTTTTTTCTTCTCTTATTGTCTGTATGACATCTGCCCAGGATTTTCTGGATATCACAGTCTCCAGTAAGAACTCTATTGTAATTCTGATAAATTTGCCTGTATATGATACTTGACCATTTTCCCTTACTGCTGTTAATCTGTTTTGTGCATTTGATGTTTTGACTATTATGTGACAGGAAGAATTTCTTTTCTGGTCCAATCTATTGGGAGTTCTGTAGGCTTCTTGTATCTTTATGAGCTTCTCTTTCTTTAGGTTAAGGAAGAATTTTTTTTTTTTATAATTTTGTAGGCCCTTTAAGTTGGGAGTCTTTACTCTCTTCTGTACCTATATCCTTAGGTTTGATCTTCTCATTGTGTCCTGGGTTTCCTGTATGTTTTGGGCTAGGATGTTTTTGCGTTTTACATTATCTTTGATGTTTGCACAGATGGTTTCTATTGTACCTTCTGCCCCTGAGATTCTTAACTCTATCTCTTGTATTCTGTTGATCCTGCTTACATCTATGACTCCTGATCTCTCTCCTAAGTTTTTTATCTCTAGGGTTGTCTCCCTTCCTGCTTTCTTTATAGTTTCTATTTCCATTTTTAAATCCTGGACTGTTTTATTCAATTCATTCACCTGTTTGGCTGTGCTTTCCTATCTTTCCTATAATTCTTTAAGGGATTTTTGAGTTTCTTCTTTAAAGCATCTACTTATCTACTTGTGCTGTCCTGTATTTCTTTAAGGGACTTTCATTTATGTCCTTCCTAATGTCCTCTATCATCAAAAGATGTGATTTTAAATCCAAATTTTGCTTTTCTGGTGTGTTTGGATATCCAGTATTTGC
This sequence comes from Rattus norvegicus, assembly GCF_021556685.1. NCBI lineage: Eukaryota > Metazoa > Chordata > Mammalia > Rodentia > Muridae > Rattus > Rattus norvegicus. The sequence continues at coordinate 51,619,992 of NC_141554.1, read as the reverse complement.
TTTGGTTGGAGAACTGCACTCTGATGATGCCAAGTAGTCTTGGTTTCTGTTGCTTAGGTTCTTGTCTTGCCTCCCAACATCAGGTTGTCTCTGGTGTTAGCTTTTCTTTATGTCTCTGACAGTGGCTTGGCTATCCTTTAAGCTTGTCTGTCAGCACTCCTGTAGAACAATTATCTTTCAGCCAGATCTGGAAAAAGAGAGCTGCTCCTCAGTTTGTGTGACCTGAAGCCTTTAGGTGGGGTGCTTGGAGTAGAAGAGTTGGTCTTACCTTTCCTGTCAGGTATGTAGGAGCTCTTGGTGACTGGTTTTCAGCTCTAGGAGCAGGCAGAAACCTGAGGGGTCCTGCCCTTGTCTGTTCCTAGGTCCCGGTGCCTAGAAGACACAGAGGGCACTAGGGCGATTTCCTCTTGAGTCAGGAATCTGGGCAGAAAGTATTTGTCTCCTCTGGGTTCTCAGAATTGTCCACACTTCTAAGGGTCTACCTCTCTCCTCTATTGGATTTGGGTCCAGGGAACTCTAGCACTTGGTTGAGTTCAGTTTCGGGCACAGGCAGAAACCATTAGGTTCCTGCCACTAACTACTCTATTTTCCTGTATCCAGAGGTCACTATGCAGGTTTTTCTTGGGCCAGGAATGTGAGAAGAAGTGATGGTCTCCCCTGAGCTCTCAGTATTGTCAAAGCTTCTGGAAGTTCAACTATCTCCCCCATGGGATTTGGAGACTTAATTATGTGAATTTTCACCAATGGACAGCTCATGCAAACAAAAACTAAACAGAGAAATACCAGGGCTAACAGAAATTATGAGCCAAACCTAACCTATATCTACAGAACATTTCTCTCAAACATAATATATTTTCTCATAAGCACATTAAAGAACTTTCTCCAAAAGTGACCACATACTCATTCACAAAGCAAGTCTAAATAGGAACAAGAAAATTGAAATGTCACTCTACCTCGCATCATATCACAGCACTATAGATTACAGGTGGATTTCAACAATAGAAAGCCTACAAATTAATAAAATATGAATAACTCTCTACAGAATGACCACTGGGTAGAAACAGAAATAAAGAAATTAGACTTCCTATAATCCAATGAAAATGAATGCAAAGCATATACATACATTGGGTACACAATGAAAGCTGTGCTAAAAGGAAATTCATAACAGTAAGTCTCTATATTTTGGAATGTAGGTACATGGATCTCGGAAAAAGGGTAGTTGATATAGAGGACTACGAGGAGTGGAGGAATGGAAACTTCAGATGTATTATATAAGAGAAGAGTAAATAAAATGCAAAAATAAAAAAAAGCCCTCACAAATGAACAAGTAAAAACAGGCTAACCTGAACCTCTCAGAGTTCTCAGAGATTCCTCATGTTTCCAAAAGACTAAGCCACGTACCAAAGAGGTGGTTTGTGTCTTCTGCTACATATGTAACAGAGGACTTCTGTTTCTGGCCTTAGCAGGAAAGGATGTGTTTAATCTTCTAGAAACTTATTGTCCCAGGTAAGGGATATGCCAGCTGGCCAAGGTTAAAATGGGTGTGGGTGGGTGGGGGAGCACCTTCTCAAAAGCAAAGGAGAGGGGGGATATGATGAAGAAACTTGTGTAGGGGGAAACAGGAAGGGGGAATATTTTGAATGTAAATAATTAAAATAATTAATTTAAAAAACAAAAAATCATATGGAAATACAAAAGAAAATCAATGACAAAACAGTCTTCAACAAGAAAATTGCGAGTGACATTATCACACCAGATTCCCAGTTGTTCTACTTTTAACTCTTAAAAAAAATCATGGATTTTTTATTTTTTCAATACATTTTCATTCATTTTACAACCTGATCACAACCTTGCTCCTTTTTTTCCTCCCAGTCCTGCCCTCCCATCTCCCTCCTTCTATTCCTCCCTCCCCTTCTCAGAAAACCCAACCAGGGTCAGATAAGCACATCCTCTCCCACTGAGGCCAGCCAAGGCAGTCCAGCTAGGGAAAAGGTATCTATAGGCAGGGAAGAGAATTAAGCTCCTGCTCCAATTGTTGGGGGACTCACATAAAGACCATATCTGCTTCATATGTGTAGGGTGCCTAGGTCCAGCCCATGCATGATCTTTGGTTGGGTTTTCAGTCTCTGTGAGCCCCTAAGGGCCGAGGTTAGTTTGCTCTGTAGGTTTCTTTTTGTCCTTGACCCCTCCAGCTCCCTGAATCCTTCCCCCTATTCTTCCACAAGACTCCTGGAGCTCTGCCTATTGTTTGGCTGTTGGTCTCTACATCTGTTTCCATCTGCTGCTGGATGACTCCCGTAAGGAGACAGTTATGCTAGCCCCTTCTGTCTGTGAGTATAACAGAGTATCATTAATACTGTTAGGGTTTCATACATATACAGCCACCCAATTAGACAAGATGGATGAAGCAAAGAAGTGCAGACCGACAGGAGCTGGATGTAGATCGCTCCTGAGAGACACAGCCAGAATACAGCAAATACAGAGGCGAATGCCAGCAGCAAACCACTGAACTGAGAATAGGTCCCCCGTTGAAGGAATCAGAGAAAGAACTGGAAGAGCTTGAAGGTGCTCGAGACCCCAAAAGTACAACAATGTCAAGCAACCAGAGCTTCCAGGGACTAAGCCACTACCTAAAGACTATACATGGACTGACCGTGGACTCTGTCCCCATAGGTAGCAATGAATATCCTAGTAAGAGCACCAGTGGAAGGGGAAGCCCTGGGTCCTGCTAAGACTGAACCCCCAGTGAACTAGACTATGCGGGGAGGGTGGCAATGGGGGGAGGTTTGGGAGGGGAACACCCATAAGGAAGGGGAGGGGGGAGGGTGATGTTTGTCCGGAAACCGGGAAAGGGAATAACACTTGAAATGTATATAAGAAATACTCAAGTTAATAAAAAAAAAAATACTGTTAGGGTTTGGCTCTCTTGACCTTGGGATGGGTGTCAAGGTAGGGCAGTCATTGATTGGCCATTTCCTCAATCTCTGCTCCATTTTTTTCCCTGCACATCTGCAGGACAAATTTTGGGCAAAGGTTTTGTGGCTGCATTGGTGTCCCCCTCCTTCCACTGTAAGTCCTGCTTGGCCACAGGAGCTATCCATTTCAGGTTCCACATCCCCTGCTGTTAGGAGTCTCAGCTAGGGCTACCCCCCATAGACTCCCTGGTACCTCCTCCTTCTAAGGTCCCAGAGATGCCCCCACACTGATTTCCATTCTTTTTCCTAGCCTTTTCTCCCCACCACTCGCTTCACATTTAAACCCCCCTTATTTACCTCCCTATCCCTTTCCGCCTAATTCCCTCCCTCCATCAATTTCTGAGGTCTATTTTATTTCTCCTAAGTGAGATTCAAGTATCCTCCCTTGGGCCCTCTTTGTCATTTAGTTTCTTTAGATCTGTGGATTGTAACATGGTTATTTTGTACTTTATGACTAATATCCACTTATAAGTGAGTTCATGCCTTGTGTATATTTATGGGTCTGGGTTACCTCACTCAGGATGATATTTTACAATTCTACCTGTTTGCTAATAAATTTCATGATTGTACTTTTAAAGAATGCATAAAAATTCAAATGTTCTAGCATTTATAAACCCAATCCACTGACTCAAAATCAGATGGTCTCTATTTAGAACTGAATAGGTATTTCTCCCAACAAAATTTCTAGAATTTCAGCTTTTGGAAACTTCTCTTCCATAAGTTTGTGATTTTCATATGTTTTTCTTGAAAAATTAAAATAAGACTTTCTTAGCTATATTGGTTACATGTTGAAAATGTTAGAGCATCTACCTACTTTGAAAGGTGATATACTATTCAGGACTAAACATTTAGACAAATTATTCTTCCCTGAGGACTGCTCATCAGTTTGCACAAGTTGTCGATTAGTAGTTGGTCTTAGAAGTACTGTTTGCTTAATATAATCTCTGAAAAATCAAAATGAAATATTATTTTATTACATGTATATTAGTTTTTTTCTTACTGCAGTGTTGTTGTTTATTCCTAAGTAAAGAAATCTTTTCTCACAAAAATTTCATTTTCTTCATTTTTATAGATATCATATCTTATTTATAAGGTAATATATGCTACCATGTTGATTATCTGTATTTCTATTCCTAGGCTTTCTGACTGTCAGTATGGATGACATTTTCTGTAATATAAAGCACACTTTGACATTTATTTTTAGATCTTATGTACATCTTAACATAATGTCATAGAGAAGATAATATGACATTTCAGTATTTGTAGAGGAGGCAAAACTTACAGGAGATAGAAAAATTAGAGTTCTTATATGTTGGACTGAAATATTCTACTCTTTTTCTGTTTTAAATACTCACTCTCCGGCTTGTCGGACTATTTTGAAGGATGTGAACTCTTCAGTTGGCAAGGCCTGGCTGGTAGAAATAGATTATTAGAGACAGAACTTGGAAGACTTTGCTTTGGACTGTTACAGAGTATAGTTTCCCTATTCTTTCTAATCAGTGCCACCTGCTTCTTCAAAATAGAATGGCTCCACCACATCATCTAGTTTAAGAAACTAAAATCTGAAACTTTGAACCATATAAACTTTTCTTTCATAAATGATTGCTGTGAGATATTTTGTCATTGCAATGAGAAACATGTTTAATATAAATTTAATTTATATATATCTCCATTGCCATTTTTTATAATGATGCTCTGGAGAAGCATGATATTCTAATTAACCAGCAATTAGGATTGTCAGATAAAGGCACTTAATTTTTCTTGATTCCTTTGCTTTATGTCTAATGGAAAAGAAGCCTGTGTAGCTGTTAACACTTATTTTTGAGGATTTTGTACCTCTATACAATAAAATGCAATGTGTACCCCCATTTTCCCCCTCTTATCCCTCCTTTGTGTCCCTCTCATATACTTCTCAACTTCATTTCTTTTTTAATTACCTACTAAGTCTAATTAGTACTGCTCATTATGTGTATAGATATGAGGTCTCCACTGTAGCATAGGAAACTTCTCAGGTCACATATCTTCAATAAAGAATTATTTTTCCTGTTCTACAACTTTATACTTCAAAAATCTCATGAGTAAAATATCAGGCCTGGGAATCATCTACCCCCACCTTTGCCATGAATTTGTCTGGCTTGATCTTGTATGTTTTTGTGCTGACAACCATGAAAACTGTGAAATCATGATGGTGATATCCACAATATAGTATTTCATAGCACTTCTTCCTATTCTTTGTTTTATTCTTTCTACATTCACTTTCCTGGTATTCCCTTAGCCTTGGTGAATGAGGAATTAATATAAATGTGTGTCCCCAGCTATACCACATATGGGCATATACCCAAAGGATACTCCACCATACCACAAAGACATTTGTTCAACTATGTTCATAGCAGCTTTAGTCATAATAGACAGAAACTGTAAGAAAGGTAGATATTCTTCAACTAAAGAATGGATAAAGCAAATATGGTACATTTATTTACACAATGGAGTATTACTCAGCTATTACAAATAATGATGACTGCTCCCAAGCCCCGTGGGAGAGAGAGATCACCGCGGAGACAGGTGGGCATTCCTGAGACTGCAGAGTGGAAGGGACCACCAACACTGCCCACCCCTACCCACATCCGTGGCACAAAAGGAAACTGTATACAGCCTCTGGGTTCCCTTGGATAAGGGCATAGGAGCAGCAAGTCCACTGCCTCTGAGACACCACCGGAACCTAAAGGAACTGACCAGATAAACAGTTCTCTGCACCCAAATCCCGTGGGAGGGAGAAGAAAACCTTCAGAGAGGCAGACACGCCTGGGAAACCAGAAGAGACTACACTCTGCCCACATCTCTGACTCCAGAGGAAAACACCAAATGCCATCTGGGACTCTGGTGCACCAGGGCTCCCGGAAAGGGCGGCACCGATCCTCCTGGTTGCTGCCCCTGGGGAGAGCTCATAAGAAACACCCGACGAGCAAACTTGAGTCTCGGGACCACAGGTAAGACCAACTTTTCTGCTCCAAGTGACATGCCTGGTGAACTCAGGGCACAGGCCCACAGGAACAACTGAAGACCTGTAGATAGGAAAAACTACACGCTCAAAAGCAGAACACTCTGTTCCCATAACTGGCTGAAAGAAAACAGGAAAACAAGTCTACAGCACTCCTGACACACAGGCTTATAGGACAGTGTAGCGACTGTCAGAAATAGCAGAACAATGTAACACTAGAGATAATCTGATAGTGAGAGGCAAGCTCAGGAAGCAAAGCAACAGAAACCAAGACTACATGGCATCATCGGAGCCCAATTCTTCCACCAAAGCAAACACGGAATATCCAAACACACCAGAAAAGCAAGATCGAATTTCAAAATCATATTTGATCATGATGCTGGAGGATGTCAAGAAAGACATGAACAACTCCCTTAGAGAAATGCCGGAAAACATAAATAAACAAGTAGAAGCCTACAGAGAGGAATCACAAAAATCCCTGAAAGAATTCCAGGAAAACAAAAACAGCTGAAGGAATTAAAAATGGAAATAGAAGCAATCAAGAAAGAACACATGGAAAGAACCCTGGATATAGAAAACCAAAAGAAGAGACAAGGAGCTGTAGATACAAGCTTCACCAACAGAATACAAGAGATAGAAGAGAGAATCTCAGGAGCAGAAGATTCCATAGAAATCATCGACTCAACTGTCAAAGATAATGTAAAGCGGAAAAAGCTACTGGTCCAAAACATACAGGAAATGAAGGACTCAATGAGAAGATCAAACCTAAGGATAATAGGTATAGAAGAGAGTGAAGATTCCCAGCTCAAAGGACCAGTAAATATCTTCAAAAAAATCATAGAAGAAAATTTCCCTAACCTAAAAAAAGAGATACCAATAGGCATACAAGAAGCCTACAGAACTCCAAATAGATTGGACCAGAAAAGAAACTCCTCCCGACACATAATAGTCAAAACACCAAATGCACAAAATAAAGAAAGAATATTAAAAGCAGTAAGGGAAAAAGGTCAAGTAACATACAAAGGAAGACCTATCAGAATCACACCTTACTTTTCCCCAGAGACTATGAAAGCCAGAAGATCCTAGACAGATGTCATACAGACCCTAAGAGAACACAAATGGCAGCCCAGGTTACTGTATCCTGCAAAACTCTCAATTAACATAGATGGAGAAACCAAGATATTCCATGACAAAACCAAATTTACACAATATCTTTCTACAAATCCAGCACTACGAAGGATAATCAATGGTAAAGCACAACAAAAGAGGCAAGCTACACCCTAGAAAAAGCAAGAAACTAATTGTCTTGGCAACGAAACAAAGAGAAGAAAAACACACAAACATAACCACACATCCAAACATAAATATGACAGGAAGCAATAATGACTATTCCTTAAGATCTCTCAACATCAATGGTCTCAACTCCCCAATAAAAAGACATAGATTAACAAACTGGATATGTAAGGAGGACCCTGCATTCTGCTGCCTACAGGAAACACACCTCAGAGACAAAGACAGATACTACCGCAGAGTGAAAGGCTGAAAATCAACTTTCCAAGCAAATGGTGGGAAGAAGCAAGCTGGACTAACCATTCTAATATCAAATAAAATTAATTTTCAACTAAAATTCATCAAAAAAGGTAAGGAAGGACACTTCATATTCATCAAAGGAAAAATCAACCAAGATGAACTCTCAATCCTAAATATCTATGCCCCAAATACAAGGGCACCTACATACATAAAAGAAACCTTACTAAAGCTCAAAACACACATTGCACCTCACACAATAATAGTAGGAGATTTCAACACCCCATTCTCATCAATGGACAGATCATGGAAACAGAAATTAAACAGAGAAGTAGACAGACAAAGAGAAGTCATGAATCAAGTGGACTTAACAGATATTTATAGAACATTCTATCCTAGAGCAAAAGGATATACCTACTTCTCACAAACTCATGGTACTTTCTCGAAAATTGAACATATATTTGGTTATAAAACGGGCCTCAACAGGTACAGAAAGATAGAAATAATCCCATGCGTGCTATCAGACCACCACGGGCTAAAGCTGGTCTTCAATAACAATAAGGGAAGAATGCCTACACATACATGGAAGTTGAACAATGCTCTACTCAACCATGACATGGTCAAGGAACAAATAAAGAAATTAAAGACTTCTTAGAATTTAATGACAATGAAGGTACAACATACCCAAACTTATGGGACACAATGAAAGCTGTGCTAAGAGGAAAACTCATAGCTCTGAGTGCCTGCAGAAAGAAACAGGAGAGAGCATATGTCAGCAGCTTGACAGCACACCTAAAAGCTCTAGAACAAAAAGAAGCAAATACACCCAGGAGGAGTAGAAGGCAGGAAATAATCAAACTCAGAGCTGAAATCAGCCAAGTAGAAACATAAAGGACCATAGAAAGAATCAACAGAACCAAAAGTTGGTATTTGAAAAAATCAAAAAGATAGATAAACCCTTAGCCAGACTAAGGAGAGGACACAGAGAGTGTGTCCAAATTAACAAAATCAGAAATGAAAAGGGAGACATAACTACAGATTCGGAGGAAATTCAAAAAATCATCAGATCTTACTATAAAAGCCTATATTCAACAAAACTTGAAAATCTACAGGAAATGAACAATTTCCTAGACAGATACCAGGTACCGAAATTAAATCAGGAACAGATAAACCAGTTAAACAACCCGATATCTCCTAAGGAAATAGAAGCAGTCATTTAAGGTCTCCCAATCAAAAAGAGCCCAGGTCCAGACGGGATTAGTAGAGAATTCTATCAGACCTTTATACAAGACATCATACCAATACTATCCAAACTATTCCACAAAATTGAAACAAATGGAGCACTACCGAATTCCTTCTATGAAGCCACAATTACTCTTATACCTAAACCACACAAAGACCCAACAAGAAAGAGAACTTCAGACCAATTTCCCTTATGAATATTGACGCAAAAATGCTCAATAAAATTCTGGCAAACCGAATCCAAGAGCACATCAAAACAATCATCCACTATGATCAAGTAGGCTTCATCCCAGGAATGTAAGGATGGTTTAATATACAGAAAACCATCAACATGATCCATTATATAAACAAACTGAAAGAACAAAACCACATGATCATTTCATTAGACGCTGAGAAAGCATTTGACAAAATTCAACACCCCTTCATGATAAAAGTGCTGGAAAGAATAGGAATTCAAGGCCCATTCCTAAACATAGTAAAAGCCATATACAGCAAACCAGTTGCTAACATTAAACTAAATGGAGAGAAACTTGAAGCAATCCCACTAAAATTAGGGACTAAACAAGGCTGCCCACTCTCTCCCTACTTATTCAATATAGTTCTTGAAGTTCTAACCAGAGCAATCAGACAAGAAAAGGAAATCAAGGGGATACAGATCGGTAAAGAAGAAGTCAAAATATCACTATTTGCAGATGATATGATAGTATATTTAAGCGATCCCAAAAGTTCCACCAGAGAATTACTAAAGCTGATAAACAACTTCACCAAAGTGGCTGGGTATAAATTAAACTCAAATAAATTAGTAGCCTTCCTCTACACAAAAGAGAAACAAGCCGAGAAGTAATTAGGGAAATGACACCCTTCATAATAGACCCAAACAATATAAAGTAACTCGGTGTGACTTTAACCAAGCAAGTAAAAGATCTGTATAATAAGAACTTCAAGACTCTGAAGAAAGAAATTGAAGAAGACTTCAGAAGATTCAAAGATCTCCCATGCTCATGGATTGGCAGGATTAATATAGTAAAAATGGCCATTTTACCAAAAGCGATCTACAGATTCAATGCATTCCCCATCAAAATACCAATCCAATTCCTCAAAGAGTTAGACAGAACAATTTGCAAATTCATCTGGAATAACAAAAAACCCAGGATAGCTAAAACTATCCTCAACAATAAAAGGAGTTCAGGGGGAATCACTATCCCTGAACTCAAGCAGTATTACAGAGCAATAGTGATAAAAACTGCATGGTACTGGTACAGAGACAGACAGATAGACCAGTGGAATAGAATTGAAGACCCAGAAATGAACCCACACACCTATGGTCACTTGATTTTTGACAAAGGAGCCAAAACCATCCAATGGAAAAAAGATAGCATTTTCAGCAAATGGTGCTGGTTCAACTGGAGGGCAACATGTAGAAGAATGCAAATCGATCCTTGCTCATCACCCTGTACAAAGCTTAAGTCCAAGTGGATCAAGGACCTCCACATCAAACCAGATACACTCAAACTAATAGAAGAAAAACTAGGGCAGCATTTCGAACACATGGGCCCTGGAAAAAAATTTCCTTAACTGTCCCGTGCTATCCTCCCGCCAGCAGGAACAACACGCGGACACCGGGATCCTTCTGAAGCAAAGTGTTTATTACATCTTGAAGAGGAGAGACTGGGGCCCAGAACGGCGCTGCTTTTAAAACACTATCACGGCGCATCCACACCTGATTGGTCACTTACCCATGATCTCACTAGGCACACCCTGGAGTGGGCAAAGACCTGGCACGAAGGCACTCTTGCACATGCGCACACAGTTAACTACCTGAAAGGAAGTCGGCTGGCGAGGCGGAGGCCAGCACCATCTTGTAATGGCGAAACTATCTTGGCCTACCACGTGGGGCGCAGTGGAAGCCAGTGCCATCTTGTTGTGGCAAATGTTATTGCGGCCCTCTACACTTAAGAAAACACCAATGGCTTATGCTCTAAGATCAAGAATCAACAAATGGGATCTCATAAAACTGCAAAGCTTCTGTAAGCAAAGGACATGGTGGTTAGGACAAAACAGCAACCAACAGATTGGGAAAAGATCTTTACCAATCCTACAACAGATAGAGGCCTTATATCCAAAATATACAAAGAACTCAAGAAGTTACACCGCAGGGAGACAAATAACCCTATTAAAAATGGGGTTCAGAGCTAAACAAAGAATTCACAGCTGAGGAATGCCGAATGGCTGAGAAACACCTAAAGAAATGTTCAACATCTTTAGTCATAAGGGAAATGCAAATCAAAACAACCCTGAGATTTCACCTCACACCAGTGAGAATGGCTAAGATCAAAAACTCAGGTGACAGCAGATGCTAGCGAGGATGCAGAGAAAGAGGAACACGGAGCGAACCTGAGCCTCGGGACCACAGGTAAGACCAAATTTTCTGCTGCAAGAAAGCAGCCTGGTGAGCTTGGGACACACGGAAGCAGAATTTCTCTAGGACCTAGGACCGGGCACGTTCTGTGTTTACCGGAAGTCCCACACCCGCGGATCCCGGCCCACAGCAGCTCTCTGCTCCCAGACCCGGTGAGAGAGAGACCCAACCGCCTGGTCAGGTGGGCACTCCTGAGGCTGCAGTGCGGAAGAGACCACCAACTCTGCTCACCCCTGCCCACATCCCTGGCCCAAGAGGAAACTGTATAAGGCCTCTGGGCTCCCGTGGGGGAGGGCCCAGGAGCGGCAGGAACCCTGCCTGAGACACCGCCGGAACCTGAAAGAAACAGACCGGATAAACAGTTCTCTGCACCCAAATCCCGTGGGAGGGAGAGCTAAACCTTCAGAGAGGCAGACAAGCCTGGGAAACCAGAAGAGACTGCTCCCTGCACACACATCTCGGACGCCAGAGGAAAAAGCCAAAGACCATCTGGAACCCTGGTGCACTGAAGCTCCCGGAAGGGGCGGCACAGGTCTTCCTGGTTGCTGCCGTTGCAGAGAGCCCGTGGGCAGCACCCCACGAGCGAACTTGAGCCTTGGGAACACAGGTAAGACCAAATTTTCTGCTGCAAGAAAGCTGCCTGGTGAACTCAAGACACAGGCCCACAGGAACAGCTGAAGACCTGTAGAGAGGAAAAACTACACGCCCGAAAGCAGAACACTCTGTCCCCATAACTGACTGAAAGAGAGGAAAACAGGTCTACAGCACTCCTGACACACAGGCTTATAGGACAGTCTAGCCACTGTCAGAAATAGCAGAACAAAGTAACACTAGAGATAATCTAATGGCGAGAGGCAAGCGCAGGAACCCAAGCAACAGAAACCAAGACTACATGGCACCATCGGAGCCCAATTCTCCCATCAAAACAAACTTGGAATATCCAAACACACCAGAAAAGCAAGATCTATTTTCAAAATCATATTTGATCATGATGCTGGAGGATGTCAAGAAAGACATGAAGAACTCCCTTAGAGAACAAGTAGAAGCCTACAGAGAGGAATCGCAAAAATGCCTGAAAGAATCGCAAAAATCCCGGAAAGAATCCCAGGAAAACATAAATAAACAAGTAGAAGCCCATAGAGAGGAGACACAAAAATCCCTGAAAGAATTCCAGGAAAACATAAATAAACAAGTAGAAGCCCATAGAGAGGAGACACAAAAATCCCTGAAAGAATTCCAGGAAAACACAATCAAACAGTTGAAGGAATTAAAAATGGAAATAGAAGCAATCAAGAAAGAACACATGGAAACAACCCTGGATATAGAAAACCAAAAGAAGAGACAAGGAGCTGTAGATACAAGCTTCACCAACAGAATACAAGAGATAGAAGAGAGAATCTCAGGAGCAGAAGATTCCATAGAAATCATTGACACAACTGTCAAAGATAATGTAAAGTGGAAAAAGCTACTGGTCCAAAACATACAGGAAATGAAGGACTCAATGAGAAGATCAAACTTAAGGATAATAGGTATAGAAGAGAGTGAAGACTCCCAGCTCAAAGGACCAGTAAATATCTTCAACAAAATCATAGAAGAAAACTTCCCTAACCTAAAAAAAGAGATACCCATAGACATACAAGAAGCCTACAGAAATCCAAATAGATTGGACCAGAAAAGAAACACCTCCTGTCACATAATAGTCAAAACACCAAACACACAAAATAAAGAAAGAATATTAAAAGCAGTAAGGGAAAAAGGTCAAGTAACATATAAAGGGAGACCTATCAGAATCACACCAGACTTCTCGCCAGAAACAATGAAGGCCAGAAGATCCTGGACTGATGTCATACAGACCCTAAGAGAACACAAATGCCAGCCCAGGTTACTGTATCCAGCAAAACTCTCAATTAACATTGATGGAGAAACCAAGATATTCCATGACAAAACCAAATTTACACAATATCTTTCTACAAATCCAGCACTACAAAGGATAATAAATGGTAAAGCCCAACATAAAGAGGCAAGCTATACCCTAGAAGAAGCAAGGAACTAATTGTCTTGGCAACAAAACAAAGAGAATGAAAGCACACAAACATAACCTCACATCCAAATATGAATATAAAGGGAAGCAATAATCACTATTCCTTAATATCTCTCAATATCAATGGCCTCAACTCCCCAATAAAAAGACATAGATTAACAAACTGGATACGCAACGAGGACCCTGCATTCTGCTGCCTACAGGAAACACACCTCAGAGACAAAGACAGACACTACCTCAGAGTGAAAGGCTGGAAAACAACTTTCCAAGCAAATGGTCAGAAGAAGCAAGCTGGAGTAGCCATTCTAATATCAAATAAAATCAACTTCCAACTAAAAGTCATCAAAAAAGATAAGGAAGGACACTTCATATTCATCAAAGGAAAAATCCACCAAGATGAACTCTCAATCCTAAATATCTATGCCCCAAATACAAGGGCACCTACATACGTAAAAGAAACCTTACTAAAGCTCAAAACACACATTGCACCTCACACAATAATAGTGGGAGATTTCAACACACCACTCTCATCAATGGACAGATCATGGAAACAGAAATTAAACAGTGATGTCGACAGAATAAGAGAAGTCATGAGCCAAATGGACTTAACGGATATTTATAGAACATTCTATCCTAAAGCAAAAGGATATACCTTCTTCTCAGCTCTTCATGGTACTTTCTCCAAAATTGACCATACAATTGGTCAAAAAACGGGCCTCAACAGGTACAGAAAGATAGAAATAATCCCATGCGTGCTATCGGACCACCACGGCCTAAAACTGGTCTTCAATAACCATAAGGGAAGAATGCCCACATATACGTGGAAATTGAACAATGCTCTACTCAATGATAACCTGGTCAAGGAAGAAATAAAGAAAGAAATTAAAAACTTTTTAGAATTTAATGAAAATGAAGATACAACATACCCAAACTTATGGGACACAATGAAAGCTGTGCTAAGAGGAAAACTCATAGCGCTGAGTGCCTGCAGAAAGAAACAGGAAAGAGCATATGTCAGCAGATTGATAGCACACCTAAAAGCTCTAGAACAAAAAGAAGCAAATACACCCAGGAGGAGTAGAAGGCAGGAAATAATCAAACTCAGAGCTGAAATCAACCAAGTAGAAACAAAAAGGACCATAGAAAGAATCAACAGAACCAAAAGTTGGTTCTTTGAGAAAATCAACAAGATAGATAAACCCTTAGCCAGACTAACGAGAGGACACAGAGAGTGCGTCCAAATTAACAAAATCAGAAATGAAAAGGGAGACATAACTACAGATTCAGAGGAAATTCAAAAAATCATCAGATCTTACTATAAAAACCTATATTCAACAAAATTTGAAAATCTTCAGGAAATGGACAATTTCCTAGACAGTTACCAGGTATCGAAGTTAAATCAGGAACAGATAAACCAGATAAACAACCCCATAACTCCTAAGGAAATAGAAGCAGTCATTAAAGGTCTCCCATCCAAAAAGAGCCCAGGTCCAGACGGGTTTAGTGCAGAATTCTATCAAACCATAGAAGACCTCATACCAATATTATCCAAACTATTCCACAAAATTGAAACAGATGGAGCACTACCGAATTCCTTCTACGAAGCCACAATTACTCTTATACCTAAACCACACAAAGACACAACAAAGAAAGAGAACTTCAGACCAATTTCCCTTATGAATATCGATGCAAAAATACTCAATAAAATTCTGGCAAACCGAATTCAAGAGCACATCAAAACAATCATCCACCATGATCAAGTAGGCTTCATCCCAGGCATGCAGGGATGGTTTAATATACGGAAAACCATCAACGTGATCCATTATATAAACAAACTGAAAGAACAGAACCACATGATCATTTCATTAGATGCTGAGAAAGCATTTGACAAAATTCAACACCCCTTCATGATAAAAGTCCTGGAAAGAATAGGAATTCAAGGCCCATACCTAAACATAGTAAAAGCCATATACAGCAAACCAGTTGCTAACATTAAACTAAATGGAGAGAAACTTGAAGCAATCCCACTAAAATCAGGGACTAGACAAGGCTGCCTACTCTCTCCTTACTTATTCAATATAGTTCTTGAAGTTCTAGCCAGAGCAATCAGACAACAAAAGGAGATCAAGGAGATACAGATCGGAAAAGAAGAGCTCAAAATATCACGATTTGCAGATGTCATGATAGTATTTTTAAGTGATCCCAAAAGTTCCACCAGAGAACTACTAAAGCTGATAAACAACTTCAGCAAAGTGGCTGGGTATAAAATTAACTCAAATAAATCAGTAGCCTTCCTCTACACAAAAGAGAAACAAGCCGAGAAAGAAATTAGGGAAATGACACCCTTCATAATAGACCCAAAAAATATAAACTACCTCGGTGTGACTTTAACCAAGCAAGTAAAAGATCTGTACAATAATAACTTCAAGACACTGAGGAAAGAAATTGAAGAAGACCTCAGAAGATGGAAAGATCTCCCATGCTCATGGATTGGCAGGATTAATATAGTAAAAATGGCCATTTTACCAAAAGCAATCTACAGATTCAATGCAATCCCCATCAAAATACCAATCCAATTCCTCAAAGAGTTAGACAGAACAATTTGCAAATTCATCTGGAATAACAAAAAACCCAGGATAGCTAAAGCTATCCTCAACAATAAAAGGAGTTCAGGGGGAATCACTATCCCTGAACTCAAGCAGTATTACAGAGCAATAGTGATAAAAACTGCATGGTATTGGTACAGAGACAGACAGATAGACCAATGGAATAGAATTGAAGACCCAGAAATGAAACCACACACCTATGGTCACTTGATTTTTGACAAAGGAGACAAAACCATCCAATGGAAAAAAGATAGCATTTTCAGCAAATGGTGCTGGTTCAACTGGAGGGCAACATGTAGAAGAATGCAGATTGATCCATGCTTATCACCCTGTACAAAGCTTAAGTCCAAGTGGATCAAGGACCTCCACATCAAACCAGACACACTCAAACTAATAGAAGAAAAACTAGGGAAGCATCTGGAACACATAGGCACTGGAAAAAATTTCCTGAACAAAACACCAATGGCTTATGCTCTAAGATCAAGAATCGACAAATGGGATCTCATAAAACTGCAAAGCTTCTGTAAGGCAAAGGACACTGTGGTTAGGACAAAACGGCAACCAACAGATTGGGAAAAGATCTTTACCAATCCTACAACAGATAGAGGCCTTATATCCAAAATATACAAAGAACTCAAGAAGTTAGACCGCAGGGAAACAAATAACCCTATTAAAAAATGGGGTTCAGAGCTAAACAAAGAATTCACAGCTGAGGAATGCCGAATGGCTGAGAAACACCTAAAGAAATGTTCAACATCTTTAGTCATAAGGGAAATGCAAATCAAAACAACCCTGAGATTTCACCTCACACCAGTGAGAATGGCTAAGATCAAAAACTCAGGTGACAGCAGATGCTGGCAAGGATGTGGAGAAAGAGGAACACTCCTCCATTGTTGGTGGGATTGCAGACTGGTAAAACCATTCTGGAAATCAGTCTGGAGGTTCCTCAGAAAATTGGAAATTGAACTGCCTGAGGATCCAGCTATACCTCTCTTGGGCATATACCCAAAAGATGCCTCAATATATAAAAGAGACACGTGCTCCACTATGTTCATCACAGCCTTATTTATAATAGCCAGAAGCTGGAAAGAACCCGATGCCCTTCAACAGAGGAATGGATACAGAAAATGTGGTACATCTACACAATGGAATATTACTCAGCTATCAAAAACAACGAGTTTATGAAATTCGTAGGCAAATGGTTGGAACTGGAAAATATCATCCTGAGTGAGCTAACCCAATCACAGAAAGACATACATGGTATGCACTCATTGATAAGTGGCTATTAGCCCAAATGCTTGAATTACCCTAGATCCCTAGAACAAACGAAACTCAAGATGGATGATCAAAATGTGAATGCTTCACTCCTTCTTTAAATGAGGAAAAAGAATACCCTTGGCAGGGAAGGGAGAGGCAAAGATTAAAACAGAGACTGAAGGAACACCCATTCAGAGCCTGCCCCACATGTGGCCCATACATATACAGCCACCCAATTAGACAAGATGGATGAAGCAAAGAAGTGCAGACCGACAGGAGCCGGATGTAGATCGCTCCTGAGAGACACAGCCAGAATACAGCAAACACAGAGGCGAATGCCAGCAGCAAACCACTGAACTGAGAATAGGTCCCCTGTTGAAGGAATCAGAGAAAGAACTGGAAGAGCTTGAAGGGGCTCGAGACCCCAAAAGTACAACAATGCCAAGCAATCAGAGCTTCCAGGGACTAAGCCACTACCTAAAGACTATACATGGACTGACCCTGGACTCTGACCCCATAGGTAGCAATGAATATCCTAGTAAGAGCACCAGTGGAAGGGGAAGCCCTGGGTCCTGCTAAGACTGAACCCCCAGTGAACTAGTCTATGGGGGGAGGGCGGCAATGGGGGGAGGGTTGGGAGGGGAACACCCATAAGGAAGGGGAGGGGGGAGGGGGATGTTTGCCCGGAAACCGGGAAAGGGAATAACACTCGAAATGTATATAAGAAATACTCAAGTTAATAAAAAAAAAAAAAAGAAAGAGGAACACTCCTCCATTGTTGGTAGGATTGCAGACTGGTACAACCATTCTGGAAATCAGTCTGGAGATTCCTCAGAAAATTGGACATTGAACTGCCTGAGGATCCAGCTATACTTCTCCTGGTCATATACCGAAAAGTTGCCCCAACATATAAAAAAGTCATGTGCTCCACTATGTTCATTGCAGCCTTATTTATAATAGCCAGAAGATGTAAATAACCCAGATGCCCTTCAACAGAGGAATGGATACAGAAAATGTGGTACATCTACACAATGGAATATTACTCAGCTATCAAAAAAAATGACCTTATGAAATTCGTAGGCAAATGATCGGAACTGGAAAATATCATCCTGAGTGAGGTAAGCCAATTACAGAAAAACACACATGGTATGCACTCATTTATAAGTGGCTATTAGCCCAAATTCTTGAATTACCCTAGATGCCTAGAACAAATGAAACTCAAGACAGATGATGAAAATGTGAATGCTTCACTCTTTCTTTAAAAGGGGAACAAGAATACCCTTGGCAGGGAATAGAGAGGCAAAGATTAAAACAGAGACTGAAGGAACACCCATTCAGAGCCTGCCCCACATGTGGCCCATGCATATACAGCCATCCATATAGACAACATGGATGAAGCAAAGAAGTGCAGGCCGACAGGAGCTGGATGTAGATCTCTAACCGAGACACACAGCCAGAATACAGCAAACACAGAGGCGTATGCCAGCAGCAAACCACTGAATTGAGAATAGGATCCCCTTTGAAGGAATCATAGAAAGAACTGGAAGAGCTTGAAGGGGCTCAAGACCCCATATGTACAACAATGCCAAGCAACCAGAGCTTCCAGGGACTAAGCCACTACCTAAAGACTATACATGGACTGACCCTGGACTCTGACCTCATAGGTAGCAATGAATATCCTAGTAAGAGCACCAGTGGAAGGGGAAGCCCTGGGTCCTGCTATGACTGAACCCCCAGTGAACTAGATTGTTGGGGGGAGGGCAGCAATGGGGGTAGGATGGGGAGGGGAACAGCCATAAAGAAGGGGAGGTGGGAGGGGGATGTTTGCCCGGAAACCGGGAAAGGGAATAACACTCGAAATGTATATAAGAAATACTCAAATTAATAAAAAAAAAGAAATGTTCAACACCCTAGTCATAAGGGAAATGCAAATCAAAACAACCCTGAGATTTCACATCACACCAATGAGAATGGCTAAGGTCAAAAACTCAGGGGACAACAAATGCTGGCAAGGATGTGGAGAAAGAGGAACACTCCTCCATTGTTGGTGGGATTGCAGACTCGTACAACCATTCAGGAAATCAGTCTGGAGGTTCCTCAGAAATTTGGACATTGAAGTACCTGAGGATCCAGCTATACCTCTCTTGGGCATATACCCACAAGATGCCCCAACATATAAAAAAGACATGTGCTCCACTATGTTCATAGCAGCCTTATTTATAACAGCCAGAAGGTGGAAAGAACCCAGATGCCCTTCAACAGAGGAATGGATACAGAAAATGTGGTACATCTACACAATGGAATATTACTCAGCTATCAAAAACAATGCCTTTATGAAATTCGTAGGCAAATGGTTGGAACTGGAAAATATCATCCTGAGTGAGGTAACCCAATCACAGAAAAACACACATGGTATGCACTCACTGATAAGTGTCTATTAGCCCAAATGCTTGAATTACCCTAGATGCCTAGAACACATGAAACTCAAGACGGATGATCAAAATGTGAATGTTTCACTCCTTCTTTAAAAGGGGAACAAGAGTACCCTTGGCAAGGAATAGAGAGGCAAAATTAAAACAGACACAGAAGGAACACCCATTCAGAGCCTGCCCCACATGTGGCCCATATGTATACAGCCACCCAATTAGACAAGATGGATGAAACAAAAAAGTGCAGGCCAACAGGAGCCGGATGTAGATCGCTCCTGAGAGACACAGCCAGAATGCAGCAAATACAGAGGCGAATGCCGGCAGCAAAACACTGAACTGAGAATAGGACTCCCATTGAAAGAATCAGAGAAAGAGCTGGAAGAGTTTGAAGGGGCCCGAGACCCCTGATGAACAACAATGCCAAGCAACCAGAGCTACCAGGGACTAAGCCACTACCTAAAGACTACACATGGAGTGACCCTGAACTCTGACCTCATAGGTAGCAATGAATATACTAGTAAGATCACCAGTGGAAGGGGAAGCCCTTGGTCCTGCTAAGACTGAACCCCCAGTGAACTAGATTGTTGGGGGGAGGGCGGCAATGGGACGGAGGCTGGGGAGGGGAACACCCATAAGGAAGGGGAGGGGGGAGGGGGATGTTGGCCGGGAAACCGGGAAAGGGAATAACATTCGAAATGTAAATAAGAAATACTCAAGTTAATAAAAAAAAAGAAGAAGGAGAAGGAGAAGGAGAAGGAGAAGGAGAAGAAGAAGAAGAAGAAGAAGAGGAAGAAGAAGATGAAGACAAAGAAGACAAAGACGAAGATGAAGACGAAGAAGAAGAAGAAGAAGAAGAAGAAGAAGAAGAAGAAGAAGAAGAAGAAGAAGAAGAGGAAGAAGAAGAAGATGAAGACAAAGAAGACAAAGACGAAGATGAAGACGAAGATGAAGACGAAGAAGAAGAAGAAGAAGAAGAAGAAGAAGAAGAAGAAGAAGAAGAAGAAGAAGAAGAAGAAGAAGAAGAAGAAGAAGAAGAAGAAGAAGAAGAAGAAGAAGTAGTAGTAAGGCTTCCACCCAATTAGACAAGATGGATGAAGCAAAGAAGTGCAGGCCGACAGGAACCAGATGTAGATCTCTCCTGAGAGACACGCCCAGAATACAGCAAATACATAGGCGAATGCCAGCAGCAAACCACTGAAGTGAGAACGAGACCCCTGTTGAAGGAATCGGAGAAAGGACTGGAATAACTTGAAGGGGCTCTAGACCCCATAGAACAACAATGCCAACCAACCAGAGCTTCCAGGGATTAAGCCACTACCGAAAGACTATACATGGACTGAACCTCTGCTCCAACCTCATAGGTAGCAATGAGTAGCCTAGTAAGAGCACCAGTGGAAGGGGAAGCCCTTGGTCCTGCCAAGACTGAACCCCCAGTGAACCTGATTGTTGGGGGGGGAGGGTGGTAATGGGGGGAGGATGGGGAGGGTAACAATCATATAGAAGGGGAGGTGGAGGGGTTAGGGGGATGTTGGCTGGGAAACCAGGAAAGGGAATAACAATGGAAATGTAAATAAGAAATACTCAAGTTAATAAAAAAAAAAGAAAAAAAAAGAATTGAACCTTTGTAATCACAGAGTCTGCCACACTATTCCTCAAACAAAGAAAAATATTTTAAAAATTTAAAAAGTTTTTTAAAACAGGAAACAAAACTTTTCTATCAATCTTTGAATGTATAATGATAATGGAGAAGATGGGGTGGGGGGAATGACTTTGTCTCCAAGTTGCAATCTTGCATAAATATCCCATTTAATTATATATTCTAGACCTCAATAAATAATATAAAATGTTTATAAACAGAAAAAAAATAATGACATCATGAAATTTGCAGGCAATTGGATGAATGTAGAAAAGATAATCCTAAGTGAGGTAACCCAGACCTGTGAAGCCAGAAAGCCATGCAAATTGGGGTGCTAGTCAGGAGCAAGAGTGAGGTCGAGACTTATCCAAACTTTGAAAATCTTGTCCTGTGACTAGCAAGAGTTAGGATCCTTTCCTCCTTGCTCTGCTCCTTCCTGCCTCAGCACAGTAAGCCTTACAACCCCCACCTCCACCACCCTTCCCTTAGGCGGTCTCAAAGCTTAGTGGCCAGGTTTCAGGTTAAACTTCCTCTATTCCAGTATGGAGAAGTCTAGCAAACACCTGGAATTCCTCTTCATGCAAATGACGCATTCCAAGCACCTCAGCTTCAGCCAATGATACACTCTTCTCCCAAACCCCTACTCACTTCCCAAGGTTTATATTTCTCCTGTTAACCCCCAACCATCTCCTTAAAAGGCTATTTATCCTGAGGTCACACAGACCAAGATCCTGTCTAACCCACCCGCCCGGCTAAACTTCATTCTTTCTAGTCCAGCCCAGTGTGCAAAGGTGCCTGAGTACCCTGAGGGTAAAAGCAGACCCAAGCCAGTCACTAGTGCGCTCAACGCAGATACAACAGGACCTCTGGTTTGAGCAAAGAAGGATCCGGCAAAGAAACAGAACGAAAACACGGTATGTTCTCGTTTATAAGTGGGTATTAATGATAAAGTAAGGATAATCGTTGATATCGTCCGCATACAAAAGAAAACTAAGTAGCAGAGAGGGCTCGAAAGTGGACACTGAGAAGCAGAAATAGAATAGACGTTGTGGGTGGATGGAGGGATGGGACTGAATTGGGGTAGGGTTAAGCATGGGAACCGGAGGGATCAGTGCCAGGACTGAGGGGAAGGGTACTGGGAGAAACAATTAGAATTGAGGGGTGGGGTATGTACTAGGTGAGCTAGAATCCTAGGAAAATGGAAAGTCCCAGGACACTCCTAGAAATGGGAGATAAGGAGCCTGTAAACAGGCATGATTTCCAGTAGAGGGACTGCGACACCAACCTAGTCACAAAACCTTTGACCTACAATTTGTACTGCCTAGAAGATGTATAGGGGAAAATCTGGAGCAGAAATTGAGAGAACAGCCTACAGATTTAAGTAACACAGGCTCACAGTGGCCTACAGAGACTGAACTTCCTAACCATGGATCATGCATTAGACTGTCCTAGGCCCTCTGTAATATATGTAATGGTCGTGCAGCTTGGTCTTCATGTGTGACTACAAACAGTGAGATCAGGGGCCTGTTCTGACTCTGTTGATTGAATTTGGGACCCTTCCTCTTACTGGGCTGCCTCTTTTGAGGCTTCAAAAGGAGAAGATGCACCTACACTAACTATATCTTGATATGCCAAGGCTGGTTGAGACCTATGGAAGAAAACCAGGTATATGGGTACAAACATAAAACCATACATATTTAGAAGGCCATTTGACAGCATGATCATTTAGCAAAAAACAATAGTAAGTTCTACACTAGGGCCTATAATGTTCCCAGCCGTGGACTTCTGACCAGGATTACATTGCCAAGCATTAAATTGCTCTCATTAAGTAGGTCTCCAATCCAACCAGAATTTTGTTACCTAGCCTATGCTACTATCCTATTAATAGAAGTATCTTGCCTGGTAGGTTAGTAGTGTAACATCCAGGGTCCAGTTCTGGTTAAGCCCACTGTTGTCTTTTCTGTCCCAGCAGCCTGTATTATGAGAGGAAGACAGCAGTGGGTGAAGGTCTCAGTCAGTTTGTTATTCGTGTCTCTATATTCTTTGGCTAAAATGTGTACTCTCTTCAGCAATAGTTTCTTAATATAGCTATGGTTGCTAAAGAAAAGGCTATAAAAATCACAGAAAGACAGACATATGAGGATCTTAAGTTCACAGTACTAATTGAAAGAAGTCAAAATGAAAGTACTACCCAGTACATGATTCCATCTCTGACATTTTGGAAATGAAAAACTACAGAGAGAATAAAAAGAACACAACCATTTTAACAGTCAAAACCTATCATTATACATCTATCTAAACCAAAGTGTAATGAATTTATAAGAAAAACTCTTTTTCTTTTCTAGATTTTTTTTATTTATTTAGATATAAAACGTTATCCCCTTTGCCCGTTTCCCATCCATAAACCCTCTATACCCTGCCCGTCCCTCTTCTTCTATAAGATTGTTCCCCCACTCACCTACCCATCCCTTTCTGCCTCCTTACCCTAACATTCCCCTACACTGGGGGGGTCCAGCCTTGGCAGAACCAAGGGCTTCTCCTTATATTGGTGCCCAATAAGGCCATCCTCTGCTACATATGCAGTTGAAGCCATGGGCCTGTCCATGTATTGTCTTTGGGTAGTGGTTTAGTCCGTGGAAGCTCTGGTTGGTTGGCATTGTTATTCATATGGGGTCTCAAGCCCCTTCAGCTCCTTCAATCCTTTCTCTAACTCCTCCAATTAGGACCCTGTTCTCAGTTCTATGTTGGCTGCTAGCATTCACCTCTGTGTTTGTCAGGCTCCAGCAGAGCCTACAAGAGCAACTCTTTAAACTCTTGTCTTTAGATGATAAAGGTGTGTCTCTGTAGTTTAATCAGTAGTGATAAATGTATCACTGTGGTAAGTACAGGATGCTGATACCAGTACAGGCTGTGCTTTTGTGAACTCAAAGAATCCAAGAGAAAATTGTACTTTATTCTCAGTTTTACTGTGAACCTAAGAGTACTCTAAAAGTTCTATTTAAAAAAAAATGAAAGATGTTGTTGACTATCTGTTTTATTTACATTTCAAATATTATCCCCTTCCCCCCACTCAACCACTCACCCCTGCCTGTCTCCCCTCCCTGTCATTCCCCTACACTGGTGGGTCCGGCCTTGGCAAAACAAAGGGCTTTTCCTCCCATTGGTGCCCAGCAAGGCCATCCTCTGCTACATATGCAGCGGGAGCCATAGGTCTGTCCATGTGTACTCTTTGGGTAGTGGTTTAGTCCCTGGGATCTCTGGTTGGTTGGTATTGTTGTTCTTATGGGGTTACAAGCCCCTTCAGCTCCTTCAATCCTTTCACTAGTTCCTCCAATCAGGAACCAGTTCTCAGTCCAATGGTTGGCTGTGAGCATCCAGCTCTATATTTGTCATGGTCTGGCAGAGCCTTTCAGGAGATAGATTAAAAACCAACATTCCCCACCCCAGACAACTTTGGAAAGTAGGAAGCTGAATTAATAATACTGACTGCTATTTTGTAAAAACAAAGTAAGGAAAACCCTGAGAATTGAGGATTGTATATTGATAAGTTTGTAAAGCCAAGCACTACTATATAAGGATTATTTAAAAGTCACAAAAATTATTTGGAAATAATTGTCTTCAAAATTTCTTCTCCTGATTGAGTTTCCTAAGTCTATAAATTAAGCAATGAACTAATGTTAATAAAAAGTACTATGCCAAATATTTTATTGATATACAACAATATTAAATTTCATGGAAAGTAGTATGAGAAGAAAAAAATATAAAACATACCACTTTCTAGGAATCCAGGAATTAACAGAGTGTAACCACAGCCCAAATGATAATAATATTTGTGCTGAATTTCAAACTATGATTCCTCTGAAAGGTTGAATAATACAAGAGCTTTTCACTTAATCTGGAACATAAGAACACATTAAACCTGTGAGTTTGAATGGGAAAAAAGGCCAACTTATTTTCATTGATCTTTGACACCAATGCAGTATTTCCTAATCAATATGGTTAACTTTGTCACCAAGGAATATTTGTATCAAACTTTATATTTATGTCAAATATAATATATATAATATATATTATATATATTTAGTGAAGATTCCTTGCAACAAGTTCATATTTATCATCAGTATGAAACTTTTTCTAGGCCTCACATTAGATTAACTTATCAATTTTCCTAATGAGGTATAAATTTTGATATATTTTATTATTACTTACCCTGTATTCCTTATGTGTTATATATTCAGAAGATATAAAATTCCTGAAACTGACAATGAAGTTGGTGATACTGCTATAATATTAAGAAACCCTAACATATAAGAAGAAAGTAAACCATACAAGTAGCATACATGCCTCACTTGTGATTTCCTGCAGCTCACTTAATTCCAACAGACATTAACTATTCTGTGTAGTATAATGAAGGTTTTGCTAGACTCCAGTTTTTTGCAGGAATTCATTTTTGGTTTTGGTCTTGTAAAATATTTGAGCCTAGGAAATAAATAAATCAAAAGAAGTTATTTTCTTTACTAGCAGTTGTCAGCTTTAAAATTTGAGACCATGCAGTCCCATTTGCTTAATCTCTACATAACTTCTATGACTAATTGTGGGTACACATGTAATAGAGACAATTACCAGTAGTGAGATATGTGTCAGAGGAAAATTAAGGGACAAGTCTTTTGTTTTTATAGTAATTGACTCTTAAAAGAAAAATTAACAAAAGCATTCTGTATCAACTCTGAAAGCAGTAACATATATAATATTCCTCAGCACTAAATCTACTAAGTGATGAACTGTCCCTCAGTATTGCTATCATAAAAAGCAATATTCCATTATATGAATTTTGGAAAGGACACTCAAACAATAATCAAATCAATAACATTTTAGTAGGAATTAGCACTCATTGAAGTATTCCCATTGGGCTCTTTATCAATTGACTGAGATACAATAATGAATTATGAAGACTCCAAGCACCCTTTCTAATGTAAACTGGAGATCTGTAGGAAATGATTAAAAGAAGAATGAGAAACACTTCAACTGTGTTACAGCCTTCATTTACACTCTTATGTGATCCTCTTAATCTATATTTTGCATGTACTTTGGTTAGTATTCATTGTTGAGTTGACATAAGCCACAGAAACCTAGGAAGAAGGAACCTCAACTCAAGAATGGTCTCAACAACAATGATTCATGACCTCATCTCTAACAAGTTGTTTTGATTGATGATTGATATGGGAGTGACCAGAACACTGTGTATCACCATCCCTATACTGGTGGGCTCTGGCATATATGAAAGCAAAGAATACATCAGAAAGAGGGCTATCCTCTATGGTTTCTGTTTCACTTCCTGATTGAATTTTCACTCTAATAAACTATTATCTGAAGTTTAAATAAACCTGTTACTTCTCAAGCTGCTTTTGACTGGAGAATTTTAGCTGTAACAGCAAGAAGAAAAAACTAGGATGGCATGCATTCTTCATATTGCTTCTGTTCTTCCCCTTTTTCATGTTTCCTCTCTTTTTTTTTCTTTTCTTTTATTGGTTATTTTCTTTATTTACATTTGAAATGTTATCTCCTTTCCAAGTTTCCCATCTGGAAATCCCCCATCTCATACCCTTCCCTGCTTCTTCTATGAGGGATCTCCTCCAGCCACCAACCCACCCATTCCCTCTTGCCTCCCTGAGCTGGCATTCCCCTACCCTGGGGTATGTAGTCTTCACAGGACCAAGGGCCTTCCCTCACACTGATGTCAGACAATGACTTCCTCTGCTACATAAGCAGCTGGAGTCATGGGTCCCTCCAGGTGTACTCTCTGATTGGTAGTTTAGTCCCTGGGAGCTCTGGGGCTATCTGGTTAGTTGATATTATTGTTCTTCCTTTGGGGTTGAAAAGCCCTTTAGATCCTTCAGTCCTTTCTTAGTAGGAAACTTTCTTCATCTCCCTTAACATTCTAATAATCAAGTTCCCATATCATTTCAAGTCCCAATTTTCATGTAATAAGTAAACCAACAGAGTACTATGTGGGCAAAAAGAACATCACACATGATCATCTTACTCAACAATTATCTCCTTTATTAAATTCTGTTTACTTAATAGCAGTTCTCCAATTAAATTACCAAACACTTTCCCATATAGGGTAATATATCAAATCCATGCCTGTTTGTACAATGGCAAACATTAACATAGCTTAGTTTTTTCTTCTACTTGGTGATAAAGTACTCAATGCCAGTTCTGCAACTAAGCCTATTCATAGTTACATTACATTTTCCTTTAATAATTGTGGTTTATATAGCACCACACATGTAGGCATTGGATGATCACATAACTAAATACTACAGATAAAATTAGCAAATTATGCTTGAAATTTTTCAGGAAACTCCTTTTCTTGCATAACTGATATATTTATGATTTTGTTTAAATTTTCATCTCTATTCAGAAAAGTTTTATAGAATAAATCATAAAAGTGACTTAACTCTGATAATTATGTCTAAGCCTTTGTTTTTTTTATTTATTTTTTATTAATGAGTATTTCTTATATACATTTCGAGTGTTATTCCCTTTCCCGGTTTCCAGGCAAACATCCCCCTCCCCCTCCCCCCTCCCCTTCCTTATGGGTGTTCCCCTCCCCACCCTCCCCCCATTGCCGCCCTCCCCCAAAAGTCTAGTTCACTGGAGGCTCAGTCTTAGCAGGACCCAGGGCTTCCCCAGCCACTGGTGCTCTTACTAGGATATTCATTGCTACCTATGAGGTCAGAGTCCAGGGTCAGTCCATGTATAGTCTTTAGGTAGTGGCTTAGTCCCTGGAAGCTCTGGTTGCTTGGCATTGTTGTGCATATGGGGTCTCGAGACCCTTCAAGCTCTTCCAGTTCTTTCTCTGATTCCTTCAACGGGGGTCCTATTCTCAGTTCAGTGGTTTGCTGCTGGCATTCACCTCTGTATTTGCTGTATTCTGGCTGTGTCTCTCAGGAGCGACCTACATCCAGCTCCTGTCGGTCCGCACTTCTTTGCTTAATCCATCTTGTCTATATGGGTGGCTGTATATGTATGGGCAACATGTGGGGCAGGCTCTAAATGGGTGTTCCTTCAGTCTCTGTTTTAACCTTTGCCTCTCTATTCCCTGCCAAGGGTATTCTTGTTCCCCTTTTAAAGAAGGAGTGAAGCATTCACATTTTGATCATCCGTCTTGAGGTTCATTTGTTCTAGGCATCTAGGGTAATTCAAGCATTTGGGCTAATAGCCACTTATCAATGAGTGCATACCATGTATGTCTTTCTGTGATTGGGTTAGCTCACACAGGATGATATTTTCCAGTTCCAACCATTTGCCTACGAATTTCATAAAGTCATTGTTTTTGATAGCTGAGTAATATTCCATTGTGTAGATGTACCACATTTTCTGTATCCATTCTTCTGTTGAAGGGCATCTGGGTTCTTTCCAGCTTCTGACTATTATAAATAAGGCTGCGATGAACATAGTGGAGCACGTGTCTTTTTTATATGTTGGGGCATCTTGTGGGTATATGCCCAAGAGAGGTATAGCTGGATCGTCAGGCAGTTCAATGACCAATTTTCTCAGGATCCTCCAGACTGATTTTCAGAATGGTTGTACCAGTCTGCAATCCCACCAACAATGGAGGACTGTTCCTCTTTCTCCGCATGCTTGCCAGCATCTGCTGTCACCTGAGTTTTTGATCTTAGCCATTCTCACTTGTGTGAGGTGAAATCTCAGGGTTGTTTTGATTTGCATTTCCCTTATGACTAAAGATGTTGAACATTTCTTTAGGTGTTTCTCAGCCATTCGGCATTCCTCAGCTGTGAATTCATTGTTTAGATCTGAACCCCATTTTTTTATTAACTTGAGTATTTCTTATATACATTTCGAGTGTTATTCCCTTTCCCGGTATCCGGGCAAACATCCCCCTCCCCCCTCCCCTTCCCTATGGGTGTTCCCCTCCCAACCCTCCCCCCATTGCCGCCCTCCCCCCACCAGTCTAGTTCACTGGGGGTTCAGTCTTAGCAGGACCCAGGGCTTGCCCTTCCACTGGTGCTCTTACTAGGATATTCATTGCTACCTATGAGGTCAGAGTCCAGGGTCAGTCCATGTATACTCTTTAGATAGTGGCTTAGTCCCTGGAAGCTCTGGTTGCTTGGCATTGTTGTACATATGGGGTCTCGAGACCCTTCAAGCTCTTTCAGTTCTTTCTCTGATTCCTTCCACGGGGGTCCTATTCTCAGTTCAGTGGTTTGCTGCTGGCATTCGCTTCTGTATTTGCTGTATTCTGGCTGTGTCTCTCAGGAGCGATCTACATCCGGCTCCTGTCGGTCTGCACTTCTTTGCTTCATCCATCATGTCTAATTGGGTGGCTGTATATGTATGGGCCACATGTGGGGCAGACTCTGAATGGGTGTTCCTTCAGTCTCTGTTTTAATCTTTGCCTCTCTCTTCCCTGCCAAGGATATTCTTGTTCCCCTTTTAAAGAAGGAGTGAAGCATTCACATTTTGATCATCCGTCTTGAGTTTCATTTGTTCTGGGCATCTAGGGTAATTCAAGCATTTGGGCTAATAGCCACTTATCAATGAGTGCATACCATGTATGTCTTTCTGTGATTGGGTTAGCTCAATCAGGATGATGTTTTCCAGTTCCAACCATTTGCCTACGAATTTCATAAAGTCGTTATTTTTGATAGCTGAGTAATATTCCATTGTGTAGATGTACCACATTTTCTGTATCCAAACCTCTGTTGAAGGGCATCTGAGTTCTTTCCAGCTTCTGGCTATTATAAATAAGGCTGCAATGAACATAGTGGAGCACGTGTCTTTTTTATATGTTGGGGCATCTTTTGGGTATATGCCCAAGAGAGGTATAGCTGGATCCTCAGGCAGTTCAATGTCCAATTTTCTCAGGATCCTCCAGACTGATTTTCAGAATGGTTGTACCAGTTTGCAATCCCACCAACAAAGGAGGAGTGTTCCTATTCCTCCACATCCTCGCCAGCATCTGTTGTCCCCTGAGTTTTTGATCTTAGCCATTCTCACAGGTGTGAGGTGAAATCTCAGGGTTGTTTTGATTTGCATTTCCCTTATGACTAAAGATGTTGAACATTTCTTTAGGTGTTTCTCAGCCATTCGGCATTCCTTACCTGTGAATTCTACTTTTAGCTCTGAACCCCATTTTTTAATAGGGTTATTTGTTTCCCTGCGGTCTAACTTCTTGAGTTCTTTGTATATTTTGGATATAAGGCCTCTATCTGTTGTAGGATTGGTAAAGATCTTTTCCCAATCTGTTGGTTGCCGTTTCGTCCTAACCACAGTGTCCTTTGCCTTACAGAAGCTTTGCAGTTTTATGAGATCCCATTTGTTGATTCTTGATCTTAGAGCGTAAGCCATTGGTGTTTTGTTTAGGAAATTTTTTCCAGTGCCCATGTGTTCCAGATGCTTCCCTAGTTTTTCTTCTATTAGTTTGAGTGTGTCTGGTTTGATGTGGAGGTCCTTGATCCACTTGGACTTAAGCTTTGTACAGGGTGATAAGCATGGATCGATCTTCATTCTTCTATATGTTGACCTGCAGTTGAACCAGCACCATTTTCTGAAAATGCTATCTTTTTTCTATTGGATGGTTTTGGCTCCTTTGTCAAAAATCAAGTGACCATAGGTGTGTGGGTTCATTTCTGGGTGTTCAATTCTATTCCATTGGTCTACCTGTCTGTCTCTGTACCAATACCATGCAGTTTTTATCACTATTGCTCTGTAATACTGCTTGAGTTCAGGGATAGTGATTCCCCCTGAACTCCTTTTATTGTTGAGGATAGTTTTAGCTATCCTGGGTTTTTTGTTATTCCAGATGAATTTGCAAATTGTTCTGTCTAACTCTTTGAAGAATTGGAATTGGTATTTTGATGGGGATTGCATTGAATCTGTAGATCGCTTTTGGTAAAATGGCCATTTTTACTATATTAATCCTGCCAGTCCATGAGCATGGGAGATCTTTCCATCTTCTGAGGTCTTCGTCAATTTCTTTCTTCAGTGTCTTGAGGTTCTTATTGTACAGATCTTTTACTTGCTTGGTTAAAGTCACACCGAGGTACTTTATATTATTTGGGTCTATTATGAAGGGTGTCGTTTCCCTAATTTCTTTCTCGGCTTGTTTCTCTTTTGTGTAGAGGAAGGCTACTGATTTATTTGAGTTAATTTTATACCCAGCCACTTTGCTGAAGTTGTTTATCAGCTTTAGGAGTTCTCTGGTGGAACTCTTGGGATCATTTAAATATACTATCATATCACCTGCAAATAGTGATATTTTGACTTCTTCTTTTCCGATCTGTGTCCCCTTGACCTCCTTTGGTTTTCTGATTGCTCTGGCTAGAACTTCAAGAACTATATTGAATAAGTAGGGAGAGAGTGGGCAGCCTTGTCTAGTCCCTGATTTTAGTGGGATTGCTTCAAGTTTCTCTCCATTTAGTTAATGTTAGCAACTGGTTTTTCTGTATATGGCTTTTACTATGTTTAGGTATGGGCCTTGAATTCCTATTCTTTCCAGGGCTTTTATCATGAAGGGGTGTTGAATTTTGTCAAATGATTTCTCAGCATCTAATGAAATGATCATGTGGTTTTGTTCTTTCAGTTTGTTTATATAATGAATCACGTTGATGGTTTTCCGTATATTAAACCATCCCTGCATGCCTGGGATGAAGCCTACTTGATCATGATGGATGACTGTTCTGAATGTGCACTTGGATTCAGTTTACCAGAATTTTATTGAGCATTTTTGCGCCGATATTCATAGGGGAAATTGGTCTGAAGTTCTCTTTCTTTGTTGGGTCTTTGTGTGGTTTAGGTATAAGAGTAATTGTGGCTTCATAGAAGGAATTCGGTAGTGCTCCATCTGTTTCAATTTTGTGGAATAGTTTGGATAATATTGGTATGAGGTCTTCTATGAAGTTTTGATAGAATTCTGCACTAAACCCGTCTGGACCTGGGCTCTTTTTGGTTGGGAGACCTTTAGTGACTGCTTCTATTTCCTTAGGAGTTATGGGGTTGTTTAACTGGTTTATCTGTTCCTGATTTAACTTCGGTACCTGGTATCTGTATAGGAAATTGTCGATTTCCTGTAGATTTTCACGTTTTGTTGAATATAGGCTTTTATAGTAAGATCTGATGATTTTTTGAATTTCCTCTGAATCTGTAGTTATGTCTCCCTTTTCATTTCTGATTTTGTTAATTTGGACACACTCTCTGTGTCCTCTTGTTAGTCTGGCTAAGGGTTTATCTATCTTTATTTATCTTCTTTTCTCAAAGAACCAACTTTTGGTTCTGTTGATTCTTTCTATGGTCCTTTTTGTTTACTTGGTTGATTTCAGCTCTGAGTTTGATTATTTCCTGCCTTCTACTCCTCCTGGGTGTATTTGCTTCTTTTTGTTCTAGAGCTTTTAGGTGTGCTGTCAAGCTGCTGACATATGCTCTTTCCTGTTTCTTTCTGCAGGCACTCAGAGCTATGAGTTTTCCTCTTAGCACAGCTTTCATTGTGTCCCATAAGTTTGGGTATGTTGTACCTTCATTGTCATTAAATTCTAAAAAGTTTTTAATTTCTTTCTTTATTTCTTCCTTGACCAGGTTATCATTGAGTAGAGCATTGTTCAATTTCCACGTATATGTGGGCATTCTTCCCTTATTGTTATTGAAGACCAGTTTTAGGCCGTGGTGGTCCGATAGCACGCATGGGATTATTTCTATCTTTCTGTACCTGTTGAGGCCCGTTTTTTGACCAATTATATGGTCAATTTTGGAGAAAGTACCATGAAGAGCTGAGAAGAAGGTATATCCTTTTGCTTTAGGATAGAATGTTCTATAAATATCCGTTAAGTCCATTTGGCTCATGACTTTTCTTAGTCTGTCTACGTCTCTGTTTAATTTCTGTTTCCATGATCTGTCCATTGATGAGAGTGGGGTGTTGAAATTTCCCACTATTATTGTGTGAGGTGCAATGTGTGTTATGAGCTTTAGTAAGGTTTCTTTTTTGTACGTAGGTGCCCTTGTATTTGGGGCATAGATATTTAGGATTGAGAGTTCATCTTGGTGGATTTTTCCTTTGATGAATATGAAGTGTCTTTCCTTATCTTTTTTGATGACTTTTAGTTGAAAATTGATTTTATTTGATATTAGAATGGCTACTCCAGCTTGCTTCTTCCGACCATTTGCTTGGAAAGTTGTTTTCCAGCTTTTCACTCTGAGGTAGTGTCTGCCTTTGTCTCTGAGGTGTGTTTCCTATAGGCAGCAGAATGCAGGGTCCTCGTTGCGTATCCAGTTTGTTAATCTATGTCTTTTTATTGGGGAGTTGAGGCCATTGATGTTGAGAGATATTAAGTAATAGTGATTATTGCTTCCTGTTATATTCATATTTGGATGTGAGGTTATGTTTGTGTGCTCTTCTTCTCTTTGTTTTGTTGCCAAGACGATTAGTTTCTTGCTTCTTCTAGGGTGTAGCTTGCCTCCTTATGTTGGGCTTTACCATTTATTATCCTTTGTAGTGCTGGATTTGTAGAAAGATATTGTGTAAATTTGGTTTTGTCATGGAATATCTTGGTTTCTCCATCTATGTTAAGTGAGAATTTTCCATGATACAGTAACCTGGGCTGGCATTTGTGTTCTCTTAGGGTCTGTATGACATCAGTCCAGGATCTTCTGGCCTTCATAGTTTCTGGCGAAAAGTCTGGTGTGATTCTGATAGGCCTGCCTTTATATGTTACTTGACCTTTTTCCCTTACTGCTTTTTATATTCTTTCTTTATTTTGTGCGTTTGGTGTTTTGACTATTATGTGACGGGAGGTGTTTCTTTTCTGGTCCAATCTATTTGGAGTTCTGTAGGCTTCTTGTATGCCTATGGGTATCTCTTTTTTTAGGTTAGGGAAGTTTTCTTCTATGATTTTGTTGAAGATATTTACTGGTCCTTTGAGCTGGGAGTCTTCACTCTCTTCTATACCTATTATCCTTAGGTTTGATCTTCTCATTGAGTCCTGGATTTCCTGTATGTTTTGGACCAGTAGCTTTTTCCGCTTTACATTATCTTTGACAGTTTAGTCAATGATTTCTATGGAATCTTCTGCTCCTGAGATTCTCTCTTCTATCTCTTGTATTCTGTTGGTGAAGCTTGTATCTACAGCTCCTTGTCTCTTCTTTTGGTTTTCTATATCCAGGGTTGTTTCCATGTGTTCTTTCTTGATTGCTTCTATTTCCATTTTTAATTCCTTCAACTGTTTGATTGTGTTTTCCTGGAATTCTTTCAGGGATTTTTGTGTCTCCTCTCTATGGGCTTCTACTTGTTTATTTATGTTTTCCTGGAATTCTTTCAGGGATTTTTGTGTCTCCTCTCTATGGGCTTCTACTTGTTTATTTATGTTTTCCTGGAATTCTTTCAGGCATTTTTGCGATTCCTCTCTGTAGGCTTCTACTTGTTCCCTAACGGAGTTCTTCATGTCTCTTGAAGTCCTCCAGCATCATGATCAAATATGATTTTGAAAGTAGATCTTGCTTTTCTGGTGTGTTTGGATATTCCATGTTTGTTTTGATGGGAGAATTGGGCTCCAATGGTGCCATGTAGTCTTGATTTCTCTTGCTTGTGTTCCTGCGCTTGCCTCTCGCCATCAGATTATTTCTAGTGTTACTTTGTTCTGCTATTTCTGACAGTGGCTAGACTGCCCTATAAGCCTGTGTGTCAAGAGTGCTGTAGACCTGTTTTCCTGTTTTCTTTCAGCCTGTTATGGGGACAGAGTGTTCTGCTTTCGGGCGTGTAATTTTTCCTCTCTACAGGTCTTCAGCTGTTCCTGTGGGCCTGTGTCTTGAGTTCACCAGGCAGGTCACTTGCAGCAGAAAAGTTGGTCTTACCTGTGGTCCTGAGGCTCAAGTTCTCTCGCGGGGTGCTGCCCAAGAGCTCTCTGTGGTGGCAGCAATTAGGAAGATCTGCGCAGCCTTTTCTGGGAGCTTCAGTGCACCAGGGTTCCAGATAGCGTTTGGTGTTTTCCTCTGGCATCCGAGATGTGTGTGCAGAGTCCAGTCTCTTCTGGTTTCCCAGGCGTGTCTGACTCTCTGAGGGTTTAGCTCTCCCTCCCACAGAATTTGGGTGCAGAGAACTGCTTATCCAGTCTTGTATTTATGATTTTGGTTAAAGCCTAACTCTATGCTGATCTCTGCTAGCTAATTCCTATTGGACTGAGTAGAATAAAAAATTAACTGTTCTTTCTTATTCAACTGTTTTATATTTTCACCTATTAAAATTTATGATAAATATAAATCTGACCACCTATTTTATGATTTACTTATAGTGGCATTTAGAATAATTCCTATCCTGTTTTAATAACACTTATAAGCTAATTTATATATCATAAGATACCTTTGAGAAGAAAAAATAGGAAAGTTTGGGATACATTGACCTAGTTTACTCTGAGAAGAAAAATAAAGGCTTGGTAATATAATCACAATCAAAATTCTAAGTTAGCCACACAGTATCATAGTATAATTTACTTAATGATCACAGTTTTATGTTCATCATAGAGAATATGCACTCAAAAATTTATTCTGAAATAGACTTAGCTTCTCATGTGTTGTCCTTGTAACTATGAGAAGAGACAGAATCCTGATAATATTGCCTCTCCCGTGATTTTTGCTAAATACGTTGTGTTTTTACACAAACCTGCTACAACATCACTATGTGCCTGAAAAGGGTACTCGAATATTTGTAAAGCATAACAAAACAATGCAAACACATATAAACTTGTGTTTGTACTTTTTTGGTTTTGTTGATTTATTTTGTTGAGACAATGCCTTATCTAGTATTTGAAGTCCTAGAGCTGAGTCTGACCTTCAGCTAACAAATAGCCATCTTCCTGCTTTAGTCTCCCAAGTACACAGAGCATAGGCATAACTCGTACACCTGAATGCAGGTACAGAAGTTTAAACATTTCCTGAAGTAGTAGTATTAGTTACAATTGATATAATTATATACTAATATAAGGAATATTTCATCTCTAGCCATGATTTAGAATTTGCCTTTCTTTCTTTTGTGTGATTCTAGAATGTTTTTCATAAGCAGATATTAAAGTATTATATTAAATATGATTATGTACCCTTACTAAATATTAAATTATGAGACATACTCAGCCATCAAAAAGCCTCAATATGGGGTTGGGGATTTAGCTTAGTGGTAGAGCGCTTACCTAGCAAGAGCAAGGCCCTGGGTTCGGTCCCCAGCTCCAAAAAAAAAAAAAAAAGCCTCATTATGTCTATGGTGCCACATGAATGAAATGTCAGATTAACTTTGATGGGAAGGAAAATATTTATGTAAATTCAAGGAAGAGACCTCCTTTTTCATACCTTGCCCAGTGATTTAACACTCCTTCATCCATAAAACCTTGATTGCATTTAGTTTTTTAAATGAATGAAGCAATATTTCAGTCTAATTTCCATCCATGTTTAGTGATCCACTTAGATCACTATATTCAGGGCTATTATTCAGAAGGATGTTGTTTCTGCGAAGATTTCTCAAAAGAAGAGAGTCCTGGACATGCCCTTTTCTATGAAAGGTGGCAATAATGGATTGACTTATGGAAACCTCTACTGAGCTTTGAACAAAGACATAGATATTTTCTGCTACATGCCCCAAAAGGCAGAGGTTTCATAAAGCAAACCTTCAAGACCTCAGGAGAAAGAGGAAATATGCTTAAAAGCAAAGAATTTTCTGTTAGCCAGTAACTATCTTATCTCCATTCAACACACAGATTTGCAGCTCAGCAGTAACAGTTTGATATATGCCAATGGTTTATAGAAATTACCAGCGTTTTTTCATTGAAAACCTTTTCAGCTTTTGACTTTTAAAGTATCATCCTTGCTTTTGATCTGGCAGACTATTTTCACAGAAGTACATAACAGTGACTCTTCAATACTTTAAATGAATGGCTCTGGGTTATTCTTTTGATAGTAAATCTGCAGAAGCTTGATTGCCTTACATTTGAACTTGTTCTCCCTTTTCCTGTACTCAGTGTCTATGCATCTTTATTTTGCCTTTATCTGTGGAAAGCAGGAGAGAACTGAAAAAGTTTAGTACTACATATGCAACTCTAAGTCTTTATGCAAAGGAATATTCACTATATCTTAAGTAGACACACTCCTTAAGTTGTACATTATGCTGAGTTTGTAATTATTTTAGATGAGTATTTCAGTCCATTCTTTCCTAGCAAAAATTATATGATAATTGCTTTTATACTTATGAATTTCATTTTTATATGAAAACTTATGTTAGAAACCTGTCAAATATCTGGAAGACATAATTTCTGAATTGTATTCATTTTTGCTTTTTGGTTTTTTTAAATCTATTTGTTACAGTCCAAATTTTCCCCCTCCAAGTCTGTCCTTTGACTTTTCCACATCCTATAACTCCTCCCCACTCCCATCTCCAAAAGGATTTCCCCACCATCCCAACAACCACCCCCACCCCAGCGGACCTCTCCATTCCCTGGGGCCTCAAGTTTCTTTTTAAGATATTTATTTATTTATTTATTTATTTATTTATTTATTTATTTATTATTTTTGTACTCCACTCTCAAACTGATCCACATCCCATAACTCCTCCATGCCCCCTGTCTCCACAAGGATGTCCCCACCCCATCAGATCTCTAAACTTCCTGGGTCCTCCAGTCTCTTGAAGGTTAGGTACATCTCTTAATGAAACCAGTCCCAGCAGTCCTCTGCTGTATATGCATTGGAGGTCTCATATCAGCTGGTGTATGCTGTCTGGTTGGTGATCTATTGTCTGAAAGATCTCCAGGGTCCATGTAAATTGAGACTGCTGGTCCTCCTACAGGGTCATCCTCCTCCTCAGTTTTCTCTAGCTGTTGCCTAATTCAACCAGAGGGGTCAGCAGCTTCTGCTCATTGGTTTGGGTGCAAATATCTGCATCTTGACTCTTTTAGCTGCTTGTTGGGTTTTTCAGAGGGCAGTCATGATAGGTCCCTTTTTATGAGCTCTCCATAGCCTCAGTAATGGTATCAAGCCTTGGGACCTCCCGTTAAACTGGATACCCCATTGTGCCTGTCACTGGACCTTCTTTTTCTCAGGCTCTTCTCCATTTCCATCTCTGAAGTTTTTTTTTCAGACAAGAACAATTATGGGTCAGAGTTTTGACTGTGGGACAGCAACACCATCCCTCATTTGATGCCCTGTCTTTCTGCTGGATTTTGGCTCTATAAGTTCCCTCTCCCCACTGTAGAGCATTTCATCTAGGGTCCCTTCTTTTGAGTTCTGAGAGTCTCTCACCTCCCACGTTTCTGGTACATTCTGGAGGGTCCTCCTAATCTCCTACCTCCTGAGGTTGCCTGTTTCTGTTCTTTCTTCTGGCCCTTAGGGCTTCAGTCCTTTCAATCTAACCAATGCTAACTCATATTCACCTATCCCTCCAACCCCATCCCATCCCCTTTCCCTCCCAGGTCCCTTCTTCCCTCCCCTTTTGTGGTTGGTTTCATCTCCCTTCCAAGTGGGACTTTAGCGCTCTAACTTGAGCCCTTCAGCATGTTGAACTTTTTGAGTTTTTGGACTGCATCTTGAGTATTGTGCACTTTTTAAAAAGCTAATAGCCACTTATTAGTGAGAACATACCATACATGTCCTTTTGAGTCTGAATAAATCAGACCCAAAGCCTCCACCTCTAAAAGGGCCTCAAGAGAGTTAGGTGTAATTTCTTTCACTTAGTCAAGACCCCATACAATCCTCTGCTGTATATGTGTCAGGGGCCTCATATCATATGGTGTAGCTGCCTGGTTGGTAGCTCAGTGTCTGAGAGATCTCAGCACTACAAGTTAGTTGAGTTGCTGGTCCTCCTACAGGGTCGCCCTTCTCCTCAGCTTTTTCCAGCTTTTCCCCAATTCTACCACAGTCATTACCAGCTTCTGTCCATTGACTGGGTGTAAATATCTGCATCTGATTCTGTCCACTGCTTGTTGGACCTTTTGGAGGCAGTCATGTTAGGTTCCTCTTTGTAAGTATACCACAGTATCAGTAATAGTGTCAGGCTGTTGGGCCTCCCCTTGAGTTGGATTACAATTTGGGCTTCCTTCTGAATTGTATTTCAAAGCATGAAAATATATCTAGTTTAAACTTTAATAAAGTGAACCAAAATTTTCATTATTATTGCTCACAAATATCTTTATCATTGCTTTTAAGATTGGCATGTTTCATATTTATTACTGTTAATTATCAAAAACAAAATTAAAATATTGCAAGACAAGAGTTTATCAAGAAAAAGTAAAGAATTGAAGAGTTAGATTTCTTGATCACTTTACCAAAGAGTATTGGTCATACCATCTGATAGCTTCAAATAGGTAACAAAGCTATCAAGAATCTCATATTTCTGATGCATATAATGCCCCACTTGGTCAATGTATGAATTTAAGATTTTTCAGGGATTGCTTTTCTAAAAAATTATTTATTCTCTTTACAACCAAATATCAGCCCTTCTTTTCCACCCCGTACCCCTCATGCAATTCATCCTTCATTCCACCTTCTCCTCTTTTGAGACGGGGACGACCCCTCTGGAGGTCACTCCCCAATAACAATCCCCCACCTCTGATTAAGTTACTGTAGGACTAACAGATCCTCTCCCACTGAGGATAGACAAGGGGGTCTATTTAGAGGTGCAGGACCTACAGGCATGCAGGCAACAGGCTCAGGAACAGCCTCTGCTCCAGTTGTTGGGAGACTTACATAAAGACCAGGTTGCTCATCATCTACATAAGTATAGGGGACCTAGGTTCAGTCTGTGCTGGCTCTTTAGTTGGAATTTCAGTCTCTGAGAGATCCCAAGGGTCCAAATCAGCTGACTTCTTTTGTTCTTCCTGTGGAGTATCTGTCCTCTTCAGGTCCCTTAATCCTTCTCCCAACTCTTCCATAAGACTTCCCAAGTTCCATCTAATGATTGGGTGTAGCTATCTCCATCTTTTTCCAATGGCTGCTGGGTGGAGCCTCTCTTAGGACAGTTATGCTAGGTTCTTGTCTGTAAGCATAACGGAATGTCATTAATAATTTTAGGGATTGGTTATTGTCTATGGGATGGGTCTCAATTTTGGAGAGTCATTGGTTGAATGAGGTGACCCAGACCCAAAAGGACATGCATGGTATGTACTCACTTAGAAGTGGATATTAGCCATCAAGTACAGGATAGTCATGTTATAATGAACAGACCCAAAGAAGCCAAATAGCAAGGAGGGCCCATGTGAGGATGGTTGAATCTTTCTCAGAAGGAGATCGGTGAAAGAAAGAACTGGGTGGAATAAGGAATGGGGAGGGGAACAGGGCAGGGGGAAAATCATATGTAAAGAGAGCAGGGAAGAGAGAAGATGGGGCGGATTTCTACAACATACCAGAGACCTGGGATGGGACAGAGTCTACCAAGGGTCTATAGGGATCACTCTAGCTGAAACTCCTAGCAGTATGGGACATAGATCATAAAGTGTCCATTTCCTATAGCCAGGCAGAAGTCTCAGTGGAGGGATAAGAAAACAAACCAACCCAGAAAACCTTCAATGCAAAATGTGTCCTGACCAAGATGTGCAGGGACAAAGATAAAACAGAAACTGAGATTTATTACTTTTTAAAGTCAATTGAGAAAGCAAGGTTTTAAATTCCCTAGCCCTGCATAATATGAGCATTTAATAAGGCACATTAAAGATAAAAACTTGAATCTGTGTTCATGCCGACTCCAACAACTGTCATAGATATCAAATACTGCATAACATATATAATGTATGAAGTCCTAAAAAGTATTGAACTCAATATAATTTCCTTTAAGAAATTAAAATACACTAGTCTTATATTTCTATACTTTAAAATTCATAAGAATGATAAAGTAATTTGGCTTACAAATCTTTGCTCTTATATTCAAAATTCACATGTTCATCTTTTTAATTTTTATTGCATATTTTTATTTACATTTCAAATGTTATTCCCTTTCCCCGTTTCCTGTACATAAGCCCGTTAATCCCTCCTCCTCCACTTCTTCTATAAGGGTGTTCCCCTCCCCATTGACTCCCCACTTGCTCCCAAGATTCCCTTGCACTGGGGTTCCAACCTTGGCAGGACTAAGGGCTTCTGCTTCCTTTGGCGCCCAAAAAAGGACATCCTCTGCTATATATGCAGCTGTAGCCATGGGTCAGTCCATGTAAAGTCTTTGGATAGTGTTTTTTTTCCCCTGGGAAGCCCTGGTTGGTTGGCATTGTTGTTCTTCTGGGGTTGCAAGCCCCTTCAGCTCTTTTAATCCTTTCTCTAACTTGTCCAACAGGGATCCCATTCTCAATTCAATAGTTTGGTGCTAGCATTCCCCTCTATATTTGACAAGCTCTGGCTGTGTCCCTCAGGAGATATCTGTATCCGGTTTCTGTCAGCATGCACTTCTTAGCTTCATCAACCTTATCTAGTTTTGCAGGCTGAATATATATGGGCCACCTGTGGAGCAGGCTCTGCTGCAAACTTGCCTCCATATCCCCCTCCTATGAATATTTTTATTCTCGCATTTAAGGAATAAAGCATCTGCACTTTGGTAATCATTCTTCTTGAGCTTCATGTGGTTGTTGGATTGTATCTTGGGTAATTCAAGCTTTTGGGCTAATATCCACTTATGCGTGAGTGCATACTATATGGTTTTTTCTGTGATTAGGTTACCTCACTCAGGATGATATTTTCTAGTTCCATCTATTTGCCTATAAATTTCATGAAGATGTTGTTTTCCATAGGTGAGTAGTACTCCATTATAAATGTACCATAATTTCTGTATCCATTCCTCGGTTGAAGAACATCTGGGATCTTTCCAGCTTTTAGCTATTATAAATATGGCTATTATGAACATAGTGGAGCATGTGCATTTGTGATATGTTGGAGCATTTCTTGGATATATGCCCAGGAGTGGTATACCTGGGTCCTCAAGAAGTACTATGTCCAGTTTTCTGAGGAATTTCCAGACTGATTTCCAGAGTGGTTGTACCAGCTTACAATCCCACCAAAAATGGAGGAGTGTTCCTCTTTCTCCACATCTTCACCAGGATCTATTGTCTCCTGAGTTTTTGATCTTAGCTATTCTGACTGGTGTGAGGTAGAATCTCAGGGTTGTTTGGATCTGCATTTCCCTGATGAGTAAGGATGTTGAACATTTCTTTAGGTACTTCTCAGCCATTTGATATTCCTCATCTGAGAATTCTTTATTTAGTTTGTACCCCATTTTAAATAGGGTGATTTGATTCTCTGGGCTGTACATTCTTGAGTTCATTGAATATATTGGCTATTAGCACTCTATCAAATATGGGATTGGTAAAGGTCTTTTTTTCCCAATCTGTTGGTTGCCATTTTGTCCTAATGACAGTGTCCTTTGCCTTACAGAAGCTTTGTAGTTTTATGAGGCCCCATTTGTCCATTCTTGATCTTAGAGCATAAGCCATTGGTATTTTGTTCAGTGCCCATATGATTGAAAATCTTCCCCAATATTTCTTCTATTAGTTGAAGTGTATCTGGTTTTATGTGGAGGTCCTTGAGCCACTTGGACATAAGTTTGGTACAGGGTGATAAGAATGGGTTGATTTGCATTTTTCTACATGCTGACTTCCAGTTGAACCAGCACCATTTGTTTAAAATGCTATCTTTTTTCCATTGTTTAAGATCAAGTGACCATAGGTGTGTGGGTTCATTTCTGGTCTTCCATTCTATTACACTGATCTACTTGCCTGTTTCTGTAACAATACCACACAGTTTTTATCACTATTGTTCTGTAATATTGCTTGAGGTCAGGGATGGTGTTTTACTCAGATTTTTTTTTTTAATTGTTGAGGCTAATTTTTGCTTTCCTGTGTTTTTTGTTATTCCA
Organism: Rattus norvegicus; assembly: GCF_021556685.1. Classification (NCBI taxonomy): domain Eukaryota; kingdom Metazoa; phylum Chordata; class Mammalia; order Rodentia; family Muridae; genus Rattus; species Rattus norvegicus. The sequence goes on along the minus strand of NC_141554.1, from coordinate 51,576,985 downwards.
AGTGAATTTCCAACTTGCTCTTTCTAACTCTATGAAGAATTGAGTTGGAATTTTGATGGGGATTGCATTGAATCTATAGAGTGCTTTTGGCAAAATGGTCATTTTTAATATATTAATCCTGCCAATCCATGAACATGAGAGGTCTTTCCATCTTCTGAGATCTTCTTCACCTTCTTTCTGCATAGACTTTAAGTTCCTGTCATACAGATGATTCACTTGCTTGGTTAGAGTCACACTGAGGTATTTTATATTATTTGAGACCATTGTGAAGGGTGTCATTTTCCTAATTTCTTTCTCAGCCTGTTTATACATTGAGTAGAGGAAAGCTACTGATTTGTTTGAGTTAATTTTATACACAGCCACTTTGCTGAAGTTGTTTATCAGGCTTAGTAGTTCTCTGGTGGAACTTTTGGGGTGACTAAGTATACTATCATATCATCTGCAAATAAAGATATTTTGACATCTTCCTTTCCAATTTGTATAGTTTTGACCTCCTTTTGTTGTCTGATTGCGCTGGCTAGCACTTCAAGAATTATATTGAATAAGCAGGGAAAGACAGAACAGTATTGTCTAGTACCTGATTTTAGTGGGATTGTTTCAAGTATCTCTCCATTTAGTTTAAGGTTAGCTACTGGTTTTCTGTGTATTGCTTTTACAATGTTTATTTTTTTAAAGATTTATTTATTTATTATATATAAGTACACTGCAGTTGTCTTCAGATGCACCAGAAAAGGGCATCAGATCTCATTACAGATGGTTGTGAGCCACCATGTGGTTGCTGGGAATTGAACTCAGGACCTCTGGAAGAGCAGTCAGTGCTCTTAACCACTGAGCCATCTCTCCAGCCCCTACAATGTTTATGTATAGGCCTTGAATTCTGGATCTTTCCAGGACTTTATCATGAAGGGATGTTGAATTGTTCAAAAGCTTTCTCAGCATGTAATGAAATGATCATGTGTTTTTTTTATTCCTTTTAGTTTGTTTATATAGTAGATTACATTGATGGATTTCCATATATTGAAACATCCTTGCATCCATCCCTGGGATGAAGCCTACTTTATCATGATGGATAATTGTTTTGATGTGTTCTTGGATTCAGTTTGCAAGAATTTTATTGAGTACTTTTGTGTCAATTTCATAAGGGAAGTTGTTCTGAAGTTCTCTTCGTTGGGTTATTGTGTGGTTTAGCTATAAGTGTAATTGTGGCTTCATAGAAGGAATTGACAGAGCTCCATCTGTTTCTATTTTGTGGAATAGTTTGGACAGTATTGCTATGAGGTCTTCTATGAAGGTCTGATAGACTTCTGTACTAAAACCATAGGTTCCTAGGCTCTTTTTGGTTGGGAGGCTTTTAATATCTGCTTCTATGTCTTTAGGAGTTATGGGGTTGTATAGATGGTTTATTTGATCCTGATTTAATTCTGGTACTTAGTATTTGTCTAGAAAATTGTCCATTTTCTCCAGATTTTCCCATTTGCTTGAGTAGAGGCTTTTGTGGTAGGATCTGATGATTTTTTTGAATTTCCTGATTCTGTTATGTCTCCCTTTTCATTTCTGATTTTATTAATTTGAACACACCTCTGTGCCCTCTGCTTAGTCTGGCTAAGGAATTATCTATCTTGTTGATTTTATCAACAAAACAGCTCCTGGTTTTGTTGATTCTTTGTATAGTCTTTTTTTTTTTAATTTGGTTTCCATCTGCCCTGGGTTTGATTATTTCCTGCTTTCTACTGTTCTTGGGTATATTTGCTTCCTTTTGTTCTAGAGCTTTTAAGTGTGCTGTCAAGCTGCTAACATATGCACTCTTCAGTTTCTTTCTGGAGACACTAAGAGCTATGAGTTTTCCTCTTAGCGCTGCTTTCATTGTGTTGCATAAGTTTGGATATGTTGTGCCTTAAATTTCATTTAATTCTAAAAAGTCTTTAATCTGTTTCTTTCTTGACCAAGTTATCACTGAGTAGAATGTTGTTCAACTTCAATGTATATGTAGGCTTTCTGTCATTTTTGTTGTTATTGAAGACCAGCCTTAGTCTGTGGAGATCTGATAGGGTGCATAAGATGTTTTATTTCCCTGTATCTGTTGAAGCCTATTTTTTGACCGATTATAAGGTTAGTTATGGAGAAGGTACCATGAGGTGCTGAGAAGAAGGTATATCCTTTCATTTTAGGATAAAATGTTCTATAAATATATTTTAAGTCCATGTGACTCATAACTTCTGTTAATTTCTCTATGTCTCTGTTAAATTTCCGTTTCCATGATGTGTCAATTGATGAGAGTATGGTGTTGAAAACTCCTACTATTATTGTTTGAGTTACAATGTGTGCTTCGAGCTTTAGTAAGGTTTCTTTTATGAGTGTAGTTGCCCTTTTATTTGGAGCATAGGTATTTAGGATTGAGAGTTCATCTTGGTGAATTTTTACTTTGATGAATATGAAGTGTCCTTCTTACTATTTTTGATGACTTTTGGTTGAACATCGATTTTTTTCAACATTAGAATGACTACTCCAGCTTTTTTCTTGGGACCATTTTCTTGGAAAGTTGTATTCCAGCCTTTTACTCTGAGGTCGTATCTGTCTTTGTCTCTGAGATGTGTTTCCTGTATAAAGCAAAATCCTGGATCCTCTTTACGTATCCAGTCTCTTAGTCTATGTCTTTTTATTGGGAAATTGAGTCTATTGATATTAAGAGATATTAAGGAATAGTGATTGTTGTTTCCTGTTATTTTTTTGTTTGAGGATGAATTATGTTTGTGTCTCTTTTCTTTTCTCTTGTTACAAGGAGATTACTTTCTTGCTTTTTCTAGGCTGTAGTTTCCCTCCTTGTGTTGGAGTTTTCAATCTATTATCCTTTGTATGGCTGGTTTTGTAGAAAGATATTGTATAAATTTCATTTTGTCATGGAATATCTTGGTTTCTCTATCTTTGTTAATTGAGAGTTTTGCTGGATATAGTAGCCTGGACTGGCATTTGTGTTCTCTTAGATTCTGTATGACATCTGCCCAAGATCTTCTGGCTTTCATAGTCTCTGGTGGGAAGTATGGTATAATTCTGATAGATCTGCCTTTATATGATACTTGACGTTTTTCTCTTACTGCTTTTAAAATTCTTTCTTTGTTTTTTGTATTTGTTTTTTTGACTATTATGTGATGGGAGGAATTTTTTTTCTGGTCCAATCTATTGGGAGTTCTGTAGGTTTCTTGTATGTTTATGGGCACCTCTTTCTTTAGGTTAGTGAAGTTTTCTTCTATAATTTTGTTGAAGATATATACTGGCCCTTTAAGTTGGGAGTCTTCACTCTCTTATACCTATTATCCTTAGATTTGATCTTCTCATTGTGTCCTGGATTCCTGCATGTTTTTTGTTAGGATTTTTTTTGCATTTTTCATTATCATTGATGGTTGTGTCAATGTTTTCTATGGTATTTTCTGCCCCTGAGATTTTCTCTTCTATCCCTTGTATTCTGTTGGTGATGCTTGCATCCATCCATGATTCCTGATCTCTTGCCTAGGCTGTCTATGTCCTGAGTTCTTTCCCTTTGTGCTTTCTTTATTGTTTCTATTTCCATTTTTAAATTCTGGATGTTTTTGTCCATTTCCTTCACATGTTAGGTTGTGTTTTCCTATAATTCTTTAAGGGATTCTTTAAGGAATTTTTGTGTTTCCTATTTAAGGGTTTCTATTTGTTTACTTGTGTTGTCCTGTATTTCTTTAGGTAGTTATTTATGTCCTTGTTAAAGTCTTCCATCATCATCGTAAAATGTGATTTTAAATCAAAATCTTGCTTTTCCAGTGTGTTTAGATATCCAATATTTGCTTTGGTGGAAGAACTGGTCTCTGATGATGCCAAGTCTTGGTTTCTGTTGCCTAGGTTCCTGCATTTGCCTCTCATAATCAGGTTGTCTCTGGTGTTGGCTTGTCTTGTTGACACTGAATGTGGCTTGGCTCTCCTGTAAGCCTGTGTGTCAGCATTCCTGTAGACCTATTTTCTTTCAGATCTGGTAACAGAGAACTCTGCTCTCAGGTGGGTCGGCACTCCTGGCAACCGGCTCCAACTCTTGATGCAGGCAGAAACCGGAAGTGTCTTGCCCCTGACTGCTCTTCCTAGGTCCCTGTGCCCAGAGGGCAGAGATAGCACTAAGGGATTTCCTCTTGGTACAGGAACGTGGGCAGAAACTACTTGTCTCCTCTGAGTTCTCAGGAGTACCCACATGTCTGAGGGTCCAGCTCTCTCCCCTATGGTGATTGGGTGCAGGGAGCTGTGGTCCTGGTTCAGTTCAGTTCTGTGCACAGTCAGAATCCAGAAGAGTCCTGTCCCAGAGGACTTCTGCCATGTGTGGTCTGAGTCCACCAGGCAGGTCACTTGGAAAAGAAAAGTTGGTCTTACCTCTGCTCTCAGGTGAATAGGCACTCCTGGTACTAGCTTTCAGTTCTTGGCACAGGCAAAAACCCTAAGGGTCCTTCCCCTAACTGTTCCTAGGTCCCTATGCCCAAGGGGCACAAGATGGCATTAAGCGGTTTCCTCTTAGGTCAGGAATTTGGGCAGAAAGGTTTTGTCTCTGGGTTCTCAGGAATGTCCTCACTTCCGAGGGTCCAGCTCTCTCTCCCACTTGATTTGGGTGCAGGGAGCTGTGGTACAGGTTCAGTTCAGTTCTGGGCGCATCCAGAAACCAGAAGTCTCATATGTTCTTTTAAGTCATAAGCATTACTTTAAAAATGAGATAAATATACTTAAAATTTAATACCATTAGGTACAAATTTATTCCTTTTTTATGCATATGAACTTAATAACTATACTCTGATGGATTTTAATAAAAACATGAGTAATGTAAATTAATCAGCTAAATAAACTAAAACAGTATGTAAATTTAAAGTAAGTATATATACAGTATTAATAATAGCTAATTAAGAGTTTATAAACTACAAATTTCGCAATAGTTCATGTATGTAATAAATGTCAATTATTAATTTTATGGTGACAATATAAATGTTCAGGATTCCATAAAAACCACACTGAAATGAGCAATTTATTTATAATTGTAATAGATCAAAGAGCATAAGAACAGAAATTTTGTCTCAATTGTATTTCAGAGTTTTGCAGTAGAAAAAAAATCAAATTCTGTACCTAAAAAAAAATGCTTATGTCTGGAGTTGAATCACATATTGTCAAACTCATCTGGAAAGTCTGAATCAATTTTTGTTCAACAGGTTCTAAAAAGAATTGTTTGAAACAAATATTCCAATACAGACTCATGAGAAAATTTCCAGGAAAATGTAAACCTTAACAAGAATATATTTAAAAGTTCTTAATCTAAATGAGAAGTAGTTTTAAAATCTACCAGATTGACATTATGCTTAAGACTCCTCGAGAGGGAGGTTGTGGGAGGGTCTGGAAGGAGAGGAAGGAGGAGAGGGTGCAGTTGGGATGTAAAATATGAGAGAAGAATAAAGAAAAGAGGAAAAAGACTACAAAGAAGAGTTGTGCATTTTTGAAAATAACACTTTTCTTGACGTGGTCACTCTACCAAAGGGAAACATCACACAGTAAGGTGAAAAGACAGTTTTCTCCAACCAACACTTTCATATCAATTTGAGAAGCAATAACATATATATGATACAGTTACCCATGCCTGTGTTATTGATATATTTATATATTTTCTTGTAAGCCTTATATATTTAGCTCAATTGCCTACACTAGCAAGTAATATAATAAGTATAGTTAATTAGCTATACGGGAAAACATATATAATGTTTACACAGTTATAGTGGCAAACATATAATGTTTATGTAATTTAATGATAATTCAATTAATTAGCTATACTGACAAACATATAAGTACACAGTAAAAAATTTGAAAAAATCTTTCAGAACAGGCAAGTTCATTTTGTTAATTCTTTAATCTGAGATTTTAAATAAATGACTCAGTGGTTCAATATTGTTCTTTGTCTAATAAAAATTTAAGTGAAGATACTGTACCTAAGCATCATGCATGGTAAGCGCTCATTTAACCAATGGTATTAAATAAAATGCTACACCTTTACTCTTAATACTATTATTTTCTATAAGATACCCATTTTCTTCACCACTGTGCTTTTAGTTTATTCATGTTCTTTTGATTCTATCATGCTAATATCATATGATGTTGGTCATTAGAGTATATCAGTGTTCTTTCAAGTAAGATAACATAATATCTCTGTAGCTTCTTGTTCTTTTTAAATCTTTCTTTGTATATTGTGTGTGTTTCGTGAATCCACATGAATTCAGGAAGGTCTTTTCTACTTTTGTGAAAAGTGTCATATGGATTTCAATTAAGACATTAGAATATTTTTCAGTCATGACATATTTTTAAAAACAATACCTTACATGCTAATACTAAAGACATTTGGAAGAAAATATTAGTGACATTCTTCAGAATGTCATTCTAAGGAATGATGAGAGCAATACTTTTCAAAAACTTGTGTAGTCCCAATGAATCCCAAATGACTTCCTTCCTGGAAGTGTAGGGAAATCAAACCAAATATATAGTCGACTTAGTTAAGTTTCACAGGCTTCTGGGATTCTTTTCTTTAAGCTTCAACTTCAGTTCCTTCACTTCTAATTTATTTTCACTTCAATTACATGTCTGTTGTTTAAAACTGAGATTTTATTTTCAGATATATGTAATTCATAATGTATTTCCACGTGGCTTTCAAAAAGCAGAGAATAATGTATGTAACATATTAAAGGCAAGACTTACATAACTAATATGACTAATAAAAGAAAAAGAAACAGATCAGAGAAAGAACTGGAAGAGCTTGAAGGGGCTCGAGACCCCATATGTACAACAATGCCAAGCAACCAGAGCTTCCAGGGACTAAGCCACTACCTAAAGACTATACATGGACTGACCCTGGACTCTGACCTCATAGGTAGCAATGAATATTCTAGTAATATCACCAGTGGAAGGGGAAGCCCTTGGTCCGGCTAAGACTGAACCGCCAGTGAACTAGATTGTTGGGGGGAGGGCGGCAATGGGGGGAGGATGGGGAGGGGAACACCCATAAAGAAGGGGAGGGGGAGGGATTAGTGGGATGTTTGCCCGGAAACCAGGAAAGGGAATAACACTCGAAATGTATATAAGAAATACTCAAGTTAATAAAAAAAAAAAAGAAAAGAAAAAAGAAACAGGATGATTTACTAAAAACTAAACTTACTTTTATAACGGTAGCTGTATGACTGTAAGACTTAGGCACTAAATCAGGACATATAATATTTTTCATATTTTTAGAGCAGCTATTTAATTATCTCTGTACAAATACTGTATTTCAGTGTGTGGATTCACACCTTGTAACTTGAACTATTATAAATTATACTTTGAACATAATTTAAGGCAGTTACTGTTCTAAATTTATGAAGAAATAGATAACATATGAATACGATATATTTCAGAGTTGTGTGTTTTCTTATTTGAGCAAACTAAATATTTTCCAAGGTTTTACTTTTACTTTTTCTAAAAGTGAGAGAATATGAAAGCATTTACTAGTTTGAGAAAAATAATCATTTTAAGAAATGCTTTCTAACACTATCCACATCAATGGAGCAGAATTTAGTTACATGAAAATTTCTTTTTTTCAGGAATCATATTGTTAACCATTGCCACTGTCTATGAACCATTCTTTGTATCACTAAAAGCAATCAAAGGTTTCTGTTTTTATTTTTATCTAGTTCTTTAAATCATCACAAATAGAATTATCACATTATTTTCTCATTGTGCATGTATCTGGCACGCTAGTTGTGTAAATCCTAGAATTTATGTGTTAAATGACATGAAAAAAGGCTTCTAAATTACAATAATATCTGAAATTTCCAATTATTTTCTATCTCAAAAGAAATATTAAAATTTTAAAATATCTTACTCATCCAAGCTCAGTGCTACTTACAACAGTCAGAAAATAGAAATAACCTAGCTGCCCATCAAAACTAATGAATGGATAATGAGAATCTGGTACATTAAAATGACAGAATAGTTTTCAATTATTAAGAAAAATGAAATTATTGAATTCACAGATAAGTTAAAGAGCTGGAAATAATCATTCTAAGGTAACTCAATATCACAAAGAGAAACATCTCAAGTTTTCTAACATTTCTAGATAGGAACTCTGGAATTTTAGCTATGCATCTTTCCTTTGGAATATGTATATAAGTCAGGAAACTAGTAAAGGGCATGGTGCAAAGAACACTCAAGGAAGTGTAGAACAGACTGGTATAAATGGAATGGGGGAAATAATGCAACAGGAAGGGTTAAATGGGGTTAACGCAGGTTGCAGAGGGTTGGGGAAGAAAAACTAACTTTGAATACCTTTTAAAAAGATATATGGAAACTTACTATTCTAGAAGATTCCAAAGAGATATATATATATATATATATATATATATATATATATATATATATATATCTTTACTTACATTTAAAATGCTATTCCCTTTTTTCCCGGTTTCCTATACATAAATCCCCATCCCCTCCCCCTCCCCCATATGGGTGTTCCCCCATCCATATCCCTTACCGCTCTCCCCTCACATTCCCCTGCACTGGGGTCCAACCTTGGCAGGACCTAGGGCTTCCTCTTCCACTGGTGCCCCAACAAAGCTATTGTCTGCTACATATGCAGTTGGACATATTCTACTTTCCCTTACCAACCCAAATTTCTGTTTGTATATTTTTAAAAATCTTGAGTCCAATTCATGAATACAATGGAGTACTACTCACCAATCAAAAACAATGACTTCATGAAATTCATAGGCAAATGAAATGAAGTAGAAAATATCATCCTAAGTGAGGTTACTCAATCACAGAAAAACACACTTGGTATGCACTCATTGATAAGTGGATATTAGCCCAAAAGCTCAAATTACCCCAAGATGCAATCCACAGACCACAGGAAGCTCAAGAAGAAGGATGATCAAAATGCAGATGCTTCCACTCCTTCTTAAAAGGGGAAAGAATATCCATAGGAGGGAATATGGAAGCAAAGTTTACAGCAGCGATTGAAGGAACGCCCATTCTGAGCCTGCCCAACATGTGGCCCATACATATACAGCCACCAAACTAGATAAGATGGATGAAGCAAAGAAGTGCAGGCCGACAGGAACCAGATGTAGATCTCTCCTGAGAGACACAGCCAGAATATGGCAAATACATAGGCGAATGCCAGCAACAAACCACTGAACTGAGAACGGGACCCCCGTTGAAGGAATCAGAGAAAGGACTGGAAGAGTTTAAAGGGGCTCCCTTTCCATTAAAGTACCCAGAAGAAACCAGAAAGATGAACGTAGATTTTCCATTATAAAGCTTTTGGCTAAGATTAGTGAGTTCATTCCTTTTTATTTTTCATCTCAATATAAATACACTTCCAATGAGGAGAAGCAAGCCTGAACCAATAAGACAGGTAGGCCACCAATACTGTCATAGACCCATACTCTACATGTTCTCCCATCTTTGCTGAATAGTTAAATAGATTATTCTTTCTCTTTCTTAATGAGCCAATAAAAATCTTCAGAATGGAGGATTGGGGTAGAGATTTAAGGAATTAAACAGTATATAGCTGGGCTTGGTGTTGTATGCCCTTAATCCCGGAATTTTGGAGACAGAGATAGAAGAAAATGGATCTCCAATTTCCAGTCTACCATGGAATACATTAATGAGTAACAAGCCATAAAAGTAAGATCCTCTCTCAAAATAAAACCAGAAATGGAAAAAACAAACAAACAAAACCCACTAAATTATCTGTTCTATAAAAGTAACTTGAATATTTATCATTTGGAGGGATTACTCAAAATGATGTTACTTATAATAAGACATTTAATTAATTTCAGTATCAAAATTTATAAATAGTACTTTTCATACATTTATTATATTTGCCAAAATTAATTTAATCATTCTTCTACTAATTGACAACTAAATTGCTTTCACTTTATTAAGATAACTAATAAAACTGAAATCAACATTTTAGAAATAAAGTATAGTGTGTACAAGTATTATCTCTGAAAGCAAAAAATCATTAAGGTTGAAATTTAGTTAAAAAATAGGAAAACTTTCTATTTTTACAAATATTTTCAATATTTACCTTCACAAATTTTCATGTTACTATCACAAAGTAATATATGCTACTATCCTACAGAATTATTGAGATTTTAATGAAATATTTAAAACTGTACTTCAACAATGGATGAGAAAATGTTCTGTCACAATTAACTAGTTTGTGTTGTCTTGTTATATAAATAGTGTGAACAGCAACTCATATTACAAGCTCATTCAAATAAAGCTAAAATGATGTTTTCAATAATAACAGAGTATTTGTGGATAGGCTTTAGTATTCTGAGGTCAGCACAATATTACTCCTTTGTTTTAGAAGCATGGTGTTTGGAATAAGGCCAAAGATAACTTCAGCTAGTGTGAGCAACTTTGCCAAGAGCCTATGACAGTCATTGTGTGAAAACTTAAATCCAAAGACATAAATTAAGGATTCTGAAGTCAGAATTCAGTGTCATATGAAATCTGTCCCAGGAAGAGAAAAATAAGGAATGCAGTGGATATTTCTGGGTAAATTACATGAATAGATTTAATAAGCACTTGTGATATATTACATTAAAGATGAATTATGGAGCTTAAATAGGACTCCATAACACGATTGCAAATGTTCTAAAGCTGGTAGCTGTTTCAGTATCACAGATCTGTATTTCTTTCCTTGAGAAAGGCAACCCTTCTCCCAGGAGGTTGAGATAGTATGACTACTATATATTGGTAAGGAATGACAGGTAGTTCAGACAAGCTAGAAGCACTACGAGTGTTTTAAGTTAATGTTAAACTGTAAGTATAAGTTATTTTTCTGTTGGGTTTTCAGGTGGTACTAATTATCACAGTAACTTGACACATAAAAGGATGAGTATTAGCATGTCCTCTAAATAAATTTAATTTAAGAAAATAGAGCTTATCTTCAGTTCAGAATACCTTCCCCCATGATTTCTTAGTCTTTGTAGAATTAGAGACCAACTGTTACTTTTTTTCATTTTCATCAAACTTGCCATATAGCTAATAAACGTAATTTATTTATAAATGCTAGCCACAGACCTCATATGTGATCTTCAACATACTCGAGCCAGTGTATTATTTTGGATGAATGAAGAAGTGAATTCAATCTTTGCATTTCATATCTTCTTTTTCAAAATGTCTAGCCTTAATTCTAGTCAACTTTTCTATGTTCAATGAAGCATGTCAACATTCTGTTTCTATATTCCCCATATCAAACTAACACTGAGTATCATAATGAATGAGTTCTACCACTTTATCCTTGGAGGTAAATATCTACACAACTATATGAAATACGGTGATTCTTGGGTTGCATTTCACATATTCCTACTATGTCACTACCTTAGCATGAAGTTAAACTCAGTGACATTTCTATAGATTTCATATCTGATTTATAAATGGCTATGTCAAGGGCCAACTATATATTTCAGGTAGCAATATTGTCAATGTTCATTTTTTTTCATTTGGAAAAATTATTTCCATTATCTATGCTAAATGTCAGAAAAATGAGCACATTTCTACGACTAGATTCTTTTTAATGTATCAATTCTCTCATGTCATATATGAAATGAAACTTACACGGATTGAAAAGATAGAATCTCTTATTTTCCACAACCACAAACCACAATAATTTCATGAGTAACAGAACCATAACTCATTACAAACAACTATTAATTATAAAGCATATCATTTACTTTTACTGGGGATTGAAAGTAGCATCGTTTTTTAAGTGTAACTACATTTTAATAGGATTGCAAGGATAACTGATTAATATTTTGTTTTATAGAAAATATATCAAAAACCTAATCTCAGTGCCTAAGTCAAATGTATTTAAGTAACAAATGTAAGTAAGCCTCTCGTAGTGTTATGTATAGTAAAATCTAAGCACTTTCAATTTTGGAAATTATACAGGAATAAATTATACTTATATCCAGAGAGAAAGGATACTGTGATTAGAGTGAAGTCATAAATTTCAACAATGTGCTTTAAAGTTAATTTATAAGTTTACATTTAGTGACACATAAGTCTAATAAATAAGACAATTGATGAGTAATGAAATCATGAATAAATCAAGAGGATATCAAGATCAAATATAATATTTAATCTTGACTTTCAATTGGCTGGGATTTAGAAGCATTATAAAATATGCATGTGGAAAGACCTATGAAGGAATTTATAGATTTACTGAATTGATGTGTCAGAGACCCATCCTAAACATAAGTGGCACACCATTCTATGGATGGGTGTCCTGGAATGAATAGAAAAAGAAATGAGTCCTGAGGGCCAGTATTCATCTCTGCTTTCTGACTGCAAATGTGATATGATCAATCACCTCCTATTCTTGATTCTGACATCCCTTCCATGATGAACATTAGCCAACTCTTCTGTTTATTTGATGTTAGGGCTATTCATTATGTTTTTGTGTATTTTTGTGTAGTAAAAAGAAAGCTAATACATTTACTATTAACGTATTGAATTATTATTCGAGCTCTATTAGAGTTTAAAATTAGACCAACAAAATTAATATCTTTAAGGCCAGGTGTGGTAGTACACATATTTTATGCCATTATTTATGAGGCAGAAACAGGTAAATCTTTTGAGTTTGAGAGAAACCTGGCCTATGAAGAAATTTCTAGACAAGCTAATGATACACAGTAAAACCCTAGTCTAAAAAATATTGTTTTAATTGTTACACAATTAATGTTGTGTTAGAAAACACAACATTAGAGATTGTTATTGTGAAATGGATATGAAGTCCCATTAAGAATTATAGTTTAATATCTAAATAAAATTAAATATACTATTACTATGGAGACATTTGTACATTTACTTGAAAATATATTAAAATTTATTATATTAATTCTGTGAATCCTGATATTAACAAAATAATCTTCACTGATGATTAATGTCTTATGGCATAACAATTTCTCCACTTGGGCATGGCTATTGTTGTTTCTCCTGTTAAGGCAGTCATGTTGGTGAGACTTTATAGAAATAAATTCTGATTGAAACGAATGAGAAATACAGTCTCACAGCAAAACCCCTGTTCCCTTGGGTCTTGTAATCTTCTTCCCCTTCTTCTGCAATTATCAGAGTGCCTTAGGCGTGAGATTTGTTTATAGAACTTCGTTTATCTGTTAGGACTGGACTTCACATCTATGCATTTTGATTGGCTGTGATTTTCAGTAATGGTCTCTGTATATTGCATAGAGAAATTTCCTTGATGACAGATTAAGACTATTTTATAAGGACTATAAAAACAAATATTTAGAAAGTAAATAAGGATTTTGCTGACTTAGTGAAATAATGAATGTAGATTTTTCTCTAAGGACTATACTATTCCTGCATAATTGTCTACATTTTCAGGACTAGGAACACCTTCTGTCTCATTAACTGATTAGTGAATCCAATTAGAGAGTTGTTGGTTACTGCTATGATTATATATATATATATGTTATCATGCCATGGTGGTCATTATTGTGACTCATAGGCAACATAGCTGGGAAGGACTATTGGTTACTTCTGTTATTTAGAAGCATGCATAGTGCCTTTTGATACCATGAAAGCTGGTCCTCAGTTCAGAGTCCTTGGAGGTCTCTATCTGAAGTACATAGTGTCCCCAGATATAGGATTCAGTAAAGAGTCTTCCTGGCTCTCCCCTCTATACACCCTCTGCCACTGGCTTGATCTTGTCTCAGTCCCATATCCAGTGCTCTGGCTTAGTCTGGCCAGACTTGCCTACACTGCTACCAAGCTATAGGTTTCTGCCATGACCCCACACTGAAAGCCCCTCAACCAACAGAACTCTCTCAAGATATATGCAACCTCTCTACCCAAGCAGAATACCTCTACAATCCAGTCTTGGACCAGGATTAACATCTTGCAGAAAAGAACAATACCCTCTTTCTACTTAACTTCATTCTTTCTAAGACAGTTCAATCCAGCTGCACATTCCCTTTTATGCTCAACCTGCTCTGCCTGTATCAGACATATAAATAATACAGTTTGCATGCCTAGATCTATTGCGAAAATATAGACAATATGAAAAATCAAGCCTGTAGCTTCATTAAAACCTACCACTCATATAAAAATGCTTGTCGCTAAGAATTACTCTGACCTCAGGAACCAATATTTAAAGAAAAACCATAAACTTTTTCAAAGAACTCAGGAAGTTTAAAAAAGATACAAAGTAACATCTCAATAAAGGAAAGCGAACTAAAGGAAAATAAATGCCTGAGTGATGTTCAAGAAAACATAAGCATAAGGCTGATAGAAAGGATCAATACAATCGCGGGACTTGTAAATGGAATCCAATAAAGATAAACACTGAAGAAAACTCAAGCTGAGATAAAGATGTAATTGAAAAACCAATAACAAAACTAGAAAACTATAAAAGTTTTAAAAATAGCATGAATAGGGCAGAAGAGAGACTATCAGGACTGAAGATATAGTAGAGGATTTCGACTAAATAAGCTAGCAATACAAGCGTATGTAAAGACACACACAAGAAAAAAAAATACACAGGGAATGTGGAATACCATGAACAGATGAAATCTTTGAATTAAAGTCATAGATGAATGATAAAAAGCTCAGGTTCTTCAAAAAGGTCATAGAAAAATGTACTTCATAGAAATAAGTACACAAAAGCACCCAGAACACAAAAAGGCTAGATCAGAAAAGAATACCCATAACACTTCATAATTAAAACATAAAGTGTACTAAAAACAAAGTGTTTTGAAAGCTACAAGAAAAAAAAAAACAAAACACAAGTCAAATATAAAGGACAGCCCATAAGAATAACAGCTGACTTCTCTAAGGAAACCTTGAAAGCCATAAGGGTCTGGAGTAATGCACTCCAAGTCTTAAAAGACTATGAAAGCCAGCCTAGACTAATATAATAATCTGCCACAGTTAAAGGAGAAAGAAAAACTTTCTACCACATAAATAGCATAAAATTTATATCCAAAAGATTAAAGAAAATATAAGAAGCAATATGTCAGGCTAAAAAAAAAAAAGAAATGAGCATATCCAAGAGATTGTAGGAAGAAATAAAAACTCATAGTCACTAAATCACAAAAGTACCACTAAGAACACAAATGATATCAACAATCAACAACATGCTCTCTATAATTAGCAAACACATTTCAATAATAATTTTAAAACTTAATGACCTCATCTTCAAAATACACAACCTGACTGAATGGATGAAAAAAGAAAATCTATCCATCTATGATCTACAAAAAAAAATGTTAGCTTTAAAGATGTGTCCTGTATTTTTAAAAGAACTTGAGACTAGAGTACCCAGGGAGTTTTGAAGTCTGGTGGAGTGGATGGTGTCGGGACAACCTCATGTTGACAGGGGGTGTGGGGAGGAGGCATGGGATGTGGAACAGTCAGAGGGTAGACTAGGAGTGGAATAAAATCTGGAGTGTAAAAAAAAATAACACATTTAAGCATTGTCTCACTGAGACACAGAACACCCCTATCCTATCTCTGTGTAACAAAACATCCTATAACAGATATCTAAGAGAACATTTTCTCATTTTTCGTTATCTAAAAATTGATTCAACTTTACCTTGAACAAGAACAGTGATTCAGCACCAATGTTGAAACTGAAGTGGGAAACACCAGAGAACAAGGAGTTCACTACAAATGTTCCAAGCCAGTGTAGAAGACAGCATTTGAATATGCATGAGATAAGTTCAGAAGAAAGTTCTTGGGAACTGCTGAGATTGCACTGTCTCTTTGAATATAAAATGGACATTTTGAAATTCTAATCAGTATCAGAACGGCCTCAGTCATTTCTATCTCTGAGTCTTGTTGATGTTTTTTGTAAGCCGCATAAACATTCATCTCTACTGATCTCTGACACTGTGACTGTGTGAAATGCCATAAGTCTGAAGCAAAACAATCATTTAAAATTATTGAGTTCAACTTGGGCTATAATAACTGCCTCAAATAACTGCCATTAAAGAAAGGTTGTTCATTTTTCAGGCTTTAAAACTGACTATCTTCAAGGATACTCAACAGAAAAATCTGAACAATAGCATGGAGCAATTCCTTTAATGTTCCCATTCCCTGTATGTGACCATAGTTTCATTGTATTTTTCATTAAAAAGCTTACATATACTGATATTATAGTAAATGATATACTTTTCACTGCTATTTTAACATTATGATTGAATAATTCCTAAATGTTGAAAGTATTATGCATACGAAAGTGTTATGTGCCTTTTGTTACTGGAAATTCGATGTAGAATCCCTCTTCCATTCTGTTAAAAGAAATCATAGACAACCAAAGAACACATATTCATCACCATGTGATTTTGAAGACAGAGATGAATTATAATTTTCTCCTTGGAGACAAGAGCGGCAGGACCCCTGCCAGAGACACCGCCGGACCCTGAAGGAAACAGACCAGATAAACAGTTCTCTGCACCCAAATCCCATGGGAGGGAGAGCTAAACCTTCAGAGAGGCAGACAAGCCTGGGAACCCAGAAGAGACTGCTCCCTGCACACACATCTCGGACGCCAGAGGAAAAAGCCAAAGACCATCTGGAACCCTGGTGCACTGAAGCTCCCGGAAGGGGCGGCACAGGTCTTCCTGGTTGCTGCCGCTGCAGAGAGCCCCTGGGCAGCACCCCACGAGCGAACCTGAGCCTCGGGACCACAGGTAAGACCAAATTTTCTGCTGCAAGAAAGCTGCCTGGTGAACTCAAGACACAGGCCCACAGGAACAGCTGAAGACCTGTAGAGAGGAAAAACTACACGCCCGAAAGCAGAACACACTGTCCCCATAACTGACTGAAAGAGAGGAAAACAGGTCTACAGCACTCCTGACACACAGGCTTATAGGACAGTCTAGCCACTGTCAGAAATAGCAGAACAAAGTAACACTAGAGATAATCTGATGGCGAGAGGCAAGCGCAGGAACCCAAGCAACAGAAACCAAGACTACATGCCATCATCGGAGCCCAATTCTCCCACCAAAACAAACATGGAATATTCAAACACACAAGAAAAGCAAGATCTAGTTTCAAAATCATATTTGATCATGATGCTGGAGGACTTCAAGAAAGACATGAACACACTTAGGGAAACACAGGAAAACATTAATAAACAAGTAGAAGCCTACAGAGAGGAATCGCAAAAATCCCTGAAAGAATTCCAGGAAAACACAATCAAACAGTTGAAGGAATTAAAAATGGAAATAGAAGCAATCAAGAAAGAACACATGGAAACAACCCTGGATATAGAAAACCAAAAGAAGAGACAAGGAGCTGTAGATACAAGCTTCACCAACAGAATACAAGAGATGGAAGAGAGAATCTCAGGAGCAGAAGATTCCATAGAAATCATTGACTCAACTGTCAAAGATAATGTAAAGCGGAAAAAGCTACTGGTCCAAAACATACAGGAAATCCAGGACTCAATGAGAAGATCAAACCTAAGGATAATAGGTATAGAAGAGAGTGAAGACTCCCAGCTCAAAGGACCAGTAAATATCTTCAACAAAATCATAGAAGAAAACTTCCCTAACCTAAAAAAAGAGATACCCATAGACATATAAGAAGCCTACAGAACTACAAATAGATTGGACCAGAAAAGAATCACCTCCCGTCACATAATAGTCAAAACACCAAACGCACAAAATAAAGAAAGAATATTAAAAGCAGTAAGGGAAAAAGGTCAAGTAACATATAAAGGGAGACCTATCAGAATCACACCAGACTTCTCGCCAGAAACTATGAAGGCCAGAAGATCCTGGACTGATGTCATACAGACCCTAAGAGAACACAAATGCCAGCCCAGGTTACTGTATCCAGCAAAACTCTCAATTAACATTGATGGAGAAACCAAGATATTCCATGA
The DNA here is from genome assembly GCF_021556685.1 of Rattus norvegicus. Taxonomy (NCBI): domain Eukaryota; kingdom Metazoa; phylum Chordata; class Mammalia; order Rodentia; family Muridae; genus Rattus; species Rattus norvegicus. The sequence continues at coordinate 51,559,050 of NC_141554.1, read as the reverse complement.
CAAAACCAAATTTACATAATATCTTTCTACAAATCCAGCACTACAAAGGATAATAAATGGTAAAGCCCAACATAAGGAGACAAGCTATACCCTAGAAGAAGCAAGAAACTAATCGTCTTGGCAACAAAACAAAGAGAATGAAAGCACACAAACATAACCTCACATCCAAATATGAATATAACGGGAAGCAATAATCACTATTCCTTAATATCTCTCAATATCAATGGCCTCAACTCCCCAATAAAAAGACATAGATTAACAAACTGGATACGCAACAAGGACCCTGCATTCTGCTGCCTACAGGAAACACACCTCAGAGACAAAGACAGACACTACCTCAGAGTGAAAGGCTGGAAAACAACTTTCCAAGCAAATGGTCAGAAGAAGCAAGCTGGAGTAGCCATTCTAATATCAAATAAAATCAATTTTCAATTAAAAGTCATCAAAAAAGATAAGGAAGGACACTTCATATTCATCAAAGGAAAAATCCACCAAGATGAACTCTCAATCCTAAATATCTATGCCCCAAATACAAGGGCACCTACATACGTAAAAGAAACCTTACTAAAGCTCAAAACACACATTGCACCTCACACAATAATAGTGGGAGATTTCAACACCCCACTCTCATCAATGGACAGATCATGGAAACAGAAATTAAACAGCGATGTCGACAGACTAAGAGAAGTCATGAGCCAAATGGACTTAACGGATATTTATAGAACATTCTATCCTAAAGCAAAAGGATATACGTTCTTCTCAGCTCCTCATGGTACTTTCTCCAAAATTGACCATATAATTGGTCAAAAAACGGGCCTCAACAGGTACAGAAAGATAGAAATAATCCCATGTGTGCTATCGGACCACCACGGCCTAAAACTGGTCTTCAATAACAATAAGGGAAGAATGCCCACATATACGTGGAAATTGAACAATGCTCTACTCAATGATAACCTGGTCAAGGAAGAAATAAAGAAAGAAATTAAAAACTTTTTAGAATTTAATGAAAATGAAGATACAACATACTCAAACTTATGGGACACAATGAAAGCTGTGCTAAGAGGAAAACTCATAGCGCTGAGTGCCTGCAGAAAGAAACAGGAAAGAGCATATGTCAGCAGCTTGACAGCACACCTAAAAGCTCTAGAACAAAAAGAAGCAAATACACCCAGGAGGAGTAGAAGGCAGGAAATAATCAAACTCAGAGCTGAAATCAACCAAGTAGAAACAAAAAGGACCATAGAAAGAATCAACAGAACCAAAAGTTGGTTCTTTGAGAATGTCAAAAAGATAGATAAACTGTTAGCCAGACTAAGGAGAGGACACAGAGACTCTGTCAAAATTAACAAAATCAGAAATGACAAGGGAGACATAACAACAGATTCAGAGGAAATTCAAAAAATCATCAGATCTTACTATAAAAACCTATATTCAACAAAATTTGAAAATCTTCAGGAAATGGACAATTTCCTAGACAGATACCAGGTATCGAAGTTAAATCAGGAACAGATAAACCAGTTAAACAACCCCATAACTCCTAAGGAAATAGAAGCAGTCATTAAAGGTCTCCCATCCAAAAAGAGCCCAGGTCCAGACGGGTTTAGTGCAGAATTCTATCAAACCTTCATAGAAGACCTCATACCAATATTATCCAAACTATTCCACAAAATTGAAACAGATGGAGCCCTACCGAATTCCTTCTACGAAGCCACAATTACTCTTATACCTAAACCACACAAAGACACAACAAAGAAAGAGAACTTCAGACCAATTTCCCTTATGAATATCGACGCAAAAATACTCAATAAAATTCTGGCAAACCGAATTCAAGAGCACATCAAAACAATCATCCACCATGATCAAGTAGGCTTCATCCCAGGCATGCAGGGATGGTTTAATATACGGAAAACCATCAACGTGATCCATTATATAAACAAACTGAAAGAACAGAACCACATGATCATTTCATTAGATGCTGAGAAAGCATTTGACAAAATTCAACACCCCTTCATGATAAAAGTCCTGGAAAGAATAGGAATTCAAGGCCCATACCTAAACATAGTAAAAGCCATATACAGCAAACCAGTTGCTAACATTAAACTAAATGGAGAGAAACTTGAAGCAATCCCACTAAAATCAGGGACTAGACAAGGCTGCCCACTCTCTCCCTACTTATTCAATATAGTTCTTGAAGTTCTAGCCAGAGCAATCAGACAACAAAAGGAGATCAAAGGAATACAGATCGGAAAAGAAGAGGTCAAAATATCACTATTTGCAGATGACATGATAGTATATTTAAGTGATCCCAAAAGTTCCACCAGAGAACTCCTAAAGCTGATAAACAACTTCAGCAAAGTGGCTGGGTATAAAATTAACTCAAATAAATCAGTTGCCTTCCTCTATACAAAAGAGAAACAAGCCGAGAAAGAAATTAGGGAAAGGACACCCTTCATAATAGACCCAAATAATATAAAGTACCTCGGTGTGACTTTAACCAAGCAAGTAAAAGATCTGTACAATAAGAACTTCAAGACACTGAGGAAAGAAATTGAAGAAGACCTCAGAAGATGGAAAGATCTCCCATGCTCATGGACTGGCAGGATTAATATAGTAAAAATGGCCATTTTACCAAAAGCAATCTACAGATTCAATGCAATCCCCATCAAAATACCAATCCAATTCTTCAAAGAGTTAGACAGAACAATTTGCAAATTCATCTGGAATAACAAAAAAACCCAGGATAGCTAAAGCTATCCTCAACAATAAAAGGACTTCAGGGGGAATCACTATCCCTGAACTCAAGCAGTATTACAGAGCAATAGTGATAAAAACTGCATGGTATTGGTACAGAGACAGACAGATAGACCAATGGAATAGAATTGAAGACCCAGAAATGAACCCACACACCTATGGTCACTTGATTTTTGACAAAGGAGCCAAAACCATCCAATGGAAAAAAGATAGCATTTTCAGCAAATGGTGCTGGTTCAACTGGAGGGCAACATGTAGAAGAATGCAGATCGATCCATGCTTATCACCCTGTACAAAGCTTAAGTCCAAGTGGATCAAGGACCTCCACATCAAACCAGACACACTCAAACTAATAGAAGAAAAACTAGGGAAGCATCTGGAACACATGGGCACTGGAAAAAATTTCTTGAACAAAACACCAATGGCTTATGCTCTAAGATCAAGAATCGACAAATGGGATCTCATAAAACTGCAAAGCTTCTGTAAGGCAAAGGACACTGTGGTTAGGACAAAACGGCAACCAACAGATTGGGAAAAGATCTTTACCAATCCTACAACAGATAGAGGCCTTATATCCAAAATATACAAAGAACTCAAGAAGTTAGACTGCAGGGAAACAAATAACCCTGTTAAAAAATGGGGTTCAGAGCTAAACAAAGAATTCACAGCTGAGGAATGCCGAATGGCTGAGAAACACCTAAAGAAATGTTCAACATCTTTAGTCATAAGGGAAATGCAAATCAAAACAACCCTGAGATTTCACCTCACACCAGTGCGATTGGCTAAGATCAAAAACTCAGGTGACAGCAGATGCTGGCGAGGATGTGGAGAAAGAGGAACACTCCTCTATTGTTGGTGGGATTGCAGACTGGTAAAACCATTCTGGAAATCAGTCTGGAGGTTCCTCTGAAAATTGGACATTGAACTGCCTGAGGATCCAGCTATACCTCTCTTGGGCATATACCCAAAAGATGCCTCAACATATAAAAGAGACACGTGCTCCACTATGTTCATCGCAGCCTTATTTATAATAGCCAGAAAATGGAAAGAACCCAGATGCCCTTCAACAGAGGAATGGATACAGAAAATGTGGTACATCTACACAATGGAATATTACTCAGCTATCAAAAACAACGAGTTTATGAAATTCGTAGGCAAATGGTTGGAACTGGAAAATATCATCCTGAGTGAGCTAACCCAATCACAGAAAGACATGCATGGTATGCACTCATTGATAAGTGGCTATTAGCCCAAATGCTTGAATTACCCTAGATGCCTAGAACAAATGAACCTCAAGACGGATGATCAAAATGTGAATGCTTCACTCCTTCTTTAAATGAGGAAAATGAATACCCTTGGCAGGGAAGGGAGAGGCAAAGATTAAAACAGAGACTGAAGGAACACCCATTCAGAGCCTGCCCCACATGTGGCCCATACATATACAGCCACCCAATTAGACAAGATGGATGAAGCAAAGAAGTGCAGACCGACAGGAGCCGGATGTAGATCGCTCCTGAGAGACACAGCCAGAATACAACAAATACAGAGGCGAATGCCATCAGCAAACCACTGAACTGAGAATAGGTCCCCTATTGAAGGAATCAGAGAAAGAACTGAAAGAGCTTGAAGGGGCTCAAGACCCCAAAAGTACAACAATGCCAAGCAACCAGAGCTTCCAGGGCCTAAGCCACTACCTAAAGACTATACATGGACTGACCCTGGACTCTGACCCCATAGGTAGCAATGAATATCCTAGTAAGAGCACCAGTGGAAGGGGAAGCCCTGGGTCCTGCTAAGACTGAACCCCCAGTGAACTAGTCTATGGGGGGAGGGCGGCAATGGGGGGAGGGTTGGGAGGGGAACTCCCATAAGGAAGGGGAGGGGAGAGGGGGATGTTTGCCCGGAAACCGGGAAAGGGAATAACACTCGAAATGTCTATAAGAAATACTCAAGTTAATAAAAAAAAAAAAAACCAACCGTATTCTTGCATGATTTTCATAAATCATGTTATTTATACTTTACAAACAAGTAATAGCTTATCATAGGCTTCTGGTGAATATGCACAGATAAATAGGGTTCTGTTCATTCATAAATCACCCTCTGTAGCTTGCTCAACACAATTGAAAGGGTTTTTTCTCTTTACAGAAATACTTTAACCTTTCACAATGAAAGATATCTTTACTCTGTGATTGTGAATAATATGAATTTTTCATGTTGATGATATGGTTAATATGCTATTTCATTATCTTGTTTGTAATAAAATATGGTAAGTCCCACTTTTCCAAATATAAATACTGATATGGTTCCCAAAGCCACACAATCATATAAATTTATTGAGATGGCCTTGCAAAATGATTGGTTCATACTTTTTGTCATATCTTTTACCCACTACATCAACACAATCCCATAATCAACTTATTTTTATTTAATGGCTTATCATATTTAAGGGGTCCTTGTCCAAATTCCAAGACTAGAAGCAGTAATCTCAGTAACAGCAACTGTGAGACCCTGTTTCCAGTTGGATTTTATTTTTTATTTGTTTAATTTGTCATCACATTTTTTTATCTTTATTAACTTGAGTATTTCTTATATACATTTCGAGTGTTATTCCCTTTCCCGGTTTCCGGGCAAACATCCCCCTCCCCCCTCCCCTTCCTTATGGGTGTTCCCCTCCCAACCCTCCCCCCATTGCCGCCCTCCCCCCAACAGTCTAGTTCACTGGGGGTTCAGCCTTAGCAGGACCCAGGGCTTCCTCTTACACTGATGATCTTACTGGGATATTCATTGCTACCTATGAGGTCAGAGTCCAGGGTCAGTCCATGTATAGTCTTTAGGTAGTGGCTTAGTCCCTGGAAGCTCTGGTTGCTTGGCATTGTTGTACATATGGGGTCTCGAGCCCCTTTAAACTCTTCCAGTCCTTTCTCTGATTCCTTCAACAGGGGTCCTATTCTCAGTTCAGTGGTTTGCTGCTGGCATTCGCCTCTGTATTTGCTGTATTCTGGCTGTGTCTCTCAGGAGCGATCTACATCCGGCTCCTGTCGGTCTGCACTTCTTTGCTTCATCCATCTTATCTAATTGGGTGGCTGTATATGTATGGGCCACATATGGGGCAGGCTCTGAATAGACATTCAAATCTATTCTATTCCAGTACCTTGCTAAGCATTATAATGCTTTCTTTTTATGACTAGAAAACTTTACTAAAGAAGCATCTATAGTTGATCCATTTTTCCTCTGCTGATATGTAAAAGATAGTGCAAAACTCTGTACTAAGGCTTGAAATAGTATGCATTGGTTTTTGTTGTTGTTGTTATTGTTTTAGCATAGAGTAGAGTTTATTCAGGGCATGGGGAGGGGATTTAAGAGGGTAATAAAGGCAGAGAAAGGGAGAGAGAGAGAGAGAGAGAGAGAGAGAGAGAGGCGAAGTAGTGGAGTAGAGGTCAACCATGAGCAGGTGGAGAGAGAAGGGGAAAGGTAATGGGAAGATAAGGGGTAAAGGAGGGCAATAGCAAGAAAGCAAGGGAGCTGTATGCATGTTTTACGGACTATAAATGATCTTTCTCTCCATTTTGCATAAAACAATGACATCAATGTGCTCAATTATCAAAAAATTGTCAATGTTAATTGAAAACACCTCAAGCTGAAAAGCTGTAGGTTTACATTTTCAGAAAACCAAAAGTGTTTTCATCCCAAACCATTTACTAGAGGCAATGCATAAGTGTATTGTTGGTCTCTGGTGGTGATGGTGGGGGTGGGGGTGGGGGTGTTAGTGGTGGTGGTTTGATATACTACTTAACCAAAAGTTACTCAGAGTTCCACAATATTTACAGTATGATTTCATCTATTAATTATGAGACCATGAATTGGCATCCTTAAAATGACACTTAAAGGTATTTGCCTGTTTAGGTAATTTATTACAATACTTCTTTTGGTGTATAAAGACATGCAGAGTATCAACCCTCTGCTGATTGTACTACCATTTTTAAAAATAAGAGAAATGGTAAATTTGCTACATCTACTATTTTGGATATACTTAGCAAAGATTTCATTGAAATCATATTAGGAACAAAAAATACTTCACAACAAAACATTTTTTGTGTTCTTTTATTTTGGCCTTAAACCCAATGAAAATCCTTTGAATTTATTTCCAGGGACCCATGTTGTAGAAAGAGAAAATTAACTGCTAAAGTTGTCTTCTGACCTCCACAGGCATGTAGTGGTATTTGCACCTTGACCACATATAAACAAATATTTAAGGATGTAATATTTAGAAGTTTCTTTCATGCCTATAATATTAGTATTGAAATAAGTGCAAAATAACTTGAGGGCTAATAAAGGCACCTGTAGCGCCTAGAAGCATATTTCCTTAAAGAACAATTTGAAAATCATGGAGATATTACAATAAAATAAGTATTAATAACAGTAATAATAAATTTTAAATAGTAAAAATTACAATAATATTGAAAATAAACTAAAAATTTAAAAATAAAATAAAAATGATATAAAAATAAAACAAAAATTGAAAATAATAATAAAATACTAAAAATAAAAATGTTAAAGATTAAAATAAAATTGAAATAAGTAAATAACAATTAAAAATTAAATTTAAATTAAAAAATAAAAGAAAAAGGAAAAAATAAAAGAAAAATTAAAATACAAGTGAAAGTTCTAGAATGAAGAGAAGCAAACACACCCAAGAGAAGTAGCAGAAAATAATCTGCAGCTAGAATAAACCAATTAGAATCAAGGAGAACTATACAAGGAATCAACAAAACTAAGACATGGTTCTTTGGGGAAAAAAAAACCAACAGCAATATAGATAAACCCTTAGCCAAACTAACTAAAGAGCAAAAACACTCAATAAAATTCTCACAAACTGAATCCCAGAACACATCAAAATGATCATTCACCCTGATCAAGTAGGCTTCACTCCATGGTTCGGGGATGGTTCAATATACAGAAATCTGCCAACATAATCCCGTATACAAACAAACTCAAAGGAAAAAATATGTTCATCTTATTAAATGCTGAAAAATCCTTTGATAAAATACAACACCTGTTCATGTTACAATTTGTAGAAGATCAGGAATTCAAGGCACATACCTAAACATAATAAAAGCAATATACATCAAACAAACAGCCATCATCAAATTAAATAGAGATTAGCTTGAAGCAGCCCCACTAAAATCAAGGACAAGGTCTCTCTCTCTCTCTCTCTCTCTCTCTCTCTCTCTCTCTCTCTCTCTCTCTCTCTCTCTCGTCTATCTGTTCAAAGTTGTAGCTGGAGCAATTACACAAAGAAAGGTCAAAGGGATACAAATTAGAAAGGAAGAAGTAAAGATATCACTACTTGGGGATGGTAGGATAGTATGTATGTTACCCCAAAAATCCTATCAGAGAACTCCTATACCTGATAAACAACTTCCTCATAGTGGTTGGTTATAAAATTAACTAGAATAAATCAGTACCCTACATCTTCACAAACGATAAACTGGCTGCAAAATAAATTAGGAAAAGAATGGACTTCCCAATAGTCACAAATAATATACAATATCTTGATGTAACTCTAACCAAGCAAGTGAAAGATCTGTATGACAAGAAATGAAGTCCCTGATGATAGAAATTGAAGATCTCAGAAGATGGAAAGATCACCCATTCTCATGGATCTGTAGGATTAATGTGGCAATCTTACCACAAGCAATCTAGAGATTCAATGAAATTGCCATCAAAATTCCAAGTCAATTCTATAAACAGAAAGAGCAATTCTCAATTTCATATGGAATAACAAAAAACCCCAGGATAGTGAAAACAATTCTCGACAATAAAAGAACTGAGTAAATCACCATCTCTGACCTTAAGCTGTACTACTGCATGGTATTGATACAGAGACAGACTGATCTATCAGTGGAATAAAATTGAAGACCCTGAAATATTACCACACACCTATGAACACTTGATCTTTTACAAGGACCCTAAAACCATACAATGGAAAAAGACAGGATTTTCAACGAGTGTTGCTGGTCTAACTGATGGTCTGCAGGTAAAAAAAAATGCAAATTGATCTGTTTTATCTCCTGGTATAAAGCTTAAGTACAAGTGGATCAAGGACCTCCACAGGAAACCAGAAACATTGACTATAGTAGAGAAAGGGAGAAATAGTCTTGAATACATTGACTGACACAGAGGAAATTTTCCTGAACAGAACACCAATGTCTCACGCTCTAAGGTCAACAATTTATATATGGGATCTCATGAAACTGAAAAGCTTTTGTAAGGCAAAAGCACACTATCAATCGGACAAAAAGGCAACATACAGATTGGTAAAGCTCTTTACATTTGATAGAGGGCTAGTATCCAAAATATATAAAGAACTCAAGGAGTTAGACTCCAGAAACTAAATAATTCAATTCATAATTCTGAGAGGCTTTTCCAGCACCTGGCTAATAAGACAGATGCGAATACTCCCAGCCCATTCTTGGATTGAGCTCAGGGACCCCAATGGAAGAGTTAGAGGAAGAACTGAAAGAGCTGAAGAGGACTGCAACCGCATAGAAAGAACAACAGTATCAATTAACCAGACACCTCAGAACTCCCTGAGACTAAACCACCAACCAAAGAGAAAACAGGGGCTAGTCTGTGGCTCCTACTACATATGTAGTAAAGGAGTGCCTTATCTGGCATCAGTGTCGGGATATGTTTGGTCCTGTGAAGGCTTAATGCCCTAGAGAAGGGGCATACTACAGGGATGAAATAGATGTGGTAGCACCCTCTTACAAACAAAGGAGAACAGGAGTGGTGTAGGGGGTTCATGGAGGGAAGACCAGGAAGAGGAACAACATTTGAAATGTAAATAAATAAAATAATTAATAAAAAAAACTAAAAATTATAAAAAAAGTTAAGAGTTACACCATTATTGGGAAAATTTCACTTATATTTTTATTCATTAAAATAAGTATTTCCAAAATGTAGGACACCTTATTTTTGGCCAAAACTGAAATATTTATGTGATCAAAAATATTGAGAGATATGTTTAAAATGAGATATTTAAAATATTTATCTACAATTATACTCATAAAATCATTTAAATAAAATATTCTCTAAAACTGTTCTTGCAAATACTGCCCTCAAAGCATAACAAGCATTATTATCTTCATCAGATAATAATCTTCATCACCTGAAATTTCTGCTACCTGATTGCTGCATCACCATGCCAGCTGTATGTAATTCTGCCTCAGCTACATGGGATTTCACGAGATGCTAGCCGAGTTCATAAGGTGTGGAAGGGTTACTGAACCTGGACTGTCTGCAGTGTGAGAAAGTTGCTGCCCATGCTAGGGTGAAACATTTTGGTAGTGCCTACTTTGGGGTCTCACATGCTTCAGTAACACCTAACCTGATTCATTCACCATACTCAATATTGGTGTAAAGTCAATACTTTTCTTTGGTCTGTTTTGAGTGTTGCATCTGGAGTAAGTTGACTTTCCTTATGTTTCCCAAAGAAAAGTCCAAACAACACATTTTGTTAAAATTTATAGTGTTATGGAAAAATTTTAAATAAATAATTTAAATTTTTATAAACAAAATAGTTGAAAAATTTCCATTTTCCCATTGTATGTGCTAATCATTTGTCTTAATTTTGATTCATAGTCCATGATAAGTTATCTTCAATAGTCCTGAACTATCATTCTTTAATTAGCTTCTTATAATTTATATAATAAAAATAAATCAAAAAATGTCATGGCAAATAGTAACTATTGCCTAAATAGGTTGAAACTGCTCTACAAATTTTCAGAGTATTACAGCAAATCTGTAAGTGAATAATTCCCACACAATGACTAAAATCATAGTTTTGTTTCACGAAGATTGAACTTGATTTCTGGAAATGAGATAGTACATGTTAGGTACTCAGTATCTAGACTGAATCGCTAGTCCAGAGCCATTACCATTATATTTTTAAAGTCCCTATCACACAATCTTCTATATTTTTGCTACCATAGATACAGAGAATAAGATGTGATGTAACCAAGAACATTATAGTTGTATCTTGATAGCTACATTTCCTGATGGTCAAAATGCTCCTTTGTGGAAAAAACAAAGAAAAAATCAACAACAATAATGAAAACCTTGAAGATTCAGGTTCTTTCCAATCTTTAAGGCAATATAAGGCCAGGGGGCTTTACATATTTGTCATATATGCAAAAAGGCAACATCTTCATTTTAACAGTATTTGCATTGTGGTTTTGACCCTTTTGGGTCTTCCATGATTTGAAAACTAAAACAAGTCACCTTAACTCAAAAACATGCTGTCCTTGGTTTTGTGCTCCATAGAAGAACATGATCAAGTAAAGTTTGTATGCATTGTTTATTTTTTATTCTGAGTAACATCTGAAATTAGATGTTATCTTCAGTAACTGAGTTGTATTTTTGTTAAAAGTATTTGAACATTTTAATTATATTTCAATATATAAAGTAAGACATTACTTGAATTTTTAGTTTTCTTCATTCTTTAATAACCATTTGATATTGGTTGGCTCAATCATTTGCTACCTCTCATAAGGAACAATTATACATTTTCCTACCATAATGTAAAAATGAGAATTTTGTGTTATAAAATTTATCTTCTAAAATGCTTGTAAATTTAGAAAATGAGGGGAGGGTGTCTGTGTGTGTGTTGGGGTAAGCAAGGCACCAACCAGTTACAAGAAATAAAGGTGACATTTCAGTCAATGTCTTGGTCTAAACCTGATTTTATAGGATTCACTGGAACTTAAATTATACCAAAAGGTGGGTTTGTTTGTTTCCTTGCTTTGTTTCTCTAGGCAAGAAAACAATGATTGCATAATCTCACACTATATGGGCACTAACTATGGGCCTGTCTACAAAAAACAGATTATCAGTCACTTTACACTTTAAACAGCTCTAGTGTTCTACCTAAAGTTTTCTGAATAAGAGTGGAGATACCCACAAGCATGTGGAAGATGGAGAATAGTAGTAGCTGGGGTAAAATAGATTATAGGGAATTTTCTAGTATCATCTTTGTCTTTCCTTTTCATTTCAGCAATCATTGCTAAAATATTATTTTTTTAATTCTATAATGATGATGATATTATGAATCTACTTTAATTTTATTTTGTATTCATTAGTTAATAGAAAAATGGTCGATGAATAGGATTATTCTTGGTTTATATTCACTGTGCATTATACTGGGTTTATAAATTTTTTTTCATACAAACATATAAAATAGTATGGCCATGTTTCCCCAGTTAATACAATTTTTGGCTCAACAAATTCTATAGCAGAAATGTACACTAAGCAGAAACAATTTTTATTTAAATAAATTTTATGTTTCATGTACTATGAGATAAGAACATGAAGTAATTGTATATATGTATAATTTTCAATTGTTTCAATAACAAAATAGCATAAGCGTAATGTCTTAAGACAAATATCATGCATTATCTCACAGATCTGTAAGTCTAACTTACAGCATGAGAGTTCTGAATTTTTGTACAAGTCCCACAAGATGATAGGTTGTTAACTAAGCCTGACTAGAGCATAATTCCTAACTAGAGTATAGTATCCAATCCTGGAAACTGGTGGCCATAGTGTCTCATACCTGTGAGGCATGGGTAGCTGAAGGAGATTTCCACTAGTTTGATGTCAGAGACTCCATCAAAAAGAACTAAAATAACAAAGAAAATAGCATTACTAAAATGTATTTGCTGAGATCAAGGAATTTTTCTCATGTGTTTATCTGCATGACCGTCATTTCATTAAAAATTTTTAACAAGTCCCAAACACTACCCCTCTAACAGAAACACCTACTCCCTTCTTCCCACCAATGCTTATTATGTAACAAACATAAATTATGTTCTATATTTCTATCATTCTATCCTCTGGAGACTGTTATAAAACATGGAATCTTAAGTGTATAGGAACTTTTGAAAACGAGTTTGTTTTTACTCAGTAGGATGGCCTTGAGCTCCATACAATTTGGCTTTATATCGTTTGTCTCTTCTTGTCCCATGGTCTGAATGTCCCAGATTTTACTGAAACATTTGTCTGCATGTACCAACATTTTGTCTCTTCTTATCTCATGGTATGAATGTCCTACAGTTTGCTAAATCATTCGCCCATTGTTGAAATATCTTGCTTGTTTCTACTTTGTGCTTTTATAAACAAAGTTTCCACGAACAATTATGTAGAAGATTTTTTTCTTTGCAGATATAAGGTCTTATTTTCTGGGCTAAGCGTACAGAACTGCAACTGCTGTGCTGCTTGGTGAGTTGATGTTTGAAGTTTGCTTCATCATTTTAAAAGTTCCAACTATTTTTACTGAACAATATTATATTTCTGACATTTATTGGTAATCTAATTTCTTTGTACTATTATTGACTATTTGGCATTATATCTTTATTATTTATTTACATTTAATATCCATGCTGTGGCATTTCATAATTGTTGTTAATTATCAATTATCTGCTATTTAATAGAGTTGTATTTCTTTCCATGTGTCTATTTTCTGGCTATATATCTTCTTCAGTAAAATGTTGCTGTTGGCTTTTGCCTTTTTTGCCACGAGGAAGGGTGTGGGTAGTGAAGCTTGGCCTAGAACATATACAATAGCTCAGGCTAAGCACTCACTCAACTACACTCCCATTTTAATTTGTTGTTTTCCCTCTTCCATTTTAAGGGTTTTTCTAAAACATGGCTTAGAAACATCTTTACACAACCAGTTGATTTTATTTTGTGTTGAGAAGACTAAGCAAAAAATTGGTTCTAATAATAATGAAGTCTTTGTTAACAATTGTATGGGGTATGTTTATGGTATATGTCTAAAAACTCTTCATCAAATCAAAGGTCCTCAAAATATTGTCCTATATTGTCTTGGAAAAGCTTTGTAATTTAATGCTTTACATGGATATACATGCTGTTTCAATTTAATTATATAAAAGATGTAAGGGTTAAGCTACAATTCAGTTTTTTTTCTCTAATGGATCTTCAATACTGAATTGTTATAAAAATCCACCTCTCTGAATTGATAATGCCTTTCTTTCTTACTTTTTAAATGTTTTTATTAGTACTTTATTATAATTTTTCACTGTTAATCCTCTGAAAATTTCACACATACATATAATTACTGATCATTACTACCTCACATTCTCCATCTCCATCTTCTCCCAGGAAACCTCCATGTCTCCTTTCCAACTGCATTTCCTCCGTTTATAAATATCTATTTTCAAGCCCACTGACTCCAAGTAGTGCTGTTCATATGGCTGTGAGTTTATCTACTGGTATATGGGGAATCTATCATTGCCCATGTCTGAGAAAAAGAGAGATTTTCCTTCCCCTGAAGCCATCAATTGGCAAGCTTCCCAGCTAGGGTGGAGTGTCATGAGGCCTTCCACTATCCATGTATCCATGCTGGAATCTTTTTTTTTTTTTTGGTTCTTTTTTTCGGAGCTGGGGACCGAACCCAGGGCCTTGCGCTTCCTAGGTAAGCACTCTACCACTGAGCTAAATCCCCAGCCCCCATGCTGGAATCTTTATTGGCTAATATTACATAAGTCTTGTGCAAGTAATCACAGCTTCTGTAAGAAGGAGTATGTAACAGACATGTCATGTCAAGATAACATTTTACAGCTTTTCTCCTATCCTGTACTACAGTTGTCAAATATTACCATACTTTCTAGAGGTATCTCTATAGTGTCCTATTTTTCATATTCATGTTGTGTCTGTTTAGTTACCATTATCTCTCTGCATGTTCTCTCTCCCTCCTGCTCCATCCCTTCTTCCCCCATTCCTCCATTTCTCTTTGGCAGCCCCTAGATCGCAATGTGTATCAAAGCCATCTTTTTGTCTGTGTACATGTCTATATATCCGTGGGAATGTTAAAAGAGATGAATGTGAGTATGGTAAGGAGAAGAAATATGAAAGAGCAGGGGTAGAAAATTGAATATGTGTACATGGGCGCTTAAGGGAGACAACTGTGATATGGGAGTGGACAAATGGGGCAAGAAAGATAAACAATTGGATAAGGAGAAGAGATGGTCAATGAAACCAGCTTGAATTTCACCATGTAGTACAGGCTATAATCAAATTTGGATTCATCATTCTTTTCTCTTTATGTGTTACAATCCCAGGTATATACCAATATGCACTGCTACAAGATTGTTACTATACATTCTTAATGAAGTCATCATTTCATCATCACATATATCTTTATGAATATATATTGACAGAATATAATCTGACTATGTAGATTGTCTGTTACTATAACTAAGCAAGTTTTTTTTGAAATGGAATATTTCCATTTTCTGTTGGTACTATAAAAATCATCATAAATATTAGAAACTTGAAACAATATATTATTATTTTATAATTTGTGGAAATTAGATGAACTACAGGAATCTCTTCATATTAAAATGGTCGTAGCGGTAGAGATGCAAATCATAGTGAATCATTTGAATAATAATCTGCTTTGAAACTCTTCTAGATTGTTTGCTGAATTAAATTCCTCGAAGTTGGCAGAGAAAGATAATTTCCTTTTCAGTCATCAAACAGGTAAAACCTTTGGCTCCTTATTTTTTTTTCTGTCTTAGGACAGAAGAAACCATATGATAATTTGACATATCTACTCTTATGAGTATTGGAAATTGGGGAGAAATAGAACCAGATGAGACAAATACATCACATTGATAAAAGAGCTTTGTCAGAAAGGTATGGGCCTTACTTAATATGAGGGATTAGGCCACTGGCCAAGAGAAGGAGAAAAAAACAGTAGTGAATCAGAAACTTTCAGTGAAAGTTAATGGATGTCTCAGTTTGAGTAGAGACAACAACAAATTGTTACTCTAGTACTGTGTCTGAAAATCCTTTTATTTTCTTTGTATCATATCTTAAAAGGTGACCAGCATCTGTTCCCATCTGCTGCCAGAGGAAGCAACTCTGATGATGACTGGCACTAATCTATGAGGATAGTAGGATATCATTTGGAGTTACTCTATTATTACTTTTTTAGATTCATAGTATTTGTTTGCTTTTACAGTAGGTCTCTTGGCTATCTCATTTCTGGTTCTTAGTTACCCAAACAGTATCTGGAATGGGTTCCTTCTTGAAGAGTAGGCCTTATGTCAAATTAGACCTGTGTTGCCTAGTACCACAAGTTCAACCCTAACATATTTTGCAGGTAGTACAGATTATAGGTCAAAGGCTTTGTGCTGGGTTGGTGTTTATGTTTCTCTTTTTGTACCCTGCAAAGTACCTTCCTGCACTAAAGAAACTAGAATGTAGGGGTGAAGGATCCATTACATATCAGCTCAACTTCTCCATGTTCAATGAGTTGTATGGGTATTGTCCTCCACAAAAGAGCCCCATTGTCAGGTTTCAGAGAGCAGCTCTTTGTCTTAGCAATAGTCTAGTTATTTCAGGGATTTCCATGGGGCCCTGTGCCCAACAAATCAATTCAATTTAACTCATCCTACTAGTGAAAGTCTCATTTGGTGACAAGAGATGGCCTGTTGTGACGTTGCATACTCCATCATTAACAGACCCCAAGAATCACCTTCATATATTTTGGAAAAAATTTTCACTGCAGTAGATTCTCATATCATCTTTCAGATGCCCCTTAATTCCCATTCATTCCCCTAAATTCTTTCCCTCTACACTATATCTCCCCAACCAGATCCTCCCATTTCTATCCCCACCTTCCCCCACTCTGCAAGTAAAATCTATTCTATTCCCCTTCCCATGGAGATCCATGTGTCTCCCCCAGTCCCTTTCTTTTTATCTAACCATTCTGGTTCTATGAATTGTAGCTTGGTTATTATGTGTTTAACTGTTAATATACACTTATATGTGAATACATACCATATTTATCTTTCTGGGTCTTGGTTACCTCATTCAGGATGATATTTTTTGTAGTTCTATTTGCCTGCAAGTTTCATGATGTCATTTTTTAACCACTAAGTAATAAATACTCCATTGTATAAATTTAGCACATTTTTGTTTTTTTAAATTTACTTTCTATCCCCCTTTTTTAATTTTCTCTCATACATGACATTCAGACTGCAGTTTCTGTTTTTCTCCACTCCCTAGTCTCCCTGTCCCTCATCCCCTTTCCCCCAGGTCCATGGTCCCTCCACCTCCCCTCAGAAAGCAAGCAGAAATCCCATGGACATCAACTAAATGCAGAATAACAAGCAACAATAAGACCAGGCCCATATTCTAACCTCAAAGCCAATAGAGGAGGAGGAAAGGCATCCTGGTGGCAAACAAAAGAGTCAGAGAGAGCCTTGGCTTCTACTGTTACAAATCTCCCAAGAACACCAAGCTCTATAACAATAACAATATGTACAGAAGGCTTTGGTCAGATCCATGCAGGTTCCCTGAATTCTGTAAGCCTGCTTGAGTCTCAGTCCATTGATTCTGTGGGTGATGTTTTTGTGGTGTTCTTGAACCCTCTGGCTCCTCCAATTCCTCCTCTCTCTTCTCCATAGGACTCCCTGAGCTCCACCTAGTATTTTGCTGAGGGACTCTACATCTGTTCCCATGGAGTTGATTTACACAATATGATAGTATGTAATTTTCCTTTATTCATTCTTCAGTTTTGGGACATATGGGTTCTTTCCAGGTTCTGAGTATTAGGAATGAACCCACTATGCACATGGTTGAGCAAGCATCCTTGTGGTAAGATGAGTTTGTTTTATACCCAAGACTGGTATAGCTGTGGCTAGAGGTAAGTTGATTACCATCATTCTGAGGAACCCTCACATTCATTTCCATAGTAGTTGTACAAGTATGTGCTCCCACAAGCAATGGAAAAATGTTTCCTTTGATGCACATCCTCACCATCATGAGCTGTCACCTGTTATTGATCTTTGCCATTCTGAAATGTGTAAGATGGAATCTCAAAGTAGTTTTGATTGGCTTTCACTAATGGCTAAGGATGTTGAACATGTCTTTAAATGTTACTTGGGCATTTGAGATTCCTCTATTGTGAATTCTCAGTATGCTCCATTTTTAATTGAATTATTTGTTCTTTGATATGTAATTATCTGAGTTTCTTTTAATATACTTTGGATAATAGATCTCTATTAGGTTTGGAGTTGGTTTTCCAATCTGTAAACTGAAACTTTGCCTGAATGATGTTGTCCTTTGTTCTACAGTAGCTTTGCAATTTCATCAGTATCATTGATTAATTGTGGATCTTAGTGCCTGCAGTTCAGGAAGTCATCTCCCAACCATACATGATTCAGAGAGAATCTAAATGGGATGTATCCATTAAATACCTATCCATAGAGCTCAGAGAATACCAGGGAGGAAGAACAGAAGTGTGTAAGGACCAGAACGGATGGAGGACACTAGGAGAATAAGGTCCACTGAAAGACTTAAGCAAGATGCATATGAACTCAGAGACAAAAACAGCTAACACATGGTCTACATGGATCTGTACCAGGTCCTCTACATATATATTATAGCTGTTAGCTTAGTGGGCTTCTTTTGGGGGGGTGGGGGACTCCTGAGTATGAGAACAAGTGGATCTCTGACTCTTGTGCTGTCTCTGGGGACATGTTTTCTCCTGTTGGGATGCCAAATAAATAACTTTAATACGATAGTTTTATCTCATCTTATTTTATTTTGAGATGTTTGGTTGCTGTTTCTTAGAGACATGCTCTTTTCTAATGAGAGAAAGCAAGTGAGTGAATCTAGAGGGAAGTGGTGGTGGGGGGTGAGAAAAAAACTAGAAGTAGAGAGAAGGGAAACTATAATCATTAATTGTTGCATGAAAAAAATAAACCTAATTTCAATAAAAGAAATAAAAATGATGACCATCAAAGATGCAGTCACTGATCAACAAAGGCACTGGAACTTTACATGGGCCCAAGGTGAATACCTTTAGTGCAGACTAAAAATCCAAAAGTAGGCCCAGATAGAGAAGTTCCCCACAGAACTGTTGATACCAGGTATCATATGACAGGAGTGTTTTGTTTTGTTTTGTTTTTGTTTTTTGTTTTTTTGTTTAATTTTTTATTAGATATATTTCTTTACTTACATTTCAAATTTATTCCCCTTCCCGGTTTCCTGTCCAGAAGCCCCTATCCCATGCTCCTTCACTCCCCCTACCCCATATGGGTATTCCCAACATACCTCCTCCTTACTGCTTACTGCCCCCCTTATTCCCCTGCACTGGGGGTCCAACCTTGGCAGAACCAAGGGCTTCCCCTTCCACTGGTGACCCAACAAGGCTATTCTCTGCTACATATGCAGTTGGAGCCCTGGGTCAATCCATGTATAGTCTTTTGGTATTGTTTTTTATTTATTTATTTTTTTTATTAACTTGAGTGTTTCTTATTTACATTTCGAGTGTTATTCCCTTTCCCAGTTTCCGGGCAAACATCCCCCTAATCCCTCCCCCTCCCCTTCCTTATGGGTGTTCCCCTCCCCATCCCCCCCATTGCCACCCTCCCCCCAACAATCTAGTTCACTGGGGGTTCAGTCTTAGCAGGACCAAGGGCTTCCCCTTCCACTGGTGATCTTACTAGAATATTCATTGCTACCTATGAGGTCAGAGTCCAGGGTCAGTCCATGTATAGTCCTTAGGTAGTGGCTTAGTCCCTGGAAGCTCTGGTTGCTTGGCATTGTTGTTCATAACGGGTCTCGGGCCCCTTCAAACTCTTCCAGTTCTTTCTCTGATTCTTTCAACGGGGGTCCCGTTCTCAGTTCAGTGGATTGCTGCTGGCATTCGCCTCTGTATTGCTGTATTCTGGCTGTGTCTCTCAGGAGCGATCTACATCCGGCTCCTGTCGGCCTGCACTTCTTTGCTTCATCTATCTTGTCTAATTGGATGGCTGTATATGTGTGGGCCACATGTGGGGCAGGCTCTGAATGGGTGTTTTTTCTGTGTCTGTTTTAATCTTTGCCTCTCTATTCCCTGCCAAGGGTATTCTTGTTCCCCTTTTAAAGAAGGAGTGAAGCATTCACATTTTGATCATCCGTCTTGAGGTTCATTTGTTCTAGGCAGCTAGGGTAATTCAAGCATTTGGACTAATAGCCACTTATCAATGGGTGCATACCATGTGTGTTTTTCTGTGATTGGGTTACCTCACTCAGGATGATATTTTCCAGTTCCAACCATTTGCCTACGAATTTCATAAAGTCATTGTTTTTGATAGCTGAGTAATATTCCATTGTGTAGATGTACCACATTTTCTGTATCCATTCCTCTGTTGAAGGGCATCTGGGTTCTTTCCACCTTCTGGCTATTATAAATAAGGCTGCGATGAACATAGTGGAGCACGTGTCTTTTTTATATGTTGGGCATCTTTTGGGTATATGCCCAAGAGAGGTATAGCTGGATCCTCAGGCAGTTCAATGTCCAATTTTCTGAGGAACCTCCAGACTGATTTCCAGAATGGTTGTACCAGTCTGCAATCCCACCAACAATGGAGGAGTGTTCCTCTTTCTCCACATCCTCGCCAGCATTTGCTGTCACCTGAGTTTTTGATCTTAGCCATTCTCACTGGTGTGAGGTGAAATCTCAGGGTTGTTTTGATTTGCATTTCCCTTATGACTAAAGATGTTGAACATTTCTTTAGGTGTTTCTCAGCCATTCGGCATTCCTCAGCTGTGAATTCTTTGTTTAGCTCTGAACCCCATTTTTTAATAGGGTCATTTGTCTCCCTGCGGTCTAACTTCTTGAGTTCTTTGTATATTTTGGATATAAGGCCTCTATCTGTTGTAGGATTGGTAAAGATGATAGGAGTTTCTAAAGCTTCCACAGAGTTATTGGTTGCTATTGCAGTGGAGACTGGGTCCTGCTTGCCACTATGAGACAGGAAAACTCAACTGGACAGTGGGGAAGAACATGGACTTCTTGAAGGCAATGAAAGACACCTTGAGTCCCTTTAATTGCAGAGTAAGGGGACCAATTTCAGAAGATGATCCTAAATGTTATCTCACAAGTCAATTCACTACAGACATCAGAGAAAAGTTTATCAGGGTTCAGGCAAGTTTAGATCTGCAGAATAAGCTCATAATGTCTTATTTCTTATGAATTTGTTCCCTCTGCCTGCATAAACATATTAACAAACATTTGGTGACTAGCAAGCAGTGGTGGAGCATGGCTTTATTTTCAGCACTTTGGAGACAGAGGTTTATTTGTACATGTCTATACATATGACATGAATGCATTAGTTCATATAAGCCAAGTCTACAATTTATGTTGACTTTTGAATGGCCAAGAATAGCAAATACCAGCTTTATTAACAAAGAAAGAAGAATTGGCTTATTATAAAAGGTATTCAAATTATTAAAATGTATACTAGTTAGGAGCTTGAAATGGTG
This sequence comes from Rattus norvegicus, assembly GCF_021556685.1. NCBI lineage: Eukaryota > Metazoa > Chordata > Mammalia > Rodentia > Muridae > Rattus > Rattus norvegicus. The sequence continues at coordinate 51,537,957 of NC_141554.1, read as the reverse complement.
TAAGAATAGATACAGGCAAACTATGGGAAGGCATGAACAAAGCTTGCAATAGATTCTATTCCAGAGCCTGAAGAAAGATCCAATTCAACTAACATTTTCATTTTCATATTTTAAATTTTTTTTTGATATCTAAATTCTGGAACTCTAAGGAAAAACATTCATGTGGCTTCAGTAATCTATGTATGTATGTATGTATGTATGTATGTATGTATGTATGTATATATGTATGTATGTATCTTTGCTTTATTTTCTTTTTTCTCTGTGCAACCTTGGCTGTCCTGAAACTTGTTCTGTGTACCAGAATGGCCTTGAACTCACAAAGGCCTGCCTGCCTCTGCCTACCAAGTCTTGAAATTAAAGACCTGCTCCACCACTGGCTGCTAGTCACCAAATGTTTGACAATATTTTTATGTAGGCAGAGGAAACCAATTCATAGGAAATAAAAGTATGTGAAAATAATAGATAAAATTTCTAAGGAATGAAGAAATCAGTGAAGTTCTAAATAGAGGAATATTTTGTTGACAGGTAGACTATTTAATTTTAATTCCCCTCAGGTTCGATTGTAAAAATACTGGAGTCATTTCATCACAAACACATTTAAGATTATATTAGTATATTTAGTTTTAAACACCAGATTTTTATAGTAATGTGGATGTTATATTTTATTTAACTTTATTTTTATTTTGTTTGCTGTCCCCAAGTGTTTACATATTGATTCTATGCTTTCAGGTCTTCTCATTATTAACTATTTATCATGAATATATTTTCTTCATATAAACTTATACATATAAATATACAAATTATATTAATGTGTTTTTCAAACATAACACATTTCATTTGTTTGCTAGTTTATTAAGAAGAAATATAATATTAACTAGAAAGATAATCTTCAATGCAGTATTTCCATGTTATGTATTATATTTCATATAGCTTTTCATAGATATCCTTTTCTGATTTGTTTACATACCTTTTAAACATGAATAAATAATGGTTGCTTGGTTTTGTTAACATATTTTTCTTAATGTGGCATTATATCCTATTAATGTAAGTATATAAATTTTTAGATGAAATAACATAAAATTAGGTTTTGAATTGACCTGTAATAGATTTATGTGTTGTAAAGATAGTTTTCAATCATGATTCTAATCAAAAGTATTCTCAAATAACAATATATTGATTTTAAGGATATCACCAGATTAAATTTGGTATGGTCTAACTTGTTTATTGAACATTCTAGAAATCTGTAACATTTGTCCTGTTTGTCAGTTCTTTAGTAATTTAAATATAAGGTACATAATTGTTCTAGAGTTCTTACACTTGTTCTGCCCTATTTGATTTTATATTTTATATATTTATAAATTCAATTTTATCCTATGTATTGCTTCGGCAAACACTAAATTTTGTGTGCAGATTTTAAAGACAATAATGTTTAAAATGCCTTCAATACATTAATAGATTTTAGTATAATGTCTGCAAATAAATTCTATTTGAGTTTAATGATAGTGTGGATTCTTCTAATTCATATTATCTTTGCCTACCTCTATTTTATATTAATTCCCTATATTCATAAAATGTTCAATGTAAATATTTGATAGGACATGTCTTTAGCCACTATTAAATCTTTTTTTTTTCCTTTTTCTTTTTTTCGGAGCTGGGAACCGAACCCAGGGCCTTGCGCTTCGCTTCCTAGGCAAGCGCTCTACCACTGAGCTAAATCCCCAGCCCCGCCACTATTAAATCTTAATACAAAAATTTTAAATAATTCTATACAATATATGAGTGTCATGGGTTTTTGTTTTGTTTTCTATTCCTTTTATGTTCTTTTTAGATTTATTTACTTTTTTGTATATGAATTTTATATCTGCATATTAATTGTATGCACAATATGAGTTTGGTGACCCCAATGACCCGAAAATGGCAGCAAATCTTTTGAAACTGAACTTAGAGGTAATTATAGACCACCATATGGGTAATGTGAACCAAATTTAGGTATTCTGCAAGCAAAACAAGTGCTCTTAACCACTGAACTATCTCTCCAGTGCCTAAAACATATTTACTATAAATTGATTAGCTTATGAATTATTTTTCTCACTTCAATTCATGAATGTCTCTAAGTTAATTGGTTAATCTCCTTAAATTTGTATTTCATCTTTATTCGGATAAGTCCTTTATTAAATAATATTTGATACTAAATTTATAGATTCTCTGACATCTAAATGATAACTAGATCTTTTAAAAAAGAAGAATGAACTAGTTATGGTACCCATCACTCATGACAGTACATAGAATGTCTTATATATTGAGGTTTTTGTGCTCACTCTTACAATAAATTGAGCTTTATGTGTTTCCAATTTTCACTGCTATGTGTAGAACTTATTTTCTACCTTAATTCCTTATTTTTTTATTTACATTAATTAATTAATTAATTTTCATTGCATCCCTATTGCAGTCCCCACTCTCCTCCCAGTCTCCCCTTCATATGGTCACTGCCCACCTCTGCCTGACCTCTGAGAAGGGGGAGGTCCTCCATCAGTACCAACCCACTTGCCACATCAATTCACTGCAGGACTAGGCACATCCTCTCCCACTGATGCCAGACAAGATAGCACAATTAGAGGAACAGGATCTGTATATAGTCAACACAGTCAGGGTAAGCCTCCACTCCAGTTGTTGAGGAACCCACATGAAAACCAAGCTGCAAGTCTACTACATATATGCTGGGGGAGTTCTAGGTCTAGCCCATCCTCACTCTTTGGCAGTTCCATCTCTAAGAACCCCCAAGGGTCCACTTTAGTTGATTTTGTAGGCTTCTTGTGAAGTCCCTATCCCTTCCTCATAATAAAAGTGTATTATGTTAGGTTGCAATTTACTTTTTCTAATATGTCAATTATAATAATTAGAAAAATAATTAAAATATAAAAATATGAAATGTCATGATGTTCATTGAAGTCTGGGGGTAAAAATATATGTATAGTGCTAATCCTATTTTTCAAAACTAAACTTAGAAATAGCCCAGGGTGATAGGAAAAAGAAAACAAGTTAATGGAATGAATAATAAAGAGAGAAAATACTAAATGCAATGATGATCATCTATATATGGGAAATCACTAGCAAAAATGACCATACCTCATAAAATCATTATCTCAGTCTTCAACCTGTAAAAAGTATGTTTATAATAAAGTTTACACAAAGGAGTAAATATGGAAGATGAAAAGAATGAATAAATATATCAGTATATTTTGTAGATGATACTCCCCCACTATCATGGTAGATGTCTACCTATTTATTCTACTATCCCTTCTCAAATTGTGGCCAAAGTTGACAATACAATTTCTGAAGCAATAGAGTAACTAGTCAAAACTTTGTTAGAAGGGAGAAGCTGCATTTCCCATGAATCTCTACCTATAAGATCAAAAAAGTTAAAGGCACAATGAAGAATCATTAAAAGAATGAACTAAAGATTATTACCATTATCAAAGAAAGACATATAAAGAAATCTGCCAGTGACTTACCATGGCTGTGTCTCCTTTGTAAATTACTACAGAGTGACTCTTGAGTCCAAACATCCTTTCAGATATACTTGCACAAGGGGCCAATCCCAGCCTAACAGAAATAAAATCCTAGGGCTTTTCAGAAGCCCATGTGATAAGGCAGAAGAAAAGGAACATCTCTGTTAGGGAACCCAGGAGCATGCGTATTAATGTTGCTGCAAACCGGATGTGACGTTACGAAGTGTGACTACCGAAGCTGGTATACAGAAAAGTTGAAAGAAGAAGAGTTGTCTCAGGTACTGCTGATTGTTAAAAATATGATTCTAAATAAGGGTATAGGGGGTTATACCACACTGAACAGAGACCTTCCAGGCACAGATGAGAATTTCGCTTTTGCCATTAGACCTCATCCAGCCTTCTTTGGCCTGGGATAAAATACAAATTTAGAGGTGTGATTTGACTTGGAGATCTTGCTTCAAACAAAGGACGTATCTATCCTTAGAAAGAACCTTTGGAGGAAATATTAAGGAATCTGCTTTTGCATGGTAATAGTGTAGCCAGGACAGTGTTTGGGGCAGGATGCACTGTGAGAAAACGGAGGCCTTAGTCAGATGAAATCAGTAATGGGTGCAACTAAGGGAGAATAGGAGGTTTAATGATTATAGAAGTCAAGATACTGCCCGAAGTGAATAGTTTGTGTTACGTCTGCTGGAAGTAGCCACAATATACTCTGATTTGGTTTGTTCAGTATACTTAATGTCTCAAAACGACATTTTAGTGTTTGTTGTTTTTAAAACAGATTTATTTAGCCAGGTGGTAGTGGCAAGTGCCTTTAATCACAGCACTTGAGGAGCAGAGGCAGGTGAGTTCAAGACTAGCCTCCTGTCCAGACTGAGTTCCAGGATAGCCTAGGTTGTTCCAAAGAGAAATCCTGTCTCGAAAACAAAACAAAAACCAAACCAAACAAAACAAAAAACAAGTCAAAAAAATCTTAATTATGTGTACTTTGTGTGTGTGTGTGTGTGTGTGTGTGTGTTTTGTTGATGTGTACTTTTATATGCATGGATGTCATATATATATATGAATATGTGTGTAGTTATCAGCAAATACCAAAAGAGATGTCAGATCTGGAAATAGAGCTACATAGGCCTTTTGCTCACAAACTCTATAGGTGCTAGGAAAAAACTACTCATTAACCACTGAATCATCACTCCAACATAGCTTTCCAGAGTTTATTAGAGAATTATGGTCTTTGGGGGAGGTGTTGAATGTTGTTTTTTAAAAATTTGTTTAACATTCATTGCTAGATATAATATGATTAGGTCAAATTTACCTCCCATTACCCAAACAAACACTTAATTCTGCTCACATCTCTATCACCACTTTTCCCTCCCAACTTCTTGTTTTCCATTCTTTAAACTTTCCCATTTAACACTCCTCATTCTCTTTCAAATCCCTGGCCTCTCTTTTTGTTAATTACTGCAATATATATATATGCATTCCAAAACATATAATCTACTTAATCTCTGTGTTACTTGGTTTGTATGTTTTCAGCACTTACAGATTAGAATTGGAAAACCAATTAATACACTGTTCCCTGGGGAAGAGGATTTCTCTTGTGCAGCATTCCTTTATCACCTTAAGTTCTTTGTGTAATGGTGGGGCCTCATAGGCTTTTCTTCACTCACTTCTGTATGTCTTTTGGTGTCATCCTTATTCAGCTCATGTTGAGCAGTCATATTGGTGAGAATTATGGCTCTCTGACATTAGTAAGAGATAAAATCCTACAGAAAACTCTCTGATCCTCTAACTCTTAGAGTCTTTTTTCCCCTCCTCCACAATGCTCCCTAAGATTTAGGTGCAGGAGTGTTTATAGATGTTTATATTGTCACTAAGTGCCACACCTCTGCATTTTCATTGGTTGGAGTTTTCTGTATTGTTGTTTTCCATATATTGCAAAAATAAGTGTCCTTGTTAATGCATGAAGATAACACTTAAAGTCTGTATAAGGAGAAATGTTAAAATTGTTCTTAGTAATTATGCTAGCTTAGTAAACAAGTGGTTGTATGTTCTCTTCCAATATTGATGACTTCACTATCACTGGGGAATTTTCTATGTTTTCGGGCCTGGCTTTCCTCTTGTTCGGTGGGCCTTAAGTTCAATTAGAGAGCTGTTGGCTAGTGTAAAGTATATGTGCCACTACTGAACATTTAGGGGTATCATTTTGTGCTGATTGTGGTTCATAGGCATCATAGCAGGGTAGGACTATTGTTTACCCTTCCCTTTGGATAATTGCATGGGGCCTTCTGGCAATATGAAAACCAGTCCTCAGGTCTATTCCAGCTATGACATTGCTGGGTCCTTGTGAAGTGCATTCTGTCTTAAACAATAGGAACTTACTTTATACCTCTGCCCTCAAACTTCTTGTAACATAGCACCTCTCCATCATTTTAATAGTCAAAGTTCATGCTCCCCATGTGTGTATGAGTGTTGGACAATCTACTGAAATATGGATATGGTCTCTCAGGGCCCACTTCCCAGAAGAAAACTGACTTTTCCATCTCTAGTTAGCAATAGTTAGCAATAATTCTTCAAATAGTGATAGGTTCCTTAGGGCTTTTTCCCTGTTTGGTTGGTTGGTTGGTTGGTTGGTTGGTTTTGTTTTTGATAGGTTCCTACCTTGTAGTTTGGGATTGCCTATATTTGGCTTCTGTAGACCAACTTGGTAGTCTTGAACATAAGAGAGTCCTTCTATCTCTGTCTATTAGAATTTTTCTATTCCTTTTCTTCAAAGTTCTCTGAGGCTTAGGTTTATTGATTATGTTGTAAATGTATCAGTTGGAGCTAGACACCACACTATGAATTGTTTTGGGACATTTTGTATGAATGTATTTTGGCCAGTTAAGGATTTCTCTGATTTTCTCATGTAAAATCAAGGAAAGTGGTACAATTACCTGTGGAGATAAGCATAGACAGACTACAGTTGAGAATTTTAGTGGTTTAGGAAAGTGACACTAGTAAGAATACCAAGGAAGAAAAGCAATTAATCTTCTAGGGTCCATACCCTCACCAGCTATGGGTAGTTGTCAAGCTTTATGATACCAGTTATAAATTCCCTCCTTTTGAGTAGTCTTTTGTCCTATTAGTTTGCTATTGACTACTGCCAAAATATGTGTCACTATTGCACCCTTAGATATAGCTTGTGATGCTGGTCATTGTTCAAGTTCCTAGAATTTACAACTACATAGAACTATTCAATTGCTTTTACCCTTTGGCACCTAGCACTGTACCTTTGGATAACATGAGAACTAGTCCTCAAGTAGGAGGCTTATAGATCAGATGCTGCTCAATTCCTCCATATTGTGCATCTAAATTGTGTAGTGTTTTTAGCAATAAGGATTTACTTTCAAGTACTAGCAGACTAGAGAAATGAGAAATGAGAAAGGAGAAAGGAGAAAGGAGAAATGAGAATAATGTTGTTTTAGAATCTCATAGACCTCCTTCACCTAAATTCACAGAGAGGTTTTACATGCACAGTACTAGGGTTTAGATAGTATGTGGCTCTTAGAGTGATTGTTATCTGCATTATATGTCACAAAATAGAGCATGGTCTGTAAGGTAATTTGTGACTCTTGGAGTAACCATTTTCAACCTAACAGCATAATTTTATTCAAATTTGTGTGTGTGTGTGTGTGTGTGTGTGTGTGTGTGTTTTAAGTTACCATAAAATAATGTTTCCCTGTGTAATTTTCATTTTTTCCTCTTAATGTTTTTTTCTCATTTCTTTCCCTCTCTCCCTCTGTATTGCCTTTTCTTCTCCCTTACCAGATAAAATTACTACCCTATTTTTCCCATTATTCCTTTATAATACCTCTGTGTGGCATTTTATTAATGGTTAATTGATATAGCATGTCCCATCCCATTTTAAGTAGTATTATTCCTGGAGCAGACCTAACTCATTCCCTATTCTGTTACTATGAAGAGACACCATAACCAAGGCAACTCTTATAAAAGAAAATATTTCTTTAGGGCTGACTCACAGTATCGCATATTTACTCTATTATCATCATGGCAAGAAGCCTCTACTGCTTCACAAGAGTAGTAGTTGAGAGCTACATCCTGAAGCATAGGCAGAAAGAGATTATGGGCTTGAAATGAGCTTTTGAAACCTCAAAGGCCACTCCCAGAGACACACTTCCATCAATATGGAACTGTATATTCAAATATATGAACCTATAGATAGGTACCATTTTTATTTAAACCTCCATGTTCTGCTGCCCTATCGTTTTATAGCCATATCATAATACAAAATGCATTTTTAGGACAAGGGCAAATGTATTCACATTTGTTGTCAAAATATCACAAGAGTGGTTTGTTTCAAGGCACTTAGTAATGTTTTCTCCTTTGCAACATCTTGAACCAGGCTATCATAATCTACCCTGGTCTAAGCATCTCTGTCTTCCATGCTTCTACTAGTATGATCCATTAAGCTCCCTTTAAAACATTCAACTACTTTTCTAATCCAAAGACCCAAAGTCCACATTCTGCCAACAAGCAGCATGGTCAAGCCTGACATAGCAATACTCCATTCCCTAGTACCACCTTATGACTTAGTCACTATTCTGTTGTGAAGAAACAGTATGACCCAGTCAGTCCTCTAAGAGATGTATTTACTTTGAGACTTGCTTAAAGTTTCTGAGGTTTAATCCATTATGATCATGGTGGGAAGCATGGCTTCATGAAGGCAGATGCTGGAGCAGTAGCTGAGAGTTACATCCTGATCCATAGTCAGAGAGAGACTATGAGTTTGTCATGGGCTGTTGAAATCTTGAAGTCCATCCATCCCTAATGGCACATTTCCTCTAACAAGTACACACCTTCTAATCATTTCAAATATGCCATTCCCTGGTGACTAAGCATTGGAATACATTAACCTGTGTGGGACATTTTGATTAAGACCATCAAAAGGCCAGAAGTAGGAAGGCAATAAGCAATATTCCTCCTTGGTTTCTGCTTTAGTTCCTGCCTCCAGATAGCTGCCTTAAGTTCATCCTTTGACTTCCTTCAGTGATGTACTTTAACCTGCATGATGAAATAAACCCTTTCCTCCTAAATTGCCTTTGGTCAGTATTTTATTACAGCATTCAAGAAGCAAACTGGGACAACTATTTCATGATATTTATTTGGAATGATACACTATAATGAGATTATAAGTTCTAGACTAAGACCATAGGCCATGTGAATATCCAAGGAAACTCTGTTTGAAAGATATAAATCCACATGAACTACATTCTCAAAAAGAAATGCTTACCAAGGTACTTTTCTTTGGCTATTTGCTTAACCCTAGAAGAACTCTGGAAGGAGCATCTACAAAGAACATGCTTTATACCATAACTTTCTTTCTTCTTTTTCAGTGAGCTGTTGCCTTTGATTGGAAGCACTAGAACCAGACAATTAAAAGGGAAGACACCAAGGTGCTTTCCAAATTTAAGGTAAGTATTCTAAGTTAGCATTTAAAGACTTAACCACTTTAGAACACAGGTGGCCTTGCAATATGCACCTATAATGTTAGAACTTAGATACTGGAACACACATAATGAAGGATGCCTTTTTACATTCTTTTGTTTCCTAATACATGAGCAGTTAGTACAAGAAGAAAATAACAGACTAGCAACAGCAAAGAGCCTTCTGCTTACTAAGTGATTGTAGGCATTGAATAAAAATTGAAGAAGTTAATTTGTTATAGTTAGTAACTTCACATGCTTCATTCTGGTCTTCAGATTTTGAATTGTTTTTTTAGGTACTAAAACAATATTCTTTATTTAGATTCTCTATGGGTATCACAAAGCTGGTTTAAATATTGAAACTAATTCTGGTAGAACTGTGTAGTAATTTTAAACATCAGAAAAACATAGTCACAGTTGTTCCTTTAAATTATATGGAGATTCGTGCTATTATTATTATCACTATGTATTCTCTTCTAATCTTTTTTATTGGTTCTTTTTAATTTACATTTCAAATTTTATTCCATTTCCCAGTTTCCAATACATTAGCTCCCTATCCCATCCTCCTCCCCCTTCTTCTATCAGGGTGCCCTCCTCCGCAGCCACACCCCCTTCCTGCCCCGCCCCCACCATGACAATACCCTACACTGGGGGTTCCAGCCTTGGCAGGAACAAGGGCTTTTCCTACCATTGGTGCCCAACAAGGCCATCCTCTGCTACAAATGCAGCTGGAGCTGTAGGTCTGTCCATGTGTAGTCTTTGGGAAGTGGTTTAGTCCCTGGGAGCTCTGGTTGGTTGGTATTATTGTTCTTATGTGGTGGCAAACCCCTCAGCTCCTTCAATCCTTTCTCTAATTCCTCCAATGGGGACCCCAGTCTCAGTTCAGTGGTTTGCTGTGACCATTCACCTCTGCATTTCTCACACTCTGCCTGAGCCTCTCAGGAGACATTTATGTCGGGCTCTTGTCAGGATGCACTTCTTGAATTTATTAATACACACACACACACACACACACACACACACACACACACACACACACACACACCACCCAGGTGGGGCAGGCTCTGAATGGCTATTCTTTCAGTCACTGCTCCAAACTTTGTCTCCATATCTTCACCTATGAATATTGTTCTTCCGTGTTTTAAGAAGGACTTAAGCATCTGCCCTTTGATTGTTCTTCTTCTTGAGTTTCATATGGTCTGTGGATTTTATCTTGGGTAATGAGAGATTTGGGGCTAATACCCACTTATCAGTGAGGGCATACCATATGTGTTTTTTGTGATTGGGTTACGTCATGCAGGATGATTTTTTTTTTAGTTCCATTCAATTGCCTAAGAATTTCAAGAAGTCATTGTTTTTGATAGCTGAGTAGTACTCCATTGTGTAGCTGTACCACATTTTCTGCATCCATTTCTGAAGGAAATCTGGGTTCTTTCCAGCTTCTGGCTATTATCAATATGGCTGCTATGAACATAGTGGAGCGAGACTCTTTGTTGTTTGTTGGAGCAACCTTTGGGGATATGACCAGGAGAGGTATAGCTGGGTCCTCAGTTAGGACAATGTCCAATTTTCTGAGGAACTTCCAGACTGATTCCAGAGTGGTTTTTTTTTTAATTATTAACTTGAGTATTTCTTATATACATTTCGAGTGTTATTCCCTTTCCCAGTTTCCGGGCAAACATCCCCCTCCCCCCTCCCCTTTCTTATTGGTGTTCCCCTCACCACCCTCCCCCCATTGTCCCCCTCCCCCCAACAGTCTAGTTCACTGGGGGTTCAGTCTTAGCAGGACCCAGGGCTTCCCCTTCCACTGGTGCTCTTACTAGGATATTCATTGCTACCTATGAGGTCAGAGTCCAGGGTCAGTCCATGTATAGTCTTTACGTAGTGGCTTAGTCCCTGGAAGCTCTGGTTGCTTGGCATTGTTGTACATATGGGGTCTCGAGCCCCTTCAAGCTCTTCCAGTTCTTTCTCTGATTCCTTCAACGGGGGTCCTATTCTCAGTTCCGTGGTTTGCTGCTGGTATTCGCCTCTGTATTTGCTGTATTCTGGCTGTGTCTCTCAGGAGCGATCTACATCCGGCTCCTGTCGGTCTGCACTTCTTTGCTTCATCCATCTTGTCTAATTGGGTGGCTGTATATGCATGGGCCACATGTGGGGCAGACTCTGAATGGGTGTTCCTTCAGTCTCTGTTTTAATCTTTGCCTCTCTCTTCCCTGCCAAGGGTATTCTTGTTCCCCTTTTAAAGAAGGAGTGAACCATTCACATTTTGATCATCTGTCTTGAGTTTCATTTGTTCTAGGCATTTAGGGTAATTCAAGCATTTGGGCTAATAGCCACTTATCAGTGAGTGCATACCATGTATGTCTTTCTGTGTTTGGGTTAGCTCACTCAGGATGATATTTTCCAGTTCCAGCCATTTGCCTACGAATTTCATAAACTCGTTGTTTTTGATAGCTGAGTAATATTCCATTGTGTAGATGTACCACATTTTCTGTATCCATTCCTCTGTTGAAGGGCATCTGGGTTCTTTCCAGCTTCTGGCTATTATAAATAAGGCTGCAATGAACATAGTGGAGCACGTGTCTTTTTTATATGTTGGGGCATCATTTGGGTATATGCCCAAGAGAGGTATAGCTGGATCCTCAGGCAGTTCAATGTCCAATTTTCTGAGGATCCTCCAGACTGATTTCCAGAATGGTTGTACCAGTTTGCAATCCCACCAACAATGGAGGAGTGTTCCTCTTTCTCCACATCCTCGCCAGCATCTGTTGTCCCCTGAGTTTTTGATCTTAGCCATTCTCACTGGTGTGAGGTGAAATCTCAGGGTTGTTTTGATTTGCATTTCCCTTATGACTAAAGATGTTGAACATTTCTTTAGGTGTTTCTCAGCCATTCGGCATTCCTCAGCTGTGAATTCTTTGTTTAGCTCTGAGCCCCATTTTTTAATAGGGTTATTTGTTTCCCTGCGGTCTAACTTCTTGAGTTCTTTGTATATTTTGGATATAAGGCCTCTATCTGTTGTAGGATTGGTAAAGATCTTTTCCCATTCTGTTGGTTGCCGTTTTGTCCTAACCACAGTGTCCTTTGCCTTACAGAAGCTTTGCAGTTTTATGAGATCCCATTTGTCAATTCTTGATCTTAGAGCGTAAGCCATTGGTGTTTTGTTCAGGAAATTTTTTCCATTGCCCATGTGTTCCAGATGCTTCCCTAGTTTTTCTTCTATTAGTTTGAGTGTGTCTGCTTTGATGTGGAGGTCCTTGATCCACTTGGACTTAAGCTTTTTGTACAGGGTGATAAGGATGGATCGATCTGCATTCTTCTACATGTTGCCCTCCAGTTGAACCAGCACCATTTCCTGAAAATGCTATCTTTTTTCCATTGGATGGTTTTGTCTCCTTTGTCAAAAATCAAGTGACCATATGTGTGTGGGTTCATTTCTGGGTCTTCAATTCTATTCCATTGGTCTATCTGTCTGTCTCTGTACCAATACCATGCAGTTTTTATCACTATTGCTCTGTAATACTGCTTGAGTTCAGGGATAGTGATTCCCCCTGAAGTCCTTTCATTGTTGAGGATAGCTTTAGCTATCCTAGGTTTTTTGTTATTCCAGATGAATTTGCAAATTGTTCTGTCTAACTCTTTGAAGAATTGGATTGGTATTTTGATGGGGATTGCATTGAATCTGTAGATTGCTTTGGACAATTTCCTAGACAGATACCAGGTACCGAAGTTAAATCAGGAACAGATAAACCAGTTAAACAACCCCATAACTCCTAAGGAAATAGAAGCAGTCATTAAAGGTCTCCCAACCAAAAAGAGCCCAGGTCCAGACGGGTTTAGTGCAGAATTCTATCAAACCTTCATAGAAGACCTCATACCAATATTATCCAAACTATTCCACAAAATTGAAACAGATGAATCACTACCGAATACCTTCTACGAAGCCACAATTACTCTTATACCTAAACCACACAAAGACACAACAAAGAAAGAGAACTTCAGACCAATTTCCCTTATGAATATCGACGCAAAAATACTCAATAAAATTCTGGCAAACCGAATCCAAGAGCACATCAAAACAAGCATCCACCATGATCAAGTAGGCTTCATCCCAGGCATGCAGGGATGGTTTAATATACGGAAAACCATCAACGTGATCCATTATATAAACAAACTGAAAGAACAAAACCACATGATCATTTCATTAGATGCTGAGAAAGCATTTGACAAAATTCAACACCCCTTCATGATAAAAGTCCTGGAAAGAATAGGAATTCAAGGCCCATACCTGAACATGGTAAAAGCCATATACAGCAAACCAGTTGCTAACATTAAACTAAATGGAGAGAAACTTGAAGCAATCCCACTAAAATCAGGGACTAGACAAGGCTGCCCACTCTCTCCCTACTTATTCAATATAGTTCTTGAAGTTCTAGCCAGAGCAATCAGACAACAAAAGGATGTCAAGGGGATACAGATCGGAAAAGAAGAAGTCAAAATATCACTATTTGCAGATGATATGATAGTATATTTAAGTGATCCCAAAAGTTCCACCAGAGAACTACTAAAGCTGATAAACAACTTCAGCAAAGTGGCTGTGTATAAAATTAACTCAAATAAATCAGTTGCCTTCCTCTATACAAAAGAGAAACAAGCCGAGAAAGAAATTAGGGAAACGACACCCTTCATAATAGACCCAAATAATATAAAGTACCTCGGAGTGACTTTAACAAAGCAAGTAAAAGATCTGTACAATAAGAACTTCAAGACACTGAAGAAGGAAATTGAAGAAGACCTCAGAAGATGGAAAGATCTCCCATGCTCATGGATTGGCAGGATTAATATAGTAAAAATGGCCATTTTACCAAAAGCAATCTACAGATTCAGAGTGGTTTTACCAGTCTGCAATCCCACCAACAATGGAGGAGTGTTCCTCTTTTTCCATATCCTCGTCAACATCTGTTGTCACCTGAGTTTTTGATCCTAGCCATTCTGACTGTCGTAATGTGGAATCTCAGGATTGTTTTGATTTGCAATTCCCTGATGATTAACAGTGTTGAATATTTCTTTGGATGCTTCTCAGTCCTTTGATGTTCCTCAGCCATGAGTTCTTTGTCTCTATACTCCATTTTAGGGTCATGTAGCTCTCTGGAGTCTAATTTCTTGAGGCCTTTATATTTTGGATATTATCCCTCTATCAGATGTAGGATTGGTAAAGATCTTTTCCCAATCTATTGGTTGCCGTTTTGTCCTATTGACAGTGTCCTTCGCTTTACAGAAGATTTGCAGTTTTATGAGGTCCTATATGTTGATTCTTGAGCGTACATCATGAACCTTTTTTTTTTTTTTTGGAAATTTCCCCCAGTGTCCATGTGCTAGAGGCTCTTTCCCACTTTTTCTTCTATTAGTTTGAGTGTATCTGGTTTTGTGTGGAGGTCCTTGATCCACTTGGACTTAAGCTTTGTACAAGGCAATAAAAGTAAGTTGATTTACATTTTTCTACATGCTGACCTCCAGTTGAACCAGCACCATTTGTTGAAAGTGCTATCTTGTTTACATTGCATGGTTTTAGCTCCTTTGTCAAAGATCAAGTGACCATACGTATGTGGGTTCATTTCTGGGTCTTGAATTCTATTCCCCTGATCTACCTGCCTATCTCTGTACTAATACCATAGAGTTTTTCTAACTATTACTCTGTAATACTGCTTGAAGTCAGGGATGGTGATTCCTTCAGAAGTTCTTTTATTGTTAGGGATATTTTTCACTATACTAGGTTTTTATTATTCCAAATGAATTGGCAAATTGCTCGTTCTAACTTTTTGAAGAATTGACTTGGAATTTTCATGGGGCTTGCATTGAATCTATAGATTGCTTTTTGGCAAAATGACCATTTTTACTATATTAATCCTGCCAATCCATGAGCATGGGAGGTCTTTCCATTTTCTGTGATCTTCTTCAATTTCTTTCTTCGGGCACTTGAAGTTCTTGATATATATATATAAATATTTCACTTGCTTGCTCATATAGAGTTATTTTGTTATTTGGGACTATTGGGAAAGGTGTCATTTCCCTAATTTCTTTCTCAACCTATTTATCCTTTGAGTAGAGGAAGGCTAGTGATTTGTTTGAGTTAAGTTTATACCCAGCCACTTTGTTGAAGTTGTTTATCAGGCTTAGTAGTTCTCTGGTGGAACTTTTGGGGTCACTTAAGTATAATATCATATCATTTACAAATAGTGTTATTTTGATTTCTTCCTTTCCAGTTTGTATCCCTTTGACCTCCTTTTGTTGTCTGCTCTGGCTAGGACTTTGAAAACTATATTGAATGAGTAGGGAGAGAGTGGACAGCGTTTTCTAGTCCAGGATTTTTGTGTGATTGATTCAAGTTTCTCTGCATTTAGGTAGGTGTTGGCTCCTGGTTTGCTGTATATTTCTTTTACTATGTTAAGTTATTGGCCTTGAATTCCTGATTGTTACAAGACTTTTAACATGAAAGGGTTTTGAATTTTGTCAAATTCTTTCTCAGCATCTAATGAGATGATCATTTTTTTGAGTTTGTTTACATAGGGGATTACATTGATGGATTTCCGTATATTGAACCACCCTGGATTCCTGGGATGAAGCCTACTTTATCATGATGTATGATCTTTTTGATGTGTTATTGGATTCCATTTTTGAGAACTTTACTGAATATTGTGTCAATATTCTTAAGGGAAATTGGTCTGAAGTTCTCTTTCTTTGTTGGGTCTTTATGTGGTTTAGGGATAAGCATAATTGTAGCTTTTTAGAAGGAATTGGGTCGTGTTCATTCCATTTCTATTTTGTGGAATAGTTTGGACAGCACTGGTATGAGATTTTCAATGATGTAGTATTCTGCACTAAGCCCATCTGATCTTGGGATTTTTGTTTGGTTGGGAGACTTTAAATAACTACTTCTATTTTTTTTTAAGAATTATAGAATTGCTTAAGGTGGTTTATCTGATCCTGATTTAACTTTGGTACCTGGTATTGGTCTAGAAAATTGGCCATTTCATCCAGATATTCCAGGTGTGTTGAGAATAGACTTTTTAGTGGGATATGATGACTTTTTAAATTTCCTCAGATTCTGATGTTATGTTTCCCTCTTCATTTCTGATTTTGTTAATTTGCATACGTTCTCTCTGGCCTCTGGTTAGTCTAGCTAAGAATTAATCTATCTTGTTGATTTTCTCAAAGAACCAGCTCCAGGTTTTGTTGATTCTTTTTTGTTTCTACTTGGATGATTTCACCCATGAGTTTGATTATTTCCTGCCTTCTACTCCTATTGGGTGCATTTGCTTCTTTTTGTTCTATAGCTTTTAGGTGTGCTGTCAAGCTGCTAATATATGCTCTCTCCAGTTTCTTTTTGGAGGCATTCAGATCTATTAGTTTTCCTTTCCATACTGCTTTCACCTTGTCCCATAAATTTGCGTATGTTGTGCCTTCATTTTCATTAATTTCTAAAAAGTCTTTAATTTCTTTCTTTATTTCTTCCCTGACCAATTTATCATTGAGGAAAGCATTGTTCAACTTCTGTGTGTATGTGGGCTTTCTGTCATTTGTGTTGTCATTAAAGACCATCCTTGTCCATAGTGATCTGATAGGATGCATGGGATTATTTTAATCTTCTTCCATCTGTTGAAGCCTGTTTTGTGGCTGATTATATGGTCAGGTTTAGAGAAGATACCATGAGAAGAAGGTATATTCTTTTGTTTTAGGATGAAATGTTCTTTAAATATCTGTTGAATCCATTTGGTTCATAACTTCTCTTAGTTTCTCTACATCTCTGTTTAGTTTCTGTTTCCATGATCTGTCCATTGATGAGAGTGGGGTGTTGAAATCTCCTACTATTATTCTGTGAGGTACAATGTGTGCTTTGAGCTATGGTACGATTTCTTTTATGAATGTAGGTGATCTTGCATTTGGATCATAGATATTCAGGATTGAGAGTTCATATTGGTGGATTTTTACTTTGATGAATATGAATTATCCTTCCTTATCTTTTTTGATAACTTTAGCTTGAGAAATTCATTTTATTCAATATTAGAATGTCTTGTTTCTTGGGAGCATTTGCTTGGAAAATTGTTTTCCAGTCTTTTATTCTGAGGTAGTGTCCATCTTTCTCACTGATGTGTGTTTCATGTATGCAGCAAAATGCTGGGTCCTCTTTACATATCAATTCTTTAGTCTATGTCTTATTATTGGGGAATTGAGTCCATTGATGTTAAGAGATATTAAGGAACAGTCATTGTTATTTCCTGTTATTTTTGTTGTTGGAGGTAGAATTAGGTTTGTGTATCTCTTGTTTTGGTTTATTGCAAGGAGATAACTTTTTTTTTCTTTTTCTAGGGTGTATTTTTTCTCTGTGTGGTGAAGTTTTCCACTTATTATACTTTGTAGGACTGGATTTTTGGAAAGATATTGTGTAAATTTGGTTTTATCATGGAATCCCTTGGATTCTCTACTTATGTTAATTGAGAGTTTTGCTGGATATAGTAGCCTGTGCTGGCATTTGTGTTCTCTTAGTGTCTGTATGACATCTGCCCAGGATCTTCTGGCTATCATAGTCTCTGGTGTAGTTCTGATAGTTCTGTATAAAGATACATTACTTGACCTTTTCCCTTATTGCTTTTAATATTCTTTCTTTATTTTGTGCATTTGGGGTTTTGACTATTATGTGATAGGAGAAATTTCATTTCTGGCCCAATCTATTTGGTGCACTGTAAGCTTCTTTTATGTTTAAGGGCATTAATTTCTTTAAGTTAGGGATGTTTTCTTGTATAATTTTGTTGAAGGTATTTACAGGCCCTTTATATTGGGAGTCTTTACTCTCTTCTATACCTATTTTCCTTAGTTTTAATTTTCTCATTGTGTCCTGGATTTCCTGGATGTTTTGGGTTAAGATCTTTTTGCATTTTACATTACCTTTGACTGGTGCATCAATGTTTTCTATGGTATCTTCTCCCCCTGAGATTTTCTTGTCTATCTCTTGTATTCTGTTGGTGATGCTTGCTTTTAAGTCTCCTGATCTCTTTCCTAGGTTTTCTATCTCCAGGGTTGTCTCCCCTTGTGATTTCTTTATTGTTTGTATTTCCATTTTTAGATTCTGGATGGTTTTGTTCAATCTCTTTACCTGTCTGTGTTTTCCTGTAATTCTTTAAGGGATTTTTGTGTTTCCTCTTTCAGGGCTTCTACTTGTTTACCTGTATTGTCCTGTATTTTTTTTTCCTGGGGATTGAATCCAGGGCCTTGCGTTTGCTAGGCAAGCGCTCTACCACTGAGCTAAATCCCCAACCCTGTCCTGTATTTTTAAGGGAATTATTTATGTCTTTGTTAAAGTCCTGCATCATCCCCATAAAATGCAATTTTAAATTGAAAATTTTCTTTTCCAGTGTGTTTGGATTTCCAATATTTGTTTTTGTGGGAGAACTGGGCTCTGATGATGCCAAGTAGTCTTGGTTTCTATTGCTTAGGTACCTGTGCTTGCTTCTTGCTATCAGGTTGTCTCTGTTGTTAGCTTGTCTTGCTGTCTCTGACAGTGGCTTGACCCTCCTGTAAGCCTGTGGTTCAACACTCCTAGTAGACCTACTTTCTTTCGGCCAGATCTAGGAGCCTGATAGCTACTCCTGGGCTTATGTATCATGAAGCCTCCCGGCAGGTCATTTAGAGGAGAAGAGTTGGTCTTACCTCTGCTCCTGGTGAAGGGCTTTAGGCTCTTGGTCCAGGCAGAAACCTGAAGGGTTCTGCCACTGACTGCTCCTATCTTCCTGTATTCAGAGGGTACTAGGCAGGTTCCTCTTGGGTCAGGAATGTGGGCAGAAGTGGCAGTCTCCCCTGAACTCTCAAGATTGTCTACCCTTCTGAGAGTCCAGGTCTCTCGCCCATGGGATTTGGGTACAGAGCCAAATTTTGATTTCTTGAACAAATGACACTTGGAATTTCATTACTCTCTTTTCATTTTCCTGACTCAGAAATTAATATATTTGTTCGAATGGCAGTCTCAGGCTAAGATGGAGATTTATAGACAAGCACTACTAGGACAATCTAGACTGAAACACAGATTAGACTAAGGCTTTTACTCATAGGAGAGAAGAGTCCAAAGAAAACTAATAATATTGTCAAGATGTTAGGTTTTGATAAGAGTTCATCTTCTTCCTAACTGGAGGTTTAAGAGGAAAGGTTTGTTGTCATAGATACATGTCACATAAGGTAGCATAAAATGTTGTAAACTTCCAAAATCAAAGGCTGGACCCTGAAAGAAATCAGAGAGAACTACCCTTCCAAGTGCATAGATATCCAAGATATGGCATATTCTGTTGGTAAGCTGGGTTTTGCCAGAGATATTTCTTATACCCCTAGCCACAGTTGTCTGAGGACAGGAAATCTGATTCTGGCAGGGAATTGAACTGATAGCTATCACAATGTAGAAAGTATAGCTCAATCAGTATTCCAAATAAAACATTTTACTAAGGGCCCAATGGTATCAGAATATCTGGATTAACATAGCACTGCACAGTTTCACGACATGCCTGAGGAGATTCTGGGTAAGACTGCCAGAGTGTGATATATAGTGATTCCTTTTTCCTGTTGATTGAAGATATGGTAATAAAAATTTTGCTGTAAGAAAATTATATCATATCCCAGACACTTACAATGGAAAAAGAAAGGACAATTATTGAGGCAGATAGATACCCAAAAGTGAGTAATGTCTCACTGTTGTAACAAATTGTAGTAAGGAAAAACTTAGACAAATTGAATGGCTTTAAGTTCCTCCTTTGTATTCATAAGGACACTGTATTTGGTATGATAGAACAGTAGTTCAACAAAAGGAAGGGGTCTCAAATATTATTAAGAGATTAGTACTCTGTTTATTCCTGTAGATAACTCAAATCAGATAGTCAAAGTCAGAACAGCTCACTGGGATGTAAGAGAGTCAGTAGTCACCTTTTGACATAGATAAACTTCCAATGAAGAAGACAAACCTGCTATTTGGTTCTAAGTTAGGCCCCTATGCATTGAGGAGATCACCACTAAAACACACACACACACACACACACACACACACACACACACACACACACACACACAGAGAGAGAGAGAGAGAGAGAGAGAGAGAGAGAGAGAGAGAGAGAGAGAGAGAGACCATGAAAATCTGTGGTCTTTAGTTCCTGCCTTTGGCCTAGAGGATTTTCTAATAAGCAGGGGCCTTACAATTTTGGTCTTGGGAAGATTTTTTTTATTCTTTGAAATTTTCATAGACTTTTGATCATATTCACCCCCTTTCCCCAACTTCTCCTAGATCCAACCTCCTTCCATCCCTACCCCACTTGTTTTGTCTTGTTTAACCTATTAAGTACTCTGTACTTTCCATGTAGTTTTGAGTATGTGTGGCCATCTACCAGATTATGGTCAACCTACCAAGTGTTATAACCTTAAAGAAAATTTAATTTCCCCATATTAGCAGCTATCTGTCTGGTTCATCACCTACAAATAGAATTTCATACATACCTTTATTGGGGAAAGGTTTTATTATGGCAAAGACTTATGGCTTAAGCCTGCCATATTTCATGTTGATTAAACTTGTAGAGATTATAGAACTTGTTTTTTTTTTCATTTAAAAAAGGAGTGAGTACTACAAAGCCAAATATGTGTCTACTCTGCACTCTGATAATTTCATGTTGGGTTGGCTAGCACTCAGCAGGTCTTTTCTTTTCCCATATCATGACTTCCCTGTAAACCTTTATTACATAATTTTCACAAGTCTGCTGGAAGTAGATTTTTTATTATATTATATATTTCTTTACCTATATTTCAAAGGTTATCCCCCTTCCTGGTTTCCTGTACATAAGCCCCCATTCCCTCCCCTCCCCCTTCCCCATACGGGTATTCCCCCTATATATCTCCCTTATTGCCCTCCCCCATATTCCCCTGCACTGGGGGTCCAACCTTGGCAAGACCAAGGGGTTTCCCTTCCACTGGTGCCCCAACAAGGCTATTCTCTGCTACATATGAGGTTGGAGCCCTGGGTCAGTTCATGTATAGTCCTTTGGCAGTGGTTTAGTCCCTGGAAGCTCTGGTTGCTTGGCATTGTTGTTTATATGGGACGGCAAGCTCCTTCAACTCTTTCAATAATTCCTCTAATTTCCCTCCATGGGGGGTCCTGTTCTCAATTAGCTGGTTTCCTGCTAGCATTGACCTCTGTATTGGACATGCTCTGGATCTCAGGAGAAATCTATATCCGGTCCCTTTCAGCATGCATTTTTTAGCTTCATCAATCTTATCTAGTTGTGGTGGCTGTATATATATATATGGGCCACATGTGTGTCAGGCTCTGAATGGCCATTTCTTGAGTCACTACTCTAAACTTTGCTTCCATATCCCCTCCTATGAATATGTTCCTCCCTTCCCCCATTTTTTCTCCATTAAATTGGGTATTTCTTACTCAAATTACAATGGTTATTACCTTTCCCGGTTTCCAGGCAAACATCCCCGTAACCCCTCCCCCTCCTCTTCTATATGGGTGTTCCCCTCCCCATCCTCCTCCCATTACTGCCCTCCCCACAACAATTCTGTTCACTGGGACTTCAGTCTTGGCAGGACCAATGGCTTCCCCTTCCACTGGTGCTCTTACTAGGCTATTCATTGCTACCTATGAGGTTGGAGCCCAGGGTCAATCCATGTATAGTGTTTAGGTAGTGGCTTAGTACCTGAAAGCTCTGGTTGGTTGACATTGCTGTTCATATGGGGTCTCGAGCCCCTTCAAGCTCTTCCAGTCCTTTCTCTGATTCCTTCAACGGGGGTCCCGTTCTCAGGTCAATGGTTTGTTGCTGGCATTTGCCTATGTATTTGCCATATTCTGGCTGTGTCTCTCAGGAGAGATCTACATCCGATTCCTGTCAGCCTGCACTTCTTTGCTTCATCTGTCTTATCTAGTTTGGTGACTGTATATGTAGGGGCCACATGTGGGCCAGGCTCTGATTGGGCATTCCTTCTGCCACTGTTCTAAACTTTGCCTCCCTATTCCCTCCCAAGGGTATTTTTGTTCCCCTTTTAACGAAGGAGTGAAGCATTCATATTTTGGTCATCCTTCTTGAGTTTCATGTGTTCTGTGCATCTAGGGTAATTCGAGCATTTGGGATAATATCCACTTATCAATGAGTACATACCATGTGTGATTTTCTGTGATTGGGTTACCTCACTCAGGATACTTTCCAGTTCCATCCATTTGCCTATGAATTTGATAAAGTCATTGTTTTTGATTTCCATTGTGTAGATGTACCACATTTTCTGTATCCATTCCTTTGTTGAAGGGCATCTGGGTTCTTTCCAGCTTCTGGCTATTATAAATAGGGCTGCTATGAACATAGTGGAGCATGTGTCTTTGTTATATGTTGGAGCATCTTTTGGGTATATGCCCAAGAGAGGTATAGCTGGATCCTCAGGCAGTTCAATGTCCAATTTTCTGAGGAACCTCCAGACTGATTTCCAGAATGGTTGTATCAGTCTGCAACCCCACCCACAATGGAGGAGTGTTCCTCTTTCTCCACATCCTCGCCAGCATCTGCTGTCGCTGGAGTTTTTTGATTTTAGCCATTCTCACTGGTGTGAGGTAGAATCTCACGGTTGTTTTGGTTTGCATTTCCCTTATGACTAAAGATGTTGAACATTTCTTTAGGTGCTTCTCAGCCATAAGGCGGAAGTAGTTTTTATCATCATAACTGGAAGTGATTTACTAGCTGTTTACCCTCACATCCTCCCTTTCTCTTTCAAAGAGTGATTCCTCATTGCTGCCTTCTTGTCTACTCAGTCACCATGTCTCAGAAGAATCCAGAATATGCAGCTGACCACGACCATACCCGTGAAGAGATGCAGAACCTACAGGTTGCACCAGCCTCCAGCGATGTTGAGGAGCCATGTTCCTCATCTCATCTTATGGCTAGTAGTCTGAAGGGCCATACCAGTGAAGAGACCCAGGTCCCTGAGGATATGGAAGAACCATGTTCCTCCTCTCAACTTCTTACTGCTAGCAACCAGGAAGATCCTGCATATGAGACACCCAGTACTTCTAGGGGTCTTCAGCATCCCTATGTCTCTTCAAGTGAGTCTGCCAAGGGTCTTGGTAACAAAGAAATGCAGGGTAACTCAGTCATTCCACCAGATCAGCCAGATTTACCTGTGATGACCATAGATGGGAAAGTTAATTTCTTGGTGAATTATATGCTGTACAAATATCAGGTGAAAGAGATGATGAGCATGAACGATATAATGACACTCATTGTCAGAGAAGATGAACATCATTTTCATGAAATCCTCATGAGAGCTTCTGAGCGCATGGAAATGGTCTTTGGGCTTGAAGTGAGGGAAGTAGATCCTGTCAACCATTTCTATGCTCTCTTTATCAAATTAGGTCTCACCTATGATGGGATGAGAGCTGATGAGTATAGCTTTCCTAAGACTGGTCTCCTGATACTCATCCTGGGTGTAGTCTTCATGAAGGGCAACCGTGCAACTGAAGAGGAGATTTGGGAAGTGTTAAATCCAATGGGAATCTATGCTGGAATGAATCATTTCATCTTTGGGGACCCCAGAGAGCTGCTAACTGATGACTTTGTGAGGGAGCAATACCTGGCATACCAGCCAATAGCCAATAGTGATCCCATACAGTATGAATATGTGTGGGGGCCACGGGCTAAAGCTGAAACTAGTAAGATGAAAGTGTTAGAGTTTGTGGCCAAGGTTCATGGGTCAGACCCTACTGTGTTCCCTTCTCAGTATGAAGAGGCTCTGATAGAAGAAGAAGAGAGAACCCTTGCCATGATTTTAGAACAAGCTGGCCCGAGTTCTGCTTCTGGTGAAAGTTCTAGTGACATGGGCAGCAATGTCCCTCACATCTAGTACAATAAGAGATAGATTACTTCTGTATAGTTTGCACAGAATTTTTAGAGTTAAAGTAGATATTTAGAGAAGGGAGAGTCTTATCTGCATAGTTCTAATTTGTATAAGTACCATGCTATTTTTCTTTCATTGTTTACCCTTTATATTTGAATGTAATTGCACTTAAAAGCATTGTTGTTTAGTCTCAAAATCTCCACTTAATTCCATTCATAAATTAATAATAAGAGCTTTGTCATGACATAAAACTAATTGGGAAATGATACCATCTATCTGCGCATTATCTAGAGTAGTAAAATATGTATTTTCTAAGATTCTAAATTTTAAACAACTTTGTTCTAATTATGTTCTTTGTACCTTTCCGTTTTTAGTAAAATTTCATGCTTTATGTGGAGTTGTTTACTTTATAGTTGCCAAGGCTAATAAAATTCAAGAAACTTTACCTCAATGTGAGCTCTCTTTTATTACCCAAACTTTATTTGGTCATTTATTATTTTTCAACGATAATTTTACTTTACCTAGGGTTCTAGATTATACAACCTGTAGTCTGTTTTCTTACAAATGTGTTGATTATGGTAGTATATCTTCTAATAAGTTAAAGACAAATGAAACATACTATTTACAGGTAAATCAATCCTTATGATCCTGTTAAGTGTAAATGTCCTGAAGATGAAAAATACAGCTAAGGTAATGTGAATGCCCTCAGAGTTTTAATTTTAAATTAAGCTTTAAGGTAGAGAGAATTAGGATTTAGTAAGACCTACACATGCTATATCCCACAGCTGACATTCAAAAATTGAATGTAAAACTCTGTACCAGTTACTTTGTGATTTTGCTTGTAAGTGTCCGTCTGTGACTCCTACAACTGTGCAGTCTAATGTTGCTAATAGACTAAGGCTTTATTTGCAAATAATATTGAGGATATTTTTATAGGTAACAATAAGAGACTCAGAAGGCACTGGATGACTCAGTAGATAATCCCCGGGATTAATCAGTAGCACTCATTATCCAGGAGGGGTGAAATCAAAAAGTAAGCTATTTAAGAGACATTTTAAATAGAATAGTATGATTTGAATTATATATACTAATTAATGCTTATTAGTTTAATAAAAATAGAAATAATAAACTTTTTTTCTGATTTAGACAAAGAGTGAAGAGTTTTTCTTTGTCAAAATTGTAGGAAATTTTACATCATTAAAAATAAACCCATGCTGGCAAGGATGTGGAGAAAGAGGAACACTCCTCCATTGTTGATGGAATTGCAAACTGGTTCAACCACTCTGGAAATCAGTCTGGAGGTTTCTCAGACCTACGAACCCATCGATACCATTCCTGGGCATATACACAAAAGATGCTCTATTATGTTCTTAGAAGTCTTATTTTTAATAGCCAGAAGCTGGAAAGAATCCAGATGTTCCTCAACAGAGGAATGGATACAAAAAATACACATTTACACAACGGAGTACTACTCAGCTATTAAAAACAATAACTTCATGAAATTCATAGGCAAATGGATAGAATTACGAAATATTATCCTGAGAGAGGTAACCCAATTATAAAAATATCACAAATGGTATGTGTTCTTGTTGTATGTTGGAGTATCTTTTGGGTATATGCCACAGAGTGGGATAGCTGGGTACTCAGGTAGTACTATGTCCAATTTTCTGAAGAACTGCCAGACTGATTTTCAGTGTGGTTATACCAGCTTGCAATCCCACCAACAGTGGAGGAGTGTTCTTCTTCTCTACATCCTCACCCACATCTGTGGTCACCTGAGTTTTTGATCTTAGACTTTCTGACTGGTGTGAGGTGGAATCTCCATTTCTCCATTTTCAAAGAGTAATATCACCCAGGAGAAAATTACTAGGGTTTGCTTTTTTAGTACTGTTTTGGTTTATGTGATGTTCCATTTCTTATAGAGCTTCATGTTCTGTGGGATACATTGATTATTTTAAAAATTACATATAGTAAACTAAGAGTAAGGTCAATGGTCAAAACAATTATTTTAATACCTGCAGTTTATTAAATACCTCTAGTATACCAACTACTGTGTCTGAGGCTTTCATAATGCCCTTTTACATGAAAACATATATGAGAACATTTATATTAGCTACTTTTTCATCAGTGTGACTAAGTTATATAGAATAAAAACAAGAGATTTCAATCTACTGAAGTGAGGAAGGTATGGTGGGTTCACTCTGTCCACGACTGGAGGAACATGAAGCTGAGGTCCGAGTTGAAACTCTTCCAGTACTCACAGATGCAGTGTTCGATGCAATAGCAAGAGGAGTTTAATTCCAACAAATCAAGGTCCTCCCACTTCAAGGGGAGGCAACCCTGAGCAGATTCTAACAGAGTTATATACCTTGCAAACAATTGGGACAGAATTCAAATGATTGGAGCAGAATTGGACAATGGTAACTAGGCAGGGTACTATGCACATTTGGTGGGGTGAAACAACTTTCAGATTGGACTCAGTTCAATACTTTCACAAGGGGGGGTCAGTTGGAAGCACAGGTGGTTGTGTAACAGTTTGGCTTGTAGATGTTCCAGGAACTAAATCAACTTTTTTCTTCCGAGAAGGGAGGGGTCCTTGTGATTAGAGGTTTGTGGTGGAGATTTTTCCACTGGCCCCAGATTGGCCCCAACTCTGGCTCTTTCAAGGCAGCTTCTGTTTACATGATAACTGACAAGGAAGTTGAGAGACATTCCAGTACCATGCCAGACCATAACCTAAAAAGCAGTCTATTTTAGCCAGTGAGATCTTACCACTGAATGGTTCCACAACTTTTCAAAACAGTGTCACTAGACAAGGAACAAATACTCAAAACCCAAGACCATAGGTGATATTTTAAATCCAAACCAAGTCAGAATTTGCTACATTCCCTCTCAAATGAAGCGCCTAATACTCATAGAACTTGGTATCGGAAATGGTTGAGATTGAACCATTGATATTAATTCTTCTAGACCCATTTCTATACTATTTACCCAGTCTTCTGTTTCCTGATTCATTTTTAAACATTTCATTCTTTCAGGCTTTCACATCATGCATGCCAAATCCATTTGGCTGCCAGTCCACCACTCTTGCAATCACCCTCAACAAAAGAAAACAAAAAAAAAATTAAAAAACAAATGAAAAAAAAACTAACAAAATGAAACAAAAGAAAAAGTAAAAACAAAAATAAATATCTTTCCAAGAAAACAGCAGTGTGTCACAGTGTGTCACACAATATATGCTTTTGTCCAAACATCTTTATCTGTAAGTGTTCATTGCAATGAGTCATTGATCTGGTTTGAAGCCTCTGGCTTCTGCTACACCATAAATACTGATTTGTCACTGGGATTCCTCTTGTTGTTCTGGGTCATAGGGATCCTGCATCTTTGAATCTACAGAGCAGGCCTTGCACCTTGCCTGGACAGCACAGTAGAGCACGACCTGGTGGTGATCCGGTTTGAAGCCTCTGGCTTCTGCTACACCATAAATACTGATTTGTCACTGGGATACCTCTTGTTGTTCTGGGTCATAGGGATCCTGCATCTTTGAATCAACAGAGCAGGCCTTACACCTTGCCTGGGCAGCACAGTAGAGCAGGCCCTGGTGGTGATGGCACAGGTGAGCTGGCTCCAAGATCCTGAGAGAAGGAAAGATACCTCCTTTGTATGGACCTCCCAGCTGAGGAACCTGAGTGAGTCAAATAGGGCAGTGCTGTAGAGCTACCCTTGGTGGTTTGGGTGTAGGAAAGCTGCAGGCTGACCAGCTAAGATACCTCTCAGTCCCAGACACAAGGCTGTGAGTGGATACACACCAATATCCACCCCATCTATGAACCCCTGATTCATTATTCATTATTCATTATACAACTGTATGTTGTAATAAATTGGACCTAAATCTGAAGTACTAAACTTAGATGGAAAGAAATTGAAAAGAATTATTGAACACCATCAAAATATTTCCTATGGACTTCTTTAACACACAATTCTGTCCTTATCATTGTTTCTGAGAGCTGAATTTGAAGGAGCTGAATGATACTTTTGTCTAGATTCAGCTACTTAGTACATTATAATAACTTTATCTTCTTTTTGTTTGTTTATGTTTGTATTTTCTTGATTCCTTTTTGTGTGCGCTCATTAAAATTTGAGGTCAACACACTAGCCAGGAGTTCTCGTCATCCTACTCGAAAGATTTACAGTGTTCCCAGTGGAAGAGTCATACTCAGAAGCATCATGTATAGTACTCTAATTTTTTCCACCTTTCTTTTTTATTTAATTTTAAAATTTTACATATTCATTTTATATCCTGCTCACTGCTCCCACCCAAGTCACTCCCTGGCACAATCCTTCTTCCATCCTCCTCCCCTTCTCTTCTGAGCTAGTAGTGCCCCCTCCCCAACCATATCTACCCAAACCTGGGACTTCAAGTCTCTGTGAGGCTAGGCATACTTCTCCCAGTGAGGCCAGACAAGGTAGCCCAGCTAGAAGAACATGCCCCACATGTAGGAAACAACTTTGGGACAGCCCCCTTTTCAGTTGTTTAGGACAGACATGACGACCAAGTTTTACATCAACTACGTGTAGGTGGGGAGGCCTAGATCTAGTCTGTGTATGTTCTTTGATTAGAGTTTCACACTCTGAGATCACCAAGGTTTCAGGTTAGTTGATTCTGTTGGTCTTCCTGTGAAGTTCCTATCCCCTTCCAGGCCTGCAATCCTTCCTCCTATTCTTCCATATGAGTTCCCAAGCTTCATCCACTGTTAGGTTGTGAGTGTCTGTATTAGTCTGAGTCAGCTTCTGCATAGAGCCTCTCAGAGGACAACAGGCTCTTGTCTGCAAGTTTAACAGAGTATCATTAATAGTATTAGGGATTGGTGCTTGCCCATGGGATGGGTCTCAAGTTGGGCTGCTTGTTGGTTAGCTGTTCCCTCACCCTCTGCTCTATCCTTCATGCCTGCATTTCTTCTAGACAGGAAAAAATTTGGGTTGAAAGTTTTGTGGATAAATTTGTGTCTCTATTGCTCCACAGGGTTGCTGTCAGGCTACAGAAGATGGCCTGTTCAAGTACCATATCCCAAAATTAGTGAGTCACAACTAAGGTCCCTCCCTTATCCTAATTCCTAGAGATGCCCCCCAACTTCTCACCCCCATCAGTTGCAAATTTTGATTCATTTTCATGACCATCTACCCATCTCTTCTGTCCTTCCTGAACCCCCATTCCCCGCCCCAACCTCACTTTCCCTCCCTCCATCAGCCTCTTATGACTATTTATTACCCCTTCTAAATAGATTCATTCTTTCTTACCTGAGCCTTCCTTCTTGTTTAGCATCGTTGGGTCTGTGAAATGTAACATGGTATCTATATTTAATGGCTAATATCCCCTTATAAGTAAGAACATACCATGTATCTCCTTTTGAGTCAGGGTTGCCTCATTCAGGATGATATTCTCAAGTTCCACCAATTTGCTTGCAAAATTCATGATGCCTTCGTTTTTAATAGCTGAACAGTGTTCCATTGTGTAATGTGCCACATTTTCTTTATCCATTCTTCAGTTGAGGAATATCTAGATTATTTCCAATTACTGCTATAAATGTAGTTGAGTGACCCGTCCAACGGGTCCACTTAGTTATTCAGGGTCCTGAAGAGGCCTTCTACCTGTGTATCAAATGGGGGTGAAGAGAAGAAGGAGACCAAGCAAAAGTTCTGTTGTCAAGGTCTCGTTTATTGGGGTGAACATTACAGCTTTTAAGGCTTTCAGGTAGGGGGAATGTCCTTTGTGAAACACAAAGGATGGAGGGAGGAGGGAATTCCAGCAGCAATAGCAGAAGGTGAAGAGGTCATGTGATGGAGACGCTGGAGACGTCTGCTGTTTGCTCAGACTGAAACATCCTGTGAAAGTTATCTTTCTGTGCCAAAAATTCATGGGAGAGGCTTTTGTCCAACAATCTCAAGGCCTTATGGTAGTCATTTCAAGGTTGAACATCTGTGGCCATGTAGCCAAGAGTCACGTAGCCACTTTGAGCCATACAGTCAAAAATCAGCCAGGCCCAAATCCAATATGGCTCCCTACAGTTGAGCAAGTCTCTTTGTGGAATCATGGAGGTTATTTCGAGTATATGTCCAGGAGTAATGTAGATGGGTCTTAAGGTAGAACTATTCCCAGTTCTCTGAGAAAATGCTAAATTTATTTCCAAAGGGTTTGTACAAATTTCTATTCCCACCAGTAATGGAGGAATGTTCCCCCTGTGTCATATCCTCTCTAGCACGTGCCACCCAATTACCAATTACTAATGTTAAAGCAAGATTAGGTAAGTTGTGTGTGGTTCAGGAGCCTAGGGTTCAATAAAGGTGTGCACAAAGCTTTCAGGAGAATGGATATCCCCTCATATGTCAGGTTGCTCAGGGGAGCTTGGCTTGGATCAGAGGACTTAGCCACCAAGGAAGATGGGTAGGGAAAGAGAAGCTTACCTATATGGTTCAAGAGTCGATGGGGGTGAAGAAGAGGAAGCAGGAGAGTGGAAGTCCCACAGGCATAGCAGGCTGCTCTGGGTAGGTTGACTTGGTCCAGAGGGCTTACAGAGCAGCAAGACCCTATATAGTACTACTGATGTTTCCATGGCCCCTAAGCACTTTGCATTTACTTATGGGATAAAAATAATTTATTAGAGCTGGGGCCCCAACCTTGCTGATTTCAGCCCACAGCTCACTGCTCCGAAACCCATTGGGAGAGAGAGCTCACCACCCAGACAGGTGGGCACTCCTGGGACTGCAGAGCAGGAGAGACCACCAATAATGCCCACCCCTGCCTACATCCCTGGCCCAAGAGGAAACTGTATACGACCTCTGGGAACCAGAAGATAGGGGCACTGGAGCAACAGATCCCCCGCAGTCCAGACACTGCCCAGACCTGAAAGGACACAGTCACCAGTTCTCTGCACCCAAATCCCATGGGAGGGAGAGCTAAACCTTCAGAGGGGCAGACACACCTGGGAAACCAGAAGAGACTACATTCTGCCCACATTTCTGACTCCAGAAAATACCTAACACCATCTGGGACCCCACTGCATGGGGGCTCCGGGAAAAGGCAGGCACAGGCCCTCCTGGTTGGCGCCCTCACCAAGAGCTCAAAAGCAGCCTCCCACGAGCAACTTGAGCCAAGGGACCACAGGTAAGACCAACTTTTCTGCTCCAAGCGACTTGCCTGGTGGACTCAGGACACAGGCCCACAGGAACAGCTGAAGACCAGTAGACAGGAAAGACTACACGCCCAAAAGCAGAACTCTCTGTTCCCATAAGTGGCTGAAAGAAAACAGGAAAACAGGTCTATGGCACTCCTGACACACAGGTAAACAAGACTGTCTAGCCACTGTCAGAAATAGGGCAACAAGGTAACACCAGAGACAACCTCATGGTGAGAGGCAAGCACAGGAACCCAAGCAACAGAAACCAAGACTACATGGCATCACTGGAGACCAATTCTTCCACCAAAGCAAACACTAGATATCCAAACACACAAGAAAAGCAAGATCTAGATTTAAAATCATATTTGATCATGATGCTGGAGGACTTAAAGAAAGACATGAAGAATTCCCTTAGAGAAACGCAAGAAAACATAAATAAACAAATAGAAGGCTATATAGAGAGGAATCACAAAAATCCCTGAAAGAATTCCAGGAAAACACTATCACACAGTTGAAGGAATTAAAAATGGAAATAGAAGCAATAAAGAAAGAACACATGGAAACAACCCTGGATATAGAAAACCAAAGGAAGAGACAAGGAGACGTAGATCCAAGCATCACCAACAGAACACAAGAGATAGAAGAGAGAATCTCAGGAGCAGAAGATTCCATAGAAATCATTGACACAACTTTCAAAGATAATGTAAAACAAAACAAAACAAAAAAGCTACTGGTCCAAAACATACAGGAAATCCAGTTCTCAATGAGAAGATCAAACCTAAGGATAATAGGTATAGAAGAGAGTGAAGACTCCTAGCTCAAAGGACCAGTAAATATCTTCAACAAAATCATAGAAGAAAACTTCCCTAACCTAAAGAAAGAGATGCCCATAAACATACAAGAAACCTACAGAACTCCAAATAGATTGGACCAGAAAATAAACTCCTCCCGTCACATAATAGTCAAAACACCAAATGCACAAAATAAAGAAAGAATATTAAAAGCAGTAAGGGAAAAAGGTCAAGTAACATAAAAGGCAGACCTATCAGAATCACACCAGACTTCTCACGAGAGAATATGAAAACCAGAAGATCCTGGAGAGATGTCATACAGACTTTAAGAGAACACAAATTCCATCCCAGGTTACTGTATCGTGTAAAACTCTCAATTAACATAGATGGAGAAACCAAGATATTCCATGACTAAACCAAATTTACTCAATATCTTTCTACAAATCGAGCGCTACAAAGGATAATAAATGGTAAAGCCCAACATAATGAGGCAAGCTACACCCTAGAAAAAGTAAGAAACTAATCGTCTTGGAAACAAGACAAAGAGAAGTAAAGCACACAAACATAATCTCACATTCAAATATGAATATAACAGGAAGCAATAATCACTATTCCTTAATATCTCTCAACATCAGTGGTCTGAACTCCCCAATAAAAAGACAGAGATTAACAAACTGGATATGCAATGAGGACTCTGCATTCTTCTGCCTACAGGAAACACACCACAGACACAAAGACAGACACTACCTCAGAGTGAAAGGCTGGAAAACAACTTTCCAAGCAAATGGTCAGAAGAAGCAAGCAGGAGTAGCCATTCTAATATCGAATAAAATCAATTTTCAAATAAAAGTCATCAAAAAAGAGAAGGAAGGACACTTCATATTCATCAAAGGAAAAATCCAGCAAGATGAACGCTCAATCATAAATATCTATGCTCCAAATACAAGGGCACCTACATACATAAAAGAAACCTTACTAAAGCTCAAAACACACATTGCACCTTATACAATAATAGTAGGAGATTTCAAAAACACACTCTCATATATGGACAGATCATGGAAACAGAAATTAAACAGAGACGTAGACAGACTAAGAGAAGTCATGAACCAAATGGACTTAACAGATATTTTTAGAACATTCTATCCTAAAACAAAAGGATAAACATTCTTCTCACCAACTCATGGTACTTTCTCCAAAATTGAACATATATTTGGTCATAAAACAAGCCTCAACAGATACAGAAAGATAGAAATCATTTCATGCTTCCTATCAGACCACCTCAGGCTAACACTGGTCTTCAATAAAAATAAGGGGAGAATGCCCACATATACATGGAATTTGAACAATGCTCTACTCAATGATAACCTGGTCAAGGAAGAAATAAATAAAGAAATTAAAGACTTCTTAGAATTTAATGAAAATGAAGGTACAACATACCCAAACTTATGCACACGATGAAAGGTGTGCTAAGAGGAAAAAAACATAACTCTGAGTGCCTGCAGAAAGAAACAGGAGAGAGCATATGTCAGCAGCTTGACAGCACACCTAAAAGCTCTAGAACAAAAAGAAGCAAATACACACAGTAGGGGTAGAAGGCAGGAAATAATCAAACTCAGAGCTGAAATCAACCAAGTAGAAACAAAAAGGACCATAGAAAGAATCAACAGAACCAAAAGTTGGTTCTTTGAGAATGTCAAAAAGATAGATAAACTGTTAGCCAGACTAAGGAGAGGACACAGAGACTCTGTCAAAATTAACAAAATCAGAAATGACAAGGGAGACATAACTACAGAATCAGAGGAAATGCAATAAATCATCAGATCCTACTACAAAAGTCTATATTCAACAAATCTTGAAAATCTGCAGGAAATGCAAAATTTCCTAGATAGATACAAGGTACCAAAGTTAAATCAGGAACAAATAAACTATTTAAACAACCCCATAACTCCGAAAGAAATAGAAGGAGTCATTAAAGGTCTCCCAACAAAATAGAGCCCAGGTCCAGATGGGTTCAGTGCTGAATTTTATCAGACCTTCATAGAAGACCTCATAATAATACTATCCAAACTATTCCACAACATTGAAACAGATGGAGCACTACCGAATTGCTTCTATGAAGCCACAATTACTCTTATACCTAAAATACACAAAGACCCCACAAAGAAAGAGAACTTCAGACCAATTTCCCTTATGAATATCAATGCAAAAATACTCAATAAAATTTTGACAAACCGAATCCAAGAGCACATCCAAACAATCATCCACCATGAATGAGTAGGCTTCATCCCAGCAAGGCAGGGATGGTTTAATATACGGAAAACCACAAACATGATCCATTATATAAACAAGCTGAAAGAACAAAACCACATGATCATTTCATTAGACGCTGAGAAAGCATTTGACAAAATTCAACACCCCTTCATGATAAAAGTCCTGGAAAGAATAGGAATTCAAGGCCCATACCTAAACATAGTAAAAGCCATATACAACAAACCAGTTGCTAACATTAAACTAAATGGAGAGAAACTTGAAGCATCCCACTAAAATCAAGGACTAGACAAGGGTGACTACTCTCTCCCTACTTATTCAATATAGTTCTAGAAGTTCTAGCCAGAGCAATCAGACAACAAAAGGAGATCAAGGGGAAAGAGATTGGAAAAGAAGAAGTCAAAATATCACTTTTTGCAGATGATATGATAGTATATTTAAGTGATCCCAAAAGTTCCACCAGAGAACTACTAAAGCTGATAAACAACTTCAGCAAAGTGTATAGGTATAAAATTAACTCAAATAAATCAGTAGCCTTCCTCTACACAAAAGAGAAACAAGCCAAGAGAGAAATTAGGGAATCGACACCTTTCATAATAGTCCCAAATAATATAAAATACCTCGGTGTGACTTTAACCAAGCAAGTAAAAGATCTATACAATAAGAACTTCAACCCTCTGAAGAAAGAAATTGAAGAAGACCTCAGAAGATGGAAAGATCTCCCATGCTAATGGATTGGCAGGATTAATATAGTAAAAATGGCCATTTTACCAAAAGCGATCTACAGATTCAATGCAATCCCCATCAAAATACCAATCCAATTCTTCAAAGAGTTAGACAGAACAATTTGCAAATTCATCAGGAATAACAAAAAAACTCAGGATAACTAAAACTATCCTCAACAATAAAAGGACTTTTGGGAAAAAGTCCCTGAACTCAAGCAGTATTACAGAGCAATAGTGATAAAAACTTCATAAAATATTGATAAAAACAGACAGATAGACCAGTGGAATAAAACTGAAGACCCAGAAATGAACCCACACACCTATGGTCACTTGATTTTTGACAAAGGAGGCAAAACCATCCAATGGAAAACAGATAGCATTTACAGCAAATGGTGCTGGTTTAACTGGAGGGCAACATGTAGAAGAATGCAGATTGATGCATGCTTATCACCCTGTACAAAGCTTAAGTCCACGTGGATCATGGACATCCACATCAAACCAGATACACTCATACTAATCGAAGAAAAAGTGGGGAAGAATCTCGAACACATGGGCACTGGAGAAAATTTCCTGAACAAAACACCAATGGCTTATGGTCTAAGATCAAGAATTAAAAAATGGGATCTCATAAAACTGCAAAGCTTCTGTAAGACAAAGGACACTGTGGTTAGGACAAATCGGCAACCAACAGATTGGGAAAAGATCTTTACCTGTCCTACAACAGACAATGGCCTTATATCCAAAATATACAAAGAATTCAAGAAGTTAGTCCGCAGGGAGACAAATAACCCTATTAAAAAATGGGGTTCAGAGCTAAACAAAGAATTCATAGCTGAGGAATGCTGAATGGCAGAGAAACACCTAAAGAAATGTTGAAAATCTTTAGTCATAAGGGAAATGAAAATCAAAACAACACTGAGATTTCACCTCACACCAGTGAGAATGGCTAAGACCAAAACTCATATGACAGCAAAGGAAGTGGAGAAATAGGAACACTCTTCCATTGTTGGTGGGATTGCAGACTGGTACAACCATTCTGGAAATCAGTCTGGAGATTCCTCAGAAAATTGGACATTGAACTACCTGAGGACCCAGCTATACCTCTCTTGGGAATGTACCCAAAAGAAGCCCCAATATATAACAAAGGCACATGCTCCACTATGTTCATAGCAGCCTTTTTTTATAATAGCCAGAAGTTGGAAAAACCCAGATGTCCTTCAACAGGAGAATGGTTACAGAAAATGTGGTACATCTACACAATGGAATATTACTCAGCTATCAAAAACAATGACTTTATCAAATTCATAGGCAAATGGATGGAACTGGAAAATATCATCCTGAGTGAGGTAACCCAATCACAGAAAAACACACATGCTATGCACCCATTATTAAGTGGCTATTAGCCCAAATGCTTGAATTACCCTAGATGCCTAGAACACATGAAACTCAAGATGGATGATCAAAATGTGAATGCTTCACTCCTTCTTTAAAAGGGGAACAAGAATACCCTTGGGAGGGAATAGGGAGGCAAAGTTTAGAAAGAACAGAGGCATTAGGAACACGCATTCAGAGCCTGCCCCACATGTGGCCCATACATATACACCCACCCAATTGGATAAGATGGATGAAGCAAAGAAGTGCAGGCTGACAGGAATCGGATGTAGATCTCTCCTGAGAGACACAGCCAGAATAGAGCAAATACATAGGCGAATGCCAACAGCAAACCACTGAACTGAGAACAGGACCCCCGTTGAAGGAATCAGAGAAAGGTCTGGAAGAGCTTAAAGGGGCTTGAGTCCCCATATGCACAACAATGCCAAGCAACCAGAACTTCCAGGGACTAAGCCACTACCCAAAGACTATACATGGACTGACCCTGGGCTCCAACCTCATAGGTAGCAATAAATAGCCTAGTAAGAGCACCAGTGGAAGGGGAAGCCCTTGGTCCTTTCAAGACTGAACCCCCAGTGAATGGAATTTTTCGGGGGAAGGGTGGTAATGGGGAGAGGGTGGGGAGGGGAACTCCCATACACAAGGGGAGGGGGAGGTGTTAGGGGGATGTTGGCCCAGAATCCAGGAAGGGAAATAACAATCAAATGTACATAAGAAATACTCAAGTTAATAAAGTTAAAAAAATTATTAGGTTACTAATATTTCCTAGTGAACCAAGGGATTCAAAAATTGGTAAGGATACAACGTATTTTAAGGACTATTATCCTGGTATTATTTCAAATCATAAAATTATAACTAGGAGGATAAAACAATTTAATAATATTAATATTAAAATTCGCACATATACTTAATTTTAAACCAACTGAAATGAACAATATTACTTTGCTTCTAAATTAGAAATCATAAAACATGTGTATGAATGCCATTCAATTTCATTTTATCTTAGAGTGTTAACAGCATACCAAAATTTCATTTACATGTTTTCTGGTACTTGGACCTCTAACACTATTTTCTTATTAGTTTGCCATATACATTTCCAAACTTTCTTAAAGCGAAAGATTTATGTGCAGACATTTTTGTTTGCACACTATAAAACTATTCTCAGAAGGCTTTCCTTTCAAGTCAATCATTAAAATTTATGAACGAAAGGAACTAGGTACAAGGGTAAATTAGGATAAGCAACACCCCACGAGCAAACTTGAGCCTCTGGACCACAGGTAAGACCAACTTTTCTACTGCAAGTGACCTGACTGGTGGCCTTGGGACACACAGAGGCAAAATTCCTCTAGGACCGGACACTTCCGGTTTTTAGCGGGAGTCCCAATCTCGACCTCCCTGCCTCCAGCTCACTGCCCCCAAACCACGTGGCAGAGAGAGCTCACCACCGAGACAGGTGGGCACTCCTGAGACTGCAGAGCAGAAGAGACTACCAAGACTGCCAACCCTGCCAACATCCCTGGCCCAAGAGGAAACTGTATACGGCTTCTGGGTTCCCTTGGATAAGGGCACAGGAGCAGGAAATCTACTGCATCTGAGACACCTCCCGGAACCTGAAGGGACCCACCGGATAAACAGTTATCCGCACCCAAATCCCGTGGGAGGGAGAGCTAAACCTTCAGAGAGGCAGAAACGCCTGGGAAAAGAGAAGAGTCTACACTCTGCCCACATCTCTGACTCCAGAGGAAAACACCAAACGCCATCTGGAACCCTGGTGCACAGAAGCTCCCGGAAAGGGCAGTGTAGATCTTCCTGGTTGCTGCCGCCTCAGAGAGCTCATAAGCAACACCCCACAAGAAAACTTGAGCCTTGGGACCGCAGGTAAGACCAAATTTTCTGCTACAAGCAACCTGCCTGGTGAACTCAAGACACAGGCCCACAGGAACAGCTGAAGACCTGTAGAGAGGAAAAACTACACGCCCAAAAGCAGAACACTCTGTCCCCATAACTGGCTGAAAGAAAACAGGAAAACAGGTCTACAGCACTCCTGACACACAGATTTACAGGACAGTCTAGCCACTGTCAGAAATAGCAGAACAAAGTAACACTAGAGATAATCTGATGCCGAGAGGCAAGCACAGGAACACAAGCAACAGAAACCAAGACTACATGGCATCATCAGAGCCCAATTCTCCCACCAAAGCAAACACGGAATATCCAAACGCACCAGAAAAACAAGATCTAGATTTAAAATCATATTTGATCATGATGCTGGAGAACTTCAAGAAAGACATGAAAAACTCCATTAGAGAAACACAGGAAAACATAAATAAACAAGTAGAAGCCTACAGAGAGGAATCACAAAAATCCCTGAAAGAATTCCAGGAAAACATAAAAAAACAGGAAGAACCCTATAGAGAGGAATCACAAAAATCCCTGAAAGAATTCCAGGAAAATACATTCAAACAACTGAAGGAATTAAAAATGGAAATAGAAGCAATCAAGAAAGAACACATGGAAACAACCCTACATATAGAAAACCAAAAGAAGAGACAAGGAGCTGTAGATGCGAGCTTCACCAACAGAATACAAGAGTTGGAAGAGAGAATCTCAGGAGCAGAAGATTCCATAGAAATCATTGACTCAACTGTCAAAGATAATGTAAAGTGGAAAAAGCTACTGGTCCAAAACATACAGGAAATCCAGGACTCAATGAGAAGATCAAACCTAAGGATAATAGGTATAGAAGAGAGTGAAGACTCCCAGCTCAAAGGACCAGTAAATATCTTCAACAAAATCATAGAAGAAAACTTCCCTAACCTAAAAAAAAGAGATACCCATAGGCATACAAGAGGCCTACAGAACTCCAATAGATAGGACCAGAAAAGAAACACCTCCCGACACATAATAGTCAAAACACCAAATGCACAAAATAAAGATAGAATATTAAAAGCAGTAAGGGAAAAGGTCACGTAACATATAAAGGCAGACCTATCAGAATCACACCAGACTTTTCGCCAGAGAATATGAAAGCCAGAATATCCTGGACAGAAGTCATACAGACCCTAAGAGGACACAAATGCCAGCCCAGGTTACTGTATTCTTGCAAAACTCTCAATTAACATAGATGGAGAAACCAAGATATTCCATGACTAAACCAAATTTACACAATATCTTTCTACAAATCCAGCACTACAAAGGATAATAAATGGTAAAGCCCAACATAAGGAGGCAAGCTACACCCTAGAAGAAGCAAGAAACTAATCGTGTTGGCAACAAAACAAAGAGAAGAAGAGAACACAAACATAATCTCACATCCAAATATGAATATAACAGGAAGCAATAATCACTATTGCTTAATGTCTCTCAACATCAATGGTCTCAACTCCCCAATAAAAAGGCATAGATTAACAAACTGGAAACACAATGAGGACCCTGCATTCTGCTGCCTACAGGAAACACACCTCAGAGACAAAGACAGACACTACCTCAGAGTGAAAGGCTGGAAAACAACTTTCCAAGCAAATGGTCAGAAGAAGCAAGCAGGAGTAGCCATTCTAATATCAAATAAAATCAATTTTCAACTAAAAGTCATCAAAAAAGAGAAGGAAGGACACTTCATATTCATCAAAGGAAAAATCCACCAAGATGAACTCTCAATTCTAAATATCTATGCCCCAAATAAAGGGTACCTACATACATAAAATAAACCTTACTAAAGCTCAAAATACACGTTGCACCTCACACAATAATAGTAGGAGATTTCAACACCCCACTCTCATCAATGGACAGATCTTGGAAACAGAAATTAAACAGAGACATAGACAGACTAAGAGAAGTCATGAACCAAATGGACTGAACAGATATTTATAGAACATTCTATCCTAGAGCAAAAGGATATACCTTCTTCTCACCAACTCATGGTACTTTCTCCAAAATTGAACATATATTTGGTCATAAAATGGGCCTCAACAGGTACAGAAAGATAGAAATAATCCCATGCGTGCTATCAGGCCACCACGGCCTAAAGTTGGTCTTCAATAAAAATAAGGGAAGAACACCCACATATACATGGAAGTTGAACAATGCTCTACTCAACGATAACCTGGTCAAGGAAGAAATAAAGAAAGAAATTAAAGACTTCTTAGAATTTAATGAAAATGAAGGTACAGCATACCCAAACTTAAGGGACACAATGTAAGCTGTGCTAAGAGGAAAACTCATAGCTCTGAGTGCCTGCAGAGAGAAACAAGAGAGAGCATATGCCAGCATCTTGACAGCACACCTAAAAGCTCTAGAACAAAAAGAAGCAAATACACCCAGGAGAAGTAGAAGGCAGGAAATAATCAAACTCAGAGCTGAAATCAACCAAGTAGAAACAAAAAGGACCATAGAAAGAATCAAGAGAACCAAAAATTGGTTCTTTGAGAAAATCAACAAGATAGATAAAACCTTAGCCAGACTAACGGGGGACACAGAGAGTGTGTCCAAATTAACAAAATCAGAAAGGAAAAGGGAGACATAACTACAGATTCAGAGGAAATTCAAAAAATCATCAGATCTTACTATAAAAGCCTATATTCAACAAAACTTGAAAATCTGCAGGAAATGGACAATTTCCTAGACAAATACCAGGTACTGAAGTTAAATCAGGAACAGATAAACCAGTTAAACAATCCCATTACTCCTAAGGAAATAAAAGCAGTCATTAAAGGTCTCCCAACAAAAAAGAGCCCAGGTCCAGACGGGTTTAGTGCAGAATTCTATCAGACCTTCATAGAAGACCTCATACCAATACTATCCAAACTATTCCACAAAATTTAAACAGATGGAGCACTACCGAATTCCTTCTATGAAGCCACAATTACTCTTATACCTAAACCACACAAAGACCCAACAAAGGAAGAGAACTTCAGACCAATTTCCCTTATGAATATCGACGCAAAAATACTCAATAAAATTCTGGCAAACCGAATCCAAGAGCACATCAAAACAAGCATCCACCATGATCAAGTAGGCTTCATCCCAGGAATGCAGGGATGGTTTAATATACAGAAAACCATCAACGTGATCCATTATATAAACAAACTGAAAGAACAAAACCACATGATCATTTCATTAGATGCTGAGAAAGCATTTGACAAAATTCAACACCCTTAATGATAAAAGTCCTGGAAAGAATAGGAATTCAAGGCCCATACCTAAACATAGTAAAAGCCATATACAGCAAACCAATAGCTAATATTAAACTAAATGGAGAGAAACTTGAAGCAATCCCACTAAAATCAGGGACTAAACAAGGCTGCCCACTCTCTCCCTACTTATTCAATATAGTTCTAGATGTTCTAGCCAGAGCAATCAGACAACAAAAAGGGAATCAAGGGGAAAGGGATTGGTAAAGAAGAAGTCAAAATATCACTATTTGCAGATGATATGATAGTATATTTAAGTGATCCCAAAAGTTCCACCAGAGAACTACTAAAGCTGGTAAACAACTTCAACAAAGTGTCTGGGTATAAAATTAACTCAAATAAATCAGTAGGCTTCCTCTACACAAAAGAGAAACAAGCCGAGAAAGAAATTAGGGAAATGACACCCTTCATAATAAACCCAAACTATATAAAGTACCTCGGTGTGACTTTAACCAAGCAAGGAAAAGATCTGTACAATAAGCACTTCAAGCCTCTGAAGAAAGAAATTGAAGGAGATCTCAGAAGATGGAAAGATCACCCATGCTCATGGATTGGCAGGATTAATATAGTAAAAATGGCCATTTTACCAAAAGCGATCTACAGATTCAATGCAATCCCCATCAAAATACCAATCCAATTCCTCAAATAGTTAGACAGAACAATTTGCAAATGCATCTGGAATAACAAAAAACCCAGGAGAGATAAAACTATTCTCAACAATAAAAGGACTTCAGGGGGAATCAGTATCCCTGAACTCAAGCAATATTACAGAGCAATAGTGATAAAAACTGCATGGTATTGGTACAGAGACAGACAGATAGACCAATGGAAAAGAATTGAAGACCCAGAAATGAACCCATACACCTATGGGCATCAGATTGTTGACAAAGGAGCCAAAACCCTTCAATGGAAAAACGATAGCATTTTCAGCTAATGGTGCTGGTTCAACTGGAGGTCAAGATGTAGAAGAATGCAAATCGATCCATGCTTATCACTCTGTACAAAGTCCAAGTGGATCAAGGACCTCCACATCAAACCAGATACACTCAAACTAATAGAAGAAAAACTAGGGCAGCATCTCGAACACATGGGCACTGGAAAAAATTTCCTGAACAAAACACCAATGGCTTATGCTCTAAGATCAAGAATCGACAAATGGGATCTCATAAAATTGCCAAGCTTCTGTAAGACAAAGGACACTGTGGTTAGGACAAATTGCAAACAACAGATTGGGAAAAGATCTTTACCAATACTACAACAGATAGAGGGCTTATATCCAAAATATACAAAAAACTCAAGAAGTTAGACCACAGGGAGACAAATAACCCTATTAAAAATGGGGTTCAGATCTAAACAAAGAATTCACAGCTGAGGAATGACGAATGGCTGAGAAACACCTAAAGAAATGTTCAACATCTTTAGTCATAAGGGAAATGCAAATCAAAACAACCCTGAGATTTCACCTCACACCACTGAGAATGGCTAAGATCAAAACCTCAGGTGACAACAAATGCCGGTGAGGATGTGGTGAAAGAGGAACACTCCTGCATTGTTGGTGGGATTGCAGACTGGTACAACCATTCTGGAAATCAGTCTGGAGGTTCCTCAATAAATTGGACATTGAACTGCCTGAGGATCCAGCTATACCTCTCTTGGGCATATACCCAAAAGATGCCCAACATATAAAAAAGACACGTGCTCCACTATGTTCATAGCAGCTTTATTTATAATAGCCAGAAGGTGGAAAGAACCCAGATGCCCTTCAACAGAGGAATGGATACAGAAAATGTGGTACATCTACACAATGGAATATTACTCAGCTATCAAAAACAACGAGTTTATGAAATTCGTAGGCAAATGGTTGGAACTGGAAAATATCATCCTGAGTGAGGTAACCCAATCACAGAAAAACACACATGGTATGCACTCATTGATAAGTGGCTATTAGTCCAAATGCTTGAATTACCCTAGATGGCTAGAACACATGAAACTCAAGATGGATGATCAAAATGTGAATGCTTCACTCCTTCTTTAAAAGGGGAACAAGAATACCCTTGGCAGGGAATATATAGGGAAAGATTAAAACAGAGACAGAAGGAACACCTATTCAGAGCCTGCCCCACATGTGGCCCATACATATACAGCCACCCAATTAGACAAGATGGATGAAGCAAAGAAGTGCAGACCGACAGGAGCCGAATGTAGATCTCTCCTGAGAGACACAGCCAGAATACAGCAAATACAGAGGCGAATGCCAGCAGCAAACCACTGAACCGAGAACAGGAC
Source organism: Rattus norvegicus (assembly GCF_021556685.1). NCBI lineage: Eukaryota > Metazoa > Chordata > Mammalia > Rodentia > Muridae > Rattus > Rattus norvegicus. The sequence goes on along the minus strand of NC_141554.1, from coordinate 51,494,229 downwards.
CTCCGTTGAAGGAATCAGAGAAAGAACTGGAAGAGTTTGAAGTGGCTCGAGACCCCTTATGAACAACAATGCCAAGCAACTAGCGCTTCCAGGGACTAAGCCACTACCTAAAGACTATACATGGACTGACCCTGGACTCTGACCTCATAGGTAGCAATTAATATCCCAGTAAGATCACCAGTGGTAAGAGAAGCCCTTGGTCTTGCTCAGACTGAACCTCCAGTGAACGTGATTGTTGGGGGGAGGGGCCGCAATGCCGGGAGGGTGGGGAGGGGGACACTCATAAAGAAGGGGTGGGGGAGGGATTAGGGGGATGTTTGCCAGGAAACCGGGAAAGGGAATAACATTAAATGTAAATAAGAAATACTCAAGTTAATAAAAAAAAGGGTAAATTAATAATGTATAGTAATAAAATATTTTCAAAAGATGCATTAGAAAGGCACTCAACCGAATGTCCATATTAAGTTGATTTTCACAAACATTACGCATTATAATCAGTCAATTTTGCAGATACTATTTATAATATATATATAGATACGTATATGTATATTTATGGTGTGTGTACATTTATGCTATTTAGATTATATATGTATACATATATAAATATACATAAATATGTATATGTAAAGATCATATCTCTATACATATGGTATATATATGGTAGACAGTAGATATAGATGGTGCATATATATATACTAGACATGTTTATGTATATACTAAACATGTATATATATATAAATATATATCATCTTAAGTAAGAGAAATCCAGTTCCTATACTTTAAATAATCATCTTTATCAATTCATCCAAAATTGAATACTTAGTTTGTGTATTCCAGATCCAATAAAGAATTTAGTTTAGTTTAGTTTAAATGCACGTTGTGAAAACATTATTGTCATACATTAAGTTTACTTCTAGAATGATGTGATCAAAGCCAGATAAGATGTTCTATTCATAAATTAGAAGGCATTACATTAAGCAAAGAGTAGGTTTCTTTGTTGTATATAAGAGTGCGGTAGCAACAGCTTTATTTTCCATTCTTTAAAAGAAAGACAAAACTTTTGCTTTATGGAAATGTAAGCCATAAATAGTAACTCCAAATACCAGGTAAGGACTAAAGAAAAGCAGTATGTTATGAAAATGTAGTTGGATAAAACAAATGTGCATTAGAAGGAAATATGTATATAGTAAGGAAACCCAAATTGAACATTTTCTGTCATAAAATAAGAAATGTTTGGCACAAAGCAATTTTGACAGAAGTAGAGCAGTAGCTAATACTATATAGCTGAAAACACATTTTATAATGGTCAGTATAAACTCATTTCCTAAAGGCTATGTACAACCCTGGTGAAAAATAAACAAATACAACCAAAAAATTGGAAACTCTTAAGGTAGATTCTGAATTACAAAAAATCATATTTCTCAAAAATGTTTTGGTAAAATCCAAAGGAATTTTTGCAATTGACTTTATTGAAATCAAGCTCTCTGCCAAACACATTTAGAAAGTAAGCATAGTATTTGTTTCCCTTCTTCCTTCAGATTCGAAATAAGTGGTTTTACATACCAAAAATAGCATAATTTACTAATGAGAACAAATTACTGGCATTCTTGTGTTTAAATATAATTGTAATGTTTTATTTATTTATTTTTTCCACATGTACAGGTTTAATGAGAGAAGCAAGGTAGAAGAGGAGAGTAAAGGCCAGCTGTGAGCACCTGGAGTTGGGAGGGAAATGGGGAGAGAAGGGACAAAGGGGAAGAGGGAAAGAGGGGAAAAGCAGGAGAGCAAAGAGAAGAGCAAAGAGCTTATTGATTTATTTTGTCTTTGAATTTTTCACATAATGTAATTTTAATCATATTTAGGTTCTCCTCAAATCTTCCCAGATTGACCCTTCATTTAATATTAACAAGATAATTCTGTGATTTGCCTTAGAAAAAAAGAAACTCATAAGTACAAAGCACAGAACATGGAGAAGTTCCTTTGGTACCTATACGAAGCTTTCACCCCTATGTCTCCCTATTACTTAGAGTATCTGTTTTATGTTACTTGGCCTTCTCTTATTGCCTTTAATATCCTCACTGTGTTCTCCAGATTTCAGGTTTGATTATTACTGGGAGGATTTTCTTTCCTGGTCCAAACTAATTGGTGTTGTGTAAGTTTCTTCTTATATGTGTATAGGGGTCCTTTTCTTTAGATTGGGGAAGTTTCCTTTTATCATTTCATCGAAAATATTTTCTGGACCTTGGAGCTGGGCTCTTGACCTTCTTCTATTCCTGTTATCCTTAGGTTAGAACTTTTCATAATATTCCAGATTTCCTCGATATTTTGTGTCAGTTATTTTTTTGACGTAACATTTTGTTTAACTGATGTATCAACTTCTTCTATTGTTCTTCTATGCCTGAGATTCTCTCTTCAATCTCCTATATTTTGTTGGCAATGTTTGCATCTGTTATTCCTGTTATCTTCCCTAGGTTTCCAATCTTCAGGGTTTCCTCAGTCTGTGTTTTCTTTATTGCTTCTATTTCCATTTTCATGTCTTGAACAGTTTTATTTATTTCCTTCTTCTGTTTAATTGTATTTTCCTGTATTTCATCAAGGGATTTATTTTTTTCCTCTTTAAATACCTCTACCTGTTAGATTGTATTTTTCTCTATTTCTTTAAGGGGTTTATTAATTCCCTCTCTAAAAGCCTCTATCATCTTAATGATATTGAATTAAGTTAATTTTCTTATAATTGCTTGTGTTAAGTATCCAGGCCTTACAGTAGTAAGAGAGCTATGCAATGATGATATCACATTTCCCTGACTTTTATGATTTCTTTCTTATGCTGACCTTTAGCTATGTGGTTTTCCCTGATGTAGCAGTTGCTAGGAGGGGGTGTCTAAACTGGATGTTTCTGGTGCAGCAGGCCCCTGGTAGGTAGCCTTGAGCTGTACAATGGAACTCTGGGAACATCACAAGTCTTCCAGCAGTTGAGTGTGGTCCTGGGGACAGGGAGAGTGGCAGATTAGAAGGGACAAAGACAGATAGAAAGGTGGCAGGACAATGGAATTGCAGGAGGACAGCAGGCAGTTTCAGGCAGCTGGGTGTGCCCCTGAGGATTCACACAGAAAAGGGTGTCAACAGCCATCTGGGATATACTAAGGCTAGCAGGTGGCCTTCCTGGAGGCGGCCCACAGTTATTGCATGGTCTACAATGGGTGAGCTTGATGGCAAATGTTCTAAAGATACTTCGTCTCAAGATTGCTTCTTACAGCTGATATGCTTTTCTTGGCATTAATAAATTAATATAATAATCTCTACCCATTGGCCCACCCTATTGATCAGATTTACTGCAAATCAAAATAAAGATGAACTTTTATGAATTAATGCTGTTTAGATGAATTAATGATTTTTTAGAATTTCTGATTCCATCAAATAATTTTAGGAAGAACATTTTTAGAGATGGTCTTAGTTGCTTTGCTAGAAAGATGTAATAAAGTTTGAATCAAGAATAGAATGTGCCCACTCCCCATACAGTAAGTAAAGGGTGCATAATAAGAAATATAATGAGTTTTCAAAGTTACACTAAAAAGAGAAATAGATTGGTGACAAATTTGTGTTTGAGGAAAAACATTGAGGTCCGCATATATAGTTGTAGATGTGCATGTTGATAATGCAAGGTCATGTAAAAACAATTGTTTTGAATTTATAACAAGCATATAGAATGAAACACCACTTTGAACTTAGTATCAACAACCTTATGTAACTCCTATTTATATAACATTTTATCTATGCAGTAATATTGTAAAGAACTTTTTTTCCCTCCAAGAATGAAGACTTTATTCCTCTTATTCCAGGATTGTTTTCCTTTCTTTTTATATAATTTTTATTTATCATTCCATTCATTTACATCTCGGTTATTTCCCATTTACCCCTCCCCAAATACCCACATCTGTGCTCTCCTCCCTCCCCTTTGCCTCTGTGAGTGTGCTTACCCACCCACCCACGCTCTCTTGCCCCACTGCCCCATCATCTCCCTATGCTGGGGCATCAAACTTTCACAGCACCAAAGGCCTCCCTTCCCATTGACGTCCGCAAAGGCCATCCTCTGTTACATATATATCTGGAGCCATGGATACCTTCCTGTACCCTCCTTGGTTGGTGGTCTAGTCTCTGGGAGCACTGTGTGGTCCAGATAGGTGATGTTGGTCTTCCTATGGGATTGGAATACCCCTCTAGTCCTCCAGTCCTTCCACCAGCTCCCTGTCCTGGGTCTGTGAGCTCAGTCTGATGATTGGCTCCAAGCATCCACATCTTCATTGGTCAGTTTCTGGCAAAACCTCCCAAAGAGCAGCCACACCAGGTTCCTGTCAGAAAGCTCCTCTTGGCAACAGCAACAGTGTCAGGTTTGGTGTCTGCAGAAAGGATGGATCCCAGGTAGGGAAGTCCCCAGATGGAACTTCCTTCAGTCTCTGTTCCATTTTTGCCCCTGTTCTTCCTTTGGACAGGAATATTTCTGGTTAGAAAACTTTGAGATGGGTGAGTGGTTGCATCCCTCAACTGGAGGCAGTCTCTATAGGTTCTATCTTCTCTTCTCTGCACACTATGGCTAAAGTCAGTCATCCCAGTTGTGTCCTGGAAGCCTCTATTTTGCCAGGCATCTGGGACCCTACAGTGGCTATCCCTAATTCCTCATTCCCCACTACTAAATATTTTTATTTCCTAATCCTCTGTACCTCTCTTCTATCCCCTCCAGTACCTGATACTAACCCCATTTCCTTCGCCTCCTCTCTCCCTCCCAGGTCCTGCCATTCTTCCACCTCCCAAGATCATCTTAAAGGACTGAAGCATCCATACCTTGTACTTTCTTTTTCCTAAGCTCTATGTGATCTATGGGTTATATTATGGGCATTGTGTGCTTTTGGGTTAATATCCACTTATCAGTGATGATGTAGAGAAAGAGAAATACTTCTCCATTGCTGGTAGGATGGCAAGCTGTTAAAACCACTTTGGAAATCAATCTGATAGTAACTGAAGACCAAGCTATACTACTTACTGGGCATATACCCAAAAGATGCTCCAACATATAACAAGGACACATACTCCACTATGCTTATAGAAGCCTTATTTATAATAACCAGAAGTTGGAAACAAACATTCATCAACAGAAGAATGGATACAGAAAATGTGGTACATTTCCATACTCAGCTATTAAAAATGACTTCATGAAATTTGCAGGCAAATGGATGGAGCCAGAAAATAACATCCTGAGTGAGGCAACCCAGTCACAAAAGAACACACATGGTATCTAAAGAGCTTTTTCACTAAGGTATAAAAAGGCCAGAGAAAAGAAATAAAATGGTTGGTTGTTTGGTTAGTTGGTTGGTTGGTTGGTTGGTTGGTTGGTTGGTTGGTTGAATGGTTTGGCTTAAGGAGCTCTGCCCCATTCATATATTCAAGTGTATATGTCAATTTTGTCTGAACATGTGTACATATATGCGTATATCTGTAAGCATGCATAAATATTTGTGAAGTGTATGAGACAGGTGGCTGGGTCCAACAAAAATATGGATGTGTTAATGTGTAAATGAAAATGTATGCATGAATATATGAGTACCTGGTATTATTTGCCTGTATAAAGCAGCTTAATTATTTTCCTTTCCTTCTCTTGTTCACAAACAGTTAACCAACTTAGCCAGAGAGGCTTCTGGCTGACTCATCAGAGAAAGAAGCACTAGCAATAAATCTTTTACTTAATTCCCTGCTGCATTTGTTAATCGCCAGATATTATCATGTATTAAAGCACAAGTAATAGAGTTAATAAAGAGATATGTTTCCCCAGCAGTTAATGAAGCACAGAACAGTAAGAAAGAGTTAAATTTCCCTAGTGCTTATTTAAGCATAGTCAAATAAAACATAGAGTTGTAAAGTTGAAAAAAGCACTGAGTTGAAGAGAAAAGAAGCCAGCCATTTTTAACCATAGAATAAGCAAGAAATATTTTCAGATTTCTTAGAAGTTATTAGCAAGAATTCAGTATAGTTATAGAGCTAGAAGGCTAAATACCATCAGTCTTTAAAGTTATGTCTGAGCTGTGTTCAGCTTCAGTCCACTCCAGGCTGGGATGGCTCCAAGCAAATGGGTGCAGAGATGTCTAATCTATGGTAAATCAGCAGGATTGATGAAAGTGGGAAGAGAGGTCAGTATCAGTAATCTTACTACCTAAACTTGATTATAGTGTCCTTCTGGATATGCATGGTGATATTCTCAATACTTGTAAACTGTAACTTAGAATAGTGATAATATTTTTCAGTTTCTTTCTGAATTTGTAGAGAGACCTATGGCTTGTTAAGGCATTCACATATCATTATTGATTCCAGGCCTCATCATTATAAATACTGTCTTGATGTAATACATTGCTAATTAGATATGCTTTTACTGATTCAGCTATAGTTAAGTTGTAGAGTATTTCCCTAGAATCTACCTAATGAAACCTTCCCTCCACCCTCCCTTCCCACCTTACACACACACACGCACACACACACACACACACACACACACACACACACAGACACACACATACACACACACTCTGACATGTGTATGCATACACACAAACATAGGTGAAAGGAGTGAGGAAGGGAATGGGGGGGAATGCTCACAATCCTGATGATTTTAAAATGTAAAATTCAGTAGATTTGGTTGTACATCAATCCTGCTGTTGACAATCATCACCTCTGAACACAAAAATGTTTTTATTACACTCAAATAGCAATCCAGATTAATTTAACACTTATTCCTCCTTATCCCCTGAGTTTCTCACAAATATTTCACATAAATGGAATCATAATTTTATCTCCTTTTGGTGTTATAGATTATATACTCCTAATTTTAAGGTTGTGTAATGCTAAAAGATGCATGAGCAATTTATTTCTTTTCATGCTTTAAAAATATTCCACCTCACAGAGTCATACTGATCAGATTTGATAGAGGTAGACTGCCTGAAAAACTTGATTCAGGAGAATCAAACAAAAAGATACCTCGATTCTAAACTTTTGTCTTGAGAGTTGTATTTCACAGAGTGTGCCTACTTGGATTCCTGGTCTCAAGGACTTTCAGCTGGGTCCAGTCTGGACACATAGGGTACAGCATTTGCTTCATTCTTCCTAACCCCTACCCACAAGGATATCTCAACACTGATGTACAGCTTGAAGAAGTTATGGAGGAGTCATCGCCCCAATTCCCTGGACTCTGGGGGGGTGGTGAATGTGGCTATTCTAAAGTTGTTTTTATGAGGAATTTAAAATTGGTCGTAATTTAACAGGGAGGAATTAGCAACATTGAGTTGTGCAGTCATAATCTCATTTGGTAACTAAGCAAAAATCATATCTTTGCTTTTGTATAGAATTTATTTGTCAAAAAAGTTTGTACAAGGTTTAGAGCCAGTCCTTCTATTGATGTCATTACAAACATCTGAGTTGATTACACAGGTGAGTTAAGGGCCAAATAGCAAATTCATGGCTCTGACTTTGTGAGAGAAATTTCAATATAATATTAAGATATAAAGACAACAGTCCAGATTGTCTTACATAGATGGTTTTCAAAAACATCAGAAATCCACAAAATTTGAGATTTAAAATTATTTATCTTTTGTTGAGACAGATCTGCACCTACATCAATGTATCAAACTTTACATATTAATGATTTAAGTCATTTCCACTTCTGTTCACTACTAGAAACACTCAAAACTTATAATTTGAACTTTTGTTATAAGTTATCTTGTATGTATAATTAGGACCACAATTGTTAGTTTCTATGGTGATTCTGATTGACATTAAAAGAAATGTGTAAATTTTAGAACATTGTACAATTTTATATTTCCATTTGTAATACAGAACTGAAATTTCTCTATATTCATAAAATTATTAATGTTACTCTAACATGCATTAAGTGATATCTCTTTGCAATTTGGTTATTTGTTTTTACCAGTAATAAATATGGGGGCTTTTGTTTCTTAGTTGGCAATTTTTCCATCCTTTTAAAGAAGTTTTTATTGAAGCTTTGCATCCATTCGGAATGTTTGGGCTGTTCTATTTATTTCTGTTGTTAAGTTTAAGTGATATCTATATTTTGTCATTATTAGAATATAATCTGATTCATGATTTGCAAATCTTTCCTCTATTTTATGGTTTGTCTCTTTACTGTTTTGCACACAAGAAATTTTGGTGTTGGTAAATTATATCAACATTTTCTTTAGATCCTTGTATACTTGGTGTTATTTCTAATTTTTCCAAACATTGGTTGGTCACTCCCACAAGTTCCATGCTACCATTGCCACAGGATATCTTGAAGGCTGTACAGATTATAGGTGGAGGGACTTGTGGGTTGGTGTCCATTTCCCTTTTCAAAGCTTGTAAAGGACCTTCTCATGCAAAGGCTCCTCCCTGGCACTAGCTTAACCTCTGTACTGTCCAAGAGCAGGAATGGGCTCCAGTACCAATATTAGAGAGAGAGAGAGAGAGAGAGAGAGAGAGAGAGAGAGAGAGAGAGAGAGAGAGAGTTTCTATCTTAGAATCAGCCTGAGTTGTTTAAGAATCTTCACAGTGGCCTTGTAGGAATCGCTTTAATAGGAGGGTTTTTGACTGTCTTATTGTATCTTATTTTGTCCTGGAGAGTTGCTCTTTTCTGAAGATGAAATGCAGGAGTAGATCTTGTGGAGAGGGAAGGTGAGAGAGGGAATTAGGAAGTGTAGGATTAGGGGAAACTGTTTTAGGCATATTTAGTATGAGAAAAAATATATTTTCAATGAAAAGCTCTAAAATTTGTTTTAGTACATGTAAATCTTTGGTTTAATTTGTGTTAACTTTTTATTTGGTTTGCAATAATAATCCAGCTTCATTCTCTTCCCTATGAATGTCAATTATCTCAACAAGAATTTTCATTAATCCATGATTGTGATACTATTAACAGATATTCACTTTGTTTCTACAGTCTGAACTAATATTTATTGTTCTATTTTTCCTATGCCAACATCACACGGTTCTAATTAACATGTTATTTTAGTAATTTTTTTACATTCAGAGTGAATACTGTATGGTTAATACTATTTTCAGCATTGTATCACCACTCCTTTTAAGAGATTTGTTTGTTTGTTTGCTTGCTTGTTTGTTTTGTTTTTGTTTTTAAAGAAAATCATGGTTCCTCATATATTTTATGGTTATCTCATGGTTCTACTTGATTAGACTAAATAGAACAGTTCTGACGTGGAAATTTTTTAAAGTTTTTTTTTTGTTTGTTTGAAAGCTGTCTTATGGGTGGATGTTTTGCTGAGACAGACACTTGAGAAAGCATGTGATGTTTGGAAAGATTATAAATACAGCCCCAAAGACAGTAAGAGGATGCTCTTGCATTGGTTCACTTTGCACTGCTTCACTGGTCTTCCCTGTTATTTGCTTGTCATAATTCATGAAGAGAAGAACATCAAAGTATTTGTTGTGGCATTCCATTTGTTTTTTCCTCTTCCATGGACTGGTACCAACTCACCAGAGCCTCAGTTTCTTCTGGATTGAGCTATTGATACTGATTCATATTTGGTATTTGCTGACTGGATGCAACTGTCCCTACTGCTCTGTGTTTGGAATCACCCCAAATAACTACTTCTACACTGGTGCACATACCCTTTTTCCTATTAACCATCTTTCTCTCCTACCTTTTCTCAGTGGGTTAGAAGTGTGGTTGAAGCACTTTAGGACCTTTATTAAAGTAGGTTTTGAAACATCTATGCCAACACAGTTCAAATTCTGATATAGATTGCATATAGTCTGTAGGTCAACTGTGGAATTTATTACAACATTAAGTCTGTGTTTTACTGGTAGATTTATTTAGGCTCAAAATATTTTATCTCTTCATATGAAGGATTTTGTTTTGTATTATTAAAACTGTCTCGGAGGCAACTCCAGCTATTATCTAATAATTCTCTAGCCTCAGCCTTCTAATTTCTGAAACTGACAGGCATATACAAACATACCTAACAGGAATATTGATTTTCCTGGTGTATCTTTGTCAACTCATAGTATCAAGATAATACTAACTTTATACAGTTAGTTAATAATAATTATATAGATTAATTGTTCATTATGATATCTTCATAAAAGCATATAAATGAATTAAGGGAGATTAATGATAATTCTTTATATTTTTGATAAAATTTACATAATTTTTCACACATTTTAATTATGTTTTAAATGACATTAGCATTCTTTACTACTATATGGAGGAAGGGGCAGAAATTCATAAACCTGAAAGGAGTACAAGAAGAATGTAAAACCTTACTAGATGTGACCTAACCTTAATGATTTGCCTTATAATTGCGCCATTACTTCCTTGAGCTTAAATTTCTCATCTATTCTACAACAAGGTAGTAATTAAAGTTTGTTCACTTATTTCAGAACTTTCTGAATATTCTTACTATAGATATCATTTTTGTCATTTTACTTTTTAATTGAAAAGAAGTATACAAGATATTATTTTTTTCCTCCATCCTTATTAACTTGGGTATTTCTTATTTACATTTCAATTGTTATTCTGTTTTCCGGATTCCTGGCCAACATCCCCCTAACCCCTCCCACTCCCCTTCTATATGAGTGTTCCCCTCCCCATCCTCCCCCCATTAACGCCCTCCCCCCAACAATAACGTTCACTGGGGGTTCAGTCTTGGCAGGACCAAGGGCTTCCCCTTCCACTGGTGCCCTTACTAGGCTATATTCATTGCTACCTATGCAGTTGGAGCCCAGGGTCAGTCCATGTATAGTCTTTAGGTAGTGGCTTAGTCCCTAGAACCTCGGGTTGGTTGACATTGTTGTTCATATGGGGTCTCAAGCCCCTTCAAGCTCTTTCAGTCTTTTCTCTGATTCCTTCAACAAGGGTCCCATTCTCAGTTCAGTGGTTTGCTGCTGGCATTGGCCTATGTATTTCCAATATTCTAGCTGTGTCTCTCAGGAGAGATCTACATCCGGTTCCTGTCAACCTGTACTTCTTTGCTTCATCCATCTTATCTAGTTTGGTGGCTGCATATGTATGGGCCACATGTAGGGCAGGCTCTATATGGTTGTTCCTTCTGCCTCTGTTCTAAACTTTGACTCCCTATTCCCTCCCAAGGGTATTCTTGTTCCTCTTTTAAAGAAGGAATGAAGCATTCACATTTTGGTCATCCTTCTTGAGTTTCATGTGTTCTGTGCATCTAGAGTAATTCAAGCATTTGGGCTAATACCCACTTATCAATGAGTGCATACCATGTGTGTTTTTCTGTGATTGGGTTACCTCACTCAGGATGATATTATCCAGTTCCATCCATTTGCCTATGTATTTCATAAAGTCATTGTTTTTGATAGCTGAGTAATATTCCATTGTGTAGATGTACCACATTTTCTGTAACCATTCCTCTGTTGAAGGGCATCTGGGTTCTTTTCAGCTTCTGGCTATTATAAATAAGGCTGCTATGAATATAGTGGAGTATGTGTCTTTGTTATATGTTGGGGCATCTTTTGGGTATGTGCTGAAGAGAGGTATAACAGGGTCCTCAGGTCGTTCAATGTCCAATTTTCTGAGGAACCTCCAGACTGATTTCCAGAATGGTTGTACAGAGGTAAACAAAGAATTCACAGCTGAGGAATGCTGAATGGCTGAGAAACACTTCAAGAAATGTTCAACTTCTTTAGTCATAAGGGAAATGCAAATCAAAACAACCCTGAGATTCCACCTCACACCAGTCAGAATGGCTAAGATCAAAAACTCCTGCAACAGCAGATGCTGGCGAGGATGTGGAGAAAGAGGAAGACTCCTCCATTGTTGTTGGGATTGCAGACTGGTACAATATATGATTATTGTGATTTTCATCTCCCCTAAAGCCTTCCAAACTGTGTAGGTCCTATATGTCCTATCATACTTTATGTGAGTTCTCCTGTACATCTCTCTTGTCATGTCTGGAAAAATAAATAAATGAATAAATAACAAAATAAATAAGAACTTGAGCCTGCATAGTCCATAGATCTATCGAGGTGAAAACCAAATATGTTCATTCTGCCAAAGGAACGCTATGATAAAATGACTTCTAATGACACTCTGCTGTACCCACAGACCAGTGACTCCATCATCCATCATTAAAGACAATTCTTATTATAATAGATGTGAACTAACTCAGAGTACTACAACCATACAATGTGCAGAGAGGCTTTGGAGCATTCATTCTTAGATGGAATATTACCAGCAAAGCCCAAGGGAGCAGGGAGTTGTGTTGAACATGACATAGAAGTAGTTTCACATTGTTTTTACTATTTTTACACTTATTTAATTATTTTACTATGTGTTTGTGTGTGAGTTAAAGCATGTGTGCACTTTCACTATTCTGGGTCATTGAGAATAAAGTTGAGTGTGAAGCTATTTTGTCATGTTTATAGGCTAGTCTGGTTAATTAAGAATGCTAAGATATTTCATGATACTTCACATGTGTTTGAAAATAAGAAGCAGAGGAGGGAGAAGAGTATAATTACAGACTATTATGAAGCTCAGAAAAACTAAACTGTCTTATTTGTTTAATTCATGATTATAGATGTTTCTATGAAAGAAATACACTCTTTTTAAAGCACAATAAGTTAAAGATGTATTCTTATATAACTAGACTAATAATCAAGTAAAATGTATCTGTATATATGAAAAGTAATACCTAAGCATATTATATAATAAAAAACTCATTTGACAGAAACTAATACATATTAGATTTGGGCACAGGAAATAATGATATGCATTCGAAGTAACTAAATTATTGAAAAGAGATGCTAGTATATTGATGGAAGATAGAAGACATGGTAAAAAAATACCAAAAAAAATAACATGCATACTATTTTCCATAAAGTATTAAGAGCGACACATGCTGTTTTTCATTAGTTCATACTGGCCCAGAGATCCCATGCCTCCTAAAATCTGGAGTATGGAGTATAAGAATACTAAGGGTGAAAGTGTACAGTGGAAAATGGCAAAGTCAAGAAGATAGGCAAAAGTACAAGAGAATCAATGAAAACAAAGTATGAATAAAAGGTACTATAACACACCAAAGGAAAATCAACAGTATCAACACACCAGATCCTCCAGAGCTCCCAGGGACTAAACTACCAACCAATGAGTACACATGGAGGGACCCATGACTCCAGCCACATATGTAGCAGAGTATGGCATTATGCTGCATTGCTAGGAGGGAAAACTCTTGGTCCTGTGAAGGCTTGTTTCCCCAATGTAGGGTAAAGTCCAGGCTGTTGAGGTTGGAGTGGGTAGGTTGGAGTGAGAACATCCTTATAGAAGCAGGGAAATGGGAAGGGGGTATGGAAGAGGGGGAAAAGGAGATAACATTTGAAATGTAAATACATAAAATATCCAAGAAAAATAAAATAAAAAAAACTGCTGTAACAAAACAAAAATGAAATAATTAAAATTATAAGGAAGAAGAAATGAAAGGTTAAATATAATTCTTAGCTCCTGTTTTATATCAATTAAAATATTAAATATGTCATAATAAAAAAATTATTTTTATATGTACTTACTGTTCAGATTTTTGCTTGTATACTTGTATATACGGGTATATGTAACCACACACATATCACACCACACACATGGAGACTATATCACAATATTTAGGAATTAGTTTTCCCTTTCTACTATGTGAAACAGGTCTTTTTCTTTTTTAATTTTATTTTTTTATGAACTTGAGTATTTCTTATTTACATTTCGAATGCTATTCCCTTTCACGGTTTCCGGGCAAACATCACCCTAATCCCTCCCCCTCCCCTTCTTTATGAGTGTCCCCCTTCCCACCCTCCCCCCATTGCCACCCTCCCCCCAACAATCACATTCACTGGGGATTCAGTCTTAGCAGGACCAAGGGCTTCCCCTTCCACTGGTGATCTTACTAGGATATTCATTGCTACCTATGAGGTTGGAGTCCAGGGTCAGTCCATGTATAGTTTTTAGGTAGTGGCTTAGTCCCTGGAAGCACTAGTTGCTTGGTATTGTTGTTCATAAGGGGTCTCGAGCCCCTTCAAGCTCTTATAGTTCTTTCTCTGATTCCTTCAACGGGGGTCCTGTTCTCAGTTCAGTGGTTTGCTGCTGGCATTCGCCTCTGTATTTGCTGTATTCTGGCTGTGTCTCTCAGGAGAGATCTACATTCGGCTCCTGTTAGCCTGCACTTCTTTGCTTCATCCATCTTGTCTAATTGGGTGGCTGTATATGTATGGGCCACATGTGGGGCAGGCTCTGAATGGGTGTTCCTTCTGTCTCTGTTTTAATCTTTGCCTCTATATTCCCTGCCAAGGGTATTCTTGTTCCCCCTTTTAAAGAAAAAGTGAAGCATTCACATTTTGATCATCCATCTTGAGTTTCATGTGTTCTATGCATCTAGGGTAATTCAAGCATTTGGGCTAATAGCCACTTATTAATGAGTGCATACCATGTGTGTTTTTCTATGATTGGGTTACCTCACTCAGGATGATATTTTCCAGTTCCAACCATTTGCCTATGAATTTCATAAAGGCATTGTTTTTGATATCTGAGTAATATTCCATTGTGTAGATGTAACACATTTTCTGTATCCATTCCTCTGTTGAAGGGAATCTGGGTTCTTTTCAGGTTCTGGCTATTATAAAAAAGGCTGCTATGAACATAGTGGAGCACATGTCTTTGTTATATGTTGGGGCATCTTTTGGGGATATGCCCAAGAGAGGAATAGCTGGATCCTCAGGCAGTTCAATGTCCAATATTCTGAGGAATCTCCAGATTGATTTGCAGAATGGTTGTACAAGTCTGTAATCCAAACCAACAATGGAGGAGTGTTCCTCTTTCTCGACATCCTCGCCAGCATTTGTTGTCACCTGAGTTTTTGAACTTAGCCATTCTCACTGGTGTTAGGTGAAATCTCAGGGTTGTTTTGAGTTGCATTTCCCTTATGACTAAGGATGTTGAATATTTCTTTAGGTGTTTCTCAACCATTTGTCATTCCTCAGCTGTGAATTGTTTGTTTAGTTCTGAACCCCATTTTTTAATAGGGTTATTTGTCTCTCTGTGGTCTAACTTCTTGAGTTCTTTGTATATTTTGGATATAAGCCCTCTCTCTGTTGTAGGATTGGTAAAGATCTTTTCCCAATCTGTTGGTTGCCGTTTTGTCCTAACCACAGTGTCCTTTTCCTTACAGAAGCTTCGCAGTTTTATGAGATCCCATTTCTCGATTCTTGATCTTAGAGCATAAGCCATTGGTGTTTTGTTCAGGAAATTTTTTCCAGTGCCCATGTATTCAAGATGCTGCCCTAGTTTTTCTTCTATTAGTTTGAGTGTATCTGGTTTGATGTGGAGGTCCTTGATCCACTTGGACTTAAGTTTTGTACAGGGTGATAAGCATGGATCCATTTGCATTCTTCTACATGTTGACCTCCAGTTGAACCAGCACCATTTGCTGAAAATGCTATCGTTTTTCCATTGAAGGGTTTTGGCTCCTTTGTCAAAAATCAGGTGCCCATAGGTGTGTGGGTTCATTTCTGGGTCTTCAATTCTATTCCATTGGTCTATCTGTCTGTCTCTGTAATAATACCATGCAGTTTTTTTCACTATTGCTCTGTAATATTGCTTGAGTTCAGGGATACTGATTCCCCCTGAAGTCCTTTTATTGTTGAGAATAGTTTTAGCTCTCCTGGGTTTTTTGTTATTCCAGATGCATTTGCAAATTGTTCTGTCTAACTCTTTGACGAATTGGATTGATATTTTGATGGGGATTGCATTGAATCTGTAGATCGCTTTTGGTAAAATGGCCATTTTTACTATATTAATCCTGCCAATCCATGAGCATGGGAGATCTTTCCATCTTCTGAGGTCTTCTTCAATTTCTTTCTTCAGAGGCTTGAAGTTCTTATTGTACAGATCTTTTACTTGCTTGGTTAAAGTCACACCGAGGTACTTTATATAGTTTGGGTTTATTATGAAGGGTGTCGTTTCCCTAATTTCTTTCTCGGCTTGTTTCTCTTTTGTGTAGAGGAAGGCTACTGATTTATTTGAGTTAAGTTTATACCCAGACACTTTGTTGAAGTTGTTTATCAGCTTTAGTATTTCTCTGGTGGAACTTTTGGGATCACTTAAATATACTATCATATCATCTGCAAATAGTGATATTTTGACTTCTTCTTTACCAATCCCTTTCCCCTTGATTCCCTTTTGTTGTCTGATTGCTCTGGCTAGAACTTCTAGAACTATATTGAATAAGTAGGGGGAGAGTGGGCAGCCTTGTTTAGTCCCTGGTTTTAGTGGGATTGCTTCAAGTTTCTCTCCATTTAGTTTAATGTTAGCAACTGGTTTGCTGTATATGGCTTTTACTATGTTTAGGTATGGGCCTTGAATTCCTATTCTTTCCAGGACTTTTATCATGAAGGGGTGTTGAATTTTGTCAAATGCTTTCTCAGCATCTAATGAAATGATAATGTGGTTTTGTTCTTTCAGTTTGTTTATATAATGGATCATGGTGATGGTTTTCTGTATATTAAACCATCCCTGCATGCCTGGGATGAAGCCTACTTGATCATGGTGGATGATTGTTTTGATGTGCTCTTGGATTTGGTTTGCCAGAATTATATTGAGTATTTTTGCGTCGATATTCATAAGGGAAATTGGTCTGAAGTTTTCTTCCTTTGTTGGGTCTTTGTGTGGTTTAGGTATAAGAGTAATTGTGGCTTCATAGAAGGAATTCGATAGTGCTCCATCTGTTTCAATTTTGTGGAATAGTTTGGATAGTATTGGTATGAGGTCTTCTATGAAGGTCTGATAGAATTCTGCACTCAACCTGTCTGGACCTGGGCTCTCTTTGTTTGGGAGACCTTTAATGACTGCTTCTATTTCCTTAGGAGTTATACGGTTGTTTAACGGGTTTATCTGTTCCTGATTCAACTTCGGTACCTGGTATCTGTCTAGAAAATTGTCCATTTCCTGCAGATTTTCAAGTTTTGTTGAATATAGGCTTTTATAGTAAGATCTGATGATTTTTATGAATTTCCTCTGAATCTGTAGTTATGTCTCCCTTTTCATTTCTTATTTTGTTAATTTGGAAACACTCTCTGTGTCCTCTCGTTATTCTGGCTAAGGTTTTATCTATCTTGTTGATTTTCTCAAAGAACCAACTTTTGGTTCTCTTGATTCTTTCTATGGTCCTTTTTGTTTCTACTTGGTTGATTTCATCTCTGAGTTTGATTATTTCCTGCCTTCTACTCCTCCTGGGTGTATTTGCTTCTTTTTGTTCTAGAGCTTTTAGGTGTGCTGTCAAGATGCTGGCATATGCTCTCTCTTGTTTCTCTCTGCAGGCACTCAGAGCTATGAGTTTTCCTCTTAGCACAGCTTACATTGTGTCCCTTAAGTTTGGGTATGCTGTACCTTCATTTTTATTAAATTCTAAGTAGTCTTTAATTTCTTTCTTTATTTCTTCCTTGACCAGGTTATCGTTGAGTAGAGCATTGTTCAACTTCCATGTATATGTGGGTGTTCTTCCCTTATTTTTATTGAAGACCAACTTTAGGCCGTGGTGGTCTGATAGCACGCATGGGATTATTTCTATCTTTCTGTACCTGTTGAGGCCCGTTTTATGACCAAATATATGTTCAATTTTGGAGAAAGTACCATGAGTTGGTGAGAAGAAGGTATATCCTTTTGCTCTAGGATAGAATGTTCTATAAATATCTGTTCAGTCCATTTGGTTCATGACTTCTCTTAGTCTGTCTATGTCTCTGTTTAATTTCTGTTTCCATGATCTGTCCATTGATGAGAGTGGGGTGTTGAAATCTCCTACTATTATTGTGTGAGGTGCAACGTGTATTTTGAGCTTTAGTAAGGTTTATTTTATGTATGTAGGTACCCTTTATTTGGGGCATAGATATTTAGAATTGAGAGTTCATCTTGGTGGATTTTTCCTTTGATGAATATGAAGTGTCCTTCCTTCTCTTTTTTGATGACTTTTAGTTGAAAATTGATTTTATTTGATATTAGAATGGCTACTCCTGCTTGCATCTTCTGACCATTTGCTTGGAAAGTTGTTTTCCAGCCTTTCACTCTGAGGTAGTGTCTGTCTTTGTCTCTGAGGTGTGTTTCCTATAGGCAGCAGAATGCAGGGTCCTCATTGTGTTTCCAGTTTGTTAATCTATGCCTTTTTATTGGGGAGTTGAGACCATTGATGTTGAGAGACATTAAGCAATAGTGATTATTGCTTCCTGTTATATTCATATTTGGATGTGAGATTATGTTTGTGTGCTCTTCTTCTCTTTGTTTTGTTGCCAAGACGATTAGTTTCTTGCTTCTTCTAGGGTGTAGCTTGCCTCCTTATGTTGGGCTTTACCATTTATTATCCTTTGTAGTGCTGGATTTGTAGAAAGATATTGTGTAAATTTGGTTTTGTCATGGAATATCTTGGTTTCTCCATCTATGTTAATTGAGAGTTTTGCAAGAATACAGTAACCTGGGCTGGCATTTGTGTTCTCTTAGGGTCTGTATGACTTCTGTCCAGGATATTCTGGCTTTCATAGTCTCTGGCGAAAAGTCTGGTGTGATTCTGATAGGTCTGCCTTTATATGTTACGTGACCTTTTTCCCTTACTGCTTTTAATATTCTATCTTTATTTTGTGCATTTGGTGTTTTGACTATTATGTGTTGGGAGGTGTTTCTTTTCTGGTCCAATCTATTTGGAGTTCTGTAGGCTTCTTGTATGCCTATGGGTATCTCTTTTTTTAGGTTAGGGAAGTTTTCTTCTATGATTTTGTTGAAGATATTTACTGGTCCTTTGAGCTGGGAGTCTTCACTCTCTTCTATACCTATTATCCTTAGGTTTGATCTTCTCATTGAGTCCTGGATTTCCTGTATGTTTTGGACCAGTAGCTTTTTCCACTTTACATTATCTTTGACAGTTGAGTCAATGATTTCTATGGAATCTTCTGCTCCTGAGATTCTCTCTTCCAACTCTTGTATTCTGTTGGTGAAGCTCGCATCTACAGCTCCTTGTCTCTTCTTTTGGTTTTCTATATGTAGGGTTGTTTCCATGTGTTCTTTCTTGATTGCTTCTATTTCCATTTTTAATTCCTTCAGTTGTTTGAATGTATTTTCCTGGAATTCTTTCAGGGATTTTTGTGATTCCTCTCTATAGGGTTCTTCCTGTTTTTTTATGTTTTCCTGGAATTCTTTCAGGGATTTTTGTGATTCCTCTCTGTAGGCTTCTACTTGTTTATTTATGTTTTCCTGTGTTTCTCTAATGGAGTTCTTCATGTCTTTCTTGAAGTTCTCCAGCATCATGATCAATTATGATTTTGAAACTAGATCTTGCTTTTCTGGTGTGTTTGGATATTCCGTGTTTGCTTTGGTGGGAGAATTGGGTTCCGATGATGCCATGTAGTCTTGGTTTCTGTTGCTTGTGTTCCTGCGCTTGCCTCTCGCCATCAGATTATCTCTAGTGTTACTTTGTTCTGCTATTTCTGACAGTGACTAGACTGTCCTGTAAGCCTGTGTGTCAGGAGTGCTGTAGACCTGTTTTCCTGTTTTCCTTCAGCCAGTTATGGGGACAGAGTGTTCTGCTTTCGGGCGTGTAGTTTTTCCTCTCTACAGGTCTTCAGCTGTTCCTGTGGGCCTGTGTCTTGAGTTCACCAGGGAGGTTGCTTGCAGCAGAAAGGTTGGTCTTACCTGCTGTCCCGAGGTTCAAGTTTGCTTGTGGGGTGTTTCTTATGAGCTCTCCAAGGTGGCACCATCCAGGAAGATCTGAGCCGCCCTTTCTGGGAGCTTCCATGCACCAGGGTTCCAGATGGCATTTGGTGTTTTCCTCTGGAGTCAGAGATGTGGGTCGAGTGTAGACTCTTCTGTTTTCCCAGGCGTTTCTGCCTCTCTGAAAGTTTAGCTCTCCCTCCCACGGGATTTGCGTGCAGAGAACTGTTTATCTGGTCGGTCCCTTCAGGTTCCATGCGGTGTCTCAGACGCTGTGGAACAGTTCTTTAGGCCTTCCATACCATCTTAATAGTTGTCCAGTTGTGATAATTTTTATATTAATTATACTTTAATTTGGTATGCAGTATATATTAGAGAATTGCCTAAATATTAAAATATTTCATCAGTTTCCTTTTCTTCTCTCTCATTTTCTTACCTAGATTTTAATTATAGAAAGTATGTGTATCTTTGTGTATTCATACACGCATGCACATATAAGATCCACAAGTACATAGTAAATTCTGACATGAGCATGGGAAATCTTCCCATCTTATGGGATCTTCTTTAATTTTTTTCTTCAGGGATTTGAAGTTTGGTCATAGAAATCTCTTACTTACTTGGTTATAGTCACTCCAAACCAAAAAGTTCAGAATGACCATGATACAACTAATATACCATATGAAGCATATAACAAGAAGGAAAGCCCAAATATGGCTATTTCAATCCCACTTTGAAGCAGGAACAAACTAATCACCAGAGGCAGTGGGAGGGAGGGATCTGTGTAAGATAGGAGAGAGGGAGGAAAAAAGTGGGGCAGGATCAGGTATAGGGGGAGACAGGAGAGAAGCCCAGGTGGGCAGGAGAATGAATAGGTAAATGTAGCAGTGTGGGGTAGGAGGTAAGAGGGAATCTTTAGAAAGTCCAAGACACTAGGGATGTAAGAGGGTCCTTGGACCAAATGGGTATGGTCCTGAAATGCACAACAATGGGAGATGTAACCTAAAGAGACTGCCTCCAGTAGAGAGACATGGCCCCCATTTGAGAAATGGGGCCAACCACCCATATTCAAAATTCTTGACCCAGAATTGTTCCTAACTAAAGGAAATGCAGGGACAAAAATGGAGCAGAGACCAAAGGAAAGGCCATCCCAGAGACGGGCCCCTCTTGGGATCCATCCCACATGTGGGCACCAACCCCCCCATAACTGATGCGATTTTTTGCTTGCAGTAGCTGCCTAACATGGCTGTCTTCTGAGGAACTCTGCCCGCAGCTGACTGAGACAGATAAAAATACTTACAACCAACCATTGTATTGAGATCAGGGACCCTGATGGAAGAGTTAGGGTAAGAAATGAAGGAGCTAAAGGGGATCACAACACCAGAGTAAGAACAACAGTGTCAACTAACCCACACCCCTCAGGGCTCCCAGAGACTAAGCTGCCAACCAAAAAGCATACATGGGCTGGTCCTTGTACCCTGCTACATAATGATGAGCTTAATCTTATGGTAACTTGTTGCCCAAGGGAAAGGGGGGATGCTAGAGTGGTGTGGAGGAAGTAGATGAATGGCTAGGGGAGTACCCTTTTGGAAGCAAAGGGGAAGGGAGAGGGATGAACATCTCATGGCGGGAACAGGGATTGGAGCAACATTTGTTATATATATAAAATAATAAAAAAATAAAATTTCTAACACATAACAATTCATTGATCATAGCTGTGATGGTTTATATATCCTTGGCCCAAGGAGTGGCACTATTAGGAACAGTGGCCTTGAAAGAATAGGTGTGCCATCACTGTTGGCATGGACTTTAATACCCTCATAGTGGCTGCTTGGAATCCAGCCTCATAGAAGCCTCCAGATGAAAATGTAAAATTCTTAGCTCCTCCTGTTATGCTCCTGACTTGATGGTAATGGACTGAACCTCTGAGTCACCTCAGTTATGGTGTCTTTTCATAGCATTAAAACCCTAACTAAGACAATAGCCAAGAATTTGATAACTATACAGGATTTAAATTACAGTCTATATCCAAGATTCTCAATGTTGTTTACAAATTTTATTCCATTGGTATTAGTTCCATTTAAACCAGGTCATTTCTCAAACCTTCTTTGACACTTCATGGTAGTCATAGTTTTGAAATATCAATGCTAGTCTCTTAACTGCTCTGATTACTCTACTATGACTAAATGAGGTTTATACTTTTCTGCAATAGAACTTCATACATCCTATGGTATAGTTTTATGGTATCTTACTAGGAATCACAGCAGTGCAGTATTATGGTGTTAGGAGTTTGATCATTTTGTTATGTAATAGTCACCATATGCCTTCATGTTTAAGCTAATTTTCCTTGATGATAATAAGTGCTTCAAAACAACTTTCACTCACTGTGAGTCTCATTTTGCTTATCATTTCCACCATATGTTCTTGAAAATAAAATGTACATACTCTGTGTAGAGGTTATTTGAAAGCCATTGGAAGTGTTCCTCAAAGCATCTAGGTAGTTTATTCTTAGAGATAAGAACTGCTGAAAATGTCCCAAAAGTGAAAATCACAGTACAGGACAGCAACATCAGGAGATGTAAAAGATATCAAATGTTTTGAAGCATTATGATGATGTGAAGGTATACACTGACATAAGAATTATAAGCTAGAATCAGTAAAATGGCATTTAATTCAAATAGAATTTCATTTCTTTCACATAGTATGATATTAGCTGAAAGGAACCCTTCTTTATTCTTCTAAGGCTTTGCCTAAGAATAGCAATCAGTCCTTTATAGGAACAAAAGATTATATTTAGTGTGTAATTTATTTACTTCTATCCAAACTATTTTTATCCTAACTAATGTTTTTCTTATGACACATCTCCTTATACAGGTTTATTATATAAAATATTCACTTTTAAATACATTACATTAGTCTGTTACTGATTAAAATTTCATGGGATCTTATTAGTTCACTCAACCAAATCATTAGGCTAACTTCTACTAAAAATTTAATGACAAGAAGAATCTCTTCTGATGCAAATTAATACACAATAAATGTCATAGATTCTCTTCTTGGATGATCAATTAACATGATTGTAAGAACATATTTTTTTATACTATCTATGTTTTTATATACCCCCCAAATCACAATTTCTTGTTAATATAGTGACTTAAGGACATCCAAGGCTTAGGCTATTTTGTTGTTGTTATTTTCATACACAATATAACATGAAATCAAAGTATGGTAACTCAAATATATTTCAAATCAGATCACTAATATGTGGTTACTGAATGAAATTTTAAAAACTGTGTGAATCAACTAGTTACTGTTAAAATATCTCATTTACTTATTTTGTTTACATCTCTAGAAGATATCAACTTTAGTCAGTTCTAATATTTATATGAATTTTAGTGAAATATATACACATATATATTCCATGACAGAAGAATGGATACAGAAATTGTCATTCATTTACACAATGGAATACTGTTCAGTTATTAAAAATGAGGACATCCTGAGATTTGCAGGCAAATAGATAGAAATAGAAAATATCAGTCTGATTGAAGTAACTCAGACTCAAAAGAACATGCAGGGTATGTACTCACTAATAAGAGGATATTAGCCAAAAAAAAGTACAGAATACTCAAGATACAGTCACAGAACTCAAAAGGGTCAACAAGCTGAAAGGGATAAAGGTAATGGGAACATGATCTCATTTTGGGTGGGAGAAAAGGACTGAATCCCTAAGGACCAGCAGAAAGAATGGAAACAGGCAACCTCCAGAGGTAGGAGGTTAGGAGAACCCTCCAGAAAGTACCAGAGATCTGGGAGATAAGAGACACTCAGGACTCAAAGGGAGGGACGCTAGTTGAAATTCCATACAGTGGAGAGAGGGAACTTACAGAGTCCATCTCCAGCAGAAGAAAGATGGAGCATCAAGTGTGGGATGGGGTTCCTGTCTGAAAGAACTGCAGGGATGAAAATGGGAAAGAATCTGAGGGAAAGAAGGTACAGGGACAGGCCCAAAGTGGGATTCAGCTCAAGGGGGAGGCCCCAAGAGCTGACACTATTACTGAGGCTATGGAGTGGTCAAAAAAAAATGGAACTATCATGACCCAACAAGCAGCTGAAAAAGTCAGATGCAGATATTTGTACCCAACCAATGAACAGAGACTGCTGACCCATGTGGTTAAATTAGGGAAGAGCTGGAAGAATCTGAGGAAGAGGTTACCATGTAGCAAGACCAGCAGTCTCTATTTAATCTGTGCTCCCCCCCAGAGATCTCTCAAAGACTTGATCACCAACCAGGCAGCATACACCACCAGCTGATATGAGGCCCCCAACATATATACAGCAGAGGACTGCTTAGTCTGGGTTCAGTCAGAGAAGATGTATCTTACCCTCAAGAGACTGGAGACCCCAGGAAGTTTGGAGATCTGGTAGGGTGGGTGTGGTAGGGACATCCTCATGGAGACAGGGGTAGGGTATGGGGGGAAGAGGTATGGGATGTGGAACAGTCAGAGGGTGGACCGGGAGTGGAATAAAATGTGGAGTGTAAAAAAAAAGAAAAAAATGTGTTAGTAATGTACTACTATGAAAGTGACAATTGATTGACGCTTTGTATAAATTTTATGACAGTATTACAAATAACTTGACAGGAACAAATATAAATTAAATTTCTCTATATGTTTATGAATGTAAAAGGTCACATTCCACTGAATGATTTTGTGACATGGCAAAAAGAAAATTAAGAAAAATCTCTTCCAACTGTCAACATCTTGTTTATGATTCTATAAACAGTAGAAGGTACATTGAGTTTCTAGGTTTCTGCATGTATAAATGTTACATGGAAGAACACATTTATGCCGATTCATTAATGAAAACTTAAAGCAGGATGATTGATTACATAGAATTATTTCAAATATACATATTGTACATATATATAGCTGTAGAAGCCAACATTAATAAATTCAGAAAGTGTTACTAGAGTCAAAGGGAAATCAGAATTGCAAAAACATTTGTCTTAAGACAAACTGGAAAAATATTAAAAAATCCAGAACCTCTCTCTCTATGTTATATATGTTTGTTATATATGATACATATATATCATATATATAATATGTATACATATGTACATGTATATACATTATGCACATTCATTATATAATATATAATACAGGTAATATATTATGTGTATATGTGTATGCATATATGTATATATTATATAATATATATATTTATATATTTATATATATATATTTAACAGTTAATGATTCTATACAACCAACTGAGCACTTATAGACAAAAATATATTCCAACAAACGTGTTATTCACAGAAAAGGTTATTTAGCAATATTTGGAGAATAGTTTGAAAATAGAAGGTTGTACAATATTAGGAAACATAGTAAGAAAAACTATAATTAAGAACTTTCAAGAATATATATAGTGGGCAGATACCCAGGGTTCCTTCCCCACTCAGAAGACAAAAGGAGGGGAGGAAGAATTTTTGGAGCAGTGACTAAGAAAAGAAGCAGTGACTAGGATGTATGTGTGTGTGTGTGTGTGTATATATATATATATATATATATATATATATATATATATATATCCCCTTCATTGTTCACCACGTGTTATAGGAAACTCAAACTAAGGGAAGTTTTATATATATATATATATATATATATATATATATATATATATATATATGATTGAATAGTTTTCAAGATGCATGGAGATTTTACCCATGGATTGAAATGATTATAAAAACAACTTCACTCTTCACATTCACATTCTAAGGCCATTGATTTAGCAGTGAAGACTCATGAATAACTAGTATTTGCTATTAGATATCTTTAAGTTGTATTTTTTTTTAACACTCAGAGCCCAAAATGACAGGTGAAGTAATTCAAAGATGTAGGAAGGTGTTACTTTAGAATTTTGAAGATTTCAGCAAATGTGTGTTAGAATCCTGCTCCCAGAAATCAGGTTTTGCAAAAACTAAGTGTCAAAAAGAGATGGTTAAAACAACCGTGCAAAAAATTTACTTCAGCAAATCAGCAATTTTAATATTTACATGAAGGAGTTGGAAGCTTGGATCGAAATTTCAAAGAAATACAGACTTTGCCAGTGTAAACACAGCTCTGAAGGCAGAGAAATGAAGTTGAGGTCTTTATGATGAAATGAAGAGGACAGTATCAATGCCATGCATTAGGATAGCAGGCAGATATCTGAAACTGAGCACATAGTCTGACTTAATGAAAAGAAATGTATTTTCTTAGACAAAATTTCTCTCAGATGTCATAAGTGAAGGCATCAGGTTTCCCCGGCATGCTGCATGCTCCTGCTGATCATACTCTCTTGACACAGCATTTGGAAAGTTACTGGCTCTATTCTAGCAGCCCAGGAAATCTCGGGCATATTCAATGTGATGACTCATCAGAGCTGTGTTGCACATGGTGCCCAAAGGAGTACTGTGTATCCTGCTGCTTGAGTTTCTGAGCCTGGAGCAGGATAGGCAGCTATTCCTCCCTCCCTCTAATTTCAGAGTCTGCACATAGCCCTGGGCTTAACAGCTGAATTGGTTCCCTTTAAGAAGCCAAAGTTGACCCTATGGTTGACTTAAAACCTTCAGGTATTGTTGCTTGAGGAGGTCAAGTGTCTCTGCCAGGCTGCCCTGTGCCTCTGTCCCTGGATCCACACTGGCAGCAGCTGTTAAGCATTGTTTGGAGCAGTTGTCTCTCAACTACTTGTTAGTAATCTTCATGTAACACTGGAGCTTTTCTCCTGTTCATGCTTTTGCTGCCACACAGAAATGTGCCCATCACTGCCATTGCAGCCTTTGGTTCAAGGGCACATTCATGACCTACTAAGCCGGATTTACCCCTAGAGCCATCACTAAAGGAAGATGAAGGCATAGATTCTTTTCAGGACTCAGCCAGTGGCCTAAGCAGACAGCAGCCTTTATGTCCCAGACTCTTAGGAAAGAGGCCAGGGAAGCTGAGCAGAGCATCCTTCAAAGTGGCCTGTGTTCTTCAGCCCTACACAATGGAAGAGATGGGCTCTAGACCAACTCCTACAGCCAAACTCAGGCTGGGACCAGGTGGCTGTGAGGCCCCTCCTCCAGTGTTTTGTTGAGATATATACATATACATATACATATACATATACATATACATATACATATACATATACATATACATATACACATACACATACACATACACATACACATACACATACACATACACATACACATACACATACACATACATATACATGGTATAAGTACATATGAAGACTGAAATACAGCATGACTAGAAGGAAACAAGAAGTTACTGTTGAGAATAAAGGGTTTGTTTGTGTTGTGGATAAATTATTACTTTAAAATAGAACTACATGAATAGCTGTTAGACTCTGGTAACCAAGAGTAAGTTGTTTACTTGGAAGCTTAGATTTAAAATATCTCTTTTGTGGGTCAATAATAAGATTCCTCCAAGATAACTTCCATGTTCTTGTTCCTAGAAAGATTATGCAGAAGTTCTCATCTGAAAAAGGGAACACATTGAAAAAAAATGTAACTAAAACATTGGTTGTGTTTACTAAAGTTGAATTGGTATCTACTCCTGATGCAGTCACCCAGAACAGAAAACCTTTTGAAAATAACATTTTCCTCCCTAAAATCTTCTTTAGACATTCCCTACTCAGCCCTGACAGTATCTCATACTATTCTTAAATTTATTTTAAAAATTTGTTTCTTTTAACTTTATGTCTATAAAGGTGTTTGTGTGTGTGCAGGTATGTATGTATGCATGCATGTTTATGTGTGTATGTATGTGTGTACTTGGGTTTGCAGCTGGTGGGCAAAGAGGACAGAAGAGTACTCCAGATCCTCTAGAACTAACAATGCAGATGGTTGTGGTCTGGCACAGAGCTAGGAACCAACTGAACTTGGTCCTGTGTCTTATTAACTGCTGAACCATATAACCAATCCTATCCTCATGTTATTCTAAAGCAAACACAGTCTTCTACACTGGAAAAAAAACCCTTAACGATAAAATTCTCTTCTTTAAAAATAAAGAAAAAGGTGAAGACAAAACAAGAGAATGAAAAGGAGCAGAAGACTAGAACATGAAGCCAAAGTTAGTATGAGGTCAGTTAGAGCAATTTAGTCAGAAGCTGAGAGAAGCTAGATTTAATAAATCACCTTGGAAGATTAGATTGTGTGGAGGCAAGAAGCTTCCAGCCACAGACCTAAGGATAGTTAAATCAACAACACATAAAGAAGTAGCCGACATCTGGCACTAAAATTTTTATTTAATCATCATGTATTCTGGAACTAGTATTATATGACTAGACTTTAATTAGCTTATAGATAGTAGGTTTCAGTCTGTCTTTATTTTACATTCTTAGTTTTGGTTTACCCTGGACTCAACTTTTTTAAACAGATAGTCTTGGAAGTGATGTATAGAAAATACAAAATTATACTTTATATATTTTATATTGAAATTATGGAAGATAATTGACAATATTTTGCATTGGGCTCAAATTTATAAGTGTAGGGTAGACAAAGTATATTATTATAGTCTTAAGTTTCATTTTTATGTATTTTGTCAGATTTTTATTGGATATTTTATGTATTTACAATGCAAATGTTATCCCCTTTCCCTTTCCCCCCTCTCCCAAACCCTTCCCCCTGCTTCTATGAGGAAGCTCCCTCTATCACCCACCCACTCCAACCTCAATGCCCTGGTATTACCCTATATTGGGGGAAATGAGCCTTCACAGGACCAAGGGCTTTTCCTCCCATTGATGCTGGGCAACGCCATTCTCTGGTACATATGTGGCTAGAGCTATGGGTCCTTCCATGTGTATTCTTTGGTTGGTGGTTTAGTCCCTGGGAGCTCTGGGGGATCTAGTTGGTTGATACTGTTTTTCTTCTTATGTGGTTGCAAACCCCTTCAGCTCCTTCAGTCCTTTCTCTATCTAACTCCTCCATTGGGATCCCCATGCTCAGTCTAATGGTTGGCTGCAAGCATCCTCATCCGTATCAGTGAAGCTAGAGCCTCACAGGAAACATTTAAATCGGGCTCCTGTCAGCAAGCACTTCTTGGCATCAGCAATAGTGACTAGGTATGGTGGCTGCATACTGGATATATCCGCAAGCGGGGCAGTCTCTGGATGGCCTTTCCTTTAGTCTCTGCTCCACTCTTTGTCCCTGTATTCTGGTCCTCTTTCTAAGAAGGACTGAATCATTCACACTTTGGTTTTCATTTTTAGTTATAAAAAGGTTATTTATAATTTCATATTCTCAGAAGGCCACAGACACAACTAAAAGATGCATGCCGTGCTGAAAGGCAACAATGGTGATGTAGATGCCTCTAAATGTTACATGTGAGAGCTGATGGAATTAATGTGACTTTATAAATAAGGTAAATTGTCAGGAATACAATTATAATGTTCCTTTAAATAGGAATGTTAATCAAAAATGAGGTCTGATGTGCTTAAGAGTGATGAAGCATTACAAGATTTGGGACAACATTAAATGCAAATGCCAGTAGATGCATTCTCAAAAATAAGAAAAACATATTCCCAGGTGTTTTGTTTTAGCTTTTTCTCACTGCTCCTTTTCTCCAGCCTTTACTCTAAGAAGCTAGCTTGCAATACCCTCACACTCAGACATCCATTACAAGAAAAATTCTCTAGCTTTAAGTAGCAGGGGATCACAGCTTGAGAATTTTCAGAGGCATGTGCCCAGTGGGTGGTTTCAAGCTTGCTTAACATTGAAACTATTTACATGAAATCTAAAGGAAGCTTCTGAAAGCAAATGTATCCGGAAGCAATGAGAGTCTAGCCATACAAATTAGAGTCAAGAATGGCTCAGATTTAGAAGGGACTAGAAATGTGGATTGAGCTCAATGTGGGAGCATAGATTATCCCGCCCCATGCTGCTGGTCCCTGTGGCAGTTCACTAAAAGCATGCCAAATTGGTAGTAAAACTAAAAAGAAAACAAAATTCCTCACTAATTCAACCTGGAAAAAACAATGCACCCCATACCCCGTGCCAAAAACAAAGAAACAAAAGAAGAAAATAAATAACACACACACACAAACACACACACACACACACACACACACACACACACACACACACACACACACACACAAAACCCCTGAACAATAGAAACCCTTAGTCTGTAAAGCAGAAAACTGAGGCCAAGTAAAGTGAAGAAAAAGCATTTTTGAATCCCCACATTCTGTAATACTGATAATAAAGTTTGACTGTGCTGGGTATACGTAATGGAAATCAGCACCAAGATCTGGACCATGGGGTAAGATAAAATCTCAAGACATAGCCAGATAAGAGGAGATCAAAATAGCAAGAGAGGTATAGTTGGTCAATAGTACATATTAGGGTGGGTTTGAGCAAATGCTGTGAGTTAGGCCAAATAACAAGGGTGAGATCCACCAGATGTAATTAGAAGGGATTGTAAGCTAGAGAATTAAATTCCTCAATTACAAGAAGACTGGAGGAAGTCCACAAGCCATTTTTAACCTATTCATCACCCTATTTTTGCCATTAGGATGGACAGAAATATCTGTTTTCTATGCTTAAAAAGTACCTTATAGGAGGGGTTGGAGAGCTATCTCTGTGTTTAACCATTGTTTACAGTCCTTGGAGAGAGGGTTTTGTTTTGTTTTGTTTTTGTTGTTTTTTTGTTTGTTTGTTTTTTAGCACCTACATGGAAGTTCACTTGCTTTTCTTTCTTTTTTTTTTTTTATTAACTTGAGTATTTCTTATATACATGTCAAGTGTTATTCCCTTTCCCGGTTTCCGGGCAAACATCCCCCTCCCCCCTCCCCTTCCTTATGGGTGTTCCCCTCCCAACCCTCCCCCCATTGCCGCCCTCCACCCATAGTCTAGTTCACTGGGGGTTCAGTCTTAGCAGGACCCAGGGCTTCCCCTTCCACTGGTGTTCTTACTAGGATATTCATTGCTACCTATGAGGTCAGAGTCCAGGGTCAGTCCATGTATAGTCTTTAGGTAGTGGCTTAGTCCCTGGAAGCTCTGATTGCTTGGCATTGTTGTACATATGGGGTCTCGAGCCCCTTCAAGCTCTTCCAGTTCTTTCTCTGATTCCTTCAACGGGGGACCTATTCTCAGTTCAGTGGTTTGCTGCTGGCATTCGCCTCTGTATTTGCTGTATTCTGGCTGTGTCTCTCAGGAGCGATCTACATCCGGCTCCTGTCGGTCTGCACTTCTTTGCTTCATCCATCTTGTCTAATTGGGTGGCTGTATATGTATGGGCCACATGTGGGGCAAGCTCCGAATGGGTGTTCCTTCAGTCTCTGTTTTAATCTTTGCCTCTATATTCCCTGCCAAGGGTATTCTTGTTCCCCCTTTTAAAGAAAAAGTGAAGCATTCACATTTTGATCATCCGTCTTGAGTTTCGTTTGATCTAGGGATCTAGGGTAATTCAAGCATTTGGGCTAAAAGCCACTTATCAATGAGTGCATACCATGTATGTCTTTCTGTGATTGGGTTAGCTCACTCAGGATGATATTTTCCAGTTCCAACCATTTGCCTACGAATTTCATAAACTCGTTGTTTTTGATAGCTGAGTAATATTCCATTGTGTAGATGTACCACATTTTCTGTATCCATTCCTCTGTTGAAGGGCATCTGGGTTCTTTCCAGCTTCTGGCTATTATAAATAAGGCTGCGATGAACAAAGTAGAGCACGTGTCTCTTTTATATGTTGAGGCATCTTTTGGGTATATGCCCAAGAGAGGTATAGCTGGATCCTCAGGCAGTTCAATGTCCAATTTTCTGAGGAACCTCCAGACTGATTTCCAGAATGGTTGTACCAGTCTGCAATCCCACCAACAATGGAGGAGTGTTCCTCTTTCTCCACATCCTCGCCAGCATCTGCTGTCACCTGAGTTTTTGATCTTAGCCATTCTCACTGGTGTGAGGTGAAATCTCAGGGTTGTTTTGATTTGCATTTCCCTTATGACTAAAGATGTTGAACATTTCTTTAGGTGTTTCTCAGCCATTCGGCATTCCTCAGCTGTGAATTCTTTGTTTAGCTCTGAACCCCATTTTTAATAGGGTTATTTGTTTCCCTGCGGTCTAACTTCTTGAGTTCTTTGTATATTTTGGATATAAGGCCTCTATCTGTTGTAGGATTGGTAAAGATCTTTTCCCAATCTGTTGGTTGCCGTTTTGTCCTAACCACCGTGTCG
Source organism: Rattus norvegicus (assembly GCF_021556685.1). Lineage (NCBI taxonomy): Eukaryota > Metazoa > Chordata > Mammalia > Rodentia > Muridae > Rattus > Rattus norvegicus. The sequence continues at coordinate 51,462,269 of NC_141554.1, read as the reverse complement.
TTTGCCTTACAGAAGCTTTGCAGTTTTATGAGATCCCATTTGTCGATTCTTGATCTTAGAGCATAAGCCATTGGTGTTTTGTTCAGGAAATTTTTTCCAGTGCCCATGTGTTCCAGATGCTTCCCTAGTTTTTCTTCTATTAGTTTGAGTGTGTCTGGTTTGATGTGGAGGTCCTTGATCCACTTGGACTTAAGCTTTGTACAGGGTGATAAGGATGGATCGATCTGCATTCTTCTACATGTTGCCCTCCAGTTGAACCAGCACCATTTGCTGAAAATGCTATTTTTTTCCATTGGATGGTTTTGTCTCCTTTGTCAAAAATCAAGTGACCATAGGTGTGTGGTTTCATTTCTGGGTCTTCAATTCTATTCCATTGGTCTATCTGTCTGTCTATGTACCAATACCATGCAGTTTTTATCACTATTGCTCTGTAATACTGCTTGAGTTCAGGGATAGTGATTCCCCCTGAAGTCCTTTTATTGTTGAGGATAGCTTTAGCTATCCTGGGTTTTTTGTTATTCCAGATGAATTTGCAAATTGTTCTGTCTAACTCTTTGAAGAATTGGATTGGTATTTTGATGGGGATTGCATTGAATCTGTAGATTGCTTTTGGTAAAATGGCCATTTTTACTATATTAATCCTGCCAATCCATGAGCATGGGAGATCTTTCCATCTTCTGAGGTCTTCTTCAATTTCTTTCCTCAGTGTCTTGAAGTACTTATTGTACAGATCTTTTACTTGCTTGGTTAAAGTCACACCGAGGTACTTTATATTATTTGGGTCTATTATGAAGGGTGTCGTTTCCCTAATTTCTTTCTCGGCTTGTTTCTCTTTTGTATAGAGGAAGGCAACTGATTTATTTGAGTTAATTTTATACCCAGCCACTTTGCTGAAGTTGTTTATCAGCTTTAGTAGTTCTCTGGTGGAACTTTTGGGATCACTTAAATATACTATATGTCATCTGCAAATAGTGATATTTTGACTTCTTCTTTTCCGATCTGTATCCCCTTGATCTCCTTTTGTTGTCTGATTGCTCTGGCTAGAACTTCAAGAACTATATTGAATAAGTAGGGAGAGAGTGGGCAGCCTTGTCTAGTCCCTGATTTTAGTGGGATTGCTTCAAGTTTCTCTCCATTTAGTTTAATGTTAGCAACTGGTTTGCTGTATATGGCTTTTACTATGTTTAGGTATGGGCCTTGAATTCCTATTCTTTCCAGGACTTTTATCATGAAGGGGTGTTGAATTTTGTCAAATGCTTTCTCAGCATCTAATGAAATGATCATGTGGTTCTGTTCTTTCAGTTTGTTTATATAATGGATCACGTTGATGGTTTTCCGTATATTAAACCATCCCTGCATGCCTGGGATGAAGCCTACTTGATCATGGTGGATGCTTGTTTTGATGTGCTCTTGGATTTGGTTTGCCAGAATTTTATTGAGTATTTTTGCGTCGATATTCATAAGGGAAATTGGTCTGAAGTTCTCTTTCTTTGTTGTGTCTTTGTGTGGTTTAGGTATAAGAGTAATTGTGGCTTCGTAGAAGGAATTCGGTAGTGCTCCATCTGTTTCAATTTTGTGGAATAGTTTGGATAATATTGGTATGAGGTCTTCTATGAAGGTTTGATAGAATTCTGCACTAAACCCGTCTGGACCTGGGCTCTTTTTGGTTGGGAGACCTTTAATGACTGCTTCTATTTCCTTAGGAGTTATGGGGTTGTTTAACTAGTTTATCTGTTCCTGATTTAACTTCGATACCTGGTATCTGTCTAGGAAATTGTCCATTTCCTGAAGATTTTCAAGTTTTGTTGAATATAGGTTTTTATAGTAAGATCTGATGATTTTTTGAATTTCCTCTGAATCTGTTGTTATGTCTCCCTTTTCATTTCTGATTTTGTTAATTTGGACGCACTCTCTGTGTCCTCTCGTTAGTCTGGCTAAGGGTTTATCTATCTTGTTGATTTTCTCAAAGAACCAACTTTTGGTTCTGTTGATTCTTTCTATGGTCCTTTTTGTTTCTACTTGGTTGATTTCAGCTCTGAGTTTGATTATTTCCTGCCTTCTACTCCTCCTGGGTGTATTTGCTTCTTTTTGTTCTAGAGCTTTTAGGTGTGCTGTCAAGCTGCTGACATATGCTCTTTCCTGTTTCTTTCTGCAGGCACTCAGCGCTATGAGTTTTCCTCTTAGCACAGCTTTCATTGTGTCCCATAAGTTTGGGTATGTTGTATCTTCATTTTTATTAAATTCTAAAAAGTTTTTAATTTCTTTCTTTATTTCTTCCTTGACCAGGTTATCATTGAGTAGAGCATTGTTCAATTTCCACGTATATGTGGGCATTCTTCCCTTATTGTTATTGAAGACCAGTTTTAGGCCGTGGTGGTCCGATAGCACGCATGGGATTATTTCTATCTTTCTGTACCTGTTGAGGCCCGTTTTTTGACCAATTATATGGTCAGTTTTGGAGAAAGTACCATGAGGAGCTGAGAAGAAGGTATATCCTTTTGCTTTAGGATAGAATGTTCTATAAATATCTGTTAAGTCCATTTGGCTCATGACTTCTTCACTTGCTTTTCTTGGCCTCCACAACATTGTGCACAGAAGTGATACACTTATATACATGCAGGCAAAACACTAATATCTACAAAAGAAAATAATTAAATCTGAAACCATATCTTGTTTAAAATGATCATTGTAGTTTTTGTAACCCAAATTACTATAATCTGATATTGAAAATTCCCGCAGGAGGTACATGTGATCCTTAAAGCCAAGATGACAGCAACACTGAGATTAGCAAGGCAGGAGGACACAGATTTCCTGATTTTAAAATTTGTTCTTCCCCTGTAGTCACCATAGTAACAAACATAGATTATTATAACTACTTTATAACCTTGTTCTTCACTGATTTATTTGTGTAATACCTCACTACCAGCTAATTTTACAAAAATATACTACAGGCCTTTCAAGTTCAGGAACTTAAAGAGGTTTCCCAGTGTCAACAAAGTCAGTGACTCAGAAATTCCTAATTTTACTTATTTCAAATTTCTCAAATCCTAGTTTTCATTACCATCGAGACCATTGTCAGGTTGCTTATATTTATTAACTTTTTAAAACCTAGTCACAAGTTTTATTAACCTATCTCCCTTCTTCCACATCCTGTCCTGTCTGAACTCATTTTTCAGCAGATCACCTCTTTCAACATTATTGCTGCTTTTATAATTAAATATCACATACAGTAATGATCTATTTCTTTATATCTCAGTTATTAAACAACTAGAAGACAAAGACCAGATTTTATATATTTTTGTAATCTATGTTACAAAGTCCACAAAATAAAAGTTATATCAAACACATGAAAGAAACACTCACTTTTCAGAGCTTTCAATGCCAGTTAACAGAGTAGATACTGAATCCCAGCTTCCTTCTAATCATTTGTCGTTACCTCCAAATTGGTTTCATCAAAATTAATACATATCTAACAACCTATTCTCATTTGAGAACACTAAAAATATCACATGCTTCACATTCAGTATTGTGAATAGTGAGTGGTCAACAAATGCATTAAATTAACCTAGTGACATATTTGAGAGCATTTCATTTGAAAGCGTGGTCATAGCTCTCTAGAGGAACAAAACCAATGGTAGGAATATGTTATGTGAGCTTCAAAAATAATAACAAAAGCAGAATCACATCAGGCACTGAGAAACCTGTAGTTTCATAGTCCTTCAGACTGGATGCCTCAGCAGTGAGAGTAGCTCCACAATAATCCTGATTGCCTCAGTTGATGTGGGAAGACCCAGTTCAGTTGTGAGTGGCACTTCAGGTAGCAGTTCAGATAAAAAAGGTATTTCAGAAGGCAGATCATCGCACTTTTTTTTGCTCTCTTGGACTTTTCTCTTTTCTCCAGGTTAATTTGCCCTGCTATTATTCCTGATTCTCACTTGTGGGTATCCTGACAACTGGTAGTCACTCAGTCCACAAAGCTCTGTCCCTCACCAAGTCCGAAACTGACTCTGTGGACCTGGAAGTTTTCTGGGAAAAGCACAGTAGGGAGGGTGCAGTGGGAATTGCTGATCTTGGTCCCTAGTCCATGATGAAAGCTCGAAAATAAACACTGGCTCTGACACGAGAATAGAAATCAGGGCCAAAACTCAGTGACAACCGATGCTAACAAGGATGTGGAGAAAGAGGAACACTCCTCCATTGTTGGTGGGATTGCAGACTGGTACAACCACTCTGGAAATCAGTCTAGAGGTTCCTCAAAAAATTGGACATAGTACTACCTGAGGACCCAACTGTACCACTCCTGGGCATATACTCAAAAGATGATCCAAAATATAACAAGGACACATGCTCTACTATGTTCATAGCAGCCTTATTTAGCCAGAAGCTGGAAAGAACCCAGATGCCTTTCAACAGAGGAATGGATACAGAAAATGAGGTATATTTCACAGTGGAGTATTACTCAACTATCAAAATCAATGACATCATGAAATTCATGGGCAAATGGATGAAACTAGAAAATACCTCATCCTGAGTGAGGCAACCCAATTACAAAAAAACACACATGGTATGCAGTCACTGATAAGTGGATATTAGACCAAAAGCTCAGAATACCCAAGACATAATCCACAGAGTACAAGAAGCTCAAGACGTTGGAAGACTAAAGAGTGGATGCTTCAGTCCTTCTTAAAAGGGAGAACAAAATATTCACAGGAGGAAATAAAGACAAAGTGTTGAGCAGACACTGAGGGAGAGATCATCCAGAGACAGCCCTACCTGGGGATCCATCACATGTACTGTCACCAAACCCTGACAATATGGTGGATGCTAAGAAGTGCATGCTGACAGGAGCGTGATATAGCTGTCTCCTGAGAGGCTCTGCTAGAGCCTGAGAAATAGAGGCAGGTGCTTACAGCCAACCACTGAACTGAGAATGGGGTCCCTAATGGAGGAGTTAGAGAAAGGACTGAAGGAGCTGAAGGGGTTTTCAACCCCATAGGAAGAACAATAATATCAACCAACCAGACCCCACCCCCGGAGCTCCCAGAGACTAAACCACCAATCAAAGAGTAAACATGGAGGGACCCAGGGCTCCAGCCACATATGTAGCGGAGGAATCCCTTATCAGGCATCAATGAGAGGAGAAAAAAGGCATATTTTACAGAAATCTTTAACCTTGTTTTACAAGGGACTGAACTTACACCAACTGTTACAGATTTTTAAAAAAGCAAACAAATATTTATCGAGCAGTATATTTGTGCTGCTTCCAGCATTTGTGATGGATATTTGTTTCATGAGGCTGCTTTTCAACATATGCATTGTTTTCAAAAACTGGCTACATCTCACATACACACACACACACACACACACACACACACACACACACACAAGCACACAGACATTGTTTTCTGGGTCAGGGGTATGGAAGAGTACATATGGTAAGATTACAACTTAAGTTGTAAAAGTTGATTACATGGGGCACGAAAGGCAAGTAATATTAGCTGTTAAATTGTTCTGTTAATTATAGGTTAAACAAATAGGCTGATTACACAGTAGAATAGCAGTTTTAAGTCTTACCCGACCTCAGATGTACTATTAAATTTGGCTGTGAGATTCAGAAAAAGTTCCATTCTATTTGAATATTTTCATAACAGTGCATTGCCACAGAAGCTTATTTGTGTGTGTGTGTGTGTGTGTGTGTGTGTGTGTGTGTGTGTGTGTGTGTGTGTGTATTGCGGAGTGCTATGGCTTGATTGACAATTTAAGGTTTCAGAATAGTGTTGGTGTTATTCTTGTCAGCTTATTCCTATGCTCACTAGATAGGCTATCTTATTCTGGGAGAAATTCATTATGCTATGTAGTTCTCAATCCTGACTTCGTAATTCAGATTAGTCTCACCTGAGGCTTACTCATAAATTTCTGTGGTTCTTCATATTTGTCTATAACGCTTTTTTTCTCTTTACCTTTCTGTAGCAATCCTATTATACCTCTCCTAATGGGTAGAGGTAGAGGAACCACTGGGAAAGGATCAGAGTCTACTTTTTTGATTTGGCTTCTGCTAACACTATACCATTAATAAAATGACCAGTGTCAAGGAGGGTGCAGGGGGTACCTGGAAGAGAATGGGGGACAAGAGACATGAAGAAGGACGCCAAGACATGAGTCTGATCAAGGTGATAATTTTATTTTTTCCCAAGGCTGAATTTATACCATAACAGGGGTAACAGAGAGAGGGGGAAAGTGGGAGACATTTACGAAGGCCAAGGACACAGTATTCATGTGGTCAGCTGATGTCAACAGGATGTTTGTTTTTCAGAAAGGTTACAGGTTTGTCATATTGGGCATCTTGACATCAGATGTATTTCTCAGCAAGGTCACAACATTATCATATCATTATTCATCTTGACCACCAGATTTGTATTAGTCTTCTGCATCTGGCTGGGGATTTTCCATGAACCCAGTCATACTTAACTCCAACTATACTATTAACATCAATAATGGAGGGTTTTAAGGGCATTGCTCCCAACAGACCAGTGTGAAGGATGAAAATATATATTTCCCTTCCATTCCAATGATAATTCGTGGATAGTGTAAAAACTGATAATATGGTTGCTCTAAAGTATGCTTAAGGGGAAGGTTTTGTTACAGATTGAGAGAGAAAACTGTCAGGGACATCTGTAAGTGTCTAGAGCAGAGAAAGATCATAAAAAATTGAAAATGGCCAGTAGACTAGACCTGGCCAATAGAGAAGCATGCTGAGAGCAAGCAATGAAGACAAAGTGAGAACCAAGAGAATGCGTAGGCAAAATACCAGGGTCATTGTAAGGCTCAAAGTGAGCCTTAACTATCAGGAGAACCTCCAAGTGAGGCACAAGAATGGAGTGCAATGCAAACACAAGCAGGTTTATTTTCCGGCATGTCAGGGTCAACCTTCAATCAGCTCTTCGTGGTGAGTGATTAGAAGGTGACCCCAAATGGCTAAAACAAGCAGTTTTTATACTTTTTAGGGGTACAAGTTACATCAGCAAGGTTACACTTTAAACATACTGGCTAAGCATATTGACCTTTAAATCTATCTGTTGGCTAGCAAACTTATGACATACATTCGAACTTCATCTGGGACAAGAAGAGGGTCAGGTGACTATCAGTCAGTACATTCTGTGATTTTTCAAGAATGTCCCTGCTCTCCTGAAAACTAGGGACAGAGAATGGAACTTGGCCTAGTCTTGATCTGAGGTGGAAAGCTAATCTTGACCTGAGGCAGTGTGTGTAAAGCTGGCAAAAGCCCTTAGGGTCTTTCAAAGGAACTCCATAACCTATTTACTGTCTACCAGGCAAAGCCTTTTAATAGCTTTTATATTTCACTAAGAACTAGGGTCCTCTATCATCAGTGAAATGAATAGCTGTGGGGAAAGAAACCCATGAACTAGTGAAGTTTGGAAGGCAGAGTGAGTAAAGCTGAGATGATCTAGGATGCCAGTTTGAACTCTGAAATTTGTAACAAATACTTGTTATACTGAGAGAGCCTGGAGGCCAGTATGTATTTTGGTGTAATAACCACCAGAGATAGTCATTTGTCCTTTTCTGCCAGGGATAAGACAAATGCCTTCTTTTGGTAGAAGAAAACTAGCTTCACAAGGTCCTGAAGAATGCTGACATTCCCTTAATTGCCAGAAGTGGAGAAGTAGAATTTGCTAAGGACTTGACAGACAGACAGAAGAGTGAGACAATTCTGTATACTGTTTTTTTTTCCTACTAGAATTTAGCAGAAGAAATATGGTTAGTATAAAAATGCATTATGGCCTTTCCATTTTGTGTTTTGATCCTTAAGCTACAAGAAACATCCTTTCATTGAATATATTTTGTTTATATGGGTTGACTTTGACTTTTCTGTGCTGTTAGTTCTTCCATTTAGTATCTTCCTTTCAGTATGAATTTTAGATTCATGCAAAACAAGCCAAAAACTAAAATCCTGGGAATTCATATCCATAACTGCTTTTAAAACCCTGGGTTGGTCTCTAGCCAACTTGCATCATTCTTTCCTACTCTTTGAAAGTCTTTTTATGGTTACTTGATGTGTTATATACAGAGTTTTTTAGCTCTACTTACAGGGAGTAACAATGAAAAATGTGTTTACCTATTCCAAAACTTAACCCTACATAGAATTTAAAAAACCAAATTTATATTTAACTTATGATGTTTCCCACATATATGAACAGGCAAAGATTTGAATGACAAAATACTTTGTCATTTGTTTTTAATAGTTCCTAAAATAAAAACTCAATTTATAATTAAATTGCCAAATGTGCTCCAAATGTGTATTATTTAAATGTACTTTAATACACTCAACCTTGTTCTCATCCAATATAAATTATGCTTAGATAAGAAGAGTAGATAAGAAGTGGCTACTGGGCTGGGTGGTGGTGGCACACACCATTAATACCAGAGCTCAGAAGGCAGAGAAGGCAGATCTCTGAAATTGGGGCCATCCTGGCCACCAGAGAGAGTTCTAGTAAAGTAAGAGCTTCTTAGGGAAGCAACAACAACAAACAAACAAACAACAACAAAGTAACTATTGCAGTGTGTTCAACTTGGGCTCTTGAGTATCAATGGCTTAAAGGATGGGTTAGTAAGCTCAAAGTCTTATAGTACTAAGTCCTGAGATTTAGAGAGTTATGGAATCAGATTATAGAGGCCAGTGATATATGACTACAGGTGTTCTGTTTTGAGTATGTTAGTGAAATTTTACTAAGCAGCTAGTGTACTGAACCCTTAGATGAAACTAGCAATAGCAGCACTCAGTACCAATGAATGCCACAGATTCAAAGCAGCTACTTTTATAAACCTTGGGCTTTGGGTGCCTCAGCCATTTAGAATTAGCAGCTCTCTAGAACTTTTCCAGTGACGTGGGTTACATTCCTTCATCTTCAGTTTTTCACCACTTTCTCTAATTGCTCACTCTTCTTTAGTGTCATTTCTACTCTCTCTGCTCTATATTATCTCTGTCTCTTGGTCACTCTCTCCAACTCTTCTGTACCTTTACACCGCTACTGATGCAGCTTGCTGCTGCTACCACAATCTCCATTTTCTGTAACAAACTCAGTATGTTCTACCCATAAAAGCAATCATTACCAATGAAGAGCCATTTAAAAGAAGGCTTTTCTAGTGGATGTAATGTTGCAATACCAGGAGGTAGCAAAAGAAGATATTATCTTTTTGTTGTTATAAAAAGTGATGAGAATAGTCTAATTCTATTAGTATCATTGGGTTGGAGGTATGCCAAGAGTGTTTGCAATAATCATGGCCAAGTTATTCTTGTTAATGAAGGGCATGTTTTGTACCTAAGATGTTAAATGTGCCACAGAGGGAATTGTCCCCTGTTGTTTAGATGTGCTGGAGTATCCTCTGAGTGATTGATTGTAAAGTGCCCTAAATACTTATTTATTACAACAAAGTGTATTACCACAAAGGCAGACCTGGTGATTTCTAGTAAAGATGCTGTTTGTATTTCCCCAACTCATAACTACCGGATAGAAAGGACTGTCAAAGGGCTTGCTGAAAATATTTTTTAAAAAGTACTACTTTTAGGGGTTGGGGATTTAGCTCAGTGGTAGAGCGCTTGCCTAGGAAGCGCAAGGCCCTGGGTTCGGTCCCCAGCTCCGGGGAAAAAAAAAAGTACTACTTTTCATTGTTTTTGAGATAATTATATATCATTTCCCCCTTCATTTTACTCCTTCCATACTTTCCTATATAATTTTTCTTGCTTTCTTTCAAAGTCATGGTTAATCTTTTTAATTATATATATATGTATATATGTGTAAATTATATGTGTATATATATGTAAATTAAACGTGCTCAGTTTGTATAATGTTACTTATATGTATGTTTTCAAGGATGACTATTTGGTGTTGAATAGTTCTTCCCACAAATATTCCAAGAAAAACTGTGATGAGTTTCTCCTTTTTCTCAGCATTCCTTAGTTGCCTGTACTTCTTTAAACTGATTTGAACCTTCATTTACAGACACTTTTATTCACTTATAAAAGCATCAAGAAAGTATTTACAATAAATGTTTAATTAAAGCTCAACACAAAAATAAGCCCCAAAAGCATTTAGCAATACTTAACACATTTATTAGTAAATCAAGGTAGATTGAGTCTCTCTTCTTGATGTCAGTACAACCTCAAAGATAGTACCAAAATAATAATAGAGTATAACTTTAACTTTTTCAAAGCCTACGTTTGTTTTAATCTTTATTAACTTGGGTATTTCTTATTTATATTTCGATTATTATTTTCTATCCCGGTTTCCAGGCCAACATCCCCCTAGTTCCTCCCCCCTCCCCTTCTCTATGGGTGTTCCCCTCCCCATCTTCCCCCATTACCACCCTCCCCCAAACAATCACGTTCACTGGGGGTTCAGTCTTGGCAGGACCAAGGGCTTCCCCTTCCACTGGTGCTCTTACTAGGCTATTCATTGCTACTTATGAGGTTGGAGCTCAGGGTCAGTCCATGTATAGTCTTTAGGTAGTGGCTTAGTCCCTCGAAGCTCTGGTTGGTTGGCATTGTTGTTCATCTGGGTTCTCGAGCCCCTTCAAGCTCTTTCAGTCCTTTCTCTGATTCCTTCAACGGGGGTCCCATTCTCAGTTCAGTGGTTTAATGATGGCATTCGCCTATGTATTTGCTGTATTCTGGCTGTGTCTCTCAGGAGAGATCTACATCTGGTTCCTGTCGGCCTGTGCTTCTTTGTTTCATTCATCTTATCTAGTTTGGTGGTTAAAGCCTACCTTTCATGGTGGTTCTTAAACACCTTAACCTCCCTCCTAGCCTACCACCCACCTGAGGTAGTACAAAAGAAAGGATATAGGGTAAGTGGACATGTTTAGAAATAATTCTTTGGAGCAAACCTTATCTGCTTTGTCAAGAAATCACAGTTCAGTTCACAGGAGTCAGCAATTGCAGCTTGATCCACTGGAAAATATTTCAAGGATGTATCAGGTGTCCTGTTTGGTAGAGTCAGGATAACAAAATAGAATCATCAATGGTGGCACTATCCAGCAAAGAGCCAAACCTCAGCCTCTGTAGAAGCCAGAATGGAATTGCAATCCCATAGGAAGAACAGTATCAACTAATGGGACCCCCCCACCCCAAGAGCTCCCAGTGACTAAACCACCAACCAAAGAGTATACATAGTCCATGGCTCCATCTATATAGGTAGCAGAGGATTGCTTTATCTGGCATCTGTGGGAGGGGAGGCCCTTGATCCTGTGGAGGCTAGATGCCACAGTATAGGGGGATGTTAGAGTGGTAAGGTGGGAGTGGGTGGGTGGGTGGAGGAGCACCCTCTTAGAGACCAAGAAGAAGGGAGAATGGGATGAGGAGTTTGCAGAGAGGAGAACAGGATGGGGACATTTGAAATATAAACAAATAAAATGACCAATAAGAAAGGAGGGGCCAGGGCAAACAAAAATGCCAGGTAAAGGTCTCAGCGGCTCCTCTCTCAGTTAAAGGAAGATCAGCAAAGACACAAGATGGCAAGCATTGCACAGCTAGCTCTATAAACAAGTGATGCTCATCCTCCATCACTTTCCATACTCTCTTTAAACATCATGTGTCCTCCACTGGTTTTGCCTAAGCATGTATATTGCTTCAGGCTCCTGTATCTGTCTCAGCTAATATCACTCTGCCAATTAGCCCAAGTCCCCACAAGCAGCAAGAAACTGCAGCATATTATGGGAAGTATTTTTGGTGTATTTCTCTCTATGGAGTCTGAACAAATAGAGTTCAACAATGCAATGAAAGACAGTCCAATACATGTGTGTCTTTAGCACAGCCACATGTCTTTCAGGTGCTTGCTTTAGCAAAACATCTTTTCACTTGTGTCTGTTTCAGCAAAATGTTTCTTCACAAATCTGCATTAGACTTTTACTTGTGTCTGCTTTAGCAAAATGTTCCTTCACACGTGTTTTCCCCAGAAAAACGCCATCTAATACAACTGACTTTCCAAAGAATCTCTAAGTTTCCACTGCAATAGGGGATATGCTTAAGAAATCTACTATAAAAAAAACTACCTTACATGTTTTTTGGAACTTAGTTGAGTCTAAAACTCATACAGTTGGCTATCAGGAAGAAAAGGCCAGAATTTTCAGACAAATACTGCTTCTATGCACATGTAAAATAGATTATTTTCTAGGTAAGCCCTACCTCTGCCTCACACAGCTCTCAACTGACTACATTCAACCCTAGTTCAATTTCCTTGGATAATATAATCCACGTTTCTAAAAATAATAACTGAACACAAATTTAAATCATATCTAAAAATTACCAGTGGACAACATTTAGATTAGCGTTAAATAACTAGGGATTATATCATGAAATATTTGATATCTTAAATCCCATTATCTTGAGTAATAAAATAATTTTCATTGTTTCAATGAAAAAATCTCAAAAGAAAATCTAAAAATTGTACAATAATGCTTAGAGTTTTATTACAAAATGATGTTATTTAAACATTGTGATTATATGTAATAGAGTTGAGATTGGATAAGATTATTAAAAATGAAACTCTATTGGAGGCCTCCTGGTAGCCCAGAAGCTTACATCATACACATTAATAATGGAAGACATTATTACCCGACTCTCAACAATGGCCAGTCATCCAGACAAAAAGTAAATAGAGAAGTAATGGAGGAAACATGTTATAAGCCCTATGGACATAACAGATAGCTACAGAACTTTTTGCCCAAATACAAAAGAATGTCTTCTTTTCAGTACCTCACAGAACTTTCCCTAAAATTTATTATATATTTCATCACAAAGCAAGTCTCAAAAGATATGAGAAAATTGGTATTACCCTTTGTATCCTGCCAGACACACATGGATTAAAGCTAGAATTCAAAAACAGAAACAACAGTCTATGAATTCATGGAAACTAAATGACTCTATTGAATCACTACAGGGTCAAAGCAGAAATAAAGAAATTAATTAAAATCTTCCTAGGATTCAGTGAAAATGAATGCAGAGAATGTGCAAATTTATGGAATACAATGACAGTGAAGCTAAGAGGAAAGCTCATAGCACTAAGTGTCTATATAAAGAAATTGGACAAAGAGCATATTGGCAACTTACCAGTAAAGCAGAAACATCTAGAACAAAAAGAATTAATCACTTCCAAGAGGATTAGAAGTCAATTAAAAAATCAAACTGAGGGCTAGAATCAATAAAATAGAAACAAAGAGAACAACACAAAGGACCAATAAAACAACATTGATTCTTTGAGAAAAATCAACAAGACAGATAAAACTTTACCCAAACAAACTAAAACTTGGAGAGAGAATATAAAAATTAACAAAATAAAAAAATGACAAAGGAGAGCATAACAACAGATATCATGGAAATTCAAAGAATCACAATGCTTTATAGACCTTGAGAGAATAATGTAATAGGGTTACCTCACTCAGGATGATATTTTCTAGTTCCGTCCATTTACTCGAGGTGTTTTCAAGCAGTAGATCAGATGAAACATTTTTCCATGAAGAATTTTTTTTGCTTTATCCTATAGGGATGCTTTTTAGAAGGTTCTGCCACTGGGTTATCAGAGCCACATGTCTGTCATTCAGTTGAAACAGGATTGCTATAGATATCAGTACTGGGTGGTAGGGGCTAAGATAGGAGATCTATGGTGCTTTATGTTAGAAGTAGAATGAATATTTATATCTGTTCTTTCTATATTCTTTTTTAAAATTTTTATTGAATATTTTCTTTATTTACATTTCAAATGGTATCCCTTTCCTGGTTTCTCCTCTGGCAACCCTTTATGCCATCTCCTCTCCTCCTGCTTCTATGAGGGTGTGCCCCCACTCACTCATCTGTTCCCTCCCTCCTCCCAGCCCTAGCAGTGCCCTATAATGGGGAATTGAGCCTTCACAGAACCAAGGGCTGCTCCTCCCATTGATGCCGCCAAGGACAGGCCATCCTATGCCACATATGAGGATGGAGTCATCGTTTGCACCATGTGTACTCTTTTGTTGGTGGTTTAGTCCCTGGGAGCTCTGAGAGTCTGGTTGGTTGATATTGTTGTTCATCCTTTGGGGTTACTAGCCAATCCACCATGATGCTTACAGTGTGGCTACATTATAGTTACCTATTTTTATTAAGTTTTCTAATTCTAGTTACAGTGTGGTAAATATTAAAATTATAATTGATAAAGAATTACAAATGCAAATATGCTGTACCACAGTGTCTTTCCATTAAACATTATGTAGATTATTTTGCATCTTTAATATGTTTAAATCTATAGGATGCCGGAGTTGTTTCTTCTTTCTTTCAGTTTAGTCCAGCCTGTTACATGTTTGGTGAGACTGGTGGTTCCAGGAGATAAATTATCAAACATGATATTAGTTTTCGTGCTTTTGGGGCTGAGCACAGAGCTGAGCCCTTGAAAATGAGGGGGTAAATAAATGTTAGTAAAATGGTAAGGTAAAAAAAAAATGGGCTCTGAATTAAACAAGCTATGATTTGTGGTTGAGTGTAATCAAGTGTCTACTGAAAGGGGCCTTAGTGGTTGCTTCATTTGATTACAATGACACTAATGATGACTAAAAGGGCTGGCCTATGCAATAGATTCTATTCAATGCAGTTGAGTATTTACAAAGAGAGAAAGACAAGTCCAAAGATTGTTAAATCCACACTCAAGTGATAGTCCATAAATCATGGAATTTCCATGCCAGTCCTAAAAGAAGTTTATTTCTTATAAAAACCAAGCTGATGCTGCTAAAAATCGAGCATAACAATTATGTATCTGATTTGCTGGATTACAATGAAAGTTTGATTTTATAGGCATGTCTTATCTTAATTGTCAGGAAGAGTAAAAATGAGATCCTGAAACATAGAATAGAGACAAGTGTTTAGATACACATAAAACTTATAATATTGAAACCTAGTCTGCAAATTTAAAAGCTAAGGGTTTTTTTTTCTCACAAAAGCAGAATGCAACAGCTGACAAGCCAGGCTTGCGGGGTACATGTGGTATGAAAGTGTGGTGCTTAACCTTGATTTTCAACCATGTAAACAAATCTCTGGATGGGTCTGTGAGAAATTATCTAGATTATGTTTACTGAAGTGAAAAACAAACCTTAGGTGTGGATAGTATAGTTACATAATAATTGGACCCAACAGAAAGAGAAATGGAGCCAGAGCAGGAGAATTCATAATTCTCTGCTTCTTGACTGTACACAAATGTGATCAAAGACCTCCTGTTCCTATTGTCATGATAAACTATATCCCCTGAAACTGTAGGCTGAGAAAAACTCTTCCTTTAAGTTGTTCTCCAGTATTTTGTCATAATAATGAAACAAGTAACAAAAACAGAAGCATATCGGTCTGTGAATTTTGTTTTTATTGATTAAGTGTTCTTTTTTTTTTTTTTATTAACTTGAGTATTTCTTATATACATTTCGCGTGTTATTCCCTTTCCCGGTTTCTGGGCAAAAATCACCCTCCCCCCTCCCCCTCCCCTTCCTTATGGGTATTCCCCTCCCAACCCTCCCCCCATTGCCGCCCTCCCCCCAACAGTCTAGTTCACTAGGGGTTCAGTCTTAGCAGGACCCAGGGCTTCCCCTTCCACTGGTGCTCTTACTAGGATATTCATTGCTACCTATGAGGTCAGAGTCCAGGGTCAGTCCATGTATAGTCTTTAGGTAGTGGCTTAGTCCCTGGAAGCTCTGGTTGCTTGGCATTGTTGTACTTTTGGGGTCTCGAGCCCCTTCAAGCTCTTCCAGTTCTTTCTCTGATTCCTTCAATAGGGGACCAGTTCTCATTCATTTAGTGTGTATGTGTGTGCATTCATGTGGAGTGTGTGTGTGTGTGTGTGTGTGTGTGTGTGTGTGTATTTGAGTCATTTTTTGCTCTAAGTAACCTTTTAACCATATTCTTGTATGTAACTCCAATAAAGTACATGGTTCAGCTAATTGGACTTTGATAGTATCTATATTTGGTCTACCCTGGGCTCCTCATCTGGGGTGAGGGGGTGAGTATATGTGTATGTATTGTATCTCCCAAGGAAACATTATGTCATCCAATAATTTGGATGGAGGAATTTTTTGGTGTGTTGTTGATGCCTTATCTATGGTGAACACTAAAGAGACATTTGACTCTTCAGAAAAAGTCCATTAAATAGGTCTATGTCTTGATTTTTTTTCACATGAGCATATATGCTTGTTAAACCCTAAAACTGTATCTCCAAGAAGTGACCTACACTTATTTACAGTGAAGAACCACATTTAAAATAAAATAAAAAACTAATTCCTTAGCTGTAGACTTTACACATATAGTTTAAGAAAGTAAATTTTAAAAGCTTATGATAGTTATCTAGGTGGAAAATGAAATTTGGTTCTACAAGGAGCTTGCTTCTATCAGGGTCACATCAAAGGAACAGAGGAAAATGCCATGAGCTACTAGGAAATTGAGAATACCAGTGATTTAGTTACTTCAATGTATTAGGAAAAAAACTTGTGAAATGAAGTTATGATTGAGATGATATTATATCTGAATTAGATGATAGACAAATAAATGTAAGTAATATAGTCTGATGATTTGTTTTTCAAGAGCCCTTGAGCAAGTTTAGGTCTAGCAAAAAAACCCGAAAGCACTACATAGCTGATAATGCCTACTAATCTAGCTATCCCTCTACCCTAACTCCACAGTCTTTGCTAAGATACCTGTGAAGGTAGACTGCTTGGGGGCGGGGGGGTAGAATGTGGGGAGCTTGATTCCACTTACCTAACTACTCTTCAGTCTTGCTTGCCAGGCTGTAGGGAAGCACCAAAACTCTGACCCCACCATAGGAAGGGGCAGTCCGAGATGTGGGAAAGCCTGAGCTGGTTGGAAATTCCGGGGTCTTGAGGTTCTCTCACTGGGGAAGAGCCAAAAAAGGAGTCAGGGATAGCAAGCTGGGAACTGCTGGGGAGAAAGGGGGAGCTAAAGCTTGTCTCATGGGGGATGATTGCCCTTAGCTTGGTGGTGGCAGGCTTGGTGGCAGGTGTGGCTGGGAGCACAGAGAGACCTTCTATGAGAGAATAAAGCTGGGGCTGTGTAGACAAAGTCTTCCCCAGGTTCCTCATAACAGATCTTGAGGAAAGAGACTGTCCATTGTTCTAGAGAGTTTATTGTCATGGTGGAAAATGGATGTGTAAAAGCATACCCAACTTCTCAGGGTGAGCCTGAGATTAAATACCTTTTTCAGGGAGGAATGTTTGGGAAAGGAAGCTTATTGACTAAGCCCTCTAGGCCTCTGGGTACCTCATTAGCATGGAGAACTATGTTTTCAGACTACAAGACCATAGGACATGTTTCTTTTATGTTAGAAGCATGGCATATGTTCTAAGTCAGGGGTCTCGTAGTGAGCTGGGAGTTGCCTAAGCCTCACGAGTGTGTCCACTGAGTCTTCTGGTCTCCACCTGCTCTACTTTACCAAACTTCCTGGCATGGTTTTACGTCTCACACCTGACCACTATACATTCTTGACTGCAAAATCCATGACTTTTTTCCCCTTTTCACCTTCTTCCTCCTAGCAGAGATTTTTCACCTGGTTTACCCTGTTGATTTTCTCTCAAAATCTTATAAAATTGTCCTTGAGCTAAAATAAAATAAAAATAAAATAAAATAAAAATCAATCACAAAAACCTTTCCTTCAAGCCTTTTTAGTCAAAATTTGGAAGCAGGTGAAGGGTAATTATTTTTAAAGCACGGCAAATATTTTAAACATAAACAAATAAGAGAATAGAAATTTAGCTCACCTATCTAGGGTACAAAGTCATGACAAGTACTAATGTCAAAGTTATTGTATCTAAAACTATGCTATATGAATAAACACAATTTCTAAATGAAACAAACCACAGAATGATATAAAGGGCATCCTTTCATTTCTAGTCATATGTATTATCCTACTGGGCAAAATGTTTGAATTAACAAATATTCAGCAATCATGCTGATGGTGCAGGTCTATAATACTTTAGATACTTTAGAGACTGAATCATGAGGTCTTAACAGTTTAGACACCTGCCTTGGCTAGAGAGTGAGTTCAAGATTCATTAATTAATGATGTGAGCTTTCAGGTTCTTGATCCTTCTGCCATGCCTTCCTGCTGCCGTTCTTTCCTGCCCATGACTTCCCATCATAATTGACTCTTACCTTTGGAACTATAAGCCAGATAAACTTTTCCTTCCTTGGTCATGGTGTTTGATCAAGTGATAGAAAATGAGATAACAAAGATTACATCTTTAAATAATAAGTAAAAAGAAGTTTAGAGAGTTAGCTCAATGGTAGAGTATTTGCCCCACATGCATGATATCCCAGGTTCAATATCTAGAACAATAAGAAAAAAAGAAAGAAAAATTACCATTAATACAACTGCCAATTCTTTTGCTGTGATAAAGTTTAAAAAGTAATTGTGGTCAGAACAGAATTACAGAAGTATATACATCAGAATATTTATTACTGGTTATAGAGCAATGGAAACTTGACTCTTGTGATAAAAATTTTGATTTTAATGTATTTATCTTTTAATTCAAATAGTTACATATGACTAGCAGCAAAAGAAGGAAAATGTAACCCGATATGCTAGTCAAGAACATGGTTGAGTGACTCGCAGGGAAAGATTTACTTTACTCCCCACCCCTTCCTTCCACGTGGTTCATGGCCGGCCTCCTTTGTTTCTCCCCTCTTCTATTCTACTCTCATTAAACCTTTCCATGTGGAACCATGTTGGCTTGGTGTGTTCTGTCAGGACGTGGGCTGAGATTTCAACCCCAACACAAGCTAGTCTGGAGAAAGATACCAAATACAATGGAAATTACCTGCTAACATTTTTGATTATACCAAAATCTGACACTGATATAGCAAAGAACAGGTTACAGCTAAAAATAAATCAAGGACTTTACTGCTGATTTCACAGTTTGCTGTTACATAGGTCAACCAAGAGAGAACTCACTGACTATATATTACCACAAGCAAACTACAGACAACTTACAGCTAGCCATAAATATAATAGAGTACACTTACAGTGACCCAAAACTGGAAAATCAATCTACCTGCCTAGCACAAATTTATTGAGCAAATTCTTACAGGGTAGACTGTCTATGCAGGATTTTTTATGTTCCTCTTAGAATCTGGCTGAAATACACAATTACATATGAAATAAATCTCCATTAAAATGAACAACAACTGTAGAAAAACTTAGAATTTTGGACAAAAGGTTTGCCACCCACTGTTTTGTGAACAAACACCCTGAGGTTTTTTTTCTCTCATTTTATTTTGAACCTCATGTACAATTTAACCAGATGTGCAAATATTTACAATATTATAAGAAATTAACAACAAATATATTTATACAGTTGAATTTAATTTAATTTTATATTTATATTTTATATTAAGATTATAGATCCATATGTAATTGCAACATATAATTTGGAAACAAATTTTATAAATTTTTTCAAATTTAAAACTTTGATATCAGGAAAGAAAATTTCAGTTTACTTAGTGGTGATATATAGTATATTCAGGGGTATCTTTATAATGATATATAAAATATCTCTCATTCATGTTATCATTTATTTGTATTCCTGGGTGTGGGGATAGGCTCATACAATTTTTATCAGTTTTGTACATTCAAGTAAGCACAACCACAGTCAGAGAAAGGCCAAACACATAACAGTCTCATTTCTTCCTTCTAAACCTTACTCAACTCTCTTGTTCTTTACCCCATAATTATCTAGTAATATGTCTTCTACTTGCAAAATGTTTTGTTTTTAAACATGCTTTATGAGGATACCATGTATGTATTACCGTTTGTATTATGTTTTGTTGTAGAGTTATTCACCAGACACGACTGCTTGCACGTGAATTTAAGTCAATAGAAAATCTTCATTTGTTGACTGGCAACTACACTGGGTGTTTGGGATCCCAGTATAGTGTTTCCCAGGGAGAGCTTTTAAGTACCAAAACTGTGTTCTGGGTTGACATAACTCAGTTTACAAGAACAATTAGCAAGAACTACAGAAGCTAAAAAGCAAGGTTACTACATTTAGAAACGGTCCCATAACTAAGGACTTTGATGGATTAAGCCGTTGTTCTGATTTTGGCAGGTGGTTCTGTCTAAGTGCTGAGTTTTACACCCTGAATGGTACTTCCATCATGGAGTTAGTTGTGCTAAGGTCTCGGGACCTACTAAGTTCTGGAGCCCTGTTATATTCACTTAGTGAATGAGTCAAATTATGGACTCAATCCTGCTCTAAAGAGGTACAGTTGGTCCAAAGGACAATTAACTTTTATAAACTGATACGTAATTGGCCAGATAGTTTAAGATTTAGGGGCCTGCTGTTAATCCCAATCAGAATGAGAATTAAAGGCCCAGTTAGTGCTGATAGGAGATTAGTTAGCCAGGGGTACTAAGAGAACAGAAACTGGTATCAATTATCTAACATATGTTTTTGTCTTTTTCTCTTTTTGAAGTTTTTATTTTAATTTTCCAACCAGGACAAGATTTTTAAAAATTACTCCTGATCAATTAGCACAGAAACAGCTTATTTCTCTAAAGCCATGCATAGTTTCCTTTATCTCATAAGAAGTAAGTTTAAGCCTTCTCAATTTTGTAGGATTATTTCTGCAAGGGAAAACAAGTGCTGTTTTAATATTTCAAGGTCCTGATTAATCTGTCTACTTAGTTTATGAAGCATCAGAAGAGGCATATTTTGTCAAGCCATTGTTACATACCCATCAACTAGTCTCAGGGGATCGGCAATATTGCTGTTATCTAGATGAACACAAATCTTAAAATGGGGTAAAGGGGCTAAGAGTGTAGGGTATCGGTGCCAAATGAAGCCGTAGTTCAGAGACAGACCATTTGGCAACATCCATGGCTTCCATTTTCTCAATCTGGGTAGAATCACCCTGTTAGAGCTTTTTCAAGTTGGTTTCAGTGACCCTTTGGTTACATGCCTGATACATACAGTATCACTCACTGGATTGGAACAAGGAGAAACTGCTGATGGACTTGGAGACTGGCTGAATCTCTTGCATAGTCTAATGAATAGCATTTATGGAGGATTAGAGTGCCTATAGTGGCTTGAGAATAAAATGGTTAGAGAGTTCTACCTGTCGCTGGTCTCTGAGCCTAGAAAGCAATGTGAGAAGGCTTCCAAACATAATCTCAAAGTGGATAAATTCATCTCTATATGAGGTATAACAGGCCAAAGCAAAGTAAACTCTAATGAGTTTTGTTAGATTTTTCTTTAAATGTCCTTTTTTGTGTTTTTTTTTTTGTTTGTTTGCTTGCTTGCTTTTAACCTGCCCAGTACTTTGAGATCTATAGGCACGATGAAGTTTTCGGTCTGTGTCTAAAGCTTTAGCTATTAGTTGAGAGGTTGAGAGGTTTTGGCTATGAAAACTGGGCCCTTGTCAGACCCCATTGATTGGAGGATGGCAAGTAAGGTGATCAGTTCCTGGGGGAGCTTGTTAGCTATTATCTGAGCAGTTTCAGTCCAGGTGGGAAACACCTAGAAAAAGTATGCATGAAATCTGGCAAGGACTTGTATCCTCCCTGACCATGTAACATTCATTAGTGTGAAAACCTCAGAGTTTTGTGGACCCCAGGTGAAGGCCTGGTGAAACTTTGTTATCAACAATCCTGCCCGTTGTTTCTAGGAGAATATTTCCTTCTGGAGTCTCAGACAGTACCAGGTAGTGGAATGTTATTAAAATATCAATAGGCCACACCACTCTTAGGGCCATTTTTCAGGAAGCCAGGTCAGCAGCCTAGCAATAGAAGACAGCAATTCATAAAGGGACCAAATAGCTTCTAGGAAGGGCAAGATTAATGTCCTTTTTCCAGTGGTGAGAATCTCTCATTATTTATAGATCATGCCTTGAACATGCCAAGTCATAAAAGCATACTAATGGATGGTCTGTATATGGTGATGCACTTTTCCTTTTCCCCACCTGAGAGCTTGGGTCAGATCAACCATTCCTGCTCTCTGAGATGAGGTACCTCATTTTGTTAAAGTCACTACTGTAGCTCACACAGCTTTCATCTTTCAACTCGTGACAGTTGTGGATGAGCATCTGAGTCATCCAGCAAGAAGGAAGCCCAATTGGTGGAGGGCTTCTCAAACCAGACTCAAGGTTAGCCTGGAGTAAGGCCTCATACTAGGATACACTGTCATTAGACAGCCACCATTTTGGTGCTTCTCTGAGGACCTTAACCTTGTTGTGGGGTGATGTGATTGATGTGGTTATGAGACCCAGAGTTTACTTATTATTCTTTCTTTAGTTAAACAAGCAGCATGTACCACAGCTCTTAGAGAAGTGGGTCATCCTGTGGCTACCGGGTCTAATTGTTCGACAGGTACATTACAGGGCATTTCCATGGCCCCAAATTTTGGGTTAAAATCCCCTTTGTCTTTTGCTTAGTCTCAGTCCAGATTAGGGGATTAGATTCACGTTTTGTGCTGGCTTATAGAGGCCTTGTTATTTCTACAAATTGCTATCCATAGGCAGCAATATCCAGTTGTACTTTAGAACTCTTGAAACTGTCTCTTAATCTTTGGCGTTGGGATCTGAAGGATGGTAGGACTCCTATGTTGAAAGAAGCTCCTTTTGCCTCCCTTCAGTTGGTACTCAAAATAGTAGCCATCTATAAATTTGTGCTTTCTTACCCATTCTTTTGTAACTCTTGATCTGTTATTCTTGCACTAGTCCATTTGCCAGGAAACTTCTGATGGAAGAGCAGAAAATGTGCATTTAGTGTCTTTAATTCCTGGATAACCTGGTTCAAGTATGTCACCTTCTATAACCTCCCACTGGGTCTATTCATTTAAAAGCAAAGATTACTATATACATTTCTGAGTTCCACACTTTCTTAGTTGAAATAAATGCCAAAAGAGGCTCTATCCAGTTCAGACCTTAGCCAGTCTTTTCTTTGAATATGTGCCAAAAAATTTTTGGACCCTCATTTATTATTTCCAATTGTTTTCTAGTTTGTTTAGGGCATTTTACAGAAACTGATATTTTCTTTTTTTTTCTTTTATTGGATTTTTTAAATTTATATTTTAAATATTTTCCTCTTTCCTGGTTTCCCTTCCAGAAACCCACTATCCTCCCACAACCCTCTGCTTCTATGAGGGTGCTCCCTTACCCACCCACCCACTCCCTCTCACCTCCCTACTCTGACATTCCTCTACACTGGGGCATTGAGCCTTCATAGGACCAAATGCCTCTCCTCCTATTGATGCCAGACAAGGCCATCCTCTGCTATATATGCAGATGGAGCCATAGTTCCATCCCTGAGTTCTCTTGGGATAGTGGTTTAGTCCTTGGGAGTTCTGGGGGGTCTGGTTGATTGGTACTGTTCTTCTTATGGGGTTGCAAAACCATTCAGCTCCTTCAGTCCTTTCTCTAACTCCTCCATTGGGGACCCTGTTCTCAGCCGAATAGTTGGCTGCGAGCATCCACCTCTGTATTTGTCATGCTCTGGCTGAGCTCCCAGGAGACAGCTATATCAAGTTCCTGTCAGCATGCACTTCTTGGCATCAGCAATAGTGTCTGGGTTTGGTGGCTGTATATGGGATGGATCCCCCATGTGGGGCAGTCTCTGGATGCCCTTTCCTTCAGTCTCTGCTCCACACGGTCTCCATATTTCCTCCTGTGAGTATTTTTGTTTCCCCTTCTAATTTAGAAGGTCTGATGCATCCACACTTTGGTCTTCCTTCTTCTTGAGCTTCATATGGTCTGTGAATTGTTTCTTGGGTAAGGAACTGATATTTTCATTTACACAAGCTTTGAGCCTTTCAGGGGTACAAAACTACCTTGGCTTCTGCACCAGGTTCCACAAGCTTTGTTTTGTGCTCCAAAGAAAAATAAATTAGAAGATATTGAAGATATTTTATCATTTCCTAAAAATTGCACATAGTAACCAACTACCTTCCTGTTGCAACTCCCAATGGCAATTCCAATAAATTAACAAGTTGCCTTTATATTTAGGACTTCTTATTACTTTCTTCATCTTTGTGGACAATGAACTGTTTATGATCTTGGTGCTGTAAGAGTCTTGTAAAACTTTCAGGGGATGCCTTTTAAAGATGTATGCAGTTGTTAAAGATAACATTTTAGTGGGCAGCTAGAGGAGCCATTAGCCAATACCAAATGAAAAGAACAGTGTAAATCTGTGCTTGTGCGAAAATCTTCATCTAAAAACGCAGATGTTTCATCAGTGTACCTTAGAAATAACTTCAAAAGTTACTTCAGATAGCAAATACCATTTCTAAAGCCTGTATAATCAGGGTATAGTCCATTTACCACCATAAAATTTTCTGGGAACTTGCAAGTGCAAATTCTTGGGACTGCTTCACATATTGCATATTATACGGAAATAAATCACAGGATTGCTTTCATATCAGGTGTGTGTATTTCCTTTCTTTAAAATTTAATGATAGAGAGGTTGAGGATGTCACTCAGTAATATAATGTTTGCATGCGTAAGACATTAAATTTATTCCCTAGAATTGTGAGGAAAAAGAAAGAAAAAGTGTATTTTCTTTAAAGTCACAACAACTTACTGCGTAGCATAAGCCTAGTTTATTTATCCATTTTTATTGATAAATTTATATTAATCCAATTGTTTGACCTTATAAAAACACAGAAATGCTGGCCTAAAGGCCGCTAACACTGCCTTGTTATTAAAACTCATTTCAGTCAAATCTGGCTACCTTAATAGACACATTGTTTTTAGTAAACTTGCCCTAAAAGAAAATCCTGGAAAGTGCCCATTATACCAAACGCCACTTTGAAATCCTGCCAGACCATGCCAACATAGGCTGCCTCTGGATTTGAGGCTGGATTAGAGTGTTTTCAAATTATTTTGTTGACACTTGTCACCCAATTTTTACTTTGCTTCCAACTGCCAAGTCAAGGACTAGGGCTATACCAATGAAGAAGGGTTACTGCTACTGCGCATGCGTAAGCTTCTGTTGCCGGGACAGGAGGGGAGGGTTTTAAGGTCTGCAGCGAGGGTAGCAGCGTTTCCTTTGTAGGTGGAGCAAGTGGTAGATCCACGTCGGGGGCGTGGTCTGGGAGGGACAAGCATTGGAGACTTCTGGGTGAGGGAGGCTGGACCCAGAGCGAATGGTCAGGCTTGGGCGCATGCGGCAGTGGGTGGGGTGAGGTGGGATTCCAATAGTCGTTTCCTAGTGCTTGTTACCTAGCTACCTCTGTTTCCTTAGACAGTCCGGAGTTGGTCGAGTCCTCATCCGGTTGCGGGCTTTCAAGAGGGCTGCAATGGATCTAGAGCGGGGCTCAGTAGCCCCTCGGGATGTAGATAATACAGCCAAGAAGGAAGTTCAGCTGCGGGTAAACCCGTTGGAGCTGAAGTTCCAGGATGCAGTATCTGGGAAAGTGTACCGCCTCCCACTTACAGTACACAATTTGGGCCGTTGGAATCAGAAGATCAGGTTTCAAGAGCCATCGAAGCCACAGGTGACACATTAAGGGTACTGAAAGCTTCTGGGTAGCCTCCTCACTTGAGCACTTGAACATCCCTTTGGACAAATAGCAAAATCTAAGCTGCTGAGGAACTGGGGAATGATTGTATTTGCTGGGGAAGCTGTGGAGAGAGGAAAGGGAGGGAGGAGGAAAAATTGTGAGGGAGAGGAAGAGTGAGTGAGGGAGTAAAGAGTGGGGCAGAGACAGGAGCAGGGAATAGAGAAGGAGAGAAACTCAAAGAGGGACTGAAAAGGAGAAAGAAGGAGGAAGACTGAGAGGAAGGGAGAAAGGTAGGGAAAGAGGGAGGGAGAAGAAACAGAAGAAGGAATGGGAGGTAGGGAGAGAAAGGGAGAAAGAGAGGAAGGGAAAGGGAGGAAGAGGAAAGGGCAGGGAGATGGAGGGGGAGGAGAAATAATGATGAGAAGTGGGAGACACAGAGAGGAAAGGGAGGGAAAAAGGGAAGGGTTGGAGAAACATTTGCTTCAAGTTCAAGGTATGGGGGAGAGACTAGGTAGGGCAAAGCTGATAGAAAATATGATTCTTCATATTGTGTTAGGAATGGTCTCATTTTTTTTATGAAGCATTATGCATACAATGATGGTTACTACCTACTTATAAGAATTCTAATTCTGTATCCTAGTAAGAGCACCAGTGGAAGGGGAAGCCCTGGGTCCTGCTAAGACTGAACCCCCAGTGAACTAGACTATGGGGGGAGGGCGGCAATGGGGGGAGGGTTGGGAGGGGGACACCCATAAGGAAGGGGAGGGGGGAGG
Organism: Rattus norvegicus; assembly: GCF_021556685.1. Taxonomy (NCBI): domain Eukaryota; kingdom Metazoa; phylum Chordata; class Mammalia; order Rodentia; family Muridae; genus Rattus; species Rattus norvegicus. The sequence continues at coordinate 51,435,972 of NC_141554.1, read as the reverse complement.
GGGATGTTTGCCCGGAAACCGGGAAAGGGAATAACACTTGAAATATATATAAGAAATACTCAAGTTAATAAAAAAAATAATAAAAAAAATTAAAAAAAATTCAACTTAAAAAAAAAAGAATTCTAATTCTGTATACCATGTCTTGATTGTCTTAAACTAGTGTCTTAAAACCCTAGGAGAAAAAAAAAAATGGAGTGTTATTATTAATTGCCATCTGACACATGAAGTTCTTGATTCCTTTAGGAATTATTAATTGAGGCATTAATGGAAAGTTTTGTGTCATACTCTAGGTATTTGTTGGGTGTCTACTATAGACAGACATACCCTATAGAACTAGGAACTTAAGAGCATTTTTAATACAGTCCCAATCATCATTCCCCATAAACATATACAATTATCATGTATTAGTTTAAAGTTTTAAAACGTGTTTTTAAAAGCTATATGGGGATAGGATCTATGTTTGATAATATTACACACTCTCTAGCTATAGTAATAATTCCTGATAAGGAACTAATAATAGCATTGATTTCATCTTTTTTCCACAAAAGTTCAAATTGTTGTTGACCAGTCTGGATAAGGAGCTAGCTTCTGGCCTTCAGATGACAGCAATGGTGGAATATCATCCTAATAAAAATGAAGACACGTTTGATCATATCTTTATTTCTGTAGGAAATAAAGTCCTGGATATTCCTCTAATTGGGTATGTAATTGGCACATCTCTGTCTTATAAGAATTTTGTTGTTACTAAATTGTACTAAAAACTTAAGGGCATCCTGAAAAGTAGAGCTTATACTCTAAATATAAACTAAGTATATTATGTGACAATGAATTTTTAAAAGATATTTGCAAATACACACTATAATATGCCATGTGTGAACACATTAAATTAAAGACACATAACAAATCAAATTGCTTTGTATAGAGATCTTGTTTTATACCCCATACATATTTTGATCATTCTCATACAGAGTCCCCTGTGAAGAAAGACCCTCAATTGAGGTTCTTTATTATCCTGTAGTCAAGTCTGTGGGTATGTTTTCTTAATTAATGATTGTTGTGTATGGATCCATTCCACTGTGGTCTGTGCCTCCCCTAGCCAGATGATCATGGTTGTTTAAGAAAGCAAGCTCAACAAGGCATAGGGAGAAAGTCAGTTAGTAATGTTCCTGTGTGCTTCCTGCCTCTCTGCTGTTGGTTGAGTTTCTACCTTTTTAGCTCTCAATGAGAGAGTGGAATCTTCATATGTACAACAAATAAATCCTTTCCTCCCTAAGCTGGTTTTGGTCAGTGTTGCTTTATCACAGCAACAGAATGTAATTATAATATTTCCCAAATGTTCTGTTATAGTATCAGTCCTTCCTTTAATTTAACATATTTTATAGCATTCAAAGTATTGAAGTCAGTTCTTCCTTTTTAACAAGTTTAAAGACATCGAATGCATTTATGTGGAGATTCCCAAAAGGAATATCAAGTATGTTAGAGTAACACTAAATTGAGATAAATGAGTAGTCTGTCAAATGATGTTTATATTTAAAGTCCAATTTTCCTTGTTAAAAATAGGGTGTATTATAGCTTAAATACGTCATTGTATGACTTCTCATATTGACAACAGTGTTATCAATGGATCCATAGATAAACTGAAATGGCGTTTTAAGGGTTAAAAGTGTATATAAAGTGTGTAAATGTGTGTGTGTTTGTGTGTGTGTGTAGTCTTCATGAACCTAATTATGATGATGTTACTAATTAGCTAAACAATTGTTTGCTTCTTTTCTTCTTTTCTAGGCTGATTCCAGTCTGTCGACTGGAAATTGTGCCAGTAGTTGATTTTGGCACATTGGTTGCCAATAGTAAAGTGCATTGTAAAGAGATTACTATTATTAACCGTGGCAAAGCTCCAGGTAAATATTTGTGTCATATAAGCTCACACATTTAGAAAACGTACTATTATTATTTTAAATGTGCATATTGTATAATAGATTTTCTGAGTCATCAAGAAAAGATGTCTATTATTTGGAATAGCTAAAAACTGTAAAGTCTCTTAAGAGTTGTAACTACAAACGATAGATACCCATTCATTCAGGAAAATTGAACCTGCCTCTTAAAATCTGTATTAACACCACCTCTTTGTTACATGACTGGTGATTTTCCTGAGGATGGAAGGCTGAATTGTGTCTTAGAAGTAACATTATTGTTACTCTCATCCAGAGACTGAACTAGACCCCAATGCCTTACATACTAGCTGTATCATAAGGGACAAGTGTTTTTAAAGAAATCGAATTTGAGATTTCCTTATAATGAGGACAGAATAGTAAATAGATGATGGTTAATTAGGTATATACCTAAATTTTTGTATAATAGTTATTTCATCATGGATATGAAATATTTCTTTTCTTTGTCATACTCAACTTGGTGTTCACATCATGGTCCCTTGAAGGCTTTTAATAATTTATTCATTTGTCACTGAAAGAACACTTTTCTCCAGATTACATTATTTTTAGAATGTTTTATTGTGGCTCAGATGTTTTCATAAGAATATGTATTGTCAGATACAGTTTTTATTGATGGCAGCCATAGATATAGTCTGTCTTTTTTTTTTTTTTTGATTAGATGGTCAACAACATTAAATGCAAGATTGCCTTGTCTTCCAATCTAATATGAGGGACTAATAGTAGATAGTCACTGTATCCCCTAGACTGTATGATGAATATATAAGGATATCTTAATTCCAATCCTCTTCACCTCATTATTGTTTTTTCTTAGCTGCCCACTTGAACATTGGGAATTATTAACATAAAGCCAATCTATCCAATTACATATTTCTTCAAAAGATACACAAGAATAAAACTGATAGCTCTTTCTATTTCAATCATATTCATTTAGTGTTCAGTGATTTGGTTCTTTGATGAGTGAATATTCATTGAGTGGGAGTACTAAGAGAATATTAGTTTCATTTTCTCTTTGATTCCAATGTGAAAAATAGAGTATCTTGAGGCAAGTGGTTTAGGTTCTTTGATTCTGAAGACTGGTAATATTTTAGAGTAATGATATTTGATTGAAAAAAAGTATTTTGCTTTTCAAATTCTTCCTTAACTTGTTCATTCATAATCATTTAGGGATTAAATAAAAAACAATATATCCATTTTAGTTTATAACCTCCTCCAAGTTATAGTTGTATAACATATGAAATTTCTCTGAATTAAAATTCAGATTTTATTTGAATGGAATATTAATATTTTTCAATGACACAAATGAAAACTGTAGACCAGGAGAAATATTTTTGTAAAAAAACCCCAACACTAAAGCACTAAGAGAAAACTGGTTTTCTGGGTGTGAAATTGACCACATTTCACACTTAAGTGCTTCGTGTATTAATTGAAAAAACCTGGGCAAAATGTTGATTTTTTTTCCCCAAGCATCCAGTGCCTGCATTAGAGAGCTAGACAGCTTATCTAAGTCTCTGATTTCTTATTTGCAAAATGGATATATGTAGCTGAACATACAGGTTAGAACAAGGATAGAAGAGCATGCACGCGGGTATTCTGAACTCTTAGTATAAGTACTTTCCCAAAATGAATATACAGTAGGTTTAGCTCCTGATGAAGGTTGAATTCTAATGCTGGGTTCAGATTTTTTCCAGTGGTATCAGGATCTGTAATTACAATAAAAGCTATTACTTTCGTTCCACAGTGGTCTGTCTGTGTAATGTGTATGTATTTTAACTGTCGAGTTATAAACTGTGTCTATTACTCTCCTTAGGGATGTTTAAAACAGATTACCAGGGTCAGTTACCTATTGTCATTTCTCCAAGTAGTGGTATTGTAAAGGCTAAATCATCAATGGTCATCAAAGTGGATTTCTGTGCAGACCAGGCCCGAACTGTAAATGAAGTGGCAAGGTAAATATATAGTACGTTTTTTGAAAAGAAAAATGCTTATATGGAACACAAATATTTCCTGTTATCTTCTTTCAGATTGATTGCTTGTTTACCCTCTCTCATTTTTTTCATTTGCTAGTAATTCATTTAGTTATTCCTATATGTCAAAATATACAAATATAGATAGTGCTCAGCAAGGGAAAGTACTTGACAAGAGCATTTGGATACACATAATAGCAGCTCCTAGTATCAGTTTTCTGGATATGAGTGAATGGTCCATAATAAACTATTAATAAATTGGTAGATGAATCATACACTCATCACTAATTAGGAACTAGGTAGCATATATGTCTGGTGTGTGTGTGTGTGTGTGTGTGTGTGTGTGTGTGTAAGTGTGTAAGTGAATGTTGATGATAACTTGGATTATCATCATAATTTATGTAATCCAAGGCAAAAACGCCAGGCAGAGAAAGAAGATTCGAAACTTTAGAGATTTTCTATTGTATTAACTATTGAAGGATCAGAGGCAATATAAAGTTGAAGAAATACAAGGGAGTGATGCAAGGTGAGATTAAAACAAATGGCACAGGATTCAGTGGGGCAACATTTTTATCAGATTTGCTTCAATCATTGCATATAAGATGTATTTCTTACTGAAGGCCACAGTTGTGGCTTTTTAGATACAGTTGTGAGCTTGTTGTGAGGTAAGGTTCTATTTTGAAGGATGAAAATTAATCCGAGGAACATTTTGCATTTCAGAAAGTCACAGTAACACCAGTGCATGAAGCAGATCAGGCAGTACAAAGAGGACTTGACAGTCTGACTACATGTTATAAAAGTAAAGTAAAAAGGCAATAGAAAAGGACAAAGCTAGGGCTCAGATTGGGAAATTTAAGAGAAGTGTGGAGATTTGAGATATTTTTTAACAGCCTGCTCAAGACATTTGATTAATTACTGAAAAAAGGAGAAAGATGTGCGATTTTCTTTCTCTGTGGGGGGTAGGATGGGTTAAGGTACATACTTTCTTTTTATTTTATTTTATTATTGGATATTTTTATTTGCATTTCAAATGTTATTCCCTTTCATGGTTTCCTGGCCATAAGACCCCTATCCCATCCTCCTACACTTTTTCTATAAAGGGGTTCTCCCTCCCAACCATGCCCCCTTCCCACCTCCCTGCCCCTGACATTCCCTTACACTGGGGCGGGGTCCAGCTTTGGCTGGACCAAAGGCTTCTCCTCCCATTGGTGCCCAACAAGGCCATCCTCTGCTACATATGCAGCTGGAGCCATGGGTCTGTCCATGTGTAGTCTTTGGGTAGTGGTTTGGTCCCTGGGAGCTCTGGTTGATTGGTATTGTTCTTATGGGGTTGCAAGCCCCCTCAGCTCCTTGAATCCTTTAATTCCTCCAACTGGAACCCCATTATTAGTTCAATGGTTTGCTGTTAGCATTCACCTCTGTATTTGACATGCTCTGGCTGAGCTTCTCAGGAGACAGCTATATCAGGCTTCTGCCAGCAAGCACTTCTTGGCTTCATCAATATTATCTAGTTTTGATGGCTGTATATATATATGGGCTGTATAGGCAGGTGGGGCAGGCAGGCTCTGAATCGCCATTCCTTCAGTCTCTGCTCCAAACTTTGCCTCCTTATCCCCTCCTATGAATATTTTTGTACTTGCATTTAAGAAGGAGTGAAGCATCCACACTATGGCCATCCTTCTTCTTGAGCTTCACATGGTCTGTGGTAATTTGAGCTTTTGGGCTAATGTCTACTTATCAGTGAGTGCATACCCTGTGTGTTTTTCAGTGATTAGATTACTGTACTCAGGGTGATATTTTCTAGTTCCATCCATTTGCCTATGAAGTCACTGTTTTTGATAGCTGAGTAGTAATTCATTGTATAGATATACCATATTTTCTGTATCCATTCCTCTGTTGAAGGGTATCTGGGTTCTTCCCAGCTTCTGGCTATTTTGAATAAGGCTGCTATAAACATAATGGAGCATGTGTCTTTGTTGTATGTTGGAGCTTCTTTTGGGTATATGCCCAGGGGATGTAGAGCTGAGTCCTCAGGTAGTGCAATGTCCAATTATCTGAGGAACCTCCAGACTGATTTCCAGAATGGTTGTACCAGTCTGCAATCCCACCAACAATGGAGGAGTGTTCCTCTTTCTCCACATCCTCACAAGCATCTGTTGTCACCTGAGGTTTTGATCTTAGCCATTCTGACTGGTGTGAGGTGGAATTTCAGGGTTGTTTTGATTAGCATTTTCCTGATGACTAAGGATGTTAAGCATTTCTTCAGGTACCTCTCAGCTATTCGATATTCCTCAGTTGAGAATTCTCTGTTTAGCTCTGTAATCCATTTTCAATAGGGTTATTTGTCTCTCTGGAGTCTAATTTCTTCAGTTCTTTCTATATATTGGATATTAGCCTTCTACCAGATTTAGGATTGGGAAAGATCTTTTCCCAATCTGTTTGTTGCTGTTTGTCCTAATGACAGTGTCCTTTGCCTTACAGAAGCTTTGCAGTTTTATTAGGTCCCATTTTTTGATTCTTGATCTTAGAGAATAAGCCATTGGTTTTTGTTCAGGAAAGTTTCCCCAGTGCACATGTGTGCGACGCTCTTCCCCATTTTTTTCTTTTTTTTTTTTTGGCTTGAATATATTGACTTAGTGTGGAGTTCCTTGATCCACTTGGACTTAAGCTTTGTATGAAGGGATATGAATGGGTCAATTTGCATTCTTTTACAGGTGAAGTCTAATCGAACCAGCATCATTTGTTGAAAATGCTATCTTTTTTTCCACTGGAAGGCATTAGCTCCTTTGTCAAAGATCAAGTGACCATAGGTGTGTGGGTTCATTTCTGGGTCTTCAATTCTCTTGCACTGATCTACCTGCCTGTTTCTGTACCAATACCATACAGTTTTTATCACTACTGGTCTGTAATACTGCTTGAGGTCAGGGATCATGATTCTCCCAGAAGTTCTTTTATTGCTGAGAATAGTTTTCCTATTCTTGTTTTTTTATTTTATTTTATTTTTTTGTTATTCCCAGTGAATTTCCAACTTGATCTTTCTAACTCTGGGAAGAATTGAGTTGGCATTTTGATGGGGATTGCATTGAATCTATAGATTGCTTTTGCAAAATGGCCATTTTTATAGTATTAATCCTGCATATCCATGAGCATGGGGTGTCTTTCCATCTTCTGAGATCTTCAATTTCAATTTCTTTCTTCAGAGACTAGAAGTTCTTGTCGTACATTTCTTTCACTTGCTTGGTTAGAATCACAACGAGGCATTTTATGTTTTTTGGGACAATTGTGAAGGGTGTCATTTCCCTAATTTTTTTCCTAGTCTGTTTATCCTTTGAGTAGAGGATAATTTTATACCCAGCCACATTGCTGAAGTTGTTTATCAGGTTTAGTATTTCTCTTGTGGAACTTTTAGGTACACTTAAGTATACTATCATATTATCTGCAAATAATGATATTTTGACTTCTTCCTTGCATTGTATCCCTTTGACCTCCTTTTGTTTTCTGATTTCTCTGCCTATGACTTCAAGTACTATATTGAATAAGTAGGGGGAGAGTGGGTGGCCTTGTCTAGTCCCTGATTTTAGTGTGATTGCTTCAAGTTTTCAAGTAGTTTGGTGTGGGCTACTGGTTTGCTGTATATTGCTTTTACTTTGTTTAGGTATGGGCCTTGAATTCCTGCTCTTTCCAAGATTTTTATCCTGAAGTGGTATTGAATTTTGACAAATGCTTTCTCAGCAAATAATCAAATGATCATGTGTTCTTTTTTCTTTGAGTTTCTTTATATAGTGGATTAGGTTGATGGATTGCCATATATTGAATCAGCCCCATATCCCTGGGATGAAGCCTACTGGATCATGATGGATGATTGTTTTGATGTGTTCTTGGATTTGGTTTACAAGAATTTTGAGTATTTTTGTGTTGACATTCATAAGGAAAATTGGTCTGAAGTTCTCTTTGTTGGGTCTTTGTGTGGTATATGTATAAGAGTAATCGTGGTTTCATAGAAGGAATTGGGTACTGATCCTTCTGTTTCTATTTTGTGGAATAGTTTGGACAGTATTGGTATGAGGTCTTCTATGAAGGTCTGAGAGACTTCTGCACTAAACCCATCTGGTCATGGGTATGTTTTTGGTTGGGAGACTTTTAATAACCGCTTCTATTTCTTTAGGAGTTATGGGATTGTTTAGGTGGTTTATCTCTTCCCGATTCAACTTTGGTACCTAGTATTTGTTTAGAGAATTGTCCATTTCCTCCAGATTTTCCAGTTTTGTTGAATACAGGATTTTGTAGTAGTAGCTGATAATTTTTGAATTTCCTCTGATTCTGTTCTTAAGTCTCCCTTTTCTGATTTTGTTAATTTTGATACACTCTCTGTGCCCTCTAGTTATTTAGGTAAGGGTTCGTCTATCTTGTTGATTTTCTCAAAGCACTAGCTCCTGGTTTTGTTGATTCTTTGTATAGACCTTTTTGTTTCTACTTGTTTGATTTCAGCCATGAGTTTGATTATGTCTTACCTTCTGGTCCTATTGGGTTATTTGCTTCTTTTTGTTCTGGAGCTCTAGTGCTGTCTAGCACCTAATGTATGTACTATCCTGTTTCTTTTTGGAGACATTCAGACCTTTGAGTTTTCCTATTAGCACTGCCTTCATTGCATCCCTTAAGTTTGGATATGTTGTGCCTTCATTTTCATTAAATTCTAAAATGCCTTTAATTTCTTTCTTTATTACTGTCTTGTCCAAGTTATCATTGAGTAGAGCGTTGTCCAACTTCTAAGTATGTGTGGGCTTTCTGTAGTTATTGTTGTTGTTATTGAAGACCAGCCATAGTCTGTGGTGATCTGATAGGATGCATGGGATTATTTCAAGGTTCTTGTATCTGTTGTGGCCTGCTTTGTGACTGATTTTATGGTACAATGTCATGCTGAGAAGAATATATATTCTTTTGTTTTAGAATGAAATGTCCTTTAGGTATCTGTTAAATTAATTTGGTGCATAACTTCCATTAGTTTTATTGTATCTTCGTTCACTTTCTGTTTCCATGACCTGTCTCTTGAGGAGAGTGGTGGGTTGAAGTTTCCTACTATTACCCTGTGTGGTGCAATGTATGATTTGAGCTTTAGTAAAGTTTTTTTTTTTTTAATGACTGTAGTTGCCCTTGCATTTGGAGCATAGATATTTAGGATTGAGGGTTCATCTAGGTGGATTCTTCTTTGATGAATATGAAGTGTCCTTCCTTATGTTTTTTGATAACTTTTGGTTGAAAGTTGATTTTATTGGATATTAGAATGACTACTCCATCTTGATTGTTCGGATCATTTCCTTGGAAAGGTGTTTTCCAGCCTTTTACTTTGCATTGTTGTCTGTCTTTGTCCTCGGGTGTGTTTCCTGTGTGCAGCAAAATGTTGGGTTCTTTAAGTATCCATTCTGTTAGTCTATGTTTTTTATTGGGGAATTGTTTCCATTGATGTTAAGAGATATTAAGGAATAAGTGATTGTTGTTTTCTGTTATTTTAGTTGTTAGAGGAGGAATTATGTTTGTGTGTCTCTTTTCCTTTGGTTTTGTTGTAAGGGGACTACTTCCTTGCTTTTTCTAGGGTGTAGTTTCCTTCCTTGTGTTAGAGTTTTCTATCTCTTATCCTTTGTAGGGCTGGATTTGTAGAAAGATATTGTGTAAATTTTGTTTTGTTACAGAATATCTTGGTTTCTCCATCTATGTGAATTGACAGTTTTGGTGGATATAGTAGGTTGGGCTGGAATTTGTGTTCTGTTAGGGTCTGTTTGACATCCATCCAAGATCTTCTGGCTTTCATAGTCTCTTGTATGAAGTCTGGTTTAATTCTGATAGGTCTGCCTTTATATGTTACTTGACCTTTTTCCCTTAGTGCTTTTAAAATTCTTTCTTTGTTTTTTGAATTTGATATTTTTACTATTATGTGACGGGAGGACTTTCTTTTCTGGACCATCTATTTGGAGTTCTGTAGGCTACTTGTATGCTTATGAGCATCTTTTTCTTTAGATCAGGCAAGTTTTCTTGTATAATTTTGTTGAAGATATTTACTGGCCCTTTAAGTTTGGAGTCTTCACTCTCTCCTATACCTATTATTGTTAGGTTTAGTCTTCTTATTGTGTCCTGTATTTCCTGGATGTTTTGGGTTAGGAGATTTTTGCATTTTACATTTTCTTTGATGGTTGTGTCAATGTTTTCTATGGTATCTTTTGCCCCTGAGATTCTCTCTTCTAGCTATTGTATTTTGTTGGTGATTCCTTTGTCTATGAGTCTTGATCCCTTTCCTAGGTTTTCTATCTCCAGGATTGTTTCCCTTTGTGCCATCTTTATTGTTTCTATTTCAATTTTTACATCCTGAATGGTTTTGTTCAATTCCTATATCTGTTTGGTTGTGTTTTACTGTAATTTTTAAGGGCATTTTGTGTTTCTTCTTTAAGGTCTTCTACTTTTTTACCTGTGTTTTCCTGTATTTCTTTCTTTTTCTTTTTTTATTGGATGTATTTCTTTATTTACATTTCAAATGTTAATCCCTTTCCTGGTTTCCTGTCCATAAGTCCCCTATTCCTTCCCCCTTCCCCATAAGTGTGTTCCCCCAGGCCCCACCCCCCTTACCACTCCCTGACTTTCTCCTGCACTGGGGGTTCCAACCATGGCAGGAACAATGGCTTTCCCTTCTACTGATGGCCAAACAAGGCTATTTTCTGCTACATATGCCTTTGGAAGCCTGGGTCTGTCCATGTATAGTCTTTGCATAATGGTTTAGTACCTGGAAGGTCTGATTGGTTGGCATTGTTGTTCTTATGGGGTTGCAAGCCCCTTTAGCTCTTCTAATCCTTCCTCTATTACCTCCAAACTTTAGCTCTTTCAATTATTCCTCTTCCCCCAAAGGGGGTCCTGTTCTCAGTTCATTGGTTTGCTACTAGCATTCACCTCTGTATTTGACATGGTCTGGTTGTATCTCTCAGGAGAGATCTATATCCGCGGTCCCTTTCAGCATGCACTTCTTAGCTTCATCAGCCTTATCTTGTTTTGGTGGCTATAAATATATGGGTCACATGTGGGGTAGCATTTGAATGTCTGTTCCTTCAGTCTCTGCTCTAAACTTTGCCTCCATATCCCCTCTTATGGATTATTTTTGTTCCCGATTTTAAGAAGGAGTGGAAGCATCCACATTTTGGTCATCCTTTTTCTTGATCTTCACAGGAAGATTGTGTCTTGAGTAATTCAAGCTTTTGGGCTAATATCCACTTATCAGTAAGTGCATACCATTTGTGTTTTTCTGTGATTGGGTTACCTCACTCAGGATGATATTTTCTAGTTCATTCCATTTGCCTATGAATTCCATGAAGTCATTGTTTTTGATTACTGAATAGTACTCCATTGTGTAGCTATACCACATATTTTGAATCCATTCCTCTGTTCCAGTGTCTGGCTATTATAAATAAGGCTGATATGAACATAGTGGAGCATGTGTCTTTGTCGTGGTTTGGAACATCTTTTGGGTATATGCCCAGGAGAGGTATAGCTGGGTCCTCAGGTAGTGGAATGTCCAAGTTTCTGAGGAACCTCCAGACTGATTTCCAGAGTGGTTGAACCATTTGCAGTACCAACAATGGAGGAATATTCCTCTTTCCTCACATGCTAGCCAGCATCTGCTGTCACCTGAGGTTTTTATCTTAGCCATTCTGACTGGTGTAAAGTGGAATCTCAGGGTTGTTTTGATTTGTCTTTCCCTGATGACCAAGGATGCTGAATATTTCTTTCCTTAAGGGAGTTATTTATGCCCTTCTTAAAGTGCTCTATTATCCTCATGAGATGTGATTTTAAATACAAATCCTGCCTTTCCGGTGTTTTGGGATATGCAGTGTTTGTTTTTTGTGGTAGAACTGAGCTCTGATGAGGCCAAGTAGCCTTGGTTTCTGTTGCTTAGGTTCCTTCAGTTGCCTCTGGCCCGCACGTTGTCTCTAGTGTTAGCTTCTTTTGCTGTCTTTGAGAGTGGCTCAACCCTCCTGTAGGCCTGTATATCAGCACTCCTGTAGACCTGTTTTCTTTCAGCCAGATCTGGGAACAGAGAGCTGCTCTTGAGTTTGTGTGTCTTGAAGCCTCCAGATGGGTTACATGGAGCAGAGAGTTGGTCTTACCTCTGCTCTCCGGTGAGTCAGCCCTCCCGGTGCCTGGCTTTCAGCTCTGGGCTCAGGCTGAAACCAGAAGGGTCCTGCCCCTGTCTGCTCCTAGGTTCTTGTTTTTAGAGGGCACTAGGCAGGTTTCTCTTTGACCAAGAATGTGAGCTGAAGTGGTGGTATCCCCTGATCTCTCAGGATTTTCAGCAATTTGAGAGTCCAGCTCTTTCTCCCTCGAGATTTGGGTATAGAGAGCTGTGGGAGTGGTTTAGATTCAGAGCAATATTCTTTAAGGAATTGTGCTATTTGTATATTGATGAAATTGGGCTGGACCTGGCTTGAATGAGTTAAAATGGAGTCTTAGAATTCTTGAGCTAATCTTATTAATCTTACGGTTTTCCAACATTCTTGTTTCAAGTACAGACTAAGTGAAGTTACATATATATTTCACTTTATAGAATCTGATATCATCTAATAGCATATGAAAGGAACCGCTCTTAGTCTTCTGAGTTAGTTATAATGCCATTTAAAAAGTCTTGTTCCAAATACTTAGAAGAAATAAATATTTAAATTTATAATGAAAATACTTACACATGTACAAATCTTATTTTCTTATAGAGTGAGTTTGCAAGGTCGTCCGGAAACATTCTTGAACATCAAAGTGCGTGTAGTTGAACAGATAATCGAATTGTTTCACATGAATAGTGAAAGGAAATTGGAATGTATACGGTTTGGTTCTGTGTTCTTTGGAACATCAAAAATTGAGCATGCTCTTCTGTATAACAATAGCCCTGAAACTGTAAACTGGGTGGCAATAATGCAAGATGATTGTGTTGGAGAAGAGCTGGTAAGCAAACTAATCAAAAGTGCCACATCATGTCTGAAATAAACTAGATGAGTGCTTCTTGCAAATTAGTGACTAACTCAATTCTCCTCAAATTTTGAATCGGATCATGTGCCTTAATCAAATTTAGGTATATGCTATCTTATAGACAAATATTTTTCATTTTCTATATTATGAAAAATTTAAAAACTTTTTAAAATATGTTATTTGCTATACCCTAATACGATTTTGTATCTTTTTTATATTACAGGGAGCAAATATTCATCAAAGGACAGATATTGCCTTAAATAATCTTTCCTACTTAAACAAAATAAAGAAAATAGATATGACCGATTTTATGTCCTGCGTTCCCAATGAAGGGTCATTACTCCCTTATCAAAAGATTGTCATTACATTTTGTTTCAGCCCAAAGTAAGCAAAAGTGAATTAAATTGTAATGTCAATTATTAATGAAAATTATAGTAACTACACACTATCCAAATTTGTTTGATGTCATAGTGAAACATATTAGAGGACAAATATATGCTCTTACCAGGACAAAATCCTTTCTGACTGAATACCGTCAATGTTCAACCAACAGTATACCTTAGTATGTTTGTGTGTAAATAACCCACCTAACAATTTTTCTTTTTGAGAGGGTCATGTTCAGTGCACTTCCATTATGACATTGTTACTTAGTGATACCATATTTTTGAAGGCTGAATTGTATTTTAATTTAAGAGAACATGATGGTTAGATTAATTACTTACATCAGATTGTCCCATGGTCATGTATACGGAAGATTGCCCTAAGTGATGGAGGGATCCATTCTGAAAGTGGGTTGTACTATTCTCTGTTTTTTAATCTTTTGCTGTATAATAGTAGTATACTCTTATTGAGTACTATAGACATATGTGTTTATTTCTCTCTGCTCTGCCCTGTGACTATTATGCGGCTAACTAAATTTTTGCCTTGACTTCTATGCATTGATGGAATTTGACCTGGAATTTTGAACTAAAATAAACCTTTATCTTTTCAATTGGTTCATTATGTCAACAACAACAACAACAACCAAAAAAGAAAAAACAAGCAAACAAAACAAAGAAGAAAAATGAAACTAAGGCAGAAAGCTAATCAATAATTGCCTTACTCATATAATCAAAATTGTCTTAATAATATTTTGTATAGGAATTTTCTTTAGAAAATCTATGAGATAATGTTCAGCACACACACTTACTATGTTATTTTATGAGTATGTCTGTGTTTCTTATCTGAGTGTGTACATTGTCATGAGTCACTTAATGTGACTTCTGGGAAATAGTCTGGGTTATCCTAACTGTTGAGCCACCTCTTCAGCCTGCTCCACCCTTATATACTTTTAAACAATCCAAATGTTCTTTTCTATGACAGCATTTTAACTTTATTTGGGGAGTCTAGTATGGAAATTTAGGTGTGAATATTTGAAGTCATTGTTAAATATGTTGTGAACATCACGTGTATTCCACTTTATTATTACATATTGTCTTAGTCAGAGTTTCTATTTTTGTACAAACATCATGACCAAGAAGCAAGTTGGGGAGGAAGGTTTATTCAGCTCACACTTCCACATTGCTGTTTCATCACCAAAGGAAGTCAGGACTGGAACTCAAGCAGGTCAGGCAGCAGGAGTTGATGCAGAGGCCATGGAGGAATATTTCTTACCGTCTTGCTTCCCCTGATTGCTCAGCTTGCTTTCTTATAGATCCCAAGATCACCAGCCCAGGGATGGCACCACCCACAGTGGGCTGGGTCCTCCCCCTTTGGTCACAAGTTGAGAAAATGCCTTATAGCTGGGTCTCATGAAGGCATTTCCACATCTGAGGCACCTTTTCTGTGATAACTCTAGCTTGGGTCAAGTTGACACACAAAACTAGCCAGTACACACATCAACTTTTTGTGTATCCACTGACAGAAGAGATAACATATAGGTAAGCTAGAAAAATATAGTCAGCAACCAACCCTATGATGTAATCTATCTTTAGCTTTATTCTTGAATCTTTCTTTTGTTTCTCTCCTACCTTTAAATTTCTCTAGTAAGTTCTGATTCATATAAATCATGTTCTCTAATTACATTCTCCACATGATTGATAATATAAAGTTAGTTTACTAGAGAAAACAAATACATAACAGAGATTACTACCAGGATGATATGTGTTATTATATAGTCCTTAGCTACACAGAATTCTTCCTGGAAAAAAAATCACTGTGGCATTTGATAGAGGTTTGCGAAAGTTGTTATGTTTAAGTTAGTCTTGTTTTAGAAATATTTGTATTAAGTAGTATTTTCTCTGAGCTTTATGCTCTGAAATCTTCCTTTGTTAGTAAATTTGCAGGATGGGTAACAGCTATATTTTTTATTAGTTTCCATCTGCTTGCATAGATTTAAGGATTAGGTTAACAATTTATACTGACAATTGACAAAAATATGTCACCTTTGCCTTAAGAATAATGGATTATGATATTTACAGGCTAGTAGTTGATATTAAAAAGGATGTTGGACCTTCACATAGGCAAGACTATGCTCTCTTTGTGAGATTTGATTTTGTGGGAAGTAAAGAAGGATTTTTGAGAGATGATAACTCCGACACAATGAAAAGTAAGTATAAAACTAAGATTATTAAATGCTGTCATTTTTCAGAGAGCAATCCCTTTTTCTAGATACAGCATGTGTTGTTTGGGGATTTCCAATGGGTTTCCTTGGCCAACAATTTAATTGAATGCAATACAATCCTACCACAGGAAGCCTCACCTGTTAACAAGAGATGGCAAATTGTGACTCCACATTACTCATCTCTAGGAATTCCCATTAGGATCACTTTCATATATTTCAGGAAGTTTCTGCCGCATTAGGTTTATACACCCCCAGAAATAGCTCCTAATTCCAGTCATTCCTTTCTGCACTATCTCCCCCTATACCTTATCCTCCTGCTCCCATCCCCAGTCTACCTGTAAATGCTATATTCTATTTCTTCTTCCCAAGGAGATCCATGTATTCCTTCCTTAAACCTTGTCTCTTTACCTAATCTCTCTGCACCTAGGGAGTGTAGCTTGGTTATTATTTACTTAATGACTAATATCTACTTAAAAGCCAATATATACAATATTTATTTTTCTGGGTCTAGTTTGCCTCGCTCAGGTTGGTTTTTAATAGTTTCATCTATTTGACTTCAAATTTCACGATCTTAGTTTTTTAACAGCTTGAATAATACTCTAATATGTACATGTACCACTCTTTCTTTATCCATTCTTTTGTTAGGGGCATCTAGGTTGTTTTCTGGCTATCATGAATAAAGCTAAAAAAACATGGTTGACTAAATGTCTTTGTGGATGGAGCAACCTTTGGGAATATTCCTAAGAGTGGTATAGCTGGATCTTGAGGTAGATCAATTCCCAACTTTCTGAGAAATAGACATTTGCACAATGGATGTACAAGTTTGCACTCCTACCAGCAATGGAGGAGTTTTTCATTGCTCAACATCCAAGCCGGCATGAGCTGTCACTTGTATTATTGATTTTAGCCACTCTTGACACTCTCAAAGTTTCCTTGATGGCTAAAGATGTTGAACATTTCTTTATTTCTCAGCTATTTGAGATTTCTCTATTGAGCGTTCTGTTTAGATCTGTGCCCCATTTTTAAAAATTGGATTACTTGTTTGTTGAAATTTGGTTTCTTTAGTTCTTTATATATTTTGGATATTAATTGGTAAACATCTTTTAATATTCTGTAGGTTACTGATTTGTCTGATTGATTGAATCCTTTGGTTTATGGAAACTTCAATTTCATGAAGTCCCATTTATTAATTTTTGATCATAGTATCTGCCCTTATTGGTGTTCTTTTTAGAAAGTCTTCTTCTGTGTCAAGGTTATTCCCCATATTCTTTTCTATCAGGCTTTGTGTATCTGGTTTTATATCAAAGATTTTGACTCACTTCTAATCAAGTTTTCTGCAGGGCGATAAGTATACCTTTAGTTGCATTCTTCCAAATGCAGACATCCAGTTAGACTAGCAGAATTTGTTTACTATATTGTCTTTTGTTTTCATCAAGTGTGTATTTTTGACTATTTTTTTTCAAAACTCAGGTTTCCCTGTGTGTGTAGATTTATGTCTGGGTCTTCAATTTGATCACACTGAAAAAGGTATCTTTTTATGCCAGTGTCATGTGGATACTACTCTGTACTACTACTACTACATGAGATCTGTAATGGTGAGACCTCCAGCACATCTTTCAGTTAACCTGGTGTGTGTTTGTTTTTTCATATAAAGTTAGGAATGGCCATTTAAAGGTCTGTAAAGAATTGTGTTGGGATTTTGATGAGGTTTTATTGAATCTTTTGATTGCTTGTAGTAGGATGGCCGGTTTTACTATATTAATTCTACTGATCCATGACTATGGGAGATCTATCCATAATCTGATATCTTCTCCAGTTTCTTTCTTCAAAGAATGACTTTTTTTCATAAAAAAACTTTCAATTTTTAAGTTGGGCTTATATCAAGATATTTTATAATATTTGAGGCTATTGTAAAATATGACGATTCCCTGATTTATTTCTCAGTCCATTTGTTCTTTGTTTATTGAAGGGCCACTGATTGTTTTGAGTTAATCTTGCATTCAGCTATGTTACTGAAAGTCTTTATCAGCTGTAAGAGTACCCCAGTGGAAGTTTTTGGGTTGCATATATATATATATATATATATATATATATATATATATATATATGCATTATACTATATATAATGTGATATGTTGAATTCTTCCTTTCTAATTTTTATTCCTTTCATTTCCTTTAGTAGTATTATTGTTCTAGTTAAGATTTCAAATACTGTCTTGAATATATATGGAAAGAGGAAATAGCCTTGTCTTGATCTTTAGTGGAATTGCTTTGAGTTTTTCTCCATTTAATTTGGCCATAGGCTTGATGTAAATTTTCTTTATTGTGTTTAGTTTTGTCTCTTGTATCCCTAATCTCTCTAGGATTTTCATCATGAAGAGATCTTGCATTTTTCAAAGATCTTTTCAGCATCTAATGATATGATCATGTGTATTTATTCCTTGTAGTTTGATTATATGATGCATTACATTTCTTGATTTTTGCATATTGAGCCATTACTGCATTTCTGAGCTAAAGCCTACTTTATCATTCTGGATGATCTTTTTGGTATATGCTACCATTTGTTTTGCACATATTTTTTGAGTAGTTTTAGAACTATATTCATAAGAGAAATTGCTCTGTAATATTCTCTCTCTCTCTCTCTCTCTCTCTCTCTCTCTCTCTCTCATTGTTGAGTCTCCGTGAGGTTTGGGTGTCACTGTAGCTGTGGTCTCATAAAGTTAATTGGGCAGCATTCCAACTGTTTCTCATTTTGTGAGTCTATTTGATGAGTATTGGCATCAACTCTTCTTTGAAAGTCTGGTGGAAATCTGCACTAAAACACTCTGGTTCTATTTTTTTGTCATTGGATAACTTGTAATTGCTATTTCTATTTCTTTAGGGGTTATAAGTCAATGTAAAATATTTATTTGATTGTGATTTAACTTTGGCAAGTGGTATCTGTGGTCAAAATTATCCATTTCTTGGAGATATTTCAATTTAATGGAGTTATAGGATTTTAAATTATGTACTTAGGATTCTCTGGATGTCCTAGTTGCCTGTGAGGATCACTATGCAATTTAGACTACAGTAATGTTTCTTTGACAAACTTGGGTTTCCCTGTGTTTGGGGCATGGATGTTAAGAATTGAAATGCCTTTTGGTGGATTTTTTTCTTTGATGAGCCTGTTTTGTCCTTCCCTATCTCCTTTGCTTAGTTCTGACTTGAGGTCAATTTTGTTACATATTAATATGACCTTATCAGCTTGTTTCTTAGTCCATTTGTAAGATATTGCTTTGTCTAATTCTTTATCGTGAGGTAATGTGTATTCTTGGTTTCTTATAACTTTTTTGAACATGAGAAGCACATTTGTACTTTAGAGTTCATGACTTTGTTCTTTGTGCTTGGAATACATTTTTCATGGATGTTCATTTCCATTGAATGCTTGCCCAAATGTTGCTGTGTATATAAAAAGTGGCCTGTTTGAATATCCCTACCTAAAACAATGTCTCTAAGGCATTGTATTCTGTCTCACTCTACTTTCCCTTTGCATATAGTTCTCAGGGACTGTTTTAAATGTTGTTTTTCTCTGTCAGTCTTACTCTCCAGAATGTAAATCCATCAGAGTAGCTTCTTTTTTATTCTTAACTGTGTCAAGACCCAAAATTATGTGTAGCTTAGAGAAGGTAGTCACTGCATTTACTCACTCATGTTTGAGTGGAGTTCCCATTTATCATCATATTTTTAGAGTGATATCATGTGGGCTAGACAAATGCATTTCTGATTTTCTGAACACTCCTCACTGTGTTCTATATTTATTATTTTTTTCAGGTAATCGACTTCAAAAAGTGGAATTAGCACTGACAGGGTCTGGACTTCCTGTCATATTACAGTTTGATCCAGGAAAAGCACTTACGTTTGCACCTTGTCATATGGGTGAACATTCAGATATTCTGTGCATTGTAAAAAATCAGTCCATATCACTTCCTGTGATGTACCATTTTCAAAAAACTGCACACTTTAAAATGGATCCTGAAAGGGGCAAAATTGATGAAGGATGTATTCAGGTAAGCTAGCTCATTCTTTGTCTTCATCCATAATACTTCAGCTGGTTTTTCCTGCTAAAATACTGTATAAGGAATTAAGAACCACATCTGATCTACTAGTGTTTATGAAGTATGTCTTTTATTTACTAGAATTAGTTATAAATGAAGTTATAGAGAATCCATAATTTTTTGTTAAGTGTCTGCAATGTGCTTGTGAAAGCATGTGATGGTCAAGTCTGGTGTGAAATATAGTTATTGCTTCTAAAGCATTTTTATTGTATTAAGGCATTATAATACATATACATAAATAGGTATGGCTTAAGAAAACTAGTGTGTTAAATAGGTTTTCTAATGTAGTGCCGTCAAAACTCAAAGAACAAGTTTTATTTCCATTCAGGAAGGATTTTGTGAAACAATCACATGAATGATATCTTGCAGATTTAGTCAATTTGAAATTTGAAATGTATAATAATTACCTAGTTTACAGCTTGTGTTGAGGAAGAACAAAAAGATGTGAGCACTAAGACATTCCTATTGGCACCAGTCCAACTCCTATGTTTCCGGGGCTGGTTTAATTATGACTGGCCACACTGACAACATTTTTCTAGGTACTCTAAAACAGAGCCTTTTCAGCATTCTCTACTCAACTCCTTCTTTTGCCTGAGCAGGTTTTATGTGACCATAGGTGTATAGTTATATAAATTACGTATACAAATTTAATACTTATCTGCTGAGGAATGCTGGCAGAGGGATATTGAACATCTTAATTTTCTATAATCAAATAAGTATATTTCTATAACAGCAGAAAGCTTTGTGTCTATAGTTAAAAGAATGTAGCTTAAAACATATAATGCTTTCAAATCTGAGCCCATGTGTTTCATGTACCATATTTTATTGTTATGTCACATGATGCATACACAATGCAAAGTGTGCTTGTTGTACATTCTGAAGCAAGGTTGTGGTGAAGATTTGTGCTACAACACAGACTAGGACTTCAGGAAAAACTCAGCTTCATTACACATTAAATTTTCATTTACTTTTTATCCACTGCATATTAAGAATCTTTTTACTATTCCCATATTTAGTGTTCTTCTCAAACATTCCATTTTAGGATCCCCATATATGTTTGTTACCTAAATCATGACTTGGATTTCTATGGCCGGTTAAATAATTCTGGCTTGATACTTGATGTTTTATGGGTGGTTTTGTGTAGATACACATTTAATATTCTCAAAATACACTATATAGAGGAATTGTTAAATTGAAAATGCTGTTCTTAACATTTGGAGCTATTCCCAGTGTTTTTCAAAGTGATGTCCATGTTTGCAGTATCATGTCATGTCCAGAGGATAGCACTTCACAGTTGTCTTCAAGAACCTCTAGCTCTGACATTCTTTCTGCCTTCTCTTCTGTGATGCTTTCTGAGCCTTGCAAAGGGTGGAGGGTGCTTCTGTGTATGAACATTCAGACTCTTAATCACAGCACCTTGAACACTTCATCTGTGCACTAATTGTTGGGTACTTTAATACGAAGTTTCTTTGACCAAGCACAACTCTGTTAATATAAACCTAAATATTTAAAGGATGGTTGACAACATGAGCTCCTAGCAAAACATCCAAAGGTCTCCAGTAGGCCCATGACTTCACTAGACATGATTTTAACCATGTTTATAGTACCAGCATGAGTACTTGAATGTTTTTTCTTTGTTGTTAAAATGCAAGCTCTTCATATGTTCTGGATACAAGTGTCAGTCAGATAAATAAATTAAAACTATCTTTCCCCTTTGTTGGGTCTTTCATTTCCTTGATAATATCATTTGCAGCAAAACATTTTAGTTTGAAATCTAATTTACTTAATTCTCCTTTTAATCATTGAGAGTAGTCATGTCTGAGTTATCCATATTTATTAAAGAATGGTTTTGACTAATTTGGAATCCTGAAAATTGATACAATTCTAGAATTACCTTGCCAGTTTCTACTAAAACAATGTCAGCAGGCAGCTGGTATGTTAATAACATCTGTTACTTTTATAAATCCTTTTGGTGACTATTGCCATCTACAATATTAAGCCTTGCTGTCTATAGAGGACAGATATCTTGCTAGTTATTCATGTGTGCTTTAAATGCTTTCAGTGGTGTTTCTAGTGTTTAACATATCAATTTTGTGATTCCTCTTAGACAAGAGTTTTATTTTTTTATAATACTGGTAATTAAATAGGGGGTGTTTTGCATGGGTGACAAATATTTTACTATAGAACTATACACCAACTCTTGTAATTTCTTTAAAATATATTCTTAAAAGTCCTATTTGTTTTGATAAGGAAATTTAGTTCAGTTTTTAAAATTCATTTGGGTTGCTCTCTGCTAGTATATCAAATTCCCTGAATTCCTTTTCTAGTGACCACTTTATTAAATAGACTTCTTGGTATACAAGATCTTGTCCTTGTGAATAGATTTATTTTATGCTTTCTTTTGCAACCTAGATTCATGACCTTTTTATTATTCAATATTCCTATCTAGAACATCTAGCATAATGTTAAATAGAAGTAGTGAAAGAGACTATTTTGTCTTGTTCTTGCTCTAAAGGGAAGGCATTTAATCTTCCATCAAGTAAGATGTTAGCTGTAAGTTGTTCATGGACGCCCATTCTAATCATGGATGTTCTCTTCTATCTTTACAGTTTATAGTGAAAATGGAATATGTTTTGTCAAACAGTTTTTCTCTATTAGATCATAAAATGGTTCTCTTTCGTTAAGATTCATTATATTGATACTTAGATATTAAAAGCAACATGATTCAGTACTTTCATATACTATGTTAACCCTTTCTACTAGACTTAATTTGATAATATTGAAAAGGGAACTTTTGTGGTATATGATTCTATCTTCATATCTGTTCCTCTAAACTCTCATAAGCTGTATCAATGGACGTTAATATGTTGACCTTTTTATCAGGAGCTTTCTGGCTCCTAACTCCCTGCAGATGTAATCATTGTACCAATATTTCTGTCCAGAGTTTCTCAGCTCACCCAATGTTTTTAGGTTATTGACCTTCCAACAAATATGGAAATGGATTCTTCTACCCCAAAAGTTCCGGTTTCTGCCCTATACAACTCCCAAGCCATCTGCCTTTCAGCACTCACTCTCTACTACCTCAGAGAGACTACTTCCCTTCATTGGTCTACTAAAGGATAGTGTATGTATGTTTGTTCACAAGGGACTTGAATTATAGCATTTGTTTCCCTTGAAATGTTTTGGGGTTTGACTTTAGAATAAAACTGCTGTCATAAAATGAATTGGCACATACTTTTTACCCTTTGTTTTTAGAATAATTTGTTATTTCTTCTTTCAGTGATTGGTTAGACCTCACCATTAAATTCATTAACTTTTGGAATTTTCAACTGTCAGTTTTTCTTTTAAATGAGCTAATTTATATATTAGCTATAGAACTGTTAAATGTTCTGTTTCTTCCAGGGTCTACTGTAGTTTGATTGAGACATGAGAATTTACCCACATCATCTAGGTTTTCCTATTTGTCATATTTTTGATCATATTCCTTTATTTACATTTAGACTGATATAAGGCTGACCATTCAATGAATTTATAAGTTTTGTAAATTGAATTGTCTTTTTTTTTAATTACAAAGATATCTAAATTTTGAGAATGTTGTTGATCATTTCAATATATAGTTTCAGGCTAGTTGGTTTTTTATATCTCCCTTATACTTTTGGCTTATAGTTTGTTCTGTTTTTTGTTTGTTTGTTTTGTTAGTTTTTCCTAATGAAGAAGGTTCAGTTATAGACTGCTGACTTTTCTTTAATATAGGAGCAACTTTATTTTAAGCCTTATACATTCTCCTCTCATTCGGTGTTTATTCGGAGAGATCTTCATTTATACCAGTTTTGACTGTGTGTTTTGCTAGTTACAGGATTTTTGTTTTGTTTTTTTTTTGTTTGTTTTTTTTTTGTTTTTTGTTTTTTTTTTTGTTATGTAAGTGAATCTCTGATCCACCACTGCCTTCCTATCTCTAGTATGCTTAAATTTTTCAGCTTTCCAGGATTCCTTGTAAGTAATGAGTCACCTTTTTCTTGATATTTTCAAGATTTTCTTGTCACTGACTTTTGACAGTTTGACTTTTATTTGTCTGTCATTCTGATATATCACAAATTTTGTTGAGCTTTGCTGATATACAGACTGATGTTTTCCATCAAGTTTCTAAGTGTCTAATTTATTATACTTTTACTGATATTCTTCTTTTTCCTCTCTCAACTGTTCCTTGGAACCTCTTACATTCATTGGTACTATTTTTTAATTGCTGTGACCTGTACACATATGGCGTTGATATGGCTAACACAAGGAACAAAGGGTAGACACACAGATATACATACAAAAATGCTGAAGTCAGGTGTGCCATGAACTCTGATAAAGTCATTAGCCATAGCCAAGAAACTTAACTTTTTTTTTTTTTTTTGGTAAGTCCAACATTTGATTTTCCTCAGAGACAGTTCCTATTATGATCTGTTTCTGGCGTGTTGGCCACATTTTATTGTTTCTCTTGTAAAATAATTTTCTGATGAAAACTTGGCATTGTCAATAACATACTTCTTTGAAATGCTGAAAACTAAATCACTGTGTAGTTTACTGTGGATTTGGTTATTATTTCGTGACTTTCCAGTAAAAGTCTGTATAGATAGTTTTCTTTGATGCATGTAGCCAATTATCTTTCTCTCGGTTCCCAGAAATATGTTGTTATGGCAAAAATACCAAAAAGGGGGAGGGGGCAGGGCCACCATCTATTTCATGTAGGTACCGTAGACTGAGGTGAGGATCAGCAGAATTTATTACATGCTACCTTAAATAGAAGTTTCAGTAGGTCTGAGCAATCATACATAGTTTTCTGTAGCTTTTTATAGGTTTATGGTAATATTTTTAAACCATTACATCATCAATGGGTTTAATCAATAGAGGGTAGATGTGTCTGTCTTTATAATGGGACATCCCTGTCTGCAGTTAATCACATTTACAGAAGCAGATACCTAGAATTGAGGTTATAGCACTCTGCTTTAACAGAATTTGTTGCCAGTTGCTTCTCACCAGGTAACTTCCAGTAATTCTTTCTCAAGAATGTCTCTGTTTTGTTTTGTTTTTCTTTTTTCTTTTTATACCTGTTTAAATTTTTTTCCTTTTTTTTTCAGAGCTGGGGACCGAACCCAGGGCCTTGCACTTGCTAGGCAAGTGCTCTACCGCTGAGCTAAATCCCCAACCCCCCTGTTTAAATTTTTATCCCTTTTCAATCAGAGCTTTGAAAATACTGTATGGATATCTTAATAATTTGACTGTTATTTTCTAGTAACTTCTTTAAACATTAAATAAACAAGGACTCAAATTATTGTGTTATTCAATCCTCTCTCTGCCTCTCTCTGTATGTCTTTCTGTCTCTTCTCTCATCTCTCCTCTCTCCTCTCTCATTTCTCTACTCATCTCTCCTTTCTCTCTCTCTTCCCCACCTCTCTTTTTCTCAGAGACAGGTGACAGGTAGAACCTGTAGTATATAATCTGTACAAGTGAGTTCTCATGTTTTTCAACTCATACCTTTGCGTTTTTATCTGTTGTACTAATTGTCACAGCTACTATAATTGCTGACCACAAAACTGAGTTAAGGAAAATAAGACTTTATCAAGAAAAATGGCATGAGGATGTTCAGACTTTCATCAACATTCCTGATGTACTGATTTTTTGTAAGCCTTAGATAATTTCTATACAACTAGACAAGTTGATTTTTGTAAATTTTGTCATTCATTTTTCTGAAAAATTGGATTTGGAGACTTTAATCTATTCCAGAAATACTGTAGTATTATGTTCTCAGTTTTCTTAAATTTCCAATAATGAGTATCATATGGCTTATACGTTTCCTAAAATTGTTTATAAATCCCCATGGTGAAAATGTGTTGCTTTGACTTTCAAATAACCTGCATTTTAATGTTTGTTTTTAATTTTTCTTATAATAGAATATTGATTAAATTTTCTTTTTCTTTAGAATGTGATATGCTCATTCGTTCCACATCAAATTGGAGTATTTAGAGTAAAGCAAGTGATCGAGATCATTGGACCAGTGGCAGATGATAATTTACAGTCTTTGTCAATGAAACCTTTTCATTATATACATTTAGAATTCAACAGTACTTGCAAAGCTTACACTAAGAAAGTTGGGGTGAAAATTAATCCTGGTATGTTACTCCATTAGTCTTACACAGCTATGATTTGATTTTCATTTTTCAGTATAAGATTGTGTGTATCAAACATGGTCAAAACAGTGCTTTCCCCCTTTTTAGAGAAGCTATCAAAGTCAGGTAGAAGGCCTGTTGCAGATTCTCAAATATTTTAATGGTTGCTATGCTTTATTTGTTCTGTATTTTTTCTGGAAGCTAATGTAAACTAGTTTTAATTATATACATATTTTCTGGTTTGTACAATTTTGTTTCATTATGCTTGATATTTTATTAATTGAACCATATGAACTTGATGATACATAGATGTCTTTAAAAATTATAAAAAAAAACAAGAAACCTTTCACTTTCATATAAGTCAATTTAAATCTTCAAATTAGTATGCTTTTTATTATACACATATTTTATTATTATTCAAATTTTATTTTTGCTAAATTGGTTTATATAGGTCCATGTATTGTAAGTGATTTGTATTTTCATAGAGTACTTGAAAATTTTGCATTCATTAAAATCAATTGTCTTAGTCAGTGTTCAAGAGATACTATGCTATTAAGAGATACCATGACCACAGCAACGCATATAAAAAAAAGCATTTAATTGGGGCTTGTTTATAGATTCAGTGGTTTAGTCCATTATTTTCATAGTGGGAGAGCATGGCTGCAGGCAGGCAAACATGTGCTGGAGAAGGATCTGAGAGTTCTACATGTGGATTATCACTTATCAGGAAGAGAGTCACTGGACCTGACTTAAGCATTTGAAAACCCAAACTCTAACCCCCAGAGATACACTTCATCCAACAAGGCCACACCTACTCCAACAAGGCTATACCTCCTAATCCTTGTCAAGAAGAGCCACTGCCTAATGCCCACACATTCATATCTATGACCTATGAGGTTTGTTCGAATCACCACACGAGTTATCTAGTGTATCAAGTATTTGTGGTTAATTTTGAAATGTACAATACAAAGTACTAAATGCTGGCATAATTTCCAATATTATTAAAGGTATATCACCCTTGGTCAGTAATCCCACAAAACATTTTGTGGCCAAAGATTCAGAGAAAAAGGAAGATCTTCTACCTGTTGCTGCAATGCTCCGGTCAACAGCAACGAACCTTCATAATCATTGTTCAAATGATGAGTCAATGAAGAATGCACTGATTGCTTTTCCTAATGATAGAGCTGCAAGTATCAGATGTGGAGACCACCATGAGCATTTCAGGTATTGTAATTTTAATAAATTACAATTCGAAAGATATAATATCCAGGATGATATACAGAGATCTGCAAGATCCTAGTGTTAAAAAAGGAAAGAAATTTTTGTTCTTCTGCCAATTTGAGGAGTACAGTGGTTTTTGAATGCTATAGCATTTGACTCTTTTCTAACCTTTTATACTCTCTACTGTATAATTGTAACAAAATGAATAGCAAGCAAAATACTTTTTTATATACTTTTATAATTAAATTTATTTTTTTAATTTTATTTTTTGGATTTTGTTTTACATTTCAAATGGTATCCCCTTTCCTGATTTCCTGTCATAAATCCCCTCTCCCTTTCCCCCTTCCCTCTACTTCTACTCCCTTTCCACGCTGACATTTCCCTACACTGGGGCATTGAGCCTTGGCAGGACCAAGGACTTCTCCTCCCATTGATTCCCAACAAGGCCACTCTCTGCTACATATATAAATGGAGCCAAGGGTCCCTCTATGTGTACTCTTTGGTTGGTGGTTTAGTCCTGAGGAGCCATGGTTGGTTGATATTGTTGTTCTTACGGGGTTGCAAAATATGTTCTAAACTGTATTATGAACACCAGTAGATAAATGATTGAAATAATCACTATTGAAATTATACTCTAGAATAATTATATTTATTCCACATGATTGTGAGTTTGATTCATCTGAATAAAACAATTTAAATTGTGTGAAACCAATTAACAGTTATATGTTTTGTCACCTCATATGTATATTTCTATTTGACATAAACTTTTAGAGTTGTGTTTGTAAAGAATTTTTAAACTTCAATTTAAGTCCACCATAACCTCAAAGAAATTGCTAAGTTACCACTAATAAGATAAAAGTGGCCAATACATACATGATTTTCTGGCCTTCATCCCAGAATGATTTTAGTATATTCAAGAGTAAAAGATAATTTTTTCTGCCACTTTGTATGTTAATAGTAGACTACCTAAACTTAATAATAGCTCTGTACTCTTTTTTTTTCTACCTGACTCTTTACCTTGGGTTGGGGATGCAGTGGGCATTAAGATCATTTAATTTTTTGTTAAATTTCCTGCTTTACCATTTGATTCTTC
This sequence comes from Rattus norvegicus, assembly GCF_021556685.1. NCBI lineage: Eukaryota > Metazoa > Chordata > Mammalia > Rodentia > Muridae > Rattus > Rattus norvegicus. The sequence goes on along the minus strand of NC_141554.1, from coordinate 51,407,903 downwards.
AGCCCACATTTTCAGTATCTAAAAAAGAAAAATTCTGACATTTACTGACTTCCTTTATATTTTACTTTTCTAAATTTTACTTACATCTGTCTTTCTTTGTTTCCATTTGATTAGTACCATAAAAACAATTATAAAGATAAAAACAATTATAAAAATCATTCTGACTTTTAAAATAATTATATATTATAAAAAAGTAATTGTGTGTTTTCTTCTAGCTCATAAGATCTCCTCCCCTGAGCAGATGGCGTCTACAAAAATTTGTGACTCTTTCATACAGTGTTTTAATTTAATTTTAATAATTTGTTTCTTAGTCGCTATCAGTTAGATCATAAAAATTATCAGTTAAAACATAAACTTATCAGTTCATATTCATTTATTAGCTATATTTCTCACAATGGAAAGATTTTCACATTACTAGGTTTGTTGTCATTACATGATGAAAAACATTAAAGAAATTTTATTCTGATATATTCATTCTTTTTGTTAATAATTACAATTGCTATTTTATTCTCAGGTATTTAAGAAAATGAAGTAGAGGAATTTATTCATAGCAGTATCCCCTCTATTACTTATATTTTATTGGTTATTTTAGTTATTTACATTTCAAATATTATCTCCCTTCCCAGTTTCCCCTCTTGCCTTTATGAGGGTGTTTCCTTCCCTGTGAACCCCCATCCCCAACCCCTCTCTCGCTCTTGCCCCAGAGGTCTAGTGTTCCCCTATCCTGTATCATCACACCTCCATAGGACCAAGGGGCTCTCCTCCCATTGATGCCAGATAAGGCTTATATATTGAGCTGGAGCCATGGTTACCTGCTATGTACTCTTTGGTTGGTGGTTTAATCCCTGGAAGCTTTGTTGGGCCTGGTTGATTGACATTGTTGTTCTTCCTATGAGGTTGCAAACCCCTTCAGCTACTGCATTCCTTGCCCTAACTTCTCCATTGGGATCCTCATGCTCAGCCCAATGTTTGACTGTGTCCATTCACATCTGTATTGGTCCAACTCTGGCAGAGTCTCTCAGTAGACAGCTATACCCCACTTCTGTCAGTAAGCACATTTTGGCATCAGCAATAGTGTCTGGGTTTGGTGTCAGCAGATGTGATGGATCCCTTGGTAGGGCAGTCTCTGGATGGTCATTCCTTTAGTTTCTGCTCCCACCGTTTGTCCCTGTATTTCCTTTTGACAGGAGGAATTTTGGATTAATATGTTTGAGGTGGGGGGTGGTCTCATCCCTCAACTGGGGGCCATGCCTTTCAAATGGATATGGTCTCTACATGTTATATCTCCTCTTTGTTGAGTATTTCTGTTGAAGTCCTCGCTGTTGGGTCCTGAGAACATCTTGGGTCCCTGGCATCTGGAATTTCTAGTAGCTTTCCCCACCACCACCCCACTACACACCTACTTTCAAATCCCTGACATTTTACACATCTCCACCATCTCCTCCCATATCTGAACTGGCCCCCTTTTCCCCTCCCCCTCCTTTTCCCCTTCTGTATCACTCTCTCCCTCTACTTCTCAGAGATTATTCTCTTTCCCATACTGAGTAGTACTGTAGTATCCAGACTTCAGTGTGATCTTCTTTCTTATTAGGTTTCATATGGTCTGTGAGTTATATTGTGGGTATTCAGAGTATATAAGTTTTTGGCTTATAGTCACTTATCAGTGAGGACATACTACTAGTAACATTTTAAGAATGCAAGTGAATGCTGGGTTAGCTTTTCCTGTAGAGACTTGAACAAATATGAATTTATTCCAGATAGGGCCCTAAAAACAGAATAAAGTAACTCCTTCAAATTCAAATTTGTGAACTAGTCAGTGAGTTTATTGGGCTGATTTTCAGCTCACAGTTGAGGGGTTACTTAAAAATAAGTGTACATGATACCCAAGTATCTACATCGTTGCAAAGTGTGACTTCATCATGGATAACTAATATCACGGAAGCTGTATTATTGAGTCTTCCTTTCATTCATCCTTTCACTACCATTTCCAAAGACCACTTCCATGTTTGGGTGAGGAGAGGGGTAAGTAGTGACAGTGTTCCTAGTTGGGGATTCCTTTCTTCCCCATATTGAAAGGGGATATGAACTTCTTTTTTTTTTCAGTTATTGAATATTTTCTTAATCGACATTTCGAATATTATCACCCTTCACAGTCCACTCCTGAAACCGCCCTGTTCCATCCCCTCACCTCCTACCTCTTCTTTTTTTTAATGGACATTTTTTATTTACAAATGTTACTCTCTTTCCTGGTTTCCTGGCCATAAAACTCTATCCGATTCCCTCCCCCATTCTATGAAGGTCTTCATCCTCCCCAACTACCCCCCTTCCCAACCTCCTGAAATTCCCCTTCACTGGGGGGGTTCAGCCATGGCAGGACCAAGGGCTTCCTTTCCCATTGGTGCCCAACAAGGCCATCCTCTGCTACATATGCAGCTGGAGCCATGGGGCGGATGTCCATATGTAGTTTTTGGATAGTAGTTTAGTTCCTGGGAGCTCTGGTTGGTTGGTATTGTTGTTATTATGGGGTTGCAAGCCCCTCAGCTCCTTAAATCCTTTAATTCATCCAACTGGAACCCCATTCTCAGTTCAGTGGTTTGCTGCTAGCATTCACTTCTGTATTTGACATGTTCTGGCTGAGCATCTCAGGAGACACCTATATCAGGCTCCTGTCAGCATACACTTACTGGCTTCATCAATATTGTCTAGGTTTGGTGGCTTGCTGTATGTTTATGTGCTAGCTCCCCAGATGTGGCAGGCTCTGAATGGCCATTCCTTCAGTCTCTGCTCCTAACTTTGCCTCCATTTCCCCTCTCATGATTATTTTTGTTCTCGCATTTAAGAAGGAGTGAAGCATCCACAATTTGTTCATCCTTCTTGAGGTTCATGTGGTCTGTGGATTGTATCTTGGGTAATTCAAGCTTTGGGGCTTATGTCTACTTATCAATGAGTGAATATAATGTGTGGTATTTGTGATTGGGTTACCTGTCTCAGGATCATATTTTCTAGTTCTTAACTTCCTGAGATCTTTGTATATTTTGGATATTAGCTCTCTATGGAATGTAGATTTGGTAAAGATCTTTTCCCAATCTTTTGGTTGACATTTTGTCCTAATGACAGTGTCCTTTGCCTTACAGAAACTTTGCAGTTTTATGATGTCCTACTTTTTGATTCTTGATCTTAGAGCATAAGCTATTTGTGTTTTGTTCCGGAAATTTTCCCCAATAACCATGTTATTGAGAATCTTCCCCACTTTTTCTTCTATTAATCTGTGTATATCTGGTTTTATGTGGAGGTCCTTGATCCACTTGGCCTTAAGCTTTGTAAGGCTACTGATTTGTTTGAGTTAATTTTATACCCAGCCACTTTGCTGAACTTTTTATCAGAGTTAGTAATTCTCTGGTGGAACTTTTGGGGTCACTTAAGTATACTCTCATATCATCTGCAAATAGTGATATTTGACTTCTTCCTTTCCAATTTGTATCCCTTTGACCTCCTTTTGTTGTCTGATTGCTCTGGCCAGGACTTCAAGAACTATATTGAATAAGTAGGGAGAGAATGGGCAGCCTTGTCTAGTCCCTGATTTTAGTGGGATTGCTTCAAGTTTCTCTCCATTTAATTTAATGTTAGCAACTGGTTTGCTGTATATGGCTTTTTACTATGTTTAGGTATGGGCCTTGAATTCCTGATCTTTGCAGAACTTTTATCATGAAGGGGTGTTGAATTTTGTCAAATGCTTTCTCAGTGATGTCATTTCTCTAATTAAATGATCTGGTGGTTTTCTCTTTTTTGAGTTTATTTATATAGGGGAGTATGTTGTTGGATTTTGGTATATTGAACCATCCCTACATTCCTGGGATGAAACCTACTTGATCCTGATGGATGATCGTTTTGATGCATTCTTGGATTCAGTTTGTGAGACTCTTATTGTGTATTTTTGCATAGATATTCATAAGGGAAATCGGTCTGAAGTTCTCTTTCTTTGTTGGGGCTTTGTGTGGTTTAGATATAAGCATAATTGTGGCTTCATAGAAGAAATTGGGTAGTGATCCATCTGTTTCTATTTTGTGGAATAGTTTGGACAGTATTGGTGTGAGGTCTTCTATGAAGGTCTGATAGAATTCTGCACTAAATCTATCTAGTCCTGGGCTCTTTTTGGTTGGGAAAATTTAGTAACTGCTTCTATTTCTTTAGGAGTTATGGGATTGTTGAGGTGGTTTGTCTGCCCCTGATTTAACTTTGATACCTGGTATTTGTCTAGAAAATTGTCCATCTTCTCATGATTTTCCAGTTTTGTTGAGTGTAGGCTTTTGTAGTAGGATCTGATGATTTTTTGAATTTCCTCAGAATCTATTGTTATGCCTCCCTATTCATTTCTTATTTTCTTTATTCGGATACACTCCCTGTGCCTTCTTCTTAGTCTGGTTAAGGGTTTATCTATCTTGTTTTTCTCAAAGAACAAGCTCCTGGTTTTGTTGATTCTTTGTATAGTCCTTTTTGTTTCTATTTGGTTGATTTCAGTCCTGAGTTTGATTATTTCCTGACTTCTACTCCTCTTGGGTGTATTTGCTTCTTTTTGTTCTAGAGCTTTTAGGTGTGCTGTCAAGCTGCTAATGTATGATCTCTCCTGTTTCTTTTTGGAGGCACTCAGTGTTATGAGTTTTCCTCTTCAGATGGCTTTCATTGTGTCACATAAGTTTGGGTATGTTGTGCCTTCATTTTCATTAAATTCTAAAAAAATCTTTGATTTCATTCTTTCTTCCTTCTCCAAGTTATCATTGAGTAGAGCATTGTTCAACTTCCATGTATATGTGGGCTTTCTGTTGTTTTTGTTGTTATTGAAGACCAGCTTAGTCCGTGGTGATCTTATAGGATGCATGGGATTATTTCATTCTCCTTTTATCTGTTGAGGCCTTTTTTTGTGACTAATATATAGTCAGTTTTGGAGAAGGTACCATGCGGTTTTGAGAAGGAGGTATATTCTTTTCTTTTAGGATGAAATGTTCTGTAGACATCTGTTAAATCTATTTGGTTGATAACTTCTGTTAATTTCACTATGTCTGTGTTTATTTTCTGTTTCTATGATCTGTCTGATGATGAGGGTGTAATGTTGATATCTTCTATTATTATTGTGTGAGGTACAATGTGTGCTTTGAAATTTACTAAGGCTTCTTTTATGAATAATTGGCCTTGCATTTGGAACATAGATATTTAGGACTGAGAGTTCATCTAGGTGGATTTTTCCATTAATGAATATGAGGTGTACTTTCTTCTATTTTTTGATTCCTTTTGGTTGAAAGTCAATTTTATTTGATACTACAATGGCTGCCCCTACTTGTTGCTTCAGACCTTTTGCTTGCAAAATTGTTTTGTAGCATTTTACTCTGAGGCAGTGTCTGTCTTTGTCTCTGAAGTGTGTTTACTTCATGGAGCAAAATACTGGGTCCTCTTTACTTATCCTATCTGTTAGTCTATGTTTTTTTATTGGGGGAATTTAGTCCATAGATGTTAAGAGATATTAAGGAATAGTGATTGTTGTTTCCTGTTATTTTTATTGTTAGAGGTGAAATTATGTTTGTGTGTCTCTCTTGCTTTGGTTTCATTGCAAGGAGATTAGTTTCTTTCTTTTTATAGGGTATAGCTTCCTTCCTTGTGTTTTGCTTTACATCTCTTATCCTTTGTAGGGCTGGATTTGCAGAAAGATATTGTGTAAATTTGGTTTTGTCATAATATCTTGGTTTCTCCATCTATGTGAATTGAGAATTTTGTTGGATCTAGTAGCCTGGCCCTGCATTTGTGTTCTCTTAGGGTCTGTATGACATCTGGCCAGGATCGTCTGGCTTTACCAGCCTCTGGTGAGAAGTCTGGTGTAATTCTGATAGGTCTTCCTTTATATGTTACTTGATCTTTTTCCCTTACTGCTTTTAATATTCTTTCTTTGTTTTTTTCATTTAGTGTTTTGACTATTATGTGATAGGAGGGATTTCTTTTGTGATTTAATCTATTTGGTGTTCTATAGGCTTCTTGTATATTTATGGGCATGTCTTTCTTTATGTTAGGGCAGTTTTCTTCTATAATTTTATTGAAGATACTTACAGGCCCCTTTAATTTGGGTGTCTTCACTCTCTTCTGTACCTATATCCTCAGGTTTGATCTTCTCATTGTGTCCTGGATTTCCTGGATGTTTTGGGTTAGGAGGAGCTTTTTGCAATTTACATTATCTTTGATGATTGTGTTCATATTTTCTATGATATTTTCTGCCCTCAGATTCTCTCTTGTATCTCTTGTATTCTCTTGTTGATGTTTATATCTGTGACTCCTGATCATGTTTTCTACCTCCAGGGTTGTCTTTTTTGTCCTTTCTGTATTCTTTCTATTTCCATGAATGGTTTTGTTCAATTCCTTCACCTGTTTGGTTGTGTTTTCCTGTAATTCTTTAAGGGATTCTTTATGGCATTTTTGTATTTCCTGTTTAAGGTTTTCTACTTGTTTACCTGTGTTTTCCTATATTTCTTTTTTTTTCTTGTTATCAATTAAGTTTTTTTTTTAATAACTTGAGTATTTCTTGTATACATTTCGAGTGTTATTCCCTTTCCCGGTTTCCGGGCAAACATCGCCCTCCCCCCTCCCCTTCTTTATGGGTGTTCCCCTCCCCATCCTCCCCCCATTGCCACCCTCCCCCCAACAATCTAGTTCACTGGGGGTTCAGTCTTAGCAGGACCCAGGCCTTCCCCTTCCACTGGTGATCTTATTAGGATATTCATTGCTTCTTATGAGGTTAGAGTCCAGGGTCAGTCCATGTATAAACTTTAGGTAGTGGCTTAGTCCCTGGAAGCTCTGGTAGCTTGGCATTGTTGTACATATGGTGTCTCGAGCCCCTTGAAGCTCTTCTACTTCTTTCTCTGATTCCTGCAACGGGGGTTCTATTCTCAGTTCAGTGGTTTGCTGCTGGCATTCGCCTCTGTGTTTGCTGTATTCTGGCTGTGTCTTTCAGAAGAGATCGACATCCGGCTCCTGTCGGCCTGCACTTCTTTTGCTTCATCCATCTTGTCTAATTGGATGGCTGTATATGTATGGGCCACATGTGGGGCAGGCTCTGAATGGGTGTTCCTTCTGTGTCTGTTTTTTTTTTTTTTTTTTTATTAACTTGAGTATTTCTTATAGACATTTCGAGTGTTATTCCCTTTCCCGGTTTCCGGGCAAACATCCCCCTCCCCCCTCCCCTTCCTTATGGGTGTTCCCCTCCCAACCCTCCCCCCATTGCCGCCCTCCCCCCATAGACTAGTTCACTGGGGGTTCAGTCTTAGCAGGACCCAGGGCTTCCCCTTCCACTGGTGCTCTTACTAGGATATTCAATGCTACCTATGGGGTCAGAGTCCAGGGTCAGTCCATGTATAGTCTTTAGGTAGTGGCTTAGTCCCTGGAAGCTCTGGTTGCTTGGCATTGTTGTACTTTTGGGGTCTCGAGCCCCTTCAAGCTCTTCCAGTTCTTTCTCTGATTCCTTCAATAGGGGACCTATTCTCAGTTCAGTGGTTTGCTGCTGGCATTCGCCTCTGTATTTGCTGTATTCTGGCTGTGTCTCTCAGGAGCGATCTACATCCGGCTCCTGTCAGTCTGCACTTCTTTGCTTCATCCATCTTGTCTAATTGGGTGGCTGTATATGTATGGGCCACATGTGGGGCAGGCTCTGAATGGGTGTTCCTTCAGTCTCTGTTTTAATCTTTGCCTCTCCCTTCCCTGCCAAGGGTATTCTTTTTCCTCATTTAAAGAAGGAGTGAAGCATTCACATTTTGATCACCGTCTTGAGTTTCGTTTGTTCTAGGGATCTAGGGTAATTCAAGCATTTGGGCTAATAGCCACTTATCAATGAGTGCATACCATGTGTGTTTTTGTGTGATTGGGTTACCTCATTCAGGATGATATTTTCCAGTTCCAACCATTTGCCTACGAATTTCATAAACTCGTTGTTTTTGATAGCTGAGTAATATTCCATTGTGTAGATTTACCACATTTTCTGTATCCATTCCTCTGTTGAAGGGCATCTGGGTTCTTTCCAGCTTCTGGCTATTATAAATAAGGCTGCAATGAACATAGTGGAGCACGTGTCTCTTTTATATGTTGAGGCATCTTTTGGGTATATGCCCAAGAGAGGTATAGCTGGATCCTCAGGCAGTTCAATGTCCAATTTTCTGAGGAACCTCCAGACTGATTTCCAGAATGGTTGTACCAGTCAGCAATTGCACCAACAATGGAGGAGTGTTCCTCTTTCTCCACATCCTCGCCAGCATTTGCTGTCACCTGAGTTTTTGATCTTAGCCAATCGCACTGGTGTGAGGTGAAATCTCAGGGTTGTTTTGATTTGCATTTCCCTTATGACTAAAGATGTTGAACATTTCTTTAGGTGTTTCTCAGCCATTCGGCATTCCTCAGCTGTGAATTATTTGTTTAGCTCTGAACCCCATTTTTTAATAGGGTTATTTGTTTCCCTGCGGTCTAACTTCTTGAGTTCTTTGTATATTTTGGATATAAGGCCTCTATCTGTTGTAGGATTGGTAAAGATCTTTTCCCAATCTGTTGGTTGCCGTTTTGTCCTAACCACAGTGTCCTTTGCCTTACAGAAGCTTTGCAGTTTTATGAGATCCCATTTGTCGATTCTTGATCTTAGAGCATAAGCCATTGGTGTTTTGTTCAGGAAATTTTTTCCAGTGCCCATGTGTTCCAGATGCTTCCCTAGTTTTTCTTCTATTAGTTTGAGTGTGTCTGGTTTGATGTGGAGGTCCTTGATCCACTTGGACTTAAGCTTTGTACAGGGTGATAAGCATGGATCGATCTGCATTCTTCTACATGTCTGTGTCTGTTTTAATCATTGCCCCTCTATTCCCTGCCAAGGGTATTCTTGTTCCCCTTTTAAAGAAGGAGTGAAGCATTCACATTTTGATCATCCGTCTTGAGTTTCATTTGTTCTAGGCATCTAGGGTAATTCAAGCATTTGGGCTAATAGCCACTTATCAATGAGTGCATACCATGTGTGTTTTTGTGTGATTGGGTTACCTCACTCAGGATGATATTTTCCAGTTCCAACCATTTGCCTACGAATTTCATAAAGTCATTGTTTTTGATAGCTGAGTAATATTCCATTGTGTAGATGTACCACATTTTCTGTATCCATTCCTCTGTTGAAGGGCATCTGTGTTCTTTCCAGCTTCTGGCTATTATAAATAAGGCTGCAATGAACATAGTGGAGCACGTGTCTTTTTTATATGTTGTGGCATCTTGTGGGTATATGCCCAAGAGAGGTATAGCTGGATCGTCAGGCAGTTCAATATCCAATTTTCTGAGGAACCTCGAGACTGATTTCCAGAATGGTTGTACCAGTCTGCAATCCCACCAACAATGGAGGAGTGTTCCTCTTCCTCCCCATCCTCGCCAGCATCTGCTATCACCTGAGTTTTTGATCTTAGCCATTCTCACTGGTGAGAGGTGAAATCTCAGGGTTTTTTGATTTGCATTTCCCTTATGACTAAAGATGTTGAGCATTTCCTGAGGTGTTTCTCAGCCATTCGGCATTCCTCAGCTGTGAATTGTTTAGCTCTGAACCCCATTTTTTAATAGGGTTATTTGTCTCCCTGCGATCTAACTTCTTGAGTTCTTTGTATATTTTGGATATAAGGCCTCTATCTGTTGTAGGATTGGTAAGGATCTTTTCCCAATCTCTTGGCTGTTTTGTCCTAACCACAGTGTCCTTTTCCTTACAGAAGCTTTGCAGTTTTATGAGATCCCATTTGTCTATTCTTGATCTTAGAGCATAAGCCATTGGTGTTTTGTTCCGGAAATTTTTTCCAGTGCCCATGTGTTCCAGATGCTTCCCTAGTTTTTCTTCTATTAGTTTGAGTGTGTCTGGTTTGATGTGGAGGTCCTTGATCCACTTGGACTCAAGCTTTGTACAGGGTGATAAGCATGGATCGATCTGCATTCTTCTACATGTTGCCCTCCAGTTGAACCAGCACCATTTGCTGAAAATGCTATCTTTTTTCCATTGGATGGTTTTGTCTCCTTTGTCAAAAATCAAGTGACCATAGGTGTGTGGGTTCATTTCTGGGTCTTCAATTCTATTCCATTGGTCTATCTGTCTGTCTCTGTACCAATACCATGCAGTTTTTATCACTATTGCTCTGTAATACTGCTTGAGTTCAGGGATAGTGATTCCCCCTGAAGTCCTTTTATTGTTGAGGATAGCTTTAGCTATCCTGGGTTTTTTGTTATTCCAGATGAATTTGCAAATTGTTCTGTCTAACTCTTTGAAGAATTGGATTGGTATTTTGATGGGGATTGCATTGAATCTGTAGATTGCTTTTGGTAAAATGGCCATTTTTACTATATTAATCCTGCCAATCCATGAGCATGGGAGATCTTTCCATCTTCTGAGGTCTTCTTCAATTTCTTTCCTCAGTGTCTTGAAGTTCTTATTGTACAGATCTTTTACTTGCTTGATTAAAGTCACACCGAGGTACTTTATATTATTTGTGTCTATTATGAAGGGTGTCATTTCCCTAATTTCTTTCTCGGCTTGTTTCTCTTTTGTGTAGAGGAAGGCTACTGATTTATTTGAGTTAATCTTATACCCAGCCACTTTTCTGAAGTTGTTTATCAGCTTTAGTAGTTCCCTGGTGGAACTTTTGGGATCACTTAAATATACTATCATATCATCTGCAAATAGTGATATTTTGACCTCTTCTTTTCTGATCTGTATCCCCTTGACCTCCTTTTGTTGTCTGATTGCTCTGGCTAGAACTTCAAGAACTATATTGAATAAGTAGGGAGAGAGTAGGCAGCCTTGTCTTGTCCCTGATTTTAGTGGGATTGCTTCAAGTTTCTCTCCATTTAGTTTAATGTTAGCAACTGGTTTGCTGTATATGACTTTTACTATGTTTAGGTATGGGCCTTGAATTCCTATTCTTTCCAGGACTTTTATCCTGAAGGGGTGTTGAATTTTGTCAAATGTTTTCTCAGCATCTAATGAAATGATCATGTGGTTTTGATCTTTCAGTTTGTTTATATAATGGATCACGTTGATGGTTTTCCGTATAATAAACCATCCCTGCATGCCTGGGATGAAGCCTACTTGATCATGGTAGATGATTGCTTTGATGTGCTCTTGGATTTGGTTTGCCAGAATTTTATTGAGTATTTTTGCGTCGATATTCATAAGGGAAATTGGTCTGAAGTTCTCTTTCTTTGTTGGGTCTTTGTGTGGCTTAGGTATAAGAGTAATTGTGGCTTCATAGAAGGAATTCTGTAGTGCTCCATCTGTTTCAATTTTGCGGAATAGTTTGGATAGTATTGGTATGAGGTCTTCTATGAAGGTCTGATAGCATTCTGCACTAAACCCGTCTGGACCTGGGCTCTTTTTGGTTGGGAGAACTTGAATGACTGCTTCTATTTCTTTAGGAGTTATGGGGTTGTTTAACTGGTTTATCCATTCCTGATTTAACTTCGGTACCTCGTATCTGTCTAGGAAATTGTCCATTTCCTGCAGATTTTCAAGTTTTGTTGAATATAGGCTTTTATAGTAAGATCTGATGATTTTTTTAATTTCCTCTGAATCTGTAGTTATATCCCCGTTTTCATTTCTGATTTTGTTAATTTGGACACACTCTCTGTGTCCTCTCGTTAGTTTGGCTAAGGGTTTATCTATCTTGTTGATTTTCTCATAGAACAAACTTTTGGTTCTGTTGATTCTTTCTATGGTCCATTTTGTTTCTACTTGGTTGATTTCAGCTCTGAGTTTGATTATTTCCTGCCTTCTACTCCTCCTGGGTGTATTTGCTCCTTCTTGTTCTAGATCTTTTAGGTGTACTGTCAAGCTGCTGACATATGCTCTCTCCTGTTTCTTTCTGCAGGCACTCAGCACTATGAGTTTTCCTCTTAGCACAGCTTTCATTGTGTCCCATAAGTTTCGGTATGTTGTAGCTTCATTTTCATTAAATTCTAAAAAGTCTTTAATTTCTTTCTTTATTTCTTCCTTGACCGGGTTATCATTGAGTAGAGCATTGTTCAATTTCCACGCATATGTGGGCATTCTTCCCTTATTGTTTTTGAAGACCAGTTTTAGGCCGTGGTGGTCCGACTGCACACATGGGATTATTTCTATCTTTCTGTACTTGTTGAGGCCCGTTTTTTGACCAATTATATGGTCAATTTTGGAGAAAGTATCATGAGGAGCTGAGAAGAAGGTATATCCTTTTGCTTTAGGATAGAATGTTCTATAAATATCTGTTAAGTCCATCTGGCTCATGACTTCTCTTAGTCTGTCTACGTCTCAGTTATATTTCTGTTTCCATGATCTGTCCATTGATGAGAGTGGGGTGTTGAAATCTCCTACTATTATTGTGTGAGGTGCAATGTGTGTTTTGAGCTTTAATAAGGTTTCTTTTACGTATGTAGGTGCCCTTGTATTTGGGGCATAGATATTTAGGATTGAGAGTTCATCTTGGTGGATTTTTCCATTGATGAATATGAAGTGTTCTTCCTTATCTTTTTTGATGACTTTTAGTTGAAAATTGATTCTATTTGATATTAGAATGGCTACTCCAGCTTGCTTCTTCTGACCATTTGCTTGGAAAGTTGTTTTCCAGCCTTTCACTCTGAGGTAGTATCTGTCTTTGTCTCTGAGGTGTGTTTCCTGTAGGCAGCAGAATGCAGGGTCCTCGTTGTGTATCCAGTTTGTTAGTCTATGTCTTTTTATTGGGGAGTTGAGGCCATTGATGTTGAGAGATATTAAGGAACAGTGAATATTGCTTCTTGTTATATTCATATTTGGATATGAGGTTATGTTTGTGTGCTCTTCTTCTCTTTGTTTTGTTGCCAAGATGATTAGTTTTTTGCTTCTTCTAGGGTATAGTTTGCCTCCTTATGTTGGGCTTTACCATTTATTATCCTTTGTAGTGCTGGATTTGTAGAAAGATATTGTGTAAATTTGGTTTTGTCATGGAATATCTTGGTTTCTCCATCTATGTTAATTGAGAGTTTTGCAGGATACAGTAACCTGGGCTGGCATTTGTGTTCTCTTAGGGTTTGTATGACATCTGTCCAGGATCTTCTGGCTGTCATAGTCTCTGTCGAAAAGTCTGGTGTGATTCTGATAGGTCTGCCTTTATATGTTACTTGACCTTTTTCCCTTACTGCTTTTAATATTCTTTCTTTATTTTGTGTGTTTGGTGTTTTGACTATTATGTGTCGGGAGGTGTTTCTTTTCTGGTCCAATCTATTTGGAGTTCTGTAGGCTTCTTGTATGCCTATGGGTATCTCCTTTTTTAGGTTAGGGAAGTTTTCTTCTATGATTTTGTTGAAGATATTTACTGGTCCTTTGAGCTGGGAGTTTTCACTCTCTTCTATACCTATTATCCTTAGGTTTGATCTTCTCATCGAGTCCTGGATTTCCTGTATGTTTTAGGCCAGTAGCTTTTTCTGCTTTACATTATCTTTGACAGTTGAGTCAATGATTTCTATGGACTCTTCTGCTCCTGAGATTCTCTCTTCCATCTCTTGTATTCTGTTGGTGAAGCTCGTATCTACAGCTCCTTGTCTCTTCTTTTGGTTTTCTATATCCAGGGTTGTTTCCATGTGTTCTTTCTTGATTGGTTCTATTTCCTTTTTTAATTCCTTCAACTTTTTGATCATGTTTTCCTGGAATTCTTTCAAGGATTTTTGCAATTCCTCTCTGTAGGCTTCTACTTGTTCTCTAAGGGAGTTCTTCATGTCTTTCTTGAAGTCCTCCAGCATCATGGTCAAATATGATTTTGAAACTACATCTTGCTTTTCTGGTGTGTTTGGATATTTCGTGTTTGCTTTGGTGGGAGATTTGGGCTCCGATGATGCCATGTAGTCTTGGTTTCTGTTGCTTGTGTTCCTGCGCTTGCCTCTCGCCATCAGATTATCTCTAGTGTTACTTTGTTCTTCTATTTCTGACAGTGGCTAGACTGTCCTGTAAGCCTGTGTGTCAGGAGTGCTGTAGACCTGTTTTCCTGTTTTCTTTCAGCCAGTTATGGGGACAGAGTGTTCTGCTTTCGGGCGTGTAGTATTTCCTATCTACAGGTCTTCAGCTGTTCCTGTGGGTCTGTGTCTGGAGTTCACCAGGGAGCTCACCTGCAGCAGAGAAGTTGGTCTTACCTGTGGTCCCCAGGCTCAAGTTTGCTCATGGGGTGTTTTCCTCTGGCGTCAGAGATGTGTGTAGAATGCCGTCTCTTCTGGTTTCCCAGGCTTGTCTGCCCAGCTGAAGGTTTAGCTCTCCCTCCCACGGGATTTGGGTGCAGAGAACTGTTTATCCGGTAGCTCTCTTCAGGTTATGGCGGTGTCTCAGGCGCAGTGGTCCTGCTGCTCTTGGGCCCTCCTCTATGGGAACCCAGAGGCAGTATACAGTTTCCTCTTGGGCCGGGGATGTGGGCAGTGGTGGGCACTGTCGGTGAGCTCTTCCGCTCTGCAGCCTCAGGAGTGCCCACCCGACCAGGCGGTGAGGTCTCTCTCCCACGGGGTTTGGGAGCAGAGAGCTGCTGCGGGCCAGGATCTGCGGGTTTGGGACTCCTGGTAAACAGCCCTTATATCTTTAAGGGAGTTATTTATGTCTTTCTTAAAGTCCTCTATCATCATCATGAGATGTGATTTTAAATACAAATCTTTCCTTTCTGATCTTTTGGGATATGCAATATTTGTTTTTGTGGTAGAACTGAGCTCTGATGATGCTAAGTAGCCTTGGTTTCTGTTGCATAGTTTCCTATACTTGCATCTGACCCCCATGATGTCTCTGGTGTTAGCTTCTTTTGCTGTCTCTGAGAGTGGTTTGTCCCTCCTGTAGGCCTGTGTGTCATTGCTCCTGTAGACTTGTTTTCTTTCAGCTAGATCTGGGAACAGAGAAGCTGCTCCTAGGTTTGTGTGTTCTGAAGCCTCCAGGTGGGTCGCTTGGAGCTGAAGAGTTGGTCTTACCTCTGCTCTCAGGTGTGTCAGAGCTCCTGTTTACTGGCTTTCTGCTCTCAGTGCAGGCAGAAACCTGTAGTGTCCTGCCCCTGACAGTTCTCCGGTCCCAGTGCACAGAGGTCATAGAGGGCACAGGGCCAGTTCCTCTTGGATCTTTAATATGGGCAAAAGCAGTTTGCTCCTCTTAGGTCTGAGGATTTGCCAAACTTCTGAGGACTCAGCTCTCTCCCCAACAGGATTTGTGTGCTGGGAGCTGTGGGACAGGTTCAGTTTAGTTCTGGGTGCAGGCAGAATCCAGAAGTTTCCTGCTGCTGACTGCTCCTATATTCTTGCATCCAGAGGACACTAGGCAGGTTCCTCTTGGGCCAGGAATTGTGAGTGGAAGTTGTGGTCTCCTCTGGGCTCTCAGGATTATCTGTTCCTCTGAGTGTCCAGCTCCCCACCCCATGGGATTTGGGTGCCACCTCCTTCCTCCTGCTTCTCTGCCCTGGCATTCTCCTACACTGTGTCACTGAACCTTGACAGGACTAAGGGCCTCTTTTTTCCATTGATGCCTGATAAAGCTTATCCTCTGCCACGTATGCAGCTGGAGCCATGGGTTGCTCCATGTGTTCTCTTAGGTTGGTAGTTTACACTCTGGGAGCTCCTGGAGATTTGGTTGGTTGATATTTTTGTTCTTTGTTTGAGAACAAAACAGCTACCTTAATCTTTTCACTAACTCTCTCATTGGGAACTATGTTCTCAGTTCAGTGGTTGATTGTGAGCATCCGCCTTTGTATTTGTCAGGCTCAGCTATATCAGTCTCCTGTCAGCATGCACCTATTGGCATCCGTAATAGTACCTTGTTTTGTTGACTGTATATGGAATGTATTCCCATGTGTGGCAATGTCTGAATTGCCTTTCCTTCAGTCTCTCCTCCACAATTTGTCTCTGTATCTCTTCCTGTGAGTATTTTGTTCCCTGTTCTAAGAAGTACTGAAGGATCTACACTTTTGTCTTTCTTCTTCTTGAACTTCATGTGGTCTGTGTTTTTATTCTGAGCTTTTGGGCTAATATCCACTTATCAATGATTTCATACCATGTGTGATATTTTGTGATTGTGTTACCACACTCAGAATGACATGTTCTAGTTCCATACGTCTTTAGGGAGTGGATAACCTTATATCATATGATTTATGCTGGCCCAGCCTTAGTCTTGGCATTGGGAAAATCAGTTCAGTATTATCATAGATCTATTTTGCAATGAAATGTAAAAGATTGTTAGCCTACACCACAGCAAAATTTCTTAGTAGTTCTCAATCTTATAGAGCCACAGAGCTTTTTCCATGATTCTTATTTTTGGGAGAGGGAAGGTACCTAGATAATATATAATCTAATAATAGTGTGTTTGGTAAAAAAAAAATCAGTGTTTTTCTTTCTCTATTTTTCTAATCTAATCCACTCCCTGAAAACCTCTAATAGTCAGAAACCTTTTTTTGTTCTCTGGAACATAAGGGTCTGTTTTTCCCATAATAGATAGATAGATAGATAGATAGATAGATAGATAGATAGACAGATAGATAGTGAGTGTGTGTATTGTGTGCGTGTTTGTGTACATATAGTTATATATTACCCTCACTCTAGATCTATATGCAGTGCTGTCTTCATACTTCACATAATATGCAGTTGGTCCTAATGCACTATTTAATGCCTCTGACTTGACATTTAAAATGACTAATAGGTATTTGCTAAATCTTGATTGAAAAGGTTAATGTGTGGATTTTAACAGAATACCTTGTTTATCTTATAGAACAATTTTCACAAAGATGCCAAGGTATGATTATACAGATCCTGATTATGAATACACTGATTTGGAAAAACTGGAAAGAAAAGCACATCGAGATTACTACACAAACTATATTAACAATTTAAGAACTGTACGCCTACACAAAGAAGCACTGAGGTAAAGTTAGTTCTTCAAACATTGTGTCTAAAAACCAGATTTTTTTTTAATTTTATTGGTATTCACTAATCTTTTCTTATAGTCTAGTCTAGGCATTATCTCCCCCCAACCTGTTCACACTGTGACAATCATTCATTAGATTTTTCTCCCCTGTCTTTCATAGGTTGTCCCTATTACTCCACCCTACCAGACCTCCCCACTGCCTGTGGCCTCAAGTCTCATAAATTTGGGCAGTACAGTATAATAATTGAATATAATCATCAAATCAGGGTATTTGTTATTGTCATCATAAACAGTTTTATAACTTTTGATCAATGTAATATTTAAAGATATTTATGAATTATATTTGGACATTTGAGGATACATATGAAATGTATTTGAGTCAAATCAAGGAAATGGAATTTTAATTTTCTTGTCATTACTTTTTTTGGAGCTTTGAGTTTTCCCATATCATTTTCCACGGTGGCTGTATGTAACCCCCAATATTTTTGGATTTGCATTTCTTCACTTCTTTTTAACATTGTTTTGTCATTTTAATAATACCCATTTTAATAATCTCAGTGACATTTTGATTCTTGTTTTTCTGGTGGTTAAAGACACTGAGCATTATAAAGTAAATTTTGTGGGCCTTTTTTTTTAAGTATGCATTCATTGAATTTATATAGAGCTTAATTTGTTTATTGAAGGGCTGTTGTTGAGGTTTTTTTTGTTGTTGTTATGTGTATATTCTGGATAAATCTCTTCATATGAATAATTTGCATGTTTTTTGCTAACTTTTTATTTGGAGTTATCTCAGGTAGTTTTTTTTTTCCTAGTGGAAGACCTCAAGGCAGGGATTCTTCTATAAGTAGTTCACTAAAAGTATATTTCCAAGACAATGTTGTATAAGATGTTAGAATCAGAGTACAAACATTAGGGGAAGAGTTGATATATTTCAGATTAAGTGTGTACTTACTCCGATGGCAAGATTCTTTTGAACATAAATGACATCAATTATTGTTTTCATCTTGAACCACAGATACATTTTACTTTGCTCTAAAACACTCAGTGACTGTGTTTTCCCTTTTGAATGTGACAGAGATAAAAGTTTGTATATAACTTCCTCTGTGAGGCATTTAAGAAGAGTTGAGGCCACACAGTGGAAGCAAACCTGCAGATTAGTATACCAATTCACGTAAATAGATATAGATAAGGCTATAATAGTGTTCCCCTGGAGGATATTTGCACTTATTACTATATTTTCTGAAGAACTTCCTCAATTACTCATTATTATTATTGTTATGATGCTATTATTATTAATAATGGTAATTATAATAATACATAATATGTAATTAGTAATAAATAATATCATATCATCTTTATTATTTTTTTAAATAGGGAACGCAAGTTACTAGTTAATGAAGTAGATATTGGCATGCAGCCATCATCTGGTCTAAGGTCACCATCACTATCTCAATCAGAAATAGAAGAAATACCTTCTTCTTCAAAAACTTCTGTCAAAGCTAAAAGATTGTTGAGCACCAAGAAAATAGCATCCAGAGAGTCAGAATCTCTGCAGAGAAAGGCATGTGCAATGCTTTCCATTTTCTTTTCACATTACGATAATTCTACAAATGTCTCTTACTAATATTGAATGATTAATTTTGGAAAAACAGATCAGCAGAGGGCTTAAATCGAAGCCAACTACTCACCAAGAAAAACATGACTGCAGCAAAGTTTTGACACCAAAGCAAATTCATCAAGTAATAGTTGGTAAGATTATGCATAAATATGCTATGTTCTTTTTGTTGGTTAGTTGGTTGTTTTTGCATGTGTGTGTGTATTGATTTTATTATTTTTATACGATATATTTGATCATAACCCCCACCAGCTCTTTCTAGATCCTACTCATATCCCTATCTACACGATTTATATTGTATTCTCCCTGCCTCTCAAAAGAAGATTTCATTAAAATGGTAGAATAGGAAGACAACAGTAATTGTGCAACTGTTCTTGGACAGATGTGTCATTGTGAGAGCTTTGACCTTCGCTTCCTAAGTGAATCTCTACTAGGACCAAAGACACATGGGTGATAGCTCTGTGCTCAGGCTAGCAGATAATAGTCCAAGACTTAGATCAAGAAAGATTGCCTCAATCCCCAATCCCAGTTTACAGGTATTCTTGTCTTCAAGATCTGCTGTCAACTTGGTAGTTACAATTTAAAAAGATAATGCACACATGAACATTGCTGAGAGTAAAGTTTTGAGCCTATCTAATAGATAGTTATCAAGTTCATGAGGTGAGACATATGGTAGTTATCATTATTTATTATTTTACAATGTAGACATAAATAAAATATGTCCCACAGGTTAAAATATGCAGTTAAAAATAAGAAAAATGTGATATGTTGATAAAATAGAATATAATTATGTTAAAAAAGAAATTCTGAAATTTTTTTCTAAAGGAATTCAATATGAAAGGCTCTGAAATAAATCATGCACACCAAGACAAATGCCACATTATCTTGTGTTTTATGGAATTAAAAGAAGCACTTGGGCCTATAAAAGCAAAGAATAATCTAGTTTTTCCCAGGGTTTGTGTGAGATAGAGAACAAAATAGGAATGTTTGTCAAAGGATGCAAAGCTTCATTTAGTATAAGTTCTGGAGAGCTATTGTTTAGTGTTGTGACTACAGTTAATGACAAAATTTTATGTAATTGAAAAATCAGTCGTGATAATGTATAAATGTTTGCACCATAAAATTGACTGTGTGAGGTGATAGATATTACAGTTAGATTTATTCAATCCTTTAATAATGCACATGTATTTGACAACATGGAGCATGGTGTAACATGTACAAATATTGTTAGTTTTATCTTTAAAAAACTGGCAGAAATGGATCAAAACTCATTATTTTTATAGAGGGATATGTATCTATCTATATGAAAATATCATTAACTTTGGGAAAATAAAATGTTTTCATTTTAAAAATAAAAGCATAATTGACAAAACATCTAAAAATTCAGATATTAATCAAAGCTAAGTATTTTTGCTTT
Source organism: Rattus norvegicus (assembly GCF_021556685.1). Taxonomy (NCBI): domain Eukaryota; kingdom Metazoa; phylum Chordata; class Mammalia; order Rodentia; family Muridae; genus Rattus; species Rattus norvegicus. The sequence continues at coordinate 51,387,959 of NC_141554.1, read as the reverse complement.
TCTGTAAAGATAATAATAGGGGAATAAAAACACCTGTGACTAAAATAAATTGTGCATCTGAAAGTTTATTTTTAACTAATATATATATACATATATATGTATATATATAATAAAACTTAAGAAAACACAACTAAAGTTTAACAAATAGGCTAAAAATTTAATAGACAGTTTATTAAAGAAAATACATAATTGTATTTCTCACATATTAAAATATACGTTGTTAGATTTTAAGGGCATGCAAAATTAAACCAAAATGAGATGATACTATAAATTTAGTAGATGACTAAAAGTAAACCGTGAAGGAAAAGTATGATAGTTTTACTATGCTTGGCCCAGGAAGTGGCACTGTTAGGGAGTGTAACCTTTTGGAATAGGTGTGGCCTTGTTAGAGGAAGTATATCACTGTGGGGGTGGACTTTGAGACCCTCCTCCTAGCTGCCTGGAAGATGGTCTTCTGACTGCTTCAAAACAAGATACAGAAGTCGCAGCTCCTTCTCCAGTGCTATGTCTGCCTGGATTCTGCCATTCTTCCTGCCATGGTGATAATGGACTGAAACTCTGAAACTATAAGCTAGTGCCAATTAAGTGTTGTCCTTTATAAAAGTTGCCTTATAGGGGTTGGGGATTTGGCTCAGTGGTAGAGCGCTTGCCTAGAAAGCACAAGGTCCTGGGTTCGGCCCCCAGTCCCGAAAAAAAAAAAAGAGCTGCCTTATAAAAAGAAACCTAAGGGGGAAATATTTATTTAACTCAAAATTATAGGATTCAGTACACTATTGTACTGAGCAGGAGCTCAGGACAGCTAACCATATCTTTTCTATAGTGAAGAGCAGAAAGAAATGACTGAATACATTCTTTAGTGACTTTCGCACTCATCCATTCCACAACTTCAACTTCAGGTATGGTTCCACCCATAGTGGGCCATGTTGTCTCATACCATCTAAGGTGATCAAGGTAAATTCCCTCAGACATGCCCACAAACTGATCTTGTCTACACAAACTGTGATCCAGTCAGACTCTTTTTTAGGTTACTGTAGACTGAGTCGAGTTGACAGTTGAAAATAAGCATCACATAACACTACATAGTAATATAGAAGTATGAAAAATTTATTTAGAAATGGATGAATATCTCAAAAATTCACTATGAGAAAGAATCCATAAAATTTATTATGTATGAGATAATTGTATTCATGTAAAACTATAGAAAGTGGGCATAATTGAGATGGCTTGCTGAGTAAATATGCTTCCTCTTAAGCTTAAAGACCCGAAGTTGGTTCTCAGAATTCTTATTGTTATGAAAAATAACATTTGTTTTGTCTTCTGACTTCCACACATGTGCTGTGGCACACCCTTATACATGCCCAGAGGGAGGGTGGGAGGGAGGGAAGGAGGGAGGGAGAGACAGACAGAGACAGAGACAGGCATACAAACACACACATAAGTGAATGAATGAATGAATGAATGAATAAATAAATAAATAAATATAATTTAAAGAAACTCTAGAAAGAAAACTAATGTATAGTAATGAATGTGAACATTCTAAGAAATATTGTGGGACTAGTGAGAGGGAATAAAGGTAATGACTTACAAGAAAATGTTTTGGAGTGGTCAGTATTAACATTTGTGCATGTATGTCAGTACTAAAGAAATTGTATATTTAAATATAGTTAGTATATTACTTATGACAAACTATTACAATTAGCAGTTTGAAAACAATGTGAGGTGATAATGCATATTCTGAATATATCCACAAACATGAACATTGTGAATTCAAAATTGACCTTGGTTACATAGTTCACTCTTGTCTCAAAATAAATATGGGATCATATATAATTATGAATTATTATATTATAATTATATTATATATAATTATTACAGTGAAAGCCTTTGGCCTTCGAATGGGAATGCTTAGGAAATTAATCCTGTGTTGTTGAAAATTACTATTTTTTTCCATCTTTATTAAATAGGGTATTTCTTATTTACATTTTAATTGCTATTCCCTTTCCAGGTTTCCAGGTCAACATTTCCCTAACTCCTCCCCCCCCCCTTCCATATGGGTGTTCCGTTCACGATCCTCCCCCCATTACCACCCTTCCCGCAATAATCAAGTTCACTGGGGGGTTCAGTCTTGTCAGGACCAAGGGCTTCCCCTTCCACTGGTGCCCTTACTAGGCTATTCATTGCTACCTATGAGGTTGGAGCTCATGGTCAGTTCATGTATAGTCTTTGGGTAGTGGCTCAGTCCCTGGAAGCTCTGGTTGGTTGACATTGTTGTTCATATGGGGTTTCAAGTCCCTTCACCTCTTTCAGTCCTTTCTCTAATTCCTTCAACAGGGGACCTGTTCTCAGTTCAGAGGTTTGCTGCTGGCATTTGCCTATGTATTTGCTGTATTCTGGCTGTGTCTCTCAGGAGAGATCTACATCAGTTCCTGTCAGTCTGCACTTCTTTTCTTCATCCATTTTATCTCGTTTGGTGGCTATATATGTATGGGCCACATGTGGAGCAGGCTGTGAATGGGTGTTCCTTCAGTCTCTGTTCTAAACTTTGCCTCCCTAACCCCTCACAAGGGTATTCTCGTTTCCCTTTTAAAGAAGGAGTAAAGCATCCACATTTTGGTCATTCTTGAATTTCAGGTGTTCTGTGCATCTAGGGTAATTCGAGCATTTGGGCTAATATCCACTTATCAGTGAGTGCATACCATTTGTGTTTTTCTGTGATTGGGTTACCTCACTCAGGATATTTTCCAGTTCCATCTATTTGCCTATGAATTTAATAAAGTGATTGTTTTTGATAGCAGAGTAGTATTCCATTGTGTAGATGTACCACATTTTTTCTGTATCCATTCCTCTCTTGAAGGGGATCTGGGTTCTTTTCAGCTTCTGGCTATTATAAATAAGGCTGCTATGAAGAAAGTGGAGCATGTGTCTTTTTTATATGTTGGGGCATCTTTTGGGTATATGCCCAAGAGAAGTATAGCTGGGTCTTCAGGTAGTTCAATGTCCAATTTTCTGAGGAACCTACAGACTGATTTCCAGAGTGGTTGTACCAGTCTGTAATCCCACCAACAATGGAGGAGTGTCCCTCTTTCTCTGCATCCTCGCCAGCATTTGTTGTCACCTGAGTTTTTGGTCATAGCCATTCTCATTGGTGTGAGGTGAAATCTCAGGGTTGTTTTGATTTGCATTTCCCTTATGACTAAAGATGTCCAACCTTTCTTTAGTTTTTTCTCAGCCATGCGGAATTCCTCAGCTGTGAATTCTTCATTTAGCTGTGAATCCTATTTTTTAATAGGGTTATTTGTCTCCCTGTGGTCTAACTTCATGGGTTCTTTGTATATTTTGAATATAAGCCCTCTTTCAGTTGTAGGATTGGTAAAGATCTTTTCCAAATCTGTTGGTTGCTGATTTGTCCTAACAACAGTGTACCTTGCCTTACAGAAGCTTTGCAGTTTTATGAGATCCCATTTGTCGATTCTTGCTCTTAGAGCATAAGACATTGTTGTTTTGTTCCAGGAAATTTTCTCCAGTGCCAATGTGTTCGAGATTCCTCCCCACTTTTTCTTCTATTTGTTTGAGTGTATCTGGTTTGATGTGGAGGTCCTTGATCCACTTGGAGCTAAGCTTTGTACAGGGTGATAAGCATGGATCGATCTGCATTCTTCTACCTGCTGGCCTCCAGTTGAACCAGCACAATTTGCTGAAAATGCTATCTTTTTTTCCATTGGATGGTTTTGGCTCCTTTGTCAAAAATCAAGTGACCATAGGGTGTGGGTTCATTTCTGGGTCTTCAATTCTATTCCACTGTTCTGTCTGCCTGTCTCTGTACCAATACCATACAAGTTTTACCACTACTGCTCTGTAATACTGCTTGAGTTCAGGGATAGTCATTCCCCTGGAAGTCCTTTTAGTGTTGAGGATAGTTTTAGCTAACCTGGTGTTTTTGTTATTCCACATGAATTTGAAAATTGTTCTGTCTAACTCTATGAAGACTTGGGTTAGAATTTTGATGAGGATTGCATTGAATCTGTACATTGCTTTTGGTAAAATGGCCATTTTTATTATATTAATCCTTCCAATCCATAAGCATGGGAGATCTTTCCATCTTCTGAGATCTTGTTCAATTTCTTTCTCCAGAGGCTTGAAGTTCTTATCTTACAGATCTTTCATTTGCTTGGTTAAAGTCATACCGAGGTATTTTATATTATTTGGGACTATTGTGAAGGGTGTCATTTCCCTAATTTCTTTCTTGGCTTGTTTCTCTTTTGTGTAGAGGAATGGTAATGATTAATTTGAGTTAATTTTATACCCAGCCACTTTGCTGAATGTGTTTATCAGTTTTAGTAGTTCTCTGGTGGAACTTTTGGGATCACTTAAATATATTAACATGTCATCTGCAAATAGTGATATTTTGATATCTTCATTTCCAATCTGTATCCCTTTGATCTCCTTTTGTTTTCTGATTTCTCTGGCTAGGATTTTGAGAACTATATTGAATGATTAGGGAGAGAGTGGGCAGCCTTATCTAGTCTCTGATTTTAGTGTGTTTGCTTCACATTTCTCTCCATTTAGTTTAACATTAGCTACTGGTTTGCTGTATTTGGCTTTTACTATGTTTAGGTATGGGTCTTGAATTCCTGTTCTTTCCAGGACTTTTATCATGAAAGGGTGTCAAATGCTTTCTCAGCATCTAATGAAATGATCATGTGGTATTTATCTGTCAGCTTGTGTATATAGTGGATTATGTTGATGGTTTTCCGTATATTAAACCATCCCTGCATTCCTAGAATGAAGCCTACTTGATCATGATGGATGATTGTTTTGATGTGCTCTTGGATTCGGTTTGTAAGAATTTTATTGAGTACCTTTGAGTCAGTATCCTTAAGGGAAAATGGTATCAAGTTCTCTTTCTTTGTTGGGTCTTTGTGTGGTTTAGCTGTAAGAGTAATTGTGGCTTCATAGAAGGAATTTGCTAGCACTCCATCTGTTTCAATTTTGTGGAATAGTTTGGATAGTATTGATATGAGGTCTTCTATGAAGGTCTGATAGAATTCTGCACTGAACCCTTCAGGACCAGGGCTCTTTTTGTTGGGAGATTTTAATGACTGATTAAGGGTTATCGGGTTGTTTAAATGGTTTGCCTGCTCTTGATTTAACTTTGGTATCTGTTATCTGTATAGGAAATTGTCCATTTCCTCCAGATCTTCAAGTTTTTGTGAATATAGGCTTTTGTAGTAAGATCTGATAATTTTTTGAATTTCCACTGATTCTGTTGTTATGTCTCCCCTTTCATTTCTGATTTTGTTAATTTGGACACACTCTCTGTGTCCTTTGGTTAGTCTGGCTAAGGGTTTATCTATCTTGTTGATTTTCTCAAAGAACCAACTTTTGGTTCTGTTGATTCTTTATATAATCCTTTTTGTTTCTACTTTGTTGATTTCAGCTCTGAGTTTGATTATTTCCTGCCTTCTACTCCTCCCGGGTATGTTTGCATCTTTTTGTTTTTAGGTGTGCTGTCAAGCTGCTGACATATGCTCTCTCCTGTTTCTTTCCGCAGGCACTCAGAGCTATGAGTTTTCCTCTTAGCACAGCTTTCCTTGTGTCCCATAAGTTTGGGTATTATATCTTCATTTTCATTAAATTCTAAAAAGTCTTTAATTTCTTTCTTTATTTCTTCCTTGACCAGGTTATCATTGAGTAGAGCATTGTTCAACTTCCATGTATATGTTGGCATTGTTTTTTTATTGTTATTGAAGACCAGCTTTTGCCCATGGTGGTCTGATGGGACGCATGGGATCATTTCTATCTTCCTGTGTCTGTTGAGGCCTGTTTTATGACTGAATACATGACACAATTTTGCAGAAAGTACCATGAGGTGGTGAGAAGAAGGTATTTCCTTTTGTTTTAGGATATAATGTTCTTTAAATATCTGTTAAATCCATTTGGTTCATGACTTCTCTTATTCGTTCTATGTCTCTGTTTAACTTTTGTTTCCATGATCTGTCCATTGATGAGGCTGGGATGTTGAAATCTCCTACTATTATTGTATGTAGTGCAATGTGTGCCTTGAGCTTTGGTAAATTTTCTTTTAAGTATATATGTGCCCTTGTATTTGGAGCATAGATATTTAGGATTGAGAGTTCATCTTGGTGGATTTTTCCTTTGATGAATATCAAGTGTCCTTCCTTACCTTTTTTGATAACTTTTTTTTGAACATTGATTTCATTCGATATTATAACGGCTACTCCAGCTTGCTTCTTCAGACCATTTGTTTGGAAAGTTGTTTTCCAACCTTTTACTCTGAGGTAGTGTTTGTCTTTTTCTTTGAGGTATGTTTCCTGTATGCAACAAAATGTTGGTTCCTCATTGCATATCCAGTTTGTTAATATGTGGTTTTTTATTGGGGAATTGAGTCCATTGATGTTGATTAAGGAATAGTGATTGTTGCTTCAGTTTTATTCATGTTTGGATGTGAGATTATATTTGTGTGCTTGTCTTCTTGTTTTGTTTCAAAACGATTAGTTTCTTGCATTTTCTAGGGTATAGCTTGCCTCCTTGTGTTGACTTTACCATTTATTATCCTTTGTAGGCCTGAATTTGTAGAAAGATATTGTGTAAATTTGGTTTTGTCATGGAATATCTTGGTTTCTCCATTTATGTTAATTGAGAGTTTTGCAGGATACAGTAACCTGGGCTGGCATTTGTGTTCTCTTAGGGTCTGTATGACATTTGTCCAGGATCTTCTGGCTTTTATATTGTCTGGTGAGGGTGAGAAGTCTGGTGTAATTCTGATAGGTCTGCCTTTATATGTTACTTGACCTTTTTCCCTTACTTCTTTTAATATTTTTCCTTTGTTTTGTGCATTTGGTGCTTTGACTATTATGTGACAGGAGGAGTTTCTTTTCTGGTCCAATCTATTTGGAGTTCTGTAGGCTTCTTGTATGCCTATGGGTATCTCTTTTTTTAGGTTAGGGAAGTTTTCTTCTATGATTTTGTTGAAGATATTTACTGGTTCTTTGAGCTGGGAGTCTTCACTCTCTTCTATACCTATTTTCCTTAAGTTTGATCTTCTCATCGAGTCCTGGATTTCCTGTATGTTTTAGGCCAGTAGTTTTTTCCACTTTACATTATCTTTGACAGTTGTGTCAATGATTTCTATGGAATTTTCTACTCCCTCGATTCTCTCTTCTATCTCCTGTATTCTGTTGGTGATGCTTGTATCTATGGCTCCTTGTCTCTTCCTTTGGTTGTCTCCCTTTGTACTTTCTTTATTGCTTCTATTTCCATTTTTAGTTCCTTGACCTGTTTGATTGTGTTTTCCTGTACTTCTTTGAGGGATTTTTGTGATTCTTCTCTATAAGCTTCTGCTTGTTTATTTGTGTTTTCCCACATTTTTCTAAGGGAGTTCTTTGTCTTTCTTAAAGTCCTCCATCATCGTGATCAAATGTAATTTTAAATCTATATCTTGCTTTTGTTGTGTGTTTGGGTATTCAGTGTTTTCTTTGGTGGAAGAATTGGTCTCCAGTGATGCCATGTATTCTTGGTTTCTGTTTCTTGGGTTCCTGCGCTTGCCTCTTGCTATCAAGTTCTCTCTGGTGTTACCTTCTGCTACTTCTGTCAGTGGTTAGACCGTCCTATAGCCCTGTGTTTTGGGAGTGTTGTAGACCTGTTTTCCTGTTTTCTTTCAGCTAGTTATGGGAAGAGAGTGTTCTGTTTTCAGGTGTGTAGTCATTCCTGTCTACTGGTCTTCAGGTGTTCCTGTGGGCATGTGTACTCAGTCCACCAGGAAGGTCACTTGGAGCAAAAAAGTTGGTCTTACATCTGGTCTCGGGCATGAAGTTGTTCCTCAGAGCTGGGTTTCAGCTCTCTGTGAGGGCAACAACTAGAAGGGCCTGCCTCACCTTCCCTTGGTACCCTGTGCAGAGGTGACCCAGATGGCGCTAGGCGTTTTCCTCTGAGTCAGAAATGTGGACCTAGTAGTCTCCTCTGGCTTCCCAGGCATGTGTGCCCCTCTGAAGGTCTAGCTCTCCTTCCTAAGGGATTTGGGTTCAGGAAGCTGTTTGACTGGGTCCCTTCAGATCTGGGCGGAGTCTGGACTGCAGTGTTCCTGCAGCTTGAATGCTGGTAATTACTATTTTTTAATGAACTGTGTGTTGGTGCATCAAATAAGTGTATTTATCGAAGTAAATATTGGTGAAATGTGTCAGGTCAAAGTGATGATTTGAATTTCCTTGTGCTTATTTTACCATAAAAATTTCCATACCAAAATATATTCATAATGAACATGAAGTAATAATCTCTAAGTGTGAAACTATCATCAGCTAAGTAAAAGTATAGGTATTCCTCTTTGATATGCTAAATTGTTTTTTGATATTATACTAAATAGTTTCGTGTTAATTTTACTTTATTTCAGGACCATCTGTCCTTAATTTTGGTAATGTTTGTGTGAAATCTACAAATACTCAGCTACTTCATATTGTTAATATGTTGCCCATGTATATATTGATCCAGTTAGATATTGATTTGGAAGAACTTCAGAAAACCAACCAATTTTCATACGTGATCCCACCTACATCTAGTACATATATTTCGATGGTATTTGAATCTTCCATCCATGGAAAGTTTTGGAAGTAAGGTTTATTTTTCAGTTTCTCTTTAATAGAATTATTCATAATATATATTAATTTACTTCAATAACTGTAACATAGATTAAATTTTCTCCCAAAGTATAGAAAGCATATAATATGTATCACATTGATGCTCTTATGTTTCAATGACAATATAACTTAATTTATCCCCATTATTATTTTCAGAATTAATATTGTATGGTAATATGTAGCACACACACACACACATATATGATGTCTGTAATCATAAGTGGATAGTATGCTATTAGTTAAATTTGGGAGCTTTTACTCTGTTACAGATCATTCACCTTTAAAATTAATAACATAACTGGTGGACACATCCTAGTTATGGCTGTCATCCTTCCTGTAAAACTTGAGCTGTCTTCTAATGAGATTGTTTTGAGACCACAGTCCTTCTTGTTGAAAACATGTTTTCGTGGTACAGTTAGGCTATATAATCATCTGAATTGTCCTGCTGAATTTGGATGGAAACCAGTAGCTACACTGAGAGGAATTGCATTTACTATTCGTCCAGCCAAAGGTAATAGTTTGATTTGTTTTATTTAGAAATGAATTTATTAATTTATATATTCAGGAACTAACTATTTATTGAGCACATACTATCTACATATGGTAAGAACATAGAAATAAATAGATACTGTCATTAGGGGCATTAAGATAAATATGTTTATGTATGACTTAAATATATTCTGTTTTGAGGTTCGAACAGAAACAATAAGAGAGATGGAGATATAACCTCTTTGTTAAATATGCAGCTTCACAATACAGATGTTCACAAGACAAGAAGAAAGGCTACATACCCAGAGAAAAAGTGATAGTATTATGTACAGATCAATGGCAAGATTCACTTTTATACCTCTAAATCATTTAAGGTTTCCAAATTATTGATAAAAACTCAATATTATTAAATAGAAGACAAATATGCATTTGTTTTTTAAAAGATCCATACAATATAAACATGTATCAAATTATCACATTATAAGACTTAATTTATGCAGCAATTTTTAGTGCAGTATTTTAAATTTACTAATTTACTCATATCACATCTGAATATTGTCAAAGCTTTTATCTTGCTTGGTCTTTAATCACACAACTAAGTCCTTCAATCTAAACAATGTATAATAGTAACCATTGCAAATACTCCTGAAAAAATTCATTACTTTTATAATTTGAGTATAAGATGATTTAGTGATGTACATTATCTTACATTTTAAATTAATTTCATTATAGCCAGTGATGTATACAATTATAAAAATATATAATATAATTAAAAACTTAAGACTGTCATTTAATAGGAACACTAGTATAAACAAATCTGAATTACTGTTTCTGCTGAGCCCGAGTTAGTTAACTATCCATTTAACCTTGCTTGTGTAATCTCATAATTTCATGTAATGCATTTGTTATTTTGCAAACTCAGTAACTCCTAAAGTATGCTTTACTAGTAACACAATCTAATTGCAAACATTATATTGTGCTGTGAGGATCTTTTACGGATATAAGATATAATTTAAAGAACTAAAATTGCGAGTTACCAATTGATCAATACTGTCTTTTCATTTTATGTACTTGTTATATTTTTACAGTGAGATGGAGAGATCAGAATCTTTGCACCTTATTGACTTACTGTGGTACTTTATAGCCAGCTAAAGCACAGTATGACAAAAGTGCCTAGTAAAATAATGATTAAAGCTCATCTTAACTTCTCATCTCATCAGTTTTTTTTTATCATGAACAAATTTATTTATGCATACTACTTTCCTCACTTATAAATGAGCATCTGTACCTGAGGCCAGTATGAGAGCTCAGTAGTTAAGTGTGCTTGCTGCTCTTACAGAGTACCAAGGTTTGGTCCCTAGTACCCTTACGATTGATCAACTGTCCATAATTCTGGTTCAAGAGGATCTGATCCCCTCTTCTGATCTCTGAAGACTATCTCACACATATGGTACACATACATATACTTAGGCACCCACTTATACAATAAAATAACATATATACATATATTCCTATATATATATATTTAATATTTAATGTATAGAAAACTATAATGATTCACAAAGCGTGGTAAAAAATAAATGGATAGGTACATGATGGTGAAAAAAAACTTTATTTTATTTTATTAATTATTTTATTTATTTCTCATCACAAATGTGGCCCCCTCCCAGATCCCCCTTACAGAATCCCTCTCCATCCACTTCCCCTCTAGCTCTGAGAGAGTACTCCCTATGAGCCATCTCACTAACCCAGGCATATCAAGTCTGTACAGGATTAGGCACATACTCTAACACAGAGAACAGACAAGCTAGCCTTCTGCTACTTTTTTTTGAAAGTTTATTTTTTATTAGATATATTTCTTTACTTACATTTCAAATGTTATTCCCTTTCACGGTTTCCTGTCCATAAGTCCCCATCCCCTCCCACCCCCCCATATGGGTGTTCCCCCCTACCCATCTCCCTTACTACCCCCACCCCCCAACATTCCCCTGCACTGGGGGTCCAACCTTGGCAGGACAAAAGGACATTCCCCTTCCACTGGTGCCCCAACAAAGCTATCCTTTGCTACATATGTAGTTGGAGCCCTGGGTCAGTCCATGTATAGTCTGTTGGTAGTGGTTTAGTCCCTGGAAGCTCTGGTTGGTTGAAATAGTTGTTCTTATGGGGTTGCATGCTCCTTCAACTCTTTTAGTCCTTCCTCTAATTCCCACAAAGTGATCCCATTCTCAGTTCAGTGGTTTGGTGCTAGCATTCACCTCTGTATTTGACATGCTCTGGTTGTGTCTCTCAGGAGAGATCCATATCCAGTCCCTGTCAGCATGCACTTTTTAGCTTAATCAATCTTACCTAGTTTTGGTGGCTGTGTATATATGGGCCACATGTGGGGCACACTCTGAATGGCCGTTCCTTCAGTCTCTGCTCTAAACTTTGCCTCCATATCCCCTCCTATGAATATTTTTGTTCTCCCCTTTAAAAAGGAGTGGGAGCATCCACATTTTGGTCATCTTTCTTCTTCAGTTTCCTGTGGTCTGTGGATTGCATCTAGGGTAATTTGAGCTTTTGAGCTAATATCCACTTATCAATGAGTGCATACCAAGTGTATTTTTCTGTGATTGGGTTACCTCACTCAGGATGATATTTTCTAGTTCATTCCACTTGCTTATGAATTCCATGAAATCATTGTTTTTGGTAGCTGATTAGTACTCTATTGTGTAGATGCACTACATTTTTTGAATCTATTCCCCCGTTGAAGGGCATCTGGGTTCTTTACAGCTTCTGGCTATTATAAATAAGGCCGTAATGAACATAATAGAATATGTGTATTTGTTGTATGCTGTATGCCTAAAAGCAGTTTAGCTGGGTCCTCAGGTAGTGGACTGATTTCCACAGTGGTTGTATCATTCTGCAATCCCACCAACAATGGAGGAGTGTTTTTCTTACTCCACATCCTCGCCAGCATCTACTGTCACCTGAGTTTTTAAACTTAGCCACTCTGACTGGTATGAGGTGGAATCTCAGGGTTGTTTTGATTTGCAATTGCCTGATGACTAAGGATTTTGAATATTCCTTTAGGTGCTTTTCGGCCATTCTATATTCCTCAGCTGAGAATGTTTTGTTTAGCTCTGTACTCCATTTTTAATAGGGTGATTTGGCTCTCTGGAGTCTAATCTCTTGAGTTCTTTGTATATTTTGGATATTAGCCCTCTATCAGAAGTAGGATTGGTAAAGATCTTTTCCCAATCTGTGTTGGTTGCCGTTTTGTCTAATGACAGTTTCTTTTGTCTTATTGAAGCTTTGTAGTTTTATGAGGTCCTATTTGTCAATTCTTGATCTTAGAGCATAAGTCATTGGTGTTTTGTTCAGGAAATTTTCCCCAGTGCCCAAGTGTTCGATACTCTTCCCCACCTTTTTTCCTATTAGTTTGACTGTATCTAGTTTGATATGGAAGTCCTTGATCTACTTGGACTTAAGCTTTATACAGGGTGGTAAGAATGGTTCAATTTGCATTCTTCTATATGCTAAGCTCCAGTTGAACCAGCACCATTAGTTGAACATGCTATCTTTCTTCCATTGGATGGTTTTGGCTCCCTTGTCAAAGATCAAGTGATCATAGGTGTGTGGGTTCATTTCTGGGTCTTCAATTCTGTTCCACTGATCCATCTGCTACTTATGTGCCAGGAGCCTAGAACCAGCCTTTCTATGCTCTTTGCTTGGTGGTTTAGACTCTGGGGGCTCCCAGGGTTCCTGGTTAGTTGACATTGTTTGAATTCCTATTGGGTCGCCCTCCTCTTCAGCTCCTTCAATCCTTCCCCTAACTCTTCTATAGGATTTCCCCCAACCTCATTCCAATGGTTGGCTCTAAGTATCTGAATCTGTCTCAGTTAGCTGCTGGTAGAGCCATTCAGAGGACAGCCATGCTAGGCTACTGTCTGCAAGCACAGCCTATCATTAGTAATAGTGTCAGGGTTTGGTGGCTGCCCATAGGACAGATCCCAATTTGGTTTGGTCACTGATCAGCTTGTTAGTCTATGTTCCATTTTTGTCCTTGCATTTCTTTTAGATAGGACCAATATTAGGTAAAATGTTTTGAAGGTGTGTTGGTAACACTATCTCTCCACTGGGGATCCTGTCAGGCTACTGGAAGGTAGTCTCTTCAGGTTCCATCTCCCTGCTGTTGGGCCTTTCAGCTAATGTCATTCCTATTGAAACCTGGGAAACTCTCCCATCCCAGATCTCTGTGACTTTCTAGAGGTTCTCCCACCCTGACCCCTGGCAGCTGCATGTTTCTATTCATTCTCCTGCTTCTTTGTGCTTTCTTTTGTCTCCCTCCATACCTGATTCTGACCCCCTTTTCCTCCTCTCTACCCACTTCCATCCAGGTCTTTTCTTCCTCTGTCTCCCAAGATTACTTTGTTCTCCCTTCTAAGTGGGATTGAAGCATGATTACTATTGCCTTCCTTCTTGTTTAACATCCTAGGGTGTCTTGGGTATTCTGTACTTTTTGGTTAATGTCCACCTACTCTTACTCTTGTACTCTCATTCTTACTCATACTATTTTTCATTTGAAAGTATCCTGAGAATATATGATATTAAAATATCATATAACTTGGTGTTTATTTCTATTTTCTATTCCTTGCTTCCTGTCTTCTTCCTCCTTTTCATTCCTTCCACACTTTCTCCTCAGTCTCTTTAGTTATAGTTTATGAGCTATTGTTATTTAGAATGCAAATTTTTATACCTCAAATCATATAATAAAAGTATTAATTTTCTTATGATTTTCATTTTCAAAATATAATTTAAATATAGTTTTACAACTATCCATAGTAGAATATTGAAATCATTAACATTAAACTTAATTCATTAGTATTCATAAATTTTAAAAGTACAAAATGTTTCTCTTTAATAAGGTTAAAACTCTCATACAGTTGCTGTTGCATCTTTGCAGCCTGGGGTTATTTAACATAACTACATCCTAATTTTTAGGCATGTAAAGGATGTTTTTTCATTAATTTAGTTATTCTCCTTACAGCCTAATATTATTCCCCATTTTCTCTCAGTCATCCTTCCCTTCTCCCTTGAGAAGGGGAGTCCCCCATGTGTATCACCCCACCCCAGTATATCTAGTCACTGCAGGACTAAGTTCATTCTCATTCACTGAGGCTCAAAAGGCAGTCCAGTCAGGGGAACTGGATCCATAGGCAGGCAAGAAATTAAGGGACAAAGTAAATGTCCATGAAGAGAAGAATGATTAAAGAAAATGTGGTTCATTTACACAATGGAATACTACTCTGGTATTAAACATAAAGAGAGGTAACCCAGACACAAAAGGAATTTATAGTATGTACTCACTTCTAAGTGGATATTAACCAGGATATCTACATTACAATTCACAAATCCAAAGAAGCCAAATAATGAAGAGAGCCCAAGGGCAGAAGCTTGAAATTTTTTCAGAAGTGGAAATAAAATAGAATTTGGAGTTAGATGGGGGAAGGGAACTCATTGGGGAGAGGAGATTGATAGCTCAGTTGGGCAGGGGATCAGGTGGAGGAAGAGCAATGGAGAAATAATGGAAAGTGGCTGGGGAGGGGGGCACATCTCTGGGATGAGCTGAAGTCCTGGAACTGGGCCGGGGTAATTTTGGATGAGACCCCTAGCAGTGAGTGGTATGGAACCTGAAGTGGCCGCCCCCTGTCTCCAGGCAGAACTCCCAGTGGAGGGATAAAGACAGAAACCCATCCACAAAATCTCTGAAGCAAATATGTCCTATTTTCAAGATATGCAGGGACAATGATTGAGCAGAGAGAGAGAGGGAATGGCCAGTCAATGTCTGGTCCAAACTCAGACCTATACCATGATCAAGAATCAATTCCTGACACTATTAATGATATTCTGTTATACTTGCAGAAAAGGAGTCTAGCATGACTCTCCTCTGAGAAGCTCCACACAGCAGGAAATGAAAACAGATACTGAGACACATAGCCAAACATTAGATGGAGCATAGGGAATCTTGATTAAGAGTTGGCAAGATTGAGGAACCCAGAGGAGATAGGGACTCCAAAGGAAGGTAAAAGAGCAAACTAACCTGGACCCTTGGGGGTTCCCAGAGACTGAGCCACCAAACAGAGAGCATTTCCTGAACTCTATCCTCCTCTATATTCCCACCCCAAATCCCCACCCAGAGACATATAGAGCTTATGTACAACTTGGTCTTCATAAGGCTTCTTAACACTTGATTATATGCAGTACCTGTTCTACCAAATCCAAACTTATTTAAGCCATGCATAAGACTTCTTTCTTTCTTTATTACCTAATATGTACAATATTCTTAGAAACTTAATTGTGCTGATTAGAGGGAGAAATTCTCTTCATACAGAGTCACCAATATGCACTGCTTTTATTTGTCACCTGTCACTGTTTTGTATCACTGAATCTTCTTTTTTACTTTTTATCATAGTCATTCCCATCCATTTCTTGATTAATTACTATGGGCTGACTTCTTCCAGAACAAACTTCTGTCTCTTTAATCCTCTATATCAGGATTTTTTGTTGCTTTCAGCTAGTATGATCTTGACAGACCTGTAGAAAACAAACTTCTATAGCCTGCTCTCTTTCATTCATCAATTGCTGTTCGTTGTACAGTGTTGACATGCAAGAATATTGAAAGTATGTCACTTGGTACTTTCTGATCATCTTAGACTATGTTCATCCTGTTATTGAGTGTTGGTCTCCCTGTATGGCCATTGCAAAATCAGAGATCAGCATTTATTGCTTCAATTTTTAAAGATAGAAAACCTTGCACTACATGCAAGTCAAACTAACCCTAAGCAAAATTTGTTTGTAAAGGGCACTCATGTCTTCTATTTAGTGTCTTGTGTTGCCAAATTTCAGAAGCTTTCTTCTCGAGGAATATAAACTTCACATCAGGTATCATTTGCTGGTATTTTTATGAAATTAAATTAATCATTTTCTTTGGTCACTTTTATATCACTCCCATATTTTGCCATCTTGCAATATTCCTGCTCATTCATCCTTCATGTCAAAGCTCAAATGTATGCAATAATCCTCTATTTTCTTGGGTTACTTCAGAGTTCCCTCATCTCTTTTCCTTTATGCATTGTTTCCTTTTACAGTTGTGAATTTAAAGACATCTTACACCTAATTTTTCTGATATCCCATGGTCTCTCAGTACATATGAGATACAGAGATATGTTTATTCCTTTTAGCTCCATCATAAGTTAATCTCTAGATTAAATCATAATATTAATTTTTCTGTCTGAAAGCAGAATATTGGGAAGGTAGAGGAGGTAATTTTGTCAGGATTCACAAATACTTTTCTATTGTCTGCATTTAAGTTCTAATGTTTATTGCTATCATAAAATATCTGTTCTTTTTCAGACTGTTATATTTTGGTATACATTTCTTTTATCTACTAGGAAAAGAATTTATATTTTAGTTTTATGAAATCATTTTAGACAATGCTTATTTAATAATGTCTCACTTATAATTTCTCTTTATTTAAGTTTAGTTTTAATTTTTAATAATGCCATTCTATTTTTACACCAGTTCTTATCCTGGATGTATCAAAAAATCAATATGAAACTATGCTAAGTGTCTTATTTTATTTTGTTCTCTGTAGGCATTGTTGATCCCTATTGCTCATTGGAATGTGAAGTTAACTGGCTGCCAGGTTTTAGTTCTCCAGACAGGGGAGAATTTTTGCTACAAGTCTCTGGAGGAAATACTTTGACACTGAAGTGTATTGCACATGTAATTATTTCTCTTCATTATGATTTTCATCTAGTGTATCTGGATTGTCTAGATATACAGTTGTCTTGGCCTCTTTATACATGTAAAAATTGAATTCATGTAATAATTTTTAGTTACTTCATAAAGCCTCTTGCCCACTAAGAATAAAACACTAACTCCTATATCCAAGAACATTATATAAACAACACTAGATTGACAGAGGCTCGAAAAATATGTAATACTATCATGGGAGCCATCTGAGAGTAACTTGTTCCATTAACAAACAACATAAAATATAGTAGAGAAAATTGTATTCCTACTATATTGCACAGTTAATCTAATACTCTAGTTAATAATTTAGTATGGGAAAGACAATATGCTTTATATAAGAGGAAACCAGGCTTTATGTTACTATAAAATGATTCTTACAATAAAAATGAAAGGTGTAACCTACAACTAAGTTTCTTTATTTCCATGGTAGTTCTTAAGCCAGGATGCTCTAACAAATATGAGTTTTGGTCATCAAGAGTGTATTTTGCTTGTGTATCCTAGCCAATGCCATACAAACTAGTGTACTTTCACTGAATTCCACCTATATTTTCTAGACATAATGATCTTTTGTGTTTCATTTATGAAGGTACTTGTAGTTTATATATAAGTGACTTTCGAATTTTAGGAATTGAAAGTCACTATCAGAACACATTAGAGTCTTTCTTCAGTTACAAGCTTGAAAGAAGCTAACTCCTACTAGCTTTGTTTATAAATCATGAATTATTCTTTCTCAAACTTGCATGGATGATATGGAAATATATTTCAAGTGTTTAGGTAACATGCTTCATTATCATTATTTTAACTCTCAGTATATGCATAGTATTTATCTCATGTGATTGGGTCTAATAAGTTTAATAATGTACTTTTGCTCACATACTCAACCTATATGTATTTTTAACATACACAAATGAGTAATTTAATAGTACAGATTTAAGAATAATAATAGATATTATTTATTGAGTAATTACTATGTGTCAATGCTGTACTAAAATCCTAAGGCATTTAATGTATATATTTATATATAGTATATGTAATTATAGTAATTACAGATGAAGAATTGGAAGACTAGCATGCTTAAGTAATTACTACAAGTTCACAAATGCCAGAAATAACTTAGTTGTAATTTATTTCCAGATCCAAACTGCCTTCACAGCCTGTAATATTACTTCTCTAGTAAAATTTGTTTTTCTGTTCCCTACCCCATTATTTAGTAAGAATGAAATAAACTATGAAATTAAAAAAAAATCTTGTGAGATAATTAGTGAATTAGACAAGGACCTAACTGAGAAAGCTAAACTGTAAAATAGATCATTTCAGGTAAAGCTCTGTAAGTTTAAAATTAACTCTGCAGAAAGAATGGAAAAAACAATGTGTTTAAATAAAATGTTAATTATGGTTTATCACATGTTTATAAAGCTGATTTACCTTTCTCTTGTTATGTTTTAGCTTTGTTTCAAAGCTTTTTATTCCAGTTACAGAAATGCTTTTCAAATAATTGTAAGAATGTGTTAAAGCCTAATATAATAACGATGTTTTATAAAGACATCATTAATTCTAGTGTAAAATGCACCTAACTGAATAGAACTTAGATATAATATGTTACAGTTACATATAATGCTTGATTAATATACTTTAATGCTGTAGATATATATTTTTGCCATATATGAAAATAGTATTCCATTATTTATTCGTTCTATGAAGAACTTTTCTTGGACAGAAGTCACAAATCCCTGGGCCTGTATAATTTTATCAAAGTGAAGTGTGCCCCCATTCTCATTTAGGCCAAGACAACTACATATTAAGCTCATTGAATATGGCTTCAAGTAAAAGCATGTCTGGGATATTTAATTTTTAACAACTTGTTCTCCTTATTACTTGACATTTGAATTCTTTTAAATACCAAAATATGTAGCAGAGAAAAGAGTAGCTCTTAGGGCCTTTCAATAATTAGTCAGTGTGTTAAATATGTTTCTTAATCTAGGAATCACTTTTGCTATATGGATATTATCAACCATCTGGAGATTTGGAGTGTGTGTGTGTGTGTGTGTGTGTGTGTGTGTGTGTGTGTGTGTGTGTGTGTGTCGTGACTGGGGAGAACACTCAGGACTTTGCATATGCTAAGGAAGCATTCTGCCAGTAAATTATGCTTCACTATTACTTTGAGGGAGTAACTTTTTATATATTATATTTTAATTTTTTGTCTTAAAGATTCAGAAAAATGTAATAATATGTTGTATTTTAAAATTCTGCATTAAGCTAAATTTTCATTTATATAACAGGGGTATGTTTTTGTCACTGCTTTCATTATTTGCTTCCCTTTCTAAATGAGAAAATTGGATTTCTTTTTTTGTCTATCTTAAGACCTTTTGAAACTATGAACAAGCCACACTAGATCAATTAATAACAGTTTTATATTTATAGGTTTAAATGTATGTATTTATATGGTAGAAAAGGTAAATGTTACTTAGATTTTTCTAAGGAAATCAATGAAATTATTTGACTTACTATTATTTTTGATAGTGTGTTCCTTCCTTTCATTATTAGGTTGGTCACACTAGAGTCACATTTTTAGAGCCGAGAATACTGTTCAGTAATTGTTCTCAAGGTTTAACTACTTGGAGGAAAGCCATTCTTCATAACATAGGGCAAAACCATGCTTATTTCAAGGTAATGCAGAATTTTTGTTATTTCTTATGTGGATCAGGTCATATTATGATTTGAATCAATTTGTTGGTTCCAAATATACTGTAGGTGTTAATATTTTACTATGTATAGATTTATATATTATTTATAATTATTATTTATAGATGGCAGTGTTCAAGTTATTATAAGTAGATTTCCTGAATACATTTTATCAAATTTGTTCTTCTACTTTCCCAAATTGTAAATTTTGCTCCCCCCTATTTTCCAGTCGTGTCATTTGGTTTTATTAAGAGAAAAAACTAAAAAGTGTTTTAAACATGAGTATCAAATAATGATACACTGAATAGTTCATTACACGCTTTCTTTTATCTTCAATTTTCTGTTTATAATCTGGATTGTTACAGTAGCAATATGGACTAGATTGAAGAAATCAGTTGTTGTAATTTGTATAATTTTGTCTATTTAACATAGTCAAGTTCTATTATAAAAATCACCTCATATCTTATGCCTAGTGAGCCTGTATGTATGAAGTAGTATAAATGCTTCCCTGTAAAACCTTTAATATTATCATTTTTGTAAGGCACTGTCACTTCTAACCAATTTTTGATTACAGGTTTGTGATCA
Organism: Rattus norvegicus; assembly: GCF_021556685.1. NCBI lineage: Eukaryota > Metazoa > Chordata > Mammalia > Rodentia > Muridae > Rattus > Rattus norvegicus. The sequence continues at coordinate 51,367,755 of NC_141554.1, read as the reverse complement.
AAGCCTTTTGTCTACCATTAATATTGTTCCATCAGAAGGAATAATTCCATTTGGGGGAATAACTGTTCTTAACATCTCCTGTACACCCACTGTAGCAGAAAAGTTTGATACAAGAGCAAAGGTATGTCTGTTCATATATTTGGTAATTCTTTTTCTCTATGTATATGTATATTTGTATATGTATTTATATGTGTCCATGTGTATATATTAATGTTGTATAAATCTTTATAACTATAAGTATATTATCACAAAATAATTGCATATATTTTTAATAAAATGTATTTATTTCCTCAACAATTAATGGAATTTTGAAGTTATTTCAGTAAAAAATAAGCTGTTATTTATGTAGAAATTGAATTAACTCTAAACATGCAGGCTTTAGAGATCTCAGAATAGCAATCATGCCCAAATCATGTAATATAAAATTAGGTAGCAGCACTTGGAGAGCAGTTTCTGAAAATTGTTTTTAAGAAACTTGATATCTGGTTTCTACTAAGTTAAAATGAATAATTTCCAATCAGCATGAGGCAGTTTTACATAAAATTTTATGATTTTGGCTCCTCTGAGTTTTGGCAATCTTCACTGTTCTCATAGAAATAGATTACTTTACCCATGGCATTAGTTAGGAAAGTAGGAAAATAGTAATTATGGGAAGTAGTAGACAGTTTCATCCTCTGTCTCTTGTAATCTTTCTTATCTTCCATGTTATTCCCTGACCTGTAGGTGTCAAGTTGGTGTTGTAGATGTTTTAATTAGAGTTAGGCACCCATGGCCATTTTTCTCTATATTTTCACCAGTTAAAATGTCATAGCCTACATATGCTATAAAATAGCTTATTTAAAGAGAAATGAAAACTATATTTACCTTTGGTTTTAATCATAAATATTTAGAGTGCAGTTAGAAATTGTACTGCTTTAGGATGGTGGCTATAGTAGGTTGTCCTCAGGAGTCTATAACTTCTCTTTGTGGGCAGTTCCCTTGGTTCCCAGTAGCAGACATTAATTCCTTCCATTAAGTGGATCTTAAGTCAGTCAACCCAATATAATAGTAAACTGTTGCACTACTGGAGGTAGCGTGGTTTGCAGGTCAGTGTGGTTTGTAGTCATTACAGGTAGGTAGGTCTACTGCTTGTGTAACACCTTCTAATATTACGAAAGCTAGTGCTCGGGAGGAGGAATCCTAGTCAGTTCAAGCTGCATTGCTCCATTCCTATAACCAAAATGTCTGGTATATTTATCATAGAGTCTTACCTTCCAGTTTTAGGAGTCAATCAAAGACAAAGTCAGTAGCCTATGTTGTTCTGGGAGTCTCTTAAATTCCTTTCAACAGCTATTCAAATGGAGTTTTAATAAGTTTGGACCTAGGATATTTGTTATTGTTGTTGACTCTTGTTTACTGTATTAATTTTTTAGGTAAACGTTTAGAATTCAGGCAGGCTATGGTTTAGGGTTAACTATGTTGAAATTTAAATGTATGGACCTGAAAAGACAAAACATTGGTCTTTCTAAGCTTTAGTTATCTTCATTTTGAAAGTAGGGTTCTTGAGAGAATTAAGCCATAGAATATCAGGTATTTAAAAACAAAATAATTGTTGAGGATAGTTTTAGCTATCCTGGGATTTTTGTTATTCCAGATGAATTTTCAAATTGTTCTGTCTAACTCTATGAAGAATTGGGTTGGAATTTTGATGGGGATTGCATTGAATCTGTAGATTGCTTTTGGTAAAATGGCCATATTTACTATATTAATCCTGCAAATCCATGAGCATGGGAGATCTTTCTGTCTTCTGAGAGCTTTAATTTCTTTCTTCAGAGGCTTGAAGTTCTTATCATACAGATCTTTCACTTGCATGGTTAAAGTCATTCCAAAGTATTTTATATTATTTGGGACTATTATGAAGGGTGTCGTTTCCCTAATTTCTTTCTCTGCTTGTTTCTCTTCTTTTTTTAAAATTTTATTCTCCATATTTATTAACTTGAGTATTTCTTATTTACATTTCGGTTGTTATTCCTCTTCCTTGGTTCTGGGCCAACATCCCCCTCTCCCCTCCCCTTCTAGATTGGTGTCCCCTCCCCATCCTCCCTGCATTACCACCCTCCCCCAACAATCCCGTTCAATGGGGGTTCAGTCTTGGCAGGACCAAGGGCTTTCCCTTCAACTGGTGCTCTTACTAGGCTATTCATTGCTACATATGAGGTTGGAGCCCAGGGTCAGTCCATATGTAGTCTTTGGGTAGTGGCTTAGTTCTGGAGCTCTGGTTGGTTGGCATTGTTGTTCATATGGGGTCTCGAGCCCCTTCAAGCTCTTTCAGTTCTTTCTAAGATTCCTTCAACGAGGGCCCCATTCTCAGTTCAGTGGTTTGCTGCTGGCATTTGCCTATGTATTTGCTGTGTTCTGGCTGTGCCTCTCAGGAGAGATCTACATCCGGTTCCTGTCAGTCTGCACTTCTTTGCTTCATCCATCTTATCAAGTTTGGTGGCTGTATATGTATGGGCCACATGTGGGGCAGGCTCTGAATGGGTGTTCCTTCTGCCTCTGTTCTAAACTTTGCCTACCTATTCCCTCCCAAGGGTATTCTTGTTCCACTTTTAAAGGAGTGAAGCATTTGCATTTTGGTCATCCTTCTTGAGTTTAATGTGTTCTGTGCATCTAGGTTAATTCAAGCATTTGGGCTAATACACATTTATCAATGAGTGCATACCATGTGTGTTTTTCTGTGATTGGGTTACCTCACTCAGGATGATATTTTCCAGTTCCATCCATTTGCCTATGAATTTCATAAAGTCATTTTTTTGATAGCTGAGTAATATTCCATTGTGTAGATGTACCACATTTTCTATATCCATTCCTCTCGTTAAGGGGATCTAGGTTCTTTCCAGCTTCTGGCTATTATAAATAAGGCTGCTATGAAGCTGGGTCCTCAGGTAGTTCAACGTCCACAATTTTTTGAGGAATCTCCATACTGATTTCCAGAATGGTTGTACCAGTCTGCAATCCCACCAACAATGGAGGAGTGTTCCTCTTTCTCCACATCCTCGCCAGCATTTGCTGTCACCTGAGTTTTTGATCTTTGCCATTCTGACTGTTGTGAGGTGAAATCTCAGGGTTGTTTTGATTTGCATTTCCCTTATGACTAAAGATGTTGAACATTTCTTTAGGTGTTTCTCAGCCATTCGGCATTCCTCAGCTGTGAATTCTTTGTTTAGCTCTGAACTCCATTTTTTAATAGGGTTATTTGTCTCCCTGTGGTCAAACTTCTTGAGTTCTTTGTATATTTTGGAGATAAGGTATCCATTGTAGGATTGGTAAAGATCTTTTCCCAATCTGTTGGTTGTTGCTTTGTTCTAACAACAGTGTCCTTTACCTTACAGAAGCTTTGCAGTTTTATGAGATCCCATTTGTCAATTCTCAATCTTAGAGCATAAGCCTTTGGTGTTTCGTTCAGGAACTTTTCTCCAGTGCCCATGTGTTCCAGATGCTTCCCTAGTTTTTCTTCTATTAGTTTGAGTGTATCTGGTTTGATGTGGAGGTCCTTGATCCACTTGGACTTAAGCTTTGTACAGGGTGATAAGCATGGATCGATCTGCAATCCTCTACAAGTTGACCTCCAGTTGAACCAGCACCATTTGCCGAAAATGCTATCTTTTTTTCCATTGGATGGTTTTGGCTCTTTTGTCAAAAATCAAGTGCCCATAGGTGTGTGAGTTCATTTCTGGGTCTTCAATTCTATTCCACTGGTCTATCTGTCTATCTCTGTACCAATACCATGCAGTTTTTATCACTATTGGTCTGTAATACTGCTTGAGTTCAGGGATAGTGATTCCCCCTGAAGTCCTTTTATTGTTGAGGATAGTTTTAGCTATCCTGGGTTTTTTGTTATTCCAGATGCATTTGCAAATTGTTCTGTCTAACTCTCTGAAGAACTGGATTGGTGTTTTGATGGGGATTGCATTGAATCTGTAGATCGCTTTTGGTAAAATGGACATTTTTACTATATTAATCCTGCCAATCCATGAGCATGGGAGATCTTTCCATTTTCTGAGGTCTTCTTCAATTTCTTTCTTCAGAGTCTTGAAGTTCTTATTGTACAGATCTTTTACTTGCTTGGTTAAAGTCACAGCGAGGTATTTTACATTATTTGGGACTATTATGAATGGTGTCGTTTCCCTAATTTCTTTCTCGGCTTGTTTCTCTTTTGTGTAGAGGAAGGCTACTGATTTATTTGAGTTAATTTTGTACCCAGCCACTTTGCTGAAGGTGTTTATCAGGTTTAGTAGTACTCTTGTGGAACTTTTGGGATCACTTAAATGTACTATCATATCATCTGCAAATAGTGATATTTTGACGTCTTCTTTTACAATATGTATCCCTTTGATCTACTTTTGTTGTCTGATTGCTCTGGCTAGAACTTCAAGATGTATATTGAATAAGTAGGGAGAGAGTGGGCAGCCTTGTCTAGTCCCTGATATTAGTGGAATTGCTTCAATTTTCTGTCCATTTAGTTTAATGTTAGCTACTGGTTTGCTGTATATGGCCTTCACTATGTTTAGGTATGGGCCTTGAATTCCTATTCTTCCCAGGACTTTTATCGTGAAGGAATGTTGAATTTTGTCAAATGCTTTCTCAGCATCCAGTGAAATGTTCATGTGGTTTTTATCCTTCAGTTTGTTTATACAGTGGATTGATGGTTTTCCCTACATTAAACCAACCCTGCAAACCTGAAATGAAGCCTCCTTGATCATGATGGATGATTGTTTTGATGTGCTCTTGGATTCAGTTTGCAAGAATTTTATTGAGTATTTTTGCATTGATATTCATAAGGGAAATTGGTCTGAAGTTCTCTTTCTTTGTTGGGTCTTTGTGTGGTTTAGGTATAAGGGTAATTGTGGCTTCATAGAAGGAATTCAGTAGTTCTCCTGTTTCAATTTTGTGGAATAGTTTGGATAGTATTGGTATGAGGCCTTCTATGAAGCTCTGATAGAATTCTGCACTGAAACCATGTGGACCTGGGCTCTATTTAGTTGGAAGACCTTTAATATGTGGTTCTATTTCGTTAGGAGTTATGGGGTTGTTTGAATAGTTTATCTGTTCCTGATTTACCTTCTGTACCTGATATCTGTCTAGGAAATTGTACATTTCCTCCAGATTTTCATGTTTTGTTGAATATAGGCTTTTGAAGCAGGATCTGATGATTTTTTGAATTTCCTCTGATTCTGTAGTTATGTCCCTCTTTTCATTACTGATTTTGTTAATTTGTACACACTCTCTATGTCCTCTCGTTAGTCTGGCTAAGGGTTTATCTATCTTGTTGATTTTCTCAAAGAACCAATTTTTGCTTCTATTGATTGATTTTTGCTTCTATGGTCCTTTTTGTTTCTACTTGGTTGATTTCAGCCCTGATTTTGATCATTTCCTACCTTCTACTCCACCTGCGTGTATTTGCATTTTTTGTTCTAGAGCTTTTAGGTGTGCTATCAAGCTGCTGATATATGCTCTCTCCTGTTTCTTTGTGCAGGCACTCAGGGCTATGAGTTTTCCTCTTAGCACAGCTTTCATTGTGTCCCATAAGTTTGGGTATGTTGTATCTTCATTTTCATTAAATTTTAAGAAGTCTTTAATTTCTTTCTTTATTTTTATTTGACCAGGTTATCATTGATTAGAGCATTGTTCCACTTCCATGTATGTGTGGGCGTTCTTCCCTTATTGTTAGTGAAGGCCAGCTTTAGCCCATGTTGGTCTGATAGGACACAAGGGATCATTTCTATCTTTGTGTATTCATTGAGACCTGTTTTATGAGCAATTATATGGTCAGTTTTGGAGAAAGTACCATGAGGTGGTGAGAAGAAGGTATATCCTTTTGTTTTAGGATAGAATGTTGTATAAATATCTGTTAAGTTCCTTTGTTTCATGACTTCTCTTAGTCTGTTTATGTCTCTGTTTAATTTCTGTTTCCATAATCTGTCCATTGATGATAGTGGGGTGTTGAAATCTCCTACTATTATTGTGTGAGGTGCAATGTGTGCTTTGAGCTTTAGTAAGGTTTCTTTTATGTCTGTACGGGCCCTTGTATTTGAAGCATAGATATTTAAGATTGAGGGTTCATCTTGATGGATTTTTCCTTTGATGAATATGAAGTGTCCTTCCTTATCTTTTTTCATTACTTTTTTTTGGAAATCGATTTTATTCAATATTAGAATGGCTAGTCCAGGTTGATTCTCCCTACCATTTGCTTGGAAAGTTTTTTTCCAGCCTTTCACTCTGAGGTAGTGTCTGTCTTTGTGTCTGTGGTGTGTTTCCTGTAGGCAGCAGAATGCAGGGTCCTCATTGCGTAACCAGTTTGTTAATCTATGTCTTTTTATTGGGGAATTGAATCCATTGATGTTGAGAGATATTAAGGAATATTGATTGTTGCTTCCTGTTATATTCGTATTTGGATGTGAGATTATATTTTTGTGCTTTTCTTCTCTTTGTTTTGTTGCCAAGACAATTAGTTCCTTGCTTTTTCTAGGATGTAGCTTGCCTCCTTATGTTGGGGTTTAACATTTATTATCCTTTGTAGGACTGGATTTGTAGAAAGATATTGTGTAAATTTGGTTTTGTCATGGAATATCTTGGTTTCTCCATCTATGTTAATTGAGAGTTTTGTTGGTTACAGTATCCTGGGCTGGCCTTTTTTTCTCTTAGGATCTGTATGATATCTGTCCAGGATCTTCTTGCTTTCATTTTTTCTGCTGAGAAGTCTGGTGTAATTCTGATAGGTCTGCCTTTATATGTTACTTGACCTTTTTCCCTTACTGCTTTTAAAATTCATTCTTTATTTTGTAAATTTGGTATTTTGACTTTTATGTGACAGGAGGAGTTTCTTTTCTTGTCCAATCTATTTGGAGTTGTGTAGGCTTCTTGTGTGTTTATGGGCATCTCTTTTTTTAGGTTAGGGACATTTTCTTCTATGATTTTGTTGAAAATATTTACTGGTTCTTTGAGCTGGGAGTCTTCACTCTCTTCTATAGCTATTATACTTAGGTTTGAGTCCTGGATTTCATGTATGTTTTGGACCAGTAGCTTTTTCCGTTTTACATTATTTTTGACAGTTGTGTAGATGATTTTTATGGAATCTTCCGCTCCTGAGATTCTCTCTTCTATCTCCTGTATTCTGTTGGTGATGCTTGTATCTACGCTCCTTGTCTCTTTCTTTGGTGTTCTATATCCAGGGTTGTATCCCTTTGTGCTTTGTTTATTGCTTCTATTTCCATTTTTAATTCCTTGACCTGTTTGATTGTGTTTTCCTGGAATTCTTTCAGAGATTTTTGTGATTCCTCTCTATAGGCTTCTTCTTCTTCTTCATTTATGTTTTCCTGCATTTTTCTAAGAGAGTTCTTTAGTTTTTTCTTGAAATCCTCCATCATCATGATCAAATGTGATTTAAAATCAAGATCTTGCTTTTCTGGTGTGTTTGGATGTTCAGTGTTTGCTTTGGTGGGAGAATTAGGCTCTGATGATGCCATATAGTCTTGGTTTCTATAGCTTGGGTTCTTGCGCTTTCCTCTTTCCATCAGGTTTTCTCTGGTGTTACCTTGTTCTGCCATTTCTGACAGTGGCTGGATCATCCTATAGGCCTGTGTGTCAGGAGTGCTGTATACCTGTTTTCCTCTTTCAGCCAGTTATGGGAAAAGAGTGTTCTACTTTAAGGCATGTAGTACTTCCTGTGTACTGGTCTTCAGCTGTTCCTGTGGACCTCTGTCCTGAGTCCACCAGGCAGGTGAATTGGAGCAGAAAAGTTGTTCTTACCTCTGGTCCAGGGGCTGAAGTCGCTCTTGGAGGGCTGCTTTTGATCTCTCTGTGAGGGTGGTAACCAGAAGGGCCTGCCCCATCTTTTCCTGGGGCCCTGGTGCACCCAGGTCCCATATGGCATTAGGCATTTTCCTCTGGAGTCAGAAATGTGGGCAGAGTCTAGTCTTTTCTGGCTTCCTAGGTGTGTCCGCCCATCTGAACGTTTAGCTCTCCCTCCCACGGGATTTGGGTACAGGGAACTGTTGACCAGGTCCCTACAGATCCGGGCAGTGTCTGGATCACAGTGGCACTTTAGTTATTTTTGAATAATCTGTTTTCTTCTTCTTCTTGGATTTTTTTTTAACATTTCAAATGTTATTCCCTTTCTTGGTTTCCTGTCTATAAGCCCCCTATCCCATCCCCCATCCCCAATCTTCTATGAAGGTGTTCCCCCTCCCCAACTCCTCCCCTTTCCTCCCCTTACTTTCCCCGATACTGGGCAGGGTTTCCAGCCTTGGCAGGACCAAGGGCTTCTCCTCCCCTTGGTGCCCAAAAGGCCATTCTCTGTTACATATGCAGCTGGAGCCATTGGTTTGTCCATGCGTAGTCTTGGGTAGTGGTTTAGTCCCTAGGAGCTCTGGTTTGTTGATATTGTTCTTCTTATGGGGTTGCAAACCCCTTCAGTTCCTATAATCTGTTTTAATTAAGGAAAAATATGTTATGTAGAATTATAGTCAGATCTAGTCAAATACATAGTATTTTGCAGGTAAATATATGTATGGTATCTAATTTCTAATAGTTGTGTGCTCAGTTTTCTAAGCAATATCTATGGAGCCAAAGAAAAAAATTGATAATAACCGTTAGAATAAATTTTTAAATATAAATTCATATATGCATACCTGCACACTTATACATATAATTTTTACTTAAATCATTTAAATTTCAAAGTATTATTTAGTGACATAAATTTTCATATATGTATGCATATAGTTTAATTTAATTTCCACAAAAATTAAAAGTTCTCTATTTTTTTTAATGAGGTTGCTATTCACCATGCAAATGTCATAGATCTTAGGATTGGTGGATCTGTTGAAATTGCTGATGTTGAAATCACACCTGTGAGTATGCCATTTGCTCGTTTGCTTAATTTACACTGTTATAGTTGTAGTGTATTCCTACTCAGTTATGTAATGTCTTCTGTTATTAATGTCGGTGATAAAGCAGAGTATTGAATTTTTATGAATAAACGACAGAATGTAGGTATAAAGAAGCTATCATGATTGCTAAAATTGCATAAATTCATTATGTTCTCATCTTTCATAAAAGGTGATGCTTTGACTATAGTGAAAGGATACTCATGTGCTGTGTGTGTGTGTATGTGTGTGTGTATGTGTCTGTGTGTGTCTATGTTTGTTTATCTGCCTTAGCTTTGTTATAATTGGTCTAATTTTGATTTTTGCAATGCTTATGATGTGTTTGTAATTTTTGATGAATTATTTTAATTGAATACCGTGTATCTACTATTGCTTTAATTTGCATAAAACTATACTGTATTTTTTACACTGCTGTAAAATGCTTTATATTTAAAAATATATATTTAAACATATATATGTATATATGCACACACACACATATATATATACATATATATATATTTAGGACCATCATTCCGTTGTTCTTCCCTTATGTTTTTTCTAGCTTTTGTTATTGCATGCAGTTATCATGATAGGTCACATGAATGTATCCTGGGTACAAAGGCTTCTTGAGATGTAGGGTATATTTATGTTTATTTTCACAAATAATTTCAAACATATATTGCTTTTGTCTTATTTTTCCATATTTAAATGCTCCACTAGTTGTGTTATGAGATTCAAAATGCTCATCTAATGAGTTGAAAATGCTCATCTAATGAGTTGAAAATAGATACCTCATTGTAGCCTTGATTTTATTTTTTGGACCTATTCTCAGATCAGATTTTCAAATTATTACCTATTCATAAATAGCATTTTTTCTATAATTGGTAATACATGTATACACTGACACACATGTGCATATAGAAATATATGCAGAGACACACAGACCCAAACACACACACTTATGTTTCTTAATCATCATCTTTTTTCTTTTTTTTTTTTTTTTTACTTTTTTCTTTTTTTTCCTTTTCAACATTTCAAAGAATGAGTTCTAGTCAATTTACCTGAAAAAACTTGCATTAATAAATGAGGCTGTTGTGTTTCCCCATTATTACATTTTTAAGATGCAACCTTTTATACTCTGGGAACTTCTCCACAGTTATCATTTTGGGATTTCTTTCAACATTGTTTATATCTTCCAATTGTTTCACAATCTAGTGCCGTTATGGTGCTAAACTCTAAAATATAAAGATTATAGAGTTTAACTGGCTGTCTCAGTACCTCAGTGCCAGTCTGTACTTTATTGACACAACAGTTGTTCTAGCATCAGGCTTTAATTTCTGATTCCAATTGTTCAGTGATAAAAACATGATATCTACAGACCAGCAGTCATTCAGCTAGCCTATTTAAGACTGTGGGATTATTAAAAATGAAGTGTGTAAGAGGTGATGGGAGGCACAAAGAAATCAAGGAAAATCTGGAAAATTGGCTTCTTTTAAAAATATAGAAATATTATAAGAATATGTTTTGGTTTAATCACATATGTGAAAATGTGGAGCCACTTGACAGCAGCTGATTATGATTTGACTCATGCTCTAGCAGACGTGTGGTTTTTCTTGCAGCTGATAGTTTCTGAGATTATGTGACATTTAGAATTCTGGGAATTGTTTAGAGGAGATATAATATACTGAAGTCCTGATAGGTTAGGTTGTTGGTCAGTGTGTGTGTGTGTGTGTGTGTGTGTGTGTGTGTGTGTGTGTGTGCGTGTATGTATGTAAATTAGATTCAGAGATTTCTGTGATCAAGATCCCAGAATAAAATATATCTTTCTAGTATTTCCATGTTCTTAAAAAACAAAATTCCATAACTGTCACTATAAAGGACTCAAAAAAAACATGATCAACATTACATATAAATACACAGTGACTGAGTTTGTACGTACAGGGAGGGTTTCCATTTTAGTTTTTATGGGTTTCTGAGTGTGTGAATGATTGGGTCTTTATTTCTTGTGCCTATTTTGGGCTGTTTTCATTTGTTTGTTTCTTTTATCCAATTCTGATTTATTAGTTTTTGCTTTGTCTTACTATAATTTATTTTATTATATTTTATTTAATTATTCCACAAATACTTCTTTTTTTCTGATGAGAGATAACAAAAAGGATGCATCCAGATAAGACAGGAGATAAGGAACAACTCGGCGGAGTAGATGGAGGGGAAGCCATAATCAGGATGTATTATACACAGAAAATCTATTTCAGTATCAGGAAGAAAAGAAAATTAAATCCTAGAAAAGCTAAAGTGTGTTTCCCTTTAGTATGATATATTATGGAAAAATATTGAACATTGAAGCTTTATATTACTCTATTTACTCATGCCAAATTCATTTTGGGGCATACTTTACAAAGCAATATAGAATAGAATCACTTAAAGTGCTTCATATTGATCATTGTTTATCAATAAGCCTTTATTATTTTGTAATTTAGATATGTAGCTGTCTTTTAAAATAATTTACTCATCACTTTTAGTAGTTTGCTTGTAATTCTCACAGTAAGATGAGGAGAATGAATACAAATTAGATACCAGCCTGTACCACTCCTGGGCATATAGCCAAAAGATGTTCCAACATATAACGTGGATACATGCTCTATTATGTTCATATCAGCCTCATTTATAATAGCCAGAAGCTGGAGAGAACCCAAACATTCCTAAACAGAGGAATGAACACAGAAAATGTGGTATAGTCACATAATGAACTACTACTCAGCTATCAAAAACAATGCCTTCATTAAATTCTTAGGCAAATGGATGGAAGCGGAAAATATCATCCTGAGTGAGGTAACTCAATCACAAAAGAACACACATGGTACACATTCACTGGTAAGTGGACATTGGTCCAAAAGCCTGAATTATATAAAAAACAATTCACAGACCATATGAACCTCATAAGAAGGATGACCAAAGTATAGATGCTTCAGTCCTTCTTAGAAGGAGTAACAAAATATTCACAGGGCGAAATATGGAGATAGAGTATGGAGTTGGGCCTGCAGAAAAGGTCATTCATAGTCTGCCTCACCTGTGTATCCCAGGAATGCAGATATAGTCTAATACATGGAAATCCCTCAATATAATTTACTATAAAAACACACTTAAAAAAACACACGTGATCATGTAATTAGATGGTAAAAACACCTTTGACGAAATATAAAACCCCTTCATGTTAAAATTATTGGAGAGATCAGTAATTCCTTGTCCATATCTAATTATAATAAAAGCAGAATACAGCAAACAATAGCCAATAGCAAATGAAATGGTGAGAAACTCAAAGCAATCCCTTCAAAATCAGGGAGAAAACAAGGCAGAACACCCTCTCCCTACCCATTCATTGTAGTACTCAAAGTTCTAGTTAGAGCAATTAGACAACAAAAGGAGATGAAAGTGATAGAAATGGGGAAGGCAGAAGTCAATATATCACTATTTGCAGATGATATGATAGTATACATAAGCAACCCAAAAAATTCTACCATAGTTCTCCTACAGCTGGTAAAAATCTTCAGCAAAGTTAAAGAATGGGAGGAGGATTAATGTGTTTTAGTATTTCACATATAGGATATAGAGGAAGAGGAAGATAAAATTTTAGAGAGATATTTTTGGCAACTAATCTATTTGACAAATATAAAATATAAATCTGACTATACATACTTTTAAAGTATAATTCTACTTTCTAATTATTATTCTTTTCCTTTTAGAACACATTTAATTTCAGCGGTACCTATGTTGGCACTACAGACATTATTACATTTGTAATAAGAAACAAAGGTGTGACACGTGCCAAAGTTGAGTTCAATTTAAAAGAATTTCCACTTTTCGCAATGGATTTTAAGGGAAATGCAGGTATATGTTTTTGCTGTAATAGTATTATAAAGCAAAGTACTTTAAATTTTTTTTTTTCAGAGCTGGGGACCGAACCCAGGGCCTTGCACTTGCTAGGCAAGCACTCTACCACTGAGCTAAATCCCCAACCCTGCAAAGTACTTTTAAATTGTCTAAGGTATAACAATAAAAAACATGACAAAGGACTTTATTGTCTAAAATTTCTCATGATTTTATTTTTTAAACATGTATTGTAATATGATAATATTTTGATAATATGATTTATAGTCATATATTAATTAGCTTCATAGTAGTAAACAAGATATATAAATATGCTATAAGTGAAATATGATTGTTAATTTTATATTCTCAAAATTGTTTGCAGTCTTCTCTGTGTTTAATTATGTGTCAGGAGGCATGTTTATTTTGGCTTACTTTATGAACTAATTATCTTTTTTATTTCAGGAGTTAGCAAACTAATTCTCATAGGTCAAATTTTATTTAAACTTTATCTTAAAAACGAAATTTATTAGAATATACATTCATTTGCATATTGCTTATGGTTGCTTTCATTCTATAATGACAGAATTGAAGAATTGATTCAGAAATGTTTCACAAAGAATAGAATCTTTGTTATTTAAATTCTTACAGAAAAATGTCCTTCTAAATGCCTTAGGTATTTATTTATGTATTTGTTTTATTTATGTGAGTACAGTGTCACCCTCTTCAGACACACCAGAAGACGGCTGGATTCTATTACAGATGGTTGTGAGTCATTATATGGTTGCTGGGAATTGAACTCAGGACCTCTGGAAGAGCAGTCAGTGCTCTTACTTGCTAGGCTGTATTTCTTAATCAGTAAATATTTAATAAATTTCACTGATAGCGTAAACATTAGACTAAGTTTATAAGGTAACTAAACCATTTTCTTTGTTCTTAAGAAGTGAACATGTAGGGTTATGTGTCAGAATCTCAGTGACAAACATGAACCGTTCAGAGGATTTCACTAAATATACTTTGGAAAGTGAATTTTGTATAAAGTTTAGGACAGTATTAAAAGAAACAAAATGTTGGAAGCTGCTCTTATCTCAAATCCTGAGACAGCAAGAAGAAAGAATACTACACTGGTGATCTAGCAGGAGATGAAATCGTGGACAACGAGGCAACTAATAAGTACTATGGTGGCAAAGCGATGGAGCTGTTGCCAGAACTCCAGGTGGAGGCTCTAAGGGAGAAGGATACATATTTGACTTTGTAGTCTAACTTCTAGTTTGGACTGTTTTCCTGGTACTTTCTAGGCTAGAACTTTATCAAGTACAATAGCAAGTAAGTTAGGGTAAATCTAAAAAGGGTTCATATTAGATCTACTACTTATATCAGTACATTCATACTAGATGACTACTTATAGCAGTAGTTGGGGTAAATTAAAAGTCAGGTTATTACCACATAACATGATTGATACTGTAAAACAGTTCCTCACATGTTGGTAAAGGAATATATATTGGGAAAAACCTAGTGTAGTCTTAGTTTTCAGAAAATGTAGACATTGATACGTACTATACAGCTTAAAGAATTGAGAAAATATATACAAGGGTATATGTGAAGGAATGAGGGTAAGGTCCTAGTAAGGGTGTTAGTGTGATTAGGAGTTGGAGCCTGAGACCAAGGTTATGAAGGTACCTTTGTGGAGTTTCTTTTTCTCCCTTTTCCTTCCTTCCTTCCTTCCTTCCTTCCTTCCTTCCTTCCTTCCTTCCTTCCTTCCTTCCTCCCTTCCTTCCTTCCTTCCTTCGTTCCTTGCTTCCTTGCTTCCTTGCTTCCTTTTTTCCTTCCTTCCTTTTCTCTTTTCCCCTTCCCTTCCCTTCCCTTCCCTTCCCTTCCCTTCCCTTCCCTTCCCTTCCCTTCCCTCCCCTCCCCTCCCCTCCCCTCCCCTCCCCTCCCTTCCCCTCCCGTCCCCTCCCCTCCCCTCCCCTCCTGTCCTCTCCCCTCTTCTCCTCTCCACACAGGGTATCACTATTTACCCTACTTAGCTTGGAACTACATGGATTAAGCTTGTTTCATACTCACAGGGATCCATCTGTCTCATTCTCTCAAGTGGGAGTATTAATTCCTTTTCTCGACTTTTAACTTAGAGGTTAAGCAGCACAATTAAAGGCTTTTTGTACATAGGTAATGACATAATTAGGCTTGCTCTTTTCTTTTGACCTTTAATCGAGAAAGTCCTAGGGTGTAGATAAGGAAATGGATACAGTGACCACAGAATGAGATGTTATGATAGTAACTTAAGCAGGGGAACTAGCAATGGGAACAAAGAAGGTACAAATTTTAAAAAAAGAGGAATTATGTGACATGATGACAAAATAGATTTGTGTATTAAGGAAAAGGAAGGAATTTCTAATCATTTCTGATTTTTGATGTTAGGATCCAATTGGCTGAAAGTTCATAGTTAATAGAACGCTGGAGTCAGCTCATATACATGAAATCTCTGTTCATTTACTAAAATATATATTTTGAACCAGTTTTTAGCCTTTTGACACTTTATCCTAGATGCCCAGAATCAGCAACTCTTTGAGAATAATTTTGAGAAGCTGCCTGGCAAAATGGTTTTCCTACCACAGTTGAGTTACCCCTTAATTCAACCCTTTCTTCAGGACATTCATTCCCTTTTCAAATGCACGCATGTTTCCAAACTTTTGTCCTTAGTCCAGTGTCTTACATTTCTCTACTTTAAAAGCATTTATTTTTACCAATAATAGTGTTTCTCAGCAGCAGCCTGCACAAAGTAAACAAAGCATATATAAGTTGATTTTAATAGCTAGTAACAAAATATTTTCTTAAACTATTCTGAAAATTACCTTACTACAAATATTTTATCAGATAAATTTCTTTGATATTCTATTGATTTCCAACATGATCCTTTTAATAATTTTTATATAGTAACATATGGGAGAATTAATATTAAGATACATCGATCCATGATTTCACCATGTCATTCTAGTTACTGGTTATTTCAGGCACCACAGATTGCTTTCTGAAGCCATACTATATCATGCATCTCATCAACACGGAATTTCTGTTTTCCTAGAATGATACATCCCTCCTTTCTATGGTACTTGACATCTCATTGTTTTTTATAAACTGGTTTTATCTTTCTGTGTCTTGTGGATCATTGATGGTCTTACTTGAACCCCTGTTTTTTTGTTGTTGTTGTTGTTATTGTTGTTTGTGTGTGTGTGTGTGTGTGTGTGTGTGTTATCATTGTTATTGTATTTTTTAATTGGATATTTTTATTTACATTTCAAATGTTATTCCCTTTCCTGATTTCCTGGCCATAAACCCCCTATCCCATCCCCCTCTCCTTTTTCTAAAAGGGTGTTCCCCATTCCCCACCCATCCCCCTCCTGCCTCCCGACCCTGATACTCCCCTGCATTGGTGGGTCCAGCCTTGGCAGGACCAAGGGCCTCTCCAATCATTGGTGCCCAACAAGGCCATCTTCTGCTACATGTACAGCTGGAGCCTTAGATCTGTCCATGTATAGTCTTTGGATAGTTGTTTAGTTCCTGGGAACTCTGGTTGATTGGCATTGTTGTTCTTATGGGGTTACAAGCCCCTACAGCTCCTTCAATCCTTTCTCTAATTCCTCCAAAAGAATGGTTTGCTGCTAGCATTCGCCTCTGTATTTGACATGATCTGGCTGAGCCTCTGTTAATTAGATGAAAATAAATTTGCTTTTTCACTTTATCATACCAATAACCAGATTTTTCCAAGTAGTAGTAGAATCTGTGTACATGTGTTTTGTCTTATTTTTTAATAATAAATTATAAAAAATAATTTTTTAATATTAATACTTAATAGAGTATATATATTTAGTATATATATTCTTAATAGAGTATATCTTTTATATATTTATATATTATAGGTATAATCATACAAATACAATATCAGGAAATATTTATTTCATAAGCTTTATTATTATGTATATGTATCATATTTGCTTCTAAATATTAGTTTAGCTCAAGTGTCTTATTTTATAGATACGTGTCTATCCTACCTAGCTATTCTTTGCTGTCTCCTATTGATATTGGTATACTTTGTATATTTTTATAGGCCACAAAAGTTTTAGTATATAGTGATTATTTGTTTTGTGGTTTGCCTATCATACCAAGGATAAGTGAATTTGAGAGAGACAATTCATGGAAGGATGTTATCTAATTTGATTTTCTAGATAGAAATAATTAAAATTATCATTACTGGGATTAATAAGGTAACTGTAACGAGCAAATTGTATTTTATAATTTTCTTAGTCTAAGAGAAGTAGTTCCATTCCAACTTTCATTTGAAGTTTTAGAAATTGAATTTTGTGTGACAATTATATTTTTACCATAAATATTTGTTCTTGAAATAATTCCAGTTTGATAAGATTTTTTGTGAAATTGTTTGACTTCTTATTTTGATATCTCAATGATAAACATCCCTCAAGTCATATTATTGTAGGGTGGCTATTGTTAATACTAATGCACTACATTTACATATAAACATGTCTATATATCTGAAAGGAAATTTCAAGCATTTCCTCAGAAATAAATGATGAATAATTGAAGTAATTGGTGAATTCTTTGTGAATTTTCAGGTTATCAAATAAAACTTGGATCTTCTCTGCTTACCATTCATTACAATGTCACTCCTTATCTGTTCTGCTTCCTTTGACTAATTCAGTTGCATGACCTTGTTCTTTCTTCCTTTCTGCCTTTCTCAGAATATCACTGTATTTATTGAACAGTACAATTATTCCACAATGAATTTTTCTGATTTGCTTTCTTATTATATGTTCCATATTTGAATAAAAATTTGGTATTAAAATTAAAAACTTTTTGCAGCTTTTCCTCTAGGTATTTCAATAGTTGCATTTTGATTGCTATGAGTAATACAATAACACATTAAGATTCATACAGATTATTACTGCTGTGTATATGGATATGTTTTATATATGGATTTTCTTCTTTTATAGGGGAGTGCAAAAATGTGGAAGGTCCTTATATGTATGGAATAGAGATAGAAGAAGGCACATCTGTGGAATGTGGCATAACATTTTCCCCTGTAGAAGTATGTTCAGTTTTCTGTTACTCATGTTATAGAAGAATAGTGGAATTACAAATTAATTATTTAAGAATCTACCAGATATCACCTAAGTTCTGTTTTGAGTGCTTCTGATTCTGATGAGTGACTATGCCTAATTATAACTTTTATTACAGTAGTATAATTACTAGATATATCTAATTCATGGGGAAGTCTGATTATGTTGTCTTTGCTATACTTACTCTCAAATTTGAAGTATGGTATGTTGTCAAGTGATAATGATAGGTTTTAGCTAACAAGAAAAGTACTTAGATTCAAGCTACCTTGTGCTTTGTAATTATATTAGAATGTGTCTCTTGGAATCATTAGCTGAAATCCCCTAAAGTATATTGCGGACAATTAAAAGATCCTGCTTCTATGATACTTAATTTATATTGTTCCTGTTATGTTCAGGGATAATTTAAAACTGGAAGAAACGGTAAATACAACAGAAAAACCCTTTATGTAGAAGGAGTATTACTAAGACACAAGCTGTAGTATGCTTTTCTTCCAGCTTTCTGAAATATAAGTGATATGGAGAGTTTCCTTTTCACAACCAGAGCATAAGGTTGAGAGATCAAAAGTAAAAACAAAACAAATAGTATAGCTCAATTAATTTTTTTGTACCCTGTGAGTACAGAAAATGATTTACTAAGTTCAAACTAATAATTGCTCACTCTTTATACTAATATTTCAGCTTGTGCTTTCATTATGTGGGTCTTGTTTAGGACACCATGTGGTTTAGATACTATGGGTGAAATTAGCTTGTCATATGTAGAAGTCACTATTGAGCAGCCATTCTTGTCCTGTAATACTTATAATCTTTCCACCCACCCCTCCTTCACAATATTCCCTGACCCTTATGTATTATGATGGCATTGTAGATGTAAAAACTGGGAGAGTGGGCACCCCATAGTGACTTATCCTGTGGCCTTTGACTCGGTATGGCTTATTGTATAGTTGTCTATACCTGCTGAGAAAAGCTTTGATGAGAGCTGAGCATTTATTCATCTGTAGGTATAAGGATAAGTATTTAAAATATAGTTAGATGATATATTAGTTTAGGAAAATGGAACCTGTATATTCACTTCTAGGTTCTGTTGCCTCTCCAGCCATAGGTACTTGGCTGTGTTTACAATACCAGGCAGGAATTCCTTCCCATTAAAGCTACCTTAAGTCCAATAGACAGCTATTGTTTACCACTATGAAAATAATGCCACGATTGCCTCATTGGTATCATACTGGGCTAGTCCTTATTGTAGTTGGTAGACTTTACCTCTGGATTGCTTTTCTCTTTTCGCAGCTTTCATAGTACCGATCATTACTATGAGAGCTAGTCCTCAGGAAGGATACTTTCAGATCAGTTTCTGCCCTCTTCCTCCAGATGCTTTGTCTGAATAGTGTCTTCAGCAATAGAGTCTTTACCTTCAAGTTTTGGTAGAAAACCAAGGGCAACAGCAATAATTTATGTAATTTTTGGGAACCTCTTGGGCTCTCTCTGAACAAGAACTTGGTAAGAGTTTCCCCTTACCTGGTATTAAGGTTTCTGTTAGTAGATGGCTCTTAGGAGGTACATTGTAGCCCTACCTGGCATGATTCCATTTAAATTTTCCCATTCCCCTCCGCCACCACTGTTACTCTCTCTTGTTCTCTTTGCATATGCATGACATATATATTTTCGTTTGTATACACATATACATTTGTGTATATATATATATACACACAATGTACATATATACATGTATTTTTAATTAAGCTTAAAATAATATTTCTTTGTGACTTTTAAAAACATGTTTAATGTTATTTAAGAGCAATCACTCATAGGGACTAGAGACATGATATGCTTAGCAGTTTAGAGTACTTGTTGCTCCTGCTGAAGTATTCAGTTCAATTATCAACACCAACATGGTTGCTTACAAACATCTAGGGCATCCAAACGAACTCTTCTTGCTTCCAAGGACACCAGACACACAGGTGATGCACTTCCTACATGAAGTCTAAATATTCATTTATGTAAAATAAAGAAATATAAAACATTTTTTAGAAAAAAAATTGCTCATTGAACCTGAAGTTCATCTATTTAGCTAGACTGGCTGGCCACCAAGCCACAGCATTCCTCCTGTCTGACATTTTTTATTGCTGGGATTTAATGTATGCACCCCACATCTGGTTTCTAAGTGAGTGCTGGAGATCAAGACTTAGGTAGGGATCCCAAAAGTTCCACGAGAGAACTACTAACACTGATAAACAACTGTAGCAAAGTGGCTGGGTATAAAATTAACTCAAATAAATCAGTAGCCTTCCTCTACAAAAAAGAGAAACGAGCCGAGAAAGAAATTAGGGAAATGACACCATTCATAATAGTCCCAAATAATATAAAGTACCTCGCTGTGACTTTAACCAAGCAAGTAAAAGATCTGTACAATAAGAACTTCAAGCCTCTGAAGAAAGAAATTGAAGAAGACCTCAGAAAATGAAAAGATCTCTCGTGCTCATGGATTAGCAGGATTAATATAGTAAAAATGGCCGTTTTACCAAAAGTGATCTACAGATTCAATGCAATCCCCATCAAAATACCAATCCAATTCTTCAAAGAGTTAGACAGAACAATTTGCAAATGCATCTGGAATAACAAAAAACCCAGGAGAGCTAAAACTATCCTCAACAATAAAAGGACTTCAGGGGGAATCACTATCCCTGAACTCAAGCAGTATTACAGAGCAATAGTGATAAAAACTGCATGGTATTGGTACAGAGACAGAGAGATAGACCAATGGAATAGAATTGAAGACCCAGAAATGAACCCACACACCTATGGTCACTTGATATTTTGACAAAGCAGCCAAAACCATCCAATGGAAAAAAGGTAGCATTTTCAGCAAATGGTGCTGGTTCAAGTGGAGGTCAACATGTAGAAGAATGCAGATCGATCCATGCTTATTACCCTGTACAAAGCTTAAGTCCAATTGGATCAAGGACCTCCACATCAAACCAGATACACTCAAACTGATAGAAGAAAAAGTGGGGAAGCATCTTGAACACATGCGCACTGGAGAAAATTTCCTAAACAAAACACCAATGGCTTATGCTCTAAGATCAAGAATTGACAAATGGGATCTCATAAAACTGCAAAGCTTCTGTAAGGCAAAGGACACTATGGTTAGGACAAAATGGCAACCAAAAGATTGGGAACAGATCTTTACCAATCCTACAACGGATAGAGGGCTTATCTCCAAAATATACAAAGAACTCAAGAAGTTTGACCACAGGGAGACAAATAACCCTATTAAAAATGGGGTTCAGAATGAACTCTTTTTTTTTTTTTTTGTTCTTTTTTTTTTGGAGCTGGGGACCGAACCCAGGGCCTTGCGCTTCCTAGGTAAGCGCTCTACCACTGAGGAATGGATACAGAAAATGTGGTACATCTACACAATGGAATATTACTCAGCTATCAAAAACAACGAGTTTATGAAATTCGTAGGCAAATGGTTGGAACTGGAAAATATCATCCTGAGTGAGCTAACCCAATCACAGAAAGACATACATGGTATGCACTCATTGATAAGTGGCTATTAGCCCAAATGCTTGAATTACCCTAGATCCCTAGAACAAACGAAACTCAAGACGGATGATCAAAATGTGAATGCTTCACTCCTTCTTTAAATGAGGAAAAAGAATACCCTTGGCAGGGAAGGGAGAGGCAAAAATTAAAACAGAGACTGAAGGAACACCCAATCAGAGCCTGCCCCACATGTGGCCCATACATATACAGCCACCCAATTAGACAAGATGGATGAAGCAAAGAAGTGCAGACCGACAGGAGCCGGATGTAGATCGCTCCTGAGAGACACAGCCAGAATACAGCAAATACAGAGGCGAATGCCAGCAGCAAACCACTGAACTGAGAATAGGTCCCCCGTTGAAGGAATCAGAGAAAGAACTGGAAGAGCTTGAAGGGGCTTGAGACCCCAAAAGTACAACAATGTCAAGCAACCAGAGCTTCCAGGGACTAAGCCACTACCTAAAGAGTATATATGGACTGACCCTGGACTCTGACCCCATAGGTAGCAATGAATATCCTAGTAAGAGCACCAGTGGAAGGGGAAGCCCTGGGTCCTGCTAAGACTGAACCCCCAGTGAACTAGACTATGGGGGGAGGGCGGCAATGGGGGGAGGGTTGGGAGGGGAACACCCATAAGGAAGGGGAGGGGGGAGGGGGATTTTGCCCGGAAACCGGGAAAGGGAATAACACTTGAAATGTATATAAGAAATACTCAAGTTAATAAAAAAAAATATGAAAAAAAATGGGGTTCAGAGCTAAACAAAGAATTCACAGCTGAGGAATGCCGAATGGCTGAGAAACACCTAAAGAAATGTTCAACATCTTTAGTCATAAGGGAAATGCAAGTCAAAACAACCCTGAGATTCTACCTCCCACCAGTCAGAATGGCTAAGTTCAAAAACTCAGGTGACAGCAAATGCTGGAGAGGATGTGGAGAAAGAGGAACACTCCTCCATTGTTGGTGGGATTGCAGACTGGTATAACCATTATGGAAAGCAGTCTGGAGTTTCCTCAGAAAATTGGACATTTAACTACCTGAGGACCCAGCTATACCTCTATTGGGCATATACCCAAAGGTGCCCCAACATATAAAAAGACCCGTGCTCCACTATGTTCATAGAAGCTGGAAAGAACCCAGATGCCCTTCAACAGAGGAATGGATACAGAAAATGTGGTACATCTACACAATGGAATATTACTCAGCTATCAAAAACAATGACTTTATGAAATTCATAGGCAAATGGAGGGAACTGTAAAATATCATCCTGAGTGAGGTAACCCAATCACAGAAAAACACACATGGTATGCATTCATTGATAAGTGGATATTAGCCCAAATGCTTGAATTATCCTAGATGCACAGAACACATGAAACTCAAGACGGATGATCAAAATGTGAATGCTTCACTCCTTCTTTAAAAGGGGAACAAGAATACTCTTGGCAGGGAATAGGGAGGCAAAGATTAAAACAGATGCGGAAGGAACACCCATTCATACCCTGCCCCATATGTGGCCCATACTTATACAGCCACCCAATTAGATAAGATGGATGAAGCAAAGAAGTGCAGGGCGACAGGAACCGGATGTAGATCTCTCCTGAGAGACACAGCCAGAACAGAGCAAATACATAGGTGAATGCCAGCAGCAAACCACTGAACTGAGACCATTGAAGGAATGAGAGAAAGGACTGGAAGAGCTTGAAGGGACTCAAGACCCCATATGAAAAACAGTGCCAACCCACCAGAGTTTCCAGGGACTAAGCCACTACCTAAAGATTATACATGGACTGACCCTAGACTCTTAACCTCATAGGTAGCAATGAATAGCCTAGTAAGAGCACCAGTAGAATCGGAAGCCCTTTGTCCTACCAAGACTGTACCTCCAGTGAATGTGATTGTTGGGGGGAGGGCGGTAATGGGGTGGAGGATGGGGAGGGGAACACCCATAGAGAAGGGGAGGGAGAGGGGTTAGGGGGATGTTGGCCCAGAAACTGGGAAAGGGAACAACATTCAAATGTAAATAAGAAATACTCAAGTTAATAAAGAAAAAAAGGGAAAAAAAGACTTAGGTAGATATGCTTGTACTACAGACACTTTACCAATGAGATTTCTTTCCCATTTTGTTTAAACTGCTTGCATATTTTTAAGTAATCTTCATTTAATTTTTTTCTACAATGGATATATTCATAAAATTATTTTTACTTAAGTGTGCTAGCTGGTTTTATATCAACTTTGGCACAAGTTAGTTTTTTTTTTTTTTTTGGCACAAGTTATTTTTATTTTGTAAGTGAGGACTTAAATGGATAAAATGCCCCTGCTAACCTGACATGTGGACAAATCTATAGTGCATTTTCTTGATTGATGATTGATGTTAGAGGGTCCAGGTCACTGTGGGGGCTACCACTTCTGTGTAGGGTTCCTGGGTTTATAAGATGAAGCAAACTCAATAAGTCAGGTAAAGAAAATGAGAAAGTAATACTCTTCCATAGCTTCTGCATCAACTCCTACCTCCAGGTTACTTGCCTGACTTTCCTCAGTGACTATGACGTGGAGCTCTTAGCTGAAATAAACCCTGTTCTTCCCAAGTTCCTTTAGTTACAGTGCTTTATCAAGTAATAGAAATGCTAACACAGACAGTACGTCTCACTGAAAATTAGAAACATGACTAACACTGCAGTTTTAATTCCATAAAGTTGTTAAGTGAGTATGTATACAATATATTTTTACTAAAATTCAATAACATTATCAAAAATAAAAAAGTGTATGTATACTTAAGTTTATGTTGACCCTCTGTAAGGATGCTAGAAATTGATTATGGAGTTAAGGTAAATTATATATCTATAATTTGTCTAATTCTTTAATTTGTAAATATTCTGAATTATTATTTGTTGATTGCAAATATATAAGGAAATTCACATAATATATTGTAGTTTAATCCATTCTAACTAAAAGAAACATAATGTGTCATTAATTAGTTTACTCTTTAATGTCTGTTTGCCCATACTAGTGCAGAAATAGAGTGTCATGGAAATGAGTGTTTTGAAATGGCCATTAAAATAACACATTTCTGTTTTATTTTTCTCTCAATTCTGTTATGAGAACAGATTGTTTACCTAAGATTCCATGGCAGGAGATGGAGTTGGCAATGCTATAGTCAGATGCAGTTAAAAAGAAAACCGATATGTTTTACATAACCATGGTAATATGAATCGGCAGCTCTGAATAGATGCTCATTATATGAGGTTGCTAAGTAGAATATAGCACTAGATATGTCATTAAATACTATCTTTGTTGTCAAGATCTTAGGAGTGTTTCTTAGTTCTCTAAGTTTAAAATATGCTTTTTTTAATTTTTCCCCATGATTACCTCTTGAAACTTATTAAGGGAACCGTGGATAATAGTAGGTGTGTTTGTGTATTGTAAGTCTGCAAATACCTTTAGTAGCATTTAGTATTGTTACTTTTGTCTAAGCAATTGTATAGATGAGAAATAGTACCTCCTGATTTTTTAATTTACATTTATTTATTTATAGTGAGTGGGTTTTCTGGTGTGTGTGTGTGTGTGTGTGTGTGTGTGTGTGTGTGTGTGTGTGTGTGCATAGTTCAGAGAACAACCTGTAGGAGTTAGTTCTCTCCCTCCACCTTGTGGGTTTTGGGGATTGAACTAAGGTCAACAGGTTTGGCAGTAAGCAATAATATTCCTTGAACCATTTCACTGGGACTCATCCTGTTATTTCAGTATCCATTTCTTTAATGCTTGATGTAACACATCTTTGTTTATGCTAATGTTCAATTAAGTCCATAATTTCTCTGAAATGTCTTCCTATGATTTTACCTATGTTTTCATGATTCAGATCATTTTATAATTGATAGTAGATCTTATTTCTATATAGTTGATATAGTTAAAAATTTGGTGAGAAATGTGTTTTGGCTCATTTTTATGTCTCTAACATTATCTGAAGCAGAATAGAGGCTTTTAATATTTTATGATACAAATTCTTTCTTTAAGGAAAGATACATTTGGCATAGTATTTAAGAAATCCTTGTCTAATCAAGGATCACAGACTTTTCTATTTTTCTCCTGATATATTAGCTTTTACAGTTGGATATTTGGTTCATTTTTGAGAAACAGACACTTGTAAAACAGTTTACATCACCATTTTGGAAACTTATTTTGACATAAGGAACAGTATATTTTTAGATTCATTAAACAGATTTACTTTTCATGATGCAAGATAATTTTATTTTCGCCAAAGAGTTAATTTTAGTGAAACAATATTTTCAAAGCCCTTGAAGTTATACATAATATTTTTGTTTTTTTTCTCTTGACAGGTGGCAACATATGATTTTAGCTTTCCAGTCCATATTAATTCCTTTAAGGCTTCAGATCTCTACTGTGAATATTTGTCACAGCAAAAGGTTTTGATGCCAAGAGTATCACCACTTATTTCACCATGCTTTGTTCAAGCTACTGGTATGTAATAGGAAATAGTCAACTGAACGGGTTATATACTTCATCAAAGATTTACACTTAACATTTAAACTTAAAAATATCATTTTTTAATGTTTTAAAATTTGAAATGTTAGAAAATTAAATAACTACTTATTTTTTTACATGGGAATTAAATCATAAATATATGAGATGGTAACTTGATTACCATTACAAACATAGCCATATTAGACTCAGAAAAATTAGAAGAATCAAAACAAACCAATTTACTATTACGGGATGAATATAAAAATATAAATTATTAAAACATAATGATGTGAAAATAAAATGTTACAATGTTAGTTTTTAAAAAATATTTCCTGAAAAGGTATGTAATTACTACAGAAATAACCTATAAATATTATTAAGCATACTGAATATTTTACTTAATTGTTCAATATTTTTCTTCCCATATTTTAAGAATATTTAAATGTAGAATGTATATACACTTCAAACTATACTCTCAACAGGCTTCAGTTTTACTGTTTATCATATATGCATATTTACTTTTCCTGAAAGTCAAGAAGACTGTATTGTATTTGCAAAGTTCTAATACTGAGTTAAATTGTAAATTAAAAATGTTGATGGATATGAGATATCTTTATCAGTGTAAATTATTATGCCAATAATGTAAATTTGTCATTCATTAAAAATTCCAAATTCTAAGTTCTTTAGATAACATGAAACCTTTATTTTTGAATTTTTTGACATCAAAATAGCTTCTATCTATCTATCTATCTATCTATCTATCTATCTATCTATCTATCTACTATCTATCTCTATTTCTTTCCTCACTTTACAATCCAATATCAGCCCTTCATCTCCCAATAACATGTCATGCAAATCCTCCCCTCTTTTCACCTTCTCCTTCTCAAAGCAAACCCTACTCTGGTTGTCAAACCCCAATAACACTCACCCTACATGAAGTCATTAGGAGACTATAGGCATCCTCTCCCACTGAGGCCAGTCCATTTAGGGGTGTAGGATCCACAGGCAGCCAGGCAACAGGCGCAGGGACAGCCCCTGTTCTAGTTGTTGGGGATCTTGCATGAAGACCAAAGTTGTTCATTTGCTACATATGTTCAGAGGAGAGTCTAGGTCCAGCCCCTACTCATTCTTTGGTTGATGATTCAGTATCTCAGAGCCCCTATTGGTCCAGATAATTGACTCTGTTGGTCTTCATGTAGAGTCCTTGTCCTTTGGGTCCCTCAATCTTTTTCCTAACCCTTCCATAAGGCTCCTCAAGCCCCATCTAAAGTTTGGGTGTGACTCTCTACTTCTCTTTCCAGTGACTGCTAGGTGGATCCTCTCAAAGGACAGTTATGCTAGGTTCCTGTCTGCAAGGTTAACAGAGTATCATAGTGCCAGGGTTTGGTTCTTGCCCATGGGATGGGTCTCAGTTTGGGGCACTCATTGGTTGGCTATTTCCACAGCAGCATTTGCTGAAGGAGACAGAGGCAAGAGAATTATGAGTTTGAGGCCAGCTCAAGCTACATTTAAGGTCACTTTGAGAAAAAGATTATTTTAAAATTTAGTCTTTTAAATTGATACATTATATCTCATGATAAACTTTACATTTGTTTATGGCATTTTCATATTTAATATGACCATTTTTTTTCAATAAATATTTTCATTAACTTCATGATAAATCTATATTTCTGTTATGTTTAATATTCTTTTAAAAATTCAAATTTATCCATGTTCTCGACTACATAAGAATATAAAATTTTCCTTATTTATGTTCTACTTTTAATGCTTTTGTCAATCTTAAGTAGCAGAAATCCTATTTTCTGACATTTTCTTAAAATTTAAGGTTTACATTTTTAAAAATATTGTATTTTAAAAATTATTTTTATTTATTTACATTCCAAATGTTGTACCCTTCCTGCATCCCTCCTCCCAGAGTTCTTCACCCCATTCTCCTCCCCTTTGCCTTTGAGAGGATGTTCCCAACCACTCCTATCATCCCCCTTCGGGCATCAAGTTTCTAAAGGATTGGGTGAATCTTCTCCCACTGGGGCAATATAAGACAGTCTTCTGCTACATATATGCTGAGGGTAATGGATCAGGCCATGTATTCTGTATGGTTTGTGTAGTTTCTGGTAGGTTCCAGTGGTAGAGGTTAGTTGATACTGTTTGTCTTCCTATGGGTTGTCATCCCCTTTGGCTCCTTCAATCCTTCCCCTAACTCTTCCATGGGGTCCCCAACCTCGGTCCAGCGGTTGGTTGTAAGTATCTGAATCTGTGTTAGTCAGCTGCTGGTAAAGCTCTAAGAGGACAGCCATGCAGGTTCCTGTCTACAAGCGCAACATGCCATCAGTAATAGTGTCAGGGTTTGGTGCCTGCCCAAGAGATAGATCCCAAGTTAGGATAGTCACAGGATGGCTTTTCCTTCAGTTTTGCTTTACTTTTGTCCATACATTTCTTTTAGACAGGAAGGATTCTACATCAATTTTGAAGGCAGGTTGATGAACCCATACCTCTACTGTCTATCTATTGGAGGTGGACTCTTCAGGTTCCATCTATCTGCTGTTGGGGATTTCAGCCTAAGGTCATCTGTATTCAGTGCTGGGAGCCTATCACAATCCAGGTCTCTGGGATATTCTAGAGCTTCCCCTCCCCTCCCTCTGTGGCTGCATATTTCCATTTATTCTCCTGGCCCTGGAGACTTTGCTCCAGTTTTCCCTTATACCTGATCCTGTTCTCCTTTCATCTACCCTTCTCCTTCCTCTCCTACACAGGGTGCTCCCTCATTCTGCCTTCCATGATTATTTTGTTCCTCATTCTAAGTGGAATTGAAGCATCCTGAAGGGGGGCTTCTTTCTTTTTAAACTTCTTATGGTCTGTGGATTGTTTCTTGGGAAGTCTGTCATTTTTTTGGCTAATATCCACTTATCATTGCATATATACCATGTATGTCCTTTTGGTTCTGGGTTACCTCACTCAAGATGGTATTTTCTAGTTCCATGCATTTGTCCACAAAATTCATGATGTCCTTGTTTTTAATAGCTGGATAGTATTCCATTGTGTAAATTAACCACATTTTCTGTGTCTATTCTTCGGTTGAGGGTCATCTGGGTTGTTTCCACCTTTGGCTATTACAAATAAGGCTGCTATGAACGTAGTGGGGCATGTATCCTTTTGGTATGATGGAGCATATTTTGGGTATATATGCCCATTGGTGGTATAGCTGGGTTTTGAGGTAGAACTATTTCCATTTCTTTACTGAACTGCTGGATTGATTTCCAGAGTGATTATAACAGTTTGCAATACCACCAGCAATTGTGGCATGGTCTTCTTTTTCCACATCCTTGCCAGTGAGTGTTGACAATTAAATTTTTGAACTTACCTATCCTGATTGATTTAAGGTGGAATCTCAGGATTGTTTTGATTTTCACTTCTGTGATGAATAAGGATTTTGAAAAATTCTTCTTGGCCATTTGCTTTTCCTCTGTTAAGAAGTTTCTGTTTAGCTATGTACCCAATTATTTTAATTGGGTTATTTGGTTTTTGTTTGTTTGTTTGTTTTTTTGTTTTTTGTTTTTTGTTTTTTTTTGTTTTTTTTGGGGAATCTAACTTCTTGAATTTTTTATATATTTAGATATTAGTCCTTTATCAAATGTAGGGCTAGTGAAGATCTTTTGCCAATATGTAGCTTGCTGATATCCCCTATTAACATTATCCTTTACCTTATTGAAGCTTTTCAGTTTTATGAGGTACCATTTGTCAATTGTTGATCTTAGAGCCTGAGGCACTGGTGTTCTGTTCAGGAAGCTTTCCCTTGTACCAATCCATTTGAGGCTCTTTCCAATTTAATCTTCTAGGTTCAGTGTATCTGGTTTTACATTGAGATCCTTGATCCACTTGGGCATGAGCTTTGTGCTAGGAGTTAAATATAGATTTATTTTCATTCTTCTATATGTAGATCACCAGTTAGTCTAGCACCATTTGTTGAAGATGCTTTGGTTCACTGTGGTTTTTGGCTTCTTTGTCAAAGATCAATGACCATAGGTGTATAGATTTATTTCTGGGTCTTCAATTCTATTCCACTGATCTATCTGCCTATCTCTGTACCAATACCATACAGTTTTTATCACTATTGCTCTGTAATAGTGCTTTAGGTCAGGGATATTGATTCTCCAGAAATTCTTTCATTTTTGAGAATTGTTTTGGCTATTTTCTTTATGTTTGTTTTTCCATATGAAGTTGAGAGCTGATCTTTCTATTTCTGTGAGGAGTTTTGTTGTAATTTTGATGGCATAGCATTGAATCTGTAGATTACTTTTGGTAAGATGTTGATTTTACTATGTTAATCCTATTGATCCATTATACAATGATTTCTTTTAAAATTTCATGTTTCTTTCCCCTCAATTTCTTTTGCTCATTGAATGCTTTTACATGTTTATTAATTACTCTGAAAATGCTGAATTCCATACTGTATGTTGCATCTGTGGCCTTGCGGATAGTAATGCCTATTTTAATGTTGGTAAGAGTTGTTCTGACTTCCAACGCCTTTAGTATTTGTTCTTTCAGTTTCCTTAGAAAGGGCTGGATGAGAAATTTGTCTCAGTGACACTATCTTCAACTTTAATTGGAATTGGGCTTTCCAGATGATACAGGAATATGTCAAAGCAAATTTTGCATTTATGGATATATTCTAGATAACATTTTTCTTTGGCTTATACCATAAATTGTTGACAATTTAAGAATTTAAAAGCCATTTTGTATGCATTGTGTATGGTTTGATGTTGCAAAGCATTAATAAAATTTTCTTGTACATATTCCAACCCCTTGCTAATGCAGCCATTGATTTAATTGACCTAGTGAAATACATATATGCTGAATACATTTATAGGATCACAAACTGACTTACACTCATATACTACACACTTATGAGACTATATGGTTTTTTATTAAGGACTGAAATGTTTCAGAAGTACATTTAAAACAGAAAAGGAAAGAATAGGTAAAAAGGATCCCTTATGTATGTTTTTGTTTTTTTGCAGAACACTGTATTCCTGCATAACTCTAGAGTAGCACTCAATAATAAATTTGTCACTTATATATTTTCCTTGAATTATAGTCATGTTTTCCTTCTCCATTTTGGCATGAATTATACTTCAGTATAGAGAACATATTAACACCACTTTTCCTTTCTTATTCCAATATTACACATATTTTTGATTTTCATTGAGTCAATTCTTATTGCCTTCTTTTACATGCAATTCACTGTCACTAAAAATGTATAAAATGTGTAAGTATGTAAACTAATGTATCTTAGAAATATTTGAATGGAATTTTATATTTTGACTAAGAGTAAGAAACAGAAACAGACCTAAATATCTTAGTATTGTATTTTAGAAAATATACTAAATAATTTCCACATTCTGTTTGTTAATATTTTCTCAATGTTTACTTTTCTTTTAAAGTGTTGCGTGCACCATTGGATTTATCTAGCACTGAGTTTCTCTTTAAAATCCCATTATTTGAGCTTCAGCATAATAAGGAGGCCACAAGAATACAGGTATATAGATAAATTTACCAGATCTTGTAACTCAAAATTATTGGGTAATTTGGGTTTTCACTTATTTAATTGCTTGCTTGAAGTTTTTCCTATTAGTAATTTGTCATATTTATTCAGGATACTTGAAGCAACAACACTGGATTTTATAGAGAATACACACACACACACACACACACACACACACACACATATATATACATACAGATATATACATACATACATACACACTTACATACATATAATACATACAAACAAATATAGTTCTCTGGAGGAGACTTTGTTGTAGAATACTATGGGGCATATCACTGACATCACCT
Organism: Rattus norvegicus; assembly: GCF_021556685.1. Classification (NCBI taxonomy): domain Eukaryota; kingdom Metazoa; phylum Chordata; class Mammalia; order Rodentia; family Muridae; genus Rattus; species Rattus norvegicus. Next base: position 51,335,980 of record NC_141554.1, on the reverse strand, counting down.
ATGCCAGGAAGTAGGAGGTTCTAAATGCAAAAGACCTCTAGCACAGGCTACTACATATACTCTTTTCAATATCTGAACAAACACTATAGCATGGATGCCACTTGAGGATTGAATTACCTACGAGTCATATCAGTCACAGTAAATGTGGGAATTGACAGACTAAATTAAAATTGCAAGACATCAGTGGTATGCCTCCCCTCATCCCTATCACATGTGGAGTTATTGCAGGTGGAAAGTAGCTCTTGTACAACTGTCCATTGCAGCACGGCCTCCATCAAAGCCTACCCTTGGCTAAAGGATTAATCATTTGTTCTTGTCAAAGGACAAAGTGCTCTCAAAGGGAAATAATTTTTTAAACACATCATTAGCAAATTACTTCAAATGTTCATAAAATTTTTTCATTTAACATTTATTTATTTTATTGGGTATTTTTTACTTACATTTCAAATGTTATACCCTTTCTGGGTTTCCCAGCCATAAGCCCCATATCATAACCCCTTCCACTTCTTCTATAAGTGTGCTCTCTTTCATGAACCACAATGCTTTCCCACCCCCCCCGACATGCCCCTACACTAGGGGGTCCAGCCTTGGCAGGAACAAGGGCTTCGCCTCACATTGGTGCCCAACAAGGCCATTCTCTGCTACATATGCAACTGGAGCCATGGGTCTGTCCATGTGTAGTCTTTGGGTAGTGGTTTAGTCCCTGGGAGCTCTGATTGATTGGTATTGTTGTTCATATGGGGTTGCAAGCCCCATTCAGCTCTCCTTCAATCCTTTCTCTAATTCCTCCAATAGGGACCCCATTCTCAGTTCAGTGGTTTGCTGCTAGCATTCACCTCTGTATTTGACATACTCTGGCTGTGCCTCTCAGGAGACATCTACATCCAGCTCATATCAGCATGCACTTCTTGGCTTCATCAAGAAGATATATATATATATATATATATATATATATATATATATATATATCCAGGTGGGATAGGCTCTGAATGGCCATTCTTTCAGTCTCTGCTACAAAGTTTGTCTTCATATCCCCTCTTATGAATATTTTTGTTCCCCTTTTTAAGAAGGACTGAAGCATCTACACATTGGTTGTCCTCCTTGAGCTTCATGTGGTCTGTGGATTGTATCTTGGGTAGTTTGAGATTTTGGGCTAATATCCACTTATGAGTGAGTTACTATGTGTGTTTTTCGGTGATTGGGTTATCTCACTGAGGATGATTTTCTAGTTCCATCCATTTGCCAATGAATCTCATGAAGTTATTGTTTTTGATAGCTGAGTAGTATTCCATTGTGTAGATGTACCACATTTTCTGTATCCATTCCTCTGTTGAAGGGCATCTGGGTTCTTTCCAGCTTCTGGCTACTGTAAATAAGGCTGCTATAAACATAGTGGAGCATATGTCTATGTTAAATGCTGGAGCATCTTTTGAGTATATGCCCAGGAGTGGGGTCCTCAAGTGGTGCAATGTCCAATTTTCTGAGGACTCTCCAGACTGATTGCCAGAGTGGTTGTGCCAGTTTGCAATCCCACCAACAATGGAGAAGGAGTGTTCTTCTTTCTCCACATCCTCGCCAGCATCTGTTGTCACCTGTGTTTTTGATGTTATCCATTCTGACTGGTGTCAGGTCGAATCTCAGGGTTATTTTGATTTGCATTTCCCTGATCACTAAGGATTCTGAACATTTCTTTAGATACCACTCAGCCATTTGATATTTCTCAGCTGAGAATGTTTTGTTAGCTCTGTACCCCATTTTTAATAGGGTTATTTGGTTCTTTGGAGTCTAACTTCTTGAGTTCTTTGTATATTTTGGATATTAGCTCTCTATCTGATGTAGGATTGCTAAAGATCTTTTCCAAATCTGCTGGTTGCCATTTTGTCCTAATGACAATGTCCTTTGCATTACAGAAGCTTTGCAGTTTTATGAGGCCCTGTTTGTTAATTCTTGATCTTAGAGCATAAGCCATTGGTGTTTTGTTCAAGAAATTTTCTCCAGTGTCCATGTGTATGAGGCTCTTCTCCACTTTTTCTTCTATTAGTTTGAGTGTATCTTGATTTATGTGGAGGTCCTTGATCCATTTGAACTTAAGCTTAGTGTGGGGTGATGATAATGGATCGATTTGCATTCTTTTACATGGCCAGAATCATTTGTTGAAAACACTATCTTTTTCCCATTGGATGGTTTTGGCTCCTCAAGTGACCATATGTGTGTGGGTTCATTTCTGGGTTTTCAATTCTATTCCACTGATCTACCTGCCTATCTCTGTACCGATAGTATATAGTTTTTATCACTATTGTTCTATAATACTGCTTGAGTTCAGGGATGGTGATTCCCCTAGAAGTTCTTTTATTGTTGAGTATAGTTTTCACTATCCTCATTTTTTTGTTATTCCAAATGAATTTGCAAATTGATTTTTCTATCTCTATAAAGAATGGAGTAGGAATTTTGATGGGGATTGCATTGAATCTGTAGATTGCTTTTGGCAAAATAGCCATTTTTACTATATTAATCCTGCCAATCCAAGAGTATTGGAGCTATCACCATCTTCTGAGACCTTCAGTTTCTTTTTTCAGTGGCTTGAAGTTCTTGTCATACAGATCTTTCACTTGCTTGGTTAGAGTCACACTGAGGTATTTTATGTTATTTGGGACTATTGTGAAGGGTGTCCTTTTCCTTATTTCTTTCTCAGCCTGTTTATCCTTTAAGTAGAAGAAGGCTACTGATTTGTTTGAGTTAATATTATACCCAGCCACTTTGCTGAAGTTATTTATCAGGCTTAGTGCTTCTCCGGTGGAACTTTTGGGATAACTTAAGTATACTCTAATATCATCTGCATCATTTAATATTTATATATCTTTCACAGGTTTCCAAAGTAAACTTGAACCCACAGTCTTACATTACCCAAACTCATATATTTTAGTTGTTTTTGCTTAATTATATATGGAAGGTGAATGTTTGTGTTTCTTGCACTGTCTAATGCTATACAGATTTTACAAAATGTCACTGAACATGAATTATGAAGTCTGGCTCAGCCCAAGATGAAACTACACTGCATGTCCCTGGACAGGCAGTGTGTGAAGGTGCTGTTAACCCCCAACACACAGCCTAGATGGAAAGTCTCCAGTCTGCAGGCTGTTGTTCTAGGCATCTTGGCAGGCATACATGTTGACATATATGAACATTTTTTTAACAAAAGTTTCACAATAAGCTGGCCTTCCTCTTTGCTTTCCCCAAATTTTAACTGAGCCTGTTGCTTGGAGGCCTGGCCAGGAACAGACATCTCCCAAAGACCTAAGGCTTTTTTGGGCACCTAGAAGCATCAGGGTAGGCATTCAGTGTAGAGGCGGGTCGGGAAAAGTACTGTTTTGCTGCTTCAGTTAGGCACGTCTTTTGAATCTGCATTAATATTTTTATAGAAATTTGTACACTGAGTTTACTTGTAAAGAATGATAGCACATAAAGGCGATTTAAAAAATAAAGCAAGTAAAAACCTCACTGAAAAGACACACACATATAGGTTTGAAGGGTGTATATTAATGACTGGTTTCCTTATTTGTTTGTTTTTCTGTTTTTGTTTTGTTTTGTTTTGTCCTTCTGGAGTTTTTTATTATTATCTTTTTGGTTTGTATGTCTGACTTGTGTAGAGAATATGTGAGATAATTCTCTGTTTTAGTAAAAAATTAGGTTTTGTAGTAGTATAAGAAAATACTGAGCCTAGCTCAATTCTGTGTCACTACCTGCTGTTAAGATACAAAGCCTGAATCCTCTGAAGATACAGCCAGCCCAGAATCTCTCAAAGGGTCAGATATCAGATGTATTTGGCACTAGGGTACCTAGCAAACAGCAAGGTCTTACCAGCCAGAGAAATAGGACAATACTTAACTTTTTACCTGTGATAGTAAAAGAAGGTGATTTCCTTTTTCCTCCCCATGAAGGACTAATTCTTACCATTCCCCATTAATCAGGGAGCTAGGGCTTAGGAACTAGCCATGAAAACCTACCTGTCTCCTGCTCTTTCCCCACTCCTCAGCCTCATGAAGGTGTTACCTAAGAATGTCTTCCCCACACCTCTTGATACCCTTGTCAGTGCTTAGACTTGCTCAGATCCAACAGGAGGATGTAACTGTGATATAAAATATCTTGGTTGTACCTGTTTGTTCCTTACTTTTTTTGGATTTTTTTTTAACATTTCAAATGTTATTCCCTTTCCTGGTTACCAGGTGGTAAGCCCCCCCTCCCCTCCCCCTCCCCTTCTTCTATAAAGGTGTTCCTCTCCACATCCCCGTTCCCCCCAACCCCTGACATTCCCCTGCACTGGGGTCCAACCTTGGCAAGACCAAGGGCTTCCCCTTCCACTGGTGCCCCAGCAAGGCAATTCTCTGCTACATATGCAGTTGGAGCCCTGGGTCAGTACATGTATAGTCTTTTGGTAATAGTTTAGTGCCTGGAAGCTCTGGTTGGTTGGCATTGTTGTTCTTATGGGGTTTACTTTTAAATAGGGAAATAAACTTGAAAGTTATTTGTCATTATAAAAATAAAGGAAAATTAAAAAATAAAGGAAAATTAAAATATTTTGTGTCCCTGCCTTCCCCAAATATTGAAATTAAAATGGATATTTTTGACTCACAGCATAAAAAATTCAGTAATCTTTAAAAATAAATTCCATGTGTATACAAATCTTATTTGTGGAACTGAAAAGGCAAATTCAGTTGATTGAAATATATTCTAAATTTGAAAAATGCCCTTTTGAAGTGGGAAATTATTTTATAATCTTGAACTTTCATTTAATTGCTGTGATATATGTGACTAGTAGACACAGATTCTGAATCACCAGTTATGATTATGATTAAGGTATTGGCAGGATCCTTGATTCTTTCTGAAAATTTAGAGGAACGTTTCTAGCATTGCCTTCTTAAGCATTTGGATCACAGTCATGATTCTTTTCTATGTGTCTAGTGTGGAAATATCATAGCAGTGACATTGACACATGAAAAGCATAGTGATACATTGCTGGGTCTCTTTTCTTTTATCCTATTTCTTAGACTATAATTTGGAAGTGATGTGATAAACTTCAAAGAATTAGAGAATGTAAAGAACATATTTACATATATAGTCTAGGTTTTCTGTAAGAAAGGACTCTTAAATATATTAATAATTTATAACAAAAGAATAGGAAATTTATATTAGTTCATACTGACATACTGAAAAAAAAAATAAAGAAAGACCATTATGTTGGCCCTTTGGCATGTTAATAGCATTATAATCAAATTCTCAGATCTTGTTGCTAAGAAATAAATTTTATAATGCAATTGTTAATATTTAAAAAAATTCTTCTTTTGTACACACATATATGAACAGGATCTTGTCTTACATAATATTTCAAAAAAAACTGTTCTTTGGTCTTTGGATATTGGCAGAATTGACAAATATTTCAAAAGTGGCATATTCAAATTTACTGCACTGATTGGAAGTCTGAAACCAAATGAAAAGTATACTATTTCCATACATTTCTGTCCAAGTAAGTATTTTTCTATTTTTAACACATTTTTAAACTATTTATGTATATTAGTATTTTGCTGCATATACCCTGTGTCTCCCTTGGTCAGCTGAGGCCAGATGTAGGTGGTGGAACTACTGGAACTGGTTGTGAGCTACCATGTAGTGGCTGAGCATTGAACTTGGGTCCTAACTGCTGAATCATCTTTCCAGTGGCCCTGACAGCCTTTCTTAATCTTTAAAGCTGAGAGAATTTCACTCACCACACCCTTTTTCCAGTAGTCCCTTAAGATTCATCAGACAGTTTGTGATGTCATCTTCATATCCTAATGTATTAGCAACTTTTGTTAAAGCACTGGAAACAACTGAAAGAAAAAAAGTTAAGTCGTACTAGTTCCATGTATTCTTTATTGTCCCTCATGTAGTAAATGTCTCTTCCTCACTGTATATTGCCCCCCCCACACACATGTAGTAGACATTAAAAGATTTACTCCAGTTCTAGACAAGGTACACTTTAAGAAATGTTCTTTTCAAAATAATGCTTCATTTAATTTTACTTTTTCCTCAGACTGCATTATTTTTGGTAATCTAGTCTACCCCACAGAGCTGTAATATCATAGTATCTTTTAATACTAATGCTTACGGTACACACATGTTTGTATGTAAACTAATCTACACTACTTTTTTCCATAGAAGAGGCCATAACATACCTAGCTGATATTGCAATACGTTTAAATGATAATTTATTTGACTATAGAGTATTACATCTGATTGGAGAGATACAATTACCAAAGATATCTTTTGATCCATCATTTATATGTTTTACTCCTGTACCTTTGGATGTCACAACTGGGGTAGATATCAGAATTTTGCCACAAAACTATTTCAGGTAAATCCCTAATACAATTTTTCTATCTTTATGTGCAATTTTGTTTGTATCCCTGTTATGTGGTAATTATACGTCATGTTGGACTTCTTGCTATAGTTGTGAAGCACTATTAAAATACTTCCATATACGGTGACATTTTAAAAATATAAAATAGCCTTTCTAGTTATTTATTTTCTTGATGTTTTTAAAAATATCTGTCACTGTGGAATTAGAAATAAGCTTAAAATTTCAGTATAAAAAATAACACAAACTTTTTGCCTTAAAACATTTTTTGCTATTCCAAGCAATATTAATTTATTGTCTTGGAGTTTATATAGATTAGTCTATGTTGCTGCATCTTTTATTCAGTATCTGCTCAGGAAAACATGTATTTGCTCCCTCTTCAAATTCTTCTGTGTCTTATTTCTCCTCCAATATGTTACGTTTAATCAGAATTAATTTCCATTTAATTATAAAACTAAGTCAATAGTTATTAATTGGGGCCACTTTTAGCTCTTAGCATTCATCTTCAGATCCTAGATATGTGGTCATATTTGTACCATGTATTCCAAAATGTATCAGCTATAAATTTTTTCCTATTACTTCATACAGTACATCCTAACCATAGCCTCCCTTCCTGTACTCTTGACAGTTTCCCCCAAGCCTTCTACTCTTTCCATTTCCCTGTTTCCTCCTCTCCCCCAACCCTCGACCAACTGTACCTCTATCTTCCTTGAGAAAAGAGCAGGCTTCTCAGTAACATCAATGGACATCAAGTGTGTAAGAGGCAACCCAGAAGGAAAAGTGTCCCCGGAACAGGCCAAGGAGTCAGAGGAAATCCCCTCCTTCCAATTCCGCAGCCTCACAGTTAGGAGTCTTAGTTAGGATTTCATTGCTATGAAGAAAAACCGTAATCAAGGCAACTCTATAAACAAAAACATTTAGTTGAGACTGACTTATAGTTCCACAGGTGCAGTCCATTATCATTATGGCAGAAGGCAGTCATTAGTGGTGCTTGAGATGCTGAGTATTTTACATCTTGATCCAAAGGCAGCCAGGAGGAGAATATTCCAGAGGCAACCAGGAAGACAGTCTTTGCTGGGCCTTTGTGAGACTTCCTCTGTCAATTTAATCAATCTGACTCTATTTACCTTAGCCTCAGCCAGACTCCCCAGACAAGGGTAAGAAGCAGCAACATTCTTCACCAAAACTTAAGAGCGGTCTCCAGGCAACATACTAAAATCCCTGTCCTCTGAAAGTTCTTTATCTAGGTCCCTAGAATTCAAATCACACTCAGCCCTAGCGTCTTTCATATTCTTAGTTCCATTAAACCCCACTTGCAGCATTATACTGCTTTCCAAATCCAAAGTCCCAAAAATCCACATTACTTCAAAGAAAAGCATGGTCAAGCCTATCACAGCAATACCCGAGTCCCTGCTACTAATTTTTGTCTTAATTAGGATTTCCATAAAAAGGCTACTGTTATAAAGGAAAACTGGCTTACATTTCAGAGGTTCTCTCCACTATCATCATGGTGGGAAGCATGACAGCATGCAAGCAGACATGGTGCTGGAAGATCCAAGAGTTCTATATCTGATCTTCAGGCAGGAGGAAACAGTCTTCTGGAGGCAGCCAGGAGTAGAATTTCTTGCACACTGTGTGGAACATGAGCACTGAAATTTCAAAGCCCACCCGCACAGTAACACTTCCTCCAACAAGTCCACATCTACTACAACAAGACCACACCACTTTCCATGGGCCAACCATAACAAGAGTTGAGCAAAAATACCACTCTAGACAAATACAACACACATGCAGAGGACATAAATCAAATCCATACAGGTTCTATGGTTGCCTTTTGGTCTCTGTGAGCCTCTATGTGCCCTGCTTAATTGATTATGTGGGCTGTGTTTTCCTGGCGTTCTTGACCTCTCTGCCATCTACAATCTGTCCTCACTTTCTGTGGGTTCTCCAGACTCTGCCTAATGTTTGGCTGTGTATCTGCTCACATCAGTTGCTTGAAGAAGCCTCTCTGGTGGCATTTGGGCTAGTTACCAGTCTTCTCTTTTGGTAGCCATGGTCTATGGCTTTAGCATTCAGGCATTACAGGTGGTTGTGAGCCACTTAAAATTCCTGAGAAATAAGCTGTGGTCCTCTACAAGAACATCAAGTCTCTTAAGTGCTGAACTATTTTTATAGCCCCCTTCATTTTTTATTGGCTATTTTAATTGCTTACATTTCAAATGTTCTCCCCTTTCCTGGTTTCCCCTCTGCAAACCCCCTGTCCTATCCCCTCTCTCTCTGCTTCTGTGAGGGTGCTCCCCTACCCACCCACCCACTCCCACCTCACCACCCTGGCATTCCCCTACTTCTATACCTGTTGTTTGATGCCTTCAGTGTTGCTTGGGAGAGTGCAAAATTTGAAGATAGAGGAAAATATGCATCATGGTTTTCAATGTATAACATTATAGAGGCTAATGTTCTAGTAGTGCATCTTTATTTTGTCCTCATTGTGGGTCTTGACTGTCTCAAGAAAATAGCCTAGAAACACAATTTCCCTTTCATATTATAAGCTATGTTTAACACTATCCATTGCATTGTTTTTAAGTATAATAAAACCTAGGAACTGTACAATTTTCTTGTGACAAGTGAAGGCATACATATCTTGGTATTTATTTAAACATGAGTATCATGGTTATGAATGAACTTCAGTTAGTATGACAGCGATGTCTGGAATATTAGAAACAATACTTTAAACTCTTTTTTTAAGTTTAAGGGGAATGTCTAGCTGGATTATCCTACAAAAAATGATATGCAAACACTGTTAATGCAATATCTAAATAGAAAAAGTCAGTATGATATTTAATTTCTATATTCGATTAGGACATTATAAAGGATGATGCCACAGGGCTTACATTAAGTGGTATTAAATTTCCGAATACCTCAGTTCTTGAAGATTGAACATACATACCCTTGCAATTCACCATTTCGTGGAGATTCTATTTTATAAGGAGACATTAACCTCAATTTATAGATAATGTTAATTTGAATTTATTTTGCTACAAATATTCTTATTAGTAAACGGTCTTACTGTAAGAATTAATCTTCAAACTTTGAATTCTTTAATTAATATATGGTGATATCAATATAAAAACTACTTGAAATAAAAATATGAGATGCTAACCCTCAAAAGTGTTGAAGAGATGATGAAACTCAATTTCTTTATTCATGTGTAGTGAAATTAGCATAAATGACACATTCAGTGACAGTCAATTAAAACTAAATTGCTTTCTAATAGACTTTTGAATTAGTTTTCCATATTTTATTTGGTATATATACATATAATTAATTCAGGTAAAATAGTCTTTCCTCTTTTCATTTATTAGCAGAGTGAGGTTCACACTGATTAAATGATACACGAATAAGATTCCCATTTAATTACACTTATTTGCTGTATGTTTACATTGTACAATAAAATGAAGCTAATATTTTAAAATTTAATATAAACAGAATTATGATTAACAAATCAATTTTAAGATAATACTATACATACTTTTGCTTGGTTAAATACATTTTATATAGTAAATAAATATTTAGCATAATAAACGTTAAAAGTGCTGATTAAAATTTATTTGTGATATTTGTCTAGACGAATATTATTATTTGTGTATTAGTATCCAAATATTTAAGATCATTCATGTATATGATCTATCAGTATTATTTCCTGCATATGCACTAAATTTATAAATGTTAGCTGGTCATTATGGACAAATTCTCATTAGGATATATTGTAGGAAATTAAGTTTATGTGATGTTTATTTTTAAAAAGTATCATATTTATTCTGATATATTATCTCTCTTAATCCTTATAGAACAAAGGTGACAGACAGAAAGAAGATATACATTTAAATATTAAAATGCTAGTGCATATAGTTGGTTTTTGAGAAAATAAATGCACATTCAACTCATATTAATTGTTGGTATTTTAAGCAAAATAATAATAATATATATTTTTATATTTTGAACAGTAATTCAACTCTTCAGTTCAATATTCCCACCGCAAAGCTTCTTGATGATGATGAAATTCACCCGCTTACTGTGACATTTCCAAGTGGCAGAGTCATCAAAGGCTCTAGTACTGGAATTAATGATGAGATACCATGTCATCTTAGTTTCAGTTCATCTAAGCCTGTTTCATTTTTTGCCAATCTTCTCTTTTGTGATGACAGAAATAACTGGTAAGATATTTTAATGTAGATGCTTTTTTACTTGACATTAAAGTATACTAGCTTTATATTATATACTTTTGTAAAATAGTAAAAGGAATGGCATTTAATAAAATTATTTTGGACATACAATTTTTACCTTTCCCAATATAAATTTGCTTGAATGGTAAATCGCAAAATAATGAAGTATATGTATTTATAGTATCATAACTATTGTTGTAAAAATATAAAAATAAAAAGTATAGCGTTGTCATTTACCTTGCTAGGTCCGCACCCCAGTGCCCCAAGATATCTGCTAGACATCTTGGCAGAAACATATCCCAACTCCTCAGCCAGTGCCTCCTGCCGCGCACACTTTCCTACGCTCAAACCATCACATAAAAGAACACACAACACAATAACCTTTGACCCAATTGATAAGATATAATTGCCCACCTAAACATACAAATCCCGGTACCATCCATTCCTTGAGAACATTAATAACAACTTGTAAATACGCAGAAAGAATCTTTATGTCAGCCTCCATTGTCCTGCCACTGCTTCTCTTCTCCCTCTCCTGTCTCCTCCTTTCCCTTCAAACTTCTCTCCCGCCCATCCTTCCTTCTCTTCCAAGGACAGGCCTCCTTCTATCTTGTACCTGCGGGTCACCTGTATTTTACAAATTCAATGGGGAGGTTTTTCATGAAGTCACCTGATTCCTGAGTAAGTGACTAGGCCCCTGTCCTTGGGTCAGTGGAATTAGCATCAAAATACAGATAACTCCAGGGCAAAGCACAACAATAACTTGTAAACTTGATTTCCCATATGCATTCATATGTAAGTAGAAAGCTGCTGTGAGCAAAAGATTTTGAAGTAGTAAAGTAGAACAGGAAGTATGGAGGTACAATTAGATTTGTTTATTGATGTTTATTTAGTTTGGAGTTTTTGCCTTGGTGTAAAGTAGTACACCAGAGCCTGGGGATGTGAAGGACAACAGTGGCCTGAGACAGGGACTTTTTGATACACAGTATTTTTTAATACCTACCTATATCATAGGTTTATATTTTAACAAATTATAAGGAAAGATAATCTATTTTATTTCTTTCCTACTGTATTTTCACATCTATTTTATCTCTTTTTTTAATCCCATCCATTTTCCACACCTTCTTTCTCAAACATATACAGCCAGATAGAACAAACACACACACACACACACACACACACACACACACACACACACACACACAGGAGAGAGAGAGAGAGAGAGAGAGAGAGAGAGAGAGAGAGAGAGAGAGAGAGAGAGAGAGAGAATCTGTTTAGTAGTCGGAAAGTCTGATGAGTAGTCTTCCCAATAAGATGCATGAGAGCTCAGGAGATAGTTCCACTGATAAATCAGGTCTGTTTATACCAGCAAATCTAGGGCTGAGAAAGTGACCTCCAGGTTCAGAGACATATCCTGTCTTCTAAAATTTGTGGAGACTGATTGAGAAAAAAATAAGTGTGTAGGCTTCTACCTTTCATATAAATCATACTACATATGCATGCACACACACACACACACACACACACACACACACATACACACGGACAGGAATATTGTTCTATTGTATTTATTGATGTATTATTAATATGTCCAAACAAATTATTTCCACACTATGGGTAAATAAATAGAACGTTATATAATGATGAAGCAGTTTGTATTACAAATATAATCAACATCTATATATTATTATCATTCATTGTTATTTTTTGCTCAGGATTGCTTCAGCTAATTTTTATAGTTTTTATGAGTTTTAGGATTTTGTTTTTGATTTTATGTTAGTACCATTGTGAAAATTCCACCAATAGCAAGTTAGATTTATCAAAGAGATGTAGTTATGGTTCAACATACATAAATAGATTAAATCATATAAATGGACTTAAGGGTACAAATCACATTAACATTTCAAAACTTAGAGGAAAGGCCTTTAACAAAAAAAACCTAACATGCCTTCAAGATAAAGGTTATGGATGACAAGTTCACTTCTATCAAGTTCCTAAATGCAGAAAAGATCACAACAATTACATTGGAATTAGGGATGAAGGACTGAAGAAATGGGTCAGCAGTTAGGAACACTAGCTGTTCTTCCAAGGGACCCAGGTCTGAATCTCAACACCCACAGTTCAGAACAGTGTGTAATTCCAGTACCAGGGTATCTGACACCCTCATACAGATATGTTGAGGCAGAACATCAGTGTAAATAAATTTAAAAAGAAAAAAATTAGGCATGCAGCAGAAATAAAAATATGAGTAAAAAAGTCAAATTGACCCTTTGATACCAGTGCTAAGATAGTCTAACTTTAGAGAAAAGGAAGAAAAAAATATTCAGTGTTCTAAGAGAGCTGACATGATATTAGAATTGTATATGAGGTCTTAGAAAATCTCTTCTTACCACTGAGAAGCATATGACAGAAATCAACTGTGAAATAAACCTAATTGACCAAGCAAGCCCAGTCAGTCAACAGGTTCTCCAGTTCTGGAGGGAGGATTAAAAAGAAAAAAAAAAAAAAGACAATTAGACAACATTGTAGCATGACCCCAGTCAGTTCTGAGGCTGAAGGTGGTTTATTTTTCCCCCAATCTGCTCTTATACCATTTTAATTACATGCAAGTAAAAAGGTCAGTTCTATGTTAAGGGAACAAGCAAGACAATAAACACAAATATTCAAGGAACAAGCAAGGCAATAAACAGTCCTGAGACCACTGCTTCTAAGGGCTTATCAGGAAGACGGAAGATAATCTGAGCCTACTTCCTGTCCTAGGCCAAAGTCAAATTCTTGCCTGAAGCCTACTTCTTTGTTCTAGCCTAAAATCAGATTCCTGCCTGAGCTTACTTCTTTGTCCTGGCCCAATGTCAAGTTCCTTCCTGAAGCCTACTTCCTAGTCCTGGCCTGTCTGCCCCAAAAGGCTTTCCACACTTAATGTTGACAGATTAAATGCTCACCACCTAATTTTAAAAGGAGCCCTGGCTCTAAGGCAGGCTTGAAATGTTACCCTGAAGGTGACTACCTTTGAGGAGTCCGTAAAAAAATCTTCGGCCATTTGGCTAGAGTAGATAGTGAGACTAGATCTTATTCTGTACTGGTGCATATCTATAGATAATTTCCATTTGATGCTAAGCTTACTAGTCTGGCAGCATGCTTTCAGCTTGTTTTAAAGGTGCAATTTCATCTCCAAGTCGAGATCAAAGTCTCAGCACCTGTGGGTTAAATTTTTTCCCAGTGATTTATATGTATCATAAACTCTGTGAAGAAGGGATCTAAAAAGATTGAACATGGGAAAATGTCAAGAGAGATTAAACAGTGAAATATTGACAACTATGAATCAGCACCAGAAAATGGTACCTTGGAAGGCTTTTAGGAAAATACCTAACATATATTAAGGAAAGTTTGAATTAGTTTGTTACTTATGTAACTTAAATTTATATAATATTTTGTCTTTAAAAATTCATTGTGAAATATAATTCCAAACTTATAGCAGATGAAATTTAATACTACTTTTTATTTGGATTTGGATTTGAGGTCAAGTCCTATTATGTGTGTTGCAAACTGTTATCACAATAGGACAATTTAAGCCTTATGATTTTATTACATAGCATGTGTAGTGTATTAATATTGAATAAAATTACTTTGCATTTTGGTGTGGAATGGTATGTAACAGTTCACTTGAAGATTTAAATGGTTTATTAAACTGAAGCTATTGTGATTGAGAAGTGAATTTAAAAGCTTTAATAATGATCAGTACAGGGATATTTAGCAGATGGGGTAGACTTAAATTAATAACACTTCATAACATTCCACTGTTATCACAGTTCTATCTACTACCTGGAATACCTCACCTATTTTCTCTAGACATTGGATGTATTCAAGTTCTTGTAACCAAAAAGTTGAGGCCTTTTGTTGACAGAGTTCTTCAGCCTATCCTGTTCATTTGTGGCTTAGAGAATTCAAAGCTTGAATATATTAGATATTCAAAGCTTGGATATCTATCTATCTATCTATCTATCTATCTATCTATCTATCTATCTATCTATCTATCTTAGATATAACTATTTTTTAGTGTTTATTTATTAAATATTTATTAATTTTTATTTTATGTGTATGATTTTGTCTACTTTTATGTTTGTATGCCACATGCAAAATTATCTGTGAAATACATAGGATGGCATCGGATATATTGAAATTAGAGTTACTACTATTGGTTGTGAGCCACCACATAGGTACTGAAAATCAACTCTCGATCATCTCCAAGAGCAGCCCTTGCTCCTAACTGTGAAGCCATCTTTTCACCCCTGAATGTCAACATTTTGATATGAGAATTCCCATATGAATTGTTATTTTTTATTCAAAGAATATTATAGTACTAATGGTTTGAATAATAATATCCCTGCACCTTTACAATTGACTGATGGTGAGAAATACATTGTTATTGAAATGTCTCCTTTATAAATTGTTTTGCATACAAACTTCTGAGGAGTATTTTAATCTACCATCAATTCATAAGTTATAGAAGTTTGTATTTCTCCTTATTTATTACAGTATATTTTGTAGACTTTTTAGCACTATGGCTGCTAAAAGGCAGGCTGTGTAAGAGGATTTCAAAAAAGCATGTAATTGATCATAACTGAAAATAATAGTTACTGCCTAGTACTATTACTTATTATGATTTCAAAAGTTGTGTTAGACAGAATGCTTGTATATACTTACTATTCTTTGGGACTAGAATGCATAAGGAATGACACATTATTTTGGTACAATCATTTGTTCCTTATTGCTTGCCTGTGTGAAAATCTATAACTGCATACTTATTCTATTTTCTTGATAAATCTGTAATAATAAATTATGGGTTTATAAAAAGTTTATGATAGCATTTTTATGGTTAAGTAACACAGAATACCACTGTATTATAATAAACTATATATATGCAGAATTAAATGATTTTAATTCATTTAATACTTAAACAGATGGGCAGAAACCTGAAAACTTTCAAGGTAATGTTTACCATGCTGTTATAGATTATTATAGATTATTATAATGGTGATAAAACACTTTTTTTTCTTTTTTTATTCGGTATTATTTATTTACATTTTAGATGTTATTCCCTTTCCTGCTTTCCTGTCCGTAAGCCCCTTATCACTTCTTAACTACAATAAGCAACATGAATATACATATAGATGTGATTTCTCCATTCTCCTTTCTTTTTTTATTGGATATTTTTTAATTTATGTTTCAAATGTTATCCCCTTTTCCCCACCCAACCACCTAGCCATTTCCACCTACCTGCCCTGACATTCCCCTACACTGGGTAGTCCAGCCTTGGCAGGACCATGGCTTAGATTCCATTTGTTGTTCTTATGGGGTTGCAAACCCCTTCAGCTCCTTCAATCCTTTCTCTTTAACTTTTCCAATGGGGACCCCATTCTCAGTCCAGTGGTTGGCTGTGAGCATTCCCCTCTGTATTTGTCAGGATCTGACAGAGGCTCTCAGGACACAGCTATATTAGGCTCCTGTCAGCATACACTTAACATGTAAAGAGGAACATTTTCCTTTTCCTTTCGATATACATACACTCATCAGGAGCCAGTGAGAGATGGCTGACTTGCCTATATCATGTTCATTAGGTTTTCACTTAAATGAAGCTTCAGTGTCCCATTCATTTTCTCTTTGTAAGTGGGTTTGATCACCTGCCTTTGCTTGTCTTTATAAGACTCCAAGTAGATGGTGTTTGCACAGCTGCTGGGAACTACTAGGACAGCTACCCATCTCCTTTTCAACTTTCTACTACAGTGCTTGGATGTCTCCCTATGAACCATTTGTAATGATACATTAATGAAAAATTATAATAGAATTACAGAATTTGATTATATTATGGTCTCGTATAAAGAACACTAAGTTTTTAAATAACAAAAGGAAGGTATTAATCTTTATAAAAATTAATCAGTTCTGAGTTTTTTTTAATTTTATGCTTCTTGCATATTTTATGTATTTATATTTCAAATGTTAACCCATTCCCCCTGCCTCATACCCCTCTCCCTCCCCCTGCTTCTATGAGGATGCTTCTACTCCTACCTACCTCTCCTACCTCAATGCTCTGGCAATCACCTATATTGGGGAAATGAGCCTTCACAGGAATAAGGACTTCTCCTCCTATTGATGCTGGGCAATGCCGTCCTGTGCTACATATGTGGCTAGAATGATCCATCCCTCTATGTGTACTTATTTATTGGTGATTTAGTCACTGGGAGCTCTGGTGACATCTGGTTGGTTGATATTGCTGTTTTTCCTATGGTGTGGCAAGCCCCTTCAGCTTCTTCAGTCTTTTCTCTAACTCCTCCATTGGGGTCCACTTATTCAGTCTAATGGTTAGCTGCAACCATTTTCATCTGTATCATTAGGGATCTGGCAGAGCTTCTCAGGGAACACCAATATCTGTCTCCTATCAGCAAGCACTTCTTGGCATCAGCAATAGTAACTGGGTTTGGTGACTGCATATGGGATGGATCCCCAGGTGAGGCAGTCTCTAGATGACTGTTTCTTCAGTCTCTGCTCCACTCTTTCTCCCTATATTTCATCCCGTGAGTAGTTTTTCCCCCTTCTAAGAAGAAATGAAGCATCCATATTTTGGTCTTCATTCTTCTTGAACTTCATCTAATTTGTGAAATTTTTTTCTTAGGTATTCCAAGCCTCTAGGCTAATATCCATTTATCAGTGAGTGCATACCATGCATGTTCTTTTGTGATTAGGTTACCTCACTCATGATATTTTCTACTTCCACACATTTGCCTATGACATTCTTAAAGTCGTTGTTCTTAATAGATATATAATACTCCATTGTGTAAATGTACCACATTTTCTGTATCCATTTCTCTGTTGAAGGACATCTGGGTTCTTTCTAGCTTCTGGCTATTATAAAAAGGCTGCTATGAGCATACTGGAGCATGTGTCCTTGTTATATACTAGAATGTCTTTGGATGTATGCCCAGGAGTGGTATAGATGGGTCGTCAGGTAGTACTATGTCCAGTTTTCTGAGAAACCTCCAGACTCATTTCCAGAATGGTTGTACCAGTCTGCAATCCCACCAACCATGGAGGAGTGTTCCTCTTTCTCCACATCCTCACCAGCATCTGTTGTCACCTGAGTTTTTCATCTTGGTCATTCTGACTATTCTGAGGTGGAATTTCAGGGTTGTTTTGATTTGCATTTCCCTTATGACTAAAGATGTTGAACATTTCTTAGGTGTTTCTCTGCCATTCAATATTACTCAGTTGAGAATTCTTTGTTTAGCTTTGTATCCCATTTTTTAACAGGATTATTAGATTCTCTGGAGTGTAACTTAATGAGTTCTTTGTGTGTGTGTGTGTGTGTGTGTGTGTGTGTGTGTGTGTGTGTGTGTGTGTATGTATACAGAAGCTTTGCAATTTTATGAGGTCCAATTTGTCAATTCTTGATCTTAGAGCCTAAGCCATTGGTGTTCTGTTCAGGAAAATTTCCCCTGTGCCTATGTATTTCAGGGTCTTCCCCATTTTCTCTTCTATTAGTTTCATTGTATCTGGTTTTATATGGAAGCCTTTAATATACTTGGACTTAAGTTTTGTACAAGGAGATAAGAATGGGTCAATTCACATTCTTCGACATGCTGACTTCCAGTTGAACCAGCGCCATTTGTTGAAAATGCTGTCTTTTTTCCATTGGTTGGTTTTAGCTCCTTTGTGAAAAGTCAAGTGACCATAGGTGTGAGGATTCATTTCTGGTTTTTCAATTTTGTTCCACTGATCTATCTCTCTGTTTCTGTACCAATACCATGCAGTTTTTATCCCTATTGCACAGTTCTGAGATTTAAAATACAATTAAAAGTTAATTTTTCACCTTTTAAACCCATAGATATCATGTATTAGAAATATGATATATTTTCATATATTACTTTTAATTATGCAAATACAGTCATACTTATACAGACATAATATTCTATAAGTATAAATTATTTTTAGAATGATGTAGCATGTCTGTGGTGATTTTTTTCCATATACTTTGTGCAAAAAGTAGAGTAGGAAGGCATTCTGGGATTTTTTTAGACAGCTCCCGTTACTTTTAATGAATAAATCCAAATGTATGTTTATTATTAAGATAATGATCCTTGAAATATAGAGCCTTCTATTTTAGAATATTGTGTATGATATCTACTGTAATAAATGTGTATTAGAACTCCAGTAGTAAAGTATCTTTGACTCAGTGCTTGGCCAAAATAATATAAAATGTTATCTGTAGTAGGCACCAGAAATTTGAATAAATGTTAACGAACATGTATATGTAAATATGATTACATGTGATATTGTTTGCTCACAATGATTCAATTTAAAAGCATTGTAAGTAGATTTCAGTATGTCACTTTAGAGACTTCAATCAAAGATATTTGTTTCTGAAATAAGTTCTAGACCAAGTATAGTCATCCTATGTTTCCCCATTCATTGAATGTAAGTATATAAATATTGATTAACCCATTCACTTCTACACTCCTAATAGTGATATTTATCATAGTACTCTCTTTCTCTCTCTTTCTCTCTCCCTCCAGTCCCGCCTTCCCTCCCGCCCTCCCTCCCTCCCTGCCTCCACCCCTCCCTCTCTCTTTCCCTCTATCTCTCCCTCTCCTTCCCTCTCCTTCCTGTTCTCTTCTCTCTTTCCACCCCTTCTTTCTCCTTCCCTCCTCACATTTGATTCTTTGTTGCTCTGTGTTAGCTGGCCAGCTTTCAGCCTATCATGCCCCTTCCTCCCATTTTGCTTACCTGAGATTGCAGATCTGCACCAACACATGAGACTAGCTTAAAGGGGGAACTTTAAGCTGGGCTTCAGAGATTGATCTCTTGTTGGTATCTACACAGCCAGTAGTTTTCTTTACTCAATGAGACATTTCATGACTCTCAACTCTTCTTTCTTATCTTCCTAATTTTTGATAATATGTGTTTTTCCATGCTGTCTTGTGGCAAAATTTTGGGCAAAACCATCACACTAATACCAATTAGTTTGTACCCCTTCTAGTCTTTGCTTTGTGAATTTACTTCCTTTGAACTAGTTCTGATGTGAATATAACGTAAAAGTCTGATAAATATAAAATGATGTAATATTTTTAATATTATGCTTGATATTTTTATCAGATCATAATAGTTTCTTTGCTATTATAAAGTTAAAATATTATAATTACTGGATATTTATCTCAGAGATTTAACAAGAAGCTTCAACATTAGTTCCTTAAAGATATTTGGGGGCAACAAGTGTAAGAGCTTTAAACTTCACTAATGATATATAAATAAGTAGAGATAAAATGTAACTGGAGTATTAAGTTATAAATTTTGAACTGGGAAAGTGTATAACATTTGAAATGTAAATAAAAATATCAAATGAAAAAGTTCTGAATAATGACTAATAAATTAAAATTCATCCCTATATTTCTTATTAACTTCTTGACCGAAATTTCTAGAATAGACAAATTAATAGAGATAAAAATCAGATGGGAGCTAGTGAGGGTGGCAAATTCAAAGTTACTTTTAGTGTGGTTGTTACTTCTCTTTTATGGATTAAAGGTGCCTATAGTATTCTAAAATTAAGTAATGGTAGAGGTTGTGAACTGTGTGAACTTACTAAAATACACTGACTTACATATCTCAATAAGTGGATTCTATGAGATATAAATTATGTGCTTAAATACTACTATAAGAAGAAATGAAGATATATGATAGATACCAGCATAATAAATAAACAAATTCAGAGATATTGATACTGAGAAATATTTTGTCACATCACAATAGTATTTATCTATTTCATTATTTGCATGACCATGCAAAATCACATCATCAATCTTGTCTCTTTGAATTTCTGCATTGGTTATTGTCATTTAATATTGTAATTAAAATGGTTATAATTATATACAATTTTAATTTACTGGAATGCCAAGTTATCATTGGACTTTTGGATTTGAATTGAAACCCATTATGGAACAGTGACTTTTCATTTTACTTTTTGTATAACACTGATCATTTTCAGAATTTTTTTTATAACAAGTGCTACTTGTATCTGATTTGACGTTGGGAAATCTATAAATAGTACCATAATTCACTTATGTGACACTGGTAGTTCCAATATTTCAGAAGTACACATAATAAAATATATGGAACTACTAATTTCAAAGGCGTTTTCTTCATATTTCAATCTATGTATAATAATAAAAATGAATAAGGTGTCTTTCTTTCCATGATACACACTTTCCCTGATTTCTATACTATATACTCCTGGGATAAGAGCAATTAACTATATATTTTTATTATTCCCTTTTTATCCTTTTTAATTTTTTATCCTTTTGTAAGTTTTTATCCCTTCAGACGCTGAGTTTTCTTTATAGTCTTCAAAAAATTATTTTAAAATAAGAAAAAGGAAGCAGTATACATATTAAAACTTTGTTCTTAGAACAAAACTTGGTTTTAACTATTTTTCTTAATTATTATGTTCCCAGTGATAGTTCTCATTTTGTTTGATCATGTTGTACTTTGGTAACAGTGGCCACAAATGGGCATTTTGTTTATATTAAGGAAATGTTCCCATAAAAACTAAGGTGCTAGAAGAATTCAAATATAGTGACCATGTATGGAAAGTTTAAAGTAAAAGTCTGAGCCTCAATCTGATTCTCTGGTATTCAGTGGAAAAGAAGCGACAACATACAGATCGTTCTATTCTTTCTATGAGCATTATTTTCTTGAGGCAGGGACCAGGGCTTTAGAGATCCCATACAGTATATATGGCTATTATGAGTCTGAGAGCAACTCCTTTGTTCTTGTTTTGAGTACCTGTAATAGCATGTCTACCTAGAAGGTTCTAACAAAATACTGGTACATGGTATCTAAAGTGTGTTAGAGCACAAAACAAGAGCATTCGCAGTTGCTGCAGTATTGTTTTCCTTCTATAATTTAATCATTTTATTGGATATTTTATGTACTTACATTTCAAATGTTATCCCCTTTCCTGGTTCCTCTCTCTCCCCTCCATCCTCCCCCTGCTTCTATGAGGATGCTCCCCAACCCACCTACCCACTCCCACCTCAACACCTTGGCATTCCCCTATACTGGGGAAATGAGCATTCCCAGGACCAAGGGATTTTCCTCCTATTGATGCCAGACAATGCCATCCTCTGCTACATAGGTTGTTCCATGTGTACTCTTTGAATGGTAGTTTATTCCCTGGGAGCTCTGAGGAGTCTGGTTAGTTGATATTGTTGTTCTTCCTATGGGGGTTCAAACCCCTTCAGCTCCTTCAGTCCTTTCTCTAATTCCTCCATTGGGGGCCCTTGCGCTTAGTCTGATGGTTAGGTGCAAGCATCCTCATCTGTATCAGTAGGGCTCTGGCAGACCCTCTCAGGAGACATTCATATCAGGTTCCTGTCAGCAAGCACTTCTTGGAATCAGCAATATTGTCTGGATTTGGTGGCTGCATTATGTGAAGGATCCCCAGGTGGGGCAGTCTCTGGATGGCCTTTCCTTCAGTCTCTGTTCCATTCTTTGTCCCTGTACTTCCTCCCATGAGTGTTTTGTATTCCCTCCTAAGGACTGAAGCATCCACATTTTGGTCTTCCTTCTTCTTGAGCTTAATATGGTCTGTGAATTGTATATCAATTTTTAAACAAAAGATATCACTGTTATTTCCATGATGGCCTAGTGATGATGATAATCATGATGACGGTGTTGATGTCTTCCTGTTATTTAATTTAGAAGATTGTTAGTGTGAGTAAATTAACTGTTAATTTCAAATCTAGTTCCAAAAAACGTGGACTTTTATTCATTTGTATTGTTTTTGATTTGCTCATATTCATTATCAATAATTTTGACTTTTATGAAGATAATTATGTTTTAGTTGTGTCTTGTATTTTGGTCATGTTTAGTCTTCATACCTTACTTTTTTTTAACCCCTCTCCTTCCCTTTCACCACTGGTCTCCTTTCCTTTTCCAGTTTTCCTATTTCCAAACTCTCTGTCTCTGTCTCTGTTTCACATACACAAACAATATACAAATATATGTAATATATATATATATATATATATATATGTGTGTGTGTGTGTGTGTGTGTGTGTGTGTGTGTATGTATATACACACTTGCAAGTGAGGACAGATAAATAAGAAATACTTATTTTTTTCTGTTCAGTATCTTTACTGTTATAAGCAGTAAAGCAGTAAATATGAATATGACAGTATCTCCTTGATGTCTTGGTGTAGAATACTTTGTAGAGTGCATTGAGGTTGGATTGTAGTGTACTATGGTTAATTCTACTTTTATAGAATGTCTGTACTGGTTAACATAGTAATTTAAATCTCTGTTTTGTACTTGCAGAATTAATCTCACTTTTCTGAAGTATATTTTATAAGTGAAATTTATAAACTATTGAAATTTTAAATTAAAAATTGAAAATATTCTTAGTTGTTACTAAAAACAAGACAAAATTAAAAACAAATGATTAGTAATTTGAGTTTTAAGCATTAAAGGCATTAAAAATAATTAGAACTATTTTAGTGTCTTAGCTACTTATGAATGATTAGTTTATTGATAAAATTATTTTGCTTTTAGGTTCTCACTTCCAGTTACTGCAACAGCAGAAAATTGTATTCTTACTATTTATCTGTATTTAGCAGTTCACTTGGACAAGCAGAAGGTTATTTTAAAGAATGGTAAGTTGTTTTTGGCTGATTGCATTCTCTCCTTGTGCAGGTTCTTACTAATTTAATGTCTAAACAATACTGTATTTATGGAGAACCTCTGTTCCAGTTGTTGGGGCAGCAGCATAAGTTTTATGCTCCCTTTTATTTTACTGTTATTATAAAAATAAAAACCGCTATTTATAATGAAAAAATAGTGATTTTAAAATTAACAACAAGCTATATTGCATATTGGTAGAACAACTGTATAACCTGTACAAAGTGCTGAGTTTGGCAGTTAGCACCTGGAAATAATTACTTTAATATACATTTATTACACATTTATTGTTGCCAAGACCTATGTTTGTTATTAATAGTAGAATTTGGCAATGCCATTTATTTCATAAATTTGATGTCATATATGAAAATGCACAAATTAAGGATTGAGTTTTATGTGTAAGATAATTAAAATATTTATTGCTCCTGGATCTTTGCAGTCACAGAAATTATAGGGATATTTGTGTCAACCTTGTCAAATAATAAACAGCACTGTTGAGTATAATATTGCAAATGCTTAGTAGTGTAATAGGAGGGGTAGAAGAGTAACTGTTCTATCAAGTCCATACATTTTAGTTCAAAGTTAGCCTTTTTTAAATTTTAATCATATTATCCACTTGCCTCTTCAACTGTAATCAAACTTATGAAGGATACTTGGTAGTCTTCAGTCTCTTCAGAGACTATGACCTCTCAGAAAAATAAAGAAACAACAGCAACATAGTGTCACTCAATAACACTACACCTAAGTTCCAAAAATTATGCATGTATCAGAATCAATATTTTTTTTTCTTTTACTTCAGTCTCATGACCAGAAGCCAGTATTGTCTTGTGGCTTAAGTATTTCATTTACGTACTACTACCCATGGTCCATACTACATATCCTTTGGTACACTTTCCAAGCAATTTTTGCCTCTAACTTCTTACCTGATACAGTTGAATTATCAGGAAGATTTCAAGAAGTAAAATGGAAATTATGTTTTCTCAGGAAAATTCCAAAGAAACATAGCCATGTCAGGTCACCCATTTCAAAGTATTCTTTCTAAATTTACCAGTTAAACAAAAAGTTTTTGAATCATTAAACGGATATTAAAAAGGAACCATCCAGAGAATAGAGTAACTCCTGGGAGCTTATTATGACTTAAACATTGAAGATAAAAATGTAGAGTAGGAGGACGATTTACAAAGAACAATAAGTGATTAAAATACATTTCTTCCAGCTAAGAAAGAAATGTTTGAAGTCAGCAGGAAGCAGTGCTTCACTGTTGAACACCACTAAGACTGTTGATTAGCCACCATTTCCCTTTCCGTTTTCAAGCTTTCTTAGTGGTGTATATCTCTGGGTCTGCTTTAGTCACTCAAAATGTTCCTTCTAACATAATTAGTGAAAAATTTCTCCACTGTCTGTACTTTTTAATTTCATGTGTAAATCAAAAGTCCATTTTCTTTTAATTCATATACTTTGTCTTCAACCTTCAACAAAAATTCAGGAATTCATAATTCAAATACCTAGGTGATACTTTTCATTGGATTTCCTAAGGCACAACAAAAATTGCAGGACAAGAATAAAACTCATCGTTCTTAAATATTCTCATTTTTCTGGATTCCACATTTCTGCAGATGTGTCTAAATTCCATCTAATGTCCAATCCAGAAACCCGAAAAACATCCTTAATGAGATTTTTCTCTCTCACACTACAAGTTCAGTCTGTTTATTTTTATTATTTAACCTCCAAATATCTTTCAAATCCTTTCAATTCTTTGCTGTTGCTGCCTAATTCATGATAGGATCATGTTTTCATGATGTCAAAGCAAAATTTTGATGTATACTCTGCCTCTTGCAGTTTCCTTCCCATTCATAAAACATGCTTCATATTCTGATGAAAATGACATTTATAAATTGACATTTCATTTTAATATCTATGTATAGAAACTTTCCACAATGATAGTGAAGACATAGTTTAGCAATTACAGGCATGTGCTGTTTCACAGAGGTCCCAAGTTCTGTTAATAGCTCATAACTTTCTATAAATATACTTCTCACAGTTCCAATGTTGACTTCAGCCCTCTCCAAGCATCCATACACAGTAGCCCAGACACACTCCCTCACAAATACAAATATATCTTTCTATGCTTTGAATATAGTGGTATTTAACCATAAAACTTGCACTAGGAGGGTAAGGCAATAAAGTTGTAAATTCAAGGCTATCTCAATGGTTGTAGAACTTTCCAATGGTTGCTAATGAGGCCAAACTCCTACACTTTAATCTATAGGCAGTTAGTGATTGTTGGAGGAGGAACATAGGGTCTTCTTAGCAATTCTAATCAAATCCTGTGGCTGGAAAAACCCAAAGAAACAGAAACCAAAAGCAGGAAAGTGTAAAGGGAGCTAACTGAGATAAAGGGGATCAACAAAGAGGGGGAAAAAGAAGATAATGGGGGACAAATAGGATAAAAATAAATTTTTTGCATATGTAAAAATACCACAAATAAAACTCGTTATCTATAAAACTACTTAAAAATAAAATCTTTACATAAAATATCATTACTGATAAAATGAAACCAACAAGGTCTCTTATCTCATAGCTCAGATAGTGGCTTCATTCTCACTTTTGGACGTTTTTATCTTCATTGTTTAAGTCATAATCAGCTCCCATGAGTTACTCTATTCTCTGGATGGTTCTTTTTTAATATCTATTTGATGATTCAAAATGTGTTTCCATTAGACACTATATAGCTATATACCAAGGAAGAGCCCTGCCTTTTGTGTGGTTGGGATTTTCATTTATTTTCACTACACTCATAATTGCCATTCTCCTGACATACCCCATGCATAATTTTGACTTCTCAGGCTTCATATCTGCATTTTTTTCCTGACATTTATAATATCTTTGAAAAAGGAACTAATTTCTCTTTACAGTCATTTGTCTGGAATGTCTCATAGTACATGATAGATAAAAAAGGCATTTTCCTATATTATATAATTGGTGATTTAAATTCTAAAACTCCAAGAAAATATTTTATCTGCATATTACCATTAAAAATGTGTTGTATTCGAGAAGTATATTCTCACTATCACAAAATTGAGTTTTTAAGAAACTTATAGGCTAGTCCAATTGGTATTATAGACCTGTAGTGGGAGCAATACAGAGAGGCGGTGAGACAGAGAGGTAATAGGGAGGAGAGAGACAGAGACAAATAGAAACTAAGATTCCAAGAGCACGTTAGACCTATTAAGTAAATTTTCTATGACAAATTAAGAATGGTTTTGCTCTAAAACTAGGAGAAAATTTGGTGTGTCGCAGGCTGTTGTTATTTGAAGCTGCTTTTAAAGTAATGCTCACTGCAATCTTAGGATTTGTGATTTCTTATGTTCCGATAAAATTTTTTTTAGATACTTTGTATGAAAGAAACCCAGAGTTTAGGGACTAATCAGTACTTCTGCTAAACCTCTGACTTCATTTTTTTAAAAAAATATTTATTATATATACAGTGGTTTGCATGGATGTATGCCTACAGGCCAGAAGAGAGCACCAGATGGTCATGAGCTACCATGTAGTTGCTGGGAATTGAACTTAGAACACCTTCAAGAGCAGCTCTTAACCTTTGAACCATCTGTCCATCCTAATTTCAGTTTTAAACTGTAGAAGTTTATACTTTTATGATAGAATATGCATATATATGTATATTTAGATAGATATACATTTATATGCGTGTGCATATATATGTATTTGTATATATGACATATTGCAACCAATTGTAATATATTGCTTTAATATTTTATTGGTTATTTTATTTATTTACATTCCCAGTTCCCTGTCCTAAAACCCCCTATCCCACCCCCCTACCCCTGCTTTTATGAGGGTGCTCTCCCACCCACCGTCCCTTCCTACCTCACTACCCTAGCATTCCCCTACTGTGGGGCATTGCCACTTGAGCCATACGTCACTCCATGTGTATGTACTCTTTGGATGGTGGTTTAGTACTTGGGAGCACTGAGGGGTTTGGTTGGTTGATATTGTTGTTCTTTATATTAAGTTAGTTAAATACATACTGTGAATCGAAACCTTAAAAGTATATAGCAGTCCAAACTTGAATAGGGTTAAAGATCTCCAAAGTGGTATCAAATCATGAACAAGAAGTGATTTCATGTTTGAGTTTCAACTAGGAATAGGTATTTGTATTAGCAACCCTTCTATGTCTTTTATGTGATAATTCCAGTTATTTGATATAGGAACATTTAAAATATTTTACATATTTTTGTGCTAAAGTTAATATTGTTCATTTTCTAAGGATTTGACAATTGTCTTATCAAATAATTTCCATTGGATTTAGAGAACCATACCACCATTTGTGCTATTTTAATTTGTCAACTCATATGATAATAAAATTGGTATTTAGACTTTCTTTTACTATTTTATGTGAATTATGAAATACTATGATATTAAGTATACAAATATTTCTTTGGCTAACTATGCTCTACTTTTTTTGTCATTTGTAGATAAAGAAGGAAATATTACAAAGCATAGAGGCAGTTTCCTCATTCCTATGGTTTCACACAGGGATTCCAAATCATTTTCTACACAATTAATGAAAAGGGGATCTTTTCTGCCCAGGTTTAATGATTCTGAAATTACATGTGGGAACCTATTTGTTGGTATGTGAAAATGTATAATGTGCTTATCAAATCTAGTCAATGATATAATCTTCTTAATATAAAAACAGTTATTTCAAACAATAAATTCATTAAAAATTACATGAGTTTATCAAAGTCTTGGTGTTTCACCTGCTTTGGGTAAGTATTAAATGAATATCAATAAAAATTCTCTACATTTATAGTATTCTTAGTGCCTCAGTAATATATATTCTAAAATTTGCATCTCATACTTCCAGTAATTAATTAACTGAGTGCAAAAACCTGACAATAGTTGTTTTCTTTGCATTTAACTAAAATGTTAAATATCCTGTTGATCCCCTATAACTCTTTTATAACACTATAAGTACCTCCTGTATGCAACTTATGAATATGTTTTATTTGGATTCCAGGTTGGCTTTCTTACCAAGTAGTAAGCATATGTAAATATGGGTGTTTGATATTATTTGAGATTAGCTTCAAATATTCCTTATATAGATCTGTGTCACATGCTTAAAATTAATTTTTATTAGTGGGCAAATGCAACTTCAATAGTGTGAGTCTGTAATTTTGTGATTTTACAAAAAATACTTTTTAGCAAAATATAATTTATACTCTTTAAAGTTTCCATAACACAAAATATTTTGTTATATTTACTTGTATTACTCAAAAAGATATTTGAATACGTAGTAGATATTTTGTTTCTGGAATTCTTTTAGCTAACGTCTAATTACATAATAAGCAATGGTAAAGAAATGAAAATAAGTTTTTATTATGTAAACAAAAGTAAAGAGTCATATTTTGAATAATATTTGTGAATATTTCCTGAGAAGTATAAACCATCACTTTTTCTATACTTAATAAATGCATATTAAATAATTTTACACATTTGCAAGTGATATCATTATTTTAAAATACAGTAGACATAAAATATTTTAAAGGGATTGGAAATATTTGTTGACAATGTTTTATTTTACTGATTACAAGTAGAGCTAACTAGAGGAATACTCTGTGTTCAAATAAGATTGTATAACAAATGTGTACTCTAGGGATGGAAATTTCACATGATCATTTGGACTCAGATGAAAGTATTACTGAAAGATTATGTGCTAAATATCTGGAGAATGAAGAAAAGAATCAACAGTTCTTTGCACCCGAAGAAGGATCAAAGGCTTTTGACTATTTTCAGAAGGTTGTGAATGCAACTCAGACATGGTTCAGTCTCTTTGGCTGGCCAGAAGGGCCCCATTCTCTTTCTATTCCTGAGACAATAAGAAGGTGACATTTATATGTTTTATAATTTTTATTTTCCATTTTCTAAAGTATAGTGTGCTTATTTTAATCATTTTTCAATCAAACAGAATTTATGTAAACTGATGAATCATTAGGGCAATGTTGAGGCCAAAATGGATGCAATTATAAATTCTGTGATTCATATGTACTTCTTCACTAAAATAGGTTTGCTTTAAATTAACTTGTTAGGGAGCCATTGATTCTATACAATAATATTTCATTGTGACCTTTACATGTCTACAGTGTTCTTTAATCTTACCTATGATGCTTTTGTACCCATTACACAGGCCTCCTTCATCTTTTGATGTTTTTTGTTTCATTACACCCTGTTTCCTTTTTCTTCTTTAATTTAACCATGACCGATTTTTTTCTCCTTTTCTTATGCAACCATTGTAGAGAAATTTTAATCCAGCAACATGGTTGTTTGGCAAGGGATCACATCCAAAGACCTTCTAGGTCTGGTTGATCCAGCTGCAGTGACACACCTTTAATCCCACTGGCTGAAATAAAAACACAGTCTTAGCATACATCTTTAAACCCTTATCAATGAAGGTAGGGTTAGTTTGTAGAAGGAAGCAGCCATGTTGGAAAGTGCCATCTAAATGAGGGGTAGAAAATGTGATGAATCAGATGATGTATTATATATATTTAAATTTTAAATTTATGTGGAAAAATATAATAAGTATTTAGATTATACAATTCATGATTGTACCCCTTGAGTTTAAGTTACTTGCCATATTAGCATACAGTGAGATAAGGAATCAATCCTTAATGTCTTTTCTCAAACCCAGTCTGATTGCAATCCACTCCTTAAGCACCTCAATTGCAGCATTAGTGATATATGTGAAAAGAGTGTAATGTCTTTAGGAATATTTAAAAATTTAATTTGTGCTTGCAAATAGTAGCCACATGAATTGCATTTTAGAATTGCATTTTTGCTGTCTACCTTAAAATGATTCATTTTAGTTATTGATCATATTTTTGAGACTGTTGTTCATTTATTCCTTTTTACACATAGGGATGTGCAGAAAATACAATTCTATTCATCATCCTCACCACCCAAGAAATTTTCCAGACAGTATGACTTTTCCAAATATAATAAGACAATTTATGATGTGATACTTCACTTGAGTGGAAAACTGCCACCTGGAATTAACTCAAACCAGTCCTTACCAGTGGATAACGTTGAAAGGGTGATACAACTCCATTCACAGCATGCCTCACTTCTAGATTTTATCACGTAAGAGCTAAGATATACTAGATTAAACCTGTAATCATGGCTTCCTTAAATTGATAAATGAATAGATGTGTGTGTGTGTGTGTATAGATAGACTAAAGATAATGTCTTTAGCTTAAATGTCTCTTGCTATACCCATTGTAATATATATTGTAGTTGTGAAGTATACACTAGTTAATATAAGTATCTCATGAACTTTTGGGATGAATAATCGAATATACTACCACTTAAACTTAATCATGTACCAAGATTATTGGGATGGCTTGTTAAAATAATGTGCTCACAGTTAACAGGATTTATGATGCTAATTTAGGTTAACTATAAGTTGCAAGATATGAATAATCTATTCTATTCCATGGCC
Source organism: Rattus norvegicus (assembly GCF_021556685.1). Taxonomy (NCBI): domain Eukaryota; kingdom Metazoa; phylum Chordata; class Mammalia; order Rodentia; family Muridae; genus Rattus; species Rattus norvegicus. Next base: position 51,305,123 of record NC_141554.1, on the reverse strand, counting down.
TTTTTTGGGAGGTATATATGTCATAAATCCACTAGTTCAAAAATGAAACTTAAAAAAATCCTTAGAGTACTGCTTATATCATCTTAGTTTACAAATATTATAAACTTCTGAGTTTCATAGTTAAGATATGAATATTAAAGCATAAGGCTGGTAAGAAGTTCCACAAGTGCTATTGCCATATAGGGTAATATTATTGTGAGATCTGTATTACTCTATAACTATTAATTGACAGTTTGCCATAATATGAAAAGGTAATGTTATTTTGAATTCTGAGGACAGGATTGGAGAACTTATATTGATTCTTTTACCTTCATTTTCAGCATTCTTGTTTACTTAAAATCCCCGCACATAGATAATGTATACATCAACTTCATGGTACAACCTCTCTAAATTATCATTTTATAGGGTTTATGCAAATATATACATATATAAATATTTACATATATATTTTCTCTATTATGGTGGAAAAAAAGTGCAAAGAATAAGGACTCTTAGATCAAGAGTACAAATGAAGAGCTCCTTGTACTCAAACCCTGTTGTGGAGAGAGACGAACACCCAGAGGTGCAGACAATCCTGAGACCTCAGGACAGACCACTACTTCTACCCACTTCTGCCCACTTCTGTCCACATTCCTGGCCCAAGAGGAAAATACATAGTGACTCTGGATACAGGAATATAGGAGCAGTCAGTGGCAGGAACTTGTTGGGTCCAGCCTGCACTTCGAACTGAACTAAACCAGTCACATAGCATCCTGAACCCAAATCCTGTGGGGGAAAGAACTAGACACTCAAAAGTGTGGACACTCCTGAGAACCCAGAGGAGACAAATAATTTCTGCCCCCATTCCTGACCCAAGAGGAAATCTCCTAGTGCCATCTGTGCCCCTGGACACAGGGACGTAGGAGCAGTAAGGTACAGGACCCTTCCTGTTTCTATCTGCACCAAGAGTCAGACACCAGGAGTACCTACACACCTGAGAGCAGAACTTTCTGTTCCCATATCTGGCTGAAAGAAAACAGGTTTACAGGAGTGCTGACACACAGGCCTATAGGAGGGCCAAGCCACTTTCAGAGTCAGCAAGGCAAGCCAACACTAGGAACAACGTGATGCCTAGAGGCACGAGCAGGAACCTAAGCAATAGAAACCAATACTACTTGGCATCATCAGAGCTCAGTTCTCCCAACAAAGCAAATACTGGATATCCAAACAAAATCCTGGAATGCAAGATTTGGATTTAAAATCACATTGTATAATAATGATGGAGGACTTTAAGAAGGACATACATAACTCCATTAAAGAAATGCAGGACAACACAAGTAAACAAATAGAAGCCCTTCAATAGGAAACAAAAGAATCCCTTAACGAATCCCTTAAAGAATTACAGGAAAACACATTCAAACAGGTAAAAGAAATGGACAAAACCCTCCAGGATTTCAAAAGGGAAATAGAAACAATAAAGAAAGCACAAAGGGAGACAACCCTGGAGATAGAAAACCTAGGGAAGACATCAGGAGTCATAGATTATCATCAACAGAATACATCTCAGGGGCAGAAGATACCATAGAAAACATCTACACAACCATAAAAGATAATGTAAAATTCAAAAAGCCCCTAGCACAAAACTTCCAGAAACTCCAGGACACAGTGAGAAGATCAAACCTAAGGATAATAGGTATAGAAGAGAGTGAAGACTCCCAACTTAAAGGGCCAGGAAATATCTACAACAAAATTATAAAAGAAAACTTCCCTAACCTAAAAAAAGATATGCCCATAAACATAAAAGAAGCCTACAAAACTCCAAATAGAGTGGACCAGAAAAGAAATTCCCCTGTCACATAATAGTGAAAACATCAATTGCACAAAACAAAGAAAGAATTTTAAAAGCAGTAAGGGAAAAGTTAAAGTGACATATAAAGACAGATCTATCAGAATTACACCAGCTTTCTCACCAGAGGCTATGAAAGCCAGAAGATCCTGGGCAAATGTCATACAGACCATAAGAGAATGCAATTGACAGCCCAGGCTACTATATCCAGCAAAACTCTCAATTAACATAGATGAAGAAACCAAGACATTCCATGACAAAACCAAATTTACACCATATCTTTCTACATATCCATCCATACAAAGAATAATACATGGAAAACTCCAACACGAGGAGGGAAACTGCACCATAGGAAAAGCAAGAAAATTATCTCCTTGAAATGACACCAAAAGAAGAGAGACACATAAACATAATTCCACCTCTAACAACAAACGTACCTGGAAGCAACAATCACTATTCCTTAATATCTCTTAATATCAATGGACTCAATTCCCCAATAAAAAAGACATAGATTAACAGACTGGATAAGTAAAGAGAACCCAGCACTTTGCTGCATACAGGAAACATACCCCAGAGACAAAGAAAGAAACTACCTGAGAGTAGCAGGCTGGAAAACAACTTTCCAAGCAAATGGACCTAAGAAACAAGCTGGAGTAGCCATTGTAATATTGAATAAAATTGACTTTCAACCAAAAGTAATCAAAAAAGATAAGAAAGGACATTTCATATTCACCAAAGGGAAAATTAACCAAGATGAACTCTCAATCTTAAATGTCTGTGCTCTAAATACAAGAACACCTACATTCATAAAAGTAACCTTAATAAAGGTCAAAGCACACATTGCTCCTCACACTATAATAGTAGGAGATTTCAACACCCCACTCTCATCAATGGACAGATAATTGAAACAGAAATTATATAGAGACATATAAAAACTAACAGAAGTTATGAACCAAATGGACTTAACAGATATTTATAGAACAATTCATCCTAAAAGAAAAGATTATACCTTCTTCTCTGTACCTCATCGCTCCTCCTCCAAAATTGACCATATAATCAGTCACAAAACAGGCCTCAACATGTACTGGAAGATTGAAATAATCCTATGCATCCTATCAGATCACCATGGACTGAGGCTGGTCTTCAATAACAACAAAAACAACAGAAAGCCCACATATACATGGAAGTTGAACAACGCTCTACTCAATGATAACTTGGAAAAGGAAGAAATAAAGAAAGAAATTAAGACTTTTTAGAATTTAATGAAAATGAAGGCACAATATCCTCAAACTTAGGAAATACAATGAAGGCATGCTAAGAGGAAAACTCATAGTTCTGAGTGCCTCCAAAAAGAAACAGGAGAGAGCATACATTAGCAGCTTGACAGCACACCTCAAAGCTCTAAAACAAAAAAGCAAATACACTCATGAGGAGTAGAAAGCAGGAAATAATCAAACTCAGGTGAAATCAACCAAGTAGAAACCAAAAGCACTATACAATTATTCAACAAAACCAGGAGCTGGTTCTTTGAGAAAGTCAAGATAGATAAACCCTTAGCCAGAATAACCAGAGGACACAGAGAGTGTGTCCAAATTAACAAAATCAGAAATGAAAAGGGAGACATAAGAACTCTGTGGAAATGCAAGATATCATCAGATCCTACTACAAAAGCCTATGTTCAACAAACCTGGAAAATCTTGAGGAAATGGACAATATTCTAGACAAATACCAGGTAACAAAGTTAAATCAGGAACAGATAAAGCATGTAAAAAAATCCATAACTCCTAAGAAATTGAAGCAGTTATTAAAAGTATTCCAACCAATAGGAGCCCAGGATCAGTTTGGTGTAGTGAAGAATTCTGTCAGACCTTCATAGAAGACCTCATACCAGTACTGTCCAATATATTCCACAAAATAGAAACAGATGGAACACTACCCAATTCCTCCTATGAAGCCACAATTATGTTTATACCTAAACTGCACAAAGACCCAACAAAAAAGAAAACTTCAGACCATTTTCCCTTATGAATATTGATACAAAAATACTCAATAATATTCTCTCCAACTGAATCCAAGTACACATCAAAGTGATCATTCATCGTGATCAAGTAGGGATGGTTCAATAGGACAAAACGGCAACCAACAGATTGGGAAAAGATCTTTACCAATCCTACAACTGATAGAGGGCTAATATCCAAAATATACGAAGAACTCAAGAAGTTAGACTCCAGAGAGCCAAATACCCCTATTACAAAATGGGGTTCAGTGCTAAACAAAGAATTCACAGCTGAGGAATATCGAATGGCTGAGAAGTACCTAAAGAAATGCTGAAAAGTCTTAGTCATCAGGGAAATGCCAATCAAAACAACATTCTCTTACCAGTCAGAATGGCTAAGATAAAAAAACTCAGGGGACAACAGATGCTGGCAAGGATGTGGAGAAAGAGGAACACTCCTCCATTGTTGGTGGGATACAAATTAGTACAACCAGTCAGGAAAGCTGTTTGGCAGTTCTTCAGGAAATTGGACATTGCACTACCTGAGGACCCAGCCATACCTCTTCTGGGCACGTACCCAAAAGATCCTCCAAAGTGCAACAAAGACACATGCTCCACTATTTTTTAACAGCCTTATTTATAATATCCAGAAGATGTGAGGAACCCAGATGTCCTTTAGCAGAGGAATGGGTACAGAAAATTTGATACATCTACACAATGGAGTACTACTCAGCTATCGAAAACAATGATTTCATCAAATTCATAGGCAACTGGATGGAACTGGAAAATATCATCCTGAGTAAGCTAAGCCAATCACAGAAAAACACACATGTTATGCACCCACTGATAAATGGATATTAGCCTAAAAGCTCAAATTACCCAAATTACAATCCACAGACCATAGGAAGCTCAAGAAGGATGACCAAAGTGCAGATGCTTCATTCCTTCTTAAAAGGGTAACAAAGATAGTCTTAGTAGGGGGATATGGAGGCAGTGTTTGGAGCAGAGACTGAACAAATGGCCGTTCAGAGTCTATCCCATATACATACAGCCACCAAAACTAGATAAGATTGATGAAGCTAAGAAAGTAATGCTGACAGGAACCGGATATAGATCTCTCCTGAGAGAGACAGCCAGATCATGTCCGAAACATAGGCTAATGCTATCAGCAAACCACTGAACTGAGAACAAGACCCCCATTGGATACCTTTTGGAATAATTAGAAAAAGGATTGAAAGAGCTGAAGGGGCTTGAAACCCCATAAGTACAACAGTGGCAACCAACCAGAGCTCCCAGGGACTAAACCACCATCCAAAGACTGTGCATATAATGACCCATGTCTCCACCTTCATATGTAGCAGAGGATAACCTTGTTGGCCCCAGTGGAAGGAGAAGCCCTTGGTCCTGCCAAGGCTGGAACCCCATTGTCATGGAATGTCAGGGCTTTGGTATGAAGGGAAGGTGGATGGGGAGGGGAATACCCTTTTAGAAGATGGGGAAGGTTGGGGATAGGGGCTTATTGACAGGAAACCAGGAAACGGAATAACATTTGAGATTTAAATTTAAAAATCCAATAAAAAGAAAAATTAACAAATAAATGTATACAAATGAAATAATACTCTCTTTTTCAATGTATACATTGGGGAAATTTGAGCCTCTTGTAGTTAATGCTTGTTATAATGTTGAGCAAAGCATTTATTATATATTCACTATCATAGTAATCTGTATTGTCTTATTTTCTTCATGGATTGAAATAGAGTTTCAAAAAGTGACCAAGTTCAAGAAAGATTTAGGCATCCTTTTATAGTTTTTACTATTAAGTGTTTTGAAGAGTGTTGGGTGCCTAGCCTTGAGCTTGCCCTATGAATAACAGGCTATTTGAAGAGTGAGGAGTAGTTGAGTCAGTTATAGGGGTTCTCTTCATTTTTGGTATGGCTGAGAAAAGGGATGTAAGGTACTCTTCTCTGAAAGAAGCAGCATGTGCTTACTTGAAAACTATGTTGCAGACATAGAAGTTTTATTTCACAGGATGTAAGAGTCTTCTGAATGTTAACTCATAACATGACCCTGGCACAGCAGATGGAGTTGCATGCATAAGATAGGTACAAGAATAAGCTAGACAACATTCTGGCATAGATGAGGGGAAGACTCATCAATCCTCATATAACTCCTAGGGAAAGAACACTCAATATTCTTTAGCAAAATGTGCTTTGGTAGATTGCTCATGCACCAGTGAATTGTCTCAATATTCAGGTTCATGACTGCAGCCTTGATTAAACTCAGTTCATTATTAAAGAAGGAAAGAGGTCATGCAAATATAAATAGGGGGGTCTAGAAGAAAGGGAGGGTGGAATATCGAGTGTATGTGTTCGAAATACTTATTAAATATTTATGAAATTAATAAATTAAAAGATTAAAAACTATCATGGGGTTGGGGATTTAGCTCAGTGGTAGAGCACTTGCCTAGCGAGCGCAAGGCCCTGGGCTCGGTCCCCAGCTCCGGAAAAAAAAAAAAGAAAAAAATCTATCATGGACTTACATGTACAGAGAGATACATATGAGTACACTACCTCTGTCTCATTTAAGCGCAAATATATGACATATCCAGATTCTGAGAGATTCAAGATAATTTGGTAACCCTCCTATCTTAGTTTGGGTTTTATTGCTTATGAGAAATATCATGACTAAGGCAACTCTTATAAAGGAAAACTTTTTATTGGGTCTGGCTTACAGTTTCTGAAGTTTCGTGCATCATCCTTAATGGCAGTAAACATGACTGCATCCAGACACAGATCGTACTGGAGAAGGAGCTGAAAATTCTACATCTTGTTCTAAAGATAGCAGAAGGAGAATGTGTTCCACACAGGGTGGGCCTTGAGCAGAAGAAACCTAAATCCTGCCCCCACAATGACACACATCCAAAAAGGCCATAATAGGGCCACTCTTTGGCCACTTTATGGTCCAAGCATTCACACTCATGTGTCTGTATACCTATTCAAATCACCATACCTCCTTTAGAAAAAAATAATTCTTTGGATGCATGAAAGTTCATTTGTTAATTTAAGGAAGCCTAGAGTGGAATTGAGTCTTTTCTGACTCTTCCCTGAAGTCATGTTTCATTAATGGTGTTCATAAGGGACAAATCTGAAAATCTGAGATTTTTCCACTAACAATAGAGATTCATGAAGCTATACAGCTTAACCCTAACACAGCTTGTATGAATTTTAAAGTTTTCAGATTTTCCTCTAAATCACTAAATCTGTTGTTCTAAAACCTCCTAATATTACAACCCTTCAATATTGTTCCATATGCTGTGGTGACATATTTCCATAACATTATTTTGTTGCTATTTCATAACTGTAATTTTGCTAATGTTATGAATAGTAATATAGATATCTGATATGCAACCCTCAAAGGGGTCATGAACCTGTGGTTGAAACTGCTGCTCTAAATAAAGTCAAGGTAAGAATGGGCAAATTAGATCAGCTATAGAAAATAACAAAATTACAATTATGTAAATAATTTATCTGTATTGTATACTTATGCACTGAATTGTGTCCTACTTAAAATTCCTGTGCTGGAGTACTAAGTCCTGTGATGACAGTTTATAAAGAAAAGATCTCCAAGTTAAATGAGGTCAGAGATATAGGTAGGACTTGTGTCATTATAAGAGATTGGAATCTTATAAGACATTGGGAACTTTATTAAAATGTTGACATTTAAAAATAAGTCTTATTTTTATTAGTTTACCATTTTCTACTTTGAACATTCAATGGACTAGTTTAGTAAAGTAAACTCACTGTTTTAAGTAAGGCAAATTTCAGATAAATGTGCTTAAAAATGACATTTATACAACTTAATGGACTATTAACTTGGTGCAAAAGGCAGCTTAAATACTTAGCTCTATTGCACTTGCGATGGTTGTGTTATTTCCCAGAAGTGTTGACATTAACATTGGTCATTCTTGTTTTGACATTTTATGATGTGAGCATTGCAGGTATGGGAGAATGATTTTGGCATTAAAACCAAGCCATTCAGATTTATTGGGTCTTTATCAGCAAATACATGCCCGTCAGGATATGTTGGCTGGGATAAAATTACTTAACATTTAGAAAGGGGCAGCATGGTTAATAAAATTGTGCCATTAATCTAAGATATGTACATATGTCTTATCAAGGAAACAAATGTATTAAAATTCAGAATGCTATTGTAATTGTAAAGGCAATTGCCTCACTTCTTAAATTGGTATCTCAGTGAGTAAGAACTTTTGCATAGGTAAGAACCTAGGGGTTACATGAGTCATATTTAGAGTTTAAGGTAGAATTTTTATTATTATTATTATTATTTTTAACTTGAGTATTTATTTACATTTCGAGTGTTATTCCCTTTCCCGGTTTACGGGCCAACATCCCCCTAACCCCTCCTCCTCCCCTTCTTTATGGATGTTCCCCTCCCCATCCTGCCCCCATTGCCGCCCTCCCCCCAACAATCACGTTCAGTCTTAGCAGGACCCAGGGCTTCCCCTTACACTGATGATCTTACTAGGATATTCAATGCTACCTATGAGGTCAGAGTCTAGGGTCAGTCCATGTATAGTCTTTAGGTAGTGGCTTAGTCCCTGGAAGCTCTGGTTGCTTGGCATTGTTGTTCATATGGGGTCTCGAGCCCCTTCAAGCTCTTCCAGTTCTTTCTCTGATTCCTTCAATGGGGGTCCTGTTCTCAGTTCAGTGGTTTGCTGCTGGCATTCGCCTCTGTATTTGTTGTATTCCTGCTGTGTCTCTCAGGAGAGATCTACATCCGGCTCCTGTCTGCCTGCACTTCTTTGCTTCATCCATCTTGTCTAATTGGGTGGCTGTATATGTATGGGCCACATGTGGGGCAGGCTCTGAATGGGTGTTCCTTCTGTGTCTGTTTTAATCTTTGTCTCTCTATTCCCTGCCAAGGGTATTCTTGTTCCCCTTTTAAGGAAGGATTGAAGCATTCACATTTTGATCATCCATCTTGATTTTCATGTGTTCTAGGCATGTAGGGTAATTCAAGCATTTGGGCTAATAGCCACTTATCAATGAGTGCATATCGTGTGTGTTTCTCTGTGATTGGGTTACCTCACTCAGGATGATATTTTCCAGTTCCAACCATTTGCCTATGAATTTCATAAAGTCATCGTTTTTGATAGCTGAGTAATATTCCATTGTGCAGATGTACCACATTTTCTGTATTCATTCCTCTGTTGAAGGGCATCTGGGTTCTTTCCAGCTTCTGGCTATTATAAATAAGGCTGCTATGAACATAGTGGAGCACGTGTCTTTTTTATATGTTGGGGCATCTTTTGGGTATATGCCCAAGAGAGGTATAGCTGGATTCTCAGGCAGTTCAATGTCCAATTTTCTGAGGAACCTCGAGACTGATTTCCAGAATGGTTGTACCAGTCAGCAATTGCACCAACAATGGAGGAGTGTTCCTCTTTCTCCACATCCTCGCCAGCATTTGCTGTCACCTGAGTTTTTGATCTTAGCCATTCTGACTGGTGTGAGGTGAAATCTCAGGGTTGTTTTGATTTGCATTCCCCTTTTGACTAAAGATGTTGAACATTTCTTTATGTGTTTCTCAGCCATTTGGCATAATTCAGCTGTGAATTCTTTGTTTAGCTCTGAACCCCATTTTTTAATAGTGTTATTTGTCTCCCTGCGGTCTAACTTCTTGAGTTCTTTGTATATTTTGGATATAAGGCCTCTATCTGTTGTAGGATTGGTAAAGATCTTTTCCCAATCTGTTGGTTGCCATTTTGTCCTAGAATTTTAAAGACCTTACTGTTTGAAGACTATGTGTAGGATTGGTTAAATCATTATATTTGTTATTGTTTTGAAATACTCATTGTGAGTTTAAAATGCTCAAGCAGTAAATCTATATAAAAGTATAACTAAATATGTCATTAAATATAATTTTCTATATGGGGAAAATGTAGACATAAGATTTATTGGTGAGACATAAGGATAATAAATGTAGTCATAAAATTAGGCCTTGAGAAATATTCAAAATGAAAAACAAATGTGGATATTAGTATCAACAACTGCTTTAATCATCCTCCATTTTTACATAGTTATGTTCTGCTAGACAATAGGGTACTCATTAAATGTTATCTTCCTTGAGAAGTTCACATTTATTTGGTCCCCTGTTTTATTATCCTGTGAGTAGCCTTTGTTATAAATGATAATTTGCTTCTGAAATATTGTATTGTTTTAGTCACAAGGAACTATTCTATTTTCTTCATATGTCTCTGAGTTGTCCTTTTTTTCATTTGAAATTATTTCACAAGATTTGAATTTAATAGGAATATATGTACTAAGATTCTTATTTTGACCTCAGGCTTGTCATTTCTGCGAATGAGTCATATTATAAAAGGGAAAAAAGACTTCATGTAACACTGTAGTACTTTAAATGTGATGGCAGTTTGTAGGTATAATAATACATAGGATAAGAACAGACTGAGAAAAAAAATCAAACAATGGATATTGGATTTTTGCTTCTTGTATTAGTGTAGGTTAGTAGAGAACCATATAGTATTGAAAAACTATATAATTCTTCTGACTACTTCAATTTAGGGAGTCCTCTACCTCACATTACTTTTTTTAAATTGGCTAATTTATTTACATTTCAAATATTATTTCCTTTCCAGATTTCCCCTCTGAAAATCCCCTATCCCATCCTCCCTTGCCTCTGCTTCTATGAGGGTGCTCTCTCACCCATTCTCCCACTCTCTCCTCCTAGCCCTAGCTGTCCCTACACTGGAGAAATCAAGGCTTCCCAGTACCAAGGCCTCTCCTCCCATTGATGTTTGATAAGGCTATCCTCTGCTACATATATATCTGGATACATGGGTCACTCCATGTGTACTCTTTGGTTGGTGGTTTAGGTCCTGGAAGCTCTGGGTTGTCTGGTTGGTTGGTATTGCCCTTCTTCCTATGGGGTTGCAAACCCCTTCAGCTTCTTCAGTACTTTCTCTAATTCCTCCATTCGGGACCCTGTGTTTTGTCCAATGGTTGGTTGGCCAGTATCTACCTCTATATTTGCCATGCTCTGGCAGAGCCTCTGAGGAGACAGTTCTATTAGGCTCCTGCCAGCATGCTCTTCTTGGCATCAGCAATTATGATTCATTAGTAAGAATGTCAGGGTTTTACATTTCAATGTCATCTTTAACTTTTTCTGTTTTATTTTTCTCCTCACTTCTCTGTAACCACAGGACTAAACTGCTGAAGGTATATTCAGTATTGAGCATTAGTTGTAGAGTTGCTTATTAATGCTGTTCTGCATAATGCTTCTCTGTGTGCACTAAATGAGTTAAACACACAAGTCTCTCCACTAGAAAGCACTTTTAAACATAATGTACTTGATGTTTGCTTGGTGATCCTATTGATAGGCATCCATATAAAAGAGGGCAGATTAAATTACTTTTGAAATTTAACAGTGTTAAAATAGTGTATGTATATATTCATGTGTTGAATGTGGTAAGTTATATATGTGCATAATTTAACATACATCGTAATGTATGCTATCACAAATAAACTATTCCATAGTCTTTAATATATTATTTGGAAAAATAAGTGGATTAATAGCTTATATTACAGTTTTAGGCATATCATATGATAGTCATTTCATTTGAGTTAGATGACTAATGATCTCATAGGTTAATTTTTTGTATTTAAGCATTTTATAGATGTTTTTGAAATTCTAGTTGTTATAACTAATAAAATATTACCTTTACTAAAAAGACACAAATCATACCCCACTACATATTCAGATTACATATGAACATAGATCACTGTGATTATAAATATTAAGTTCTTTCTTATTAATCAAATTTATAAAAATAATTTCATTATTAAAAGATTTTAAATTAATTGTACAATTAACATAACAAATATGATACTGTTGAAATAATTCAACTGAAAGTCACATCAAATGTTTATAATAATGGTACAATTTGTGGTTTTCTTTTAGTGCTCAAGGTGGATGCATTTCTCATGTCCTGCCAGAATTTTTGCTTGAACCAAGAGATTATAAGAAGTGGCTGGAAATTACAGTAAGATAGTTTCTAGGAATAATCTACACAGTCTGCAAATTTACTAATATGTGGTCTTTTAAAAATGAGTCCAGTTTAGACTTTGTAACTTTATATCTGAAATATCCTAAAGCTGAAGTGTATCTTAACAACTTGTGTGTGTGTGTGTGTGTGTGTGTGTGTGTGTGTGTGTGTGTACAAGGGTGAGGGCATTGATTAAAATTTTTATGAGATTCCTATGCAAACATGAATTAATGGCCATCCTTTTCTTACAAGTTTATGTGTGTGATATGCATGTGTGCATGTATGCCTGTTTGCATGTGTATGGGTGCTAGTGTGTATGTGTTAGAAGTCTCATCTGTGCTCAAGCATATGGAAGCCAGAGAGTGACAGGAAGTGTTACTTTGCATTCTGTCTTATAGTTTAAAGCAGACTGTCATGGTTTCCTACTTGACATAGCTGATTCATCTTTTCTAGCTAGCCATATTGCTTTAGTGTATCCCACTGGTCTGCCTTTTGGTCAATTTTCTCAAAGTATAGAGTGTATTTTATGAAAACCTTGATGAGAGAATTAGATTTTTAAGTAATTTTTTTTTTGCTGTGGACATCCCTTACCATCTGACATGCTAAAAAGAGTCATATGTTGAGTTCTTGTGTGTTATTTAAATGTGCGTGGATTTTCTGGACTCAGTTCAGTTGAACTTTGTTTTCCTTTCCATCCCTTCTACTGGAGATAGCAATAGTAGGCATGGGAAGTGAATAAATCTGTGATTTAAATGGGTAACTTTTATCCCTTAAAATTCTCTCTGTGCATAGTTTCATTGCTTTCATGGGGTTAAACATCTTCATGAATGTATAACAATAAACATCTGAACGTTTTATGAAAATGGAAAAATCATATATTAAAATTATAGATGGACACCAGTATTTGCTTTGCAGTTTTATTTACGCTGTTGTATTTCATTCCTTAAAGACATCCACTAAGAACACAGCTCTCTCTACACTTAAGAGAAACTATTCTGTTAATATAGATATGGATAATTTTGAAGCCTGGAGTAAACGGGCGTGGACAGATGTATTTCTTCAGATATACAAGGTAATACTTCCACCATACTTTACTGTTATTTTGTTGTTGTTCATTCACATAAGTTGTGCAATAATTTAGGAAATGATGTTATAAGGGATTTTAAAGTACAGCGGCTCAAATAACTTATGTTTTCTTTTGTATGGAAATATTGGGAAATGTATCATCCACAGCTGTGGTTGTCTTCTGTCATTAGGACTATGTTTTCATGTATGGATCTGCCTTTCTGATTAAACATTTTTCTAAATTCAGTTAATATAACCTTTTCATATAATAACATTAATAATATATTTTAAGTTAATAATCTAGTATTATTATATAATAAAATAATTCAGTCAGAAGATTTGTTACTACATTTAAGTGAAGCACCATATACACAGGCGGTATCCAGAATTGTAGTTGCAGGACCTCCTCCTTTTTTCAGTCCTGTTTCTACTTCATTGAGGTTCCTTTTTTAGCTTTCACTTGTTTTCCTTATTATCTTTGTATATGGCTATTATCAATGTAGCTCCCTATAGCAGTTCTCATTTTGTACTTTTGTGGTTTAATCCATTTTTACTGAATAGTTTTCTGTAAGATAACACCCGACAGATTTGTTAAGGTGCAGAAAGCATATTTTAATAAATTTAGAGGAAGTAAGTTAGCTTATGAACTTTTAGATGCAAAAGATTAAAACATTATTACATAACCAGTATTTATGTACTTGAGTTGTATATTGTACTCTCAGTTTTATTTTTTCTAGTTTGCTTTTTATGAGTTCATAGGGTTGATATATGAACAGATTAGTTGTTATTACCCGTGCTCTGCATTTAAACTATTTTTAATTATGTAAGTCACCATATTCTATATGGCAGTCTTATTGCCAATCTCATCCTAAAATTGCATATTTCAATATACTTTAAGTCCTTCAAGAAAGTTTTTCTCTATTGGGTATAAATACTTGAAAATTAGTCTCATGGCTGTGATATTGCTAATTTTTCTTTTACGTTGTCCTGTAAACAAACATATATTTGTATATTATCTTCATGTCATCAGTTACACAGTACCCACTTTGCTTCACCAGGTATAGTCATAACTAAGAATGGAAGTAAATCTTCAGTATATGTCATATTGGATCTTAGTTGTGTTAGACATATAGTAGTTCCAGATATTCACAACAAAGCAGTTTTGGCTTATGTCACATTTCTCAGAGATCTACTTAATCCACATTCATGTCAGAAGTTATCACAAAACTGGAATCTAGTGACTATGGACCAACTCAGTGCAGGAACACCTTCATTTTGATTTTGTAGTCATGGAGCACTCTCAAGATATGAATGCTTACTCAGTGTTGAAATATGACACTGAGGTATCAGTTCTTGGTTTAATACCCAGTCTTCATCTGGAGTTTCAATTAACTTTGATCTCTTATAGGGTTTGATTTAGTTTTTCACTAGGTATAATTATTAATTTACTTTTGTATCAATGTTAAACCATCAGACATCCTTACATCTTAAAGAAAGTTTATAAGCTGAATATTAGTTCTCTGTGTGCATTTAAAATAAGCAGAGATCCTTTTAAACTATCTTAAAATGTCTAGGTATTTTTTGAAATTTTAGTTATAAATATTTCATCTGATTTATGTGCAAATAAAATTTAATGAAAACAGTACTACTAATGAGAAGCAATAAGGCAGATATAACATCAACATTTATATAGAACTAGAAGTACACTTGGCAGTGGTGTGATAAGTCTATGTGTGCGTTAAGTATATGTGTATTAAGAATATATGCATATATAAGTATACACACTTGTTTGATAGTTTTCTCAGTGTCGTTATTTGTAAGTTTTCAATATACTATTATTTTATGTAACCTTAAACTTTGTTCTATCAAAGGCCAATTTGTTGATGTTTATTCATAAATAAGGCCTTAAAAAATGGTGATGTAAATGAGTGTATGAAAGTTGTGAATATAGATTTCCAAAATTGCTTTAAATACATTGAAGAATTAACTGACATATTTAACAAGACATTATACCCTATATACTTTGCATTTCATTCCATTAATTCATACTTTTATGACTTTAATGTTACATGATATTATTATTTTCCTAAAAATGTGCTTGGTTTGCATGAACTGAGCTCTTTTGCTATCTATACTCCTTTCATTTATATAGACCTATGTATATTAGAATACTTAAAGAACTATCATTCTCTTGCACAATGAAAATTGCAAGGTATTTCAGCAGTGATAGTTTTTTAACATTTTTTTCTATAAATAGACTGTGCCTGTTTTGACTCTTTCTGTATTAGTGTATACCACTATGATCCATGTGAGCCCATCATTAAACCTATGTACCTAGTCAAGGTTAACTTGCAAAGATTATTCCCTCTCTAAAGTAGAGGTAACATTTGGTAGATGAATTCTAAAGTAGCTCAGATCATGAATATAAAACATTTATCACATCATCTGTAGTCAAGTAACTCATCATTTGTTATTACCCAGAAAGTGCTAGGAATCCATCTCCAATATTTTCATTTGCATTTTCAAGCATATGATATTTGAGATGAAGGAGATAAAGATCCAATATGTGTCATATTTCTATCACAGAAATTAAAAAACCTGATAAAATAATGCTTTTCATGTTTGTGGCTTGCTATTCTCACCACATAGGTCAGATAGAATTTGAGTATTCTGTAACAAATTTAGTTGGTGAAAAAAATATAGTTTCCATTTTGTGAGGAAAGAAGAGTTTGGTATCACACATAGTTTTTAATTGAAGCTACCTGAGACTTAAAGACATGGGAATATTTTTACTGTGGTTAATATTTCTGAATATAAAAGTATCTTAGATTGTATTATCCCAAAAATGGGCTCTGACAGGGTTGGGAGGGGAACACCCATAAGGAAGGGGAGGGGGGAGGGGGAGGTTTGCCCGGATACCGGGAAAGGGAATAACACTCGAAATGTATATAAGAAATACTCAAGTTAATAAAAAAAATAAATAAATAAAAAAAAAGAGTGACAGTGCCAACCAACCAGAGCTCCCAGTGACTAAACCACTACACAAAGATTATACATGGACTGACCCATGGCTTCACCTGCATATGTAGCTGAGGATGGCCTTGTTGGACACCTATTAAAGGAGAAGCCCTTGGTCCTGACAAGGCTGGACCCCCAATTGTAGAGGAATTCAGGGGGTAGGATGTGGAGGTGATTTGTGAGGGGGAGCACCCTTGTAGAAGAAGGGGAGGGGTATGGGGCCTTATATCTGGGAGACTGAAAAAGGAAATAACATCTGAAATGTAAATAAATAAATATCCAATAAACAAAACAAACAAAAAAAAAAGTTTGTTTCAAAAGTAGTTTCTCTTTGTGCTTCTCTGTCAGGAAACCATTCCCTTTAGTGCTGGTTTTCAGGTGTCCACAAAAGAAATCTTTCAGAATGGGGTGGTGAACAGGGAAACCATATCCTTAGAACATATGTCACTCAGAATTTTTTCTTCATATCCAAGACATTAGAGAACTACCTATGAATGTTATCAGAATAAATCAGTGAACTTAAGTAGTACTTTCTTCTCTCTCTCTCTCTCTCTCTCTCTCTCTCTCTCTCTCTCTCTCTCTTTTTCGTGTGTGTGTGTGTGTGTGTGTGTGTGTGTGTGTGTGTGTGTGCGCGCGCATGCATATACACACACAAACACAGAAACAGTTGAATGGACTTATTCATTTTGTTGTTCTATAATTGAAAATATGTTTATCTCTCTAAATGCATAATAAAATAATAAATCTCATATTGTTGTATCTAGAATCTATCCCAATTCCACAGTGAAGTGCAAATCTGAGTAACTTTCTGCTATATTTCTCTAGTTATCAGAGATAGTGAACATATAGTAAATGAGGCTGTGACATTTTATACTGCACATAACAACATGCGCTCCTAGTGAACAGGATTGTTGAGGGGAGGGTGGTAATTGGGGGAGGATGGGAAGGGGAACACTCATGTAGAAGGCGAGGGGAAGGGGTTAGGGGGATGTTGAACTGGAAACCGGAAAAGGGAATAACAATTGAAATGTAAATAAGAAATACCCAATTTAATAAAGATGGAGGGAAAAATTTAAAAAATACATTGAGTTATAATTAATTTTTGTACTGTTTATTTCCTTAAATACACATATATCTGGCATAATGGCACACACCTATATTTTCAATTTAGGACGGAGAGGCATGAAAATCAGGAGTCCAAGGCAAGCCTTGTCTACATAGTCAGTTTGAAATATGTGAAACTCTTTCAACAACTAATTAACACAGTATCAAAATATATAGTATAATGGGTAATACTGACTATGAAATTGATGTAGAGGAATTTTAGTCTAGCAACATGACTACACAGGTTTCTGTGATCCAGCGGGAATGCAGACATGACACATCTTTAATCACTGTCTGGAATATAGACATGCCTTTAGCACATACCTTTAATCCCTCTGGCTGGAATACAGGAATTCCCTTAGTACACACCTTTAATCCCAAACAATGATCTAACTGAGGGACAGATAATGTGATGAACCAGGGAAAGTTTGGACAGAATAGATACATCCAACTCTTAAGAGAACAGCTGAATAAGAACAGAGCAGAGAATGCAGTCAGCAGTTCTGTTGAATTCAGTTGAGTTGAATCCAGTTAGTGTGTTGTCAGCTGGGAGTCAGGACAGTGAATTGAATAGAGTGAAGTTGAGTTCTTTCCTGAGTACATTCTCTTTAGTGCAGGTCAGCAGTGGAAGTAGCTTATTGAGCAGTAAGACTCTGAGATAACAGTTACTTCTGTTGAATCAAAGTTACATTTACAACAAGATCTAGAAGAAAACCTCTAGACATAGTTTGGAGGGAATATCTAGATTCCCTCTTGGCAAATTAAACTGAGAAGTTCCATCTGAAGAAAGGCAAAACCATTCCATAGGTTAAAGTACAAAATGGAATAAAAAGAAAGCGATTTGAATACCAGCATTCATCTGTGTCTGCTTCCTGACTGTGGTTGCAATGTGAGCAGTTATCTTAGGTTTTAGGTACAATGACTTCTTAACTGTAAAACTGAGACTATATAAAGCTCTTTTCCTTAAACTTCTCTTTTCACATATTTTGTTATAGTAACAAAAAGTAACTAAAGGAGATGTATAAAATTCTTGCTATTCAAAAATTTAAGTTTTGTGAACTGTAAAAATAGGAAGATCATGCCAAATTCACATTTTGATGAATTGATATTCTTACAAATCTGTTGTCAAATACAGTTTTGTTTAATTAAAAAGCATCTTGTCATAAATTGCTTAGTAAGAATGCCATATAAATGGTATGCAAGCAAAAAGCCGAAGAATAAACACTACAATTAGAGGCATATCTCTTAATTTTTTTCTCTTATTCCTGAGCAGGTAAATTAAACTAGAAATACTAATGTCTTCCCTTACTAATAATATATGTAGGATAATTAACTTTGCAAATGTGATTTTATTTTCCATCTGATTCTATTAACTATTTCTTTTGAAATTCCAGGTTACAGTTCTATCTCGGGTAACACCACATTGCTCCAGTTCTGTGCCAGTCATGCATGGGGAGAATAAATCAAAACTCAACCCTTGTTTTGCATCCAGCAACATATATTCTAGTTCTGAAAGGATTCTGCTTAGTTGGTTGAATACAAACTATGAAAATCAACGAACTAGTATATGGAAAAGTCATAAAAGTGGTATGATTGTTTTCATTAAACAGTTCTAAGTTGTAATGCATAAATTGATATAATAAGAACACTGAGAATCTGTGGCTTCTAGACTACTTACATGATTTATTCTGTGTTGTATAAGAGGGAGTGAAGTGCACAATCTTTAAGGTGAGATAGTAAGAAATTCTATTTAATGTATGTTGGAGGAGAAATGCTGAACTGTATATACAGATGCTTGGAAATGTAAATATTAATGACACCCCTAATGTTGTTGCTAGTATTTTCAACTGTGTAAAATATTATGAGAATCATGTTGGACATTCTGATGTGACAGTGTTTCATGAACTAGTCAATAGGTCATGATAGGCTCATGTAACTGTTCACCAATACACAGCTACATTGAATTTTATACCGAGATCCTGAATTTCTTTTACAAAATTCTAATTGTTAATATAACTGTACATTTTTCCTTAATTCGAACCATTGGTTTTATTGAGCATATTTTTCATGGAAATGTGTTTTCAGCTTTATGTTACATCCTTTCCTCTGTGAACATGCAATACTTTTGTGCTCACAGAAGACTTTTGCTAATGCTGAGCTCTTGAAATTCAAGCCAAGTCCCAGAACTAAGCAGAAGACTTTGGAGTTGGGCTTTTATTATGATTTTCAATTGTCTGTGCTCATAGCTTGAAGTGATTATTGCCTAATATTCTCTCTAAAACAGCATAAAGTTAAGTATGGGACTCTCCTAGTCTTTATTTGTGTTTGAATATCTTTTTTCCCAACATAACATGTTTCTGTTTACCGGACTGCCCCCATGTAGAACATGGGCTTCGTTAAAAGTACAATCTCTTTTTTAAAATTCTTTTATTGTTTGAGATTACACTATAATTATATCATTTGTCTTTCCCTTCCTTCTTTCCCAACCTTCCCATATACCCCTCCATGCTTTCTTTCAAATTCTTGGCTCTGTTTATTTTCATTGTTTACAGACACATATGTATGTGTAAGCATGTTTATGTTTGTGTGTTCACAAACACATTAGTACAACCTGTTCAGTCTATATAATGATATATATGCATGCTTTCAAGAGAGACCATTTGGTATTAATCAATTGTTTTGCTGTTTTCTGAGGAAGACATTTTCTTTAAATATCAGCATTCCTTAGTTCATTGTGTAGAATTGAGGTTTCCTTGGCTTTCCCCCATCTACTTTGTGATATCTGTTGTCCTTGTCTAGCTCAAATTTGGGCAATCCTATTGGTAACATTTTAAATTTATGAGTATAACTTCTGCAATTACTAGGGGACAGTCTCGCAGCAAACTCCCTGATCATCTGTACCTTTCAATCTTTCTACCCGTCTAATACAGTATTGCCTGAGACTTGGGCTCAGGAGATATTTTATGTGTCTATTAGGACTGAGCTTTACAACTCTATATTCTGATGTTCTGTTTTTGTTTGTTTGGTAATGGTATCAGTCTGTAGAAATCATATGCTTATTTGATGAGGACCACATTTGTCTGTGGACATAAGGAAAACCATTTATATTTTAGTCAAGGACTATGCCAATTTAGTAAATAGGTAGTTGACAGTTTTCCTCCAAGAGCCATGACTTCTCTAGCCATAGGAAGTTGCTATGTTTCCAAAACTAGGCACAGTTTCCCTCTCGTTGAGTGCCTCTGAAGTCCTATTAGGGATCCCTTGTTTTCCATTAAGATATGTGAGCTACAGTGCACCCATAGTTACCTTACCATGCTGGTTGTTGTTGTGCCTTACAGGTGTTTCCATTTGGAGTCTTGCATAGTGTCTTTATACCATGAAATTTTGTCTTCAGGAATGAGGCCTTGAAGGCATTTCCAGCTCTGGCAACTGTGGGCCATGTGAAGTACTTCGTATCTTTTTTTTTTTTTTTTGTAGTTTCTTTCCACTTTTTTTTTTTTTAACTTGAGTATTTCTTATTTACATTTCGAGTGTTATTCCCTTTACCGGTTTCTGGGCCAACATCCCTCTAGCCCCTCCCCCTCCCCTTCTTTATGGGTGTTCTCCTCCCCATACTCCCCCCATTGCTGCCCTCCACCCAACAATCACATTCACTGGGGGGTCAGTCTAAGCAGGACCCAGGGCTTCCCCTTCCACTGGTGCTCTTACTAGGATATTCAATGCTACCTATGAGGTCAGAGTCCAGGGTCAGTCCATGTATAGTCTTTAGGTAGTGGCTTAGTCCGCTGGAAGCTCTGGTTGGTTGGCATTGTTGTTCATATGGGGTCTCGAGCCCCTTCAAGCTCTTCCAGTTCTTTTTCTGATTCCTTCAACGGGGGTCCTGTTCTCAGTTCAGTGGTTTGCTGCTGGCATTCACCTCTGTATTTGCTGTATTCTGGCTGTGTCTCTCAGGAGAGATCTACATCCGGCTCCTGTCTGCCATAACTTCTTTGCTTCATCCATCTTGTCTAATTGGGTGACTGTATATGTATGGGCCACATGTGCGGCAGGCTCTGAATGGGTGTTCCTTCTGTGTCTGTTTTAATCTTTTCCTCTCTATTCCCTGCCAAGGGTATTCTTGTTCCCCTTTTAAAGAAGGAGTGAAGCATTCACATTTTGATCATTCATCTTGAGTTTCATGTGTTCTAGGCATGTAGGGTAATTCAAGCATTTGGGCTAATAGCCACTTATCAATGAGTGCATACCATGTGTGTCTTTCTGTGATTGGGTTAGCTCACTCAGGATGATATTTTCCAGTTCCAACCATTTGCCTATGAATTTCATAAAGGCATTGTTTTTGATAGCTGAGTAATATTCCATTGTGTAGATGTACCACATTTTCTGTATCCATTCCTCTGTTGAAGGGCATCTGGGTTCTTTCCAGCTTCTGGCTATTATAAATAAGGCTCCTATCAACATAGTGGAACATGTGTCTTTTTTATATGTTGGGGCATCTTGTGGTTATATGCCCAAGAGAGGTATAGCTGGATCCTCAGGAAGTTCAATATCCAGTTTTCTGAGGAACCTCCAGACTGATTTCCAGAATGGTTTTACCAGTCTGCAATCCCACCAACAATGGGGGAGTGTTCCTTTTTCTCCACATCCTCGCCAGCATTTGCTGTCACCTGAGTTTTTAATCTTAGCCATTCTGACTGGTGTGAGGTGAAATCTCAGGGTTGTTTTGATCTGCATTTCCCTTATGACTAAAGATGTTGAACATTTCTTTAGGTGTTTCTCAGCTATTTGGCATTCCTCAGCTGTGAATTCTTTGTGTAGCTCTGAACCCCATTTTTAATAGGGTTATTTGTCTCCTTCGAAAGAAATTGAAGAAGACCTCAGAAGATGGAAAGATCTCCCATGCTCATGGATTGGCAGGGTTAATATAGTAAAAACGGCCATTTTACCAAAAGCAATGTACAGATTCAATGTAATCCCCATCAAAATACCAATCCAATTCTTCAAAGAGTTAGACAGAACAATTTGCAAATTCATCTGGAATAACAAAAAACCCAGGATAGCTAAAACTATCCTCAACAATAAAAGGACTTCAGGGGGAATCACTATCCCTGAACTCAAGCAGTATTACAGAGCAATAGTGATAAAAAGTGCATGGTTTTGGTACAGAGACAGACAGATAGACCAATGGAACAGAATTAAATACCCAGAAATGAACCCACACACATATGGGCACTTGATTTTTGACAAAGGAGCCAAAACCATCAAATGGAAAAAAGACAGCATTTTCAGCAAATAGTGCTGGTTCTAGTGGAGGTCAACATGTAGAAGAATGCAGATCGATCCATGCTTATCACCCTGTACAAAGCTTTAAGTCCAAGTGGATCAAGGACCTCCACATCCAACCAGATACACTCAAACTAATAGAAGAAAACTAGGGCAGCATCTCGAACACATGGGCACTGGGGAAAATTTCCTGAACAAAACACCAATGGCTTATGCTCTAAGATCAAGAATCGATAAATGGTATCTCATAAACCTGCAAAGCTTCTTTAAGGCAAAGGACACTGTGGTTAGGACAAAACGGCAACCAACACATTGGGAAAAGATCTTTACCAATCCTACAACATATAGAGGCTTTATATCCAAAATATACAAAGTACTTGGTATTTTTCAGAAGTAGGGACTCACCTATTTCACTTTGAGGAGACAACCAATTGCAATGGCAATAGTCTGTGTGTTTTGGAGTTTCTTGGACATTCCTAAGCAATATTGCAAAAGAAAGTTTCTCATGCCTGGATTGGAGTTGTTAAGTCTTTGGCATCACTAAAGCGAATGTTGTCAGCCTTAGATGAAGAAATCATATTTTAACTCTACATGTTTATTCATGCACAGGCATGTATATTATAGTTTTTGATATAGCTAATAAAAGTCCTTAAGACATTTTTAGACATCCTTATTCTTATTTTATCCTCTTCCCTCGATTTTCTGTATACAATACCTTCCTCTTCCTAATTTGCATCATCCCATTTCTCATTTCTTTAATCAGATCTCTTATACCCTGGTATTACCCTCTGTATTGCTCCCACAACCCCTACACAAGCAATGATTGTTTTCATTTTTCCTAGTTTCTGCATTTATTCTAGAATTTGTATGCAATTCTGAAGATGTGGAGCATATATATATATATATACATATACATATATATATATGTACCACATTTTCATTAACAATTCATATGTGACGTTGTTTCAATTTCATAGCTATTGTAAGTAGAGGAGCAATGAAAAAATATCTGATGAGTAGGCTGTCAAGTCCTTTGGGCTTATTCCACATAGTGCTATAGCTAGGTTATATGGTAGATTCTATAGCTAGGTTATATGGTAGATTCTCTTCTAGGTTTTTGAGAGGTCTTCACAGACTTTCATAGTTGCCTCAGCAGTTTACAATCATATCAATAGGGAATGCCCATTCCCATTTTCCAGGACCATTTTTAGCTTTTTAAAAAAATTATTATTCATTCCGTACCTTTACATCTCAAATGATATCCCACTTCCCAGTTAACCCTCCACAAACCCCTCATCCCACGTTCACCTCTTGGCTCTCCTCTTTGCCTCTATGAGTTTGCTCCCCACCCACCCACTTAACCTCTGGCACCCCACCACTCCAGCCTCTTCCTATGCTGGGCTATCAAACCTCCACAGGACAAAAGGCCTCTCCTCGCACTGATGTATGACAATGCCATCCTCTGCTATATATGTATGTGGAACCATGGATCCCTCCCTGTATACTCTGGCTATTGGTCTAGTCTTTGGGGGCTGTTTTGTTGATCTTTGCCATTCAGATTGACAAAATCACAAAGATACTTTAATTTCTCTACTCCCTAGAGATAATAAACACTTTTTGAGGTATTTCTTAGCCATGTTTCCTTTCTTTTGAGAACATTGTTCAGGTCCTGCCACACATTTTAAAATTTTTAATAGGTCATTTGCAGTCATGTTTTTTTTTGTTTTTCATTTTGCTTTTATTTATTTTATCATTTTATTTTTTACGTTGCTTGTATTACTGATATTTGAATTAGCTTTTTTTGTTTATATCCACTGGCATGATCATACAATATGGGTGATTTTATTTTATATTTTAAAGATTATCAATTTATTTATTTATTTTTATTCTTTAATATTTTTTACAGTACAGACTTTATCCTTATCCTGGTACACACTCTGACTGTTCTACAACCCATACCACTTTACCCCTTTTCCAAGAATAAGTCTCCACACCCCAACACATACCCTACCAGACCTTCCCACTCCCTGGGACCTCAAGTCTCTTGAGGGTTAGGTACATCTTCCTCTGACTCAATCCAGGCCTAGTGGTCCTCTGCTGCATATGTGTTAGGGCATCATATCATCTGGTGTAGCTGCCTGGTTTGTGGCCCAGTGTCTGAGAGATCTCAAGGCTACAAGTTAGTTGAGACTGCTGGTCCTCCTACAGGGTCGACCTCCTCCTCTGCTCTTCTAGCTTTTCCCTAATTCTACCATAGGTGTCACCAGCTTCTGTCCATTGGTTGGGTGTAAATATCTGCATCTGACTCTTTCAGCTGCTTGTTGGGTCTTTCAGAGGGCAGCTATGCCAGGTTCCTATTTGTAAGCACACCATAGCATCAGTAATCAGGGCTTCAGTCCTGTTCACCCCAGCCAATACCTGATCATGTTTCCCTCATTCCCTTCCTGTCCCCTTTCCCACCCAGGTCCCTCCATCCCTCAATTCCTTTCTTCTCCCTGCCAAGTGGGATTGAGGCATTCTTAATTGGGCCCTTCAGCTTGTTAATCTTCTTGATTTCTGTAGATTGTTTCCTGGGTAATCTTTTTTTGGCTAATATCCACTTATTATTGAGTACATACCATGAATGTCATTTTGGGTCTGAGTTACTTCATTCAGGATGAAATTTTCTAGTTCCATTCACTTGCCTGCAAAACTTATGATGTCCTCGTTCTTAATAGCTGAATAGTATTACATTGTTTAAATGAAACACATTTTTTCTATCTATTTTCTGTCATGGAACATCTGGGTTGTGTCCAGCTTCTGGCTATCACAACGTAGTGGAACATGTACCCCTGTGTC
The DNA here is from genome assembly GCF_021556685.1 of Rattus norvegicus. Taxonomy (NCBI): domain Eukaryota; kingdom Metazoa; phylum Chordata; class Mammalia; order Rodentia; family Muridae; genus Rattus; species Rattus norvegicus. The sequence continues at coordinate 51,279,914 of NC_141554.1, read as the reverse complement.
ATGGTGGGGTTTCTTTTGGGATTATATTCTTAAGAGTGGTATTGCTGGGTCTTCAGGCAGATGTATTTCCAATTTTCAGATGAAACTCCAGATTGATTTCCAGAGTGGTTGTACCAGTTTGAAATCTCACCAGCAATGGAGGAGTGTTCCTCTTTCTCCACAGCCTCACTAACATGTGCTGTCACCTGAGTTTTTGATCTTAGTCATTCTGTCTTGAGGTGGAATCTCAGCGTAATTTTGATTTACATTTCCCTGATGACTGAGGACTTTGAACATTTCTTTAAATGCCTCACAGCTATTAGAAATTTCTCTGTTGTGAATTCTGTTTAGTTCTCTAACCCAGTTTCTGACTATGAAAGACTGCTATTTCACAGCACACAGGAATGAAAAACAGAGCATATATTTTAATTTTATTTTGAGATTTATTCATTTTATGTATGAAAGTTTGCCAGTATTCATCTATGTAGATCATGTATGTATATACCTAGTGCCCATCAAAATCAGAAGGTTCCATTGGATTTCTTAAAACTAGAGTTAAAATCAGTTGTGTATCACACATTGGGTGCTGCTAATTCAACCCATGTCTTCTAGAAGAACAACAAATCCTCTTTACAGCAGACCTATTTGCCTAGCTTTCAGAGCATAAAGGTTTTGATTTTGCATTAATCACATGCCTTGAAATATATATTCATAGTAAAAAGTATCAAATTTGTTTATTTCAATTATGGAAGATGGAAAAATACAATAGAGAAACTCACTGGTATCAGAATTCCTCAACCATTGATGAAATTGTTAAATTGTTTTAGTGTGCAATGCATTTTCTTAATAAAATGTTTTTTTCCTAAAATTATCATTCTTTTTCTTCTACATCTTTGTTAAATTGGTTATTTCTTATTTACATTTCAATTGTTCTTCCCTTTCCCAGTTTCCAGGCCACGATCATCCTAACACCTCCCCCTCCTCTTCTATATGCTTGATCCCCTCCCCATCCTCCCCACATTACCGCCCTGTCCCCAACAATCCCGTTCATTGGGGGTTCAGTCTTGGCAGAACCAAAGGCTTCCCCTTCCACTGGTGCCCTTACTAGGCTATTCAATGCTACCTATGTAGTTGGAGCTCAGGGGCAGTCCATGTATAGTCTTTGGGTAGTGGCTTAGTCCCTGGAAGCTCTGATTAGTTGGCATTGTTGTTAATATGGGGTCTCAAGCCCCCTCATTTTCTTTTAGTACTTTCTCTGAATCCTTCGGGGGGGGGGGTCCTGTTCTTAGTTTAGTGGTTTGCTGCTGGCATTCGCCTATGTATTTGCCATATTCTGGCTGTGTCTCTCAGGAGAGATATATATCCGGTTCCTGTCAGCCTGCACTTCTTTGCTTCATCCATCTTATCTAGTTTGATGGCTGTATATATATGGGCCATGTGTGGTACATGCTCTGAATGGGCGTTCCTTCAGCCTCTGTTCTAAACTTTGCATCCCTATTTCCTCCCAAGGATATTCTTGTTCCCCTTATAAAAAAAGGAGTGAAGCATTCACATTTTGGTCATCCTTCTTGAGTATCATGTGTTCTGTGCATCTAGGGTACTTCAAGCATTTGAGCTAATATCCACTTAGCAAGCATTTGAGCTAATATCCACTTAGCAATGAGTTCATACCATGTGTGTTTTTCTGTGATTGGGTTACCTCACTCAGGATGATATTTTCCAGTTCCATCCATTGCTTATGAAATTCATAAAGTCATTGTGATAGCAGAGTAGTATTCCATTGTGTACATATACACATTTTCTGTATCCATTCCTCTGTTGAAGGTCATCTGGGTTCTTTCAAGCTTCTGGCGATCATAAATAAGGGTGCTTATTAGGAACATATTGGAGCATGTGTCTTTGTTATTTGTTGGAGCAACTTTTGGGTATATGCCCAAGAGAGGTATAGCTGAGTCCTCAAGTAGTACAATGTCCAATTTACTGAGGAACCTCCAGACTGATTTCCAGAATGGTTGTACCAGTCTGAAATCCCACCAACAATGGAGGAGTGTTCCTCTCTCTCCACATCCTCACCAGCATCTGCTGTTGCAGGAGTTTTTGATTTTAGCCATTCTGACTGGTGTGAGGTGGAATCTCAGGGTTGTTTTGATTTGCATTTCCCTTATGACTAAAGATGTTGAACATTTCTTTAGCTGCTTCTCAGCCATTCATCATTCCTCACCTGTGAATTCTTTATCTCTGAACCCCATTTTTAATAGGGTTATTTGCCTCCCTGCAGCCTAACTTGGTGAGTTCATTGTATGTTTTGGATATAAGCCCTCATTTCTGGGTCTTCAATTCTATTCTCTGGTCTATCTGTCTGTCTCTGTACCAATACCATGCAGTTTTTTTAATCACTATTGCTCTGTAATACTGCTTGACTTCAGGGATAGTGATTCCCCTCAAAGTCCTTTTATTGTTGAGGATAGTTTTAGCTATCCTGGGATTTTTGTTATTCCAGATGAATTTACAAATTGTTCTGTCTAACTCTATGAACAATTGGGTTGAAATTTTGATGAGGATTGCATTGAATCTGTAGACCGCTTTTGGTAAAATGGCCATTTTTACTATATTACTCCTGCCAATCCATGAGCATGGGAGATATTTCCATCTCCTGAGATCTTCTTCAGTTTTGTTCTTCAGAGGCTTGAAGTTCTTATCATACAGATCTCTCACTTGCTTTGTTAAAGTTACACCACGGTATTTTATATCATTTTAGACTCTTATGAAGGGTGTCATTTCCCTAATTTCTTTCTCGACCAGTTTCTCTGTTGTCTAGAGGAAAGTTACTGATTTATTTGAGTTAATTTTATACCCAGCCACATTCCTGAAGGTGTTTATCAGGTTTAGTAGTTCTCTGGTAGAACTTTTGGGATCACTTAAATGCACTATCATATTGTTTGCGAATAGTGATATTTTGACTTCTTCCTTTCCAATCTATATCCCCTTTATCTCCTTTTGTTGTCTGATTGCTCTGGCTAGGGATTCCACAACTATATTGAATACATAGGGAGAGAGTGGGCAGCCTTTTCTAGTCCCTGATTTTAGTGGGATTTCTTCAAGTTTCTCTCCATTTAGTTTAATATTAGCTACTGGTTTGCTGTACATGGCTTTTACTTAGTTTAGGTATGGGCCTTGAGTTCATGTCCATTCCAGGACTTTTATCATGAAGGGGTGTTGAATTTTGTCAAATGCTTTCTCAGCATCTAATGAAATGAACATGTGGTTTTTATCTTTCTGTTTGTTTATATAGTGGATTACGTTGATGGTTTTCTCTATATTAAACCGTCCTTGCATCCCTGGGATGAAGCCTACTTTATCATGATGGATGATTGTTTTGATGTGCTCATGGATTCGGTTTACAAGAATTTTTTTTTCAGTGTTGGCTTTTTTTATTATTATTATTAACATGAGTATTTCTTATTTACATTTCAAGTGTTATTTCCTTTCCTGGTTTCAGGGCAAACATCCCCCTAATCCCTCCCCCTCCCTTTCTTTATGGGTGTTCCCCTCCCCATCCTGCCCCCATTGCCGCCCTCCCCCCAACAATCTAGTTCACTTGGGGTTCAGTCTTAGCAGGACCCTGGGCTTAACCTTCCACTGGTGCTCTTACTAGGATATTCATTGCTTCCTATGAGGTCAGAGTCCAGGGTCAGTCCATGTATAGTCTTTAGGTAGTGGCTGAGTCCCTGGAAGCTCTGGTTGGTTGGCATTGTTATTCATAAGGGGTCTCGAGCCAATTCGAGCTCTTCCAGTTCTTTCTCTGATTCCTTCAATGGGGTCCTATTCTAAGTTCAGTGGTTTGCTGCTGGCATTCGCCTCTGTATTTGCTGTATTCTGGATGTGTCTCTCAGGAGAGATCTACATCCCGCTCCTGTCGGCCTGCACTTCTTTGCTTCCTCTATCTTGTCTAATTGGATGGCTGTATATGTGTGGGCCACATGTGGGCCAGGATCTGAATGGGTGTTCCTTCTGTGTCTGTTTTAATTTTTGCCTCTCTATTCCCTGCCAAGGGTATTCTTGTTCCCCTTTTAAAGAAGGAGTGAAGCATTCACATTTTGATCATCCGTCTTGAGTTTCATTTGTTCTAGGCATCTAGGGTAATTCAAGCATTAGGGCTAATAGCCACTTATCAATAAGTGCATACCATGTGTGTTTCTCTGTGATTGGGTTACCTCACTCAGGATGATATTTTCCAGTTCCAACCATTTGCCTATGAATTTCATAAAGTCATTGTTTTTGATAGCTGAGTAATATTCCATTGTGTAGATGTACCACATTTTCTGTATCCATTATATGTTGAAGGGCATCTGGGTTCTTTCCAGCTTCTGGCTATTATAAATAAGGCTCCTATGAACATAGTGGAGCACGTGTCTTTTTTATATGTTGGGGCATCTTTTGGGTATATGCCCAAGAGAGGTATAGCTGGATCCTCAGGTAGTTCAATGTCCAATTTTCTGAGGAACCTCCAGACTGATTTCCAGAATGGTTGTACCAGTCTGCAATCCCACCAACAATGGAGGAGTGTTCCTCTTTCTCCGCATCCTCGCCAGCACTTACTGTCACCTGAGTTTTTGATCTTAGCCATTCTCACTGGTGTGAGGTGAAATCTCAGGGTTGTTTTGATTTGCATTTCCCTTATGACTAAAGATGTTGAACATTTCTTTAGGTGTTTCTCAGCTCTTCAGTATTCCTCAGCTGTGAATTCTTTGTTTAGCTCTCAACCCCAATTTTAATAGGGTTATTTGTCTCCCTGCGGTCTAACTTCTTGAGTTCTTTGTATATTTTGGATATAAGGCCTCTATCTGTTGTAGGATTGGTAAAGATCTTTTCCAAATCTGTTGGTTGCCGTTTTGTCCTAACCAAAGTGTCCTTTGCCTTACAGAAGCTTTGCAGTTTTATGAGATCCCATTTGTCGATTCTTGATCTTAGAGCATAAGCCATTGGTGTTTTGTTCAGGAAATTTTTCCAGTGCCCATGTGTTCCAGAAGCTTCCCTAGTTTTTCTTCTATTAGTTTGAGTGTATCTGGTTTGATGTGGAGGTCCTTGATCCACTTGGACTTAAAGCTTTGTACAGGGTGATAAGCATGGATCAATCTGCATACTTCTACATGTTGACCTCCAGTTGAACCAGCACCATTTGATGTAAATGCTATCTTTTTTCCATTTGATGGTTTTGGCTCCTTTGTCAAAAATCAAGTGCCCATATGTGTGTGGGTTCATTTCTGAGTCTTCAATCCTGTTCCACTGGTCTATCTGTGTGTCTCTGTACCAATACCATGCAGTTTTTATCACTATTGCTCTGTAATACTGCTTGAGTTCAGGGATAGTGATTCCCCCTGAAGTCCTTTTATTGTTGAGGATAGTTTTAGCTATCCTGGGTTTTTTGTTATTCCAGATGAATTTGCAAATTGTTCTGTCTAACTCTTTGAAGAATTGGATTGGTATTTTGATGGGGATTGCATTGAATCTGTAGATCGCTTTTGGTAAAATGGCCATTTTTACTATATTAACCCTGCCAGTCCATGAGCATGGGAGATCTTTCCATCTTCCGAGACCTTCTTCAATTTCTTTCTTCAGAGTCTTGAAGTTCTTATTGTACATATCTTTTACTTGCTTGGTTAAAGTCACACCGACGTACTTTATATTATTTGTGTCTATTATGAAGGGTGTCGTTTCCCTAATTTCTTTCTCGGCTTGTTTCTCTTTTGTGTAGAGGAAGGCTACTGATTTATTTGAGTTAATTTTATACCCAGCCAATTTGCTGAAGTTGTTTATCAGCTTTAGTAGTTCTCTGGAGGAACTTTTGGGATCACTTAAATATAGTATCATATCATCTGCAAATAGTTATATTTTGACTTCTTCTTTTCCGTTCTGTATCCCCTTGACCTCGTTTTGTTGTCTGATTTCTCTGGCTAGAACTTCAAGAACTCTATTGAATAAGTAGGGAGAGGGTGACAGAAGACCTCATACCAATATTATCCAAACTATTCCACAAAATTGAAAGAGATGGAGCACTACCTAATTCCTTCTCTGAAGCCACAATTACTCTTATACCTAAACCACACAAAGACCCAACAAAGAAAGAGCACTTCAGACCAATTTCACTTATGAATATCAACACAAAACTACTCAATAAAATTCTGGCCACCCGAATCCAAGAGTACATCAAAACAATCATCCACCATGATCAAGTAGGCTTCATCCCAGGCATGCAGGGATGGTTTAATATACGGAAAACCATCAACGTGATCCATTATATAAACAAACTGAAGGAACAAAACCACATGATCATTTCATTAGATGCTGAGAAAGCATTTGACAAAATTTAACACCCCTTCAGGATAAAAGTCCTGGAAAGAATAGGAATTCAAGGCCCATACCAAAACATAGTAAAAGCCATATACAGCAAACCAGTTGCTAACATTAAACTAAATGGAGAGAAACTTGAAGCAATCCTACTAAAATCAGGGACTAGACAAGGTTTGCAAGAAAAAATTCTTGAGTATTTTTGCATCGATATTGATAAGGGAAATTGGTGTGAAGTTCTCTTTCTTTGTTGAGTCTTTGTATGGTTTAGGTATACGAGTAATTGTAGCTTCATAGGAGGAATTCAGTAGCACTCCATCTGTTTAAATTTTGTGGAATGGTTTGGATACTATTAGTATGAGGTTTTCTATGAAGGTCTGGTAGAATTCTGCACTGGACCCATCTGGACCTGGGCTCTTTTTTTTAGGAGACTTTGATGACTGCTTCTATTACTTTAGGAGTTAGTGGTTTGTTTAAATGGTTTATCTATTCCTGATTTAACTTTAGTACCTGATGTCTTTCTAGGAAATTGTCCATTTCCTGTAGATTTTCAAGTTTTTGTGAATATAGGCTTTTGTAGTAGGATCTGATTTTTTTTTGAATTTCCTATGATTCTGTTGTTATGTCTCCCTTGTCATTTCTGATTTTTTTTTTTTTTTTTTTTGGACACACACTCCGTGTCCTCTGGTTAGTCTGGCTAAGGGTTTTATCTCTCTTGCTGATGTTCTCAAAGAACCAGCTTTCAGTTCTGTTGTTTCCTTGTATAGTCCTATTTGTTTCTACTTGGTTGATTTCAGCTCTGAGTTTGATTATTTCCTGCCTTCTACTCCTCCTGTCTGTATTTGATTATTTTTGTTCTAGAGCTTTTAGGTGTGCTGTCAAGCTGCTGATATATGCTGTCTCCTGTTTCTTTCTGCAGGCACTCAGAACTATGGGTTTTACTCTTAGCAAAGCTTTCATTGATTCCCATAAGTTTGGGTATGTTGTACCTTCATTTTCATTAAATTCTAAAACATCTTTAATTTCTTTCTTTATTTCATCCTTGACCCGGTTGTCATTGAGTAGATCATAGTTCAACTTCCACGTATATGTGGGCCTTGTTTCCTATTGTTATTGAAGACCAGCTTTAGCTCGTGGTGGTCTGATAGGACGCATGGGATTATTTCTGTCTTTCTGTATCTGTTGAGGCCTGTTTTATGAACGATTATGAGGTCAACCTTGGAGAAAGTACCATGAGGTTGTGAGAAGAAGGTATATCCTTTTGTTTCAGGATAGAATGTTCTATAATTATGTGTTAAGTCCATTTGGTTCATGATTTCTCGTAGTCTGTCTATGACTCTGATAAATTTGTTTCCATGAACTGTCCATTAATGAGAGTGGAGTGTTGAAATCTTTTACTATTATTGTGTGAGGTGCAATGCGTGCTTTGCTTTTAATAAGGTTTCTTTTATGTGTGAAGGTGTCCTTTACTTGGAGCATAGATATTTAGGATTGAGAGTTCATCTTGGTGGATTTTTCCTTTGATGAATATGAAGCTTCCTTATCTTTTTTGATAACTTTTGGTTAAAAATCTATTTCATTCAATATTAGAATAGCTACTCCGGTTGTTTCTTCAGACCATTTGCTTGAAAAGTTGTTTTCCAGCCTTTTACCCCGAGGTAGTGTCTGTCTTTGTCTCCCAGGTGTGTTTCCTGTAGGCAGGAAAATGCTGGATCCTCATTGCTTATCCAGTTTGTTAATCTGTGTCTTTTTATTGGGGAATTGAGTCCATTAATGTTGAGAGATATTGAGGAATAGTGATAGTTGTTTCCTGTTATAATCATATTTGGAGATGAGATTATGTTTGTGTGCTTGTCTTCTCTTTGTTTTGTTGCAAAATAATTAGTTTCTTGCTTTTTCTAGGGTGTAGCTTGCCTGCTTCTGTTGGGCATTACCATTTATTATCCTTTGTAGTGCTGGATTTGTAGAAAGATATTGTATAAATTTGATTCTGTCATGGAACATCTTGGTTTCTCCATCAATGTTAATTGAGAGTTTCTGTATATAATAACCTGGGCTGGCATTTGTGTTCTATTAGGGTCAGTATGACATCTGTCTAGGATCTTCTGGCTTTCATAGTCTCTGGTGAGAATTTTGATATAATTCTGATAGGTCTGCCTTTATATGTTACTTGATCTTTTTCCCTTACTGCTTTTAATATTTTTGGTTGTTTTGTGCATTTGGTGTTTTGACTGTTATGTGACAGGAAGAATTTCTTTTCTGGCCCAATATATTTGGCGTTCTGTAGGCTTCTTGTATGTTTTTGGGCATCTCTTTCTTTAGGTTAGGGATGTTTTCTTCTATGATTTTTTTGAAGTTATTTACTTGTCCTTTGAGCTGGGAGTCTTCACTCTCTTCTATATCTATTATCATCAGGGTTGATCTTCTCATTGTGTCCTGGATTTCCTGTATGTTTTGGACCAGTAGTTTTATCCGTTTTATATTATCTTTGACAGTTGTGTCGATGTTTTCTATGGAATATTCTGCTCCTGAGATTCTCTCTTCTATCTCTTGTATTCTGTTGGTGATGCTTGTATCTACAGCTCCTTGTCTCTTCCACTGGTTTTCTATATGCAGGGATGTCTCCCTTTTTGCTTTCTTTTTTGCTTCTATTCACATTTTTAATTCCTTTACCCGTTTGATTGTGTTTTCCTGTAATTCTATCCCTGATTGTTTTGATTCTTCTCTATAGGCTTTTGGTGTTTATTTGTGTTTTCCTGCATTTCTCTAAGGGAGTTCTCTTTGTCTTTCTTGAAGTCCTCCATCGCCATAATCAAATGTGATTTAACCTCTTGATCTTTATTTTCTGGTGTGTTTGGATATTCAGTATTTCTTTGCTTGGAGATTTGAGCTCCTTTGATGCCATGTTGTCTTAGTTTCTGTTGCTTCGGTTCCTGCACTTGCCTCTCACCATTATTTTGCTCTGGTGTTACCTTGTTCTGCTATTTCTAACAGTGGCTAGACCGTCCTATAGGCTTATGTGTCAGGAGTGCTGTAGACCTGTTTTCCCGTTTTCTTTCAGCCAGTTATGGGGACAGAGTGTTCTGCTTTCAGGCATGTAGTCATTTCTGTTACTGGTCTTCAGCCATTCTTGTAGGCATATGTCCTGAGTCCACCAGGCAGGTCACTTGGAGCAGAAATGTCGGTTTTACCTCTGTTCTTGGGCCTGAATTCTCTCCGTGATGCTTGGTTTCAGCTCTCTGTGAGGGCAGCAACCAGAAGGGCCTGCCCTGCCTTCTCTTGGGTCCCTGTGCACAGGGGACCCAGATTTCACTAGGAATTTTCCTCTAAAGTCAGAAATGTGGCCAGAAAGTAGTCTCCCCTGGCTTCCCAGGCGTGTCTGCCCCTCTGAATGTCTAGCTCTCCCTCCCACTGGATTTGGGTGCAGGGAGCTGTTTGACAGGGTCCCTTCAGATCTGGGTACAGTCTGAACCTCAGAGGACCTGCAGCTTGAGTGCCCCGATCTTCCTGTTCCTATAGGCCCTATACAGTTTGCTCTTGGGGCAGGGATATGGGCAAGGGTGGACAGTACTCGCTGTCTCTCCTGCCCTGTAGTCTCAGGAGTGTCCACCTATTTGGGCGATGAGATCTCTCTCCCATGGGGTTTGGGAGCAAGGAGCCAATAAATTTTTTTTAAATAACTGGAAGAGATATGTTGAGTATTCTCCATAGAAAGCAACAATACAAGTTTGAAGTGTTGAATATACTAATCACCCTGATTTGATAATCACATATTATATTCAAGTTTTTTAAAAAACCATACCATACCTCAGATACTTGTATATTTATTCTCATACTTAATATAATCAGAATTTTCTTAATAGTGATTTTATAATGTAAATATACTTAGTAACAATTAGTTGTGTAATAATGTGGTTGAAAATATGTTACGTGAGTTTTTCTCACTAAACCTGAAAAATGATCTTGAAATCTAAAATAGATTTAATTTATAAATTCTAATATTCATTAAAATAAGTGTATTAATATTTTTTGACATTAAGTGATTCAATATTTTGAAAATGTATATTATTTTTTTCATATTATTTTGTACCAATTTTTTTTCTTTTTTGGCAGGAGGGTGATGCAGGTTCTAGACTGGGTTTCTCTGTGTAGCCTTGCCACTTCTGTAATACCCTATGTAGAATAGGCTCGCCTGGAACTCATAGACCCATCTGCCTCTACCTCTTGAATGTTGGGATTAAAGGCTCTACTACCTGGGTTTATTTCCATTTTAAGAAGGCTATTTTAAATAAAATATTGTTAAACTGGATGAAAAAAGAAACTCAAAGTAAATTTTAATTTAAATGTGTCTAGTAGCATTTTAACTGTTTATTTCTGAGAACTGAAGACTAGATAAAGCTGTTGATTCCCCAGAGATTTTGTGTGCCAGTGTTACTCCTTCAACCTAGCTGCTTTTTGTATAAAACCTTAGAATATAGAAGAAAGAATAACCTATATCAAAAGAGCTATCATAAAAGCATGAGAAATCTTTGATATACCTAAGCCTAATGTACGCTGTAATTTCATTTTCCCAGTAGCCTCTTACATAAAAGACAACACACAGGCATGGAATCAAAGTATAGAAAGTTTTATTGAAGTTTGTTTCTCCTCTTCTCAACATTGTCCCACAAAGCAGTTCCTCTTCTTCCTCAAAGCCATACTTGAGTAGCAAAGGTCCATGCTTGCTAGTATTTGACAAATCATTTTTATATCAAAGCAATTTCAATGTTGTGAAGGATTAGAAAAACAAACAAAACTGCATTTGTACTAGTGTTTTCTGCAGGTACAAGAAAAGATCTGGGGGCTAGGGAAGCTTCTACACTTAAAATAGCAAAAGCTAGACAAAAAGTTTGATTTTCTTTAAATTCCCCTGAATGCTCTATTTGCAAGGTAAATTCAAGTTGGTATAGGAAAAAATTATATAATAACCTGGATATATTGTTTTTAGACATAACTTGAAACTGTTAAGAAATAGGGTTGTTAGATATCTAGTAAAAGTCAAGTATATACCAGCAAGGAAGAATGAATCTCCCAGAGACCACAATTGGATGTCTGGTGAGGAAAAAAAAAACAGACATTTAAATATAGAGCATAGGAAAGATGCCAGGAAGGTAAGATTCCCTCCATGAATGGATCCATCTTGAGAGCATCCAAATTCATTTGTCTGAAGGGAGAGAGCCTGAACTGAGAATCCCCAGCAGTGAAATCCCTTTTCCAATGTAACCTCCTAGGGAAATGCTTCCTCACGATCACCATGAATGACATAAAAAGGCCTATGGCATTGTGGTTCCTATTGGGGTAGCAGGCCACATTTCCAGTTGTCACAGGTATCTTCACAGGTTGCACAGGTTGTTGTTATTGTTGTTGTTGTTGTACTGTCGTGGTAGGTATGAACAAGGTAAGATTAAAGAGTCATTTAGTCTTGGGCCATGCTTTCAGAAAGCTCCTAAGAGTGGACAATATGTGGAAGGGTTAGAGTGTTTGCAAGGAGGATTTGAGAGGACATTGTATGAAACTATGAAATGAAACCTTGATTACAACTGAGCTCATATTTAAGAGAGTGCCTGAGTCTTAGATTTAACTTGACCCTTACACGTTTGAAATGTATTAGATATTAAAAATATTGTTATTTTGATGATGGACTGAATACATTTTATATTATAAGATAGTTATGTAACTAGAGTCAAAAGTAGAAGATAAGTGCTTATAAGTGATTATGATTGGCTGTTATGTTTACAAGAGATGGGTATGCAGGAATTGCTACCGATTGATAGCTTGATGGAGCCTAAAATCATCTAGGAAACAAAATTTTGGGCATGCCTTTGAAGAATTATGTATACTAGATTAATTAAGGTTATAAAAAAATATTCTGGTGTCACCAGTCCTTTTCCTGGGATAAAAAGCATACTGAGAACTAGTAGTCTTTGTTCTCAGCTTTCTGACCGTGGAGGCAGTGCGACAAGCCACCACCTGTTTCTACTATCATTCCCTTCTGTTGTGTACTGCATCTCCAGTACTAACTTCTCAGAGTTAGACTTCACTGAGGAATTTTAGAGACATTAGTGGGTTTAAAATAAATGCCAAATACTGACAAGTAAACTCTTATGTGAGAATTTGATATCTGGTAAATGAAATCTATCTCCACAACTAACTGACTCATCCACTATTAAGTGTCAGTGGCTAGCAAGTTGTTATTATCAGATCAAATATAACATTGCTTCCAGTTCATAGAAAACTAAAAGCAAATTATTTTTATTGGAAAATATGGGTTGCAAATTAAGAGAATTACTTTCATTTAATAACATAAACATATACACATATAATGGTTAATTATGGAAAGTTCCCACCTAGGTTGATTTTAAGAGGCACTGCAAGAAGTCCACATAAACCAAATTACCATATACATTTAACATGAATATAATATTATTTGTCAGTTATACTTCAAGGTATATAACTGAAAATATATTTAAATTATCATTATTCTGTATTAGATGAAGATTTCTGTTACTCTGTATTTTCTCAAGTAATATTAAAGGGAATAATGGTATAGAAATCTTCCCAAAATATTTAATAGTGAAGTTGCAGGTGAAAGAGTACTACCAGTTTCTGTAATATATATTGGATTATCTGTGGTCCATGAGAAATCAAGTATTCTACTTTCAGTTGTAATTTAATTCTGATTTGTGGAAATAACAGAAATGTGTTCTGAACATAGCTTTTCTCATTTCTAAAATTTTCATGGAAAATAGGAATGAGTGAAGGATTTGAAGCATATCGCTAATGTTTACCTTTATTCAATTGGATCGCAAATACTAGTGTTTAAAAAGCTATTGGGAATCTTTGCGTTTTTGGAAAGTTTGAAAATGAAGAAAAATCTATTCAATAATAGCAATGAATTTTGTCTAATTTAGTGGTGAGATCACCACCAAATTTTGGATAGTTTTTCCAATAAATGCCTGATGCTCAGATACTTTTAACTTATTACAGTTATAGTATAGTAATCCCTTTGGAACTTGAGAGGTTTTTATTATAATTATTTTGTTAATACCATAGATTACAAGGAATAGCATGCCATTTGAGCCTGAGTACACTTACATGTTCTTCATCATTGGTCAAACATTTGAACAATGCATATAGAATGATGTTGTGGCATGAGTCTGAAAGCCTAGTACTTCAACAGTAGAGGAAGTAGAATCAGACTTCAAAGTTATCTTCTTCTACATAGATAGTTTACCCTGGGACACATTCATGAGGCTCTTTATAAAAAGTGGGAGGGAAGGAAAAAAGTAAGGAAGAGAGGAAGGGAGAGAGAAAGGGAGGGAGGGAGGGATGGAGGGAGGGATGGAGGGAGAGAAGCAAAGCAGGGCAAGGGAAGGAAAACTGAGTAATGCCATAATATCAGATTTCTATTTATTAGTACATAAAACAGTGTTTTTCATAGTTGCTCATGTAGAAATAAGACACAATTCACAGTTATTTTTAAACCAAATGGATATATTTTATAATGCTTTGTTTCATTTCTGTTGCTATGATAAAATACTTGAGTAAAAGCAACTTAGGAATGAAAAATATTTATTTCAGCTTATAATAATGGATTAGTCATTATTGTTGATAATTCAAGGCAGGAACACCAAATTGCTACTCACATTATATCTATAGCCAAGAGCTGAGAGAAAGGAGTATACGCATACATTACTCAAACACAGATTAGGACTCTAGTAAAAGAAGGGTATCTGCCATAGTTAACCACATCAGTTAATGTAACTAAAATATTTCTATGCGCAGAGATAGTCCCATAGCCAATCCAGTGTAGATACTCTTCCCTGAATGGGCCACACTACCAAAGGAAACCATCATACCTATTATTCATGAAAACCATATTTTAAAAATAAGAGCATAGTTTTGTTTTTCTTCAAATTGTTATATTATATTTCAAAAATTTAAAAATGATATATTTCTTTTCCTTAGATGTGCCGCCTGAAAGATGGATCGTGAATTTTGACTCAGACCTTCTTGATGGCCTTGTGTTTGCTACACAGCTAGCAGCATACTGCCCATTTTTGGTAAGAGTTACTTCATTGTCCAGTGGTAGTCTTCTGAATAACAATAGTTATTGGTTATGATTTTCTGTCAACTGCCTTTTTAAATGCCTTAGTAGTGACTCAAAAACATTAATGCTTACCATTGACTTGTTGTTTATACGTAAGTGTTGATACATTATTCTGTTTCACATGCTAAAATCCAAATTATCCTTTGTGGTACTATAAAGAAAACCTAAGGGGCTGGGGATTTAGCTCAGTGGTAGAGCGCTTACCTAGGAAGCGCAAGGCCCTGGGTTCGGTCCCCAGCTCCGAAAAAAAAAAAAAAAGAACCAAAAAAAAAAAAAAAGAAAACCTACATTTATCTGTTTTTATTCCCTTAATTAAAACTCTATTTGCTTTAACTTCCAGATTGAGTCTTATTTTATAAATATGTACACACGACCAAAACGTCCAGAACAGTTTTTGCACAATTGCTTGATTATTATAAACAGTCTTCGTGAAATTGGATTTGATTTAAACATACAGGTCAGTACCTTCATATCTAAGTGCTTTCAAAGTTTATGCATTTTATTTCTTTAATTTGCTCATTTATACTATCCATGTGCTTACATATTTTAAATTTAATTTGAAACATGTTTTCTGAGTTGAACTATGGAAATTCAGATATGCCTACCAATTAATGCTCTGGATACTTAAAAACTAAGTAATTGTTTGATATTATATATAATTGTACTGTTTTAGAATCAGTTTTAGAATCTGGACATGAAAAAAATTTATTTTGGAATAAAACTGTATACATACACACACACACACACACACACACACACACACATTGACCTGAAAGTAAGGTTTCTTTTTGGCATTTCATACCAAATTTTCACTGACAATAATAAAAAATACATGCTATGTTCTTATGTTCTGTACCCTCTGTTACTTGGTAGGAGAGATAGAATATACAATTTGTTACTTAATCAGTATGTAGATTACATGAATCATTGAAATATATGTGCATTATAAAAAATGGTCATATGTAGATAAATATTAATAGGAATGTTAAAATGTAACAGGAGTCAGATGAAGGAAGAAATCACTGTGATCAAATCTATTCTACCTAACATTGTAAATACCAGCTGTCTTAGTTGATTCAATTGGATATGGATTAGTCAAAAAGAGACATCATTTTTTATTGTTGCCTCAAGAAAATGGTGTGAACCAACAAGGGAGAGAGAGAGAAAAAGTCTGGGAATAAAATACCAACTAAGAATTTGTTCTGTAGATAGATTTGCCTTCTTCTTTTTTTTTTTATTAACTTGAGTATTTCTTATATATTTTTCGAGTGTTGTTCCCTTTCCCGGTTTCCGGGCAAACATCCCCCTCCCCCCTCCCTTCCTTATGGGTGTTCCCCTCCCAACCCTCCCCCCATTGCCGCCCTCCCCCCAACAGTCTAGTTCACTGGGGGTTCAGTCTTAGCAGGACCCAGGGCTTCCCCTTCCACTGGTGCTCTTACTAGGATATTCATTGCTACCTATGAGGTCAGAGTCCAGGGTCAGTCCATATATAGTCTTTATGTAGTGGTTTAGTCCCTGGAAGCTCTGGTTGCTTGGCATTGTTGTACATATGGGGTCTCGAGCCCCTTCAAACTCTACCAGGTCTTTCTCTGATTCCTTCAACGGGGGTCCTATTCTCAGTTCAGTGGTTTACTGCTGGCATTCGCCTCTGTATTTGCTGTATTCTGGCTGTGTCTCTCAGAAGCGATCTACATCCGGCTCCTGTCGGTCTGTAATTCTTTGCTTCATCCATCTTGTCTATTTGGGTGGCTGTATATGTATGGGCCACATGTGGGGCAGGCTCTGAAGGTGTTCCTTCAGTCACTGTTTTAATCTTTGCCTTTCTATTCCCTGCCAAGGGTATTCTTGCTCCCCTTTTAAAGAAGGAGTGAAGCATTCACATTTTGATCATCCGTCTTCAGTTTCATTTGTTCTAGGCATCTAGGGTAATTCAAGCATTTGGGCTAATAGCCACTTATTAATGAATGCATACCATGTTAGTCTTTCTGTAATTGGGTTAGCTCACTCAGGATGATATTTTCCAGTTCCAACCATTTGCCTATGAATTTCATAAAGTCATTGTTTTTGATAGCTGAGTAATATTCCATTGTGTAGATGTACCACATTTTCTGTATCCATTCCTCTGTTGAAGGGCATCTGGGTTCTTTCCAGCTTCTGGCTATTATAAATAAGGCTGCGATGAACATAGTGGAGCACGTGTCTTTTTTATATGTTGTGGCATCTTTTGGGTATATGCCCAAGAGAGGTATAGCTGGATCCTCAGGCACTTCAATGTCCAATTTTCTGAAGAACCTCCAAACTGATTTCCAGAATGGTTGTACCAGTCTCCAATCCCACCAACAATGGAGGAGTGTTCCTCTTTCTCCTTATCCTCTCCAGCATCTGCTGTCACCTGAGTTTTTGATCTTAGCCATTCTCACTACTGTGAGGTGAAATCTCAGGGTTGTTTTGATTTGCATTTCCCTTATGACTAAAGATGGTGAACATTTCTTTAGGTGTTTCTCAGCCATTCGGCATTCCTCAGCTGTGAATTCTTTGTTTAGCTCTCAACTCCAATTTTAATAGGGTTATTTGTCTCCCTGCGGTCTACCTTCTTGAGTTCTTTGTATATTTTGGATATAAGGCCTCTATCTGTTGTAGGATTGGTAAAGATCTTTTCCCAATCTGTTGGTTGCCGTTTTGTCCTAACCACAGTGTCCTTTGCCTTACAGAAGCTTTGCAGTTTTATGAAATCCCATTTGTCAATTCTTGATCTTAGAGCATAAGCCATTGGTGTTTTGTTCAGGAAATTTTTTCCAGTGCCCATGTGTTCCAGATGCTTCCCTAGTTTTTCTTCTATTAGTTTGAGTGTGTCTGGTTTGATGTGGAGGTCCTTGATCCACTTGGACTTAAAGCTTTGTACGGGGTGATAAGCATGGATCAATCTGCATTCTTCTACATGTTGACCTGCAGTTGAACCAGCACCATTTGCTGAAAATGCTATCTTTTTTCCATTGGATGGTTTTGGCTCCTTTGTCAAAAATCAAGTGACCATAGGTGTGTGGGTTCATTTCTGGGTCTTCAATTCTATTCCATTAGTCTATCTGTCAGTCTCTGTACCAATACCATGCTGTTTTTATCACTATTGGTCTGTAATACTGCTTGAGTTCAGGGATAGTGATTCCCCCTGAAGTCCTTTTATTGTTGAGGATAGCTTTAGCTATCCTGGGTTTTTTGTTATTCCAGATGAATTTGTAAATTGTTCTGTCTAACTCTTTGAAGAATTGGATTGGTATTTTGATGGGGATTGCATTGAATCTGTAGATCGCTTTTGGTAAAATGGCCATTTTTACTATATTAACCCTGCCAATCCATGAGCATGGGAGATCTTTCCATCTTCTGAGGTCTTCTTCAATTTCTTTCTTCAGAGGCTTGAAGTTCTTATTGTACAAACCTTTTACTTGCTTGGTTAAAGTCACACCGAAGTACTTTATATTATTTGGGTCTATTATGAAGGGTGTCGTTTCCCTAATTTCTTTCTCGGCTTGTTTCTCTTTTGTGTAGAGGAAGGCTACTGATTTATTTGAGTTAATTTTATACCCAGCCACTTTGCTGAAGTTGTTTATCAGCTTTAGTAGTTCTCTGGTGGAACTTTGGGATCACTTAAATATACTATCATATCATCTGCAAACAGTGATATTTTGACTTCTTCTTTTCCGTTCTTTATCCCCTTGACCTCGTTTTGTTGTCTGATTGCTCTGGCTAGAACTTCAAGAACTATATTGATTAAGTAGGGAGAGAGTGGGCAGCCTTGTCTAGTCCCTGATTTTAGTGGGATTGCTTCAAGTTTCTCTCCATTTAGTTTAATGTTAGCAACTGGTTTGCTGTATATGACTTTTACTATGTTTAGGTATGGGCCTTGAATTCCTATTCTTTCCAGGACTTTTATCATGAAGGGGTGTTGAATTTTGTCAAATGCTTTCTCAGCATCTAATGAAATTATCATGTGGTTTTGTTCTTTCAGTTTGTTTATATAATGGATCACGTTGATGATTTTCCGTATATTAAACAATCCCTGCATGCCTGGGAAGAAGCCTACTTGATCATGGTAGATGATTGTTTTGATGTACTCTTGGATTCGGGTGGCCAGAATTTTATTGAGTATTTTTGTGTTGATATTCATAAGGGAAATTAGTCTGAAGTTCTCTTTCTTTGTTGGGTCTTTGTGTGGTTTAGGTATAAGAGTAATTGTGGCTTCATAGAAGGAATTCGGTAGGGATCCATCTGTTTCAATTTTGTGGAATAGTTTGGATAATATTGGTATGAGGTCTTCTATGAAGGTTTGATAGAATTCTGCACTAAACCCGTCTGGACCTGGCTTCTTTTTCGTTGGGAGACCTTTAATGACTGCTTCTATTTCCTTAGGAGTTACGGGGTTGTTTAACTGGTTTATCTGTTCCTGATTTAACTTTGGTACCTGGTATCTGTCTAGGAAATTGTCCATTTCCTGAAGATTTTCAAGTTTTGTTGAATATAGGCTTTTATAGTAAGATCTGATGATTTTTTGAATTTCCGCAGAATCTGTAGTTATGTCTCCCTTTTTATTTCTGATTTTGTTAATTTGGAAACACTGTCTGTGTCCTCTTGTTAGTCTGGCTAAGGGTTTATCTATTTGTTGATTTTCTCAAAGAACCAACTTTTGGTTCTGTTGATTCTTTCTATGGTCCTTTTTGTTTCTACTTGGTTGATTTCAGCTCTGAGTTTGATTATTTCCTGCCTTCTACTCCTCCTGGTTGTATTTGCTTCTTTTTATTCTAGAGCTTTTAGGTGTGCTGTCAAGCTGCTGACATATGCTCTTTCCTGTTTCTTTCTACAGGCACTCAGCGCTATGAGTTTTCCTCTTAGCACAGCTTTCATTGTGTCCCATAAGTTTGGGTATGTTGTACCTTCATTTTCATTAAATTCTAAAAAGGTTTTAATTTCTTTTTTTAATTCTTCCTTGACCAGGTTATCATTGAGTTCAATTTCCACATGTATGTGGGCATTCTTCCCTTATTTTTATTGAAGACTAGCTTTAGGCCGTGGTCGTCTGATAGCACGCATGGGATTATTTCTATCTTTCTGTACCTGTTGAGGCCCCTTTTTAACCAATTATATGGTCATTTTTGGAGAAAGTACCATGAGGAGCTTAGAAGAAGTTATATCCTTTTGCTTTAGGATAGAATGTTCTATAAATATCCGTTAAGTCCATTTGGCTCATGAGTTCTCTTAGTCTGTCTACGTCTCTGTTTAATTTCTGTTTCCATGATCTGTCCATTGATGAGAGTGGGGTGTTGAAATCTCCTACTATTATTGTGTGAGGTGCAATGTGTGTTTTGAGCTTTAGTAAGGTTTCTTTTACATATGTAGCTGCCCTTGTATTTGGGGCATAGATATTTAGGATTGAGAGTTAATCTTGGTGGATTTTTCCTTTAATGAATATGAAGTGTCCCTCCTTATCTTTTTTGATGACTTTTAGTTGAAAATTGATTTTAGTTGATATTAGAATGGCTACTCCAGCTTGCTTCTTCTGACCATTTGCTTGGAAAGATGTTTTCCAGCCTTTCACTCTGATGCAGTGTCTGTCTTTGTCTCTGAGGTGTGTTTCCTGTAGGCAGCAGAATGCAGGGTCCTCGTTGCGTATCCAGTTTGTTAATCTATGTCTTTTTATTGGGGAGTTGAGGCCATTGATGTTGAGAGATATTAAGGAAGAATAGTGATTATTGCTTCATGTTATATTCATATTTGGATGTGAGGTTATGTTTGTGTGCTTTTCTTCTCTTTGTTTTGTTGCCAAGACGATTAGTTTCTTGCTTCTTCTAGGTTATAGCTTGCCTCCTTATGTTGGGCTTTACCATTTATTATCCTTTGTAGTGCTGGATTTGTAGAAAGATATTGTTTAAATTTGGTTTTGTCATGGAATATCTTGGTTTCTCCATGTATGTTAATTAAGAGTTTTGCAGGATACAGTAACCTGGGCTGGCATTTGTGTTCTCTTTGGGTCTGTATGACTTCAGTCCAGGATCTTCTGGCCTTCATAGTTTCTGGCGAAAGGTCTGGTGTGATTCTGATAGGTCTGCCTTTATATGTTACTTGACCTTTTTCCCTTACTGCTTTTAATATTCTTTCTTTATTTTGTGCGTTTGGTGTTTTGACTATTATGTGACGGGAGGTGTTTCTTTTCTGGTCCAATCTATTTGAAGTTCTGTAGGCTTCTTGAATGCCAATGGGTATCTTTTTTAGGTTAGGGAAGTTTTCTTCTATGATTTTGTTGAAGATATTTACTAGTCCTTTGAGCTGGGAGTCTTTACTCTCTTCTATACCTATTAATCTTAGGTTTGATCTTCTCATTGAGTCCTGGATTTCCTGTATGTTTTGGACCTGTAGCTTTTTCCGCTTTACATTATCTTTGACAGTTGAAAATGATTTCTATGGAATCTTCTGCTCCTGAGATTCTCTCTTCCATCTCTTGTATTCTGTTGGTGAAGCTTGTATCTACAGCTCCTTGTCTGTTATTTTGGATTTCTATATCCAGGGTTGTTTCCATGTGTTCTTTCTTGATTGCTTCTATTTCCATTTTTATTCCTTCAACTGTTTGATTGTGTTTTCCTGGAATTCTTTCAGGGATTTTTGTGTCTCCTCTCTATGGGCTTCTACTTGTTCATTTATGTTTTCCTGTAATTCTTTCAGGGATTTTTTTGTCTCCTCTCTATGTGCTTCTACTTGTTTATTTATGTTTTCCTGGAATTCTTTCAGGGATTTTTGCGATTCCTCTCTGTAGGCTTCTACTTGTTCTCTAACAGAGTTCTTCACATCTTTCTTTAAGTCCTCCAGCATCATGATCAAATATGATTTTGAAACTAGATCTTGCTTTTCTGGTGTGTTCCTGCGCTTGCCTCTCACCGTCAGATTATCTCTAGTGTTACTTTGTTCTGCTATTTCTGACAGTGGCTAGACTGTCCTATAAGCCTGTGTTTCAGGAGTGCTATAGACCTGTTTTCCTGTTTTCTTTCAGCCAGTTATGGGGACAGAGTCTTCTGCTTTCGGGCGTGAAGTTTTTCCTATCTACAGGTCTTCAGCTATTCCTGTGGGCCTGTGTCTTGAGTTCACCAGGCAGGTCACTTGCAGCAGAAAAGTTGGTCTTACCTGTGGTCCCGAGGCTCAAGTTTGCTCTTGGAGTGTTGCTTATGAGCTCTCCATGGCTGCAGCAACCAGGAAGATCTGCGCTGCACTTTCCGGGAGCTTCGTTGCACCAGGGTTCCAGATGGCGTTTGGTGTTTTCCTCTGGAATCAGTAATGTGTGCAGAGTGCAGTCTCTTCTGGTTTCCCAGGCGTGTCTGCTTCTCTGAAGGTTTAACTCTCCCTCCCACGGGATTTGGGTGCAGAGAACTGTTTATCCGGTCTGTTTCCTTCAGGTTCCGGCGGTGTCTCAGGCGCAGAGGTCCTGCCGCTCCTGGGCCTAGGTTTGCCTTCTTAACGTTTTGTATTAGAGACATAAGCATAGATATATGTCAGAAATTTGAATGTAATAAAATTAAATAAGGGAATTGCCATGTTGTATTATAGAAATAAAGACCTGTAATTTTATAACATGGGTTAACATTTTAACATTTAACATTTTTAAAGGATATTTTTAATTTACATTTCACATTTTATTCCATTACCTGATTTCCCATCCATAAGCCCACTATCCCATCCCCCTCCCTTTCTTCTATAAGGGTGTTCTCCCTCCCCTACAACCCACCCTTCCTGCCTCACAGCCCTGACATTCCCCTACATTGGGGGGTCTGGCCTTGGCAGGACCAAGGGCTTCTCCTCCTACTGGTGCCCAGCAAGGCCATCCTCTGCTACATGTGCAGCTGGAGCCATGTGTACTCTACGGGTAGTGGTTTCGTCCCTGTGAGCTCTGGTTGGCTTTATTGCTGTTTTTATGGTGTTGTCAGCTCCTTCTGCTCATTGAATCCTTTCTGCAATTCCTCCAACTGGGACCCCATTTTCAGTTCAATGGTTTGCTGCTAGCATTTGCCTCTGTATTTGTCACAGTCTGGCTGAGGCTCTCAGGAGATGGCTATATCAGGCTCCAGTCATCATGCACTTCGTGGCTTCATCAATATTGTCTAATTATTTTGGCTGTATTTATATATGGTCTAGATCGCCAGATGGGACAGGCTCTGAATGAACATGCCTTCAGTCTCTGCTCTAATCTTTTTCTCCATATCCCCTCCTATGAATATTTTTGTTCCCCTTTTAAGAAGGGCTAAACCATCTGCACTTTGGTCATCCTTCCTTCCTTCCATCCTTCATGTTGTCTGTGAATTGTATCTTGGGCAATCCGAACTTCTGGGCTAATATCTACTCATCAGTGAGTGCATACCTAATGTGTGTATTTTTGTGATTGGGGTACCTCACTCAGGATGATAGTTCCATTCATTTGCCTATGAACTTAATGATGTCACTGTTTTTGAAACCTGAGTAGTACTCCCTTGTGTAAATATATCACATTTTCTGTATCCATTCCTCTGTTGAAGGGCATCTGAATGCTTTCCAGCTTCTGGCTATTATAAATAAGGCTGCTATGAACATAGTGGAGCACGTGTCTTTTTTATATGTTGGGGTATCTTGGGGTTATATGCCCAAGAGAGGTATATCTGGATCCTCAGGCAGTTCAATGTCCAATTTTCTGTGGAACCTCCAGACTGATTTCCAGAATGGTTGTACCAGTCTGCAATCCCACCAACAATGGAGGAGGGTTCCTCTTCCTCCACATCCTCGCCAGCATCTGTTGTCACCTGAGTTTTTGATCTTAGCCATTCTGACTGGTGTGAGGTGGAATCTCAGGGTTGTTTGATTTGCATTTCCCTGATAACTAAGGATGTTGAATATTTCTTCAGGTACTTCTCAGCCATTCAGTATTCCATAGCTGAGAATGTTTTGTTTAGCTCTGTACCCCATTTTTTAATAGGGTCATTTGACTCTCTGGAGTCTAACTTCTTGAATTCTTTATATACATTAGACATTAGCCCTCTATTGAATGTATAATTGTTAAAGTTCTTTTCCCAATCTGTTGGTTGCCAATTTGCCCGACTGACAGTTTACTTTAACTAACAGAAGCTTTGCAATTTTATGAAGTCCCATTTGTCAATTCTTGATCTTAGAGCATAAGCCATTGGACTTTTTGTTCAGGAAATTTTTCCGTGCGCCGATGTGGTCAAGGCACTTCCCCACTTTTTCTTCTATTAGTTTCCATGTATCTGGTTTTAGGTAGAGGTCCTTGTTCTACTTAGACTTGAGCTTTTTACAAAGTAATTAAAATGGATCAATTTGCATTCTTTAAAGTGCTTTCCTCCAGTTGAACCAGCACCATATATTAAAAATGCTGTTTTTATGTCCACTGTATGGTTTTAGCTCCTTTGTCAATGATCAAATGACCATAAATTTGTGGTTTCATTTCTGGTCTTCAATTCTATTGCAATGATCTACCTGCCAGTCTCTGTACCAGTACCATACAGTTTTTAGCACTATTGCTGTGTAATACAGATTGAGGTCAGGGATGGTGATTCTTTTATTGTTGAGAATAGTTTTTTACTATCCTGGGTTTTTTGTTATTACACATGTTTTTTGTAAATTGCTCTTTCTAGGTCTATGAAGAATTGTATTGGAATTTTGATGGGGATTGTATTGACTCTCAATACTAGATTGCTTTTGTCAAAATGGACATTTTTACTATATTAATCCTGCCAGTGAGCATGGGAGATCTTTCCGTCTACTGGGATCTTCAGTTTCTTTCTTCAGAGACTTTAAGTTCTTCTCCTACAGATCATTTACTTGCTTGGTTATAGTCACACCATGATATTTTATATTATTTGTGACTATCGTAAAGGTTGTCATTTCCCTAATTTCTTTCTCACTCTATTTATCCTCTTGAGTTGAGAAAGGCTTGAGTTAATTTTATACCCAGCCACATTGCTGAATTTGTTTATCAACTGTAGGAGTTCTCTGGTGGAATTTTTGGGGTCCCTTAAGAATATGATCATATCATCTGCAAATAGTAATATTTTAACTTCTTCTGTTCCAATTTGTATTCGTTTGGCTTCCTTTTGTTGTCCAATTGCTTTGCCTAGAATTTCAAATACTATATTGACTAAGTAGGGAGAGAGTGGGCAGACTTTTCTAGTCCCTCATTTTAGTGGGATTGCTTCAAGTTTCTCTGCATTTATATTTATGTTGGCTATTCGTTTACTGTATATTTATTTTACTATGTTCAGTTATGGGCCTTGAACTCCTGATCTTTCCAAGACTTTTATCATGAAAGGGTGTCAAATTTTGTCAAATGCTTTCTTTGCATCTAATGAAATGATCATGTGGTTTTTTTTCCTTCAGTTTGTCTGTACACTGGGTTACATTTATTGATTTCTGTATATTGAAACATTCCTGCATCCCTGGGATGATGCCTAATTGATCATGATGGATGATTTGTTTTGATGTGTTCTTGGATTCGTGTTGCATGAATTTTATTGAGTATTTTCGCATCAGTATTCATAAGTGAATTTGGTTGGGTTTTTGTGTGGTTTAGGTATAAGCATAATTGTGTCTTCGTAGAAGGAATTGGATAGTGTTCCTTCTGTTTCTATTTTGTGGAGGAGTTTGAATAGTATTTGTATTAGGTCTTCTTCGAATATCTGATAGAATGTTATAGAAAACCATCTGGTCCTGGGCCTTTTTGGTTGGCAGACTTTTAATGACTGGTTCTATTTCTTTAGGAATTATGAGAATGATTAGGTGATTTATATTATCCCAATTTAATTTTGGTACCTGATATCTGTCTAGAAAATTGTTCATTTTAGACAATTTTTACAGGTTTGTTGAATATAGTCTTTGTAGTAGGATTTGTTGAATTTTGAATTTTGTCATTATGTCTCCCTTATCATTTCTACTTTCTTAATTTGGATAATGTCTTTCTCCCTTCTGGATAGTTTGGCTAATGGTTTATTTATCTTGTTGAATTTCTCAAAGAACCAGCTCCTGGTTTTGTTTAGTGTTCATATAGTTTTTGTTGTTGTTATTGTTGTTCTTGTTGTTGTTGCTGTTATTGTTGTTGTTGTTTCTATTTGGTTGATTTCAGCCCTGAGTTTGAGTATTTGCTGCAGTCTACTCCTCTTGGGTGTATTTGCTTATTTTTGTTCTAGAGCTTTCAGGTATGTTGTCAAACTGCTAGTGTTTGTTATTTCCAGTTTCTTTTTGGAGGCACTGAGAGGTATGAGTTTTCCACTTATCACTGTTTTCATTATCTCCCTTATATTTTGGTATACTGTGCCTTCATTTTCATTAAATTCTAAAACGTCCTTAATTTCTGACTTAGTTTCTTCTTTGACCAAGTCATCATTGAGTAGAGAGTTGTTCAGCTTCCATGTGTTTATGTGGGCTTTCTGTTGTTTTTCTTGTTATTGAAGACCAGTCTTAGTCCATAATGATCTCATAGTATGCATGGGATTATTTCATTCTTTTTGTATCTGTTAAAGCCTGTTTTGAGACTGATTATATGGTCAGTTTTGGAGAAGGTATCATGAGGTGCTGAGAGTCAGATATATTCTTTTGTTTGAGCATGAAATGTTCTATAGATATCTTTTAGGACCATTTGCTTCATAACTTTTGTTATTTTCCCTATGTCGTCGTTTATTATGTTTCCATGATCTGTCCATTGAGAAGAGTTGGGTGTTGAAGTTTCCCACTAGTGTTTTGTGAGGTGCCTTGTGTACTTTGAGCTTTAGTAAGCTTTCCTTTGAAAATGTAGGAATGTGGGTGCCCTTTCATTTGTACCGTTGATGTTCAGATTTTTCCTTTGACAAGTTTAAAGTGCCCTTTTTTATCTTCTTTGATGACTTTTGGTTGAAAGTAGATTGTATTTCATATTAGAATGGCTACTCCAGCTTGTTTCTGAGGGTCACTTGCTTGGAAAAGTTTTTCTAGCCTTTTACTATGAGGTAGTGTCTACCTTTGTCAGGGAGGTACGTTTCCTGTATGCAGCAAAATGCTGGGTCCTGTTTACATTTCCAGTAAGTTAGTTTTTTTTTTTTTTTTTTTTTTTATTGGGGATTGGTTCCATTGATGTTAAGAACTATTAAGGAAAAGTGATTGTTGCTTTCTGTTATTTTTGTTGTTAGAGGTAGATTATGTTTGTGTGGTTATCTTCTTTTGGACTCGTTGAGAGAAGATTGCTTTCTTGCTTTTTCTAGGGTATGGTTTCCCTCCTTGTGTTGGTGTTTTCCATCTTCCCATTAAGTATATTCTTCTGTTTTTATGTCAACATTTCCATTCCATTGTTCAATTGAAACACTTATGAGTGGTTTGATATAATTTATTAACTGTTATCCTTCATTTACTCCTTGTATGTTATTTATACGTCCTACTACTTATGTCTTTCTTTTGTGAACCTAGGCCATCGACATCTGTGATCCAAACCCAGTTCTGATGCTAATGCTCTGTGTTTACATGTATGAGAGGCTCCCTACATACCTCCCCAAGAAAGTGGTCCCATTCACTTGTACTCTATATGATGTTGTAGTGGGACAGGTAAGAGTACCTTTAGAACTAACACTTATATATAGTGAAGTAGTTGAGTGTTTTAGATGTTTGTTTCTTTTAAATAAAATTAAAACAAATGCCTTTGTGATGTAGTTATACTAAGGTTGAGTAAACTTTGTCAATTATTTTCTTCTAATAAAAGAAGAAAAATGGATAATTTCACTTAATAATCATCACTTCCTGTAAAATGATTGCTTTATCTTTTGTGGTTTACAGAGAATTATATTTTTCCAGGTGCAAGTTTAACATTTTGAGAGGATTCATATTTGCTGTTTCTCAGCCAATTTTATGTATTTCTCTTTATATTAATTTGGGGTGGAATATGATTGAGTACTATACTTTCTAGTCCTCTAGAATTTATCTTTAAAGATAAGATTTGACTGGTAGTTTGTAAGTATTTAGTTAATTATTAGAAAATTTCAGGTTTTTTTAATCAAAATATAGATTGCTCAGTTTGGAAGATAGAAAAGCAAGGCTGCTTTTCAATTTTCATTAGAATTGGAATGTTACCTCTTGTTTAATTTGATTTGTTTAATTCTTTGTCAGAGCAAAATAAATATAAATGTAATTTTTCAGGAGTGTTCATCTTAGTAATTCTCTAAATGCTATATTAGTGAAGGATGTTGGCTAATACATATAATTGCCCTTGAGATTTTTTGCCTAGAAAATAAATCGTAATTTAGAAGTGTCTTGTTCAAATTTTAAGGAACTAAACAGTCTCAACAATTTTCTGTGCATTTATTTTTTGTGTCATGTTTTTATCTCTTCAGACTTCTTGTTTCCTCTTATTCTCACTTTCTGTGTTTATGTTAGTGTATGTGTGTACATATTTATATTTGTGTATACATATGTGCTCTTATGTATGTTTGGAAGTCAGAAAACAGCTATGGGATTTGGTCATCTATTTCTGTTGCATGGTTCCCACAGATGAAACTCTAGTTTGCAGGCTTGGCTGCAAAAAACTTTACCTTTTGATTATCTAACCACCCCTTGTTTCTTCTTCCAGAAAGTAGTGACTATGTATTGAGAAGATGCTAAGTGATTGACCATGTATTTGTCAAGAATAGGATTTTGAGGACTAAGGACAAGGTTAATATTATAATAAATTAAATGATTTCCATTTTTACTATGTTTGTGTAGCAACAGATAGTACCCAGATCTTTAAATATTTTCAGCATATGCTCATCCATTTGGCTGAATGCCCGGTCCAATATTAGCTAATGATTAAATAACTATGAATTAATATCTTAAAAATTAAAGTCCATTAACATAAGAACCTAATACCTTATGTATATATTTACTAAAATAATATTTATATATATACATTTTAGACAAGATATCAATATGCAAGATTGCTTTTACAAATATTGGGTAATTTTTAAGAAACAACAATAATTAAGTATCAGTGCTATATAGAACTTAAGTGTAAATTTCAATTTAAAAAATAACAAAATTTGAAATTACTAAGAATTTTGGCTATCCTTTGTATGAGTCACTACTTTAAATAATAATGTTAAAGTGATCTAATGTAACCTTCATTAATCCATCTCCATTTCCAAATTAGAGAGATAGCTCAGAGGTTAAGAGCATTGACTGCTCTTCCAGAGGTCCTGAGTTCAAGTCCCAGCAACCACATAGTAGCTCACAACCATGTGTAATGGGGTCTGATGTCCTCTTCTGTTATGTATGAAGACAGCTACAGTGTTCTCATGTACATAAAGTAAATAAATCTTTAAAAAAAGAAATTCACACAGAAGTTTCTATTCATGTGTCAGATAGAAAATCATAGTATATTAAAAGCAGTAAAAACAGATTGCAGTCATTTACTGTGATTATTCACATGTAATTGAATGTTCTTTAACAAAAAGATCAGAAAATCGAAATGAACAATATGGTGCAAATTAATTGAACACCTTTGTGTCATCTGTCTCTTGTAAAATAGTGAATATACTTGTCATCATTAAGATGCCAGGGAGAGGTATGAAAGTCCCAGAACTATAAAACATTTGCAGTTTACAATGTAACACTCCATGTTTTCTTCTAAAAACAAAATGTTACTTATATTCTGGGATCAAAAAGCATTTTCTTTATAAATACTTGAAATGTACATACATACTTACATACATGTATACATTCATTCATTGTAAAATGGTACACCAAAAGAAATTGATTTGCATTAATACACTTATTCTATTAGTTACCATTTTTTTACTGAACTAAGATAATAATTTTCTTCTTTAAATCTTTTCCATATTCTTTGTGAGGTATTGGAATATGAGGTATTATATGTGTTACAATCGTTTCACTTTTCAAATACCTGGAGTTATCCTTGGAATTAACCATTGTCCAGTAATACCTTATACTGAATATTGCCTCCATTCTACTTCTATACTTTCTGTAACTTCCTTGCATGTTATTAAAGAAACATATTCATGGTACTTGCTTAAAATAATGAGGCAGACTTATACAGGACTTGCTTAAAATGTTAATCTAAATTTTTATAAAATTGTCATTGTAGGTTATTAAGAATAATTCTGAATATAAAAATTAAAAAAAATAAGGATTTGTAACCAAGGAGTTAAAAGTATGACCAATGAATGAAGAGTTACTAAGCAGAGCCACTGGGATTAAAGTAAAATTCTTGCTAACTCATCTTTATAGCATTCTTGCCAAGAATAGAATAAAATATCTTCTGAAGAAGATTAGAGGATAAGGAGTTTGTTCTATTATGAATGAGGATTAGATTTCAAATGTGTAATATTTTGGATAAAGTGAGTTAAACAGAATCTTTCTAAAATAGTGGTTTTGATTACATGTTTGAAAAGATGAGGCTAAGCTACACCTAAGCTCAAAGGGGCTGGACTAGCATTCAACCAAGAATATCCCCTTCTTTCTTCCTAATACACTTGATTTGTTGATGTAGAAATTGAAAAACCTTACTGATACTTGGGCAAGATTGCCAAAGACTTGCGATGCCTCTCATAGAAAAACTTTGTAGAGAAAAAAAGTGACACCAGAGGACATGTTCTGTAGGCTTGCAGTGAAATCAAAATAATGAAATAAATACATTGTGAGAAATCAAGGCCATCAGACCAGGACATGAACAATAAATGATTTCTCAGAGTCCTGTTTTGCCTGTGCTGTTTTTTTCTCATACATATTATTAACTATTTGGACAATTTACACATGAATATAATATATCCTAATTTGTCTTTCCCCTACTCCCTCTTTTATATATTTTCAACCCTCTCAACCTTCCCTCATGCTCATCAATCCTCCTTCAATTGATGACTTTTGCCTTAGTTTTGTGACCAATTTAGTTTATCTGGGAGCACCTTTGTGACAATGGGATTGGACCTATCCACTGGAACCTGTGGAATCACCAGTCTGTACAGTTTTGACTTTGAATTATCATGACAATTATTAGAAGGCTTTCTTTAATTTAATAAATCATAAAATAGATAGAGGTACTAGTATTAAACATCACGTATGTAGTTGATATGTTAACTCATGCCTAATATTTTATATCACAGAAGGTTGAAAGTCGAAGTGAATGAGTTCCAGGTCATCCTCTTCTATATATAGCAAGGTCCTGTCCTACATACTTATAAATCCACATACTCTTCTATATATTTTAGTTAATAGTACACATTAAATTGAGGGTTTTCATGTGTAGAATGTCTATCTTCCTGGGTTAAAACTAAGAAATGGTGTCTTTGTGTAGGTTTTAATCTTCTGTGTACCATCTTTTACATCTACATAGATATTATTGAAAAATCCAAGCTTGAAGACTTTAGTGTACACGGCTACAATTGTTGGAAGAGATGCTAATGACTTCTGTCTTGCTCAAACAGGGAATGTTATAACAATTTCCCCAAAGTAAGTATTTAAAAATATTCTGTTATTGAACTTGATAAAACTAGATATTTAATATTTACAATAATTACTAAATATGTGAGTTTGATTTTTTTATACTGATTGATGCATAATGAAAAACTTTTAGTGAAAAATAGAATATTTATAGTTCTATAGTTCCTCTTTAATTGGCAATATAAAACAGCTAATTTGGGGACAAGAGAGATAACTCAGTAGTTAAGAGTACTGACTGCTCTTTCAGAAGTTGTGAGTTCAATTCCCAGCAACCTCATTGTGGCTCACAATCATCTGTAATGGGATCTGATGCCATCTTCTGGTGTGTCTGCAGACAGCTATAGTGTATTCATATACATTACATAAATAATGTGTTTTTTTTTAAAAATCCTACTTTTAGGCATTATTTAATTAATTTTAATTTACTTTGTGTGTATGTGGGTCATAATGGTAACATAATAGATTTTTTGTATAGAAAAAGTATGTTGCATAAAGGAAATGCAACTAATACATACTAAAAGTATATATAATTTTATAACATATAATATGTATAGATTTTGATTATTATAGAAAGGGCTGTGATTGAAATTTAGAAGCTAGGTAAGAGAATGAAAAAAAAGATTAAAACTTTTTCAATTCTCAGCAATCCCACTAAAATCAGGAACTACACAAAGCTACCCACTCTCTCCCTACTTATTCAATATAGTTCTTGAATTTCTAGCCAGAGCAATCAGACAACAAAAGGAGGTCAAGGGGATACAGATCGGAAAAGAAGAAGTCAAAATATCACTGTTTGCAGATGATATGATAGTATATTTAAGTGATCCCAAAAGTTCCACCAGAGAACTACTAAAGCTGATAAACAACTTCAGCAAAGTGGCTGGGTATAAAATTAACTCAAATAAATCAGTAGCCTTCCTCTACACAAAAGAGAAACAAGCCGAGAAAGAAATTAGGGAAACGACACCCTTCATAATAGATCCAAATAATATGAAGTACCTCGGTGTGACTTTAACCAAGCAAGTAAAAGATTTGTACAATAAGAACTTCAAGACTCTGAAGAAAGAAATTGACGAAGACTTCAGAAGATCGAAAGATCTCCCATGCTCATTGATTGGCAGGATTAATATAGTAAAAATGGCCATTTTACCAAAAGCGATCTACAGATTCAATGCAATCCCCATCAAAATACCAATCCAATTCTTCAAAGAGTTAGACAGAACAATTTGCAAATTCATCTGGAATAACAAAAAACCCAGGATAGCTAAAACTATCCTCAAAAATAAAAGGACTTCAGGGGGAATCACTATCCCTGAACTCAAGCAGTATTACAGAGCAATAGTGATAAAAACTGCATGGTATTGGTACAGAGACAGACAGATAGACCAATAGAACAGAATTGAAGACCCAGAAATGAACCCACACACCTATGGTCACTTGATTTTTGACAAAGGAGCCAAAACCATCCAATGGAAAAAAGATAGCATTTTCAGCAAATGGTGCTGGTTCAACTGGAGGGCAACATGTAGAAGATTGCAGATCGACCTATTCTTATCACCCTGTACAAAGCTTAAGTCCAAGTAGATAAAGGACCTCCACATCAAACCATACACTCAAACTAATAGAAGAAAAACTAGGGAAGCATCTGGAACACATGGGCACTGGAAAAAATTTCCTGAACAAAACACCAATGGCTTACGCTCTAAGATCAAGAATCGACAAATGGGATCTCATAAAACTGCAAAGCTTCTGTAAGGCAAAGGACACTGTGGTTAGGACAAAACGGCCACCAACAGATTGGGAAAAGATCTTTACCAATCCTACAACAGATAGAGGCCTTATATCCAAAATATACAAAGAACTCAAGAAGTTAGACTGCAGGGAGACAAATAACCCTATTAAAATTGGAGTTGAGAGCTAAACAAAGAATTCACAGCTGAGGAATGCCGAATAGGTGAGAAACACCTAAAGAAATGTTCACCATCTTTAGTCATAAGGGAAATGCAAATCAAAACAACCCTGAGATTTCACCTCACACCAGTGAGAATGGCTAAGATCAAAAACTCAGGTGACAGCAAATGCTGGCGAGGATGCGGAGAAAGAGGAACAGTTCTCCATTGTTGGTGGGATTGCAGACTGGTAAAACCATTCTGGAAATCAGTCTGGAGGTTCCTCAGAAAATTGGATATTGAACTGCCTGATAATCCAGCTATACCTCTCTTGGGCATATAATCAAAAGATGCCCCAACATATAAAAAAGACACATGCTCCAATATGTTCATAGTATCCTTATTTATAATAGCCAGAAGCTGGAAAGAACCCAGATGCCCTTCAACAGAGGAATGGATACAGAAAATGTGGTACATCTACACAATGGAATATTACTCAGCTATCAAAAACAATGACTTTATGAAATTCGTAGGCAAATGGTTGGAACTGGAAAATATCCTGAGTGAGGTAACTCAATCACAGAGAAACACTCATGGTATGCACTCATTGATAAGTGGCTATTAGCCCAAGTGCTTGAATTACCCTTGATGCCTAGAACAAATGAAACTCAAGACGGATGATCAAAATGTGAATGCTTCACTCCTTCTTTAAAAGGGGAACAAGAATACCCTTGGCAGGGAATAGAGAGGAGAAGATTAAAACAGACACAGAAGGAACACCCATTCAGAGCCTGCCCCACATTTGGCCCATACATATACAGCCATCCAATTAGACAAGATGGATGAAGCAAAGAAGTGCAGGCCGACAGGAGCTGGATGTAGATCGCTCCTGAGAGACACAGCCAGAATACAGCAAATATGGAGGCGAATGCCATCAGCAAACTACTGAACTGAGAACGGGACCCCCGTTGAAGGAATCAGAGAAAGAACTCGAAGAGCTTGAAGGAGCTCGAGACCCCTTATGTACAACAATGCCAAGCAACCAGAGCTTCCAGGGACTAAGCCACTACCTAAGGACTATCCATGTACTGACCCTGGACTCTGACCTCATAAGTAGCAATGAATATTCTAGTAAGATCACCAGTGGAAGGGGAAGCCCTTGGTCCTGCTAAGACTGAACCCCCATTGAACGTGATTGTTGCGGGGAGGGTGGCAATGGGGGGAGGATGGGGAGGGGAACACCCATACAGAAGGGGAGGGGGAGGGGGAGGTATTAGGGGGATGTTTGCCTGGAAACCGGGAAAGGGAATAACACTCGAAATGTAAATAAGAAACACTCAAGTTAATAAAAAAAAAAAACCATGAAATGGTATGGAACATTTGAATTTAAATTTTATTATTATATAACATGAAACTACTTTGAATTGGAAAATTTCAATGACTGATTTCAGTTAAATTCCCAATATATCTTAGCTTTTTATACATATTTTATATAAAAATAAATATATAATATTTTAAAATAAAGCAGAATTCTGAATTCTGAAAAAAAATTTTTTTCAATTCTCCTTCCAAAAATCACTGATGTTGGCATACTCATCTTTTCATAGCTATTTTCTTGTGCGTATATAGATGGTAGATAACTAGATGGGTAAATATGAATTCCCTTATTCTACTAATTATGATATATAAAGTAAGACATGATTCTTATTTTTCCAAATTATTCAGTGATGTTCTCACACATGTACTATAGAATGGATAATCCAGGAAATTTAAAAATTTTATACTTTATCAAATTATTGTGTCATATGTTCTTAAAACAGTTTCTGAAGACATATAAAACAATATAAATGTAAATTGAGTGAGCAGAATGCTGGGTGCTCTCTAAGTCTGTTAGTCTATTAGTCTATTTCTTTTTATTGGCGAATTGAGTCTATTAATGTTAAGAGATAATAAGTAATAGTGATTGTTGTTTCCTGTTATTTTTATTTTTAGAGGTGAAATTATGTTTGTGTGTCTCTTTTTGTTTGGTTACCTTCCAAGGAGATTACTTTCTTGCTTTTTCTAGGGTGTAGCTTCCTTCCTTGTGTTGGAGGTTTCCATCTACTATCCTTTGTAGCACTGAATTTATAAAAAGATATTGTGTAAATTTGGTTTTGTCATGAAATATTTTGGTTTCTCCATCTATGTTAATTGAGACTTTTGCTGGATATAGTAGCCTGGGTTGGCATTTGTGTTCTCTTAAGGTCTGTATGACATCTGTCCAGGATCTTCTGGATTTCATAGTCTCTGGTGAGAAGTCTGATGTTATTCTGATAGGTCTGCCTTTATATGTTACTTGACCTTTTTCCCTTACTGCTTTTAATATTCTCTCTTTGTTTCGTACGTTTGGTGTTTTGACTATTAACTAGTAGGAGGAATTTCTTTTCTGGTCCAATCTATTTGGAGTTCTGTATGCTTCTTGTATGTGTATAGACAGCTCTGTTTTTAGGTTAGGGAAGTTTTCTTCTATAATTTTGTGAAGATACTTACTGGACCTTTAATTTGGGAGTCTTCACCCTCTTCTATACCTATTATCCTTAGGTTTGATTTTCTCATTGTGTTCTGAATTTCCTGGATGTTTTGGGTTAGGAACTTTTTGCATTTTACATTATTTTTGAATGTTGTGTAAGTGTCTTCTATGGTATCTTTTGCCCCTGAGATTCTCTTCTATCTCTTGTATTCTCTTTTTGACTCCTGATCTCTTTCCTAGGTTTTCTGTCTCCAGGGTTGTCTCCCTTTGTGCTTTCTTTATTTCTATTTCCATTTCTCTTTCATTTTCCATGGATGGTTCTGTTCAATTCCTTCACCTGTTTGGTTACATTTTCTAGTAATTTTTAAAGGGTTTTTTGTGTTTCTTTTTTAAGGGCCTCTACTGTTTTACCTATGTTGTCCTGTATTTCTTTAAGGGAATTATTATATCCTTCTTAAAGTCTGCTATCATCAAAATGAGATGTCATTTTACCTCCAAATCTTCCTTTTCCGGTTTGTTTGCATATATAGTATTCGCTTTGGAGGGAGAACTTGGCTCTGGTGATGCCAAGTAGTCATGGTTTCTGTTGCTTAGGTTAATGCGCTTGCCTCTTGCTATCAGGTTTTCTCTGGTGTTAGCTGTCTCTTACAATGGCTTGACCCTCCTGTAGGCCTGTGTTTTATCAGTCCTTTAGACATGTTTTCTTTCAGCTGGATCTGGGAACAGAGTGCTACTCCTCGGGTTTTGCGTCTTGAGTCCTCCAGGCAGGTTTCTTGGAGCAGAAGATTTGGTCTTACCTCTGCTCTCAGGTGTGTAGGTGCTCCTGGTGACTGGCTTTCAGTTCTCCATGCAGGCAGAAACTGAAAGGGTCCTTCCCCTGACTGCTCCTAGGTTTCTGAATCCGGAGGGCACACAGAGCACTAGGCGGGTTCCGTATGAATGTGGGCAGAAGCAGTTGTCTCCTCTGATCTTTCAGGATTGTCCATACTTCTGAGAGTCTAGCTGTCTTTCCCACAGGGTTTGGGTGCAGGGTGCTGTGGGACTAGTTCAGTTCAATTCCTGGCACAGGCAGAAATCAGAAGGTTCCTGCTGCTGACTGTTCCTATGTGCCTTTATTTAGAGAGCACTAGGTATGTTCCTCGTGGGCCAGGAATATGAGCACGAGTGGCAGTCTCCCCTGAGCTCTCTGAATTGTCAGGACTTTTGAGAGTACAGCTCTCTCCTGCGCAGGATTTTGGTACAGAGAACTGTGGGCAATTTAGATATTTTGATAATTCATTTTGCAACTTCTTCTTCTCAACCATTAAGTGGTTGTTCCATAGTCTATGAAAGTTATAACAAAGCATGATAAAATGTACCACTATTCCTATATTCATTTTCAATATTTTTACCTTAACAGAACTTATAAGTCATAGTTCATAGAAAAAATAACCGATCATTATGTAGATAATGTTAATTATGTTAAAAGCCAGAGTAACAATCCTTAATAGAATATTTCTGCTATTTTTCACTTGGAACCATACCAAGTTCATTGAAGGCTTAACTATTCAATTGTGGAAAACATAGCTTATTTTTAAATCTAATGTAAAAAAAAGAAAGCAAAATTGTTTCATTGCACAATAGAAACTGAAAAGAGAAGGAAATTGAGTTCCTAATATATGGGAAGAAGAAATTTCATATTTCCATGATACTGTTTCATAGTCTATAACAATTCTAAAGAACCTGAGGTAGCTAAGCCTCCAAACTCATGAAAAGCCAAGGGGCTGGCATAACTTCCAAGAAATGGTTTTGTGCTTCATGAGCCCCCACTTCTTTTGTTTCAAAAGAATATGTGGGCTTCCTTTCAAGATTTGTAGCAGAGCCTTTAGTCTATCAAAATGGGTCTTACTATCATAATTTTTCTATAAATTGGTAAATATAATCTTACCCACATTCCCAAGACTGCCATTAAACTACAAGTTAAAAATGAAAAGTAGACATATTTTCTTTTTTTCATCCTTGAATTGAGTTTTGTCAAATAGCTAACATACTACTGTTCTTTATCTACCATTATTAGGTTGCACTTTCAAACCTTAACTTAAGGTACTATTTTAGTTAAGAAATTTTTGTATAATATTTTTGTGCACTCCATACTGCTAAGAATATGAATGAGTTTACAAACAAAAAGGTACAGGTAATCATACATTCATACAAAAATGTTCTACACTAGAAAATCCAATGTGAAATATGTTATTTATATACATAAATTAGTTAAATTTAGATTATACAAATAACCTCATGCTTCAGTGTTGTTTGATTTATGTAAAAATGAATATATACAGGACTTAGATACAAAGTCTGATTTGGACCTAATATATTTTTAATTGTCCTTTATTTCAATTAAATATTTCCCCTTTTATTTTTTATTAAACAGAAATCAAATTGTCCTTGCTGTGAAATTTTTAAGTCGCTTTCTCCATCCTGCTGAAGCTACATTATTATTAATTTCAAGACCTAAATGTGGAATAGGAGGCAGCACCGTGGCTTTTGCTCTAAAGGGAGAAATACTAAATTTTAAAGCAATTGTAAGTAAGCTGTACATGTTTTGTAATCTTTCACACCTGTACCCCAGCCCTTGCAGTGTCATACCATGATTGTTCTTGCTTGTTTTGTTTCTGTTCTGTTCTTAGTCATTTAGTTCATCTCTTTACCATAATACCTTGAAAGTTAAGATTTTGTTGTAAGGGCACTGAAAGTTGACAATTGATTCAACAAATATTTGTTTTCTGCTGTAGACACTTAACAACTTTAAATATGTGTTTTAATATTTATTTAGTGTTTGTGGTAGTATGTGAATGCATGCAAACGTGTGGATGCATGCACATCAATGTTGGCACCTTGAAGTGTCAACTTAAGGGTTCTTTGAAAAATCAGCTGTATGGTGTTTTGCTGGGGCAAACACAAGAAGGACTGTTTCATGAAAGTGGACACAAGTGTGAAAGGCTAAGGCAGACTTGTAAAGGAATGTTTCGCTGAAGCAGACAAAGGATAGTGGATGTTCTGTTAAAGCAAGCACATGAAAGTACAAGTAATAAAGGATTCTTAACTCAATGAGTGTATTGTTCCACATTACACTGCATGGTTGAGCTGCATTTGTAGGGACTCCATAGAGGGAAATATACCAAAAAAACTTCTGGTGGTGTACTGCAGTTTCTTGTCACTTCCAAGAACTTGGACTAATTGGAAGAAATTGCTGAAGCAAGAGCTGTGCTGAGGCAAGACACATGCTGAGGCAAGGCATCTGGAAGACATGTGATGTTTGCAGGATCTAAATAGGACTCCACTGAGTGACAGAGCTTTGCTTGCTGGTACAGCTAGCTGTATAACATTTGTGGGTCTCTAGTCTTTGCAGGTCTTTGCTTCCCCAAGAGAGGCATAGCAAAGGACTGGTATTCCTGTTGGTCCCTTCTGCTGACTAGAACCAAGGCTGAAGTCTGGCTGTCTCTGCTAGATCTTGTTACCCCTGTTGCTAAGCCAACTCTACAGAACTGGACTGATGGTGTATCCCTGAGGTGTTTGCTAGTAGATGCAGCTGCTGCCTCATACTAACCTTTAAACTGAACTGGTGATGGGAGTTGGCTCCAAAAACCTTTCTAAACAGGTTCATTTCCCCCTCTCCCTGTATTGTTTCGTTTCTACTACCTCTGGTGGGTGGCAGGCTACAAGGGAGCTTAAAGGATTTAAGAACCATCATTAAAAATAAGGTTTGAAAAATTAAAGTTACAGCACACCCAACCACAGCATGATGGAGGTCAAAGAACAACTTGCAAGAGGCAACTTCCTGCTATGTTCATCTTGAAGGTTAAACACAGGATAAAATGTTTGGCAGCAAATACCTTTACATCCTCAATCATCTGCCTAATTGATTGTTCATCAGTATATATGGAACATTCTATAGAGCTAACCCATTATAAAGTTCATGCTAATTCTACATTTGTTGAGGAATGATGTTCTTGACTAAATTCTACATGCTCATTTCTCAAAACATTAGGCAAAAACAACAACAACAACAAAACATTGGTAGACTTTTATAAATATATTTGATGGCTTTTAGCTAACGTGAAGGAGGTAATTGACTCAGTTTTATTTGAAGGGCAAACCACTGAGAGTTTGACCATTTTCCAGTGAGTTCATGATAATGCAAATTGGTCTTTTAAATGAAATTATTTTGATTTTTGGGTGGGAGGTGGTCACAAGGGTGGCTGGACATTGAAGGACTGAAAAACGTGTGTGGCCCTGTGCAGGATATGAAATTTCACAGACTTTTAATAAATAGATTATGTTCAAAAATATTATTTACTAATATATATGTATTACTTACATAGATATAGATATGTATAGATATAGATATGTATATTAAAGTCAGCAAATTCACCAGGATTCAGTGTATATGATAAAAAACTTTGGAGTGTGTAAGACTACATTATAAAGTATAAAGAATGACTTTAGAAGTATCATTCAAAATGTAAATAAGAAATACTCAAGTTAATAAAAATATATATATATATACATATATATATGAAAAAATTAAAAAAAAAGAAGTATCAAGGAGAAGGTAAATATGGGAAGAGAGCACTGAGATATTTAAAAGGACAGACTTACTTAGTAGGCAGTGATGCCCCAAGCAACAAGTGTTTATTTCTTACTATGATATGATTTGGTCTTCAAGTTTTCTCTTTAATAGTGACATCTCCCAACTCTTTCACATACATTCTCTGAAACAGTGTATTACCTGAAGTTAGTGATATAGTTGATTCTGTCCCATCATTAACCTCAGGACTGCCAAGTAAGCTTGAAAAATGAATGCCTGATGCTGTGTACTTCTGAATACATCTTATTCTCACTTAGGTCAATGGGAATTAAATTACATAGTAATGGAGATGTATTTAAGACAAGAACAAAGCTTTTAACTGGAAAATTTCTCGAATGTTTATATACAGAATTTTTATTTTATATGCTTTTTTTTAATTTTTTTTTATTAACTTGAATATTTCTTATATACATTTCGAGTGTTATTCCCTTTCCCGGTTTCCGGGCAAACATCCCCCTCCCCCCTCCCCTTCCTTATGGGTGTTCCCCTCCCAACCCTCCCCCCATTGTCGCCCTCCCCCCATAGACTAGTTCACTGTGGGTTCAGTCTTAGCAGGACCCAGGGCTTCCCCTTCCACTGGTGCTCTTACTAGGATATTCATTGCTACCTATGGGGTCAGAGTCCAGGGTCAGTCCATGTATAGTCTTTAGGTAGTGGCTTAGTCCCTGGAAGCTCTGGTTGCTTGGCATTGTTGTACTTTTGGGGTCTCGAGCCCCTTCAAGCTCTTCCAGTTCTTTCTCTGATTCCTTCAATAGGGGACCTATTCTCAGTTCAGTGGTTTGCTGCTGGCATTCGCCTCTATATTTGCTGTATTCTGGCTGTGTCTCTCAGGAGCGATCTACATCCGGCTCCTGTCGGTCTGCACTTCTTTGCTTCATCCATCTTGTCTAATTGGGTGGCTGTATATGTATGGGCCACATGTGGGGCAGGCTCTGAATGGGTGTTCCTTCAGTCTCTGTTTTAATCTTTGCCTCTCCCTTCCCTGCCAAGGGTATTCTTTTTCCTCATTTAAAGAAGGAGTGAAGCATTCACATTTTGATCATCCGTCTTGAGTTTCGTTTGTTCTAGGGATCTAGGGTAATTCAAGCATTTGGGCTAATAGCCACTTATCAATGAGTGCATACCATGTATGTCTTTCTGTGATTGGGTTAGCTCACTCAGGATGATATTTTCCAGTTCCAACCATTTGCCTACGAATTTCATAAACTCGTTGTTTTTGATAGCTGAGTAATATTCCATTGTGTAGATGTACCACAATTTCTGTATCCATTCCTCTGTTGAAGGGCATCTGGGTTCTTTCCATTTTCTGGCTATTATAAATAAGGCTGCGATGAACATAGTGGAGCACGTGTCTCTTTTATATGTTGAGGCATCTTTGGGTATATGCCCAAGAGAGGTATAGCTGGATCCTCAGGTAGTTCAATGTCCAATTTTCTGAGGAACCTCCAGACTGATTTCCAGAATGGTTTTACCAGTCTGCAATCCCACCAACAATGGAGGAGTGTTCCTCTTTCTCCACATCCTCGCCAGCATCTGCTGTCACCTGAGTTTTTGATCTTAGCCAATCGCACTGGTGTGAGGTGAAATCTCAGGGTTGTTTTGATTTGCATTTCCCTTATGACTAAAGATGTTGAACATTTCTTTAGGTGTTTCTCAGCCATTCGGCATTCCTCAGCTGTGAATTATTTGTTTAGCTCTGAACCCCATTTTTTAATAGGGTTATTTGTTTCCCTGCGGTCTAACTTCTTGAGTTCTTTGTATATTTTGGATATAAGGCCTCTATCTGTTGTAGGATTGGTAAAGATCTTTTCCCAATCTGTTGGTTGCCGTTTTGTCCTAACCACAGTGTCCTTTGCGTTACAGAAGCTTTGCAGTTTTATGAGATCCCATTTGTCGATTCTTGATCTGAGAGCATAAGCCATTGGTGTTTTGTTCAGGAAATTTTTTCCAGTGCCCATGTGTTCCAGATGCTTCCCTAGTTTTTCTTCTATTAGTTTGAGTGTGTCTGGTTTGATGTGGAGGTCCTTGATCCACTTGGACTTAAGCTTTGTACAGGGTGATAAGCATGGATCGATCTGCATTCTTCTACATGTTGCCCTCCAGTTGAACCAGCACCATTTGCTGAAAATGCTATCTTTTTTCCATTGGATGGTTTTGGCTCCTTTGTCAAAAATCAAGTGACCATAGGTGTGTGGGTTCATTTCTGGGTCTTCAATTCTATTCCATTGGTCTATCTGTCTGTCTCTGTACCAATATCATGCAGTTTTTATCACTATTGCTCTGTAATACTGCTTGAGTTCAGGGATAGTGATTCCCCCTGAAGTCCTTTTATTGTTGAGGATAGCTTTAGCTATCCTGGGTTTTTTGTTATTCCAGATGAATTTGCAAATTGTTCTGTCTAACTCTTTGAAGAATTGGATTGGTATTTTGATGGGGATTGCATTGAATCTGTAGATTGCTTTTGGTAAAATGGCCATTTTTACTATATTAATCCTGCCAATCCATGAGCATGGGAGATCTTTCCATCTTCTGAGGTCTTCTTCAATTTCTTTCCTCAGTGTCTTGAAGTTCTTATTGTACAGATCTTTGACTTGCTTGGTTAAAGTCACACCGAGGTACTTTATATTATTTGGGTCTATTATGAAGGGTGTCGTTTCCCTAATTTCTTTCTCGGCTTGTTTCTCTTTTGTATAGAGGAAGGCAACTGATTTATTTGAGTTAATTTTATACCCAGCCACTTTGCTGAAGTTGTTTATCAGCTTTAGTAGTTCTCTGGTGGAACTTTTGGGATCACTCAAATATACTATCATGTCATCTCCAAATAGTGATATTTTGACCTCTTCTTTTCCGATCTGTATCCCTTTGATCTCCTTTTGTTGTCTGATTGCTCTGGCTAGAACTTCAAGAACTATATTGAATAAGTAGGGAGAGAGTGGGCAGCCTTGTCTAGTCCCTGATTTTGGTGGGATTGCTTCAAGTTTCTCTCCATTTAGTTTAATGTTAGCAACTGGTTTGCTGTATATGGCTTTTACTATGTTTAGGTATGGGCCTTGAATTCCTATTCTTTCCAGGACTTTTATCATGAAGGGGTGTTGAATTTTGTCAAATGCTTTCTCAGCATCTAATGAAATGATCATGTGGTTCTGTTCTTTCAGTTTGTTTATATAATGGATCACGTTGATGGTTTTCTGTATATTAAACCATCCCTGCATGCCTGGGATGAAGCCTACTTGATCATGGTGGATGAATGTTTTGATGTGCTCTTGAATTCAGTTTGGCAGAATTTTATTGAGTATTTTTGCATCGATATTCATAAGGGAAATTGGTCTGAAGTTCTCTTTCTTTGTTGTGTCTTTGTGTGGTTTAGGTATAAGAGTAATTGTGGCTTCATAGAAGGAATTCGGTAGGGCTCCATCTGTTTCAATTTTGTGGAATAGTTTGGATAATATTGGTATGAGGTCTTCTATGAAGGT
Source organism: Rattus norvegicus (assembly GCF_021556685.1). Lineage (NCBI taxonomy): Eukaryota > Metazoa > Chordata > Mammalia > Rodentia > Muridae > Rattus > Rattus norvegicus. The sequence goes on along the minus strand of NC_141554.1, from coordinate 51,236,467 downwards.
TTGATAGAATTCTGCACTAAACCCGTCTGGACCTGGGCTCTTTTTGGTTGGGAGACCTTTAATGACTGCTTCTATTTCCTTAGGAGTTATGGGGTTGTTTAACTGGTTTATCTGTTCCTGATTTAACTTCGATAACTGGTATCTGTCTAGGAAATTGTCCATTTCCTGAAGATTTTCAAATTTTGTTGAATATAGATTTTTATAGTAAGATCTGGTGATTTTTTTGAATTTCCTCTGAATCTGTAGTTATGTCTCCCTTTTCATTTCTGATTTTGTTAATTTGGACACACTCTCTGTGTCCTCTCGTTAGTCTGGCTAAGGGTTTATCTATCTTGTTGATTTTCTCAAAGAACCAACTTTTGGTTCTGTTGATTCTTTCTATGGTCCTTTTTGTTTCTACTTGGTTGATTTCAGCTCTGAGTTTGATTATTTTCTGCCTTCTACTCCTCCTGGGTGTATTTGCTTCTTTTTGTTCTAGAGCTTTTAGGTGTGCTGTCAAGCTGCTGACATATGCTCTTTCCTGTTTCTTTCTGCAGGCACTCAGCGCTATGAGTGTTCCTCTTAGCACAGCTTTCATTGTGTCCCATAAGTTTGAGTATGTTGTATCTTCATTTTCATTAAATTCTAAAAAGTTTTTAATTTCTTTTTTTATTTCTTCCTTGACCAGGTTATCATTGAGTAGAGCATTGTTCAATTTCCACGTATATGTGGGCATTCTTCCCTTATTGTTTTTGAAGACCAGTTTTAGGCCGTAGTGGTCCGATAGCACGCATGGGATTATTTCTATCTTTCTGTACCTGTTGAGGCCCGTTTTTTGACCAATTATATGGTCAATTTTGGAGAAAGTACCATGAGGAGCTGAGAAGAAGGTATATCCTTTTGCTTTAGGATAGAATGTTCTATAAATATCCGTTAAGTCCCTTTGGCTCATGACTTCTCTTAGTCCGTCGACATCACTGTTTAATTTCTGTTTCCATGATCTGTCCATTGATGAGAGTGGGGTGTTGAAATCTCCCACTATTATTGTGTGAGGTGCAATGTGTGTTTTGAGCTTTAGTAAGGTTTCTTTTACGTATGTAGGTGCCCTTGTATTTGGGGCATAGATATTTAGGATTGAGAGTTCATCTTGGTGGATTTTTCCTTTGATGAATATGAAGTGTCCTTCCTTATCTTTTTTAATGACTTTTAGTTGGAAATTGATTTTATTTGATATTAGAATGGCTACTCCAGCTTGCTTCTTCTGACCATTTGCTTGGAAAGTTGTTTTCCAGCCTTTCACTCTGAGGTAGTTTCTGTCTTTGTCTCTGAGGTGTGTTTCCTGTAGGCAGCAGAATGCAGGGTCCTCGTTGCGTATCCAGTTTGTTAATCTATGTCTTTTTATTGGGGAGTTGAGGCCATTGATATTGAGAGATATTAAGGAATAGTGATTATTGTTTCCCGTTATATTCATATTTGGATGTGAGGTTATGTTTGTGTGCTTTCATTCTCTTTGTTTTGTTGCCAAGACGATTAGTTTCTTGCTTCTTCTAGGTTATAGCTTGCCTCCTTATGTTGGGCTTTACCATTTATTATCCTTTGTAGTGCTGGATTTGTAGAAAGATATAGTGTAAATTTGGTTTTGTCATGGAATATCTTGGTTTCTCCATCAATGTTAATTGAGAGTTTTGCTGGATACAGTAACCTGGGCTGGCATTTGTGTTCTCTTAGGGTCTGTATGACATCAGTCCAGGATCTTCTGGCCTTCATAGTTTCTGGCGAGAAGTCTGGTGTGATTCTGATAGGTCTCCCTCTATATGATACTTGACCTTTTTCCCTTACTGCTTTTAATATTCTTTCTTTATTTTGTGCGTTTGGTGTTTTGACAATTATGTGACGGGAGGTGTTTCTTTTCTGGTCCAATCTATTTGGAGTTCTGTAGGCTTCTTGTATGTCTATGGGTATCTCTTTTTATAGGTTAGGGAAGTTTTCTTCTATGATTTTGTTGATGATATTTACTGGTCCTTTGAGCTGGGAGTCTTCACTCCCTTCTATACCTATTATCCTTAGGTTTGATCTTCTCATTGAGTCCTGGATTTCCTGTATATTTTGGACCAGTAGCTTTTTCCGCTTTACATTATCTTTGACAGTTGAGTCAATAACTTCTATGGAATCTTCTGCTCCTGAGATTCTCTCTTCCATCTCTTGTATTCTGTTGGTGAAGCTTGTATCTACAGCTCCTTGTCTCTTCTTTTGGTTTTCTATATCCAGGGTTGTTTCCATGTGTTCTTTCTTGATTGCTTCTATTTCCATTTTTAATTCCTTCAACTGTTTGATTGTGTTTTCCTGGAATTCTTTCAGGGATTTTTGCGATTCCTTTCTGTAGGCTTCTACTTGTTTATTAACGTTTTCCTGTGTTTCCCTAAGTGTGTTCATGTCTTTCTTGAAGTCCTCCAGCATCATGATCAAATATGATTTTGAAACTAGATCTTGCTTTTCTGGTGTGTTTGGATATTCCATGTTTGTTTTGGTGGGAGAATTGGGCTCCGATGATGGCATGTAGTCTTGGTTTCTGTTGCTTGGGTTCCTGCGCTTGCCTCTTGCCATCAGATTATCGCTAGTGTTACTTTGTTCTGCTATTTCTGACAGTGGCTAGACTGTCCTATAAGCCTGTGTGTCAGGAGTGCTGTAGACCTGTTTGCCTCTCTTTCAGTCAGTTATGGGGACAGTGTGCTCTGCTTTCGGGCGTGTAGTTTTTCCTCTCTACAGGTCTTCAGCTGTTCCTGTGGGCCTGTGTCTTGAGTTCACCAGGCAGCTTTCTTGCAGCAGAAAATTTGGTCTTACCTGTGGTCCCGAGGCTCAGGTTCGCTCGTGGGGTGCTGCCCAGGGGCTCTCTGCAGCGGCAGCAACCAGGAAGACCTGTGCCGCCCCTTCCGGGAGCTTCAGTGCACCAGGGTTCCAGATGGTCTTTGGCTTTTTCCTCTGGCGTCCGAGATGTGTGTGCAGGGAGCAGTCTCTTCTGGTTTCCCAGGCTTGTCTGCCTCTCTGAAGGTTTAGCTCTCCCTCCCACGGGATTTGGGTGCAGAGAACTGTTTATCTGGTCTGTTTCTTTCAGGTTCCGGTGGTTTCTCAGGCAGGTGTCCTGCCGCTCCTGGGCCCTCCCCCACGGGAGCCCAGAGGCCTTATACAGTTTCCTCTTGGGCCAGGGATGTGGGCAGGGGTGAGCAGTGTTGGTGGTCTCTTCCGCTCTGCAGCCTCAGGAGTGCCCTTATATGTTTTTATAATAAGCTTGTCATTATAACCATCATAGTATGACATACACATATGTATATATACACAGAAATATAGAAATATATACGTCTTAGTGATAGATAAAAGTATATAATATATACTTTATTATTTAGTGATATAGATTATATCTGATTATTCATGGAATCATCTTTTTATTCATTAATTCAGTTTGAAGGAGATTAATTTAAGCGACAATCAAAACATTTTAATTATTAGAATATTACTGTAGATAAGATATTTTGCATTCTATTTAAATTTTAATCATAAAATATCTGTAAAACAATTAAGTTTATTAATTATTAAAACAATTAAATGGACAATAGGTTTTTTATGTTTTACCTCATAACTCAAGATATTCCAGGTTTTGACATTATTATATATTGTGAATTTTCTCTTTTTTTATTTCAGGATGTGCTAAAATGTAAATCTCCATGTTATCAATGGAAAGAAGTCATTGTGAATGTGAAAAACCCCTTTCCAAGTGGTGGGGATTTTCGGTAAGTTACTGTTTTAATGTTAATTTACTGCAGTTCATTATCTATATTTAAAAAATATAAGTAGGAGCTGGAGACATGGTTGAACAGTTTAGAGCACTTTCTTTTCTCCTCAAGGTCCTGAGTTCAATTCCCAGCAACCACATGGCAGCTCACAAGCATGTATAATGGGATCTGATGTCCTCTTCTGGCACACAGGTGTACATGCAGATAGAGCACACATACATAAAATAAATTATAAACAAAGACAAATAAGTAAATGTCTTTCCCTCTTCAACATGATTCTTCTGAGGAGAAAGTACATATGCTAAGATTCCTATGAACTTAAAGGAATTAGTAAATAATATACATTAAATTTAGAAATCAAACTCATGCAATATTTGCATTGAGATAGAAATATAAAATGTTAGATTTTTTACATAACATTTGGCAATTTGAAATATTTTGAATTACTGTATGTTCAAGTCTTTAGAGATTTATTATTGAAAATAACACTCCTAATTGATTAAACAAAACTTGTTTTATTGAAATAGTTATTGGTATATTTATGATTTCTGTATTTATGTAAATTCAAATTTACTCTCAAGTCCTTCAGCAAATTTTTCATAGTGTATAACTATAGAATTTCTTGCCAGTTCCCTTTTTAATATTTATTGGTGTTCTCAATTTGATACTTCATTGACCTCTGTCTTTTTTTAATACATTTATATAGTTCTTTTAAAGTCAGTGTAACAACTAGTTTGAATTTGTTTCCTGTTAAATGTGATATCTGGGTCATGGACAGTTTCAGTCACTATTTCCTTCTCTCTCTCTCTCTCTCTCTCTCTCTCTCTCTCTCTCTCTCTCTCTCCACATTTCATAGATTTTTCTTTTTTATTTACTGGCTGTACAATTTTTATATAATATATTTTATTATTTACTTTCTTCTCTCCTAACGCCTCCTAAATCCTCCCTCCAAACCCAAATTTTTATTTTCCTCACCCTCAAAAACCAAACATGCAGATTTGAATAAACAATAATAACAAGAAAACTCCCAATCCCAGCAAACAAACAATATAAAAAGTGCCCATGACTTAGAGATATTTTGCCCAACTCTTTGTGATCATGAGACTACTACTGAAATATGGTCTACATACCAAATGTCTCCCATTGGAGGAAACTGATTTTCAGTTCCAAATATCTGGGTTAGAGATTGCACATTATGTCCAATTCTCCTTCATCTCTTTGTCATGCTTTTGTGTAGCTTGAACTTATGTAGGCATTATTGTTATAGTCTCTGGGAGTTTATGTGTGTATCATCCGTGTGCAAGACACTTTCTTTGGAGTCATACACCACCTCTGGCTCTTGCAGTTTTTCTGTTTCTTCTTCCTCATAGATCCCCAAGACTTGAAAAAGACATCCTCCTTCCAAGGTTTAAGTGTTTCAGAGTCTCTTACTCTACACATTATCTAGTTGTGGGCCTCTGTTAATTCCCACATACTGCAACAAATAGCTTCTTTGGTAAAGGTTGAACAATGTCCTGATGTATGGGTATAATAATGTGTTATTAGGAATAATTTTATTGCTATGTTCATTTTATTGGAATAATTTTGCCAAACAATAGTAATAGTAGATTTCATTTGTTTGTTTCCTTGACCTATATCTTATCTAGTCTCAGATTCTTGACTACTTTATCGGTCTCAGGTATGGCTTCCATCTTATGCAATGAGTTTTAAATCCAAACAAAAGGTGGTTGATTACTGCCATAATATTTGTGTTACTATTGTACCCATGTCCTATAGGGAGATCACTCTGTTAGGTTGCAGGGTTTGTTGCAGGGTGATACTGATGTGTAATTTTCTCCTTGAGTAGCATGCACAGTACCTCCCAGGAACATAAACACTAGTTAATAGAGGTGAAACTTGATTCTTTGATGTCATAAGTATTGGATATCTTTACAAATATAACCTTGCTGTCAGGTTGTGAAGAGTAACAGTAACGTTGGCAAATGACTGTAATGTTGGGAAGAGGGATCTATGACACATAGCCAATGACTTCAAAAGATGTATATGTTACATAGTTTGTATGAAGGATTCTGGACATATTTGATTATGCATTTTCCTTATTCTTAGTATTGATTCTCTCTCCCCGAGGCTTGCATCTTTATATTTTAATTAAAAACAAAACATGAACTTGATTAGTTTGTCTGCATATATAACTTTGCCTACTCCCTGCAGAAACAAAGCAGCAAAATAGACATCAAATCCCTAGGAACTGTAGTAATAGAATGTTGTCAGCTATCATGCGTATACTAGGAATTGAATCTCTCAAAGAACAGGCGTTAGTTCCAACTACTGAGCCATTTTCCTACTTACAATCATATAACCCTCAGGTTAACAAATTGCCTATACTTATTAAAATGGAATTATGTCATTTTAAAAGATGTTTGAAGCTATCTTTTCTTAACTTGTGATTCTATCCAGAATTAAAATATCTTATCCCTAACTCACAAGCTACTCATAAGGATATGAATTTGAATTTCCTCTTTGAGGAAATTACACATTTTAATTGGAGTCTTTGGTGGTGAGGGGAATAATACTGTCAGGATAGCTGTACTTCTAATTTTGTTCGATATTACTTTGCTTTGACTTAATAAATTTGTATTTTCTAAATGTAAAGTCAATTGAACCTTCTCATTCATCCATCTTCATCACTGCTAAGTAATTTGATTCTCTATTTTCTTTTGCTAAGTTAGGAAGTATGGTGGTTTGAATAGAAGTGGCCCCCATGGCCCACATGTTATTGGAGGTGTGGCCTTGTAGGACTATTGTGATAGGTGGAAATGTATCACTAGGTGTTGGCTTTGTGGTCTCAAATACTCAAAGTAAGGGCAAGTGTCTTATTTTCTTCCTGCTGGCTGCTGATACACAAGTATCTTAGCACCTTCTACAACACCATTATGACAATGAACTAAACCTCTTACCTATAAACCAGCCCCAATTAAGTGCTTTTCTTGCAGGAGTAGCAGTGGTCATGGTGTCTCATGGCAATAGAAACCAAAAATTGGATAGGGAGGAAAAGTGAGATTTTTTTCTTGGGTGTTTGGATTTTTATTGTTTTGATACCACAGACTATAATGTTCTTAAGATCATTTTCAAAGATGTTAAATAGTTGAATTTTATAGTTTCCTCATATTTATCTAGAGCACAGGTCAAAGGGTTATCTGGGAGCTGAAAAATATTATGTTGCAATACTGTTTGCTTCAAACTTTTTTTTCTCCATCTTTATTAATTGGGTATTTCTTATTTACATTTCACTTGTTATTCCCTTTCTCTGTTTCCAGGCCAACATCACCCTAACCCCTCACCCTGCCCTTCTATATGGGTGTTCCCCACCCCATCCTCCCCACATTACTGCCCTCCCCCCAACAATCCTGCTCACTGGGGGTTCAGTCTTGGCAGGACCAAGGGCTTCCCCTTCCACTGGTGCCCTTACTAGACTATTCATTGCTACCTATAAGGTTGGAGCCCAGGGTCAGTCCACATACAGTCTTTGGTAGTGGCTTAGTCCCTGGAAGCTCTGGTTGGTTGGCAATGTTGTTCATATGGGGTCTCAAGCCCCTTCAAATTCTTTCAGTCCTTTCTAAGATTCCTTCAATGGGGGTCCCCTTCTCAGTTCCATGGTTTGCTGCTGGCATTCACCTATGTATTTGCAATATTCTGGCTGTGTCTCTCAGGAGAGATCTACATCTGGTTCCTGTCATTATGTACTTCTTAGATTCATCCATCTTATCTAGTGTGGTGGCTGTATATGTGTGGGCCACATGTGGGGCAGGCTCTAAATGGGTATTCCTTCAGTCTCTGTTCTAAATTTTACCTCCCTATTCTCTCCCAAGGGTATTCTTGTTCCTCTTTTAAAGAAGGAGTAAAGCATTCGCATTTTGGTCATCCTTCTTGAGTTCCATCTGTTCTGTGTATCTAGGGTAATTCGAGCATTTGGGCTAATGGCCACTTATCAATGAATGCATAACATGTGTGTTTTTCTGTGATTGGGTTAACTCACTCAGGATGATATTTTCCAATTGCATCCATTTCCCTATGAATTTCACAAAGTCATTGTTTTTGATAGCTGAGTAATATTCCACTGTGTAATGTACCACATTTTCTGTGTCCATTCCTCTGTTGAAGGGCATCTGGGTTCTTTCCAGCTTCTGGGTATTATCAATAAGGCTGCTATGAATATAGTGGAGCATGTGTATTTGTTATATGTTGTTGCACCTTTTGGGTATATGCTCAAGAGAAGTATTGCTTGGTCCTCAGGTAGTTCACTGTCTAATTTTCTGAGGAACCTCCAGACTGATTTCCAGAATGGTTGTACCTGTCTGAAATCCCACCAACAATGGAGAGTGTTCCTCTTTCTCCACATCCTTGCCAGCATCTGCTATAGCCAGAGATTTTCATCTTAGCCATTCTGACTGGTGTGAGGTAGAATCACAGGGTTGTTTTGATTTACATTTCCCTTATGACTAAAGATGTTGAACATTTCTCTAGGTGCTTCTCAGCCCTTCAGCATTCTTCAGCTGTGAATTCTTTGTTTAGCTCTGAACCCCATTTTTAATAGGGTTATTTGTCTCCCTGCAGCCTAACTTCATGAGTTCTTTCTATATTTTGGATATAAGCCCTCTATCAGTTGTAGGATTGGTAAAGATCTTTTCCCAATTTGTTGGTTGCTGTTTTGTCTTAACAACAGTGTCCTTTGCCTTACAGAAGCTTTGCAGTTTTATGAGATCCCATTTGTCCATTCTTGATCTTAGAGCATAAGCCATTGGTGGTTTGTTCAGGAAGTTTTCTCCAGTGCCCATGTGTTCAAAATTCTTCCCCACTTTTTCTTCTATTAGTGTGAGTGTATCTGGTTTGATGTGGAGGTTCTTCATCCACTTTGACTTAAGCTTAGTACAGGGTGATAAGAATGGATCGATCTGTATTCTTCTCCATTCTTACCTCCAGTTGAAAAAGCACCATTTCCTGAAAATGCTATCTTTTTTCCATTGTATGGTTTTGGCTCCTTTTTCAAAAATCAAGTGACCACAGGTGTGTGGGTTCATTTCTGGGTCTTTAATTCTATTCCACCTGTCTGTCTTCCCATCCCTGTAAAAATATCATACACTTTTTATCACTATTGCTTTGTCATACTACTTCAGTTCAGGGATAGTGATTCTCCCGGAAATCCTTTTATTGTTGAGGAGAGTTTTAGCTATCCTGGGTTTTTTGTTATTCCAGATGATTTTGCAAATTGTTTTGTCTAACTCTATGAAGAATTGGACTGGAATTTTGATGGGGATTGCATTGAATCTCTAGATTGCTTTTGGCAAAATGGCCATTTTTACTTTGATAATCCTGCCAATCCATGAGCATGGGAGATTTTTCTATCTTCTGAGATCTTCTTCAATTTCTGTCTTGAGAGGCTTGATATTCTTATCACTTGCTCGGTTAAAGTCACACTGAGGTATTTTATATTATTTGGGACTATTATGAAGGGTGTCATTTCCCTAATTTCTTTCTCAGCTTGTTTCTCTTTTGTGTAGAGGAAGGCTACTGATTTATTTGAGTTAATTTTATACCCAGCCACTTTGCTGAAGATGTTTATCAGGTGTAATAGTTCTCTGGTAGAACTTTTGGGATCACTTAAATATACTATCATGTCATCTGCAAATAGTGATATTTTGACTTCTTCCTTTCCAATCTGTATCCCTTTGATCTCATTTTGTTGTCTGATTGCTCTGGCTAGGACTTCGAGAAATATATTGAATGAGTAGAGAGAGAGTGGCCAGCCTTGTCTAGTCCCTGATTTCAGTGGGATTGCTTCAAGTTTCTCTCCATTTAGTTTTATGTTAGCTAGTGGTTTGCTGTATATGGCTTTTACCATGTTTAGGTATGGGCCTTGAATTCCTGTTCCTTCCAGGGCTTTTATAATGAAGGGGTGTTGAATTTTGTCAAATTTTTTCTCAGCATCTAATGAAATGATCATGTGGTTTTCTTCTTTCAGTTTGTTTATATAGTGGATTACGTTGATAGTTTTCCATATATTAAACCATCCCTACATACCTAGAATGATCATGATGGATGATTGTTTTGATGTGCTCTTGGATTCAATTTGCAAGAATTTTATTGAGTATTTTTCCTTTGGTATTCATAAGGGAAATTGGTCTAAAGTTCTCGATTTTTGTAGGGTCTTTGTGCAGTTTATGTATAAGTGTAATTGTGGATTCACATAAGAAATTCGGTAGCGCTCCATCTGGTTCAATTTTGTGGAAGAGTTTGGATAGTATTGATATGAGGTCTTCTATGAAGATCTCATAGAATTCTGCACTGAACGCATCTGGACCTGGGCCCATTTTGTTTGGGATTGTTTTGATGACTACTTCTATTTCTTTAGGAGTTTGAACGTTGTTTAAATGATTTATCTGTTCCTGATTTAACTTTGGTACCTAGTATCTATTTAGGAAAATGTCCATTTCCTCCAGATTTCCAAGTTTTGTTGAGTATAGGCTTTTGTAGTAGAATCTGATGATTTTTTGAATTTCCTCTGGCTCTGTTGTCATGTCTCCCTTTTCATTTCTGAATTTGTTAATTTGGATACACTCTCTGTGTCCTCTCGTTAGTCTGGCTAAGGGTTTATCTATCTTGTTGATTTTCTCAAAGAACCAGCTTTTGGTTCTGTTGATTTTTTGTATGGCCCTTTTTGTTTCTACTTGGTTGATTTCAGCTTTGAGTTTGATTATTTCCTGTCTTCTACTCCTCCTGGGTATATTTCCTTCTTTATGTTCTAGAGATTTTAGGCATGCAGTCAAGCTACTGATAAATGCTCTCCCCTGTTTCTTTCTGGAGGCACTCAGAGCTATGAGTTTTCGTCTTAGCACAGCTTTCATTGTGTTCCATAAGTTTGGGTATTTTGCACCTTCATTTTCATTAAATTCTAAGACATCTTTAATGCCTTTCTTTATTTCTCCCTTGACCAGGTTGTCACTGAGTAGAGCATTGTCAAACTCCCATCTATATGTGGGCATTGTTTCCTTATTGTTATTGAAGACCAGCTTTAGCCCGTGGTAGTCTGTTAGGATTCATGGGATTTTTTCTGTCTTTCTGTACCTGTTGAGGCCTGTTTTATGACTGATTATATGGTCAACTTTGGAGTGGTGAGAAGAAGGTATATCCTTTTGTATTAGGATAGAATGTTCTATAAATATATGTTAAGTCCATTTGGTTCATGACTTCTTTTAGTCTGTCTATGTCTCTGTTTAATTTCTGTTTCCATGATATGTCTATTGATGAGAGTGGGGTGTTGAAATCTCCTACTATTATTGTGTAAGGTGCAATGTGTCCTTTGAGCTTTAGTAAGGTTTCTTCTATGTATGTAGGTGCCCTTGTATTTGGAGCATAGTTTCGAGAGTTCATTTTGGTGTATTTTTCCCTTGATGAATATGCAGTTTCCTTCCTTATCTTTTTTGATGACTTTTGGTTGAAAATCAAGTTTATTGTATAATATAATGACTACTCCAGCTTGCTTCTTCAGACCATTTCCTTAGAAAGATGTTTTCCAGCCTTTAACTCTGAGGTAGTGTCTGTCTTGTCTCTGAGGTATGTTTCCTGTAGGCAGAAAAGTTTGGGTCCTCATTGCATATCCAGTTTGTTAATCTGTGTCTTTTTATTGGGGATTTGAATCCATTGACATTGAGAGATATTAAGGAATAGTGATTGTTGCTTCCTGTTATATTCGTGTTTGGATGTGAAATTATGTTTGTGTGCTTTTCTTCTCATTGTTTTGTTGCTTTTTCTAGGTTGTACCTTTTCTCCTTGTGTTGGGCTTTACCTTTTCTTATCCTTTGTAGTGCTGGATTGTAGAAAGATATCGCGTAAATTTGGTTTTGTCATGGAATATCTTGGTTTCTCCATCTATATTAATTGAGAGTTTTGCTGGATATAGTAACCTGAGCTGGCATTTGTGTTCTCTTAGGATCTGTATGACATCTGTCCAGGATCTTCTGGCTTTCATAGTCTCTGGTGAGATGTCTGGTGTAATTCTGATAGGTCTGCCTTTATATGTTACTTGACCTTTTTCCCTTACTGCTTTTAATATTCTTTCTTTGTTTTGTGCATTTGCTGTTTTGACTATAATGTGATGGTACGAATTTGTTTTCTGGCCCAGTCTATTTGGAGTTCTGTAGGCTTCTTGTACATTTATGGACATCTCTTTCTTTAAGATAGGGATGTTTCCTTCTATTTTTTTTTTTGAAGATATTTACTGGTCCTTTGGGCTGGGAGTCTTCATTCTCTTCTATACCTATTACCCTTAAGTTTGATCTTCTCATTGTGTCCTGGATTTCCTTTAAGTTTTGGGCCAGTATCTTTTTCTGTTTTATATTATCTTTGACAATTGTGTCGATGATTTCTATGGAATCTTCTGCTCCTAAGATTCTCTCTTTTATCTCTTCTATTCTGTTGGTGATTCTTGTATCTATGGCTCCTTGTCTCTTCCTTTGGTTTTATATATCCAGGGTTGTGTTGTCTCCCTTTGTGCTTTCTTTATTGCTTCTGTTTCCATTTCTAATTCCTTCACCTGTTTGATTGTGTTTTTGTGTAATTCTTTCAGGGATTTTTGTGTTTACTCTGTAAAAGCAACTCCTTGTTTATCTGTGTTTTCCTGCCTTTCTCTAAGGAAATTCTTTATGTCTTTCTTGAAGTCCTCCATCATCATGGTTAAATGTGATTTTAAATTTAGATCTTGCTTTTCTGGTGTGTATGGATATTCAGTGTTTGCTTTGATGAGAGAATGGGGCTCCTATGATGCCATGTAATCTTGCTTTCTGTTGCTTGGGTTCCTGTGCTTGCCTCTTGCCATCAGGTTGTCTGTGGTGTTACCTTGTTCTGCCATTTCTGACAGTGGTTAAACCATCCAAAAGGCTGTGTGTCAGGAGTGCTGTAGACCTGATTTCCTGTTTTCTTTCAACCAGTTATGGGAACAGAGTGATCTGCTTTTAGGTGTGTAGTCGTTCCTGTCTACTGGTCTTCAGCTGTGCCTGTGGGCGTGTGTTTTGAGTCCACTAGGCAGGTTACTTGGAGCTGAAAAGTTGGTCTTACCTCTGGTCTCGGGCCTGAAGTTGCTCCTCGGACCTGGGTTTCAGCTCTCTGTGAGGGCAGCAACCAGAAGGTCCTGCCCCACCTTCTCTTGGCACCCTGTGCACAGGCGGCCCAGATGGTGCTAGGCGTTTTTCTCTAGAGTCAGAAATGTGGGCAGAGTGTAGTCTCTTCTGGCTTCCCAGGTGTGTCTGCCCCTCTGAAGGTTTAGCTCTCCCTCCCACGGGATTTGGGTGCAGGGAGCTTTTGACCGGGTCCCTTCAGATCAGGGTGGTGTCTGGACTGCAGCGGACCTGCTGCTTGAGTACCCCTATCTTTCTATTCCCAGAGGCCGTATACAGTTTCTTCTTGGGTCAGGGATGTGGGCAGGGGTGGGCAGTATTGGTGGTCTCTCCTGCTCTGAAGTCTCAGGAGTGCTCACCTCTCCGGGTGGTGAGCTCTCTCTCCCAAGGGGTTTGGGACCAGGCCTTCATTTTTGAGCCCTGACTTTTAAGTGAGAAAGGACTGTAAAAGGTTTTTAAAAAATAATTTATGGGGTTGGGGATTTAGCTCAGTGGTAGAGCGCTTGCCTAGGAAGCGCAAGGCCCTGGGTTCGATCCCCAGCTCCGAAAAAAAGAACCAAAAAAAAATAATAATTTATTACATTTTAATTTTATAGGCTTAACATTGTTGTTGCCTTTGCCATGGATTTTATGTCTTCTTGTGATTCATTTTTTCCTGTCTGCTTTTTGTTTGGGACTGGGTCTTGCTACGTAGAACCTGATAGCCTTGAACTTAAGAGTCCACCAATTCATTGTTCTTACTGCTAGGGACTAGAGTTTTATAGAGATATTTCTCCTTCCAGTAGTTTCTATTTAGCTTCTGCTTTTTCCTTCAGTGAAAAAAATATTTTTCCACACATGCTTATTTTTATTTATGTTGCATGGATTCCGTGTTACACTTTAAGCTTGCTCAAATTAATTGTATGTCTACTCTTCCAACCCTAAGCATATTGCTAGTACAAATGTTGCTATGAAAAATTTCTTCTAATACTCCTTTTTTCTTTTGGAGTTCTGACAGGAAATACAGATAGCAATGATAGTCAAAGGAAATAGAATATTGAAATAATAGACTAAGTACTTACTAACTTGAAGTCTCTGTCATAGTCCAAGGGAATGAACTCAATTTAAACTAATAAGACAAAGGGAAGTTGTCAAAACAGCAACAATAAAGAATAAAACAAAAAAAAATAAGAAAAAAGCAGCTTTAAACTCTATGCTACCTATAATTTAATTTACTATACTTTAATGGATATTGATGGAAAACACAAGTCCCAAAGGATTATATCTCTGTCTGACCAAGATCATAGTCTAAATGCCTGGTCCACCCATTCCTCATTGCCTCAAGTCCTATGTGGTCACACAAAGCTACTTTATAGTGCCTGTTTACTCAGTAACAGCATCATACCTAAGGAGACCCAGGCTTCAGAACTTGCCAGATTTTACAATGGCTATTAACTACCTACATCTCATATCAACTCATCAGAGATAGATTTCTCTTCTCTTCAGATAATGTGCATAGCACTTGCTGTGCATTAATTCTATTGTGTGATTTCCCTTCTATTCTAGAATATAATGAATTCATTTATATTTTTATGTGTTTTACTATGAAACTTCTGTATCCGGTATTGTTAATCATAATGATTATTATTTTTCCTTTTCTGTGACCAAAATATCTGAAGAACTCTGAAAAGATTCTTTATTGTTATGGTTTCACAGTTCATGTAAGTTCAGGAGTTATAACATAGCAGTTTTGGTCTCAATGGTGAGGTTTTATGGTAAAAATAAGAAGCTCGCATAGGGGTGTGCCAAAAAGCAGAGAGCTAGAAAGGAACATTTGACTGGAATATAAATTCTAAAGCTTGTCTCTAGTAGTCTACTTCTTCCTTCTAGGCACTTCCTTCTAAACATTCAGTAGTCTGTCAAAATAGCACCATCAGCTGGTTAATAAAATTTCACAGCATAACATTGTGAGAGACATTTGAGATTCAAAGTACAATGCCATGTGGCGTGTGTGCGTGTGTGTGTGTATATATGTATGTGTATGTGTGTGTGTTATGTGTGTTTGTATGTGTGTGTTGTGTGTATGTTTCTTTGTGTCTCTGTGTGTGTGACTTTCATTTCTATGTACTTCACATATTTCTATTTCCTTTTCTCTAATATGTCCTTTCAGTTGCACAATAAGTAAATATTTACAGTCTGCATATAGGTTATTGATAAGAAAAATGAGAAGGAAGAATGTTTTGTTAATATCTGAATTTTGTTAATTACGATCAGAAATAACTCTTTTTGTATTTATTTCAGTGTCATTCTTGTGGAATCCACAACACTTATGTATTTGCCAGCACAAGTAACTAGACCTTCAAAGGCCTCTGGGATGCCTGAGTAAGTAGTTTTGATTTTATACTCATACATAGAGAAGGGAAAGTTATAAGAAATTAGTATCCATGGAAACTTGGTACAGAGAGACCTGGACAATAGCTTTTATTTATGAAGTGTCATTTACATTATATGTATTCTTTTTCCATTTTATTTTCAGTATTTCTATGTTCATGTCTAAGAAATTTTCACTTGATTTACTAAAGTGAGTATTTATTGTTCATCATGACTTTGTTCTACCAAAAAAGCTACAGATGATTTTTGGCTGTGGGCTTGCTGAAAAATGCCTTTTTAATGGTTAGGTATGTTGTTATTTAATCCCTAATCTTTTCAAGACTATTTTCATAAAGTGTTGTTAGATTTTGTCAAAGGCCTTTTGTGCGTTTATGGGAGGACCATCTGTTTTACTTTTTCTTTCATTTTTTTTATATAGTCAACTACATTGATTGATCTTCTTATCTCTAACCGTCCTTGCAACTCTGACATGTAACTATTAGTCATTGTGGATAAACTTTTTGATGTGCTTTTAGATTCTGTTTGAAAGTATTTCGTTGAATATTTTTATATTATGTTCATTCTTTATATTACATTATATATATATATATATATATATATATTCTTTACATTTAAATTATGTTCATTCTTTATTGAATCTTTGTAACTTGAATATCAGGGTGAATGTGGCTTCATAAACTGAATTTGTCAGTGTTCCTTCTGTTGTATTTTTGAAATAATTTAAGGAGTGTTCACATTAGCTGTTCTTTGACAGTTTGGTAGAATTCTGGCCCTGAGCTAGTTAGCTAGCTAGCTACCTTGCTTGCTTGCTTGCTTGATTGAGTGAGTGAGTGATTAGTTGATTGATTGATTGATTTCACAGGGTGGGGGCGCAGAGGCATTTATTTTATTAACTAAATTGTTTAGTTTAAATACTGATCTCAGCTTCCCTTTCCTCCTCTCCTCCCAGTCCCTCTATCTCACCCCCACCCTCCTGAATCCGTGCTTCTTCCCTTTCTCATCAGAAAAGTTTAGGCCTTCCCATGTATATCAGCCACCATTGGCATATCAAGTTGCAGTAATGCTAGGCACTGAAAGACCCCCAGACTTGGGGAGACTCTCGCTCCAGTCACGGGTTGAGGTACCCCAAGGAAACACGAGAAGCCGGTCTTGATGTAATCAACAAGAGGCAGTTTTATTTACGAGATCTCGGGCTGACACGTATCTCACACAGGAGATTGAGTCAAGCCCCGAGCCTCTCTAGGCAGGAGCTTACATAGGGAAAACCAGGGGTTTCGTGTGAATACACATAATTGGCTAATAGAAAGGGTGCACAGTTACTTTTGGCACGGAGTTACATCAACAAAGCATACGTGTAATCTAGCATCTCAGCAATGTGGGCAGGGCAACTCATCTCACTGCAGCAGGGGGATGACCCATCCTCAGGGAGTGAAGGAAGGGGAGGGGGTGGCTCCAGATGGCCAGTGTCCTTGGGAGTTGATAGTCGGGCCAGTGAGCCCTATCTCAAATTCTCTCAGGCATGTCTGGACTTTGTTCATGACTAACTTTTAGAAATTTTAACCCTTCAGCACATCTTCATCTACTGAGTGAGGCTAGACTAGGCAGTGCAATTAGGAGAAAGTGGTCCAAAGGCAGAAAACATACTCTGAGACAGCCCCTGTTCCCACTCTAGAAGTCTCACATGAAGATCCAGGTACACAAGAGTTATATATGTATAGAGTGCCTTGGTCCTTTCCATGCACGTTCGCTGGTTAGTAATTCAGTCTGTATGAGCCACTATATGCCCAGCTTAGTTGACTATAGTTTTCTTGTGCTGGCCTTGACCTCTCTGGCTCTTTTAATCTTTCGTCCCACTCGTCTACAAGATACCCCAAGTTCTGCTTAGAATTTGGCTGTAGGTCTCTGTATCTGTTTCATCAGTTGTTGAGTGAAGCCTCTCTGATTACAGTTATCCTCGTGCCTATCTGCACGTATAGGAGAGCCTCATTAACAATGTCAGGGGTGGGCTCTCTTTCATGGCATGGGTCTGAAGCTGTGTCAGTCACTCATTGACTCTTGCTTCAAATTCTGCTCCATCTTTTACCCCTGCATACCTTGTAGATAGGACAAATTGTAGGTATAAGTTTTGGTGACTGGGTTAGTGTCCCAATGCTTCCACTGGAAATCTTAATCTGCTTTAAAAAAGGCCAATTCAGGTTCTATATTCCCCCATTGCTAGGAATATTAGGTACATTCACTCTCATAGACTCCCAAGAGCTTCCATTGTCATAGGTTTCTTCCTCATCTTAGTGTTACACACCTCCTGTCCAGTTGTCCCTCCTAGTAATCTCTCTCTCTGTCTGTGCCCAAACTCATTTCTCCTATTTTCATCCCCATCCCTTCCCCATTAAGCCCCCCTCATACAGTCTCCTCCTCCATCCATCTCCAATGTCTAATCTATTTCTTTTTCTCAGTGTGTTCAAGCTTTCCCTGAATGGGCCCTCCTTCTTATTTAGCTCCTTTGGGACTGGGGATTGTAACATCATAATCCTGTACTTTATGACTAATAGCCACTTGTAAGTGAGTACATACCTAGCTTGTTTTTCTGGGTCTAGGTTAGCTCACTCAGGATTATCTTTCTTAGTTCTGTCTATTTGCCTGCAAATTTTATGATGTCATTTTTTAATGACTAACACTCCATTGTGTAGATGTTGAATATTTTGTTTATCCATTCTTGACTTGAGGGACATCTAGGTTGTTTCCAGTTTCTGGCTATTATGAATAAAGCAGCTATTAACATAATTGAACAAGTATACTTGTGATATGGTGGAACTTCGTTTGTATTTATGCCCAGGGGAGAATGTAGCTGGGTTTTGGGGTAGATCTATTCCAAATTTTCTGCATTCTGGAGTTGTACAAGTTTGCATTCCCACCAGCAATGGAGGCATGTTACCATTGTTTCACATCTTTGCCAGCATGATCTATTCCTTGAGTGTTTGATCTTAGCCATTCTGGTAGGTATAAAATGGAATCACAGAAATGTTTTGATTTGTATTTCCTTGGTTACTATGGATATTGAATATTTCTATAAGTGTTTCTTGGACATTAGAGGTATTTTTATGAAATATTCTCTTAAGATCTATATGCCATTTTTAAATTGGGTTATTTGTTTTGTCAGTGTCTAGTTTCTTAAGTTCTTTATGTATTTTGGATATTAGCTCTCTGTTAGATGTGG
Source organism: Rattus norvegicus (assembly GCF_021556685.1). Taxonomy (NCBI): domain Eukaryota; kingdom Metazoa; phylum Chordata; class Mammalia; order Rodentia; family Muridae; genus Rattus; species Rattus norvegicus. The sequence goes on along the minus strand of NC_141554.1, from coordinate 51,217,946 downwards.
AGTTAGTGAAAGTCTGCTCCCATTTTGTAGTCTGCCATTTTGTCCTACTGTCAGTGTCCTTTGTCTAACACAACCTATTTAGTTTCATGAGATTACATTTATTAACTCTTAATTTGGGTGCCTGAGCTGTTGATGTTCTGTTAAGGAAGTAGTCTACTGTACCAGTATGTTAAGGCTATTCACTTTTTTCTCATATCAGATTTAGTCTATACTGTTTTATATTGATGGCTTTGATCCTGTGGACTTGAGTTTGTGCAGGGTGATAAATATGGACCTATTTGCATTCTTCTACATTCAGACATCCAGTTAGACCAACACTATTTTTTCAAGGTGGTTCCCTTTTCCCATTGTATGGTTTTGGCTTCTTTGTCAAAAATCAAATGTTCAGAGGTAGGTGAATTTACTTCTGGGTGTTTGATTTGATTCCATTCACCAACCTGTTTGTTTTAGTGCTGGTACAATAAGGCTTTTATTACTATTCCTCTGTGGTACACGTTGAAGTCAGGGATGATGATAACCTCTAGAATTTCTTTTATTTTATAAGAATGTTTTAGCAATCCTGGATGTTTTATATTTCCATATGAAGTGGAGAATTACTCTTTTTCAAGACCTATGTAAAATTGTGTTGGAATTTTGATGGGAATTGCATCGAATCTGCAGGTTGCTTTTGGTAATATGACCATTTTTACTGTTAATTCTATTTATCCATGAGCATGAGTAATCTTTCCACAGTCTGATATCATCTTCAATTTCTTTCATTAAAGATTTGAAGTTCTTGTCATGCAGATCTTTTTCTTGCTTGGTGAGAGTTACACCAAGATATTTTGTATTATTTGTGCATATTGTGAAGGGTATTTTTTTAATTTCTTTTTCAGCTTATTTATCATTTGCATATAGAAGGGCATTTTTTAGTTAAATTTGTATCTAGAAACGTTGCTGGTGTTTATCAGCTTTAGGAGTTCTCTGGTGGAGTTTTTGGGATCACTTATGTATACCATAATATCTTCCAACAGTGACATTTTCACTTCTTCCTTTCCAAATTTATCCCTTTGATCTCCTTTAGTTGTTTTATTGCTCTAGCTAAAGATCCAAGTCCTTATTAAAGTGATATGGAAGGAATGGACGCCTTGTCTTATCCTTGATTTTAGTGGAATTGCTTTAGGTTTCTCTCCATTTAATTTGATATTGGCTATAAGTGTGCTATATGTTGCTTATTGTGTTGAAGTATGTGCATTGTATCTATGATCTCTCCAACACTTTATTATGAAAGGGTATTGAACTTTGTCAAAGGCCTTTTCATTTAGTTTGTTTATGTTGACTGATTTTAGTATATTGAACAATCCCTACACCACTGTGTTAAAGCATACTTGATCATGGTAGATGATTTTTTGTCTTCTGAGATTATGTTTGAGAGTACTTTGGTGAATATTTTTGCATCTTTGTTTATAAAAGAAATTGTTCTGTAAGTTCTTTCTTTATTGAATCTTCACGTGGTTTGGATATGGCATCATATGACTATGGCCAAAAAATTTAATTTTGTTATGTTCTTTCTGTTTCATTTTGAGGATTAATTTGGAGAATATTGGTATTAACTCTTCTTTGAACATCTGGAGTATAAGGGTTTCTTGTGCAGTTGGTCTACCTTTTCTTCTGGTTAATGTGGTCTGCCCTGGAGCAGGGCATCTTACATATTTTTTAAAGGTGACATAAAAATATTCTTTAAAACATTCAAGGGAATAATTTGAAATTTTTATCTTTTTAAGTTTCTTGCTTAAATAAGAGATTCTTTGGTCACCATGAATTTTGCTTAAATGACTATAAACATTTTCACATTTCAAGTGACATTATATGCTGTGACATTTTAAATTCTGATTTCTATTTAAAGTAGAAGTATCTGAGCAGAAATATCTGCAAATCACAAAAAGATTAAGAAATGAGGAAATTATGTTTACTTAAATGATTTGAAATACAATCTAGGACTTTCTATCACAAATGAAGCATGTTTTGTTTTACATTGCTCTCTTTTTCTTTAGTTCAGCCCTCTTTTATCTTTTTTCATTGCCTAATTTAATGAAAAATTGCGATTTCTTACAGACATTGACTGTAAAGCCATTGACAATCTTTTCTGACATATGCTTCCCAAATTAAAAAAAAAATGAAATGAGCAATGTACAATAATTTATAAATATATTTTTTCTCAAGGGAACATTTGACTACAAAGTCATTGACAATATTTTAATGTATCTTTCCAAAATTACAACAATATGAAATAAGCAATGGTATGATAATTTTTAAACCCAAATTTTTCCAGAAAGAATATTTTGAAAATAAACAGACCCCTAAAGTAATGACCAAGAATCACAGCCAAAAGAAATGTATCTAGAATGTCCCTAAATGTAATTTATTACTAGGTTTCACAAATTTGTTTGCACTGTATTTAATAGTTCTTATATGTTTTTCTAAGCCTTTTCTTATTAAAAATTATTTTTTTCTAAACAATTTGTAGATGCAAATATTTAAAAAAAAGTCTACCAATAAGTATGTTATCTCCTTAATATCATAGCCTAGAGGAAAAATTCCTCCTTTTTTTAGTCACATTATAGTATTGCACTCCTCCAATATGAAAGCAATGTGATAATATGAAGCTTCTTTTTTTTTTTTTTTTTTTTATTAACTTGAGTATTTCTTATATACATTTCGAGTGTTATTCCCTTTCCCGGTTTCCGGGCAAACATCCCCCTCCCCCCTCCCCTTCCTTATGGGTGTTCCCCTCCCAACCCTCCCCCCATTGCCGCCCTCCCCCCATAGACTAGTTCACTGTGGGTTCAGTCTTAGCAGGACCCAGGGCTTCCCCTTCCACTGGTGCTCTTACTAGGATATTCATTGCTACCTATGGGGTCAGAGTCCAGGGTCAGTCCATGTATAGTCTTTAGGTAGTGGCTTAGTCCCTGGAAGCTCTGGTTGCTTGGCATTGTTGTACTTTTGGGGTCTCGAGCCCCTTCAAGCTCTTCCAGTTCTTTCTCTGATTCCTTCAATAGGGGACCTATTCTCAGTTCAGTGGTTTGCTGCTGGCATTCGCCTCTATATTTGCTGTATTCTGGCTGTGTCTCTCAGGAGCGATCTACATCCGGCTCCTGTCGGTCTGCACTTCTTTGCTTCATCCATCTTGTCTAATTGGGTGGCTGTATATGTATGGGCCACATGTGGGGCAGGCTCTGAATGGGTGTTCCTTCAGTCTCTGTTTTAATCTTTGCCTCTCCCTTCCCTGCCAAGGGTATTCTTTTTCCTCATTTAAAGAAGGAGTGAAGCATTCACATTTTGATCATCCGTCTTGAGTTTCGTTTGTTCTAGGGATCTAGGGTAATTCAAGCATTTGGGCTAATAGCCACTTATCAATGAGTGCATACCATGTATGTCTTTCTGTGATTGGGTTAGCTCACTCAGGATGATATTTTCCAGTTCCAACCATTTGCCTACGAATTTCATAAACTCGTTGTTTTTGATAGCTGAGTAATATTCCATTGTGTAGATGTACCACATTTTCTGTATCCATTCCTCTGTTGAAGGGCATCTGGGTTCTTTCCAGCTTCTGGCTATTATAAATAAGGCTGCGATGAACATAGTGGAGCACGTGTCTCTTTTATATGTTGAGGCATCTTTTGGGTATATGCCCAAGAGAGGTATAGCTGGATCCTCAGGCAGTTCAATGTCCAATTTTCTGAGGAACCTCCAGACTGATTTCCAGAATGGTTTTACCAGTCTGCAATCCCACCAACAATGGAGGAGTGTTCCTCTTTCTCCACATCCTCGCCAGCATCTGCTGTCACCTGAGTTTTTGATCTTAGCCAATCGCACTGGTGTGAGGTGAAATCTCAGGGTTGTTTTGATTTGCATTTCCCTTATGACTAAAGATGTTGAACATTTCTTTAGGTGTTTCTCAGCCATTCGGCATTCCTCAGCTGTGAATTATTTGTTTAGCTCTGAACCCCATTTTTTAATAGGGTTATTTGTTTCCCTGCGGTCTAACTTCTTGAGTTCTTTGTATATTTTGGATATAAGGCCTCTATCTGTTGTAGGATTGGTAAAGATCTTTTCCCAATCTGTTGGTTGCCGTTTTGTCCTAACCACCGTGTCGTTTGCCTTACAGAAGCTTTGCAGTTTTATGAGATCCCATTTGTCGATTCTTGATCTTAGAGCATAAGCCATTGGTGTTTTGTTCAGAAAATTTTTTCCAGTGCCCATGTGTTCCAGATGCTTCCCTAGTTTTTCTTCTATTAGTTTGAGTGTGTCTGGTTTGATGTGGAGGTCCTTGATCCACTTGGACTTAAGCTTTGTACAGGGTGATAAGGATGGATCGATCTGCATTCTTCTACATGTTGCCCTCCAGTTGAACCAGCACCATTTGCTGAAAATACTATCTTTTTTCCATTGGATGGTTTTGGCTCCTTTGTCAAAAATCAAGTGACCATAGGTGTGTGGGTTCATTTCTGGGTCTTCAATTCTATTCCATTGGTCTATCTGTCTGTCTCTGTACCAATACCATGCAGTTTTTATCACTATTGCTCTGTAATACTGCTTGAGTTCAGGGATAGTGATTCCCCCTGAAGTCCTTTTATTGTTGAGGATAGCTTTAGCTATCCTGGGTTTTTTGTTATTCCAGATGAATTTGCAAATTGTTCTGTCTAACTCTTTGAAGAATTGGATTGGTATTTTGATGGGGATTGCATTGAATCTGTAGATTGCTTTTGGTAAAATGGCCATTTTTACCATATTAATCCTGCCAATCCATGAGCATGGGAGATCTTTCCATCTTCTGAGGTCTTCTTCAATTTCTTTCCTCAGTGTCTTGAAGTTCTTATTGTACAGATCTTTTACTTGCTTGGTTAAAGTCACACAGAGGTACTTTATATTATTTGGGTCTATTATGAAGGGTGTCGTTTCCCTAATTTCATTCTCGGCTTGTTTCTCTTTTGTGTAGAGGAAGGCTACTGATTTATTTGAGTTAATTTTATACCCAGCCACTTTGCTGAAGTTGTTTATCAGCTTTAGTAGTTCTCTGGTGGAACTTTTGGGATCACTTAAATATACTATCATATCATCTGCAAATAGTGATATTTTGACCTCTTCTTTTACGATCTGTATCCCCTTGATCTCCTTTTGTTGTCTGATTGCTCTGGCTAGAACTTCAAGAACTATATAGAATAAGTAGGGAGAGAGTGGGCAGCCTTGTCTAGTCCCTGATTTTAGTGGGATTGCTTCAAGTTTCTCTCCATTTAGTTTAATGTTAGCAACTGGTTTGCTGTATATGGCTTTTACTATGTTTAGGTATGGGCCTTGAATTCCTCTTCTTTCCAGGACTTTTATCATGAAGGGGTGTTGAATTTTGTCAAATGCTTTCTCAGCATCTAATGAAATGATCATGTGGTTCTGTTCTTTCAGTTTGTTTATATAATGGATCACGTTGATGGTTTTCCGTATATTAAACCATCCCTGCATGCCTGGGATGAAGCCTACTTGATCATGGTGGATGATTGTTTTGATGTGCTCTTGAATTCGGTTTGCCAGAATTTTATTGAGTATTTTTACGTCGATATTCATAAGGGAAATTGGTCTGAAGTTCTCTTTCTTTGTTGTGTCTTTGTGTGGTTTAGGTATAAGAGTAATTGTGGCTTCATAGAAGGAATTCGGTAGGGCTCCATCTGTTTCAATTTTGTGGAATAGTTTAGATAATATTGGTATGAGGTCTTCTATGAAGGTTTGATAGAATTCTGCACTAGACCCGTCTGGACCTGGGCTCTTTTTGGTTGGGAGACCTTTAATGACTGCTTCTATTTCCTTAGGAGTTATGGGGTTGTTTAACTGGTTTATCTGTTCCTGATTTAACTTCGATACCTGGTATCTGTCTAGGAAATTGTCCATTTCCTGAAGATTTTCAAATTTTGTTGAATATAGGTTTTTATAGTAAGATCTGATGATTTTTTGAATTTCCTCCGAATCTGTAGTTATGTCTCCCTTTTCATTTCTGATTTTGTTAATTTGGACACACTCTCTGTGTCCTCTCGTTAGTCTGGCTAAGGGTTTATCTATCTTGTTGATTTTCTCAAAGAACCAACTTTTGGTTCTGTTGATTCTTTCTATGGTCCTTTTTGTTTCTACTTGGTTGATTTCAGCTCTGAGTTTGATTATTTCCTGCCTTCTACTCCTCCTGGCTGTATTTGTTTCTTTTTGTTCTAGAGCTTTTAGGTGTGCTGTCAAGCTGCTGACATATGCTCTTTCCTGTTTCTTTCTGCAGGCACTCAGCGCTATGAGTTTTCCTCTTAGCACAGCTTTCATTGTGTCCCATAAGTTTGAGTATGTTGTATCTTCATTTTCATTAAATTCTAAAAAGTTTTTAATTTCTTTCTTTATTTCTTCCTTGACCAGGTTATCATTGAGTAGAGCATTGTTCAATTTCCACGTATATGTGGGCATTCTTCCCTTATTGTTATTGAAGACCAGTTTTAGGCCGTGGTGGTCCGATAGCACGCATGGGATTATTTCTATCTTTCTGTACCTGTTGAGGCCCGTTTTTTGACCAATTATATGGTCAATTTTGGAGAAAGTACCATGAGGAGCTGAGAAGAAGGTATATCCTTTTGCTTTAGGATAGAATGTTCTATAAATATCCGTTAAGTCCATTTGGCTCATGACTTCTCTTAGTCTGTCTACATCACTGTTTAATTTCTGTTTCCATGATCTGTCCATTGATGAGAGTGGGGTGTTGAAATCTCCCACTATTATTGTGTGAGGTGCAATGTGTGTTTTGAGCTTTAGTAAGGTTTCTTTTACATATGTTGGTGCCCTTGTATTTGGGGCATAGATATTTAGGATTGAGAGTTCATCTTGGTTGATTTTTCCTTTGATGAATATGAAGTGTCCTTCCTTATCTTTTTTGATGACTTTTAGTTGGAAATTGATTTTATTTGATATTAGAATGGCTACTCCAGCTTGCTTCTTCTGACCATTTGCTTGGAAAGTTGTTTTCCAGCCTTTCACTCTGAGGTAGTTTCTGTCTTTGTCTCTGAGGTGTGTTTCCTGTAGGCAGCAGAATGCAGGGTCCTCGTTGCGTATCCAGTTTGTTAATCTATGTCTTTTTATTGGGGAGTTGAGGCCATTGATATTGAGAGATATTAAGGAATAGTGATTATTGCTTCCCGTTATATTCATATTTGATGTGAGGTTATGTTTGTGTGCTTTCATTCTCTTTGTTTTGTTGCCAAGACGATTAGTTTCTTGCTTCTTCTAGGGTATAGCTTGCCTCCTTATGTTGGGCTTTACCATTTATTATCCTTTGTAGTGCTGGATTTGTAGAAAGATATTGTGTAAATTTGGTTTTGTCATGGAATATCTTGGTTTCTCCATCAATGTTAATTGAGAGTTTTGCTGGATACAGTAATCTGGGCTGGCATTTGTGTTCTCTTAGGGTCAGTATAACATCAGTCCAGGATCTTCTGGCCTTCATAGTTTCTGGCGAGAAGTCTGGTGTGATTCTGATAGGTCTCCCTTTATATGTTACTTGACCTTTTTCCCTTACTGCTTTTAATATTCTTTCTTTATTTTGTGCGTTTGGTGTTTTGACAATTATGTGACGGGATGTGTTTCTTTTCTGGTCCAATCTATTTGGAGTTCTGTAGGCTTCCTGTATGTCTATGGGTATCTCTTTTTTTAGGTTAGGGAAGTTTTCTTCTATGATTTTGTTGAAGATATTTACTGGTCCTTTGAGCTGGGAGTCTTCACTCTCTTCTATACCTATTATCCTTAGGTTTGATCTTCTCATTGAGTCCTGGATTTCCTGTATGTTTTGGACCAGTAGCTTTTTCCGCTTTACATTATCTTTGACAGTTGAGTCAATGATTTCTATGGAATCTTCTGCTCCTGAGATTCTCTCTTCCATCTCTTGTATTCTGTTGGTGAAGCTTGTATCTACAGCTCCTTGTCTCTTCTTTTGGTTTTCTATATCCAGGGTTGTTTCCATGTGTTCTTTCTTGATTGCTTCTATTTCCATTTTTAATTCCTTCAACTGTTTGATTGTGTTTTCCTGGAATTCTTTCAGGGATTTTTGCGATTCCTCTCTGTAGGCTTTTACTTGTTTATTAATGTTTTCCTGTGCTTCCCTAAGTGTGTTCAGGTCTTTCCTGAAGTCCTCCAGCATCATGATCAAATATGATTTTGAAACTAGATCTTGCTTTTCTGGTGTGTTTGGATATTCCATGTTTGTTTTGGTGGGAGAATTGGGCTCCGATGATGGCATGTAGTCTTGGTTTCTGTTGCTTGGGTTCCTGCGCTTGCCTCTCGCCATCAGATTATCTCTAGTGTTACTTTGTTCTGCTATTTCTGACAGTGGCTAGACTGTCCTATAAGCCTGTGTGTCAGGAGTGCTGTAGACCTGTTTTCCTCTCTTTCAGTCAGTTATGGGGACAGAGTGTTCTGCTTTCGGGCGTGTAGTTTTTCCTCTCTACAGGTCTTCAGCTGTTCCTGTGGGCCTGTGTCTTGAGTTCACCAGGCAGCTTTCTTGCAGCAGAAAATTTGGTCTTACCTGTGGTCCCGAGGCTCAGGTTTGCTCGTGGGGTGCTGTCCAGGGGCTCTCTGCAGCGGCAGCAACCAGGAAGACCTGTGCCGCCCCTTCCGGGAGCTTCAGTGCACCAGGGTTCCAGATGGTCTTTGGCTTTTTCCTCTGGCGTCCGAGATGTGTGTGCGGGGAGCAGTCTCTTCTGGTTTCCCAGGCCTGTCTGCCTCTCTGAAGGTTTAGCTCTCCCTCCCACGGGATTTGGGTGCAGAGAACTGTTTATCCGGTCTGTTTCCTTCAGGGTCCTGTGGTGTCTCCGGCAGGGGTCCTGCCGCTCCTGGGCCCTCCCCCACAGGAGCCCAGAGGCCTTATACAGTTTCCTCTTGGGCCAGGGATGTGGGCAGGGGTGAGCAGTGTTGGTGGTCTCTTCCGCTCTGCAGCCTCAGGAGTGCCCACCTGACCAGGCGGTTGGGTCTCTCTCTCACCGGGTCTGGGAGCAGAGAGCTGCTGCGGGCCGGGATCCGCGGGTGTGGGACTTCCGGTAAACACAGAACGTGCCCGGTTCTAGAGAAATTCTGCTTCTGTGTGTCCCAAGCTCACCAGGCAGCTTTCTTGCAGCAAAAAATTTGGTCTTACCTGTGGTCCCGAGGCTCAAGTTCGCTCGTGGGGTGCTGCCCAGGGGCTCTCTGCAGCGGCAGCAACCAGGAAGACCATGAAGCTTCTTAATTGATGTTTTGCTTGCAAAAATGTGTTTTTTAAGTGATGTCTTTATGAACAAGTGGGACAACATTTATTTTGAGATTTTATGTTTAACCATATGAAATGTAAAACTAAACCACCCATGCAGCAAGGTCATGGTTTATTATATAATCTGGTGTTGAATGTAGATAAGGAAAACGCACCTATACAAACTGAAAAAGAAACTCTTTTGCAATTTGAACATAGATCTATATTTTTGTTTCTTAAAAATAGATCTAGCCTAGTGGTTAAAAGCATTGACTGGTCTAAGAGAAGTCCTGAGTTCAATTTCCAGCATCTACATGGTGTCTCACAACCACCATGGGATCAGATGCCATCTTCTGGTGTGTCTGAAGAGAGCAACACTATACTCACATACATGAAGTACATCTTTAAAAATCAACCCAGAAAACATTATGAAAATATAAGTCTTTTGTTCAGCTTTGGCTGGCCTGGTACTACCTAAGTATTCAAATGATGCTTCAAATGTACAATCCCTTCCAATGTTGATTTTTGAAATTGAAATTTTGTTATTCATGTTTTTACAAACAAAATTTTTTAAAAATAATTTTGCAAATACATAGATCATAAAACTATATTACTTATAAGTATTTGATCCACAAAAGCTATTAAGATGTTCCTTTAAATCTCCCATGCTCATGGAATGGCAGGAATAATATAGTAAAAATGGCCATTTTACCAAAAGCAATCTACAGATTCAATGCAATCCCCATCAAAATACCAATCCAGTTCTTCAGAGAGTTAGACAGAACAATCTGCAAATTCATCTGGAATAACAAAAAACCCAGGATACCTAAAACTATCCTCAACAATAAAAGGACTTCTGGGGGAATCACTCTCCTTGAACTCAAGCAGTATTACAGAGCAATAGTGATAAAAACTGCATGGTATTGGTACAGAGCCAGACAGATAGACCAGTGGAATAGAATTAAAGACCCAGAAATGAACCCACACACCTATGGTCACTTGATTTTTGACAAAGGAGCCAAAACCATCCAATGGAAAAAAGATAGTATTTTCAACAAATGGTGCTGGATCACCTGAAGTTCAACATGTTGAAGAATGCAGATCGATCCATGCTTATCGCTCTGTACAAATCTTAAGTCCAAGTGGATCAAGGATGTCCACATCAAACCAGATACACTCAAACTAATAGAAGAAAAAGTGGGGAAGAATCTCGAACACATGAGCACTGGAGAAAATTTCCTGAACAAAACACCAATGGCTTATGCTCTAAGATCAAGAATCGACAAATGGGATCTCATAAAACTGCAAAGCTTCTGTAAGGCAAAGGACACTGTTGTTAGGACAAAAGGGACTAACAGATTGGGAAAGATCTTTACCAATCCTACATCTGATAAAGGGCTTATTCTGGAGGTTCCTCAGAAAATTGGACATTGAACTACCTGCAGACCCAGCTATACCTCTCTTGGGCATATACCCAAAAGATGCCCTATCATATAACAAAGACACGTGCTCCCCTATGTTCATAGCAGTCTTATTTATAGTAGCCAGAAGATGGAAAGAACCCAGATGCCCTTCAACAGAGGAATGAATATAGAAAATGTTGTACATCTACAATGGAATATTACTCAGCTACCAAAAACAATGACTTTATGAAATTCATTGGCAAATGGATGGAACTGGAAAATATCATCCTGAATGAGGTAACCTAAACACAGAAAAACACACATGGTATGCACTCATTGGTAAGTGTCTATTAGCACAAATGCTTTAATTACCCTAGATGCACATAACACAGGAAACTCAAGAAGGATGACCAAAATGCAAATGCTTCACTCCTTCTTTAAAAGGGGAACAAGAATACCCTTGGGAGGGAATAGCGCAGCAAAGTTTAGAACCGAAACTGAAGGAATTCCCATTCAGAGCCTGCCCCACATGTGCCCCATACATATACTGCCACCAAACTAGATAAGATGGATGAAGCAAAGAAGTACAGGCTGACAGGAATGAGATGTAAATCTCTCCTGAGAGACACACCCAGAGTACAGCAAATACATAGGTGAATGCCAGTAGCAAACCACTGAACTGAGAACGGGACCCCCGTTGAAGGAATCAGAGAACGGACTGAAAGAGAAAGAAGGGTCTCAAGACCCCTTATGAACAACAATGCCAAGCAACCAGAGCTTCCAGGGACTAAGCCACTACCCAAAGACTATACATGGACTAACCCTGGGCTACAACCTCATAGGTAGCAATGAATAGCCTGGTAAGGTCACCAGTGGAAGGGGAAGCCCTTGGTCCTGCCAAGACTGAACCCTCAGTGAACTGATTGTTGGGAGGAGGGTGGTAATGGGGGGAGGATGGAGAGGGGAAGCCCATATAGAAGGGGAGGTGGAGGGGTTAGGGGGATGTTGGCCTGGATACTGGGAAGGGGAATAACAACCGAAATGTAAATAAGAAATACTCAAGTTAATAAAGATAAAAACTATGTTCCTTTAATTTTTAAAGTAATTTTTAGTGTGTGCATGTGTGCATGAGTGTGTCTGAACGTGTGTGTTTGTGTGTGTGTGTGTGTGTGTGTGTGTGTGTGTGTGTGTGTGTTTACAACTTTTCAGGTTCCCAGAGTGGCAAAAGCAAGGCATTGGATTAGCCTGGAGCCAAAAGTATAAGCAACTGAAAGCTGGGAAATGAACTCTTGTCTTTTTGAGTATCAACAATAAATCTGAGCCATCTCTCTAGCCCTAAGAAGTTCTGACTGTTAATTAAATCCAAAAGAATTATCCAATAGGGATTAGTATAGAAATGTGACACTTTAGGTAAAATTTGAAATTTATTGATGTAATGGCTCTGCTAAGAAATGAGCACATTTTCAGGTATTTCTTGAAGTGATATGATTTGCTATTTTCTTGAAGAGATACTGAGTTATTTACACGTTCAACAGATTTTTTTATACTGAAGTGGCACTTCAAGAAGTGCTGTCAGTAATTAAGAAATGAATAAGTCGGTTAGATTTATGACTTTAAAGGAGACAACCATCAAGTAGAGAAGACCACAAAAAATCTGTATCAGTGAAACATTTTTACAGAATAAAATACCCTCATTCTTGTATCTTATTTTAAAACATACCATGTGATCTGCTTGTTTATACAGAAATAGTTTATTGGAAAACTTCTGGCATACACTGGATGTTTTTCTTATTACATAGAAGTTGGTGTCTGAAATAAATAATAATTGAAATGATGGCAAATATTTCTGGCCCGTGTTCCCATAAAGACTGCATAAAATTAAAAAGAAGAAGAAATTAGAGGAGTAATAGTTATATCTAGGAAAGGAATTTGTTTTACCCATGGACTGTATGAGCAGCAAACATACATATGTATTAAGGCGTAAAAGGATTCTAAGTGTTTAACATTCTGCTTTATAATTATTCCTCATAGAGTACATTCTATTGGAGACTGGAAGTTTCATTATAACCCTCATCAGTTATCACTATATCATAAAATAGTTGGGCTCAGATTAGCCACATAAATGAAGACTTTGTTAGAAATATTTTTAGACCCTAATTATTGCTTTTATTAAAAAAAAAAGCTAAGTTCTAGGAAAACATGATTATAAATATCTGTTACACTAAATATTTAGGAACATTTAGAGTTGGATGAATGTTTTAGTGCATTATGGTACTTATACCAAATATACCATAGATTGGATGGATTATACAAATAACATTTTTGTTGTTGTTGTTCTTATGGGGTTGCAAGCCCCTTCAGCTCTTTGAATTCTTTCTTTAATTCCTCCAACAGGGATCCCATTCTCAGTTCAAAGGTTTGCTGCTACCATTTGCCTCTGTATTTGACATGCTTTGGCTGTGCCTCTCAGGAGACAGCTATATCAATCAGGCTCCTGTCAGCAAGCACTTCTTAGCTTCATCAATCTTTTGTAGTTTTTGGTGGCTGTATATAAACAGGCTGTGTACCTGTTGTGGGTTGCCCTGGAGTTATCTGTATTTTGATGCTTTTTCCACGACCCCATGGACAGCTGCCTAGTCACATACTCAGGACTCAGGGGATTTTACCAGAACCTTCTCCCCATTTAAATTGTAAAATACAGGTAAGGGCAGTAACAGGATAGAAGGAGGCCTGTCATTGGATGAGAAGGAAGGATGGGCAGGGGAAGAGTTTGAAGGAAGAGGAGGAGCCTGAAAAGGAAAAAAGGAGAAGAGACAGGAGAGGGCAAGAAGCCATGGCAGGTGACATTAAGATTCTGCTCCGTGTATTTACAGGTTATTAATGTTGTTAAAGATGGATATGTATTGGGCTTTGTATGTTTAGGGGGGCAATTATATCTTGCTAATTGGGTCAAACATTATTGTGTTGTGTGTCCTTTTATGTGACAGTTTGAATATAGGAAAGTGTGCAGCGGCTGAGTCACTGGGCCGCTGAGTAGTTGGGATGTGTTTCCACCAAGATATCTTGGGGCACTGTGGTGCTGGACCTAGAAGGGTAAAAGACAACCATATTTTGTTAATTTATTATATTTTTACAACAACATGTACCCATGTAGGGCAGGCTCTGAATGGCTGTTCCTTTGGTCTCTGCTGTAAACTTTGCCTCCATAACCCCTCCTGAGAATATTTTTGTTCCCCCTTTTGAGAAGGAGTGAAACATCTGCACTTTGGTCCTCCTTTTTCTTCAGTTTCATGTGGTCTGTGGATTGTATCTTGGGTAATTCGAGCTTTTGAGCTCATATCCACTTATCAGTGAGTGCATATCATGTGTATTTTTTGTGATTGTGTTATCTCACTCAGGATGATATTTTCTAGTTCCACCCATTTGCCTATGAATTTCATGTTTTTGATAGCTGAGTAGTACACCATTGTATAGATGTACCAAATTTTTTGTATCCATTCCTCTGTTGAAGAGCATCTAGGTTCTTTCTAGTTTCTGGCTCTTATAAATAAGGCTGCTATGAACATAGTGGAGCATGTATTTTTGTTGTATGTTGGAGCATCTTTTGGGTATATGCCCAGGAGTGGTATAGTTGGGTCCTCAGGTAGTTCAATGTACAATTTTCTGAGGAAATTCCAGACTGATTTCTAGAGTGTTTGTACCAGTTTGCAATCCCGCCAACAATGGAGGAGTGTTCCTCTTTTCCACATCCTCGGGAGCACATGTTGTCACCTGAGTTTTTATCTTAGTCATTCTGACTATGGTGAGGTGAAATCTCAGGGTTTTTTTGATTTGCATTTTGCTGATGACTAAGGATGTTGAACATTTCATGAACATAGCCGTCAAAGATAATGTAAGACACAAAAAGCTCCTAATCCAAAACATCCAGGAAATCCAGGATGAGAAGATCTTCAATAAGAAGATGAAACCTAAGGATAGTATGTGTAGAAGAAAGTAAAGACTCCCAATTTAAAGGGCCAGTAATTATCTTCAACAAAATCATACAAGAAATCTTCCCTAACCTAAAGAAAGAGATGCCCATAAACATACAAGGGGCCTACAGAACTCCAAATAGATTGGACCAGAAAAAAAAATCCTCCCATTACATAATAGTCAAAACACTAAATGCACAAAACAAAGAGAGAGTATTAGAAGCAGTAAGGGATACAAGTAACATATAAAGGCAGACCTATCATAACTCCACCAGACTTCTCACCACAGACTATGAAAGCCAGAAGATCCTGGGTAGATGTCATATGAACAACTAACATATATATCTTACTTTTCTGGGAACTGCAAAATCCATGATTAAGGCACTAGGAGTTTTGATATCTCGTAACCATTTACTTCAAGGTTTATAGATGATTGCCTTTCTGCTGTGTCCTCATTAAATTTTCATATGGCCATGGATACACACACACACACACACACACACACACACACACACACACACACACACACACACACACAGACACACACACGCACACGCACACACCTTTAAAAAAAAAGAAGCAAAAATATATGGAGAATAAAACGTACCCAAAACCTGAGTCGCTCATGTACCATCTCATGATTCATTTGAAAACTACTTATGAACTAAATTGTTGGCTGTTTGGCTTAAATAAAATCTTGAACATCTGCTTTAGGGAATATCTTAAAAACTGATTATGATCTTGGTAACCCTTGTTCCAAACACTCAAAATAGGGTATAAGATTTAAAGCTTCATTTTCAAACTCGGAACATAACCAAGTAAATGACATTTTGATCATTCCAGATTGAGAAAATGTCTATGCCAGTACCAGAAATTATAGGATGCCTTTCCTCTATATTTCAAAAATAATTTCCATTCCCTAACTCATTCACTAATGAATTAGCATCAAATATTGTTTGATCTAGAATTCATAAACACTTTATCGTCTTTTGATGCTATCTACCCTAAGACTAGAAAGGTTTCAACATGTCCTCATGAAACAGCTCTAGCATCTTTAAATCTCTACAAAAATTTAAACAGGATAGGGTGTCAGTAGTAACAAAAAGACAGGCAAGATAACATTTTTTGGCTCTGCACTATAAAAGAGTGGTATTTTTCACTGAATTTCTATTCTAAGTATAATAGAATCTTACTCCCTATACATTGTTAACTAAATAACTTCCAGATTTTTGTAATAATCAGGGTAATACTTTTTTCATCAGAATATGATAGAGGTTCTAAAATTCACAATGTTTCCTGTCATTTTCATGAGCAATATACAGATCCTAATTTATCTGAATTTAAAAATAGCCCTTGGGAAAGAGACAACTTTCATGTTTCTCCATGGCCATTTTTATTATCTGCTTTGGATAGAATACCCAAACAAAAACGTATATAAATTTCAGGTTTATATACACCATAAGAACAACAAAAATATGAACCAACCAGACCCCACCAGAACTCCGAGGGACAAAACCACTAATCAATGAGTATACGTGGAGGGACCCACGACACTTGCCACATATGTAGCAGAGGTTGGCATTGTCCTATTTCTCCACATCCTTTCCAACATCTACTGTCACCTGAGTTTTTGATCTTAACCTTTTTGACTGGTATGAGGTGGTATATTAGGGTTGTTTCGCTTTGCATTTTCCTGGTGACTAAGGATGTTGAACATTTCTTTAGATGCTTCTCAGCCATTTGGTATTCCTCAAATGAGAGTTCTTTGTTTTGCTCTGTACCTCATTTTTATTAGGGTTATTTGAGTCTCTGGAGTCTAACTTCTTGAGTTCTTTGTATATATTAGATATTAGCCCTCTATCAGATGTAGGATTGGTAAAGACCTTTCCCAATCTGTTGGTTGCCGTTTTGTGCTATTGACAGTGTCCTTTGCCTTGCAGAATCTTTGCAGTTTTATGAAGTCCCATTTGTTGATTCTTGATCTTAGAGCATAAAACTTTGGTGTTTTGTTCAGGAAATTTTCCCCAATGCATTCTTCTACATGCTGAGCTCCAGTATAATCAACACCATTTTATTGAAAATGCTGTACCTTTTCCACTGGATGGTTTTAGCTCCTTTGTCAAAGATCAAGTGACTATAGATGTGTGGGTTCATTTCTGGGTCTTCCTTTCTATTCCATTGAAAGAACTTCTGCCTGTCTCTTTTCCAGTACCATACACTTTTTATGAGGAGTGCTCTGTAATGCAGCTTGAGGTCAGGGAAGGTGATTCTCCCCAGAAGTTCTTATTGTTGAGCATAGTTTTTGCTATCCAGGATTTTTTGCTTTTCCAAATGAATTTGTAAATTTCTCTTTCTCCTATGAAGAACTGAGTTGGAATTTTGATGGGGATTGCATTGAATCTATAGATTGCTTTCAGCGAGATGGCCATTTTTACTATATTAATCCTGCCAATCCATGAGCATGGGCAATCTTTCCATTTTCTGAGATCTTCTTCAATTTCTTTCTTCAGAGATTTGAAGTTCTTGTCATACAGATCTTTCACTTGCTTGGTTAGAGTCACACCAAGATACTTTATATTATTTGTGGCTACTGTGAAGGGTGTCGTTTCCCTAATTTCTTTTTCAGCTTGTCTTTCCTTTGAGTATAGGCAGGTTACTGATTTGTTTGAGTTAGTTTTATATCTAGCCACTTTGCTGAATTTGTTTATCAGCTGTAGGAATTCTCTGGTGGAATTTTGGGGGTCACGTAAGTATACTATCATATCATCTACAAATAGTGATATTTTGACTTCTTCCTTTCTAATTTGTATATCTTTGCCAATTTTTTATTCCAGCACTGAGGAGTCAGATAGAGACAGATCTCTGTGAGTTCCAAGTAATCTTGATTCATATAGTGATCACAGGCTAGCAAGTGATATACAGCCGTTTCAAAAAAATAGTGGAAAAAATTCTAACTTGTGCTTTTCTCATTTTTGAGTTTGTTTAAAATTATAGATGGTGACAATTATTAAATAACAAAATCTTTTATAAAATAGATATTCTCTCCCTCTTCTGACAGTCGCATTAGGAGTAATGACTATGCTACTGATCGCAGTTCTTCCAACGCTGAAAATGGCTTAAGAACATGTGAGTACTTCATTGAAAAGCTTCGGGTTTTGTTTGTTTGTTTGTTTTTGTTTATTCTTGAATCTGATGTTCATGTGACAAAAAGCTCAACTGAGATATTCATTTAGGGTGTTTATGATAATAGAATGGAGACTCCTAGAGATTTCTGACCAGATGCAGAATGACTTGTATCTGCCTTTTTTCTTTTTTCTTTCTTTCTTTTTTTTGTTATGTATACTTTTGACGATTCTTCTGTGACCTTTTCTTTTATTTCTTGGTCTGTTTCCATTAGCATATAGGGCACATGTTTAAATATATGGTCTTCATGTTGCTTTTGAATTTCATTGAACTCTTTAAACCTACTTAAATTCCAGGTCTTATTAATGTTAAAATTATAAAAATACATTTTTTCACTTAGTATTATTTAGTTAATATAAGTCTCAAAAAATAGGCAAAGTTATATAAAGGAGGCTTCAAATAACTCCAATTTTTCTTTCAGAAGATGATTCTTATATATCTGAAAAGCTTAATGTTTGAAAATTGTATTTAACCATTCTCTATTAAAATTTCAAATATGTTTCAAAAAATATTGTAAAAGATGGGTAGAATGATGGGCAGGAAACCAAGTGTAGAAATGTTCTAGTTAACCATAGCTACAAAACTAAATGTTACAATCACAGAAATAATGAGATGTAACACTTACCTTCAAATAGAAGCTGAAACATAGAATGTTTCTAAGCTATTTTATTCATGTATCTTTTGTTTAATGCTACACTACCCATAGTGTCTTCTATGCTGCTATTGCCTTATAATTTCATGAGTCAGATCTCTGTATATCTGATGCTTCTCAAAAATAATAACTGTGTTTTAAAAGATTGAAGAGAAAGGATTAAGCAGATATTAGATTACGTTGTATCAGAATCCATGGCACTTCAGTTCTGCTGAAGTCTATCACAGAGTACTAACATTACTTCATCTAGCATATCACTGCATTCTAGTAGCTTTCCAGGATTCTGTCAACATGTTTTAAAACTACTGAAAAAAATCTGAATACATTTTTGTTGTTATAATAGACATTTTCAACTCAAATTGTCCAATATGTTTTATTATGTGAATTCATTTATAAGGAATAATTAATAGATGAGTATAAGTATATATTTTGTTATACCAAACTTGAGATCAGATCACCAGTAGTTTCTTATTAAACCCTTTGCATTGTGTTTCAATGTTTTCAACATTTTATACATCGTAAAATGTTAATTATTTATGAAATAATAGTTTGAATAATTTATTAACTCTCTCTCTATAACATTTTTATAGCCATTAAGTCTAACTTCATCAGAGAATTCTTCTGTTCAATACAAACACTTTCCCTGGGACCAAAAGCATCTTCAAGCCTGGAAGTTTACTATCTTCCCTTTGACATGCACATTCGCTATTGCGCCATCATCCTAAGCAACAAAGAGGTAATTACAGAATTGTACACCATGCTTCTTCCATATGGGTTGCTTCTTTTATGAAGTAAACATTAAGGCAATATTGAAATAACTGGAACTCTGGAAATATTCATGTTCTACTCCTCAAATCCCAAGGAAATAAGCTTTTTCTGAATAATAGTAAGAGTCCCACTACTTGTAAATAAATTTTATGGGGACTGCTTACGGAAGTTCCAAGGAAGTAGAACTACCATGACTGGCTTTGTCTCAATTTCTTCATATATCTGGCCTGTCATGCTAAATCCTATACTTATGGTCTATTAAATATTCACAAATATTCACTGAAGGAACTGACTCAGACTTGCATCTTTTCACAGATTTATTTGAGGAAGGATGTGCTTCCAACTTCACAAGTTGTTTATAGAACCTTAATTTCTTTTTACCTTTGGCATTCATGCAGCTTGTTTCTTAAAATCAACGAAGGAGAGAACAATTTAGGGGAGCAAGAAAAGAGGACAAGATAGGGTAGAATTACTCAGA
This sequence comes from Rattus norvegicus, assembly GCF_021556685.1. NCBI lineage: Eukaryota > Metazoa > Chordata > Mammalia > Rodentia > Muridae > Rattus > Rattus norvegicus. The sequence goes on along the minus strand of NC_141554.1, from coordinate 51,198,220 downwards.
GAGAGAGACTGACTATAACATAATAATCTCGGAGGGGAGGGGATTGAGAATCCTCAGAATATGTAAGACACACATTTGTGTGTGTTTGTGTGTGTGTGTGTGTGTGTGTGTTTGTGTGTGTGTGTGTGTTAACTAAATTTAACTATTCAAATAAATTGGGAGAAAATATTTACCTAGTATCTGTAGAATTTATTGCATGTGTAAAATACTATATTCTATTAATTATGAGGTATAAGTTATTTACATCAAATGCTTCCCCTCCTCTTGTCCACACTTGACAGAAACACTCCCCCTATCCCATCTCCTTTTCCTCTGAGAAACTAGATCCCCCTGGCATATTCTTCCACCCTGGAATATCAAGTCTATGTCAGGGTAGGCACATTCTCTATCAGACTGAGCCAGAGAAAGTAGTCTTGTTGGAGAGTAGATACCACAGTCAGGCTGCAGCTTTCAGGAGAGCCTCCTCTCCAGTTGTTGGGGGAGGGGGAGCAGAAGGAGACTAAGCTGTATGTGTACTGCATATGTGCCCTGACCCTCTTTCAAGTTCATGTGTGTTCTTTGATTGGTGGCTCAGTCTCTGAGAACCTCAAGTATTTTAGTCTAGTTGCCTCTGTTGGTCCTCATGTGGGGTTCCTGTCCCTTTCTGGGCCTTCAATCCTTTCCCCAACGCTTCCACAAGAGTTGCCTACCTCTGTCCAATGTTTAGCTGTGGGTATCTGTGTCTTTTTCAGTGAGCTGCTGGATAGAGCTTCTTAGAGGACAGTTATGCTAGGTTCTTGTCTGTAAGCATAACTGAATATCATTAATAATGCCAGGGTTTGTTGTTTGCCCATGGGGTAGGTTTCAATTTACGCCACTTTTGGTTGACCATTACTTTATTCTCTGCTAAGTAGGCTTCATTCCAGTGATGCAGAAATGGCTCAATATACAAAAGTCCATCAACATAATCCACTATTAAAAAAATGGAAAAGAAATCACATGATCACCTCATTAAATACTGAAAAACCCTTTGACAAATTCCAAAACCCCTCCTTGCTAAAACTCTTGGAGGAGTCCTGGATTCAAGGTACATAACTAAACATAATAAAAGCAATGTAAAGCAAGCCAGCAGCCAACATCAAATTAAAGGGAGAAAAACTTGAAACATCCCACTAAAATTAGGACAAGACAAGGCTTCCCACTCTTTCCCTATCTATTCAGTATAGTGATGAAAGTTCTAGATAGAGGCATTAGACAAAAAAAGGAGTTCAAGGGGATATAAATTGGAAAGGAAGACATCAACATATTATTTGCAGATGATATGTTAGTATGTATAAGAGAACCCCAAAATTCTACCAGAGAATACTTACCGCTGATAAACAAACTCAGCACCAGGGATGAATATAAAATTAACTCAAACAAATCAGTAGCCTTCCTTTATACAGATGATAAATGGGCAGAGAAAGAAATTAGGAAAACAAAACCCTTCATAATAGCCATGAATAGTATAAAATAACTTGGTATAACTCCAACCAAGCAAGTAAAAGATTTGTATGATAAGAACTTCAAGCTTCTGAAGAAAGAAATTGAAGAATATATCAGAAGAAGGAAAGACCTCACATGTTCATGAATAGGTAGGATTAACATAGTGAAAATATACTTTAATTTTACATATAAAATTGCCACTGAGGAAAAAATGCTTTATCAGATTATCTTGGCTTTATCTTATTCCATTCATAGAATTAAAGCTCAGTAATAGAGAGCTTACACAGCATGCATTAGGCCATGGGCTTCATTCTTAGCACTGGAAAGAAAGCATTTTAGGATTCAACTACATCTCTTTTTATATAAAATATGTGAAAATAGCTATAATTATCATTTTCTATTAATTGGACCAATGTTCAAAATATTTTTTAAAACTTTAAACTATAAACATAGAAAGTTAGCTTTCAAGAGTAGAATTTGAAATTTAATGTTCTTCTTTGAAGTAGAGTACAAGAGTATTTTCTATTATCTCATTAAATAGTTTGAATCTAAACTACTTAAAATATAATCAAGCTTATTTTGTCATCTCTACTTATTACAACACACCTTCCATTATTTTTTCCTTGCCAGAGAAAATACAGTGATAAAACAATCTTAGTAATATATTGCTACCTATTAGAAACAATGCCACAATTTAAGGATTTGTTTAGTTATGCTTTCTATGAATTTATTAATTCAAATATAATGTTAATTATATTGAAAAATATAATATATTCTTAGGTGGATATTACATGCAAGCAAGCACAAATAGTTTGCTACAGTTCCTGTTAAATATATGATAATCCCTTTCCTATTAACTCAAAACTGATAAATACTAAAGTAATTTATCATTTATTTGGATGTTTTGAACTTATAAAGACATTTCTACCAACAGTGTTTTCAGGAGTGCATATTCATTTCATTTTGTGTATTTTAGTTAAAATTTTAAATAATAAGATTAGATTAAAATCTTCTTCTTCTGCTTCAGTTTCATTAGGATATGCATAGTTTGTTATAGCACCATTCCTGGGCTCTTGTGGTATCACATTGCCCTGGGTTTTGTTGATTGTGTTTTTAAAGTGTCCTTTATGCATCTGATTTTCCCTGATGTTGACTTGACGATCTTGATGACAGGAGAACATGTCAGGAAGGTGGGCTGCACCCTGGAACATACAATTGAGGTCAGGGTAGCCTGCTGTGCTCCTGTGCCTCAGTCAGACTCTACTCTGCAGGCTGTATCCCAGTTGAACTGCAGATCCAACTGGTATATGAATAGTGAAGCAGGGTGCCAGGCTGGTTAGTCTTGGGGCTCTTGAAGGTTTCTAGAAGGAGACAGGACAATCTTGGAGTCCTTCAAGTTTCCTCCAGACTGAGGAACTAGCCCAAAGCTAGACAGAGGGGCTCAGGACCCAGTGCAACTCACATCTGCAGACTGTCCCAAGCAGAACAACTGGGAAGGCATGTGGATCCAACTTAGATCGAATTGGTCTGGCAGAGTTGCATGTTGCTTTGTTTTGGGGCCACTGAAGGCTTGCTTGTGGATGCAGGACACTCTTATGGTCCTAAAGAACCAGAAGAATCTGACTCCCCGAAATTCTTTGTTTGAATTAGGATCTAATACTATTTCTCCACTGTCATTTTCTGATATGTCATTAGAAGACACTTTTTTTTCTTCAACTAGTTTTATGTATGATGTTGGCTTCTAAAGACATCAGTTGTACAGAAAATGAAAAAGGAACACAGAGACCTGGTCTCCCTGAGGTTTAATAGCTGCTGAGCAAAAACAAATACAAGCATGCTCACCACTATTAATTTCTCAGGATATCATGTTGATGCTCTTACAAGTTTTCCACTTTTATTTTTGCTTCATCTATTTAGCAGTTTGTACTTCTTATCTAATAATGTGTCCCAAAATATTTTAGGTATTCATTTTTAAAAATTTACGTTAAAATAGACTCATAGATTCACATGCTCTTGAATTGTTATAGAATATTAATAAATAGTAACAATAATGATAAGAAGAAGAAAATTAAGAGGAAGAAGTAGAAGAAATAAAGTAATTGTTGCTGTGTTGTTACAGATTCTTTCTTGTTAGCATGGTCATTGTAAGAACACCTCTTAAGAATATTTTTAATGAATTTCGAGGATCCTCTTAGTCAACCTTCATATCTTTACAACAGGCTAGTGTAAATCTATATTTATGCTTAGTTTTGGATTTATGATTTGTACATTTTGCTCAGAAAGGTGTGCAAGAAAGTTCCTTAGAAACACTGTAACATGAATATGGTTTATATTCTTATGAGTACTTAAAATTCAGTATTATTATGTGCTTATATTTTAGATCGGAGATTTGATATATATTATAGAAGGAAAAGGTTTGATACCCTTGCCTTCCAATTTCCTTCCAATGAAGCCTCCAAGTCCAATTGACTACAGCATTTCTCTAGAAGGTATATTATACATGTTTTGTTCCATTTGTTATATTGACAGATTGGATTATTACTTGTATGGTCATGCAGACATTCTTATACCACTTTTCTCCAATATGCAGTTGTATTTTAAGAAGCCTTCTTCCAACTTTATTATGTTTTTACCCATAAAACAGCACCATTTTGACAATTAAAAACATAATTATTGGCTTCTTTAAAAATCTGTTTTTAGACTTCAGATAATATTGGAATTTACTATACCAAATATTATTCAGTAACCTATCCATTTCTGTTGGAAAATCACTACATTTTTAAAACTTCATTTATTTTTCGTAATCTAGACTTACATCTTTATGTCAAATTGTTGATTTCTAGCATTAGCCTTGAAAGAGTTTGGTTGTTAATAAACCAAGTTTTCTTTTTTGCCTAGCCTTTAAAAGCATCATTTTAATGTTTATTTCCATTTCCACTACCTTATCCCTAATGTATATGGTAAGGCATTCCAATAATTGTGGAAATAAAACCTGAAACTGAATATGAACTTTTAACCATATGTTTGGATTTGAAAGAAAAGAAGCTGAGAAAAATAAATAGGCACTGACTTTGAAAAATCAAGGGGCTTGCCAGCAGATACAAGATTGAATGTTTTGTTTTACCAGGTTGGCGGAGAACTTATATTTCTTAGTTCATGATAACATTTTTTAAAAAAAAGTCTCTTCCTCATAGTAAAAAGAATTTTCTTATGTAAGAAAAAGATCTAGTGTTTGGTAGTTTGAATGTTTGTTTTTTCACTATTGTTGTCTTGAATTGTTTGTTTGTTTGTTTAATTTTAAGATCATATTTATCCCTATAGATATACTGGCATGATCCTATAACTGTTAGGTTTTGTTCTCTTGTGAAAGGGATAGGCACATTCCATACATCATTATAGAAGAAGGTGACCTCATTCTATAACAGGATTTAGTGTATTTTGCGTGTGAGAATCTTTTATATCTTGTCCTTATTAGAATTACTATTACTACTTTGTCAGGATCACAGTATACTAAGTTTTGAGAATATTGATGTTTTTGATAAAGCACTGTTGGAGTAAAGCTTCTTTTACAGACTACCAATACAACATTTGTTATTTTTGATGTCTTATTCTTGAATCTCTTTTTTAGAATTAATAGAATTGTACTATCCATTTATTTTATTTGCTTAATGAACATCATAATAAACTGCATTGTTATGTTTCTAACCTCACAAATCATGCTTGGTAACAATGCCAAGGCAATAAATGTTCATTATATTCATGAATAATTTTACTTTCCCCAGAATATAAGGAAGATCCAGTTCTTTATTTGACCTGCAAACCCCATCAAATCCTTGATATAGAACTTAAAGTACCACTGACTAATGAAGCCAAGGAAAAGGCTTTGGCTTTTGCAGCACAGCAACAGATGTCAAATCTTGAATATGAACGAAGGGCTATCGCTGGTACTCTGGAAAGCAGTACCATTCGTGCAGCTGTTGCCCTCCTAGGCCTAACGAAGATTGAGGTAGGAATAGAGAAATGATGCCATTCATTTGCTTTTGGAAAAAAGTAATCATGCCCAGTTGTATAATTATAGGATGGTTACTTAAGCTTCCACATGCTGCTATTTTTATATATTTAATATAGTGAGAATGATAATGTATCAAAATTGATATAAATCTGTAAAATACCTGTTAAATAATTAATGGACTGTTCCTGCATGCTTGTGATAGCTATTATTACTATTATCAGTAGTAATATATTAGCATAGACTCTTATTATGGCTTGAAATAATGTATAGTCTGTTCTCAGTAAGCAGACAAAAGTGTATTTTTTAAAGATAAAAATACTCAAGAAGCTCTACTGTGACCATTCTAGCTTTTGACACATAAAAACCAATTTCCTGAGGATGATCTAGGAATGACCTTCCTAATCAGTACTATCTTATCCCATAATCTCATTCCTCCAATAGAGTCTATTTATTCACAGAACCCCTCAGAGCAGACATTTTTGTTTTTATTTTTCTCAGTAGCCTAGACATATGTGTGCTCCTGTGGCTTTTGAATTTCCTTCATTGCCTTTTACTTGATGTCATAGAACCCTTTCCTCAATTATTTCAGGAATTCTTAATTAAATGCTAGTGAATCTCTCATTTGCAATTTCTGTACATGTAATGGATTATTTTTTTCAGCCTTGTTGAAGATATTCATACACACACACACACACACACACACACATACACACACACACGTGTGTGTATGTGTGTGTGATAGATATAGATAGAATAGAGATAAAGATAAACTAAATAGTTGACGTACACATTCTATAAATGGTTTACTTTTCAGGCCCTAGAATTAATAAAGGCTATTATAAATTTTGAAAAAATATATAATATTTTATAGATGACGTGAATTTAAAGTTCTAATAAGCTCTAAAGTATGAAATTCTAATCATTTGACAGCCTCTTCATTAAATTAACTCAAATATTTCCAAGAAATTGATGATTCCTTTTAAGTAAAACTAATACTTTTACTGCATAGTGAATTTGGGGAGCTTTATATGCAGCTATCACAATAAAATTTTAAATGAGTAATCATTTCAAACTACCAGCATATCACAAGGATACCTCTTTCCTTATTTTCTTTATTTTTTTCAGTACAGATTGTCAAAATTATGTATTATGAATGATTACCGGAATCTGTCTATGGCGGGCTTTCTTCCTTTAGGTGCCAGTTGACTTTGTACCTATATTTGCATTTAAAGTCATGTTTCATATGAAAATGTTATTTATTTCTTATTTCTTCTTTCAAATTGTAAGTTCTTCCGGGAAACCGGGAAAGGGAATAACACTCAAAATGTAAATAAGAAACGCTCAAGTTAATAATAAAAAAAATTGTAAGTTCTTAAACATATAAAAGATTTTACTTGTTGTCTGTCTTAATATCTAACACATGATATGTTTTCTTAAGTAAGTATTGTCTCTTGTATCCTGCTTCACTTACACTGTGAAAGCTACTTTGATCTCCACTGTCCATTTTTCATAAGGGCAGTATTGTGTCTAGAGGAGGATGCCAATAAGAATGTGTTGTAACCCACATTTTGTGAGTATTGGTCATTTGAATTTAAAAAATAAAACATCTTGATATGAATGTGATTTGATCTGGGCATCCAAAAAGGCCTGAAAGCTAGTTGTTTTTATATACTTAAGAAAAGAATAAAAGAAAGAAGAAGAAAAAATCATCATTAGAGAAGATAGTGGTTTGGTAGGTTCTGCAAATGAAGTGAGTATCTGATGTAGAGATATGAAAGCACATAGGTTTCTATTCAAGAAGTAAAGCTGTATTTCATTGCTCATTAATGGAATGTTTTCCTTGCAACAGAATTTATTGATTACTGTAAGCATTAGAAAAATGAACAAGGGCCACTCTTAAAGGTGACATCACTGGTAACTTTTATTGGTTAGTGCTACCTTTTACCCAGCTTTATGATAACATCTCCAACGAAAGAAGCTTGTTTATACTTGTGTGTAATTTTCTCCCAAATGTTTCACTGAGCATATAATGTTCTTATGTTTTTGAGATCAAATTTCAGAAAATTATAATATAATATCAATGTTTACTTACAGTGCCTTTTGCTCTTTAATATGTCAAAGTTGAAGAAGCCTAAATCCATTTTATATACAACAGAACTGAGCCTTCCTGCACATTTCAATATACCCAGGAGAATTTATATCCCTCAAATTCCAGAACCTCCAGCTTTCCACATGCAATCTCTTGAATTTAAACCTCAAATTTTATCAGGTAATCAAGGATATTTTGATTAGAATACTTAGCAGTATAACAGATATTTAAAGGCAGGAACATGCTAGAAGTGAACACTGTTTATTCATGGGTAATATATCTTTGATAGAATAATGTTCTTTATCATTTATGTAATATATTTGCTATTGGTTTTCTGAAGCATGTTTATTCTGTAATTGTCACATATATAAATTAGGTTAAAATGAATATCAATAGGTATATATTGTATCTTATTAATATTTTTATTAATAAGATAGTAAACATGTATCTAAATGTTTTTTCCTGAAATTTATATTCATTTTTTGTTTTTGTTCCTTTCAACTTGCTAGGCAATACTAGGACTCTAGTCTCTTAACTAGTATTAACTTCAAATGTACCAGAACATTAGTTTTATATGTGATGTGTTACATTTTTGGTAAATGTCATTTAAGAAAGTCTCACTTGTTGGTTTCCTCTGGTTTTCTATTAACTGTAAAATATTTCTAATCCTAAAAGCATAGTTACAAATTATAAATTCAAAAATTTCTTGTTCAATTTATATTCCTAGAAGAACGACCATTCCAGAAACAACTGCCAAGCACCCAAGCAGGTAACAAGAATTTAAGTATTAGAACTTGAATAAGGCAATAAATAATAACAGATCATATGGAAAACTTGAAGGGAAATTTTCTCACAAAATATTCTGGTAAAATGTATGAATGAATGAGCAAATGAATGAATGAGTGAATGAATGAATGAGAATAAATAAAAGAATCAATCTGTCAATTAATCAATGAAATTCTGAAACAACTAGGAAAGAGTATTCTGCAATAACAAGGATTACATAAACACTTAAACCTCCTCAACTATGAAAATCACAAATTTAATGTACTCCATAAGTATATTGGTCAGGTGATTCAGGGAAGCAGGCTCCAGAAAAGTATATAAATCTTCCCTCGGATTCTTCACTTTATGGTTGTAGCTATATGTGCTAAATTTTACAGTGCATTATAAGTGTTTTACCTAATAGACATAAGGATATTAGGTCAAGTGCAGACACTAAAAACAAATGGCTATTAAAGTGGCTAACATTTCAAGATGATTTTGATTCTTAACCTTTAACATTGTACCTTAACCAAGACGATACTCTAATTAAGCAAGGTCAAGCAGTCAGTAAAATATTTGCTACAGACACAGCTTCTTCAGAAAATTATTTTCCAAAATCTTTACTTATATTATCTTTATTAATGCTTTATAAAAGTTCTCTTCTTATACTGTTAGTGGAATGATTAAAGAAAATTCCTAATCTTTCTCTTCTCCCCAATCCACCATTGTGGATATGCTTATTCTTATACCCTAAGTTGATTCTTATTCCGATGATTGAAATTTCACTTCCCGTCAGACTTTTGTCATAAGCGAAGACAACCTCATACAGAATATGTGGACTGCAGGCCTTCCATAGCATGACTCTTTCTTGTGAACGAAGTCATCTTTTTTTTGCTTTACTGTTGTTTCCCAATAGCAAGAATGAAATTCTACTCCCTGTCTAAAAATCTTCCTTTTCTTGTCAGAATTTCTCCTCCTTCCACATACATAATAGAATAATGTCATGCTCTCTAACCTTGTTCTTAGTAGTCCAGTTCCCTTCAATTTGAAATTCTCAGTCTTTTGTGTAATTGTCGAACTGCCTTTTTTTGACATCAGCTTCATCTATTTCCATTTTCCATTGCTTTTCTCATTGCATCCACCTAATGGTAAATATATTTCCTACTTGGAAAACCTCAGTAAGTCATAGGCCTTTCTCAAACTACCCTCTCATACATTGGTACATGTTAAACAAAATTTTCCCTGTACATACTCAAGTATTGGAGTAAACTGGCAAAGTTCACCAGTAGAAAAGTGTAATTAAATATAATTTTATGGGGTTGGGGATTTAGCTCAGTGGTAGAGCACTTGCCTAGGAAGCACAAGGCCCTGGGTTCGGTCCCCAGCTCCGAAAAAAAGAACCAAAAATATATATATATATATATATATATATATATATATAATTTTATACAGTACTGCATGTACTGTGTTTCTTTTATTTTCTTCTACTTTTTGTGAGACAGGGTCTCCTTGTGCAGCCAGACTGACTTGGTACATGATCTTCTATGTCTTGGAATTATTTACATGTGTGCTCACATATTGAACTGCAGTTCACCTCTTGTTCCTTTTTATGGAGAATTGAGATAAAATACATGAGCATTTAAGAGACAAGTAGTCTACTGAATTGTCACTCAAGCAACATTTTTTCTTATAATTTTAAAACATTTTCAATTTGATTAGTAAGTCAATTTCACCTTTATGATTTTATGCAAGAGAATTTGACTAAACCTTTATCTTTTGAACTTTATAAAAGTTTATTAATATTTGTTTTACCTTTATCATTGGTGTATATGCAATTGACAGTCTATCATAATCTATTTAGACAGGTATTTAAACATACATTTTGTAATCTTTCATGTAGTTTAAGTTATCATGAAGATGTTGTTTATTAGCTTGGTAATAGTTCATTCTAATTATTTGTGTACTTTGTTAAATTAGTCTAACAGTAATTAAAATAAATGAGCTGTTTTTTAATATATGATAGTGACGAAACTTTGTTATGAGAAGTCAAAATGAAAAAAATACAAAGTTGATGTGTTATCAAAAGTTCCCGGCCTTCCTTCCCATGTACGATTTAATTAGAAAGTGCAAGCTTATTTAGATATTTGTACGGGACTCAGACTTATATGAGAAAGTAATAGCATAAAATATTTGGGTTATAACTAGTTTTACTCACTTTTTGAACCCTAACATGAACAATAATGGTTCTCATATTCATGCATGTAGATAAATGAGCTCACAAGATTAATTGTCTACCTGCATTCCTTATAGTAGACAATTCTTATTTGCTCTACAATTCTTAAAGTCAACCAGTATGAAAGTAGAACTAAAAATTATCTTATGAAAATATTGTAAAAAAGATTGAATTTCTTTCAGTTGTAAGTTATAATGCCTTGTGAGCATGGAGTATCAATGCAGTTGGGCTCCATGTAGGTCTAAACATTTGACTTTTATTCATTCTCTCTCTCTCTCTCTCTCTCTCCCTGTGCCTGCGTGCATGCATGCATGTGTGTGTGTTGACTGAAGGACTAAAAATCATATATCATAAAAAAATCTCTCTTTATTGTCTATGCATTTCAAAGAAGGCACAGACTATGTCCTGAAAACAAATAATTTTTGAGAGGCGATCTCTGAAATCATATATTGGTATGCAAGAGACAATGGAGAGAAGTTGAATGTTACATGCAGAGATTAGAGTACCTTGTACAACTGGATGATATATATGTCTAAAATTAAATAACAGATTGTATTGTAGCACAATCTTACAAATATATTTGGAAAAATCACTTCTAAGGAAATACACACACACACTCAAAACCCACAAACACACTTCAATGAGCCTGCTATTTTCGTTGTATAAGGCAAAGAAACAGTGTTTTCTTCAATTAATCTTTAAAAATAAAACCAATATTTTCATTAATTCTACTGATGCAATGATTTTTTTAAATTTGGAAGACAAAGAGTCTAACACTTTATTCTTTAAATCATGCAGTTAATGATTTGGATTATAATATAGACCTAATAATATCATTGATTTTCACTTTAATGCTAATCATTAGTCATTAGGTGTTTTAAATCAGATGTTCATGTTGAAAAGTATTTGGGCTATTTTTGTTAGAGAACATGGCAAATAATACTGATGTAACCTTTTCATTTATTCACTCACTTAAAGGGAAACAAAGACATTTCACTAGTTCTGACCAACTAAATATTGTATATTAATTAGATATTGAAAACTAAAAATCCCTAGAAATACCCATTTCTCTTTCCCTGACTTGTCATCCAAAATGTAAATTAAAAGCAATATTGGGATGTGTTTTTTTAAAGATTTATTTATTTAATGTGAGTGAGTACACTGTAGATATCTTCAGATACACCAGAAGAGGACATTGGATCCCATTACAGATGTTTGTGAGCCACCGTGTGGTTGCTGGGATTTGAACTCAGGACCTCTTGAAGAGCAGTCAGTGCTCTTTGACTTTTTAGAATGGAATACCTCTTCCACGAAACCATGGAAGATATCATCTCTCATTCAAAAATAAGTTTTTTAATTAAACATAGATCATATGTAATGTCAAAGATACCTAATCTAAGTAGATACATTTTCACAGAATATTATTAAATAAACATCGATTAGCAAAATTAAGTTTAGGCCTTGTAAAATGATTTTTGCTTTTAAATTATTTTGCTAGCTTTAGAAGGAACGGTTTCAATTCCTCTACGATTTGCTCCCCTTGGGTCTGGAAGATACCCTTGTAAAATTTTGTTGTTATCAAGACATGATGTACGTGTGTACGTAATTGAAGGTATAGTAAATGAAGAAGAACCAGAGGCTGAATTGTTGTTTAAAACACCAGCATTTGAACCACTTACTCAGCATATCCCCATAGTAAGTAAGAATTCTTTTTTGTTGATATTTTCACAATTTACTAAAGTTTCTAGCCACAGTGTGTGTGTGTGTGTGTGTGTGTGTGTGTGTGTGTGTGTGTGTGTGTGTGTGGTCTTATCTGGAGAGCTGCAAATTTATAATTGTATTTTAGACAAGAAATTATGTTTCCCATTATGTCAGGGTTTCTTCCTCTCAGCTACAACACAAGCATTATTTGTATTGGATCTATTTGCTTAAAATGTGACTGATTTCCTTAACCGCTCAGTAAGTACCTAATAAAAGATTTTTTCCTCCTGGAGTCACCATGCTGAGATACAGATGCTTAGATCACCACTTGAAATCCTATTGATTTTAGCATGTGAATAAGATGAGTTCAGAGGTACTCTTTCCCCTATGAGACATAGGGAAATTTCCATATTCAGAACAATGAATTAAGTTTTGCTCTTTTAATTACTAAACCCAAGTCAGTCAGACTGATGCAAGCAAATCTCTTCTAATAAGATATTTAACACCTACTATCCGAGAAATATACCAGTTACAATAACTTTTATTTTTCTTGATTAGTAATCAATCATATCATTCGGGATACTACTATTGTTACATTGTGGACATTTGTCATAAATTAGCATAAATTGATCTTCAGTAAATCAAACAAATTATTTTCTCCAGATTAAAATAATGCCTGGATAGACCTATCAGGCAATCTTTGTTATTACTTATAAAAAAAAATCTGAGTAGTCTTGTTATTCTTGACATTTTTAAAAATTGTTCTTCACAAATTTTTCATTTAAATGTCACATTCCCAAATTTTTCCTTTGTAATACTTGGAATAATTCATAATAAGTTAAGTATTTTATCAAATGCTTTTTCTAACCACTTCATTATGATTCTTCTGTAAAAATAATTAAATTAGTCTTAACAGGCATAGGTGATTGTTTTTATACTATGATTTCCATTACATTTAATTGGGTTGATTCTAAACTTCTCCCAATCCCATCTTATTTAATTCTTTTCCATGCCAAGCATTTACTCTACTGCTGAACTATATTCCAAGTTCTTTGGTTTTTGTAACCAGGTCTCACTATTTAGCTCATTTTGACCTAGAATTTAACAGTAGATCCCAGGCTACTATGGAACTCCAGGGATGTGTACACTTAGGGCTTCCAGGTATTAGAGTTACAGTTGTATAACCATGAGCAGATTAATTGTATTTTTTAATGATTTAACAGTTATTAGTATGTCATATAATTTTGCATCATCTTTCTAACATGTGTCTAACCCTTTCCATTTTTCAGAAAAATGAATCAAAGAAACTTTGGAAATTTCAAGTTAAAATAGAAGGAGAGTGGTTTCATGGACCTCCAATTTTACATGTTGCCCCTGGTGAAACTATACAATATCCTTTGACATTCAAACCAATTTTGGAATGTGAAATTATGGTATTATCATGAATTCTTCCTTGCATTTTAATACGTAAATGAGCAAATGTTTAGATAGTAGTTAATATAGTTAATTATAATATGTTTACCAACACTTGTATGTTCAATAAATTTGATAGTTTTGCCTAATATGTTTAACTTCTGATATTTATCATGACACTCATAATGCTGCTAATGAATATTTATATCCATGTTATTTTCAGAACACATGGATGATATGAAATCATTGTTCTAAGTCAATAAGTCAACTGCTACATATGAAACTTTCCCTTAGCAACAGTTCTTTCATAAGGTGCTAAGTGTAAATAATTGCTAGGTATGAGAATGCTTATATATAATATATAATTTCCGGAGAGTAGGTAGATATAAAGACCATTTCATTAGTAGATTCTTTCTTAATAAAACCATTTTTATATGAACTGAAAACTGCAGGGACTAACATTTTCTTACAAGCTATTTTTGTTATTCCATATGAATAAGTTGAGAGGTATTATTTAGCATTGAATTATGACTGCTGAGTGCTATAGAGCTTAAAAGTATCTTGTTTATCATAGGGTAAACTTACTTTACAAAATGAAGTAGATGGCATGGCACACATCATTGAAATAGATGGGATTGGGACAAAACCCACAGCCTTGGACCACATTGTTATAGACTGCAAAGTGGGAAATGTGACAGATAAATCCATAATAGTGCCTAATTATACAAAAAGTCTCCTGACATTTAAGGTAAGACTTTTTTAAAAAGAACATATTTCCTGCTATACATATACGTTGAATTATATGAAATATATTAACCATGTGAAATTTTTTAAAAAGTCACATAATGGGGTGAAGCACACACAGAGTTGATTGTAATTCTATCTTCTCTTCTTCCAATAATTACAGAATTTAATTTTAATTCCTAAATGTGGTTAGCATCAAAGAAGTTTGTTGTTGTTGTTGTTGTTGTTGTTGTTGTTCTTCGTACTATGTTAATTGTTTGCATTTATTTTTTGTTTTGCTTTGTTTGATATAGGGGCTTGCTATAGTCTTAAATTTCACATCTCCTTCCCTAGCCTGTCACATAATTGGATTGTAGGCACCTGCTATCATACATAACTCCATACAAGTTTTTTTTTCTCCAACTTTATTAAATGGGGTAATTCTTATTTATTTACATTTCAAATGTTATTCCCTTCCCTGGTTTCTAGGCCAACATCTCCCTTACACCTCCCCCTCCCCTTCTATATGGATGTTCCCCCCAATCCTCCCCCTACTACTGCCCTCCCCCCACCAATCCCGTTCACTGGAGGTTCACTCTTGGCAAGACCAAGGGCTTCCCCTTCCACTGGTGCCCTTAGTAGACTATTCATTGCTACCTATGCAGTCAGAGCCCAGGGTCAGTCCATGTATAGTCTTTGGGTAGTGGCTTAGTCCCTGGAAGCTCTGGTTGCTTGGCATTGTTGTTCATAAGGGGTCTCGAGCCCCTTCAAGCTCTTTGAGTCTTTTCTCTGATTCCTTCAACTGGGGTCCTATTCTCAGTTCAGTGGTTTGCTGCTGGCATTCGCCTATGTATTTGCTGTATTCTGGCTGTGTCTGTCAGGAGAGATCTACATCCGGCTCCTGTCAGCCTGCACTTCTTTGCTTCATCCGTCTTATCTAATTGGATGGCTGTATATGTATGGGCCACATGTGGGGCAGGGTATGAATGGGCGTTTCCTCAGCCTCTGTTCTAACCTTTGCCTCCCTATTCCCTCCCAAGGGTATTCTTGTTCCCCTTTTATAGGAGTAAAGAATTCTCATTTTGGTCATCCTTCTTGAGTCTCATGTGTTCTGTGCATCTAGGATAACTCGAGCATTTGGGCTAATAACCACTTATCAATGAGTACATACTATGTGTGTTTTTATGTGATTGGGATACCTCACTAAGGATGATATTTTCCAGTTCCATACATTTGCCTATGAATTTCATAAAGTGACTGTTTTTGATAGCTGAATAGTATTCCATTGTGTAGATGTACCACATTTTCTGTATCCATTCCTCTGTTGAAGGGCATCTGGGTTCTTTTCAGCTTCTGGCTATTATAAATAAGGCTGCGATGAACATAGTGGAGCACATGTCTTTGTTATATGTTGAGGCATCTTTTGGGTATATGCCCAAGAGAGGTATAGCTGGATCCTCAGGCAGTTCAATGTCCAATTTTCTGAGGAACCTCCAGACTGATTTCCAGAATGGTTTTACCAGTCTGCAATCCCACCAACAATGGAGGACTGTTCCTCTTTCTCCGCATCCTCGCCAGCATCTGCTGTCACCTGAGTTTTTGATCTTAGCCATTCTCACTTGTGTGAGGTGAAATCTCAGGGTTGTTTTGATTTGCATTTCCCTTATGACTAAAGATGTTGAACATTTCTTTAGGTGTTTCTCAGCCAATCGGCATTCCTCAGCTGTGAATTCTTTGTTTAGCTCTGAACCCCATTTCTTAATAGGGTTATTTGTTTCCCTGCGGTCTAACTTCTTGAGTTCTTTGTATATTTTGGATATAAGGCCTCTATCTGTTGTAGGATTGGTAAAGATCTTTTCCCAATCTGTTGGTTGCTGTTTTGTCCTAACCACAGTGTCCTTTGCCTTACAGAAGCTTTGCAGTTTTATGAGATCCCATTTGTCCATTCTTGATCTTAGAGCATGAGCTATTGGTGTTTTGTTCAGGAAATTTTCTCCAGTGCCCATGTGTTTGAGATTCTTCCCCACTTTTTATTCTATTACTTTGAGTGTATCTGGTTTGATGTGGAGGTCTCCATAGAGGTTTTATACTTAAATATTAGTGCATAATTTAGTGCAGTCTTTCAAGTTTACTTGAAACTCTTTCAAGTTTACTTATTAGTATCATGTTCAAAACTCTTTCAAGTTTACTTATTAGTATCATGTTCATTCTTTCTTGAAGAAACCATAAATGATTTAAGATGATTTCTATAAAATGTGGGAGCAAAATTATTTTTTAATATGCTGAAACACAGTATCAATTTGTAGCCCATGCTAACCTAAAACTAGGCATCTTCCTGGTTTCATCTCCTAAATTAAGGAATTTGTAGTCATATGCTACTTGCTGCTGGGAGAGGCATAAGTCATTTGCGAGAATCTGTACTTAGTATGTATGAGACTCTGAGTTTAATCCTCAGCATGAAAAACAGAAATAAAATTCCAAGTATCACTCTTATTTTTTTATCTATCAATGGTTTTATTTTTTTCACAAGCATAGTAAACTTGATTCGGCTATCTGTAAATCTCTTCCACATTCACAACATAGTGCTTCTCAATTACTTGTGCAGTTACAATAATATATATCCATCTTTCTACATAATGCAGTGGTTTTCTGCATTAGTGTCATATAGTTTTTAAATTGATCTAAAAGGGAATTCAGTGGTAGACTCAGGTTATTTTGACCATGAGGTACAGCCCAGTTCAACTCTTACTTTTGAAGGTTTGTAAAACACTGAATACCTCATTCATTTATAGCACATTTCTACACCACCACACCCATTTAGATCTCATTGGCAAAAGTTTTCTGTTTTAGAATTTTCTTTTGCTAATGATTAAATTTTTTGATGGTGTTACGATGTATCCCCAGCTGGTCTTGAACTCACAGCATTCTCTTTCTTCAGTTTAACAAATGTTGAAATTGCAGGCGTGTGCCACCACACTTAGAGCTGTCTGCAACTTTCTCAGCTGTGGGTACCTTTTTGTAAGGGCCAGTATTATTGATTGATGGTGGTGTTCTTGTTGCTATTGTTTTTTTTATATATTTTAAAATTTTATTCTCTCATATATTTCATCCCAACTGCTGTTCCCCATCGTTCTACTCCTCCTGATGCCTCCCCCACTCCCCTTCTCTTCCAGATCCACTCCTCTTCTCTTTCCCTTGAGATATCACAGGGACATCAAGTGAACATTGTATAACATATTACAATAAAAGTAGGCATATCATGTGACAACCAATTATAAGTAAAAGAGTCACAAGAGGAAGCAAAAAAGTCAGAGGCCCCCTCTCTCCCACTATTAGGAGTCCTACAAGGACACCATACTACACAAACTTAACTTATATGCAGAGGACCTAGTGCAGGCCCATGCAAGCTTCAGTGTCTGTAAGTCCTGCTTACTTTAGTTTGTGGGCTGGGTTCTCCTGGTGTCCTCTACACTTCTAGCTTCTACAATCCTTCTTCTACCTTTTCTTTGAGGTCCCTGAACTGTACCTAATGCTTGGCTGTGGAACTCTACATCTGTTCCCAACAGTTGCTGGGTGAAACCTCTCTGAAGTTGATGGGCCTTGGCACTGATCAATGAGTAGAATATCATTAGGATTCATTTCATTGAATTTGTTGTTTGACATGCTTTTTGTTTAACCCTGGTCTCTGGACTATCCAGACACAGATTCCTGGTCATCCAGACAATGGCAGGCATGGGATCTGTCTTGTGGCATGGGCCTCAGTTAGACCAGTCATTGGTTGGCCAATCCCACATGCTGTTTGCCACCATTACTGCAGCACTTCTTTCAGGCAGGACAAATTTTAATTTGAAGGTTTTGGGGCTGTATTGGAGTCCCAGTCTCAACACTAGAACCTTGCTTGGTTACAGAAGATGGCCACTTCAGGTTCTGTAATTCTCCATTACTAGGGGTCTTCTCTAGGATCACTCCATAGATTCCAGGAAGTATACATTGCACCACTTTCCAACATTATCTTCAAAATGTCCCCCTTAAATCCAGTTGTGTTTTCTAATACTCTCAATCCATCCTCCCTTACCCTTTGCCTGAAAATGTTATATGACCAGTGTGTTCCTCAAAAGAATATTCATCTCTCATCCCTATATACATAATGTTCATCATCAGAGCAGATGACAGAAATGTGGAAACCCTTTGCTTCTTTTAAATCTCAAATATATACATATATATGAGTATATATGTATATATGTATATATTTGAGATTTCATATTATATATTTATATTAATAAATATATATTTATTATATTTAAATATAATATATATAAATATTATATATTTATATTATTAAATATATATGTTTATATATATACACATATGTGTTTGTGTGTGTGTATGCATATATACATACATATATTTCAGGATTTCAGAGAGTATTTTGTATTAAATATTATAAGTTAAAATTCCTAAAACTCTTCAATATCATCTCTCAATTTCAAATTAATCTCTGTAGTCGCTTATGTTGTATTTACTTACCATATGTCATTGTCCTGTTTATTCTTCACTATATACGTATAGATTCACTTTTTCTCTCTCTCCCCTTCTCTCCTCTACTGCCCCACTTTCCCACCTTCCCTTTATGACCTATCTCCCTTACTCTCAATTTCTCCCATCCAAGGATTTATGCCTGCTAGTCAGATGTACCCTGTCACCTCACAGACAATGTTTTGTACCCATGATTTTGTTCATACTATACAGCATAACATTGGGGCATTGAAAACAAAATAGTGTTTAAAATATATTTGTTTTAGAAACAAATGGAAACATAAAGTGTGACCTTTAAATGGGGATGAAAGGAATGAAGATCAATCAGACATGGAAGCCAATATGGTTTTTATAGTACTCTTCCACATTCAGAATTTATTACCAAGTTAGAAAACCTTTCAAGAGTTGTAAAAACACATTTTTCTAAACAGCCCCCATTACCATATATTGCTTATTCACTTCATTTTGTCGTCAAAACACAAATGATATCTCTGTTGTAATTTAAAATTTTACCTTACAGAAGGTATGTATTTTAAAAGTGGAAAACAATTAAAATCAATGCTTTTTCTATCATAATTATGCTTGTGTAATTAAATGTAAATAATTCTCATGTTTAAGCATAATGGTTAAATACATTATTAACATTTAACGCAGAGATAATACTGAAACAACACTCGATAGTGCTAGATTATTTTTGTATTTCTAATTTTAAAAATTAATAGTTATAGATATTTATTAGGACAATATACCTGGACTCAGCTGGGCTATTCCTATTTTCTGTGGTTAATGAAAGCATCCAAGTCATCATACTGAAGAACTAACTTACACTCATCATGGCAATATTCACATCAGTCATTACCTTATATTTGCACAGTCTTTATTATCAATTATACTACAAAAGTAAGAAAACAAATGAACAGAAAGAAACTATCCATCTGACTCACAGCTGCCTGAAGCTGAAATTTGTTCCTGACAATGAGGGAAATAGTAATACTCCTTGGGTTACATCACACATTTGCATTGTGTCTTCTGTCATACTTCTCTATTTTCAGGCATTGTTTTTTGTTCTTCTGTAATATGTAATTTAATTCAATGCGATCAGTGTGATCCTTCTCCCTCTTTCTCTCTTGCTCTCCATTCTTTTTCCCTCTATTCTTCCTTCTCTTTTCTTCTCCCTCTCTTTCCCTCTTCTTCCTCTCATTCTTTCACTCTTTCCTTCCTTTCTACCACCCTTTCTTTCCTTTTCCCTACCCTTCCCTCTGCTTGTTTGTTCATTTTCTTTAGCCTATACCCATTCTTTTGAAATCTCCACAATCAAACACAATCCCATTTTTATTAAAGTATTTGTTCTAAATCCATTCTTCCCCAAATCTATAATGAACTATAAGGATATCTGAAACAATATGAGTACATACTTAAGGAAAACTGTAACAACTATTTAGAGTAAAGACATACCATTTTGAAAACCTGGCCTTTTTCTATTTCGCTCTGCAAAATTCTGCAATTTGCATGAGTAGTAATTTTAAATAATGAAAACCTTTAAAAAAAAGGGGGGGACATGCATATTTGGTATGGATCTCTATTTGACCTTCCAAAGTTATCCTTACTATATCCACAAGCATGTTTTTCTCATTATTTAACTTGTCTAAAACTTTTGTTTTGAAAGAAAGATTCTGTTCTAAGAACATATGTCAAAAGTACTCAATAATTGTTTAACTTTGCCTTTACTAGAGCATGCACTGTTAAGTAGTAGCCAACAAAAATTTAATTTTAACAAACTTCATAAGAAGGTATGAACTAGAAAATGCTTTTATGGGATTTTAAAAGATATTATCTATCTTTTGGGATCAAGCAAATCACTTTTACATGTAGAGGTTTTGACATGCCAAATAAAGATGTGGTAATGTGGAATTTTTCATCTAAGATTTATAGTGAACTGTCTCAATAAGGCAGAACTTTAAGCTACATAAATACTAGGAATATGCTTCTGTAATGATCCTTAGAAGAAGGCTGATTATTTTGGCTCAAGGTATTCAAAAATCATAAACCAAATCATTGCTGAAGTCTTCACTAGTATCTGATGAGGAATTGCACTGATCACATTGATTTTTTTGACCTCAGACATCATACATTTAATCCATAGAAGTCACCAAAGCAGCAAAAACAGAAGAAACAAAAATATGAACAACAGAAATAGATGCAGTGATCTGATATCCCATATATACTTTGGTACTTACTGTACCAAAAATTTTGAAAGAAAGACAAAGGAATAAAGAAAATACGGTTAATATTATAAAACAGGAAGCTGTTCTTAGAAAGGGCTTAAGTCAGATTAATAAACTAAACTCAATTCTCAGATTTTTCTTTTTCTAAAATTATACATGTTTCTAAATTTCTTTTCAATGAAAACTCTATAGATTTAATAAATTAAGTAAATTATATTTTAATCAACAACTTATGATTCTAAGTCATATATAATATGATATAATGCAACTGTGTAACATGAAAAAAGGAAAACATTTTTCATATTGACATTACATAATTATTATTTTCCAATCCATTCTTCTAGGTAACTTCAGATCTCTCAATAGTGTGGGGAAATTCCTTTATCACTATAGAACCTGACAACTCAATTCCATATACTCTCCATGTGTGCCCTTGGAAACGTGGAGAATTCAAAGGTATTAAGTCCTTAATACAATTTATTATTAATTACATTGCTAAGTGAGATATATGATAATAAAACATAGAACATATTTATTTATTGGTCTCATTTTGAATAAACAATATGAGGAAAAGCTTACTTGGTTATTTCACTCTTTAACTAGTCAAATAAATAGAGCTTTATGGTATGCATTTTATGGCAAATATGACTTTATCTTGAGACTTCAATATGTCTATAGAAGAAATTTCTAGAAGTGGGATACATAAGATGTCTATGTTTGAAATTTAGTAGATACATTCAAATAACTATAGGAATTGGTATTAAAAACCTACATCTATATAACTAAAATATAGAAATATAGTCAATATTTAGTATGACTAAATTCTATATTTGTATAATTCTATATTTCTAATAAAATATTTATATCAAAGTTCCCAGTTATACTTGAGCAGAATCATTTTATGGGGTATGAGAGGGGAGAGGGTGAAAAGTGACTGAATATGGTAACTAAATTGCCAGGCTTGGTAGTGATTTATCCCAGCAATCATAGCACTTAGGAAAATGAGAGGAAAATCTTGAATTCCTGGCACGCTTCAGATACATTGTAAAATCTTTCTCTATTACAAGATAGTTAATATTTAGCACTGAATAACAGTTGAAACAACATTACTGAAAACATAATGAATGTAATTCATGTAAATAAAAAATAAATTAATATTATATATGTAAGAGGAATGCAGAGTGTAGTATAGCTACAAATAAATACAGAGTTTCCCAGGAAGAATCATATTGTATTTCTCATTTAAGTGTACTATTAATCCTTCATGTAATCCAATGGTTGTAGAAGACAACTAATTTTGGTTCAATTTTGATAATGGAGCATGAATAAGGGTCCAGAAGCATACTCTTAAAGAAAACTTATTGTTATAGATGATGAGTGCCCAAGAACACCTTCTGAATCTGTGCTAGGATATTGGCTTCATCTTCTGCAAGATTTTGTTAGCAGCCACAGCGGCTTTCTTTTTTCTTTCTTTTTCTTTTTTTAAATTTTTATTAGATATATTTCCTCACTTACATTTCAAATGTTATTCCCCTTCCCGGTTTTCTGTCCATAAACCACCATTGCCTCCTTTCCCCCTTACCCTTATGGATATTCCCCCTGTACATCCCCCTTACTGCCCCCCCCCAATTCCCCTGCAGTGGGGGTTCAACCTTGGCAGGACCAAGAGCTTCCCCTTCTACTGGTGCTCCAACAAGGCTATTCTCTGCTACATATGCAGTTGGAGCCCTGGGTCAGTCCATGTATAGACTTTCGGTAGTGGTTTAGTCCCTTGAAGCTCTGGTTGGTTGACATTGTTGTTTTTCTGGGGTTGCAAGCTCCTTCAACTCTTTCAATACTTCCTCTAATTCCCCCCAAATGGCGTCCTGTTCTCAGTTAGGTGGTTTGCTGCTAGCATTGACCTCTGTATTTGTATTGGACATGCTCTGGATGTGTCTCTCAGGAGAGATCTATATCCAGTCCCTTTCAGCATGCATTTTTTAGCTTCATCAATCTTATCTAGTTGTGGTAGCTGTATATATATGGGCCACATGTGTGTCAGGCTTTGAATGGCCATTCCTTGAGTCACTGCCCTAACTTTGCTTCCATATCCCCTCCTATGGATATTTTCCCCTTTTAAGAAGGATTGGGAGCATCCACATTTTGGTAATACATCTTCTTGAGCTTCCTGTGGTCTGTGGATTGCATCTTGGGTAATTCGAGATTTTTTGCTAATGTGCACTTACCAATGAATGCATACCAAGTGTGTTTTTCTGTGATTTCTATCTCTCTCAGGATGATTTTTTCTAGTTCATTCCATTTGCCTATGAATTTCATGAAGTCATTGTTTTTGATAGCTGAGTAGTACTCCATTGGGTAGATGTACCACATTTTCTGTATCCATTCCTCTGTTGAAGGGCATCTGGGTTATTTCCAGCTTCTGGCTATTATAAATAAGGCTGCTATGAACATAGTGGAGCATGTGTCTTTGTTGTATGTTGGAGCACCTTTTGGGTATATACCCAAGAGAGGTATAGCTGGGTCCTCAGGTAGTGCAATGTCCAATTTTCTGAGGAATCTCCAGACTGATTTCCAGAGTGGTTGGACTAGTTTGCAATCCTACCAACAATGGAGGAGTGTTCCTCTTTCTCCATCCACATCCTCACCAGCATCTGCTGTCACCTGAGTTTTTTATCTTTGCCATTCTGACTGGTGTGAGGTGGAATCTCAGGGTTGTTTTGATTTGCATTTCCCTGATGACTAAGGATGTTGAACATTTCTTTACGTGCTTCTCACCCATTCAATATTCCTCAGCTGAGAATGTTTTGTTTAGCTCTGTACCCCATTTTTTTGTTTTTTTTTCTTTTTTCTTTTTTTTTTTTTTTCGGAGCTGGGGACTGAACCCAAGGCCTTGCGCTTGCTAGGTAAGTGCTCTACCACTGAGCCAAATCCCCAACCCAAATAATTAGAATTAGCATTTTTGGGGTTTTTTTTTTTTTTTTGTTGCATTTTTTAAATAGGGTTATTTGGCTCTCTGGAGTCTAACTTCTTGAGTTCTTTACATATTTTGGATATTAGCCTTATTTACATATTTTGGATATTAGCCCCCTATCAGATGTAGGATTGGTAAAGATCTTTTCCCAATCTGTTGGTTGCCATTTTGTCCTAATGACAGTGTTTTTTGCCTTACAGAAGATTTGCAGTTTTATGTGGTCTCATTTGTTGATTCTTGATCTTAGAGCATGAGCCATTGGTGTTTTGTTCAGGAAAATTTCCCCAGTGCCCATGTGTTCAAGACTCTTCCCCACTTTTTCTTCTATTAGTTTCAGTGTATCTGGTTTGATGTGCAGGTCCTTGATCCACTTGGACTTAAGCTTTGTACATGGTGATAAAAATGGGTCTATTTGCATTCTTTTACATGCTGACCTCCAGTTGAACCAGCACCATTCGTTGAAAATGCTATCTTTTTTCACCAGATGGTTTTAACTCCTTTGTCTAAGATCAAGTGACCATAGTTGTGTAGGTTCTTTTCTGGGTCTTCAATTCTGTACCACTGATCTATCTGACTGTCTCTGTACATCAATTTCAATTCATGAGTTCAGAGGCTCGGTACTCTCACTGTTTTTCTCTGTTCCTCCCTTACGTCTAGCTTTTTACAGTTGTTCCACGCCTATTTGATAGTGGTCCCTGAGCTTTCCTATCTGAGAACTCTAATGACTGCATTTTTACCAGTTCTACATTTCTGAACCAACCACTGTTCTCTCTTCAAATAATTGATTTAATCATGTCTTAGAACAATACTAATCTATGAGTAGGGTAATTCATATTTAGAAGGTAGTAGGTGATTTAGCAGAGTAATAGTGATAGGTTCTACTTATGAGCTACCCCTGCCCAGATTCTTAGCCAGAGTTTGAATACTAGCCATGTGATTTCTCTTATGGAATGGGCCATACATCAAATTAGAATGTAGTTGTTGACCCCATAGTATCCATGACATTATAACACCTATGAACTAGGAATAGCAGTCCTTATTGAAGTCCATTGGACTCACAGCTAGGTAAGAGTATTGACTTACATCCTGTCACCTCATGAATAATCCCCTTCTGTTTTATGAAACCTAACCATGAGAGAAGAAACTTCCTATTCTGTACTGACTTTTACTTTATTTTTTCTTTTACAGTCCAGAATGTATCCCTGTCCTGGTCCACCCTCTGACTGTTCTACATTCTGTACCTCCTCCACCCAACCCTGTCTTCATGAGGATGTTCTCGCCTCACAACCCCCACCTCAGCAGTCCTCCCCATTCCGTGTGCTCTCTTCAGGGTTAGGTACATCTTCTCTCACTGAGTCCAGAATTTGCAGTCCTCTGATGTATATGTGTTGGGGGCCTCATATCAGCTGGTATATGGTGCCTGGTTAGTGACTCAGTGTCTGAGAGCTCTCGGGGATCCAAGTTAGTTGAGACTGTTGGCCTTTCTATAGGGTCACCCCCTCCCCATCTTCTTCCAGCTTTCCTTAATTTAACCCCAGAGATCAAGAGCTTCTATCTATTGGTTCAGTGTAAATATGTGCATCTGAGTCTTTCAGCTACTTGTTGGGCCTTTTGGAGGGCAGTCATGATAGGTCCCTTTTTGTGAGCATACCATAGCATCAGTAATAGTGTCAGATCTTGGGGCCTTCCATTGAGCTGGATCCCAATTTGGGCATGTCATTGGACCTACTTTTCCTGAGACTCTAGACCCTGCAACCAATGTATATGCTTTCTTCAGCAATATAGTCTCCCGTCATGTTCTGGTGGGCAAAAAAAAAAAAAATTAATAACCTATGTTGCTTCAGGGGGGCTCCAGGACACAAGTTTTTCTTGAACTTGCAAAAATTTGAATGAATATATATTATATATGGATAATTTGACATAAATACAAGTTATAGCTAACAGATAGTTATAAAACTTGGCAGTTTATAAGTAAGCACCTGAGAATGAGGTACTTCGTGAAGATAGCCAAGAAAAGAATTGCAAGCAAGCTTTTAGTCAGCTTTCGTTAAGATTTGTTTTTTTTAATAAACAAAATTAATTTTCAACAAAATAAAATATTTAAGGTTATAAAGATATTGATATATTGAGACTACATTTCAACAATATAGAAATAGTTTTTGCATGTGACATTCTGATATTCTATGAAATTATACATTCTCTTGAAATATCTGACTTGCTAGTGGACATCTTTAGTGACAAACTCAGGCAACACATATATCTAACACCTGATATCATGAGAGGCATTGTTTTTCACACATGTTTTTAGAATGTAATGCTGAGCAAATGTAGCACCATTTAAATTCATAAGTTTCATTTAAATTTTGAGCAGTGAAATAGTACCCACACTTCTACAGTAAAATTGCACATCTTTTACTTCTTGAATTGTTTTAACTGCAGCTACAATAAAGTACATTCAGAAAAGTATTTAAGAGTAAACATTCCAGAGGGGAGAGAGAGAGAGAGTAGAGAGAATGTTGCTTTAGTTTTATCTTAAAAACACTCCCATAAGAGAGTTATTTAATTTTATATCATAAAATTATTTAAAGTGATCCCAAAAGTTCCACCAGAGAACTACTAAAGCTGATAAACAACTTCAGCAAAGTGGCTGGGTATAAAATTAACTCAAATAAATCAGTAGCCTTCCTCTACACAAAAGAGAAACAAGCCGAGAAAGAAATTAGGGAAACGACACCCTTCATAATAGACTCAAATAATATAAAGTACTTCGGTGTGACTTTAACCAAGCAAGTAAAAGATCTGTACAATAAGAACTTCAAGACACTGAAGAAGGAAATTGAAGAAGACCTCAGAAGATGGAAAGATCTCCCATGCTCATGGATTGGCAGGATTAATATAGTAAAAATGGCCATTTTACCAAAAGCGATCTATAGATTCAATGCAATCCCCATCAAAATACCAATCCAATTCTTCATAGAGTTAGACAGAACAATTTGCAAATTCATCTGGAATAACAAAAAACCCAGGATAGCTAAAGCTATCCTCAACAATAAAAGGATTCAGGGGGAATCACTATCCCTGAACTCAAGCAGTATTACAGAGCAATAGTGATAAAAACAGCATGGTATTGGTACAGAGACAGACAGATAGACCAATGGAATAGAATTGAAGACCCAGAAATGAACCCACACACCTATGGTCACTTGATTTTTGACAAAGGAGCCAAAACCATCCAATGGAAAAAAGATAGCATTTTCAGCAAATGGTGCTGGTTCAACTGCAGGTCAACATGTAGAAGAATGCAGATCGATCCATGCTTATCACCCTGTACAAAGCTTAAGTCCAAGTGGATCAAGAACCTCCACATCAAACCAGACACACTCAAACTAATAGAAGAAAAACTAGGGAAGCATCTGGAACACATGGGCACTGGAAAAAATTTCCTAAACAAAACACCAATGGCTTATGCTCTAAGATCAAGAATCGACAAATGGGATCTCATAAAACTGCAAAGCTTCTGTAAGGCAAAGGACACTGTGGTTAGGACAAAACGGCAACCAACAGATTGGGAAAAGATCTTTACCAATCCTACAACAGATAGAGGCCTTATATCCAAAATATACAAAGAACTCAAGAAGTTAGACCGCAGGGAAACAAATAACCCTATTAAAAAATGGGGTTCAGAGCTAAACAAAGAATTCACAGCTGAGGAATGCCGAATGACTGAGAAACACCTAAAGAAATGTTCAACATCTTTAGTCATAAGGGAAATGCAAAACAAAACAACCCTGAGATTTCACCTCACACCAGTAGAATGGCTAAGATCAAAAACTCAGGGGACAACAGATGCTGGCGAGGATGTGGAGGAAGAGGAACACTCCTCCATTGTTGGTGGGATTGCAAACTGGTACAACCATTCTGGAAATCAGTCTGGAGAATCCTCAGAAAACTGGACATTGAACTGCCTGAGGATCCAGCTATACCTCTCTTGGGCATATACCCAACACATAAAAAAGACACGTGCTCCACTATGTTCATTGCAGCCTTATTTATAATAGCCAGAAGCTGGAAAGAACCCAGATGCCCTTCAACAGAGGAATGGATACAGAAAATGTGGTACATCTACACAATGGAATATTACTCAGCTATCAAAAACAACGACTTTATGAAATTCGTAGGCAAATGGTTGGAACTGGAAAACATCATCCTGAGGGAGCTAACCCAATCACAGAAAGACATACATGGTATGCACTCATTGATAAGTGGCTATTAGCCCAAATGCTTGAATTACCCTAGATGCCTAGAACAAATGAAACTCAAGACGGATGATCAAAATGTGAATGCTTCACTCCTTCTTTAAAAGGGGAACAAGAATACCCTTGGCAGGGAAGAGAGAGGCAAAGATTAAAACAGAGACTGAAGGAACACCCATTCAGAGTCTGCCCCACGTGTGGCCCATACATATATAGCCACCCAATTAGACAAGATGGATGAAGCAAAGAAGTGCAGACCGACAGGAGCCGGATGTAGATCGCTCCTGAGAGACACAGCCAGAATACAGCAAATACAGAGGCGAATGCCAGCAGCAAACCACTGAACTGAGAATAGGACCCCCATTGAAGGAATCAGAGAAAGAACTGGAAGAGCTTGAAGGGGCTCGATACCCCATATGTACAACAATGCCAAGCAACCAGAACTTCCAGGGACTAAGCCCCTACCCAAAGACTATACATGGACTGACCCTGGACTCTGACCTCATAGGTAGCAATGCATATCCTAGTAAGAGCACCAGTGGAAGCGGAAGCCCTGGGTCCTGCTAAGACTGAACCCCCAGTGAACTAGACTGGTGGGGGGAGGGCGGCAATGGGGGGAGGGTTGGGAGGGGAACACCCATAAGGAAGAGGAGGGGGGAGGGGGATGTTTGCCCGGATACCGGGAAAGGGAATAACACTCGAAATGTATATAAGAAATACTCAAGTTAATAAAAAAAAAATAAACCTTATAAAGATTGTATAAGACAAAAAAATCCAATAAAAGTATTTCCTTATAAAATATCAAATAACTTCATTAATACTAAGAATTCTTTGAGATTTGTCATTCTTGTAGAATTTAAAGCAAACTGCTTCTTAAAAGCTTTATTAAACCACGCCTTGAGTTTTTCTATTTAAGTTTGAACTATTTGTGGTCTTCAAGCAATACTACCATAGTAGTTGAAGATGATTTCATATAAAATATAGTTTCACTTTGATATGTTAGAAAATATATCTTAGAAAAGAACCTAATATGTTCTCAAAAGCAATTAAAATTTCAGTTTGTACGTATCTTATCTAGTTTGAAAATGAAATACAGACTTAAAATGTTTTACCTGCCATTATTTAGTTGCTGGAAGCTGCATATCATAGATTATTTTAGAAATGAATGTAAAATTATGTATATCCTTTAAATAGTATCCACAAGATCATAAGAGACATAAAATTGTAAAAGGCTACTTTCACTTGAAAGTGTCATAAACACAGTCTCAAAGAAATTTAATGGATTTTACTCATTTTGAGTAGGTGAGAGCATCCAAATTTTGTGTTCATTTTAACATATATCAGTAGCAATAAAAAGAAATCTAGTCTGCTTTCTGCCTATATGTAAAAATTATTTTAATGATTTTATAAATAATTGTTTTGCCCATTGTGATCAATTACCTATAGGGTTAAAATATAAGATAGAAATTGTTTACAGAATAACAAATAGAAATAACTTCTGCTGCTAACAAATTATACACCAGAACTGGAGTAGCAGATTTTATTTTATTTATTTATTTATTTTTTGGAGTAGCAGATTTTACTCTTTGGAATAGTGTATGAGATAGGAGCGCTTATTAAATAGAGCAATGATTCTTACCAAAGATCCTTTTCAATGGTCGTAAGTATTGCATGTTTTAAAGTATAGTGATTTCTTTGTTTTATTTTTTAAGTTTTCTTTATAGAGGGTTACATAGTTCTTGAATATATATTATGTTGTAACGACCTAATTAGATTTAGATATGTGTTAATTTACATTTAATTTTGATTCTCATCCTGTTTCTTGTCTCTATAAAGTTTTTAAAAAAAAAGATTTAAGAGTTAGAGGATTGTTCAGCGGTTAAGAGCACTGGCTGCTCTTCCGGAGGTTCTGTGTTCAATTCCCAGCAACCACATGGTGGCTCACTACCATCTGTAATGAGATCCGATGCCCTCTTCTGGTGTGTCTGAAGACAGTGACAGTGTACTCACAAACATGAAAAATAAATAAATCTTTAAAAAAAGATTTAAGTGTTATAACATTTTTTCATTCTATAGTTTTGCACAGGTCAGTGTTGGGCATATCATGAGTCACTTTTGATACTTTGTGCCTTGCCTTCTATCTACATTTGTAGCACATAGACAAATATGGATAAATGTGTTTGAGTGCATATATATGAGCATAAAAACATATAAATTCATATATACACCCATTAAAATAATAGGTTCTGAGATGGAATACTTACGTGAAGAGTAAAAATCTAGATTAATAGTTTAAATTACTGTGGAAGAAACAAACTATCTGAGACAATTATTAAATTCAGTCAATATATTGTGGTTATTGCAAAGATGATGGTGGACCATGTAGTCTAATTTCTTATTTTAAAAACCTGAAATTTTCATGGACATAATGATAAAAACAGTTATAAATGTACAAGGGCAAATAAGAATAATATTTCCATGTCTCCTTGACATTATTAGGCATGAAAAGATCATTTTAAAACATGAATATATTCAGTAAATGTTGGTGGCATTTGTTTTTAATAATAGCACATATATTCATTCAAATAAACATGAAGTTACAATAGATGGGGAGATTGGCTGGTGATTATTAATTACCCAGTTCTTGCCAACACTTGATCTTCTATATTTCATATTGGAAAAAACAATGAATGTTGATGATAGTAAAGTGTTGCATGTAACAGATATTGAAAACCCACCAAAGGCATAATGTATGCTCAGAGGAATCTATGAACTACTCCTTTGGTTTAATAGGACAGCATCAATCCTTGACACTGTTGTCCATATCAAACATTTTGGTGTAGGATTCAGAATTAAAAGATAATTACCAATTTAACATTATGATATAGTAAACACAAACATATACATGATGACTTATATATTTTTGAATGTAATATAATATCCCCAGTTTTTAATATTATTACCTATTTTGAATGAGTCCAATTTAATATAGAAAATTAAAATAGATGTTTTGACAGTAGCAATTTTTATGACAAAGTGTGTTAAATATTCACATGAAACATTAAAATTGGAATAGTATACTACCTACAATTATATAAGATAAAATTGTTTTCAAATGAGATAATAATTAGGGGTGTTGTAAGAGTCTGAGGAAGAAAACTAGGTAAGCACAATCCTCCAGGATAACTAAGATACTGAAAGCTAATTATTGGCCACTTTTTCTTATTACAGAAATTTTTTGCGAAACAATTATTAAGAAGTTGATACTGTTTCCTATAATTTCCATTAAATTTTTCTTTTTTTCATTTCCTCTTGGTTATTTTCATTTACATTTCAAATGTTATTCTTCCAGTTTCCTTTCCACAAGTCTCCTATCCCCTGCCTCTATGAGGGTATTTTCCCCACCACCCACCTACTCCTGCCTAAGAGCCCTAGGGTTCCCCTATCCTGGGTCATCAAACCTCCATAGGACCAAGGGGCTCCCCTCCAAGATAAGGCAATCCTGTGCTACATACACAGCTGGAGCCATGGGTACCCTTTCTGTACTCTTTGTTTGGTGGTTTAGTCCATGGGAGCTTTGGGATATCTAGTTGGTTGATATTGTTGTTCTTCCTATGAGGTTACAAAAACCCTTCAGCTCCTACAGTCCTTTCCCTAATTTCTCCATTGGGGTCAAAGTAACTCTGAAAATTGAGTTGAGACTAAACTTTTCAGTAACTCCTCACTGGTTAGCTCACATCCTATACCCACATGTTGCAGGTGCAATTACATTTTCTGTTAAGAGCAGAGATGAGGAAGATTCTCAGGAAGACACAGATCTGGAGAAGGACTTCTCTTCTCAGGAAACGCCATCAGATCGATCTACCATTATTTTTGAAGAATACTCAGGTAACTTAATGTTAGTGCATTTAGTTATTGGACATTGGATCATCCTTCTGGTTGTCATTTACCTTTGAATTAAATATGTACTTTAAGTGCATAGTACCTATCTGAATCTGTGTTGCCTATGACTATCAGTATTATTTCAGAATTAATTTTAGGTAGATTATTTTCTGAATTTCTGCTTCTATAAAATAACAAGATTGTCATACCTCACTATAAAGGCTGTCTTTGCATTAGTTCTAAGCTTTACAATTTTTCTGTTATTAAATGAGGAATATTACTATGTTTCTGGTAAGATATTAATGAATATACTGTTAATATTATGTTTTTCTTATTTAAAATAGGATATGATAGTCTTTGTTATATCAAACAAAGTTAGTAATAGTGTTTTTTATAAAGCTTAAATATTGTAAAACATATTTTTAGGCATTATAAAGGAGAAATGTCATGGTAGAGAATTGGAATAGTCTAGAGTATGCATCCTGGAAATTGAGTTTTCTGAATATCAGAGACGTAAGAGAATATTACAGGGACTAGAATCAAAAGATGCAAAATTCTCAAGGAAAAGCACGTAGAGGCATACCAAGAAAATATTTTTCTTCTTTTTTCTTTATTCTTCCTTCATACAGTATATCCTGACTACACGAATAAATAAATTTGTATTCTTGTTCTTCAAAACAAAAGTAGAAACAATGTCTTCTTTTATTCTCTGTCTCTCATCTCTGTCTCCCTCTCTTTTTCCCATGTGCATGCATGTACACACATATCATCCTCCACCCACACAAACACACACTTATTACCACCATACCACACACGTAAATGTCACTGGTAAAATTATACTTTGTGTTAAAAGCAGAGGTAAGATACAAATATGAAGAATGATGGTTCATTCTCCTTCTCCTCTTAATCCTCTCTCTGTCTGTCTGCCTCTCTCTCTCTCTCTCTCTTTCTCTCTCTCTCTCTCTCTCTCTCTCTCTCTCTCTCTCTCTCTCTCTGTGTGTGTGTGTGTGTGTGTGTGTGTGTGTGTGTGTGTATGAAGAATAAGAGACCGTCTTAAGTGTGGTGACACATGCATTTAACACCAGTCCTTGGGGAACAGAAACAGGTAGATTTTTGATAGTTTGAAGCCAACCTGGTCTACATAAAAAGTAGAAGGCCAGCCCAAATAAATAAATAAATAAATAAATAAATAAATAAATAAATAAAAATAAATAAATAAATAAGTTAATTTTCTGGGCTTCCTCGATTTCCTGCACTCACTAACTTATCCTTTTAAATGTGTCTTAGAAATATAATCTAGAATTACAGTTCTTGAAGACTTTTAATCTCAACAATATAATGTGAGTGTGCATACAATACACTGAGATGAGCAAAATTCTTCAACCTGAGGAAACTCAACACTAGAAAACCATAGAAATGAGAAGCTATACAGATGAAAACAAATGCCCAGAAGAAAATGAATGTGCTGCAACTGCAGTGCTTCCTTGTGAAGAGACTTAGTGGCTGTTCAAGATCTCAGTTTTTGGTGCTAGAGTTTGAACATCAACAGTGGCAGATATTTTTGCTCTAAGGAAAACT
Source organism: Rattus norvegicus (assembly GCF_021556685.1). NCBI lineage: Eukaryota > Metazoa > Chordata > Mammalia > Rodentia > Muridae > Rattus > Rattus norvegicus. The sequence continues at coordinate 51,164,375 of NC_141554.1, read as the reverse complement.
GGGAATCTTGCCCTAAACATCATTTCACCACTTTGCCTAAACTTCTTTTTAGCTTTCTTGAAGTTGAATTGCTAGAGGTTTTTCAGCATTCCATGCAGCCTGAGCCTCATACTCCTGACCCTCTCCTTAATCTAAATTCTTTTTTTTTGTCAGTCAAATGGAACCTTTATTTTTTTTTTGCATAGCCACATACTTTCTTGCCAGTTACTTTTGGAGCAGCTAATTTCTAGGCTGTTGTTTTCTTACCTTTCTGACCTTTAGCAGGAGTGACTAGGAATAAATGATACTTCATTGAAATTTATTGTTTAAATATTTCTTTGTATAAATATTTGAATGTTTTAGAAACTAAGGTAAAATATTTTTCCTTCAAAACATTAAAGCTTTACTTAAAATAAAACCTCTTAAGTTTATTATGCTAGGGAAATGTATACATAACTGAAACAGGCATGAAACCAGGATCCTTGTGCATTTTCCTCATCATACAGTACAGGGCTTTTCTTACTGCTCACCACTATAATGAATGCAACTCCTGGTGTTCTCAGATTTTCTGGTAAGTCCAATAAAAGTGACTTAAATGTCAACCATTGTGGTACATGACCATAATTCCGGCATTTGAGACACTAATGCATGAGAATTATAGAGAGGTCATTGCCAACCTGGGGTACATAGTAAATGGAAGGAAAAAAGAAAGAAAATAAAAAAAGATAGTTTGAAAATTATAACTGTATGAGTATCAAAATTCCTTAACCCCATATTAAGAAGTACTTGTTTGTTGCTGTTTCTTCAGTTTTTGTTTTGTTTTGTTTCAGATGAAAAGGTAAAAACTCTAAAAATCTGGTATCATCTTGAAATCCATAGCTCTCCTGGACCTCCTGTAGATACAATTGAACTTCATTGTATTGCTCTGGTAAGAGCTCAGTAAATGTTCATAAACGGTCACTTGGCCAATTTAATAGTAATTTCCTTAAAATACATATTTCAGAGGAATATACTTGTATTAGTCAATCATTATTCTATACTTTAATTTCTTTGGAGATCTTTCAACTATGTTTCAAATTAATTTCAAAAATCATGGCAAACTACAGCTTACATATTTAATGTCTAGTTCTTAAAATGTGAAGATGTCAAATACATTAATTTATTTTAATTTTATTACAGTTGTGTATGATGGTACATGTGTGTCAACAACAGTGTACATGCAGAATTAAGAGAACTTTTTTTTTCAGAGCTGGGGCCCAAACCCAGGGCTTTGTGGTTGCTAGGCAAGCGTTCTATCACTGAGCTAAATCCCCAACCCTAAGAGAACTTTTAAAATGTCGCTTTTATTTTTCTGAATGGGTCTTGGCAATTGAGGTCAGGTATTGTTGGGCTTGGTCAAAAGCACTTTGGCTATCTTGCTGTCCCAGAATGTTTTTTTTTTCAAAAATAAAATGGAATCAAGGATAATAACAAAATAGTACCAGAAAGCATAAGAAATAGTAAGAGCCTACTGTTTGGTGTTATATGGTTTGTTGTTTCTTGATTTCATGGAGTTTGTTTTCTTTGTTTTTACTTCTTAGAGACTGTGAAACATGTTCTTAAACTAACACTGTTTGTGAGACCTATCTGACTAGTAGACAAGGATAAATGAGCAAGCCCAAGAGCTTTTCTTCCATTTTCTTCTCTCTCCATCTGTAGGCAGAATTGATAGGCCAGTGTGTAGTTTATTGTAGTTGATGTTATTTGTGTTCTTGACACAACAACTGCCCTGTATTTTTTTCTTTGTTTGACCCCTGGAAACTTCTTTAAATGCTAAGTTTTTTAATAGGCTTATAAACTCCATAAGGTTGCTTAGAAGACCAGTAAAATGAAGCATCATTCTACTCCTGAATTATTTCTATAAGAAATAATGGGAAATGAGCTCATGGTAATGTTTGTGAAAAACATATCTTAATTCTGTTAGATCTCTCTGTAGTGATTGCCATCAAAGCTGTTTTATAATCTCATATTGTTTGTCAGAATTAATTAGGGGCAACATATATGACATTAAGATTTAATGAACACATATTTAGTAATGTGACTGGAAAGGAAACAAACAAATGCTCTTAAATAATATTCTATACTTTTTTTCTGTTTGCTTCCTTAAAGAAATGACTATCTTGATGACAAAATGGATCATATCCTTTTTTCTTTCATAATCCTAGGAGACAACATGCATTGAAATTCCTATCTCCAATTCAAAAAATAAACCTGTTTGTTTGGATGTGAAATTAACATCTACGGCCCTTAATGGACCAGCAGAAATGACACTTGGTCCACTGGAAAGTGTGAACTATGTTGTATGGTATTCTCCAGCAACCACAGGCTATAAAGAAGAAAGGTGTGTTTTGGGCTTGTACTGTGATTTGTTGTTGACCCTTTAAAGATAGAACTTTAAAATTATTGCTTTACATATCCTGTTACTCTTCTCTGATAAGAACTAATTAACAATTATTTTTGTTTCCTTCAATGCAAGTTACTATTCACTGAAATATCAAATTAAAACATTCCAGCATTTCTTATTTTGCTTTTTATTACTCAATATTCCTTAGTCCAACAAATGAACTGAGGATAGTTCAGGAGAACTAGGGTTCTAACTTTTACTTTTCTTGATAAGAACTCAATTCTCCTATTGAGTAATTAGCTATAAACCATTTGCTTGAAAGGCCCAGATAAAGTTTATTTTTTATTTATTATTTATGTATTCATTCATTCACTCATTTATACACTCCAGATTTTATTTCCTCCTGGTCCACCCTCTGAGGGTTCCACATACCATATATCCCCCCCCACCAGTCTCCTCAAGGATGTCCCCAGCCCACCCACTCCACCAGACCTCTAAACTTCCTGGGGTCTCCAGTCTCTTTAGGGTTAGGTGCATCTTCTCTGACCAAACCCAGACCCAGGAGTCCTCTGCTGTATATGTGGTGGGGGCCTCATCTCAGCTGGTGCATGCTGCCTCCTGATCCAGTGCCTAAGAGATTTCAGCTGTCCAGGTTAATTGAGACTGCTGGTCTTCCTACAGGGTGGCCTTCCACCTTAGCTTCCTCCAGTTTTTCCCTAATTCAACCAGTGCGGTCAACAGATTTTGTTCATTGGTTGGGTGCACATATCTGCATCTTCCTCTTTCAGCTGCTTGTTGGGTCTTTTGGAGGGCAGTCATGATAGGTCCCTTTTTGTAAATGCCCCATAGATTCAGTAATAGTGTCAGGTCTTGTAGCCTCCCCTTGAGCTGGAATCCACTTTGGGCCTCTCGCTGGTCCGTCTTTTCCTCAGGCTCTTCTCTATTTTCATCTCTACATTTCTTTCAGACAAGAAGATTTATAGGTCAGAGCACTGGCTGTGGGATAGCAACCCCATCCCTCCCTTGATGCCCTGTCTTTCTGCTGGAGGTGGATTCAATAAGTTCGCTCTCCCTACTGTAGCATATTTCATCTAGGGCCCCCCTTTTGACTCCTGAGAATCCCTCACTTTTTAGACCTCTAGTGGGTCTTCCCAACCTCCTTCCTCCTGAGGTCAACTGTTTCCATTCTTTCTTTAGTTCCTCAGGGCTTCAGGCCTTTTCTCTCACCTAATACTAGATCATATTCTCCTCTCCCCACCCTCATTCCCGTTTCCTCTCCTGTGCCTTCCTCCCTCCCTCCTTGGGATTGCTTTCTTCTCCCTCCCAAGTGGAACTGAGATATGCTCACTTGAGCCCTTCAACTTATTGACCTCTTTGAGTTCTGTGAACTTTATCTTGGGTATTTTTTACTGTGTTTTTTTGTTTGTTTTTTTGTTTTTGTTTTTGTTTTTGTTTTGGTTTGGTTTGGTTTTGACTGTTATCCACTTATCAGTAAGAACATACCGTGCATATCCATTTGGGTCTGTGTTACCTCACTAAGGATGTCATTTTCTAGTTCTATCCATGTACCTGCAAAACTCAGGATGTCCTTCTTCTTAAATAGATGAGTAGTTTTCCATTGTGTAATCAAACCACATTTTCTATGTCCATTCATCTGTTGTGTGAAACCTTGGATGCTTCCAGCTTCTGGCTATCACAAATAAGACCACTATGAACATAGTTGAACATCTGCCCTGTGGCATGTTGGGGCAACATTGGGGTATATTCCCAAGAGTGGTATTTCTGGATTTTTAGGTAAGTCTATTTGCAATTTTCTGAGGAACATCCAAATTAATTTCCAGAGTGACTGTACCAGTTTGAAATCCCAACAACAATGTAGGAGTGTTCCTCTTTTACCACGTCTTTGCCAACATGTGTTGTCACCTAAGATTTTGATCTTAGCCATTCTCCTTGGTGTAAGGTAGACTCTCAGGGTAGTTTTGAGTTGGATTTCCCTGATGACTAAGGACGTTGAACATTTCTTTAGGTGCTTCTCTGCATTCGAGACTCCTCTATTATGAATCCTTGGTTTAGTTCTATACCCCATTTTGTGATTGGGTTAATTGGATTTTTGGTTGTAAACTTCTTGTTGAATATACATATATATATATATGTATATATATACATATATATATATGTATACACACACACCACACACACACACACACACACACACACACACACACACACACACATATATATATATATATATATATATATATATATATATATATATATGCCAGATATTAGCACTCTATCAGATATGGGGTTAGTGAAGATTTTTCCCAACATGTAGGATACCAATTTGTCTCAATGACTATGCCCTTCACCTTATATAAGCCTTCCAGTTTCCATTTATCAAATCTTTATCTTAGAGCATGATCCATTGGAGTTCTATTTGGGAAATTTCTGCCTCTGCCAATGAGTTTAAGAATCTTTCCCACTTTCTCTTGTATTAGATTCAGTGTATCTGGTTTTATGTTGAAGTTGTTAAACCACTTGGACTTGAGCTTTGTACATGGTGACAAATATGGGTCTATTTTTATTTTTCTATATACAGACATCGAGTTAGATCAGCACTATTTATTGAAGATGCTTTCTTTTCCCATTGTGTATTTTGACTTTCTTGTCAAAGATCAAGTGTACATAAGTGTGTCGTTTTCTTTCTGGGTCTTCAATTCTATTTCACTGATCAACTTATCTGTCTCTGTACAAATACCATGCAGTTTTTTTTTTTATCACTTTTGCTCTGTAGTAGATCTTGAGGTCAGTGAAGGTTATTCCCCCAGCCCTTCTTTTATTGTTAAGAATTGTCTTCTCTATTCTGGGTATTCTGGGTTCTCTCTCTCTCTCTCTCTCTCTCTCTCTCTCTCTCTCTCTCTCTCTCTCTCTGCCTTTCCAGATGCATTTGAGAATTTGCTCTTTTCATGTTTTGAAGTATTGTGTTGGGATTTGGATGGGGATTGCACTGAATCTGTAGATTTCCTTTGGTAGAATGGCCATTTTTACTATGTTAATTCTACCAATCCATGAGCATGAGAGATCTCTCCATTTTCTGAGAGCTTCGACTTCTTTCTTGAAAGACTTGAAGATCTTATCATAAAGGTCTTTCACTTGTTTGGTTACAGTTACCCCAAGATATTTTACGTTATCTTTGGCTATTGTGAAAGGAATTGTTTCCCTAATTTATTTCTCAGCCTATTTATCACTTGTATAAAAGAAGGCTACTGCTTTATTTGAGTCAGTTTTATATCCGGTCACTTTGCTGAAGTTGTTTATCAGCTAGACAAGTTCTCTTGTAGAATTTTTGGGGTCACTTATGTATTCTATCATATCATCTGCAAATAGTGATACCTTTATTTCTTCTTTGCCAATTTGTATTTCCTGGATCTCCTTTTGTTCTCTTATTGTTCTAGTTAGCACTTCACATACTATATTGAATAGATATGGGGAGAGTGTGTATCCTTGTCTTGTCACAATTTTTAGCGGGATTGCTTCAAGTGTCTTTCCATTTAGGTTGATATTTGCTATTAGTTTTCAGGAAATTTCTTTTATTATATTTAGGTATGGGCCTTGAATTCCTGATCAGTCCAATACTTTTAACATGAAACGATGTTGTATTTTGTCAAACGTTTTTTCTGCATCTAAGTAGATGATCATCTAAGGAGGTGATTTTTTTTCCTTTGACGTTATTTTTATGGTGGATAACGTTAATGGATTTTCATATATTGAACCAACCTTGGATCTCTGGGATGAAGCATGCTTGATAGTGGTGAATGATGTTGTTGATGTGTTCTTGGATTTGGTTTGCAAGAATTTTATTGAGTATTTTTGCATCAATATTCATAAGAATGAATTAGGTAGTGTTTCTTCTGTTTATATTTTATGGAATAATTTGAGGAATATAGGTATCAGGTTTTCCAGCAGAAAGGACCATATGGAAGTGACAGTTTATTTTAAATATTATCTTCTACTGAAAACTTACACATGCACACACATATATACACACCTGTAAATATTATAAGTCTGTTAGTGTAGTTCTGTGAGTACCTTGTCTCATAGGATGATGACTTTGGAAGTCATTGCTTCTCACAAAATATAGAAATGACTACTTATAATTTCAATGAAAGGATACTAAAATGATACATAGTTTAAACCTTAACAAATAAAATCCATAATAGTGTAAATCAAGAAAAAGTAGATTATTCCACTAACATGATGTGTTACATTTGTAATCCCACCACTCAGGAGACAGAGGGATCTTTGAGTGAGAGGCAAGCATATACTATATAGTGAGTTCTAGGCCAGCTTGAACTAAAATAAGGCCCTGTCTCAAAAAAATAATAAAAAGAACAATCAGAGGTAGAAGAATAGGGTGTTTAAAAGAAGAAAAGGAGAACAGGATGTTATTTAAAAATCGTGTAATACATTACCATAGAAATGTGTGCATCTCTCATTTCTCTTATGTGACACTAGGCTTTGCAAGTACTAATTGAAACTCCATGTTTTTTATTTGTATGTATTAGAAGTCATATTCTAGGCTCCTTATTATTACTTGATTATTCTTGTATTAACTTGCTATGTATCTGAATACATAAAATTCTTATAGCAAGAGTAAGGTTAATTGACTCATCCCATTTTGTAAAAAATGAAATTCAGTCTCAAAAAGTTAAGTGATTTGATCAAAGTTATATAAATACAATACAATAAAGGTGAGCTATCAACCAAGTGATAAATTTATAATTTCACAAACACTATCTTCTGAGAGGGGAGTATATGCTGACCATAAAAGTTTTCTTTAAAACCACATATTTATAATGACCTTCACAAAAATGTATACATGCATTTATTTCAACAAAGTATATTTGATTTACCTACAACTATAAACCAGAATATTTTTTTAAATTTAGAGAATACTTTATTAGTTTTTGTAATCAAACCCACGTAGATAAGACCTTACATATTTAATAAAGTGTGTTACCCCTGTACAAATGGAAAAAACTTAAGTTCAACATTTCTAGACCAATATGGCTGTTAATTTCTGTACAGTGCCAACTCAACACAGTAAACGGGGATACTTTTTTCCAAAGTTGACAGCACAGCTAAAGTTTCAAAAAATTCAAATTATATATCTGTATATATATATTTATATTTATATAAAAAGACCAATAACAGCAGTGTGTTATGCATCAACAGCAGCAACAGCTTTTCCAGGTTCTGCAGTCATCTGAACAAAACTGTAGAGACATCCAGCACACTCCATTAAAAAAAAAAGTAAAAAAACAAAACCCGAGAAAACAGCACAGTTCTGTTACTCTTGTGGTACCTGGCACCATTTTTTTTTAAATTAGCTTCTCAATCATCATCTGGAAAGAAAACATTCTGAGCAACATCATTAAAAACAGCTGTGATAAAGCACGGTCACTACTACGTATCATAAAGCAGGTACAAGCTATTTTACATCCACAGAGGTATGATACAGTACTGTCCTACATCTATAATACTAGAGGATACAATTTAAAAGGCATTATTTGAGACTTGATTCTACTTTTCCAGCAGAGGGCCCAAAGGATGGTGTGACACAGCTTTGTAAAGAAACATACTCTAGACAGGATTTCCTTTCACTAGTGGCACAGTTCTAAGGATTCATTCTCTCCATGAATGTCAGCTAAAACCGTTATTAAAAAAATGAAATATCCCTAGAACAAAACCGTATAACCACCGGATTCACATGAAGATGACCTAGTGGAGACAAGCCGGACCTCACCTTACCAACAAGCTATCAAATCTATTATGATTAAACAGTGAGACCTCCAAGGAAGGAGATGCCAAGTAGTGCTTCAAAGCTTCGGACCACAATCAAACACAGCATCCTTTTCAACAGAAGCAGAAGCTCATCTGAATATGCTCAAGGATGCTGACATCAACATTTAATCATCTCCTCACTCATCCAGGAAGAAGGGGAGATCAGTTACTACTGTACTTTATTGTGTTCAACCAAATCACCATGTTACAAAAATAGCAAGCTGACATAATAAAAAATAAGGCTCCTCTATCCAGCACCAGATAGCATCATTTTACTTTCAAGCCTAGAAATTGCACACTTGTATATAAACCAACTGAAGATGAGGATTGAGAGTTCATCTTGGTGGATTTTTCCTTTGATGAATATGAAGTGTCCTTCCTTATCTTTTTTGATGACTTTTAGTTGGAAATTGATTTCATTTGATATTAGAATGGCTACCCCAGCTTGCTTCTTCTGACCATTTGCTTGGAAAGTTGTTTTCCAGCCTTTCACTCTGAGGTAGTGTCTGTCTTTGTCTCTGAGGTGTGTTTCCTGTAGGCAGCAGAATGCAGGGTCCTCATTGCGTATCCAGTTTGTTAATCTATGTCTTTTTATTGGGGAGTTGAGGCCATTGATGTTGAGAGATATTAAGGAATAGTGACTATTGCTTCCTGTTATATTCATATTTGGATGTGAGGTTATGTTTGTGTGCTTTTCTTCTCTTTGTTTTGTTGCCAAGACGATTAGTTTCTTGCTTCTTCTAGGGTATAGCTTGCCTCCTTATGTTGGGCTTTACCCTTTATTATCCTTTGTAGTGCTGGATTTGTAGAAAGATATTGTGTAAATTTGGTTTTGTCATGGAATATCTTGGTTTCTCCATCTATGTTAATTGAGAGTTTTGCAGGATACAGTAACCTGGGCTGGCATTTGTGTTCTCTTAGGGTCTGTATGACATCTGTCCAGGATCTTCTGGCCTTCATAGTTTCTGGCGAAAAGTCTGGTGTGATTCTGATAGGTCTGCCTTTATATGTTACTTGACCTTTTTCCCTTACTGCTTTTAATATTCTTTCTTTATTTTGTGCGTTTGGTGTTTTGACCATTATGTGACGGGAGGTGTTTCTTTTCTGGTCCAATCTATTTGGAGTTCTGTAGGCTTCTTGTATGCCTATGGGTATCTCTTTTTTTAGGTTAGGGAAGTTTTCTTCTATGATTTTGTTGAAGATGTTTACTGGTCCTTTGAGCTGGGAGTCTTCACTCTCTTCTATACATATTATCCTTAGGTTTGATCTTCTCATTGAGTCCTGGATTTCCTGTATGTTTTGGACCAGTAGCCTTTTCTGCTTTACATTATCTTTGACAGTTGAGTCAATGATTTCTATGGAATCTTCTGCTCCTGAGATTCTCTCTTCCATCTCTTGTATTCTGTTGGTGAAGCTTGTATCTACAGCTCCTTGTCTTTTCTTTTGATTTTCTATGTCCAGGGTTGTTTCCATGTGTTCTTTCTTGATTGCTTCTATTTCCATTTTTAATTCCTTCAACTGTTTGATTGTGTTTTCCTGGAATTCTTTCAGGGATTTTTGCGATTCCTCTCTGTATGCTTCTACTTGTTCTCTAAGGGAGTTCTTTATGTCTTTCTTGAAGTCCTCCAGCATCATGATCAAATATGATTTTGAAACTAGATCTTGCTTTTCTGGTGTGTTTGGATATTCCGTGTTTGCTTTGGTGGGAGAATTGGGCTCCGATGATGCCATGTAGTCTTGGTTTCTGTTGCTTCGGTTCCTGTGCTTGCCTCTCGCCATCAGATTATCTCTAGTGTTACTTTGTTCTGCTATTTCTGACCGTGGCTAGACTGTCCTATAAGCCTGTGTGTCAGGAGTGCTGTAGACCTGTTTTCCTGTTTTCTTTCAGCCAGTTATGGGGACAGAGTGTTCTGCTTTCGGGCATGTAGTTTTTCCTCTCTACAGGTCTTCAGCTGTTCCTGTGGGCCTGTGTCTTGAGTTCACCAGGCAGGTTTCTTGCAGGGGAAAAGTTGGTCCTACCTGTGGTTCCAAGGCTCAAGTTTGCTTGTGGGGTACTGCCTAAGTCCTCTCCGCGGCGACAGCAACCGGGAAGATCTGCGCCGCTCTTTCAGGGAGCCTCCGTGCACCAGGGTTCCAGATGACGTTTGGTGTTTTCCTCTGGCGTCTGGATGTGCACAGAGTGCAGTCTCTTCTGGTTTCCCAGGCGTGTCTGCCTCTCTGAAGGTTCAGCTCTCCCTCCCACGGGATTTGGGTGCAGAGAACTGTTTATCCGGTCTATTTCCTTCAGGTTCCGGCGGTGTCTCAGGCACAGGGGTCCTGCCGCTCCTGGGCCTTCCCCTACGGGAACCCAGAGGCCTTATACAGTTGCCTCTTGGGCCAGGGATGTGGGCAGGGGTGGGCAGTGTTGGTGGTCTCCTCCGCTCTGCAGCCTCAGGAGTGCCCACCTGATCAGGCAGTGAGGTCTCTCTCCCCTAAACCAGAATATTTTAACATTGACATTTAAAGTACTTCTGTAATCAGTTTCCATTGATTCAATAAACATTTATCAAATCTATATTAATAACTATTTTTATTAATAAAGTAAACTTCCAGCCAAAAATTTAAAAAATTACAGGTACATTTATGTTAAGACTAGAATACATAAGACAGAAGTTATTAAATACTCTATTTAAAACCAGATATTTCTACCATATATTTTGACCCTCCAACTAACAAGATTTTCAAAACCTCTCTACAACAGCATTATTTTTCAGCCTGAAATGGGTGAAGAATTCTGGTATTTACTAAAATTAACAACTGAACTTCCAAAACCAAAGAGAATACCAGAAATGCAGTGTGATCTTGGAAAGTAAGTTCTGTTTAATAATTTTGTCTTCTGTTGTCAACCATTTGACCTTTGAAAATACAAAATAAATACACTTCTCATGTGTAATCTGTCAAAAGAAGCAGACTGGGGTGTGGTTAAAAGTTCTCTATAAAACATGCTTGCAAATGAGGTATAGGGACTACTGCAGTACAGAGCAAGCGCCCATATTAAGGCCCACATAATAAAATGGAAAAGGAAGTAAAATAGAAAAAACATGGACAGGAAAAGCTAGTCAGTGGAATCTAACAGATTGTAAAATCTGACCATACTCAGCCCATTTCCAGTAGATACTGGAGGGAGTGGAACATGTTCTTGTGCACATGTGACTTAAGCTGGGGAACAAGTTCGGTTCATGGTAAAAAAGAGGTCTGGTTGAAGTTTTGTTTGCTCAAAGCAGAGGATATGCAATGAGCAAGTGTGAAAACTGGTCCACTTGGCTAACACTATGACCCCTTAAGGTACCACATTCACACTCAGATAGTCAAGATCGTATGCTGTTTCTGTCACCAACTTTGATTCTGGTAAAAAAGAATAAACAGCCTATAATTAACTTTAAGAATATATATTCTAATAAGTACCTTTTACTTAATATTCATTCTTAAGCACACAAAAATGTATGTCAAATCATTCCAATGTGTTGACCCAAAACACAGCTACAAATAATTCACAAAGAAAGAGATTACTCTGTAATAAATGTTAATATATGAAAATTATATAAAACTTATTTTAAATATAATTTATATGAAATATTTTGGCTCTGCATTACAACCGTTGTTTTTTATACTGTACTAGGCTTTTTTTTCCTTTTAAAACTTTTTTATAATTGTGTGAGCATGTGACTATACAACTTTTATATGTCAAAGCATATCATTCATTCTGTGGTCCACGAATGGTGATCAAAGTACACCTTTAGATGCTGATACTTTCTACCTTAGTGTGGACTGTATATGTGTACCCATATGCACAAATACAAACACACACACATACACGTACATGCTTGGACACACACACACACACACACACACACACACACACGCTCCTAAACATTTGAAGAAGAATCATGAACATATCTACTCATACTATGTGCAATAATATTTTATTTCCTACTCAATTTTTCTATCCTATCCTTTCATTTTTTTTCCTATTTTTGTTTTCTGAATGTTTCTGTTTTTTGAAGAAAAGGTCCACATAACATAAAATTAACCATTTTACTGTCTATAGAACAGTACCATTTCATAATTTTGTGAAACTACAGACCCACCACCTTCCACACCATTTTTGCTATCCTAATGAAAACAATTCCATTAACCTGTCTGATTTCTTTCTCTACTTTAGATACCACATAAAGTGAAATTACACAAATTTTCGATTTCATGTCTGCCTTCCATGGACAAATATAATATTATCTGCTTCTTTCTATATTAATCTGATAATTCTCTAAGGAGCCATCTACATGAGTAATAGTTCCATAAATAGACATTCTCTTTATTCCTTTCCCTGACAAAGGCTCACAGTAATTTGCATTTCTTCTCCCCATCATTGCTTATGCAAACACTTAATTTTCCCCTATTGCTACTACTTGAGCCTTCCTTGTTTCGCAGCTGGATTATAATAACATAATAATCACAGGTAGTTACTGTGCTTCCTCTTCCTTATCACCTCACACTATTTTCCAACCAGTTTCCATGATGAAAACATCATACTTGCTTAAACACAAGCAACCACTCAAAGCTACTTGATTCTTTCAAAGGATAATCAGTTGCCTTAGTGTGATATGAGAGGCCATTTCTGTTCAGTCTTCTTACCTGTTGTGCAGTGTCATTGCATTCACTACTAGTAAGGTAGTATCATACCTTATTCTTCTGGCATGAATATACTTTTCATACAATAAGCTTAGGTTAGTACTGACTTGAAACCATAGGTTTTTTTCACATGTTATTTACTAAGACTGAGAATACAGACCTTAGATTTTATTTCTACTTTAAATCATTCTAAAATTATGTAAATCCACCTTGCAAAAATAGTAATTTTTCTGCAAATTGTGTTTGAAAATAAACATATACAAATTGTTCTTTCTTCTAATTACTATATATACACATATATGTTCAGTTTATATATTTTATCTGTATATACACACACACATTCATATTCAGTTTCTTTGAAGATTCTATGTCAAGAAATTCTAAAGAGAAAGAGAGAGAAATATGAATAGCAAGAATATTTTTAAATACTTATTAACCAGAATAAGGTTGCATCGAAAATTCTGGTTCTAATTCCTTAAAATTTGAATATCCAAAAGTTTATCAAACATTAACTTTTAAACAACCTACAGAAATATTCTAATTTGCTATCAAAGTAAATTGCTTCTGGTAGTGGACTTTTGTAGTTTAATCAACACAGAAAATATGACAAAGACAGACAATAATTAAAAACCAATGTGAAAATCAGAAAGATGTGAAAATTTTTCTTTCTATACTCAAACCTAGTTAGAGTTGGTGCCATAAGCATATGAACTAAAGAACCTATTGCAGCCTAAGCTGTAATGCTGAACCTATTTGAAGTAAATGTTATAGGACACAAGTTATATTAGATTAAAGGATTGTTTTCCTAACTGACTTCAGGTTATCAAACCTACATATTTTCTAAATTGCATTTAATATCACATTTTGAGTTTCTAGTGTTAAAAAAGTATATATATATATATATATAATATATATGTGTGTATATATACATATATAGTATATGTATATCATTAGATATATGTGTTCCGTGTTTCATATCATTGTTAAGATTGATTAATTTCTGTAGATTGCAGATGAGTAGCATTTTATAATTTCCTCATTGAGGAACATTATTTTTAATTTGGATTGAAATGTATTTATTATATAATCAAATCACACATGTTTCTCACAAATATATGCAACTATTTATAAAATAGGATTGGTTTTAAGGGGGACATAATTTAATTAAAATGAAAAAGCTTATGAAAATATTAAAAAGTTTTTGAACACCAACAAATTTACTGCTATTGATTTTACTCCCAGAAAAATCATTCAGACCCTTCCTTTATATAATCCTACACATGAAACTTTAGAATTGAAAATACGGAACAGTAATCCAGAAAATTTTGTCATGGACCTTAACAGAAAATTACCAGTAAGTACATTCAGATATTCATTAAACAAATTGCTCCAACAGCATTTTCTAATTCTAATTTTAGGATTCTAATTCATTATTACCATTAGAATCATTAATAATACTCATGAATTGTAATCTATTTTTAAATAACCTCATTTTAATATAGGACTGGAATTATTTGTGTAAATTATGCTCAACTTGCTGGTTGTATTTTCTGACCATTTTATTAATCCGATTTTTTAATAGTCTCTGAGTAATATAATTCTATCTGAACAGTTATATATTTACAAAGTCCTAAGCATAAGTATTTTTAACCCTTTGTGAGTTTTTAGCCCTGCCCCCATCTACAGTTTCAGATTTTTAGAAAGGTCTTGCTCATCTTCTGCTCATGTCTGTGTCCCATTCTTTCATTTTGAGGTCATGAAGAAGAATATGATTAAGTTAATGAACCTATCACTTCCCCAGTATAGGAGAATGCCAGGGTGGGCAGGAAGGAGTGGATAGATAAGATGGGGAGCATCCTCACAGAAGCAGGCTGAGGGGGGCTGGGAGAGGGGGTTGCTAGAGAGGAAACTGGGAAAGGGGATAACATTTGAAATGTAAGCAAAAAAATCCAATAAAAAAGTTAATGAGCCTAAATTATTTTTGGTTTTGCCTAAGTTACAAAAGAAGATAAGAGCTTTTAACAAATACCTATATTTCCAAACCACAAGACACCAAATATATGCAGTAAATTTGATCCCATATCCATTTCAATTAAACTGCAACATGATAATTTGAAGGCAGTCATGGTTGTGTGCTTACATTTGTACTCATAGCTACTCTGCATTCTTAGGAGGCTGACAAAAGAGGCTAGATAGAACGAGCTGAGGAATGATAAAACAGTCTAGAAAAAATTGGAAGTATTTCAAAAGATAGATAATAACAGTGGTGTTTCTTTTTTCTAAGAACCTTTTCTGGAACTCTTGCTAGGAGATATTCATTCTACATAAGAAGTTAAAATGTATATATTTATATATCATTATACTAATATATGTAAAATAATTAGTTCTTAATTTAACAATTAAACAGTCGATCAAATTTAAAAATCACTGCTTGCTATACTTAAGAGTTTATATATACACATTAATATTTAAAATGTATTAAAATTAACAAGTTTGAATGTGTCACCTAATGATACAAATAATTATAAAACATATAGAGTTCATTATATAGTTTGCCTATATTTAAATATTAAAACAAGAGTTTTTACATCATATATATTCAGAATATATATTTTCCTTTATGGCTTTAGTGTCCATTTTTTCTCTTACTAATTTATCAAGCATTATGAGGCATTAAATTTAAAAATGCTAATATTAGCAATAATCCAAAAGGTTTATGAGACAGTCCTATTATATATGAGCATAATTAATTAATTGATAGCAAATAGATACAATAACACATGAAAATCATAACAATGTTTTGTATTTCTAATTTCTAAATTACTCACATTTTTATTTAAATAATATATATTAAATTCGTTTTTGTTTTTCATGACTACTATCAAAGATAAGTGAAAGAAAATGCTATATGTTGCAAGAATTGATAGCTGCTATTAGATTGTAATTTTGCTTTGTTGTGCTTGAAGCTCATTTGTCATAATACCTTAGTTTAAAATGATTTTCTCTCTCTTTTTATTTTTATTTATGTATTTATTTTTTACACTCCAGATTTTATTCCCTCCCGGTTTACCCTACCCACTGTTCCACATCTCATACCTCCTCTCCTCTCCCCCAGGCTCCACAAGGATGGACCCACTCCACCTATCTCACAGACCTTTAAACTCCCTGGGGCTTCCAGTCTCTTGAGGGTTAGGTGCATCTTCTCTGACTGAACCCAGACCCAGGAGTCCTCTGCTGTATATATGTTGGGGGACTCATCTCAGCTGGTGTATGCTGCCTGGGCACTGTAATGCTGCTATTCCATATGCACTCATATTAAATATTTTTGTATCCTAGTGTAATACTCAAAATATGATACCTAAATTTTTTGTACATTTTGATTTAATCATTGCTTCCTTTATTATCTCTAAAGAAAAATCGAAACATAAGTTTTACACTACCAACTAGTACCATGAATATAACAGGATGATGTGAAAGAATATAAAAAATTTTTCGTAAAAAAATTGTAAAACATTATAAAAAATTACATTGATATTTACCAAGAATTCACTTGTTTTGACATTGACAGTTAGGTTCCTATAGTGATTGGCCTGTGCCATATGAAATTCAAAAGCTAGAGTTTCCCAAATAAAGTATCTATTTACATAATTATTAAATGTAAGTACTCTAAAAATCAATCGTGACATCTTAATACATAGTAAGTTTTGCATGGTCATTGTCTGGAGAAAGAATATAGTCTGAGATCTACCATAAGGAATAGTGTTCATCACATCCTGTATAATCAATATTTGTAGAGTGGCTATACAAAAACAAATAATGTATGTAACTCCTAACATTTATTGTGCAAATACAAGTCATTCATAGACTTGGCATACAAAGTTTCCACATCAAAAAATTATTGACCTTTGATTTTCTTGTGTTCCTTTCTGAATTCTCACAGTTGGTCCTCCTACCTCACTCTACCACAGAGCTATCTGTTTACTTTCATCCATCAGGACTTGGGAGATATGGTCATGAAACGTGCATTAACTTCTATTGTACTCAGGTATGATTAGTATGTTCTCAGATGAAGCTGATTTAGTGGATTTCAAAATAAGTACACACATAAGTGCAGTTCATGCAGCTAGTATCTTGTGCAGATAAACTACTTTTGTTGCAAATCATTAAAGGAATGTTTTAAAATGCAGTAGTATATTACCAATCTATAAGCAGCTAAAGAAGATATGTTGTAGTCTTTAAACCTAGAAATGAAACAATAAGTTCTTTCTCAAGTTTGAGGTAAATTTAAAAAAATTAATTTAAAAAATTTCCTAAACACTTGTGATTTCACTCAATCTGAGTGCCCACTGTCTACCTGCTGAAAATCTCCAATTTTCAATGGTTAAAGTTGAACCAATAATTCATCTCTTCACCTGCTAAGTCCAGAACTTTTAACTTTTCCAATCTTTCTAACCTTTGTGCTTTTTGGCCTTTGTTATCCCCATATGATTCACATCTTTTTTATTTCATTCATCACATTGACATCATTTTCAAGTAAAAGTAGTTCATAAAATTTTAATTGACTGAACTTTTGTATGAACAATGCATATTATGTGTCTCCAGATATCTAAGAAACAAATTTTTAAAACAGCTTTGTAATTTATTTTTGAAGCATAAATATTTGAAATAGCTCTTAACCTGTGTGGAAATGTTCCTATAAATTTATCTTCCTTTCTGGATTTGCTTGATAGTATCTACCTGAACTGACATGTACAACTGAGTCAGTAATTAACTGAAAATTTGGTAAGCACAGTACTAGTCAGACAAATTTAACTATTTCCAAAAAGTAGCCTAAACTAAGAAAAATTAAAGTGATTTATTTATTTTACATTTGCGTCTGCTTTATCTTCATATGAACAGCCTTACCCCACTCAATCTAACTTGCACTTTAATTGGCAGAAGACCAAGATTCTAATACTAGCTTTAAATATCTTGAATTCATTATGCTACCTGAGTCCATAAGAGAAGTTATATTGCCCCATCACAGAATAACGGCAACAATAGTAAAATAAAATATAGTAATTAAACTTTCCTTTGGTTTTTGTTCTAAAACCTATATCTCAGTTTTCAAATGTTTTGGTTTTTCTCTAATAGTGTTCCTCATTTATTTTTTTCAAAAACAGTTGTACAATTCATTTTTTAATATAAGTTACCAAAAACATTTTTAAATTACAGAATTGTTTAAAAGTGCATAGCTTTTCCAATATGATGAGCCACTTTGTTTCTGGTCTTAGCTATTCTGATGAGTATAAGAGGAAATCTCTAAATTGTTTTGATTTGTATTACTTTGATGACTAAGGATGTTGAAAACCATTTATTTCTTTTTTCCTTTTTTTTCCATCATTATTAAATTGGTTATTTCTTATTTACATTTCAATTGTTATTACCTTTCCCGGTTTCCAAGCAAACATCCCCCTAACCTCTCCCCCTCCCCTTTATATGGGTGTTCCCCTCCCCATCCTCCCCCCTTGCCGCCCTCCCCCCAACAATCACGTTCACTGGGGGTTCAGTCTTGGCAGCACCAAGGGCCTCCCCTTCCACTGGTGCTCTTACTAGGCTATTCACTGCTACCTATGAGGTTGGAGCGCAGGGAGAGTTCATGTATACTCTTTGGGTAGTGGCTTAGTCCCTGGAAGCTCTGGTTGGTTGGCATTGTTGTCCATATGGGGTCTCAAGCCCCTTCAAGCTCTTTCAGTCCTTTCTCTGATTCCTTCAACTAGGGTCCCCTTCTCAGTTCAGTGGTTTACTGCTGGCATTCGCCTGTGTATTTGCTGTATTCTGACTGTGTCTCTCAGGAGAGATCTACATCCGGTTCCTGTCAGCCAGTACTTCTTTGCTTCATCCATCTTATCTAGTTTGGTGGCTGTATATGTATGGGCCACATGTGGGACAGGCTCCGAATGGGCATTCCTTCGGCCTCTGTTCTAAACTTTAGCTCCCTATTCCCTCCCAAGGTTATTCTTTGAATATCATTTCTAAGTGTTTCTTAGCCATGTGTGATTCTTTGTTTGGGAATCTTCTGTTTAGATCTTTCTCTCTTTTAATTGGGTTATTTGTTTTCTTGATATCCACATGTTTTAAGTTCCTTATATATTTAGATATTAGCCCTATATTGCATGCATAGTTGATAAAATGTTTTTCCAGTTCTGTACATTTTAATCATGGGCCAAATGATGATGTCATTTACCATACAAACATTTTTCAGTTTCATATGATCCCATTCATTAGTCGTTGATCTTATTGTCTGTGCTAACAATGTTCTGTTTAGAAACCCTTTTCTATGCCAAAGAGTTCAAAGCTATTCCTCAATTTCTCTTAGGTTCAGTGCATCTGATTTTATATAGAAGTTTTTGATACATTTAGAATTAAGTGGGTGATAAGTATGTGTCTATTATAAGTATTGTACAAATATCTATCTACTTTGACTAGCACCATTTGAAAACCATCAAGGTAGTCCACTATATAAACAAACTGAAAAATAAAAACCACATGATTATTTCATTAGATGCTGAGAAAGCATTTGACAAAATTCAACACCCCTTCATGATAAAAGTCCTGGAAAAAAATAGAAATTCAAGGCCTATGCATAAACATAGTTAAAAGCCATATACAGCAAACCACTAGCTAACCTTAAACTAAATGGAGAGAAACTTGAAGCAATCCCACTAAAATCAGGGACTAGACAAGGCTGCCCACTCTCTCCCTACTTATTCAATATAGTTCTTGAAGTTCTAGCCAGAGCAATCAGACAACAAAAGGAGATCAAAGGGATACAGACTGGAAAAGGAGAAGTCAAAATATCCCTAATTGTAGATGATATGATAGTATGTTTAAGTGATCCCAAAAGTTCCACCAGAGAGCTACTAAAACTGATGAACAACTTCAGCAAAGTGGCTAGGTATAAAATTAACTCAAATAAATCAGTAGCCTTCCTCTACAGAAAAGAGAAACAAACCGAGAAAGAAATTAGGGAAACGACACCCTTCATAATAGTCCCAAATAATATGAAATACCTTGCTGTGACTTTAACCAAGCAAATGAAATATTTGTATGATAAGAACTTCAAGGCTCTGAAGAAAGAAATTGAAGAAGATCTCAGAAGATGGAAAGATCTCCCATGCTCATGGATTGGCAGGTATACTATAGTAAAAATAGCAATTTTGCCAAAAGTGATCTACAGATTCAATGCAATCCCCATCAAAATACCAATCCAATTCTTCAAAGAGTTAGACAGAAAAATTTGCAAATTCACCTGGAATAACAAAAAACCCAGGATAGCTAAAAGTATCCTCAACAATAAAAGGACTTGCGGGGGAATCACTATCCCTGAACTCAAGCAGTATTCCAGACAAATGCTGATAAAAACTGCATGGTATTGGTACAGAGACAGACAGATAGACCAGTGGAATAGAATTGAAGACCCAGAAATGAACCAACACACCTATGGGCACTTGATTTTTGACAAAGGAGCCAAAACCATCCAATGGAAAAAAGAGCATTTTCAGCAAATGGTGCTGGTTCAACTGGACGTCAACATGTAGAAGAATGCAGATCGATCCATGCTTATCACCCTGTACAAAGCTTAAGTCCAAGTGGATCAAGGACCTCCACATCAAACCAGACACACTCAAACTAATAGAAGAAAAACTAGGGAAGCATCTGGAACACATGGGCACTGGAAAAAATTTCCTAAACAAAACACCAATGGCTTATGCTCTAAGATCAAGAATCGACAAATGGGATCTCATAAAACTGCAAAGCTTCTGTAAGGCAAAGGACACTGTGGTTAGGACAAAACGGCAACCAACAGATTGGGAAAAGATCTTTACCAATCCTACAACAGATAGAGGCCTTATATCCAAAATATACAAAGAACTCAAGAAGTTAGACCGCAGGGAAACAAATAACCCTATTAAAAAATAGGGTTCAGACCTAAACAAAGAATTCACAGCTGAGGAATGCCGAATGGCTGAGAAACACCTAAAGAAATGTCCAACATCTTTAGTCATAAGGGAAATGCAAATCAAAACAACCCTGAGATTTCACCTCACACCAGTGAGAATGGCTAAGATCAAAAACTCAGGGGACAACAGATGCTGGCGAGGATGTGGAGAAAGAGGAACACTCCTCCATTGTTGGTGGGATTGCAGACTGGTAAAACCATTCTGGAAATCAGTCTGGAGGTTCCTCAGAAAATTGGACATTGAACTGCCTGAGGATCCAGCTATACCTCTCTTGGGCATATACCCAAAAGATGCCTCAACATATAAAAGAGACACGTGCTCCACTATGTTCATCGCAGCCTTATTTATAATAGCCAGAAACTGGAAAGAACCCAGATGCCCTTCAACAGAGGAATGGATACAGAAAATGTGGTACATCTACACAATGGAATATTACTCAGCTATCAAAAACAACGAGTTTATGAAATTCGTAGGCAAATGGTTGGAACTGGAAAATATCATCCTGAGTGAGCTAACCCAATCACAGAAAGACATACATGGTATGCACTCATTGATAAGTGGCTATTAGCCCAAATGCTTGAATTACCCTAGATCCCTAGAACAAACGAAACTCAAGACGGATGATCAAAATGTGAATGCTTCACTCCTTCTTTAAATGAGGAAAAAGAATACCCTTGGCAGGGAAGGGAGAGGCAAAGATTAAAACAGAGACTGAAGGAACACCCATTCAGAGCCTGCCCCACATGTGGCCCATACATATACAGCCACCCAATTAGACAAGATGGATGAAGCAAAGAAGTGCAGACCGACAGGAGCCGGATGTAGATCTCTCCTGAGAGACACAGCCAGAATACAGCAAATACAGAGGCGAATGCCAGCAGCAAACCACTGAACTGAGAATAGGTCCCCTATTGAAGGAATCAGAGAAAGAACTGGAAGAGCTTGAAGGGGCTCGAGACCCCAAAAGTACAACAATGCCAAGCAATCAGAGCTTCCAGGGACTAAGCCACTACCTAAAGACTATACATGGACTGACCCTGGACTCTGACCCCATAGGTAGCAATGAATATCCTAGTAAGAGCACCAGTGGAAGGGGAAGCCCTGGGTCCTGCTAAGACTGAACCCCCAGTGAACTAGTCTATGGGGGGAGGGCGGCAATGGGGGGAGGGTTGGGAGGGGAACACCCATAAGGAAGGGGAGGGGGGAGGGGGATGTTTGCCCGGAAACCGGGAAAGGGAATAACACTCGAAATGTATATAAGAAATACTCAAGTTAATAAAAAAAAAAATCATTTGTCCATATGTGCGTGGATTTAATGCGTGGGTCTTTAATGGGAGCCTATTGATCAATGTGTTTGTTTTTGTGGCAATTGCATATCGGTTTTGTTATTATACCTTTGAAAGATATTTTGAGATCAGGGATGGTGATACTTCTAACAGTTCTTTTTTTATTCAGGATTTTTTTTAGCTATCCAGGTTATTTTGAATCTTCATATGAATTTGAAAATTTTCCAGTCAAGACCTGTCAATGATTTTGTTGGAATTTTGATCGTGATTGTATTGAATCTGTAGATTGCTTTTTGAAAGATATCCATTTATAGCATATTAATACCACTAATCCATTAGAATGAAAATCTTTTCAATCTTTAGACATTATCTTAAATTTCTTTCTGCACTGTTTTATAATTTTATCATTCAAGTATTTGACCTATTTGTGAGAGTAAGTGTACTGACAACATCATCTATCAATGTGTGAATGTGAATATATGATTTAAGCTACAGAAGTCTTTCTTTTTCAAACATGGACGTGCTTGTGTTTGGGACATGCATAATTGTTAAGAATTGAAATACCATCTTGTTGGAGTTTTCATTTGCTAAGTATATAGTATCCTTTTCCTAGCTCTTCTGATTAGTTCACTTTGAAGTGTACTTTGTCTGTTCATTTCTTAAGTATATTTGCTTTGAATAAACTTTTCCAAAGATTTATTCTGAGGTGGTATCTCTAGTTGATGTTATGATATACTTATTGTAGAAAGTAGAATGATTGATCCTATTTTACCAGCATTGTTTTAGTCTGTTTCTTTTTACTTATAAATTACGATCATTATTATTGAGAGGTATCAATGACCAGTGTTTTTGATTATTGTTATTTTCTTGTTATTATTGTTTTTGTGTTTGTGTTTTCACTCCTGATTTGCTCATCTGTGGTTATTTATTCCTTTGTGACTTCCTGGGTATGTTTAACTGATTTAGATTAGAGTGCTGTTTTTTTCCTAGTCCTTTCTGTAGTGTTGCATTTGTAAATAGATATTACTTAAATTTGGGTTTATCATTCTATGTCTTATTCTCTCCATCTAATTATAATTAAAATTTTTTCTGGGTATATACTTATGGGCACTTAGAGTTTGAAGATATATGTCGGCCCTTCTGGCTTTTAGATTCTCCATTAAAATTCAAATTTTTCTCTAATAGATCTGATATTATATGTTACTTGGTCTTTTTTATATTTTGGTTTTAATATTTCTTGGTTCTAGGGTTTCATTATGTGCTCAGAAAAATTTCTGTTCTTGTTCAGTCTACTTGGTGATCAGTACATTGCTTTAACAGCCATTTACTTCTTTCGGTTAGAGAAAATTTCTTCCACACTTTTACTGAAAATATTTTCTCCACCTTTGATTTGAGTTTCTCCTTCCTTTATTCTTTATTTTCTTTTAATTTTTTTCTTGGATATTTTATGTATTTACTGCTATCCCCTTTCCTTCTTTCCCTTCCAGAACCCCCCTCCATCCTATTCCCCTTCCTTCTGCTTCTATGAGGATGCTACCGCTTCCACCCACCCACTCCCACCTATCAGCCCTAGAATTCCCCTATACTGAGGAATCTAGCCTTCACAGGACCAAGGGCTTCTCCTCTTATTGATGCCAGACAATGACATCCTCTGCTACTAATGCAGCTGGACATATGGGTCCCTCTGTGTGTACTCTTTGATTGGTGGTTTAGACGTGGGACCTCGGGAAGTGGGGGCAGGGTCTAGTTAGTTGATATTTTTGTTTTTATGGGGTTGCAAACCCCTTCATCTCCTTCAATCCTTCTCTAACTTCGCCATTGGGGACACTGTTCTCAGTCCAATAGTTGGCTGCAAGCTTGTAATTCTGTTTTTGTCAGGCTCTAGCAGAGCCTCTCAGGAGACAATTATAGCAGGCTCCTGTCAGCATGCACTTCTTGGTATCTGCGATAGGGTTTTGGTTTCTGTATATGGGATAAATCACCAGGTGGGGAAGTCTCTGAATGGCATTTCCTTCAGTCTCTGCTATATACTTTGTCCCTGCATTTCATTTAGACATGAGCCATTCGTGGTTAAATATTTGAAGATGAATGTGTAACCCTGTCCCCCAATCGGAGGCCTTGCCTAACTTATGGATATAGTCTCTACAGGTTCTCCCTTCCCTTTGTTGGGCATTTTAGCTAATCTCGACCCTGTTAGATACTGAGAGCCTCTTGCTTTCCTGGCAGCTAGGACTTGCTGGAAGCTACCCCAAATTCCCCATCCCCCATTGCTATATACCCATGTTCAAATTCCTGATGTGTGTATATTATCCGTGTCTCTTCCCATACTTGATCCTGCCACCTTTTACCCCTTCCCCTCCTCTACTCCTCCCTAGCTCCTCCAACCTTCTACCTCCCACATGTATTTTGTTCCCCTTTTAAGAAGGAATGATACATCCACACTTTAGTCTTTCTTCTTCTTGAGCTTCATATGGTATGTGAATTGTATCTTGGGTATTCACAAATTTTGAGCTAATATCCACTAACCACTGAGTGTATATCATGTGTGTTCTTTTGTGATTGGGTTACCTCACTCAGGATGACATTTTCTAGTTCCTTCCATTTGACTATGAATTTCATGTAGTCATTATTTTAATAGCTGAGTAGTACTCCATTGTGTAAATGTACCACATTGTAGGTATCCATTCCTCTTTTGAAGGACATCTGTGTTCTTTTCAGCTTCTGGCTAATATAAATAAGGCTGTTGTAAATATAGTGGAACATGTGTCCCTGTTGTATGTTGGAGCATCTTTTGGGTATATGCTCAGGAGAGGTATAGCTGGGTCCTCAGGTAGTACTATATCCAATTTTCTGAGGAACCTCTAGACTGTTTTACAGAGTGATTGTTCCAGCTTACAATCCCACCAACAATGGAGGACTGTTCCCCTTCCTCCACATCCTTGCCAGCATCTGCTGTCACCTGAATTTTTGGTCTTAGCCATTCTGACAGGTGTAAGGTAGAATCTCAGGGTCATTTTGATTTGCATTTCCCCAATGGCTGAGGCTGGTGAACATTTCTTTACATGCTTCTCATCCATTTCATATTACTCAGTTGATAATTCTTGGTTTAATTCTATACCTCATTATTTGATTGTGTTGTTTAGATTTTTTGGTGGTAAGCTTCCTGAGTTCTTTATATATTAACCCTCTATCAGATATTGGGTTACTGAAGATTTTTTTCCCAATTTGCCTTACTGACTATATTTTTTGCCTTATTAGAAGCTTTCCAGTTTCATGAGGTCCCATTTATCAGTTCTTGATCTTAGAGCATGAGCCACTGGAGTTCTGTTTAGGAAATCTCCCCCTGTGCAAATGAGTTTAAGACTCTTTCCCACTTTCTCTTCTATTTGATTGAGTGTATCTGCTTTTATGTTGAGGTCCCTGATCTATTTTGGACTTTATCTTCCTGCAAGGTGACAAAAATGGGTCTATTTTCATTTTTTCTACATACAGATGGCCAGTTAGACTAGTATCATTTATTGAAGATGCTTTCTCTTTTCCATTGTTTATTTTTAGCTTCTTTATCAAAGAACAATTGTGCATAAGTGTGTTGTTTTACTTCTGGGTCATCAATTCTGTTCCATTGATCAACTTGTCTGTCTCTCAACCAATACCATGCATGCATTTTTTTATCACTTTGCTCTGTAATAGAACTTGAGGACAAGGATGGCGATTCACCAAGAAGTTCTTTTGTTATGAAGAATTGCTTTTGCTCTTCTGGGTTTTTTGCTTTTCCGGATGAGTTTGAGAATTGCTCTCTCCATATTTTGAGGAATCTTGTTGGGTTTTTGAAGGGGACTGCATTGAATCTGAAGATTTCCTTTGGCAGCATGGCCATTTTTACTATGTTAATTCTGCCTATCCATGACCATGGAAAATCTCAACATTTTGTGACATCTTCGATTTCTTTCTTGAGAAACTTGAAGTTATTGTGATACATATCATTCACTTATATTGTTAGTTACCCCAAGATACTTTATATTATTTGTGACTATTGTAAATAGAATTTTTCCCTAATTTTTCGGCAGGTTTATCATTTGTATAATGGAATGCGACCAAATTATTTGAGTTAATTTTATATCTAGGCACTTTGCTTAAGTTGTTCATCAGTCATAGAAATTCTCTGGTAAAATTTTGGGATATGCTTATATATACTATTCAATCATCTGCATATAGTGATATCTTCACTTCTTCTTTGCCAATTTGTATCCCCCTGATCTCCTTTTGTTGTCTTACTGTTCTAGCTAGAACTTGAATACTATATTGAATAGATATGGGGAGAGTGGGCATATTTGTCTTCTCCCTAGGATTGGTTTAAATAACTCTCAATTTAATTTGCTATTGGCTGTTGGTTTGCAGTAAATTGTTTTTATTATGTTTAGGTATGGGCCTTGAATTCCTTATCTCTCCAATATCTTTGGGGTGTTATACTTTTGTCAAATGCTTTTTAAGTATCTGTGGAGATGATATGATTTTTTTCTTTGAGTTTGTTTATACAGTGGATTAAGGGAATGGATTTTTGTATATTAAACCAACCTTGCATCCCTGGAATAACACCTACTTGATTGTGGTCAATGATGGTTTTCATGTGTTCTTGGATTAGGTTTGCAAGAATTTTATTGCATATTTTTGCAATGCTGTGCACAAGCAAAAGTGGTCTGAAGTTCTCTTCTTTTGTTGCATCCTTGTGTGCTTTAGGGATCAGAGTAATTGTGACTTCATAGAATGAATTTAGTAATGTTCCTTCTGATTCTATTTTATGGAATATTTTGAAGAATATTGGTATCAAGTCTTCTTTGAAGGTCTGGTAGAATTCAGCACTATATCCATCTGGCCCTGGGCTGTTTTTGGTAGGGAGGTTTTTAATGACTTCTATTTCCTTATGGGACATGGGCCTATTCATATGGTTTATCTGATCATGATTCAACTTCGGTATGTGGTATCTATCTAGAAAATCATCCATTTCGTCTAGATTTTTCAGTTTTGTTAAGTACAGGCTATTTTAGTACATCTGATTTTTTTTTAGTCTCCCCCATTTCTGTTGTTATGTCTCCGTTTTTATTTCTGATTTTGTTAATTTGGGCCCTTTAGTTAGTCTGGGTAAGGGTTTATCTATCTTGTTCATTTTCTCAAAGAACCAGCTCCTGGTTTTGTTGTTTCTTTGTATAGTCCTTTTTGTTTCTACTTGGTTGATTTCAGCCCTGGGTTTGATTATTTCCTGCCTTCTACTCCTCTTGGGTGTGTTTGCTTCTTTTTGTTCTAGAGCTCTCCTACGTGCTGTTAAGTTACTAGTGTAGGATCTGTCCAATTTCTTTACCAGGGCACTTACTGCTATGAATTTTCCTCTTAGCTCTGCTTTCAATATGTCTGATCATTTTGGGTATGCTGCGTCATCATTTACATTGAATTCCAGGATGTCTTTAATTTCTTTCTTTATTTCTTCCCTTACCTAGTTATCATTGATTAGTGTTGTCCAGTTTCCACTGTATGGGGTCTTTCTGTTGTTTTTGTTGTATTGAAGACTAACCTTAGGAACTATTGTAGGTGCCAAATAACAGGAATTATCTTAATTAGGGTTTCTATTGCTGTAATGAAACACATGACCAAACCAACTTGGAGATAAAAGGGTGTGTTTGGCTTATACTTCCACATCATTGTTTATGAATGTAAAAAGTTAGGACAGGAACAAAAACAGGTTGGGATCATGGGGGCAGGAGGTAGAGACCAGAGGAGTACCGCTCTTTGACTTGCTCCTTATGGTTGCTCACCCTTCTTTCTTATAGAACCCAGGACTAACAATCTAAGAGTGGCACCATTCTCAATGGTCAACCAGTCACTATTAAGAGAATTAAAATAAAACTCAAGGTGGTCTATCAGTTCTACTCATGGGTGGAGATATATATATATATATATATATATATATATATATATATATATACACACACATACACACACACACACACACGGAAATTAAATTGCTATCTTAATGGAAGAGAGAGAGAGAGAGAGAGAGAGAGAGAGAGAGAGAGAGAGAGAGAAAGTCCCACATGCTTGCATATAGCCTGATCTTATGAAGGCATTTTCTCAGTTGATACTTCTTCCTTTCCAATGACTCTACTTGATACAATTTGACATAAATCTAGCCAGCACAGAAATGGATGTATACAAAATATGACACATAGGTATGGTGGAGAAGGAGCAAGAAAGGAAATGAGAAATAGAAAGAAACAGGATCTTTGTCAGCAATAAATACTTAAGTTACATTATTTACACAGCACTATAGATAATATTAATGAGTGAATTCAATATGTCTCAAAAACAAATATTGCATATTTTTTTCTCTTGTGGTTCCTAAATTCTATATAAATAAAATCATGTGCATATGTATGATACGAAAGTTGAATCAAAACTATCTATGCAGATAAAGAGAAACAATGAAAAGGAATGGAAATAAGAAAGGCAATAGTAGCAGTGCATGCAGGGGAATGTGCTTACTTATACCAAAATGTCAGTATGTGATTCATTCAGTACCATATACAATGAAAACCATTGGACAGAATAATAAAAAAGGTTTGTAAATCTTGAAAATCAAATATATATTCAATCATGATTGTTTCTTTTTTTTTGAACAGTTTAAAGAATGGAAATTCTACATGTTTGGAGTAGGCCTATTCCCCAGGCCTATAGAAACAGAAAGAATAACCACTATTCTTGGTCTTCAGGCATCTGTCATGATACATTTCAAAAATCCTACCAGTGAAGATGTTTCTGTTGATCTCATATTAACAAGTAGGTTATTTTTCCTATATTGTATAGGTATCTGTCTTTTTTCATTAAAAATTTTTATATATTATAAAATAAAAGCATAAAAATAGGAGGTAAGATATGTTTGCTGAAACATACCTCTTAAGTTGTATATGAAGAATCTATGCAACAGTGAGAGGTCTTCTGATCTTATTTTTAATCCACATATGTGTTAGTTGATATATAAGATTCTTATGAAATTTTTCAAATATTCCAGTTCTTCTTATGCAATTTTTTTTAGAAATTCTAGGTACACCTTTTTAGGGGTTCTAAGATTTTCCTGTACAAATAAGAAGAATATTCCACCCTTGGCACTTGAGTTTTTTAAATAACCCACTATATATGGAAGAATATATAGATAAATTGATATGATAATAGATAGATAGATAGTAGATAGATAGATAGATAGATAGATAGATAGATAGATAGATAGATAGATAGATATTTACAAGAAGTATTTCACACTTGGTCCTAGAGATTTTGTTTAATAACCTACTACATATGGATAGATGAATGGATGGGTGAATGGGTGGATGGATGGGAGGATGGACGGGCAGACGGATGGACGGCCAGATGGATGATCAGGCTGATGGATGGACAGACAGATTTACAAGACTGTCTATTCTAACATCTTCTTCTCTTCTTTCCTATCCCCTCTACCCATCTCCCTGCTAAAAATTTTCCACAGCACTTATTCTACCTCTCCCTTTTTATATTTCCTGTTTGCTACCACATGTCCTTCTTTAAGGGCTTTTCTTCCCTGCAACCACCAATGGCCTTGTTCTAGTTTCTTAGATTCTGTAGTTACTTTAGGTTAAACATACAAAGATATAAGCTTCAATTTAGAACCTACATATGGAAAGCATTCTTCATTTATCTCAGAAAAGTTGAGTTTTCAAAAGATAATCTGTACGTTTTGCATTAATAAATTTGATTTTACAGCATTTTAAAGGCTAAATTCAGAAGTATTTGTGGGCTTTGTATACAGACAGAGAGAATAGATTAGAGTTGGTCCTGTAATGAGCATAGCCATTTCATGCAGTTATTTTGTTTCTATGTAACTATACTTTATTGTATAAAATAAACATTTCTAAAGGCATTTTGTTATTAACACATTTTATGCCAGATCTTTATTTAGCTATGCCCAAATTAAAATTGTTCTATAGTTAAAAATCATAAGAAGTATTTGACTGTAGTATTTGACTCAAATTAAAAACATTTTTTAAATATTCTCAACTGTTCTGAGTATGACTAACATACACAAACACACACACACATACACATACACACATACACACACACACAAACACACACTAATCAACTAAGGATTGTGATGCCCTATTTACAAGGGTATAATTCATGAGTTCTTATACATTTCACTAAACTTCAAATTCTCTTTGTTTCTTAATTAGATAAAGAAAAACCAAAGAATCTTGCAATTGATCGTTGCTGGAATAGCTTCCTCCATGAGAATGCTGCCTTCCGCTTTAGCTCACTGAGACGTACACATGGTACAGGATTTATTTCTTACATTTGCACACTGCTACATTTAAAAGATGTTTTGTTCTTAATGGCTAAGTAGTATTCTATTGTATGAATGTACCACATTTTTTTATTCATCTTCAGTTGAGGGACAACTAGGTTGTCTTTAATTTCTAGCTATTATGAATAAAGCTGCTGTGAACATATATCTGTATAGTCAACCTTGTCCCATGGGGCTCACAAAGACAGAAGCACTAACCAAAGAGCATGCATAGGCTGGACCTAGACACCATACATATGTGTACCAGATATGCAGCATGATCTCCATGTGTGTCCCCTAAAAAATGTTGCAAGGGCTATCTCTGACTGTTGCCTCTTTCGAATCTCTTTCCCCTATTTGGAGTTCCTTGTCTGGCCTCAATGGAACAGGATACAACTAGTCCTACTACACTATGATGTGCCAGGTCTGGTTGGTACCCATGGCAGGAGGCTTTCCTTCTCAGAAGAGGAGAAAGAAAAATGAGAGGTGGGGTCTTAGGTTGCTACACAAGGAGAGGAGGGGGCTGAACTCAAAATATAAAATGAGTAAGTAAAGGAAAAAAAAATTAGGTTGTTATATATATAGATTTATACTGTTTTTGAAATTTTCAGAGTTTTAATGTCATATCAATTAAAATAATTTTTTTAGTCAAGGAAATTTTTAGGAGATTGTAAACTACTAAAAGTACTCATGAAATCATCAAAAATTATTTCGACTTTGCAGACTGTTTACTTGCAAACTTAATTTATCTTCCAAATATCATTCTCAACAATATACAATCAAATAGATAGAAATTTTAAAAATAATAAATCTTCCTAAAATTATAAAGTTTAGGCTACAGATGTAGCTCATAGTATGTGCGTGCCTACCCTTGTGAAATCTGAGGTTCAATTCCTTGTTCCACTAAGAAATAAAAGAAAAACACTATACATCAAGAATTATGAATTTGTCTAAAATAATGAAAAGTTACAATAATAATCATCAATTTTATGGTAATATGATAAATATTATCTTAATATAACTCAGTTAGGAGTGCACCCAAATCCCGTGGGAGGGAGAGCTAAACCGTCAGAGGGCCAGACACACCTGGGAAGCCAGAAGAGACTACACTCTACCCACATTTCTGACTCCAGAGGAAAACACCTAATGCCATCTGGGACCCAAGTGCACTGGGGCTCCAGGAAAAGGCTGCGCAGGCCCTCCTGGTTGCCGCCCTCATAGAGAGTTCAAAGACAGCACCCCACGAGCGACATGAACCACGGTACCACAGGTAAGACGAACTTTTCTGCTTCAAGTGACCTGCCTGGTGGACTCAGGACACAGGCCCACAGGAACAGCTGAAGACCAGTAGACAGGAAAGACTACACGCCCGAAAGCAGAACACTCTGTTCCCATAATTGGCTGAAAGTAAACAGGAAAACAGGTCTACAGCACTCCTGACACATAGGCCTATAGGACGGTATAGCCATTGTCAGAAATAGCAGAACAGGGTAACACCAGAGACAACCTGATGGCAAGAGGCAAGCACAGGAACCCAAGCAACAGAAACCAAGACTACATGGCATCATCTGAGCCCAATTCTCCCACCAAAGCAAATGCTGAATATCCAAACACACCAGAAAAGCAAGGTCTAGATTTGAAATCACATTTGATCATGATGCTGTAGGACTTCAAGAAAGACATGAAGAACTCCCTTAGAGAAACGCAAGAAAACATAAATAAACAAGAAGAAGCCTTTAGAGTGGAATCACAAAAATCCCTGAAAGATTTCCAGGAAAACACAATCAAACAGTTGAAGGAATTAAAAATGGAAATAGAAACAATGAAGAAAGAACACAGGGAAACAACCCTGGATATGGAAAACCAAAGGAAGAGACAAGGAGCCATAGATACAAGCATCTCCAACAGAATACAAGAAATAGAAGAGAGAATCTCAGGAGCAGAAGATTCCATAGAAATCATAGACACAATGGTCAAAGATAATATAAAACGAAAAAAAAAATACTGGTCCAAAACATACAGGAAATCCAGGACTCAATGAGAAGATCAAACCTAAGGATAATAGGTATAGAAGAGAGTGAAGACTCCCAGCTCAAAGAACTAGTATTATCTTCAACAAAATCATAGAAGAAAACTTCCCTAACCTAAAGAAACAGATGCCCATAAATATACAAGAAGCCTACAGAACTCCAAATAGATTGGACCAGAAAAGAAATCCTCCCGTCACATAATAGTCAAAACACCAAATGCACAAAACAAAGAAAGAATATTAAAAGCAGTAAAGGAAAAAGGTCAAGTAACATATAAAAGCAGACCTATCAGAGTCATATCAGACTTTTCACCAGAGACTATGAAAGCAGGAAGTTACTGGACAGATGTCATAAAGACCCTAAGAGAACACATGCCAGCCCAGGTTACTGTATCCTGCAAAACTCTCAATTAACATAGGTGGAGAAATCAAGACATTTCATGACAAAATCAAATTTACACAATATCTTTCTACAAATCCAGCCTTACAAAGATAATAAATGGGAAAGCCCAAAATAAGGAGGCAAGCTACACCCTAGAAAAAGCAAGAAACTAATTGTCTTGGTAACAAAACAAAGAGAAGAAAAGCATACAAACATAATCTCACATCCAAATATGAATATAACCAGAAGCAATAATCACTATTTCTTAATATTGCTCCAAATCAATGGTCTCAACACTCCAAGAAAAAGACATAGATTAACAAACTGAATATGCAATGAAGACCCTGCATTCTGCTGCCTACAGGAAACACACCTCAGATACAAAGACAGACACTACCTCTGAGTGAAAGCCTGGAAAAGAACATTCCAAGCAAATGGTCTGGAGAAGCAAGCTGAAGTATCCATTCTAATTTCGAATAAAATCGGTTTTCATCTAAAAGTCATCAAAAAAGATAAAGAAGGACACTTCATATTCATCAAAGGAAAAAACCAGCAAGATGAACCCTCAATCCTTTATATCTATGCTCCAAATACAAGGGCACCTACATACATAAAAGAAACCTTACTAAAGCTCAAAGCACACATTGAACATCACAAAATAATAGTAGGAGATTTCAATACCCTGCTCTCATCAATGGACAGATTATGGAAACAGAAATTAAACAGAGACATAGACAGACTAAGAGAAATCATGAACCAAATAGACTGAGCACAAACTTATAGAACATTCTATGCTAAAACAAAAGGATATACCTTCTTCTCACCACCTCATGGTCCTTTCTCCAAAATTGACCATATAAATGGTCATAAAACAGGCCTCAACAGATAAAGAAAGATAGATATAATCCCATGCGTCTTATCAGACCACCACGGCCTAAACCTGGTCTTCAATAACAATAAGGGAAGAATATCCACATATACATGGAAGTTGAACAATGCTCTACTCAATGATAACCTGGTCAAGGAAGAAATAAAGAAACAAAATAAAGACTTCTTAGAATTTAAAGAAAATAAAAGTATAACATACCCAAACTTATGGGACACAATTAATGCTGTGCTAAGAGGAAAACTCATAGCGCTGAGTGACTGCAGGAAGAAACAGGAGAGAGCAGGTATCAGCAGCTTGACAGCACACCTAAAAAAAGCTCTAGTACAAATTGAAGCAAATACACCAAGGAGGAGTAGAAGGCAGGAAATAATCAAACTCAGAGCTGAAAACAACCACGTAGAAAGAACAAGGACCATAAAGAGAATCAACAGAACCAAAAGTTGGTTCTTTGAGAAAATCAACAAGATAGATAAACCATTAGCCAGACTAAAGAGAGGACACAGAGAGTGTGTAAAAAAATAACAAAATCAGGGGGCTGGGGATTTAGCTCAGTGGTAGAGCGCTTACCTAGGAAGCTCAAGGCCCTGGGTTCGGTCCCCAGCTCCGAAAAAAAGAACCAAAAAAAAAAAATAACAAAATCAGATATGAAAAGGAGACATAACTACAGAATCAGAGGAAAGTCAAAAAAATCATTAGATCCTACTATGTAAGCCTATATTCAACAAAACTTGAAAATCTGCAGGAAAGGGACAATTTCCTAGACAGATACCAGGTACCAAAGTTAAATCAGGAACAGATAAACCATTTAAACAACCCCATAACTCCTAAGGAAAGAGAAGCAGTCATTAAAGTTCTCCCAACCAAAAAGAGCCCAGGTCCAGACAGGTTCAGTGCAGAATTCTATCAGACATTCATAGAAGACCTCATACCAATACTATCCAAATTATTCCACAAAATTGAAACAGATGGAGTGCTACCGAATTCCTTCTATGAAGCCACAATCACTCTTATACCTAAACCACACTAAGACCCCACAAAGAAAGAGAACTTCACACCAATATCCCTTATGAATATCGACAGAAAAATACTCAATAAGATTTTGACAATCTGAATCCAAGAGCACATCAAAACAATCGTTCACCATGATCAAGTAGGCTTCATCCCAGGCATGCAGGGATGGTATAATATACGGAATACCATCAAGGTAATCCATTGTATAAACAAACTGAAAGAACAAAACCACATGATCATTTTATTAGATGTTGAGAAAGCATTTGACAAAATCCAACACCCCTTCATGATAAAAGTCCTGGAAATAATAGGAATCAAGGACATATACCTAAACATAGTAAAAAGACATATACAGCAAACCAGTAGCTAGTATTAAACTAAATGGTGAGAAACTTGAAGCAATCCCACTAAAATCAGGGACTAGACAAGGCTGACCCCTCTCTCCCTACTTATTCAATATAGTTCTTGAAGTTCTAGCCAGAGCAATCAGACAAAAAGAAAGAGAGAGAGAGAGAGAGAGAGAGAGAGAGAGAGAGAGAGAGAGAGAGAGAGAGATATCAAGGGGATACAGATTAGAGAAGAAGTCAAAATATCACTATTTGCAGATGATATGATAGTATATTTAAGTGGTCCCAAAAGTTCCACCAGATAACAACTATACATGATAAACACCTTCAGCAAAGTGGCTGGATACAAAATTAACTCAAACAAATCAGTAGCCGTCCTCTACACAAAAGAGAGACAAGCCAAAAAAGAAATTAGGGAAATGACACCTTTCATAATAGTCCCAAATAATATAAAATACCTCAGTGTGACTTTAACCAAGGAAATGAAAGATCTGTAAGATAAGAACTTCAAGCCTTTGAAGAAAGAAATTGAAGAAGACCTCAGAAGATGGAAAGATCTCCCATGCTCACGGATTGGCAGGATTAATATAGTAAAAATGTCCATTTTACCAAAAGTGATCTACAGATTCAATGCAATCCCCATCAAAATACCAATCCAATTCTTCAGAGAGTTAGACAGAACAGTTTGAAAATTCATCTGGAATAACAAAAAACCCAGTTTAGCTAAAAATATCCTCAACAATAAAAGGACTTCTGGTGGAATCATTATCTCTGAACTCAAGCAGTACTACAGAGAAATAGTGATAAAAACTGCATGGTATTCGTACAGAGACAGATAGACCAGTGGAATAGAATTGAAGACCCAGAAATGAACCCACACTCCTATGGTCACTTGATTTTTGACAAAGGAGCCAAAACCATCCAATGGAAAAAAGATAGCATTTTCAGCAAATGGTGCTGGTTCAACTGGATGTCAGCATGTAGAAGAATGCAGATCGATCCATGCTTATCACCCTGTACAAAGCTTAAGTCCAAGTGGATCAAGGACCTCCACATCAAACCAGATACACTCAAATTAATAGATGAAAAAGTTGGGAAGCATCTGGAACACATGGGCACTGGAGAAAATTTCCAGAACAAAACACCAATGCCTTATGGTCTAAGATCAAGAATCGACAAATGGGATCTCTTAAAACTGCAAAGGATCTGTATGGCAAAGGACACTATTGTTAGTAAAAAACGGCAACCAACGGACTGGGAAAAGATGTTTACCAATCCTCCAACTGATAGAGGGCTTATATCCAAAATATACAAAGAACTAAAGCTAGACTGCAAGGAGATAACAAACCTCTTAAAAAATGGAGTTCAGAGCTAAACAAAGAATTCACAGCTGAGGAATGCCGAATGGCTGACAATCACCTAAAGAAATGTTCAACATCTTTAGTCATAAGGGAAATGCAAATCAAAACAACCCTGAGATTTCACCTCACACCAGTGAGAATGGCTAAGCTCAACAACTCAGGTGACAGCAAATGCCGGCGAGGATGCGGAGAAAGAGGAACACTCCTCCATTGTTGGTGGGATTTCAAACTGGTATGACCATTCTGGAAATCAGTCTGGAGGTTCCTCAGAAAATTGGACATTGAACTACCTGAGGACCCAGCTAGACCTCTCTTGGGCATATACCCAAAAATGCCCCAACATATAACAAAGACACATGCTCCACTATGTTCATAGCAGCCTTATTTATAATAGCCAGAAGCTGGAAAGAACCCAGATGCCCTTCAACAGAGGAATGGATACAGAAAATGTGGTCCATCTACACAATGGAATATTACTCAGCAATCAAAAACAATGACTTTATGAAATTCATAGGCAAATGGATGGAACTGGAAAATATCATCCTGAGTGAGGTAACCCAATCACAGAAAAACACACATGGTATACATTCATTGATAAGTGGCTGTTGCCCAAATGCTTGAATTACCCTCGATCCACAGAACACATGAATCTCAAGAAGGATGACCAAAATGTGAATGCTTCACTCCTTCTTTAAAAGGGGAAGAAAAGTACCCTTGGGGCAGAATAGGGAGGCAAAGTTTAAAACAGAGACAGAAGGAACACCCATTCATAGCCTGCCCCACATGTGGCCCATACAGATACAGCCACCCAATTAGACAAGTTGGATGAAGCAAAGAAGTGCAGGCTGACAGGAACCGGAAGTAGATGTCTCCTGAGAGACACAGCTAGAATACAGGAAATACATAGGTGAATGCCAGCAGGAAACCACTGAACTGAGAAGGGGACCCCCGTTGAAAGAATCTTTCAGTCCGATAGGACTGAAAGAGGTTGAGGGGCTTGAGACTCCATATGAACAACACTGCCAACCAACCAGAGCTTCCAGTACTAAGCCACTACCCAAAGAGTATAAGTGGAATGACCCTGTTCTCCAACCTCAAAGGTAGCAATGAATAGCCTAGTAAGAGCACCAGTGGACGGGGAAGCCCTTGGTCCTGCCAAGACTGAACCCCCAGTGAATGTGATTGTTGGGGCGAGGGTGGTAATTGGGGTAGGATGGTGAGCGAACACCCATATAGAAGGGGAGTTGGAGGGGTTAGGGGGGATGTTGGCCAGGAAACCAGGAAGGGGAATAACAATCGAAATGTAAATAAGAAATACTGAAGTTAATAAAGATGGAAAAAAAAACTCAGTTGAAGTCAATAATGACTATTAATTTCTCCCCACAATGGGGTGATTATCTTCCTGCATTTATTTATTTTCCATTAATTTATTTATTCACTTTAAGTCCTCATCACAGACCCACTTTCTCTTCTCCTCCCAGTCCCCCCTTACAATCCCTCCCACTTTATGCAATCCCCTTCTCCATTGAGAAAGGAAGCCCCCCACTGTAGCATCCACTAATCACATCCTCTTGTATTTATTTTAATCATTTGTATCAGTGTCTTTTATTTAAATAGAGATGTAGTTTATTTATAAAATTGTTTTAATGCAGATGTAATCACAGGCATTAAACAAATAGATGAGAAGTATATAAAGTTTAAAAATAGAAAAAAGATGGACTGTGACAATTACTCAGTAAAGTGTTTCTTAACTAAGGAGCAGAAACTGAGTTCAGTATCCAGGATCTATATAAAAGCCAGGCGTGACAGCACACATCCGTAAGTCTTACACTGAGGAGATAGAGACAGGCAAAATCCAGAATCCTAATGACCCAGCCATCTTAAATGAGCTCCCACTTCAATTGAAGACCTTGTTTCATAAAATAAAAGGAGAATGATTGACAAAAAATGTGCAATCTGAAAAGATTCATACAAGTGCATACAGTCACATATTTGCGCGCTCTCTCTCTCTCTCTCTCTCTCTCACACACACACACACACACACACACACACACACACACACGGTACAGGGGAGGATGATGAGAAATACATATATAAGCAAAAAAAAAAGTATGTTACTGCCTGAAGTTAGGGTTTTTTCAGGAGAAAATATAACCAGTTCACAAATTCAAAGCTAATGAATTTGATATGA
Source organism: Rattus norvegicus (assembly GCF_021556685.1). Classification (NCBI taxonomy): domain Eukaryota; kingdom Metazoa; phylum Chordata; class Mammalia; order Rodentia; family Muridae; genus Rattus; species Rattus norvegicus. The sequence continues at coordinate 51,125,637 of NC_141554.1, read as the reverse complement.
TTTCATGGACGATGATGATGATGATGATGATGATGATGATGATGATGATGATGATGATTACTCACAGAATTTAGAAAACTGAAATTTAGAAAAATTAAACGAATTCAGTGAACTTCATGTCTTGGCTCTCCCCCTTCTATTTCTTTTCTTTCTTTTTTTTTTTAAATTAGGTATTTATTTACATTTCAGATGTTATTCCCTTTCCAGGTTTCCTGTGCATGAGCCCCCAACCCCTACCCATCTACTTCTATAAGGGTATTCCCCTCCCAATCCACCCCACTTTACCGCCCCACCCCTGATAATCCCCTACACTGGGGGTCCGACATTGGCAGGACCAAAGGCTTTTCCTTCCATCAGTGCCCAGCAAGGCCATCCTCTCTTATCCTCTGCTACATATGCAGTTGGAGTCCTGCTTCAGTCTATGTATATAGTCTTTAGTTAGTGGTCCCTGGAAGCTCTGGTTGGTTGGAAATGTTTTTAATACGCTTGCAAGCCTCTTCAACTCTTTCAATCCTTCCTCTAATACCCACCAAGGGGGTCCTGTTCTCAGTTCAGTGGTTTGACCTCTGTATTGGACGTGCTCTGGATGTGTCTTTCATGAGAGATCTATATCCGGTCCCTTTCTGCATGCACTTTTTAGCTTTGACAATCTTATCTAGTTTTAGTGGCTGTATATACATGGGCCTCATAGACCACCTGTGGGGAAGGTTCTGAATTGTCGTTCCTTCATTCACTGCTCTAAACTTTGCTTCCGTATACCCTCCTATGGATATTTTTTCCCTTTTAAGGAGTGGGAGCATCCGCATTTTGGATTTATAATATTGTAGGAGGATAAATAATAGCCTATAAAAGAAGGAATAGAAATTACCATAAAATTAAAATATAGAACCATGAGATGTCTCAGTGAACAAATATACTTGCAATCAAGTCTGTTAACTTGAGTTCAAGCTCTAGGACACATATATTCGACAAAAACTATAATTTTTGCAATTTTTTTCTCTAAAATCTACATACAACATGTGCTATTGGGCATACACACATGCGTGCGCACGCACGCACACGCACACACACACACAAAATATGGGGGAAAAGATAAACAATTTAAAGTTTGAAATACTTGCAGTAAAATTTGTAACCAAGAAGGTATATATTTAAAAAATGATCATAAGAATTTTTTCCTTTATTTTATACTTTAATAGAATTTATAAGATCAAACTTACTATGGCGAAATTAGGACATTCTTTATAGAAAAAAATCATTGCATAAAATTTTGAAAAAATTATATATATTACAAAAATATGATTGATATTGAAATCAATCATAAAGAAATTTGAAATCATTTATAATAGAATGAATAACTGATTTATTCTCAAATCGATTTTAAATTTGTAGTAGCATTTACAAATTTTATAACTATATTATTTATTTACTTATAATAATTTGTATTTATTATATTCAATTAACACATGTATTAACCATTTTCTTTAAAAGTTCCTTCAATTGATTCTGCATTGCGTTTTCACATTGTAAAATCAATTGAAAATTCATCTGCATTCGAATCTCTTCTGTATTTAATGAGAAAGTATATAGGCAACTCTTTCATTTAGTCCTTTAGTTCACCCATATATTGCTTTCTTTTGTAATAAAAATTGTATTAGATTACATATTAAGTTAGCCCATTTCTCTATTTTTAAATGAACAATACTAGTCATTTTCTTTCTATTTTTCCAATGTGACCTATCATACATTTGAATCTTACATTTTATTCGATTGATACATTTTGTAGGTCATCAGTTCTTTGAGAGTTTCATACAAGTTTTGATTATAGTAAACACCCATCCTCCAACTCCTCCCAGATCCACATAACCTTCCCTGCTAACCCAAATAATCTTGACAGTATTTTTTTTATTTTTATTAACCTATTCAAATGTTATTACCTTTCCTGGTTTCCTGTCCATTAGCCCCCTATCCCCTCACATTCTCCTTCTTCTATAAGAGTTTTTCCTTCTCCATATACCCCCATTCCTCCCCGCCCCAATATTCCAATACACTGGCAGGAACAAAGTGCTTCTCCTTCCTTTGGTGCAAAGCAAAGTCATCCTCTGCTACATATGCAGCTGGAGCCATGGGTCAGTCCATGTATAGTCTTTGGGTAGTAGTTTAGTCCCTAGAAGCTCTGGTTGGTTGACATTGTTGTTCTTATGGCATTGCACACCCCTTCAGCTCTTTCAGTCCTTTCTCTAATTCCTCCAATGGGGGTCCCATTCTCAGTTCAGTGGTTTGCTGCTAGCATTCCCCTCTGTATATTAGACATGCTCTGGCTGTGTCTCTCAGGAGATATCTATATCTGATTCCTGTCAGCATGCACTTATTAGCTTCATCAATCTTATGTAGTTTTGGTGGCTGTATATATATATATGGGTCACGTGTGAATTCCTTATCTCTCCAATACTTCTAATATAAAGGGGTCTTGTATTTTGACAAATGTTTTTTCTGTATCTAAGGAGAGGATCATATGATTTTTTCTTTGAGTTTGTTTATATAGTGGATTATGTTAATGTTAATGGATTTTCACATATTGAACCAAATTTGCATCCCTGGGATGAAGCCTACTTGATTGTGGTGAATGTTGGTTTTGTTTTGTTCTTGGATTCAGTTTGCAAGAATTCTATTGAGTATTTTTGCACTGATATTCATAAGCGAGATTAGTCTGAAGTTCTCTTTTTTATTTGTTACTTGTGTGGTTTAGGGATCAGAGTAATTGTGGATTCATAGAATGAATTAGGTTGTGTTCCTTCTGTTTATATTTTATGGAATAGTTTGAGGAATATAGGTATCAGGTCTTCTTTAAAGGTCTGTTAGAATGCTGCACTAAATCTATCTGGACCTGTGCTGTTTTGATTGGGAGATTTTTTTAATGACTTCTATTTCCTTATGGGATATGGGCCTGTTTAGATAGTTTACCTGCTCTTGATTTAACTTTGGTATGTGGTATCTGTCTAGAAACTCATCCATTTCATCCGATTTTCCAGTTTTGTTGAGTATAGGCTTTTATAGTAGGGTCCGATGATTTTATTTGATCTTTTTTTTTTTCTGCACATGAAAGTACATAGACTGTCAGCAAAAAGAAATTAATAAACAAAAGCCAAACAAACAAAAACATAAGAATTCATGAGGTCATCCTTCCAAGGTGAACTGCATGCTGCCTTCTTTTCCCATGAAATCAATCAGCTTCTGTCTTAGGGAAGCCTGCCAAAGAAACATTGCCAACTTCATTCTATGATCCAACAGTTACTCTGATACGTAAACCACACAAAGACTCAAAACAGAAAGGAAATTTCAGATCAATTTTCCTTATGAACAGTGATGAAAAGGAACTAAATAAAATGCTCAGAAACCAGATCCAAGAACATATCATCCAACATGATCAAATAGACTTCATCCCAGAGCTATAGAAATGGTTTAATAGATGAAAAATCAATGTAATCTACCATATAAGCAAACTGAAAGAAAAAAAAAACATATCATCTCATTAGATGTTGAAAAAGCCTTTGACAAAATCCAACGCTATTAACTGATTGTCACTCATGTTATCCTATTGTCACATATAGGTGGTGCATCAGTATTTATCACAACTTTGGGTATAAGAAAAGAGCCAAAATGAAATAATGAGTTCTTTACTTTTTAGGCACTCAGCTCCTGTGTGTATTAGCAAACTCTTAACATATGTCTTTATGAATGGTAAATTTTCTTAATAATAAGCATTGCACACAGCAAAGTATACACATACTTAGAATTTGTTAACATTTCATTGCCACCTGTTTTAGGAATATCCCTCGTCCTTGGCATTTTTTCTTGCCTGCAAATAATATACTTCCTCATTTTGACCACAGTTCTTATTCTTTGTATAATTCTATTTCTTTTTTTTTCTTTTTTTTTTTTTCAGAGCTGGGGACCGAACCCAGGACCTGGCACTTGCTAGGCAAGCGCTCTACCACTGAGCTAAATCCCCAACCCCTGTATAATTCTAAAATGTTACCACTCATCCTATAAAATTAGGATCTCTCATCAGTACTAAACCCTCTGTATCTTGGATTGGCCTTTCCAAGCCTTCTCTGTACCTTCCTTCAAAGTTTTTCTTTTTCATATGCAGCCTTTCAAATAAACCCCTTTGTCTCCTGAGTAATCAAAACCCTTTTCCTGCAATTAGTTAGGAAAGGCTCCTCCCTTCTATATATCTCTTTTTTTCAGATCATTTATTATTCTCCCCTCTTCAGGAATAGGGTCACACAGCATATCCCTTCACTATGCTCACCTAAATGTGATTACCTTGTGGATGAAAAGATGTTATTACCAGAAACTTGAGGGTACCAATAAAAGTTGTGAACATATACTTAGTGTAAGTTGTTGCACTTACTTATCCATAACATGTAGTAAGAGCTGGCAAAAATGCATGAGTTTTCTGGTTCTTTTATCACTTTTTTCACTTAGATAAGGTAAGACATCAATTTTAAGAATTTTCAAGTTTATTCCCAGCAACCACATGGTGGCCCACAACCATCTGTAATGAGGTCTGGTGTGTCTGAAGACGGCTACAGTGTACTCGTATACATTAAATAAATAAATAAATAAATAAATAAATAAATAAATAAATAAATAAATCTTTAAAAAAAAAGAATTTTCAAGTTTAAAGCTTCTTGAGAAACTTCTTTTCTCCTGAAAGAATGTATCTTAGAATACAGTTCAGGAAATCTAGGGGAAATGCATTCCAGATTGTGGGATTTGTTAAAAAGCAATTAAACAGTATAATATTACTTTTGTTATTAAAATTATGTGTAAAATTAAAAAGAACATGTGACATTGGTCTTTCTGGGCCTAGTTGCCTCATTCAGTATATTTTTCAGTTATTTTTACTTACCTGCAATTTTATGATTTTATTTTTCTTTACAGGTTAATAGAATTTCGTTGTGAATATAGACAGTATTTTGTTTTGTTGTTGTTGTTGTTGTTGTTGTTGTTGTTATGCTTTCAATAGTTAAAGGACATTTCAGACATTTCCATTTCTGGCTATTGTGAATAGATCAGGAATAAGCATAGTTGAGCAAGCATGTTAGAACATTTTGAAATTGTTTTATATATTTTACAGGAATTGTCGTGCCTCCTAATGGAAACTTAGATATCCCAGTGTTATTTATACCTTCGGCTATGACATTATATAAAACAATGGTGATTGTTATGGTGAAGAGAGCAAACAAAAAGAATTGGCTTATTGACAATTTTGATGAACTGAATGCAGAGACTAAGAGGTACTAATTATAACTTATAAAAAATAGTTTGTATAACTTGATGTGGTAGGTTTCCTTAATGTGTGATGCGATACATGTTCAACATAAACTTCAATAGGTTATGAACTACTGTAACTTATATGTATAGAAAAATACATTTGTTTGTTGAAGTATTACCTTTAAACAATCAGATGCGTAGAAAGGGAAAATAGTGACTGACTGCAGCAGCACCTTGTCTGAGTGAAATGGAAAACTTGTAAGTCTGGCACTCATATAGTATTAAAACACTGCTGCAACCAGGGTGTATTGTTTCTATGTCATTGCCACAATGAATGTAATTTACATTCTCCCCTTAGCTGAGCATTAAGCCTACTTCAATAATAGTACAAAACGTAAATGTTTCCTCAGCTCTTATAGTTTAGTTATTGTAGAAACCTTAATAAATCAAAATCTTAATTTATCATATATTTATATATTTTTCTCCACATGATTTTACTGTGGTTCAATTATTATGCATTTTCACCATTCCCAGAGTCATAGTTAATTATATGAACACACACACACACACACACACACACACACACACACACACATAAACAGAAAGAGAGGGGGGGTAGACATGTAGTATTCCAGTTAAAAATTACAATGAAAGGAATCTTATTAAAAAACTTACTGACCATTGTAGGGAAGTTGTGGTTAAAAGCACAGAGTCCTTTTGAATATGGTGTACTAACCTGTAGTTACACAAGTCACATATAAAACTAATCTTCTGTGTAGTGTTTACTATTTTATTTTACAAGAAAATTCTGTCTTCAGAAATAATCAGCAAACTTTTCTAATTTTTTTCTCTAATAGTAGATGAGCTGTATGCTCTCATTTTGACTGCTGTCACCTTAAGATAAAGTTGACATCCCCTTCTGAAGTTCTGTAACAAATTGTATTTTGTAATTTTTACTGTATAATTTTTAATATCACCTGTTACCTCCCAGTCAGCATTTAGTTACAGCAACAAATAAAAGTGTACTCTTGGAACGTAGATCACTAAGGCTTCTACATTTTGACTTACATCCCATGATGATTTACTTTGAAATAATTTCCTAATACTTCCTTGTACATGTTTATATCATTATCAGCTAAGGATAAATGTTTTCTCTTCTGTACATTTGTCTGCCTAAATATAATTGCATGAACTTTACTAAAATACCTTCAGAGTAATAAAGAATATAGCCTTTATTCTTTCTTATTAGTTATTTTGCTTTTATAATATAATTTCATCAATTCCTTTCTCTCACTCTAAACCTTCCACTATATCCCAACTTTCTCTTTAATATTCATGGCCTTATTTTTTCATCAATTGATGTTACATACCATATTATAGATATAGATACAGATATATAATTATTATTTCTTTATCTATATTGGCAGTATTTCTGCTTTATGTTAACTCTCTATATTTTTTAAAATAGATTTATAGGCGTAGACTACGGGGAAATTCAAGCAATACACTGGATGTACCCTATCATTGGACTTCCCCAAGCACCACCCCCTAAAAGTTCTCCAGGTAAGTATATTTTACTCAGAAGACAAGAAACACAGAATTTCCAGAAACTTTGACCATTCTGTAATTCTTTCTCTTTATGAAAATACAAGCAGATATGTTGCAAGCAGCCCTATTAGTGAAAGTGTTGCAAATTACTTTTTATCTCACCAGTAGGTGTGGTAAAACACATCTTGAGTACCTACCATAAAGGATTCTGATGGAGTTTTTCAAAAGATTGAAATTCCATAATGTCATGTTCCATATCAGTTATTACAAATAAAAGAATTATACTTTTATCCAGGCTGAGGCTATAGCTCAAAGGTAGAGTGATTCCTTGGCATGTAAATAGAACTCGGTTCCATCTTCAGCAACAAAACAAAACAAAGTTATAGAGATGAAAAGTGATTCATCTCTACTGAACTCAGACAACATTTTCACGCTGAAATAGAAAGAAGTAGTATGTTTTCCTTGTACTGGAGCACTTCCCTAAATGTGATAGCACTGTTTATAAAGAAAGGCCAAAATTAAATACTTCCCTGTTTTAAGTGGAGAAAACAATCCACATACATAAAAGTACCTTGGCATTTATGGGTCAATGGAACTTGTAGTTTTGTTCTTCCATTTATCAACACTACTTTAGTCATTTTGAATATATTAAATTATCTTCAGAATGTTTCAGACACATGATAAAATGTCTTTTGTGTTAATTATGTCTTCTATCTTTTGTGTTAATTATGTCTTCCACAGTGCTTCACTTCCTTTTTGAAAAAAATGTATAATACACTATTAACTGATCAATGTCCTATACTAATAACTAAATATTAAACTATTATCATTCTCATAGTTTTGCTTTGTTTTACCTACTATAGACAGATTTTGTTTTCCCCGATTAAATATGTTAAACAGAAATATATTTAACAAAAGCTTGTGAGTACTCTTTTATGTATTTACTTAAAAGAAAATCAAATATACTCCACATGATTTTTCTATGCCTCTGGATTTTTTGGTAATTACTTCATTTTTAACAAATTAATTATGTATTTTATAACCGGTATATGTCAAATTAAGATGAGATCGTAATAACTTAAGTATTCTGAAGTAAATTTGGTATCTGGTATATAATTGTTTTACCACAAGTCTAAAATTATGCTTATAGTTATTTTTACAGGAATCCTTTTGAGAAACAAGTGAGTAAAATTTTAGGCACATACATTATTGCTTTTTGGACAATCTACATTATTTTCTTTTTCTTTCTTCCTTCCTCCCTTCCCCCTTCCTCCCTCCCTCCCCCTCTCTCTCTCTTTCTTTCTTTTTCTTCTAAATCCCAATCACAGTTTCCCCTCTTTCTTCTCCTCCCTGTTACTCCCCTCTAATCTACCCTAAGAATATACCTGAGATAACCTACAGCTGTCTGTTCATTTACACCACTATCAAAGTCTGTTTTTCCTTTTTTCTGTAGCACTCAGATTATTTACAAACCCAGGACAATTTTCTTGCTCTGTGACATACCAATTCACTCTTATGTACTTACTGTCCATTGGGCAGATAATTAGAAAATATTTCCACAAGTGATATACTGTAACACAATAATAAATGAATCCAGTGTGATGGACAGAGCATTAATTTACTAAAGATTTACTAGTAAGGACCCGTGACTAACTATAAATAAATCTCCTTAGCTTTAAAATTAATATCTCAAGGTTGACCTTAATTATAACCAAAGAGATGTGTACATTCTACCAAACCATGGTACTCCTTTTGTTATCTCTGATTTAAACAGTTATTTTTATTCTACATACTGTTTATAAGGTATGTAAATACTACTTATAAGTATATAAATAATATAAAATGAAATTTTGTAATACACATATTATAGAATAAATATTGTTAAAAAGTGTTGAAGAATCGCAGTTAATTTTGTAGATCTTTCTTTTTAATTTTTTATTACATATATTTCTTTACTTACATTTCAAAGGTTATTCCCCTTTCCAGTTTACTGTCCATGAGCCCCCATTCCCTCCCCCCTCCACATATGGGTTTTCCCCCTGTACATCCCCTTTATTGCCCCCCATATTCCCCTACACTGGGGGTCCACCCTTGGCTGGACCAAGGGTTTCTCCTTCCCCTGATGGCCCAACAAACCAATTCTTTACTACATATGCAATTGGAGCCCTGGATCAGTCCATGTATATAGTCTTTCGATAGTGGTTTTAGACCCTGGAAGCTCTAGTTGTTGGTGGGATTGCAGACTGGTAAAACCACTCTGAATCTGTAGATTGCTTTTGGTAAAATGGCCATTTTAACTATATTAATCCTGCCAATCCATGAGCATGGGAGATCTTTCCATCTTCTGAGGTCTTCTTCAATTTCTTTCTTCAGAGTCTTGAAGTTCTTATTGTACAAATCTTTTACTTGCTTGGTTAAAGTCACACCGAGGTACTTTATATTATTTGGGTCTATTATGAAGGGTGTCGTTTCGCTAATTTCTTTCTCGGCTTGTTTCTCTTTTGTGTAGAGGAAGGCTACTGATTTATTTGAGTTAATTTTATACCCAGCCACTTTGCTGAAGTTGTTTATCAGCTTTAGTAGTTCTCTGGTGGAACTTTTGGGATCACTTAAATATACTATCATATCATCTGCAAATAGTGATATTTTGACCTCTTCTTTTACGATCTGTATCCCCTTGATCTCCTTTTGTTGTCTGATTGCTCTGGCTAGAACTTCAAGAACTATATTGAATAAGTAGGGAGAGAGTGGGCAGCCTTGTCTAGTCCCTGATTTTAGTGGGATTGCTTCAAGTTTCTCTCCATTTAGTTTAATGTTAGCAACTGGTTTGCTGTATATGGCTTTTACTATGTTTAGGTATGGGCCTTGAATTCCTATTCTTTCCAGGACTTTTATCATGAAGGGGTGTTGAATTTTGTCAAATGCTTTCTCAGCATCTAATGAAATGATCATGTGGTTCTGTTCTTTCAGTTTGTTTATATAATGGATCACGTTGATGGTTTTCCGTATATTAAACCATCCCTGCATGCCTGGGATGAAGCCTACTTGATCATGTTGGATGATTGTTTTGATGTGCTCTTGAATTCGGTTTGCCAGAATTTTATTGAGTATTTTTGCATCGATATTCATTAGGCAAATTGGTCTGAAGTTCTCTTTCTTTGTTGTGTCTTTGTGTGGTTCTTTGTTTTTCTATATCCAGGGTTGTCTCCCTTTGTGCTTTCTTTATTGTTTCTATTTCCATTTTCAATTCCTTTACCTGTTTGATTGTGTTTTCCTGTAACTCTTTCAGGGATTTTTGCGTTTCCTCTCTAAGGTCTTTTTTTTTTTTTTTTTTTTTGGTTCTTTTTTTTTTCGGAGCTGGGGACCGAACCCAGGACCTTGCGCGTCCTAGGTAAACGCTCTACCACTGAGCTAAATCCCCAGCCCCGTCTCTAAGGTCTTCTATTTGTTTACTTGTATTTTCCTGCATTTCTCTAAGGGAGTTCTTTATGTCTTTCTTTTCTTTTCTTTTCTTTTCTTTTTTTTTTTTTTCGGAGCTGGGGACCAAACCCAGGGCCTTGCGCTTACTAGGCAAGTGCTCTTCCACTGAGCCAAATCCCCAACCCTCTTTATGTCTTTCTTAAAGTCTTCCGTCATCATGATCAATATTTGATTTTCAATCTAGATCTTGCTTTTCTGGTGTGTTTGGATATTCAATGTTTTCTTGGTAGGAGAATTGGGCTCCGATGATGTGATATAGTCTTTGTTCCTGTTGCTTGGGTTGCTTCACTTGCCTCTCCCCATCATGTTGTCTCTGGTGTTACCTTGTTCTGCTATTTCTAGCAGTTACTTGACTCTCCTTTAGGCCTGTGTATCAAGAGTGTTGTATACCTGTTTTCCTGTTTTCTTTCAGCCACTTATGGGAGCAGAGTGTTCTGCTTTCAGGAGTGTAGTCGTTCCTGTCTACTGGCTTCCAGCTGTTCCTGAGGTGTGTGTCCTGAGTCCACCAGGCAGGTCACTTGGAACAGAAAAGTTGGTCTTACCTCTGGTCTCGGGCCTGAAGTCACTCCTCAGGGCTGGGATTTAGCTCTCTGTGAGTGCAGTAACCAGAAGGGCCTGCCCCTCCTTCTGGCCTGATGGTGCTAGGTGTTTTCCACTAGCTTCAGAAATGTGGGCAGAGACTAGTCTCCTCTGGTTTCCCAGGCGTGTCTGCCCCTCTGAAGGTCTAGCTCTCCCTGTCACGGGATTTGGGAGCAGGGAGCTGTGGACTGGGATCAGCGAGGTTCAGGCGCCACTAGAACCTGAAGTGTCTGGTCCCAGAGGGTCCAGTTTTTCATTTATATTCACTATGTAAACTGTGTGTAGTAAATTTTGGGAAGATATTCATCTGTATGTGTACTCCCATATATATTGTTTAAGAATATTATAAACCTACTGTCCCATACTAGTTGTTGTTATGTAATCCGTAATTATAAATACAAACATTTGATTCTAATATATTGACAATGTTTACACTTGATGGGGTAAATATTAGCATGTAGTACATTTGTAACTACTATAGAGAGATCTTTAATGCTATAAATAAACATTCACATATCACATTTTACAATGTTAAGTCATTGTAGTCTTATATATAACCACTAACAGGATAGATTTTATAGATTTGAAATTTAAAAAAATCACTGCATGTATGAATTTTAAAGTGCATGTAAAAAGACAAATAGATACTTTTAAATATTATTACCAGCTCAGAATTATTGAACTTTGATTTTAATTATCTCAAGGCATATACTTTCCTATTATTATTTAAATAGATCTGAGATTACCACAGTAAATATACAGATGTTTAAAAAGTACTTCATGTGTTCTGAGTTGCTACTTGAGATAGTAGTATGACCGCATCAGTCCCTGAAACAAATTTTTACATCCAAATATGGTCCCTAATGATGATACACACACACACACACACACACACACACACATATATATATATATATATATATACATATATATATATATATATATATCTGTTTATATCATATTTGACTTTGAATTTAGGATACTATTTTATCTATTTAATGTTCATGTTTATATATAATATATAGCTGTTTGTGCCACATGAAATGCTAATTTAATTATGTTCAATCAAGTTTTAGTTTTATAAAAAAATATTTTATCAAAGTAAAAACAATTGTATCTAATAGTAGAATTAACTGAAAAATGTTTCTCTTACAGTTGTCATAAGATGTCAGGCCAACAAAAGAACAGAAGAGAAAGTGGAAGTCACAATGGTTGGTAGTTTTTTTGGTTCACGTCCATCACCTGACTTGACAGAATTTTTAGTTTTTCCAAAAAGAAATTCATCTAACAGTATTTATGAAGACGTTGATGGTAAGAGAATTATATTCATAACTAAGAATTAATTACAGTAAAAGTTCATTTACTGAAAATGTGGGTTACTAATTGCTAAGTAATTAAGATCCATTTACTTTTCATTTACAATATAACATTTAAGTTAGTATTTAAGAATGCTGTAAATTCGCTATGTTTACATAGCAGTTTTTCAGTCGCGATAGTAGTTATAGTTACCATATATTTTACATGAAATGCATTGTAGATCTGTCAACATTGAAAAAAGAAACCTTCCAGTCTAGTTTCCAGCAGAACTCAACTTTAACATCTTTCCCTATTTCCCTCATTTTTTGGTGTTTGGTTTTGAACATTAGCCCAGGATTTCATACATGTTATGCAAATACTCTGCCATTGAGCTAAACACTGAGTCCCTTCTAGATTCAAGAATGTTTACTGAAGCCATATTATATTTATAAACAAATTTGAATGAGTGTTGCTTACTTTAAAAAGTAGAAAAGTTATATGAATTAAATGTAATATTTAAATCAATTTCTAAATGATAAATTGTACTGTACATATTTCATTTGTGATTTATATTTTATATATAAATTAAAATAATTGACATGTGTTTTGAATAGAGCATTTTAGATTTCAAAGTCCAAAATCTGAAGCAAAAATGATTCCACACCTAACCTCATATAAGTTGTAATCATAGCAAAACTACATATTCAATAGGTAGAAAATGAAAGCTATGAAAAGGGAGGAAATATTTACACACTGTATATCTGATATGGGAATAGGCTCCAAAATATATAAGGAATGCCTACATTTATTCAAAATATGTAATATCCTAATTGAAAAACAGGCTAAAGAAGGTAAATAAACTTTTCTCCATAAAATATACAGAAATAGTTAATAACCATATGAAAATGTATCCACTGCTACTTATTGCAAGGGAAATACTGGTCAAACCTCAAAAAGGTGTAGCATCACACTTACTTCCCTACACATTATTTTAAGAAGTGAGAAGAATGTGAGGAAACATTAAGCCTTCCTTGCTCTTGATAGGAAAACAAAATAAATCAGCCATTCTGAATCTTAGCACAGAGTCACCTCATAATGTGAAACAGGACTGTGCTTTTCTTCCACAATTCCACTGGATGCAATTCTAAAATAATTAAAATCATAACATTATTGCCAGTAGCTAAGATTTAGATGGAAATCCACATGTTAGCCTCATTAACTGTAAAGGTGAATTGGAAAGTGAATTGAGTCCATAAAATCTTTAGGGTTTGGTAGTGCCTTCTACAATAACTGAGTTCATTGGTAGAACATTAGCCATTTTCAGACTATCAGAATTTATGATCTACACATGAGGAAGGAAAAGAAAGCCTGAACCTTGGATTCAAACATTAAGAAAAAAAATGGCTGGCTCTCTGCTCATATTTCTTTCTTCTACTTAGACTCAATAATCAGACAAGCTGTTTGATTCTCCCAATGTAAATCCTGATAGCAGTAAAGAATAACTGATTATAACTTTTATTCTAATATTTTAAATTCATTTGACTTAATATGCCTATCTACATAAAATTGATGGGAGGAAAAATAACTCCCTTCCTCATGATATGTTTTACCTCCACTCAGTCCAATCCAACAATTAACCATTATAACATGAGAATGAAAGGACCACGCTGATGTTTCCACTGACAACTTTTAACACTTTTAAATGATTTTTACACTTTTATCATTCATCTGCAATACGAATTGTCTGCCAGAAATTATGTTCAGTCTCTAATTAACAAGCTAGAAATTCTGTGACCAAGGGATTAAAATTGGTTTAAATATTGGATTTATTCACAAATTAAGTAGTAGTGTCAAATATTTAATTTTTATTAGTACATATTAATGTATAAAATAGTAATTCTCATTATGGAACTTCCATATATATATATATATGTTATGCACAGTGATGACTCACCTATGTTATTTTAACAGTTGGCATTACCCATCCAAGTGGTAATTCAAGTACTTAGAATTCTATATTTCGTAAGGCTGCTTTTGTACGTTACAGTTTACTCTTCATGCTTAGGATATACTCTAAAATTATAGCTCTTGCTCTATGCATTGTTTGTGCTTCTTTGGAAATTAGTGACTTTCCAACTACGGCCATTATTCTGAGACTAGTTTTTACTGTGTAATTGTGCATTAGACTTGTGTATTTTTTTGTTTTTCTCAAAAGACATTTTAAATTTTATGTATATGAATGTTTTTCACACATGAATTTATATGCACCATGTGCACGCACAGTGTCCTACAGAGTAGAGAAACAGAACTTTAGTTAGTGGCTAAGTTTCTGAGAGTTCCCATAGGTACAGGTTAGTTTACTCTGTGAGTTGTCCTGTGGGGTACCCATCCCCTTCAGGCCCTTCAGTGCTTTCCCCAACTCTTCAATAAGAGCCCTCAACCTCCATCCAATATGCTGCTCTATCTGCATCTATTTTAGTCAGCTGCTGTTTGGAGCCTCTCAGAGGACATTTATGCTAGACTCCTGTCTGTAAGTATCATTAAGAATGTCAGGGATTGGTGCTTGCCCATAGGATATGTTTCAAGTTGGGCCAGTCACTAGTTAACCATTTCTTTAGTCTCTGCTCTATCTTCTGTCCCTGATTTTAGTGGGATTGCTACAAGATTTTCTCATTCAATTTGATATTGGGTATTGGCTTGCTGAATATTGCTTTTATTATGTTTGGATATCTGCCTTGAATCCCAGGACTCTCTAAGACTTTTAAAATGAAGGGGTGTTGGATTTTGTCAACAGCTTTTTCAGCATCTAATGAGATGAACATGTGATTTTTTTCTTTCAATTTGTTCATTTAATGAATTATCTCGATGGATTTTCCTATGTTGAACCATCCCAGTATCCATGAAATGTAACCAACTTGATCTCCATATCCTGCCCAGCTTCTGTTGTCACCTGAGTTTTTGATTTTAGCCATTCTGACTGGTGGAATCTCAGGGTTGTTTTGATTTGCAAGAGTTAAAGAAAGGACTGAAGAAAGGAACAATCCTCCGTTTTTGGTGGGATTGCAACCTGGTATAACAACTCTGGTAATCAGTCTGGCATTTCTTCAAAAATTGAACATCGTACTACCTGAGGACACAGCTATACCTCTCCTTTGCAACCCCATAAGAAGAACAACAATATCAACCAACCAGATCCCCTCCCCACTCAGCTTCCAGGGACTAAACCAACATCCCAAGGTTACACTGGGATAGACTTATGGCTCCAGCCACAAAAGTAGCAGAGGATGGCTTTGTCTGGCATCAGTAAGAGGAGAGGAGGCCCTTGGTTCTGTCAAGGCTAGATGTCCCAGTGTAGGGGAATGTCAGGACAGGGAGGTGGGAGGGAATGGGTGTGTAGGTGGGGAAGCACTGTCACAGAAGCGAGGGTAGATAGCGGGTTTCTGGAGGAGAAACCAGGAAAGGGGATAGCATTTGAAATGTAAATTAAAAATCCAATACAAGAAAAACTGTCCAAAAAGTAAAAATTATATTCTATATTTTAATATTTATTCATGTATTTCACTTTAGCGAAATTATTCATAGTATTATATACCTGGTACTGTAGTAAACATTAAAATAAATGTGGATAAAATTTCCTTTTACTCTTTATCTAAAAATATGTTGAGAAATGTCAACCTATAAATTGATGTTCAGTTTATATATATAATGAGCTAAACTGAAACATACTTTCATTGTCATTTTCCCAGTAACTCCTAAAAGACGTGAATTTGAGTATGAAATAGAATTTGAATCTGAAGAAACGAAGTCTAGCCTGGAGTCCACTGTAACTTTATATTTATTCAGAAAACATTTCGATGTAAAAAGTGAATTAATTTCATTGGTTTTCAATCTGGTTTTTACACCAAGGAAACCATTCAGGTAAACATAATTACCTTCTCTTTTAAATATAGTATTATTACTCTTTCAATGTATTTTTTATGCTGGTCAGAAAATTGTGATTAAATTATTTTATTGATTTTATGCAAAAACATTTATAGGTATATGATCTCTAGCTAGTAAGCTGTGAAAAGAATTCTAATGAAAAAAATCAATAGTTCATTGGACCCATTTTCCAAAATAATACCTATAACTTACTAAGTACACTGTTAGTTTATGTTGGTTACAGAAAATGTTGTGCAGTCAATTTTTCAACAATTCTGAGTTTGGTTTTTTTTAAGATTTATTTATTTTATGTATATGAGTACCCTGTGGCTGTCTTCGGACCACCAGAAGAGGACACTGGACCTCCTTACAGATGGTTTGTTATAAGCCACCATGTGGTTGCTGGGAATTAAACTCAGGACCTCTGGAGGACTTCCTAAATAGCAGCCAATGCTCTTAACCACTGAGCAATCTCTCCAGCCCCAGATGTTCAATTCTGAGTTTTCAGAGCTAACTACAGAGTATATAAGAAGACCCATCAAATAATTATCTCAAATGATACTATGATATTGCAAATTCTAAAATAAAAAATTATTCCTAAAACACTAACAACAATCATCTAGATTCTTAAAAGAAAAATGTCTCCCTTTTTTGTGAGCCAAAGAGATACTTTCGTTTTAACTATAGATATTTAATTGATATATTTAATCACTTTTCTTCCTGTTGCATTTTTAAAAAATATTTTTGTATTCAAGGGCTCATATCACATTGAAAGTTGAGTGCATAACAGATGGAATCTGGAAGTTTCCTATAACATTGATTGCTACTGAGCCCGAAGTGGAGGATGTCATTAACATCCAGGGAATAGGTTTATTCAAGACATCTGTCACGGAATTTCGACTAACAAGTCAGACAAGGTATTAATTATCAAGAAGATGTAGGTAACTGGTATTATGAATATAATTATTACTGAAATGTAAAATGAAATTTAAGGTGGACAAAACATGAAAAATTTCTAGACTATTTTTCTTTGATTCTTTTGAAATCTGAAAAAATCCTTTATAAATTTAATTTTTCACAGTTTTTGTTACTTGTAGCTGAAATATTCATGTGCAAAATAAAAATCAATAAAATAGAAGAACCTGGAGGTCTACAAGTATCTATTAGAGCCAATTGTTTGATGATAGTACTTATTCTTTTCACTTCTCTTACTAACTTGCTTTTCACTGGTTCTTCTTTTATTGATTTTTCAGGGCTTTGCAATTCTTTGCATACTGTACCACTAAGCTTAGCTACATCCAGTTCTATAAACTGACAGAAGTCTCAGCTTTACTAGATACAGTTGAAGATCTAGCTTTCTATTTCATTTCTGCTTCTCCTATATTTTTTCTTCCTCTGTATTTATACTGAAAATATATACATTTCCAAGAAATTTTAAAGGATTTATGAGGATGGTAGTCTATTGTGCCTAGCCTTAATTTCTCCTAATTCTTTTGCTTGTCTTTCTTCCTGATGTTATAAGCCACTGTTATATTTATTTTTGTCCAAAGAGTATTCCTTAGCACTTCTTAAGGAATAACTTTCTGGTGAAACGTTCTCAGAGCTTTTGTTAATATGAGAATTTTTTGTTTCCTTCAATAACAAAGGATACATTTGCTGAATACAGGATTCCTGGTTCAGAGGTCTTTTTCTTTCAGGACTTCTGTCTAGATTGAGTGGCTTCTGTGAAGGAAATTGCTATTTGATGTGGTCCCCTAAGAGCAACATTTCATTTTTCCATAATCTCTTTAAAGATGTTTTATCCCATTTTAGCTTTCAGGAAACTGATTGTGATGTATTGTGCACATGCAATGTCTATTATATATGCTGTTACTGTAAGGCCAAATTCCATGAGGAAAAGCAGTGAGATTCTCTTATTCAGTGTCTGGGATGTTAAGGATGTTTACTAAATATATTCTGTAAGGAGAAAGATCTCCAAGTACTTTGGGTTTTGACTTATTAAGTCAAAAGCGAATCAGCTATTTCCATGGTAGTTATTAAACATGAATTTACTTTGAAATACCCTGGGAGGCAAAGAATTAACTAAATGTATTTGTTAGATTTCTAAAGAACACTAACTGATATAATTATTTACCATTTTTATTCAAGAATTTCATTAAACCTTTTTAACTACTGTCTTATTCAGAAAAAGTTTCACCTTACATTTTACCCCCCTCAGACTTATTTTTTTAAGTTACCATCCAATGTAAGGGGATTCATTATGGAATTTTCATGCATATATGTTGCTCTGCTTTGTTCTACTTTGCTCTTCTCCTTTTCAAACACTTTCAAAAACATTAGAAGATGAGTAATATGGTTGTTTAAATGATGTAACAATGTATATGATTATATATTACACAGAACTATTACAACAGTATATTTAGAATCTGACTCATTTTGAAATATTCAGTGAATAAACTATTCAGATAAAATAGTTACAGTATGATTAGAATTCTACTCTTTCAGCAATTTAAAAATTTCTTACTAGCATGTATAATATTCCTACTTTAATAAGGTTTAATATAGTTCCTTTGCAATCAGGACGAAAAAAATCAGATTGTATTTTTGGGGTAGGTTGCTTATATTAAAAGCATCCTTGTTTACTGACAAAGCTGTATCATGGGCTAGAAATCAATATCTTTTCACATTCCTCCATAACTAAATGACCTATGTGGCAAATGGACTTTCTTCATTTTCTATTACAGTAGAGATGCTTTAAATGATCTATATCACAAGCTCTATGTGTGAGAACTGTACAGATGAAATATAGATGAGAACCTAGGTTACAACTTCTAGAAACATTCAACTATCTTTATTTTATTGTTTGGAAATAATTCATAGAGTTCTTAACAATCATTTTATTATATTCTATCCTTTAAAATTTTACATGTATTTATTATGTATATGTGTTTGTGTTTGTGTGTGTGCATGCGTATTTGTCACAGAGTATATTCAGAGCTTAGAAGACAAATAGCTTTTTTCTTCCTTCCCATCACGTGAGTTCTAAGGATTAAACACAAGATGTCAAGTTTTGGTGACAAGCACCCTTAGGTACTGAGACACTTTGCCAGCTCTATATTATACTTTTAATTAACCACTCTGTAGTATCCTTTAAACTCATTCTAATGAAAAACATATGAGCAAAATAATTTGAATAGAAAATAACACAAGATCGCCTTATTAGCTAATTTATGATTGCTGTTGATAGATGCAATTAAATAACGTTATCATTAAAGAAACAAACAATAAAAGGAAACCTCAGAATTTTGTATGACACCGAAGAAAACTCTGGATGAATACCTCATCATGATTAATTTATTTTCATTAGCCTAATTTTTCTCAATTTAATTAGAAACTTTCTTCACTTAATTCATTGGAAATAGAAACCAAGCACTGTACAGTCACAAAGAGGGAGCACGAGCATATTATTCTCTGCTGAATATCCAGTTTATGTCAAATGCATTATTATTTCTTCTCACATTGTTTTATAAAAAATCCTAATTTTAGCCAACTCTAACTATACAATTTTTTAGAGATATGTATATTTAACATACTATTTCCTATGATAAAAGGTCAAGATTTTATGCATAGCTTGTCTTCAAAGAAAAAGAAATTAGTTAAATTCTCACTTTCTTGTTTCCCATTAAACAGTAATATTTTTAATTTCACTAGGACTTTTGAGAAGAATGAGGCAGTTACAAAGTCTACTTTCTCAAGTTGCCATTCATTCTGTTTCTGTGGTATCTTAATTTTTAAAATGTCTTGAAAGTTCTTTTCTTCTACTTTTTGGACTCCTACCATGTAATAAAGGGCATATGATTCCTTCTCTAACACAATTTTTGTGAATTTACTTCATAGTGGGAAAAGAGATAGCTATATGGTTTCCTTTAAAAACCATACTGAAAGAAACGAAAAGAAAAAAATCTACTTAATTATAATCAAATAATTCTGAGTAGAATTTTATTACTGACATTATTTTAAACATTTTTGTTCAAAATCAGAATGTTTGTCACTTCATCTACTATATAATATTGCAATGTGTTTAAGAGAATTCTCAGGAAAAAGAGAACTATGAATAGAATTACTTCAGTAGATTTCAGTAAGCATTTTCATAGGGATAAATGTGTTTATCAGGAGTTCTCGTACATCAAATAGTATTTGACAAATTCATTCAAACTGTGAAAAGGAAATTGGCTCTTGAATTCTCTTACTGAATGAACTATATAGAATCACAAACAAATCCAAAATTCCATAATTGTATCTTCTAAAGTAGAGATTTTATTCTCTTTGAGGTCATCTTGAAAAAGTACAGAGAAAATGCAGCCAACCTGGGATACATATTGAGACACTTAGAAAATGCTGATGCATGAAGAAAATCTGATGAAATGGTTTTGTAAGCAGTTTTATCAAAGATTTCTTACTGACCCAGATGAATTGCTTTCAAATGTCCCAGATGGGGAACAAAACATATTTTAAAATCTGAAAAGACCACTACAATTTGATGGCAATTTCCCCCTTTGGAAATCATATAGATCTCCTCTCTGCTTTAGTGTCATTATTTATCTGAGAAAATATTTCAGCTTTCTGAATACAATTATTGTCTGCCAAGAATGGACATCTGCATTCCTTTAAGACATACAGGGAAAAAGATATTTCCCCACATACAGTTAATGGTATTATTATGAAGGAAAATAAATAATTTATTTCCAATAAATAGTAACACTATATAAATATAAGAAAATGGAAATGTACTTAAGTGACTATTCTTGATCAGTGTAGTCTCATTAGACTGTTTTCCCTAAAACCACAGTAACATCAATACTACATATGTATTACATACCTATTACCTATTTATAATATATAAGATTATTCAATGCTAATGATACTACAAATTTTGTATCACTACCTAATTTACATAAATACATATGTACCTATATACAAAAACACATACTTATATTTTTATAAGTACTTATATATTTTATACTTATATATTTTATAAACACATATTTATATTTTTTCAATATTTTATATTGAATTATAAGTTACCAGATTTGGAAGTGCTCAATAACTAGGGTGCCTCTTTAACTAACATGCCTCAGTTCCTGCCAACTACTTTCTGGCCACATTCCAACAGAGAAATAATACTTTTTCATGTTCTTCTCTTTGATGTTATACAAACCTCTGATTTGGGCAATTCCCAATTGTAGTAGCGTAGAATACATCGTAAATGTTTCAGATATAATTTAAGTACTAAATCTCTTAGAAAATTACTAAACACTTCTGTTATTTTTGAAACATTGCCAACATTAGCTTTGTTGAGTGTAAGCAAAATAAGTATCACCAAGAAATGCCATATACACGAACAGAACTTTTTTCTCACAGATAGAAACTGAACCTTGTGCCTCAGACATAATAGTCAAGTACTATGCCTCTGAAATATATCCCTGGATCCTTTTGTAATGTGATTTGAGACAGTTTTGCTGTTATATATTCAAGCTTTGAGCTTGCAATCCTTTTACATCAGGCTTCCTAATAGTTAAGATTACAGGACTGTACCACACACTAAACTCAATACTAAAAATTCAGTACTAAATCAAGTATTGAAACAGAGGATCTGTACGTTCATTTTGTTTCGTCAGTTGTGCCTCTCAGTAAATGCTTAGACACAGGTATTCATGAATAAAAATGTAAGTCAGTAAAGTACTTAAAGCACTTACAAACCTTCCGAAAGTCAAATAATCTGAAAAATGGACAGTTGGGACTAGGTAGTGATAATCTTATTGAAGATATATTTAGAGCTTAGGTTTGAACAAGTTGCATAATTAAGCATTGCTAACAGAACAAGAAAAGATTTTATGTGTGATCCAGTAGCAATCATATTCCTTGAGAGGTATTGAAAAAATACATGCATGCTGCTTGGGTACTATATGAAATGATTTTTCACTGTTGTCACTTCTACATGTCATTTTCCTGTTCCCCTAAATCCTAGTATTGATGGTCAGGTCAGCAGTGTATATTTCACTATTCTTTGTTGTTATAATTATGAAATATATTGTAGACCAGGAGGGGTGGCACATGACTTAGATCTCGGCATTCAGGAGGCAGAGGTAGGTATAACTCTGAGTTTAAGGTGAGCCTGATCTATAGGCTACAGATTTGATCTGTACACCCACAGACACACACACACACACACACACACACACACACACACACACACACAGAGAGAGAGAGAGAGAGAGAGACAGACAGACAGACAGACAGACAGAGACAGAGAGACAGAGACAGAGAGAGAGACAAAGAGAGAGATGAATAAGAGAGAGCGAAACAGAGACAGAGGAGAATAAAATACTTTGTAGAATACCCTATCAGTATCTACTCTGTTATTGTTTCATGTAGTAAATCTTGTGTGTTTCCTGATGCTGCCAGTAGCTCCTCAGTTAAAGTACACAGTGCCATCATTGTTAAACACTGCTCACAATTTTCTAAATCAAGAAATTAATTTTTGCTTATATCTATTGCCCTATGTCCATCTCAAACCACTGTTCCAACATCAACCTGAAAGGATCACATATTCTTGTATTTGCTTCTGTATTACTGGCCATTTCTTTATTTGCTCCTTCTTGTTTACCTAGCCTTTAAACATTGCTGTTTCCCAGAACCTGATTTCTCCCCTTTTGTCTATCTTCCTTTCCTAGATAATTTATAAATGTGCTCTATCCTTGTCATCTAACCTTTGAAGAATCCAAATATGTTTCAATTCCTGACCTTTTCCCCAACATCAAACACACACACACACACACACACACACACACACACACACACACACACACACACACACACACACATCCAATTTTCTGTTACAGAAATAGACATATATAATGCTAATTGTTAACATGAAATTTCAAAATATAAATTATTTCTCTTGCAAAGAAGGTCTTTTTACAAACTTCTTTTTAAGTGAAGGATAATTCTAGTTTTACACATGCCTCAGAGAATGCAACAAATTTATGTTTCTCTTTTTTTGCTTCCTGTCACTTATGACTCATTGGAAAAAATGGTCGCACAGTCTATGAAATGTAAGCATAACCAAGTTTTTTTTCACCATTACTACTAGTGCTTTATCTATCCCCTAATCTTTTTGCCTTGATTCTTACAGAGCCTTGTTGTTCTGCCTGATTGCTACTACTCGTGTTTTCACTTTGTAGTATTTCACAGCATGACCAGGTCCATCCTTTAAAAGTGTATTCCCATCGTTGGTCTGGCCAGGCCACCTGATATATCCATTTTCTTTAAATACCTATTCCCTTTCTGTTCCATAGCATTGATCTGATCTAATGTCTAGTGTTGTACTGTATTCTAAACCTTTTTGCTTTATGCTTTTGTTTTAACATTCTCTATACAACTCACTTTTGAGTAAATAGACCATTAGTTATACTTTGCACTGCTGAATTCCATCACACCATTAAATAAGTAACATGGATGTGCTTCAAAACATTCCTTAAAATGAAAAGGAGAAAACTCTATCGTCTTTTTTTTTGTGAAGTCTGATAGGAACACAAGAAAGAACTTAGATGAAAAATATATCAATATATTTCCAAAGCAAATTTAAGTACACATCAAAAAGCTCATCTGCTGAAACACTGTGATTTATTATAGGATAAAAGCATAGCTCAAGATATGCAAATCTATAAATGCAGTACATCAAATTAATATACTAAGGGCAGAAAGATAATGAAAATGTCTTAGATACAAAAATAGCTTAGATAAAGTCTGAAACAGGCCACCCTGACAAAAGACCTAAATTATACATCAGCACACAAAAGACTATATATGGCATAACTACTGTCAACATTATACAAAATGGGAAAGACTCAAAAATATTTGCACTAATACCATGGGTTAAGTATGCCCTCCTTCTCCATTCTTATTGGATGTATTCTTTGATGTATTTCTTGAATAAGAAAAAAAGATAAAATAAAAGCAAATAGGAAAAAATTGATTTATTCCAGTTTAGAGACAGTTCTTACACATGGGAAGACTTAAACAATGAAATATAAAACTGTAAGAATTGACAAATACTCTTAGCAGAGTAAGAGAATACAAAACCAATATAAATATAGCAACTTTTCTGTATACTAACAACAAACGATGGTGAGAAATATTTAGGGAACTAATACAGTAGCACTAAAAATTCATAAAATTCTTTAAATAAATAAATAATAGATATCATCACAGGAATTAAAATGGAAATGAAAAGAATGCAAAAACCAATGAAACAGAGGTAAATCATTAAAAACATTTGACAAAGTATTTATTGTTATTCATTTATTTTTGCACTCCAGATTTTATTCCCTTCTGGTCCATCCCCTGACTGTTCCACATCTCATACCCCTCCCCAGTCTCCACAAAGATATTCCCACCCCACCCATCTCACCAGTCCTCTAAACTTCCTGGCACCTCCAGTCTCTTGTGGGTTAGGTGCATTTTCTCTGACTGAACCAAGACTCTGGAGTCCTCTTCTGTATATGTGTTTGAGGACTCATCTCAGCTGGTGTATCTCAGTTGGTGATCCAGTGTGTAAGAGATCTTAGGGGTCCAGGTTACTTGAGACTGCTGGTCTTCCTACAGGGCTGCCCTCTTCATCTTCCTTCAGCTTTTTCCTAATTCAACCACAGGGGTCAGCAGCTTCTGTTCATTGGTTGGGTGCACATATCTGCATCTCTCTCTTTCAGCTACTTTTTGGGTATTTTGGAGAGCAGTCATGTTAGGTCCCTTTTTGTGAATGCCCCATAGCCTCAGTAATGGTGTCAGGTCTTGGGGTCTCCCCTTGAACTGGATCCCACTTTAGGCCTGTCACTGGACCTTCTTTCCCTCAGGCTCTTCTCCATTTCCATCCCTAGAGTTCTTTCAGACAGAAACATTTATGGGTCAGTTTTGACTGTGGAATAGCAACCTCATCCCTCACCTGATGCTCTGTCTTTCTTCTGGAAGTTTGTTCAATATGTTATCTCTCCCCACTGCAGGCCATTTAATATAGGATCCCCCCTCTTTGAGTCCTGAGAATCTCTCACTTCCCAGGTCTCTGGTACATTCTAGAAGGTCCTCCCAACCTCCTTCATCCCAAAGTCACTTGTTTCCAATCTTTCTGCTGGGCTCAGGGCTTCAGTTGGACCCAATACCAGATCATATTCCTCTCTACCCTCACCCTTATCCCTTTTCCCTACCCTGTCTCTCCCTTCCTCTTCCTTTGTTGTTGCTTTATCTCCCTTCCAAGTGGGACTGAGGCGTTCTCAGTTGGGCCCTTCTGCTTGTTGATCTTTTTGAGTTCTGTGGACTGTATCTGTCCTGCTTTGTTTTTGTTTTTGTTTTTTCATTTTTTTATTGTGGGCGAATATCCACTAATTAGTGAGAATGTACTGTGCATGTCCTTTTGGGTCTGAGTTATAATGGTATTTTCTAGGTCCATCCATTTGCCTGCAAAACTCAGGATGTCCTTATTCTTAATAGCTGAGTAGTATTCCGTTGTGTAAATGAACCACATTTTCTGAATCCATTCTTCTATTGTTGGACATCTGGACTGTTTCCAGTTTCTGGCTATCACAAATAAGGTCGCTATGAATATAGTTGAACACATTCCTGTTCCTCTGTGGCATGGTGGTGGATCTTTTGGGTATATTCCCAAGAGTGGTATTTCTGGGTCTTTAGGTAGGTCTATTTCAAAAATAAAAGATTTTAAGTTCCAGAGGGGATGGAGGACAACAGGAAAACAAAGCCCTTTGACTCAACTAAGATGCATATGAGCTCACAGAAACTGAAGCCTCAAGGACAGTCCCTATAAGGCATCAAGTCCTCTGCTTATATATTACAGTTATGAGCTTAATATTTTATGGGCCTTCTGCCTGTGAGAATGAATGGGGCTCTGACTATTGGGTCTGCTCTTGGCACTCTTTTCTTCCTGTTGAGTTGCTGTGTCCAATGTTGATATGAAAGTTTTTCCTTCACTTCATTATTTTATTTTTTTATGTTTGGATAATATATATTATAAGCTTGTTCTTTCCCAATGAGATACAACAAAGGAATGGATCTGTAGGGGAGGGGAGTTTTGGAGGAATTAGGAAGAGTAGAGGGAAGACTTTCTATGGCTAGGATATAAGTGTCTAGAAAATCATCTCTTCCTCTTAGATTTCTAATATAGATTTCATAAATGCTATCATTTATTTGGCATGTGTTACAGTGTCTACCTTTTTACCTCAAGTTTTATTAATTAGATCTGCCATATTGATTTCCACAGTGGCTGAACAGGTTTGTACTCCCACCAGCAATGAGAATGTTCCACCTACTAACTAATGCTATTGCTATTGCTATGCTATTTCTATTGCTATTGCTATTGCTATTGCTATTGCTATTGCTATTGCTATTGCTATTATTCTTAGCCATTTGGACAGGAGTAACATAAATCTCAAAGTAGTTTGGATTTATAAAAGGATTTCTGGCCATTACTAGGCTATA
Organism: Rattus norvegicus; assembly: GCF_021556685.1. Classification (NCBI taxonomy): domain Eukaryota; kingdom Metazoa; phylum Chordata; class Mammalia; order Rodentia; family Muridae; genus Rattus; species Rattus norvegicus. The sequence continues at coordinate 51,098,982 of NC_141554.1, read as the reverse complement.
GTGTCAAGAAATATTTTTCCCTGGGACCACTCCATACTGAGCTGTGTGCAAGTGTCATATGCTATGTGCTAGAGTGCTTTCTCTCTTCCTCTCCATATTTCTTGCTTATCCCCTTCCCATTAAAATTGTTAACTGTCTGTTATGGAAGCACTGAATTTTCTTAGGCCTTGCCTCTCCCTAACCTGTGATTGTGGTTGAGCACTCTGGAATAGATTCTGAATTGCCCTGTTCTAATTTCCACTTTTCTTTGTTTCTTTACAAATAAAATCAGCCACCTACTAGTCTAGCTGTTCTCTAGCTAGCCCAGGCTTATTCCCTGAAGGTTCTAGCAGTCCATGAATAGAGATCTACTATCTCCCTTCTGTAGTTTTTTTACATTTTTTTTCTTTGCAGAGGAAAGCTCATTTGGTTTCCATATATAATCCTTTAAATGTGCTACTTATTTTTTATTAGTAGTTTGATTCTGTGATATCAAAGGTACTACTCACCCATAGTCTTACTTTTTATACAGTCATTATCTCCTTATGAAATCAGCCGATACTGGACTCATTACATAAGATGGGAAGTTTTCATTTCATTTATCTTCAGTGTTGAATAGTTTGAGAGAATTCTATGTTAAATCTACTTTAAAGAATATGTTAGATGGGCTAGCAAGGGGCGTCAGCGAGTAAGAGATCCTGGTCCTAAGCCTGAGAAGTCCAGTCTCTGAGACCCACATAGTAGAACAAAATATTGACTCCCACAGGATATCATTTGGTATCCACCTATGGACCTTGATGCACATGTACACAAACACGCACATATATACATATATGTACTCACATTCATACACTTGTACCTACACACAGATACACACAAAATAAAATAACATGTAATAAAATATATTTTGAATGCTGGTAGCATATATTAATGAACTAATCTGATGGATATAATCTTGTTAGTAATAGTCTGGTTAGATTTTCAATTTTTCAGTTGTAGAGATTATGTATTTCTGAATACTTGACCTTCTTTCCTGTTATCTCTTAGTCTAGGCTTATAATTGTTCTAAATACTATCTGGTGAATATTTTTATTTCTAAAGTTTCTCTTATATTCTACCTTTTAGTTTTGGTTAATTTAAATATCTTTCTATTTAAAGTAATCTGGCTATACTTCTGTTGCCTTAGCTGAAATTTCAGCAAGCTAACTCATAATTTTACTGTTTTTCATGTGTTTTCTTTTGTTTAAATTTACCCTGTTACATTTTTTTCTGATAAATCTAGATAAAATTTTCCTTATTTGTATTTGTTTTTATATATTTGTTCTCCTATTTTTGGAGGTGTAACATAACTCTCAAAGTAGTTGGAGGTATAACATAAAGTATAACATAAAGTAAAATTACTTAGGGGTAAGTTTAAACAAGGATTAATACTGAATGACAGGTAGCATTCATCCAAGAGGATATGTGATAGGGGAATTTTCATCACAGGAAACTTTTAAATTACTAAGGAAAGTATTACCACTGCCATATTGAAGCAGTCCATTGATATATATTATTTTTCTTGAAATTTATTGATTTCCTTCATAATTTTCAACTCTTCTTAAATATGATATCATGTAATAGTCTATTGTATTTCTGTTAATTTCTGAGACATCTGTCATAGTGTTTATCTACTTCATTTTTTTTTATTTTTTATTATGTCACTTTTTTGAAATGTCTGTGGGGTGGGATTATAGCTCAGTTGACAGAGAGCTTGCCTAGCACACAGGAAACCATTCATAAAACTGCATAAACTAGGCATAGCATTACATTCTTTTAATCTCTGCACTCTACTTGAACATACTGCAGGATTAAAGTCTTAAAGTAGTCCTCTGCTACATAGTGAGTTTTGGACCAGCACAGCATTCAAGACACCCTGCCTCAAAAAAGATAATTTTTTAAAAAGAATTTGGTAGCCAAACGTGGCAATATCCACCTGTAAGCTCAGCTTCTTAACTTGTTTCTAGGTTCCTTACAAAGAGAATTTTTTCATATATGTTTCTAAATTGATGTATCTCAGGAGAAGGGAGATTTATGGATTTCTGTGGATGTCTATCATCTTCCTGTTATAAAACTTCCAGACACTCTGTGTTACTCAGCTTATTTACTGCATCACTTATAATTTCCTAGGACTGTTTATAAAATATTTAAAATGTTTATTAATTTAAGCCATGCCAAAATTTGGATACAAAAAAATTAAGTAAACTTCCTGGACTTCTATATAAAGCTGTAATTCAAATACAGGCCGTCCATGCCTACAAAAAGTGTTCTTCAATCTTCTACTAGGATACTCAATACATGTTTGTTGAATGGATCAGTATCACAGCTTAAATCTCCTCTGTATCTTTTTCTATGTCGCCATATTTTACCTGTTTTTAGAAGCCATGTTTGATCTTTTACATGCATCTCTGTTCTGAACTTAAAACTTTCTTGCAGTGTACTTCTACCCTGCTTTATTCAACTAAGAGATATCTCAACATTTCTTTTCTTAACTCTAGTTGATCATGTCATGAAATAGTAACTTGAAACATGAATGTCACTTCACTTCATACTTTAATAATCTATCTTCATTGCTATAAATATTTATTGAGTCTCTTGTAATCTTATAGTACTTAGCAAGCAGAAAGCTACTGATAAGCAAATAGCATAATGGAACAGCAGTAGAGTCAAAAGGATTTATAGTAGCTTTAGTGGCCAGTTGTTTTGCATACCAATTTATTTACAAATGACCAAGTTTTCTTCTGGGATACTGAATTCTGCCAATTTTTATAGGAACAACATTTATCATAGTATAGTATGAACATAGGATGTACATGAAAAAATTTTCGGGATTTTATTTTGGCACCATGAGGGAGAATAAATGATAGTATGCTAGTTACATTTTGTCAACTTGACACAAACTATATTCACCTAAATTGAGAATATTAGCTGAGAAATTCCTAACCCTACACTGGTCCATGAGCATGTCTTTTAATCATTGCCTTGAGTGACAACTGATATGGGTGGACTTATCTCTGGGTAAGTTGTCCTGGATCTATAAGAAAGCTAAGTATGGACAGGGGAAGCAAGCCAGTAAGTATTGTTCCTCTGGCTCCTGTCTGCTCCTCATTAAGATCCTACCCTGACTTGCCTTAACAATGGACAATGATTGCAATGTGTATGCCAAATAAACCTTTTTTTTTTCTGAGTTATTTTGGTCATGATATCTCATCAAAGCAACAGGACAAAATGTGGGACATATACTATTTAATAATTTTCAAAATTCTACTGCACATATTTTTGTAAACATTCAGTATTACTTTTGAATTATAGGTCTATTGAAGCAGAGTTTACATTATAGTCACCATTTTCTCACAAATTCAATGATGTAATGACCAATTTGATATATTACACTCTTGATTTTTTTCTAGGTATTATGAGGCATTTGAAGCCCATTTTCTGCCAGGTAGTGATCGAGAGTTTTTTGTAAAACCTCATTCTGGAGAACTCCCTCCATTTTATACAAAAGGAATTGTCATCGTTGTAGGATTTAAACCTCGAATGTACAGTAAAAAATATCAAGCAACACTTGTAATACAGGTAAGTTTTAGAGCACACAACTTTTAATTTTCAAAGCCAAATAATTCAAGGATGGAATATAACAAAATAATTTGTTAAAACTAAGAGAAATTAAGGAATTATTCATATTTCATGTTTAAAAATTATGGAAGAGTATAAAATAAAAACAATTTGTATAATCACAACACTTTCTTTAAAAAACGTTCTTACTCAAAGACTTTATATAGGTTTATAATAAACCTTTTGAAAATGTTAATTAAAGCATATTATCAAAATGTTGATGTTAAATAGAAAGTAAACACTTTTAATTAAAACAATGCATCGTAAATTAGGCCATTTCTATATATTTTAAGTTATTGTTTTCTTAATAGGTAAAATAGATACAGTTTTGAAGTATCTAGTAAGAGAAGTATCTTTATAGAATTTTATACATACTTTAGAATGAGAAATGTTGGGAGAAAATTACAACTTTTAAATTATTTGAAGTGATACATATTATCACGACAATTTACAAAAAAACTCAGCCCTATAACTCCTGCTTCCAAAGAAACCCCTAGACTTTTAAACTAAACAACAATTAAAAACTGCCATTCGTGGAAAAATTGTCATTATTTTTATGAATATTGAAAATGAAAATTTAGTTATTGTTATTTTTCATTGCTTGATGATTTTGCAGAGCAAAGGACATGAGAAATGAAGACTCCTTTGCCTTGATATATATTCCTTATTGACATATTAATGGAAATTTATATGGGAGACAAATTGACATTGAAACATGTTTAAAAAATATTATTTTGCCAGAAGTTCTGTGATGTATCTGTAATCTCAGCATTCAGAAGCAAAGGCTAAAGGATTCAAATTTAGGAGTTAGCCTAGGCAGCAGTGTGAGACTAAATTTCAAAAAGAAAAAAATGATATTAGTTTATTGATTTAAGTTTTACTATTTGAATTCAAAGATGTGCAGAATATGTAATATGTAATTTACATCTAATAAAATATGCAATTTCATGTTGTTTGTTGTCCTGTTTGTAGATTATATAAATACCTGGGAAATCTAGGTTTAAACATTCACTTAGTGAATCTTTATTTTCAATTTTGAGAAATATGTGTAGAATTAACAAAAAGTATAAATAAAGTATTTGCAGTTCTGTGAAGACTTTATTTTGCTTTAATTATGACCTCCTAAAAAACGTATAGCAAAATATCTAAACATGAAAATTCATATTAGAGGCATTATTCTACATTTCATATTTCTAATGTATTCCTGCATTGTATTATATATAATAAAATAGAAAAACATTTAAATATTACTTCTAAAGAAATCTCATTAGCATGAAACAATAAGAAAGGACATTCTAAATCCTCTTTAATATTTATTCATTTAAGGCAGATCCTTAAAAAATTAAACTTAAATAGCCTATTTCTTATAGTACACTTGGAAATAAGTACAGGGAAGCCAGGCAGTATGTGAAATACAGAAGAAAAGGAAATAAAATCATCTACCACAGTGAGAAACTGGAAATTAATCACATGACGAATATCTGGGAAATAATATATTATAATTCACACCTTGAAATTTTCATACCCAAGGTGGGCAGGAGTATAAGGGTTTTATATACCACTTGACATTATTCCTGTTATTGAATGAAGAGTGGACTCAGAGACAGTTAAGTATCCAACAACAATTGAAACACCTACTGGAGTTATTGGAGAAGAAAATCTAAAAAGAGTTGAAACACTAGGTATTGGAAAGTACGTCATTCACTCAAATGAAAACACCAGGAAAATGTGGGTGACCATAGAGCGTATGTGTTAATGGATAAATGTCAGTTGTTTTTTATCTTGTTGGTTGCCCTTAATAGCCCCTGTCATTCATCCATGAGGTCATTAGCTTTGGTTGATTTCATTTCAAAACAATGACAACGTTAAAATATGAAAATAACATCTGTTCAAAATGCCATTTTTAGTAAATAATGTAGTGAAGTACTATGGTTAATTGACTTTTTAAATATCAATACTAATTCCATAAGATATTAATGATATTGGCCTATTAATTTATTCCTGCCCATTGAGATGATTTAGTGAGTAAATGTGCTTACTACTAAGATTGATAGAGACTTGCATTCAGTGCCTTCTGGGAACTCACATGGTAATAGGTGAAAGCTGTTTCTCATACTTTGTACTCACACTTCCACAGGCACACAACAATACATGAGAATGCATGAACAAGCACGTGTGTGGTACATGCATGCATACAGACATACTAAACAAATCAAGAATAAAAGTAGTAATTTATTCTATTTTGAATCCTGTCTTGATTATTTTTAAAAGAAAATTGGATAGAAGATATAGATCACTCATATCAGCAAAATAGTATTGAAATTATGTAATTGTTCATATTTATATTTGGTTTGGGGAAATTTAATCATAGGTAAAACTGCAAAGCTTTTAGTCTTTATTTTGTAAAATAGCTTTTTATTTTGTTACTAGCTTTATTTAGAGAAATGTCAGGAACAGTGTCCTTAAATCACATGCAAACATACTGACTCAATCATTGTAAAATTATTGTAGTCCTCATTAAAATTTATGAAATACAATTGTGACTTTAATATATTTTATGTTATCATTTTAAGTCTTGAACATAAAATGTTGTTAATAGTACAAGCCTTTTCCATGTCACATATAATAAATAGAAACTATTAATAATGATGTTTCTCTAATTTTTCTAGGTCTCTTGATATTTCTTATACTATCTTTATCTTAATTTTCAGACAGATGAAATATATTGGTTGTATGAAATAAATGGGTTACCTCCATCACCAAGATCAATGGTACATGTAAAACCCAAAATTGATGCTACTAACAAGATATATGACTGCATGCCCCCAATTCGTCACAATTTTATTCGTGAAAATGCTAAACTTCGAAGCACAGGAGTATCTTCTACTGTTAAAGGTGCTCCTTTATTCAAAAAGCATAAATAAATTTTTTAAACATTTCTTGGTCATATTGAATAAGTTGTATTGAATATTTTGTTTATTATCTAGTTTTTTTTTAAATTTTTTAACTCTAGCTATATATATTTTTAATAGGATATAGTTAATTTCTGGCTTATATTTGTGTTTAAAATAGAGTTCAAATACAAATGTTGCAATTTCTTTACATTTGAAGTACAAGACTGAAACATGATTTAATGACAATATTTTTAAAAACAGTTTTGATATTAGATAGCAATTTTTTACACTAAAAAGATTAGTGATAAATTTTGCACATTACATGAAGTATTCGTTATTTTTCATAATTGATATTTATAAAAACATGTTACCTAGTGATTTTTCCTGATATTTTTTTAACTACTTTATATCTTTATGACAGGCCTCTCTCTTCTCCCACTTCAGCCCAACCATAGCGTCCAGCTAGGGAGAAATAGATCCAATGGCAGGGAACAGAAAGTAAGATAGCCTCCACTCCACTTGGTAGGTGTCTCATATGAATATCAAGCTACACATTTGTTAGAAATATGTAGGGCACCTAGATCCAGCACCTCCATGCTCTGTGGTAGGTGGCCCAGGCTTTGGAACCCTTCATGGCCCCAGATTAGTTGACTCTGTAGGTCTGCTTTTGATGTCCTTGACCACTCTAACTTGCTCAGTTCTAATCTCCACTGTTTGACAAGACTCTCCAAGGTCCACCAGATATTTGTTTGTGGGGCTGTGCTTCTGCTTCCATCTGCTACTGGATGAAACCTCTCGGGATACATGTATGAGAGGTTCCTGTGTGCAAGTATATCATCTTGCCTCGCTACAGGAGGTGATTTTTGAGTTGGTACACATATATTAATATATTTTCCTTATACTTTTTATAATTCTATATTACATTCCTGAAATATGTAGGTATATCTCAATATGAAAAAGAAGCATCTTTAAAATATATTTACATTTTTATGTGCCTCTGTATTATGCATGTGTGTGTATGTGTGTGTGATTCAATGTACACCATGTGTACAAGAACCTATGGAAGCCAAAAGAGTGCATTAGATTACTCTGGAACTGAAGTAACAGATGGTTTTTAGCCACTATATGGGTGCTGGAGACTGAATGTTGATCCTCCGCAAAAGTAGCGAGTACTCAGTCATCTCTGAGACATCTCAGCAGCCTCAATAAAACTTACTTAAATGGATATCTGAAAAATAATCATTTACCAAAGCAAAGCAGTATATTGAAACCAGGAAGAATATAAAATAAACAGTCTAGGGCATCTTGAAAATATTTTGACACAAATGACTATCTTTGTGACTAATGGTGTGTAGTTATCCTTTCATTAAACTAATTTTATATCTTCAAATTAAGGAGCTATGTGTGACCTATGGACAAATGTAGCATGCCTATCTTTTGTTTTATTCATACTCAAGGTCTAATTAAGATTAAATTTTGTATATTAATGGATGGAAGAATCAATTTAAGATTATATGACTGACAAATTATTGAGAACACACATTTAATTCACTAGGAAAAACTTTTATTAAAATATAACACAATATTATATGTCTATATATATGCACATATACATATATGGGGGGGAGCTTCTCACTCTGTAGCCCTGCCAATAGTCCTGACCGTTGGTTTGCATTCTTCTATGTGTAGACAACCAGTTAGTCTAGCACTATTGGCTGAAGATAATTTTCTTTTCCTTTTTATGGTTTTGGCTTCTTTGACAAAAAAAGTGCCTGTAGGTGTGTACGTTTATTTCTGGGTCTTTGAATCAATTGCATTGATCAACCTGTCTGTTTCTATAACAGTACCATGGAATATTTATTACTATTACCCTGGAGTACAGCTTGAGATCAGGGACAGTGATTTGTCCAAAAGTTCTATTATTCAATATTGTTTTAGCTAGCCTGCTTTTTTGTTTTTTTCCATATCAAGTTGAGAATTGTTTTTTGAAGATCTGTAAAGAATTGTTTTGGAATTTTGTTGAGAATTGCATTGACTCTGTAGATTGCTTTTGGTAAGATGGACTATGTTAACCCCACTGATCCATGAGCATGAGTGATCTTTCCATCTTCTGATATCTTTCTCAATTTCTTTCTTCAGGGACTTGAACTTCTTGTCATACAGGTCTTTCACTTGTTTGGTTGGAGTAACACCAAGGTATTTTATATTATTTGTGGCTATTGTAAAGGGCATTGTCTCCTTTACTTCTTTCTCAGCCTATTATCATTTATACACAGGAGGGATACTAATTTCTTTGAGTTATTTTTTTGTGTCAAGGCACTTTGATAAATGTGTTTATCGGCTGTAGGAGTTCTCTGATAGAATTTTAGGATCACTTAAATATTATCATGTCATCTTCTAATAGTGATACTTTGATTTCTTCCTTTCTAATTTGCATGGCCTTGATCTCTGTTAGTTGTCTTATTGCTAGCTAGAACTTCATGTAATTTATTGAAGATATAGTGAGAGAGTGGACAACTGTGTCTTGTTCATGATTTTAGGAAAAATGCTTTCAGTTTCTCTCCTTTTAATTTGATGTTAGCTATTAACTTCCTATATATTGACCATATTATGTTAAGTATGCACTTTGTATTGCTGATTCCTTTGTATTTACAAAACTATGAATAAAGGAATTATTTAAATGGTACATATTGTTTGCTTTGCACTGTTATCTGACTGTAATAATCTTGATTTCATGCCTCTGTAGGGGGAGGTGCTGATACTGAGGTCTGTTTCCCTAATCGGTTCTTGATTTAGTCAATAAAGGAGGCTGGGAGCCAATTGCTGGGCGGAAGAGACAGGTGGAACTTCCATGAGGAGTCCCAGGAGGAAAAAAGAGACACGGGGAAAGAGTGGACTTTTCCACCAGGCTTTGGAACAAGAGGCATGCCACATTCATGTAAGATCTCAGGGAAGCTAGAACCAGTACCTCTGTCACCAGCAAATGGCCAAGGAGGTCAGTAGGGGGTTGTCGCGCCCCCAACGTCTCGCCAGCAGGAACAACGCGCAGACACCAGGATCCTTCTGCAGCAAAGCGTTTATTACATCTTGAAGAGGAGAGACCCGAGCCCCAGAATGGAGCTGCTAACCCTAGCGCAGCGCGTCCACACCTGATTGGTCGCTTACCCATGATTTCATTAGGCACGCCCCGGAGTGGGCAAAGACCTGGCACAAAGGCACTCTTGCACATGCGCACACAGTTAACTTCCTGAAAGGAAGTCGGCTGGCGCGGCGGAGGCCAGCGCCATCTTGTAATGGCAGGAGCTATCCTGGCCTTCCACGTGGGGCACAGTGGAAGCCAGCGCCATCTTGTGGTGGCAGCGGCCCTCTACATCTCCCCTTATTATTTATATTTTATAACAAATCATTTATAACAAATCATGATCACCCTATCGCGTGCAATGAGGAAACCTCAGCAATGTGGAAGGGCTGATCAAAGGATCATTGAGTCTCTCTCATCCCAGTGCAATGGATCCACAGATCCATGGGGTGCAAGAGCAGAGAACTCAGATACCGAGAGAGAGTCTCTCTCATCCCAGTGCAATGGATCCACAGATCCATGGGGTGCAAGAGCAGAGAACTCAGATACCGACTAACTCCTGAGCATAGATAACCAAATTCCAGGGGAGGCCCCTTGTACAATGGCCACAAGTGCTTGAGTGATAACGGCCTTGTCACGTTTCTGTTGAGATCTGAGTTTGCAAACCAACCATAGCATGAACACTAATCCACAGCATAGGGCTGCACCAAACAGAGCCACTCCCGATAAGTAGTGGGCACCTCATCTGGTTCACCTCAGCTGTTACCACCAAGGGCCGTAGTCAAGCCGCTCCTATAATAGAATTTAGAATTCCCAATTGTTAGTAACTACTCCAGAAAGTTCACCCACTGTACTTGTCCAACAATAGATTGGGGGAGGATAACTCCAGACACTGCAGACACAATGTCTGTAGCAGTAATGGCTGCTACAATAGCAGCGAAAGTGTCAAGGTCTTTTCCAGGACAGTTCAGAATCAGTCATTTTTCTTTGGAACAACCAGCAGAACAATGGAACCATTTCTGAGATCTGTATAACCAGGACAGAGTTCCCCAGTCCACTGTAGCTTTACGCAGGTGGCTTTCTTGTGAAGCTATAGTCTGTAAAATGACAACACCAGTTACCAGTTAAGGCAGCAAGAGTCACCAGGGAAATGAAGGAGGCAGCAACGGCTGGAGTCCAATCTTCTCCAGCAAGCAGCAGTGCACAGAGGGTCAGAGAGCGGGCCATAGTGGGACGGGACACACGTAGAGGTAACACTGACTGCAGCAACGGCAAAATCTCTGTGGTGACAAAAGGTGAAGGGGAATCTTCTATCTTCCTCTCAGGGCAGAGGAATGACTCCAGGGACCCGAACCATGAGAGCTGAATCTTCATGTAACCAGGATCAGCAAGTCTCAGCAACCACTCAGGCAGCTGGCACATTCTTGTAGCATCCTGTAGAAAAAACACAAACATTCCCTCTTCCCCATATAAAATATCTGGACAGGATCATGTCAATATGTGGATCTCTCTATTTCACCTAGGCAGAAGTATGCCTAGTTGTAGGGTGCCATAAACTTTGGCATCCAAAATTTTAAAATTGAAATAAAAGGAGCATTATTTAGCGTACAGGGATAACTCCCCCTTTTTTTATTTATTAAGATATAGTAAAGATATTATTTATTAAGGTAAGTCCTCAAGGATTAAGTTGAGGACACTGAGCACTTGTATTTATAAATTGACTTGTATACCAAATTATTGTCTCCAGCATTATTGTTTTGGATATATAAAGAATGAGATTTTTTGACTAATTGTTCCTATGTAAGGCCTATAATCTGTCTGGTATCATTGCCCTCCCTTGTTAAGGAGCCCAGGCAATCCAGTTTGAGTTCTTAAATGGCCTATAAAGGAACCGAACTTAGTGCTCGTAACCACTAAGCCATTTCTCTAGCACCTCACAAACTTTATTTACCTAAACATAAGCATTAATTAGGAATGTCAAATCTTGTAAATATCGTCTAGATTCAGTCGTACTAGAAATCCCTGAGCTGGCAGGGTGAGGCTGGGAGTTGAAAGTAAGCAAATGGAGTCTTCCTCTTTTCGTGAGGGTGTGTTATCAACTCCATTACCATTTTTAAAGAGCTGGGTCTATGGTTTTGTTTAGTTGTCTGAGCCAGAGCACTGAAAGGACAGTGAGTTGTCAGAAAATTTACACTGAAATCACTCACTGATTTTAAGTAGAAAACCTGTCTCTAATAAAGCATTAAGTAATTGAAATCAATTGTAAACCACAAGCCACACATTGCTGTCAGTATGTGAATTGAAAGTTTGATTTAAAAACAGTGGCTAAACTACGGAATTTAATAATCTGTGTTGAAGCAATAGAAACTCAAGAGAATAAACAAGTGATCTAATCATACATGTAGCCTTTTCATTAGATGAACCACCTATAAATACAGTAAGCACATTTCCTATGGGTTGTATGCACAAATATACAGGAAGTACCAAAGCATGTAAAGAGTAAAATTATCAATTGTGTCTGAAAAATGTGTATATGTAATAGGCCAAATATCAGTATTTTTTAATAACCAATTAACTGTTGTTTGGAATAAGATATGTTTTACCAAGTTTCTTTTCAAAATACTTCTATGACTCCAGTCCACAACTCTGTACTAACACAGCTGAAGCTTTATCTCCAATGTGCATAACAAAGATCTAAGTCCTCTGGTAGGGTGAGGTACTTAGCCAATTAACATATCCTTAGAAGCTTAAAATTAGCTTCAAATATTCTTATCTGGAGTAGTGTAACAGCTACTCCCCAAATATCAAAGCTCATTTTGAGAGCAAAGGTTTGTAGTAAAAATTTCCATATACATTGAAAGATTTAAGTTCTAACTTCTTACACTGAAGAAGCAACAAAATTACCTAATATAAGGCTGTTAGCAATCCTCTAAATCTATCCTGAAATGGCAGTTGGAGTAAGTAAACTGGCTGTAATGTTCTCACAAGTTCCAAAACCTCATCAATCCTTCGTAAATCTTGTAACAATCTCTACCTGTATGATTTTTCCTTAATGAAAAATAAGTTTGAGTTAGTCAATGTAACACTGGCAATCCTAAATCACAATCTAAGTTCTCTTTGTAACACCAGAACACAGCCACAAAGTCACCTGAGTTCTGAGTACGTGACTAGGCAGCTGTCCTTAGGGCATTGGAAATTAGCATAAAAATACTGATAGCTTTAGGGCAAACCACAACTTTGGAGAGGAAAACTCACTAGGCAACTGTTCTTTGGGCAGTGGAATTAGCATTAAAATACAGATACAAAGTTTGACTGCCAATTCTTATATATGAACGCACGATGGCGTAGTCTCTAGTATCTCAACAAAGAGACATTGTCCTACATTCTTTTAGAAGCCTGGTTCCTAGAATAAGAATTCCATAAAAACATTACCTCAATTTAGACCTGTTTCCCTAGGTTGGCCCATGTCACACGCTATCTAGAATGACTCCATCCAGATTACCAGCTTTATGTCAACTTTCTGTTACCAATATTATACCCTTTTAACCGTATCCAATAACTTGAAAGCCAATAGTCTATAACCAAGGCAAGTAGAGCATATTTATACATTTAAAACGGATGAGAAACAAAATTGAAGTGGCTACACATATCTTTAATACTTAGACCAAACACCATTTTTACCTTTTTAGCTATGATTTTAAGAGAAGCACCTTGTCACCTGTTGAGTCAAATAATAAGTCAGGGATCTCTCTAAGAGAAACAGCTATCAACTCTTGTATCGAAGAAGCTGAGAAGCTGTTGGCGCCTTTAAGATCAGCTCGTGTAGACGCTTAGCCTCTGGGAGGCTTCTCCAGCTAATCTAGACACCTGGCTCCAGGCACAGGGCTTCAAAGACCTGATTGAAACTGTTTTTTTTTTTTTTGGTTCTTTTTTTCAGAGCTGGGGACCGAACCCAGGGCCTTGCACTTCCTAGGTAAGCGCTCTACCACTGAGCTAAATCCCCAGCCCCGAAACTGTTTTTTATTCATTTGTTCCCTTTTGAAACGAGTTAAAACCAAGTCAAGGTGTGCACGACCGGCAGATAAAGTTTTTACCATTTTTTCTTTTGAACATGAAACATAAAACATTTAAACAACGAGAAACAAAAACCACAGACATACACTGACAGACATGGGGACATCCTGGTGCACCAGAGACAAACAATAGACAAAGAGGGGAAAAAACCAGATGGTGTTAACCGCGACTATCCACTCGAGTGGAGTCGATATGGGCGATGGATTGTCTCAGTTCCTGGACTAGTCCACCAACGTGTTGAAACCCAATTCCTGTAAGATACTGAGATATATTATCTGAGCAGCACGACTGACATTCGCCAATGGTATGGAAGTGAAACACAGCCCTGAGTATTTCCACTCACAACCCAATTACATTAACTGCATCAAGCTGTGCATGGGTGTTGAGAATTGAGATATCTTTTTGTTTGATTCTCCTGAATAAATGTTTCAGGCGGTCTACCTCGATCAAATCTGATCAGTATGACTCTGTGAAGTTTCCAGAGCCTAATCACACCTTTTACAAGCACAAAGACAAAATTTTTCTCCCAAAATACTGTGTTCCTTTTATCTCCTTTTCTTTTCTTTTTTTTTCTCTCGAGACCTTTTCTCCCTCCGACATACTTTCTTGTTGCTCTGCAAGGATCCTCTGACCTGTCCTAACGGCTGTAACAGCTTCCCACACAAAGAAAAAATTAAACAAAATTACTAGCCTTGTCCACAAAGGATCCATAACTTTCGGTTTCTTCACAGTGGCTCTCCACCTAGGTCCATATCTTTCTTCTTCATAGCGAGCTGCCTCATCTTCTAAATCCTCTTCCTCAGAGGGGCTAAGCTTGTCTGTTTCTGAACTATCAAGCCCCAAAGCCTCTAACTCCTTTACCGGATAAAGGCTTTTCCTTTTCGGGGCTTTCTCCTCCTTTCCCTGTTTCTCTCCCGGGGCGTCCTTTCCCCTATCTCTCGCTTCCTCAGATCTAAAGTCCTTGGAAGGGCCTTTTTTCTTATGTGCACCTTTTCGCTTTGAACTCTTTAATCTTTCATCCTGCTCTGTTTCTGACATGCTGTATCAAGACCAAACATGCCTCTCAGAGCTTACCTCTCGACCTGCAGTTCTGGACCCTCTCCACGAGCGGAGGCTCTCCTCGGCGCCGGCGATGGTGTGGCATTTGTTCCAGGTTTCGGCACCAAATATCACGCGCCCAACGTCTCGCCAGCAGGAACGACGCGCAGACACCACGATCCTTCTGCAGCAAAGCTTTTATTACATCTTGAAGAGGCCCCAGAACGGCGCTGCTTATATACACCCTAGCATGGCGCGTCCACACCTGATTGGTCGCTTACCCATGATCTCATTAGGCACACCCCGGAGTGGGCAAAGACCTGGCACGAAGGCACTCTTGCACATGCTCACACAGTTAACTTCCTGAAAGGAAGTCGGCTGGCGTGGCGGAGACCAGCGCCATCTTGTAATGGCGGGAGCTATCCTGGCCTTCCACGTGGGGCGCAGTGGAAGCCAGCGCCATCTTGTGGTGGCAGTGGCCCTCTACAGGGGGTATTTTAGCCCAGCAATTGTGCTGGCAGGCAAATTCTAAAGTAATAAAGCTCTCTGAGTGTTTTTCTTTTATGGAGCAAAGGTATGCGGTGGGGAGCTAGCTTGGTGGAGCTAAGCCTGGAGGAACGAAAGGAAGCCAGGAGTGGCCAGTGTGAGGGCAACAGCTCCAGGGTCACAGCTCCTGGAAAAGGTTTTAGCATGTTTTATTAACACTACATGCAACATTTATCTTCCCTATGTAATTATTAGTTAACTGTATAATCAAGGTTTGGAATTGTAAGTTCCCAACCCTCAGTCAGTGGTACTTACTCGAAGACACCCCCGAGTGAGACAGTGAGACTCATATCGACACAAAAGCAACAGGTTTATTTTCCAGCTCTGGGCTCGACCCTCAATAAGTCCCTCCAGCCAAGTGACTAGAAAGTGACCGCAAATGACTATTACAAGCAGATTTTTATACTTCTTAGGGGCACAGGTGACCTCAGAGAGGTTACAATTCAAACTTATTGGATAAGCACATTGACCTTTACATCTATTGCTTAGCAAGCATGGGCAGATCTTGACATGCATTTAACTCTATGTGGGGCTTTCTAGAGGGTCAGGTGACTATCACTCAGTACATTCTGAGATTTGTATTACTCAAGAATGTTCCTGTGGGTAGAGAATGGAACCTGGCCTAGCCGTTACCCAGGGTGTGTAGGTATAAGGCTGTCAAAAGATTATAGGACCCTTCATTCTCCCCTCCCCCTATTTTTGTACAAGCTCCAATCTTGGAGCTACACTCAGGGGTCTCTAGTGACTAACTCATATTATTCAGGTCCTGTCCTCAGGGAATCATGTTGTCAGCACAGGGCCATCAGCAGTACTCTACCTATTCTCACTTTTATCAAGGCTATGAGCTTGTTCATTACACAGGGTTCAAAGGTCAACAATAGCAGGAGAACAACTAGGGGTCCTAACAAGGTGGATTTGAGGCTGGTTAGCTAAGCAGAGGAGTTAAGCCAAGACTGGAACAAGTCCGAACTGTGTTCTCTTTCTTCTGTTTGGCTAGCCCTTCTCTCACCTTGGTCATCATCATACCCCAATTTGTATAGCCTGAGTCCCCAAGTTTTTCCCTTTAGCCATCCAGTTGCTTCTTAGCCTTAAGGAGTGAACTGATTATTATTGGGTTACAAGTGGCATTTTTGCAGGGGATGCCCCCAATACCCTCGGTCCCCCTGGTAGCGCCCCACCCCCAGTCATGTAATTGTTTTTTTACAACGATCAAGTCCCAAGAGGAGGATGGGTTCTAGTAGGTGTCTCCTGTAGTCTCGAATCCCCAGGTGGCACAATAAAATTGGTCTGGACCCCTGTATCAGAGAACTTCTGCCTGACTTCTTCCACCTCAAGAGCAAACATAAATGGGGGTCTCCCGCAGGTGACACCTCCATGAAGGGAATGCACATCTGTGATGGTTTGCATATGCTTGGCTCAGGGAGTGGCACTATTAGAAGGTGTGGCCTTGTTGGAGGAAGTGTGTCACTGTTGGGGTGGGGTTGGAGACCTTCCTCCTAGCTGCCTGAGGACATTCAGTCTATTCCTGGCTTCCTTCGGGTGAAGATGTAGAACTCAGATCCTCCTGCAACATGCCTGCTTGCATGCTGTGATGCTGCCATTCTCCTGGCCTTAATGATAATGGACTGAACCTCTGAACCTGTAAGCCAGCCCCAATTAAATATTTTCCTTTAAAAAACTTACAGTGGTCATGGTGTCTGTTCACAGCAATAAAACCCTAAGCCAACATCCTATCCCCTGGCCCAGCCCAGAGCCCTCTTTCTCCCATATGGGCAGTTTGCTTCCTCAACCACTCCTGTCATGGGATGTCCCACAAGTCAAATCCTGCCAGCTGGCACAGGTCAAAAGTAAGATCAGACTACCAAATGTTGAGGGGTTTGGAGGCTGTCAGGTAGGTGACCTCATCTCCAGTTCCAGTGGAAACTGCAGTCCAGGTTTGACATATGGGCACATGGAGGCTTCATAGGATGGGCGAAGAAATCAAAATCCAAAGGTACCACTAGACGGACATGATTAGGGCAGAGCAATCTTGAGCTTGAGTGGATTGTCCCTCTTCTGTACCAACCAGCAGGGAGCTGGCGTCTTCGGGTTTCACATGGGGCACGTTCACCCAGGCCACAATACCATCCACCTTGAGGGCTCTGGGAGTAGTTAACAGCACCAGGAAGAGTTCCTTCTACCAAGTTCCAGTAACTGTGCCTGGTGCCTCCAGACATAGACCCAGTCTGGAAACGGTGAGGGGTATCTGGAGTTCCTGGAGCATAGAAGGTAGACAGTTTGGGCCAAATCCCGTATTTTATTGACTGAAGCCTCAAGAAGAGGTTCCTATTAGTGAGTTGGGATATCTCCAGATATGGCCCAGTGGACACCAAGGGAGTTGGGGAATCAAACAGGATCTCAAAAGGGGTCAGGTTAAAATGATAGGGGATGTTCTGGGCTCAAAACAGGACCAGGGGAAGGAGCACCAGTTATCACCAGTCTCCAAGGACAAGTTAGTTAAGGTCTCTTTTAGGGTTTTGTTCATTCTCTCTACCTGCCTTGAGCTCTGGGGACTGTACACACAATGGAGCTTCCAATTAGTCCCCAATATCTCTGCCAATCCTTGACTTACCTTAGAAACAAAAACAGGACTGTTATCCGATCCAATTACCTTGGGCACTCTAATCCTCGGGAGATTTCTTCTAATATCTTCTTGGCTACCACAGTAGCTGTTTCCTGCTTGGTGGGGAAAGCCTCAACCCATCACGGGAAAGTATCTACAAACACTAGAGAGTATTTGCAACAATATTTTCCTGGCTTAACCTCTGTGAAATCAACCTTCCAATATACCCCAGGTTGTTTTCCCCTAGGTCTCTTTCCCTGTTTGCTTTTTGCAGCATGAACATTCACTTGCTGGCATACCTGACACTGTTCTACTGACTCTCTGTCTAAAATCCTAAGGTCTGTTACATGTACCTTAGATCCCTCAACTGCTTGGATAAGCTTCCTAGCCCCTAAATCAGTGCATTTGGCCAAGTGGGTTTTTTGATTCTTCACTGTGAAATACAGGTTTCTCCTCTTGAATGTGCCATTGTTTTTCCTCCCTAAGTGGTAAGGTGGCTAGCAATTTGGACCTTTTCTTCTGCTGTATATTCTAAATGAGGCCATCCATTAGTCCAATCCCATTTCCAGGCCAGTATCTCTTGCAGGGCCATAACCAGGAAAGGCTCCTGCATAGCCACTTCTTGAGCCACTTGATCTGCCTGCTTATTGCCCCGGGCCACTGAGTCTTCCCTTCTGTTGTGAATAAAGTGGGCAATGAATAATACTCACAGTTTCACTTTCATTTAGGGCATCCAAGAAATCCAGGATTTCCTGCTTGTTTTTATTTCTTTTCCCTCTGATGTGAGCAGTTGTCTCTCTTGCTATATAGCCTCGTGGACATGGGCTGTGGCAAAGGCCTACCTACTATCCATATAGATGTTAATTTTCTTGCCAGCTCCAAGTTCCAAGACTTTGGTAAGGGCAATTAGCTCCACTTTCTCAGCCAATATGCAAGGGTTGGGGGTGGGTAGAGGTTCAGCCCAGATGACATTTTTGCCATCCACCAGAGCAGCACCTTGATACAGAAAACTATTCCCACCTGTAAACCAGGTAGCCTTGGCTCCCAGCAGGTGTCACTCAGAGAGGTCTTTCCTCCACCCATGGGCTCTCCTTTTGGCCAGTTATTTGTGGCCTATCTGACAGGAAGTGTATCTGGGCCCCCATCTTGAAGAGTAAGTCTCACCCCAACAGAGGGTAGGGACAGTCTGGGATGATCATAAATGAATGCAATATCTGGCCTATCCCTAGGTACACTCTTCTTTGAGTAGTCCATATATACATTTTGGTGCCAGTGGCTCCTTGGAACCAAGATATTTTTTCTTGGAAATTGGGCATTGGCTTGGAGAAGGACCAAGTGTTGAGCTCCTGTGTCAACCAAGAATTGAGTGGGTTTCCCCTTCACTCTCAGAGTTGCCCTGGGTTCACGGAGGGGGTCTGAACCCCATCCTTCCTAGTCACTGTCTTCCTCCATGGCTAACATCTTTGCTGTTTTGGGTCACTTTTCCCAAGGCCTGGGATTTCCTACCCCCAGCTTCCATTTGTTAGGGCACTCTCGGGCCCAGTGGCCCCTCTCCTTGCAATATGCACACTGGACCTTTTCAAGGGTTTTTCTGTCTACTTTGGTTGGAGTCTCTCTTCTCTGCTTCCCTAACTACTGTAGCCAAGATGTTCTGTAAATTCCTTTCTTGTCACATATTTTTCATCTCTTTCATGTTCTTCCTTTCTCTTTCTCTGTTCCTTCTCCTCCTCTGTCTCACTGTTATGGTAGACTTTCTCAGCAATTTGCACTAATTCCTCATCAACTTATCTGTAGTCCCTCTAGCCTCTGAATCTTTTTCCTGATATCTCTACTAGCCTGGTCGATAAAAGCCATAGTCACAGTAGCTTTGTGCTCCTCACTGCTAAGGTCATAAAGTGTATACTTGCAGAATGCCTCCACGAGCTACTCTTGAAAGGCTGAGGTCGACTTGGCTGGTCCCTGCTTAGCCTCACATACCTTGGTCAAATTGGTGGATTATCAGGTGGCCCTCTTGAGATCTGCCAACAGAGCCTGGTGGTAGACGTTCATGTAATCCTTACTTTCTGCTGTAGTAAAGTTCCAGTCAGATATAGTTAGAGGAAACCCACTGTCAATAACAGCCTGGTCAATTGATGGAGCCCCCATGTCTGAGGGGACATTTCGTAGTTCTGGCTTCCTGCATTATCTTCTCTCATTCTTCTGTTGTGAATAGCACTCTCACAAGTTGTTGGATATCATCCCAGGTAGGCTGATGAGAAAATAGTCTCAAAGCAATTAATCAGCCCCTTGGGGTTATCTGCAAAGGGAGAGGGGGTGTTGGGCCTCCCAGTTGTACAAGTCAGCCAAAGAGAAAGACCAATATTGCATGGCCTGATTGCTACCATCTATGGGCCTATAGGCTCAGAAAGGGTGGGCCACTATTGTATCCAGTGAAGTGGCCCTTTTGCTCCAGATCCCCATGGCCAGTTACAGTTCTGAGGGTCCCTCCCCACCCTCCACCCTTGCTGGGGATGGAGGGAGGGGAGTAAAGGAATGGTAGATGAGGGCTCAAGGGAGATTCTTAAGACTGGGCCATGGCAACCTGGGCCATGGTAGGAGGGAAAGTGTGTGGAGAATCCATCTTTACCATGGAAGGATCCTGGATAATGTTCTTCTTTACAGACTCGTTGGTCACTATGGGGTTCTTCTCCTTCATGCCAGGACCTTCGAGAGTCTCTGAGACAAAAAGTCTTTTGTCCAAGAAGGGGAAGTCCTCCACTAGATCCTTCCAGATAACTGTATAGGACACTTAGTCTGGGTGCCCGAGGGATCCTGGTCTAAAGACTCTTTACTTTATTGCTTGGATCACATGCAGATGGAATGTCCCTATGAGTGGCCACCCTACTCCAAACGGGGTAGATTCAGACTGTCCCATGTCTAAAAATAATGTCAGTGCAAGTCCAAGAACACAGAGAAAGACAATCAACACACAGATAGTTCACCCCTGCCATGCGTGCAGAAATCAGGTTATAGCGAGACTCAGTTGGCTCCATCTGATACTATGTCTTGCCATTTCCAAAATGAGCATACTTCCTGACTCTCTCCAGGGTGTCTGAAGCATCCTCCAGACTTCCCACAGTCACGGCATGGCATTAAGGCACTTCTGCCCACCACAGTTGACCACTCCAGACCAGAGGCTTTCCAGCACACACCATGCTCATGAGCCAAAAGTGAAAGCAAGATAGACAACACTTACGAGTAGGTGCCTGATGCTGAACTCTGCCTTTTTCTCTCCCATCAGTCTAGTTGGTGGTCACTTGGGGGTCTCCTGGACGAGCCCCCAAATATAAGGCCTCTCCCTAGTCCACCTCCCAACCCTTGGTCAGTGGAACTTATTTAAAGATGCTCTTGAGTGAGACACAGATCAATGCAAAAGCAAGAGGTTTATTTTCTGGCACAGGGGTTGACTCTCAATCACTCCCTTGAGGCAAGTGACTAGAAGGTAACCCCAAATGGCTATTACAAGCAGTTTTCATACTTTTTAGGGGCACAGGTTACATCAGCAAGGTTCAAACTTATTGGCTAAGCATACTGACCTATAAATGTATTGGCTAGCAAGCACGGACAGATCACGACACACATTTGAACTCTACCTGGAACTTTCCAGAGGGTCAGGTGACTATTAGTCAGTACATTCTGAGAAATGTAAATACCTTTGTAAGTTAATGCTTCTATTTAAGCATAGAAATTCTGAGTTATACAAATATAGTTTTAATAAAAATATACTGCATGTACATATCAATAATATTTGCTCGGGAGCATAAGTATATTGGGCACTTAAATATCAGAAGAGACTAGAGGGAAGGATCACTTATTAAGAGTACATATTTGTATAAATGACATGGGTTCCATTCCCAGCACCAACATGGCAACTCACAACTCTAATTCCAAGGGATACGATGTTCTCTTCTGACCTCTGTGTTCATGAGGCATGGATGTGATGCACATCCATACATAAAAAAAAAAAAGTAAAACAACAAACAACAACGGGAAAAAAACTCTTAATTCTGATACACATAAAATGAAAAAAAAAAACAAACAGGAATTAAGACCTTGTGATTCAGAAAGTTCCTGAAAGAGGCACTTGACCTGATATCTATGAAAAATTTTTGATTGGAAATAAATTGAAATAATAAAACAATGTATATATCCATGGAAACAGAGCTAAAATATGGCTACTAAACCAAGATGTAAAGTATATCAGAAATCCTTCAAGCTCTCTTAAACCTTCTAGCTAACACTCCCTAGAGTTATAAATGATTTAAAATTTGTCAATATGGAATAGGGTGAACTGTTTTTAACCTCTAAAAAATTTGCAATCTCCCTAGAGTTTGAACACTTTAAGTTTTCTTCACACTATACAGTTGTTCCTCTATCTTCTCAAAGGCATTTGTTCTGGGATTCTGCTAAAGATAACAAATAATCATCTCCCCAGATAAACGAATGTGTAAAGGATTTTTTTATCATTATTCATATTCTTATGTTTATTTTAGCATTATTAAGAAAATGCAAGATATAGAATCAAAATAATCATACATCAATTAGTAAATGAATGAGGAATATTTTATGTTTATACACAAAATTGAAACTTCAAAGAACTAATAAAAAGACATTCAACTAAATTAGCCACTTTAGAAATATAAATTACATCATAATGAGGTACCACAGGCCATTCCTACCTAAAGACCTTGTAGACTGCCCACTGGGGGACCTTGCACTTATTCTGGGTTCCCTCAGGCAACCCCTTTTGCCTAACAACAAGCCATACCTGCCAAAAGACAAAAAAGACCAGCTGCCCACATACTTGTCATACACTCTTGGTTCCCTAGGTAGACACACCCTATGCTCAATCACAGCCCATGCCTGCCAGAAGACCAGCTTACAACAGAACCAATCCATGGCTGTTAATCCCCACTCCATTGCTGTGTTCCAGCACCCCTACCCACAAGCGCACTACCCAAACACAGATCATGCCATAAGATCAGGTCACAGTTCATGTGGAGACTTCCTGATTGACCAGAGACCACACCACCCACTATAATTCAAGCCTTCAACTTGGGTAGAGACTTAATGCAGGAACAGTGTCCATATAGGCTACCACAACTCCTACCCTCAACGTAGGAAGAGACCACCTGTTTGATCACGGACCAGCTAGCTACCAGAATTACAGCCCCCAATTCATGTAGATGAAGACCCTTTTTTCAACCACAGACTATACAGATCAGAGAGAAAACAGAAACCAGGGTGGGGGGTTAACACCCATCTAACAAATGTAAACCAGAAATAGGCACATAAACATATAATCACCCCAAACCTAAATATTTAGATACCATGATAAAAACACAACAACAGTCAAGGTAATAACAAGGACCCAGCTACTAAGCAAGCTGTGATTATTGAAATACAGGTAAGGCATAAGAAAAATACTTTAGAATCAACTTTATAAACATAATAAAACCCTTAAAAATGAAGTAAACACCTTAAAAGAATTTGAGGGAAAGACAAAAAATCGAAGGAAATGAGTGAATAAGTGTCTTTTAAAAAGCCAAGAGGAGACCAGAAGGGACCGACCAGATAAACAGTTCTCTGCACCCAAATCCCGTGGGAGGGAGAGCTAAACCTTCAGAGAGGCAGACATGCCTGGGAAACCAGAAGAGACTGCACTCTGCACACATCTCTGACTCCAGAGGAAAACACCAAACGCCATCTGGAACCCTGGTGCACTGAAGCTCCCGGAAAGGGCGGCGCAGATCTTCCTGGTTGCTGCCGCCACGGAGAGCTCGTAGGCAGCACCCCACGAGCAAACATGAGCCTCGGGACCACCGGTAAGACCAACTTTTCTGCTGCAAGTGACCTGCCTGGTGAACTCAAGACACAGGCCCACAGGAACAGCTGAAGACCAGTAGAGAGGAAAAACTACACGGCCGAAAGCAGAACACTCTGTCCCCATAACTGGCTGAAAGAAAACAGGTAAACAGGTCTACAGCACTCCTGACACACAGGCTTATAGGACAGTCTAGCCACTGTCAGAAATAGCAGAACAAAGTAACACTAGAGATAATCTGATGGCGAGAGGCAAGCGCAGGAACCCAAGCAACAGAAACCAAGACTACATGGCATCATCGGAGCCCAATTCTCCCACCAAAGCAAACACGGAATATCCAAACACACCAGAAAGAACTAGTTTCAAAATCATATTTGATCATGATGCTGGAGGACTTCAAGAAAGATGTGAAGAACTCCCTTAGAAAACAAGTAGAAGCCTACAGAGAGGAGTCACAAAAATCCCTGAAAAAATTCCAGGAAAACATAAAAAAAAAAAAGTAGAAGCCCATAGAGAGGAGTCACAAAAATCCCTGAAAGAATTCCAGGAAAACATAAATAAACAAGTAGAAGCCCATAGAGAGGAGTCACAAAAATCCCTGAAAGAATTCCAGGAAAACATAAATAAACAAGTAGAAGCCCATAGAGAGGAGTCACAAAAATCCCTGAAAGAATTACAGGAAAACACAATCAAACAGTTGAAGGAATTAAAAATGGAAATAGAAGCAATCAAGAAAGAACACATGGAAACAACCCTGGATATAGATAACAAAAAGAAGAGAAAAGGAGCTGTAGATAGGAGCTTCACCAACAGAATACAAGAGAAGAAAGAGAGAATCTCAGGAGCAGAAGATTCCATAGACATCATTGACTCAACTGTCAAAGATAATGTAAAGTGGAAAAAGCTACTGGTCCTAAACATACAGGAAATCCAGGACTCAATGAGAAGATCAAACCTAAGGATAATAGGTACGGAAAAGAGTGAAGACTCCCAGCTCAAAGGACCAGTAAATATCTTCAACAAAATCATAGAAGAAAACTTCCCCTACCTAAAAAAAGAGATACCCATAGGCATACAAGAAGCCTACAGAACTCCAAATCGATTGGACCAGAAAAGAAACACCTCCCGTCACATAATAGTCAAAACACCAAACGCACAAAATAAAGAAAGAATATTAAAAGCAGTAAGGGAAAAAGGTCAAGTAACTTATAAAGGCAGACCTATCAGAATCACACCAGACTTTTCGCCAGAAACTATGAAAGCCAGAAAATCTTGGACAGATTTCAAAAAGACCCTAAGAGAACACAAATGCCAGCCCAGGTTACTGTATCCTGCAAAACTCTCAATTAACATAGATGGAGAAACCAAGATATTCCATGACAAAACCAAATTTACACAATATCTTTCTACAAATCCAGCACTACAAAGGATAATAAATGGTAAAGCCCAACATAAGGAGGCAAGCTATACTCTAGAAAAAGCAAGAAACTAATTGTCTTGGGAACAAAAGTAAGAGAAGAAAAGCATACAAACATAACCTCACACCCAAATATGAATATAACAGGAAGCAATAATCACTATTCCTTAATATCTCTCAACATCAATGGCCTCAACTCCCCAATAAAAAGACATAGATTAACAAACTTGATACGCAGGGAGGACCCTACATTCTGCTGCCTACAGGAAACACACCTCAGAGACAAAGACAGAAACTACCTCAGAGTGAAAGGCTGGAAAAACAACTTTTCAAGCAAATGGTCGGAAGAAGCAAGCTGGAGTAGTCATTCTAATATCAAATAATATCAATTTTCAACTAAAATTCATCAAAAGAGATAAGGAAGGACACTTCATATTCATCAAAGGAAAATTCCACCAAGATGAACACTCAATCCTAAATATCTATGCCCCAAATACAAGGGCACCTACATACGTAAAAGAAACCTTACTAAAGCTCAAAACACAAATTGCACCTCACACAATAATAGTGGGAGATTTCAACACCCCACTCTCATCAATGTACAGATCATGGAAACAGAAATTAAACAGTGATGTCGACAGACTAAGAGAAGTCATGAGCCAAATGGACTTAACAGATATTTATAGAACATTCTATTATAAAGCAAAAGGATATACCTTCTTCTCAACTCCTCATGGTACTTTCTCCAAAATTGACCATATAATTGGTCAAAAAATGGGCCTCAACAGGTACAGAAAGATAGAAATAATCTCATGCGTGCTATCAGACCACCACGGCCTAAAACTGGTCTTCAATAACAATAAGGGAAGAATGCCCACATATACGTGGAAATTGTACAATGCTCTACTCAATGATAACCTGGTCATGGAAGAAATAAAGAAAGAAATTAAAGACTTTGTAGAATTTAATGAAAATGAAGGTACAACATACCCAAACTTATGGGACACAATGAAAGCTGTGCTAAGAGGAAAACTCAAAGCGCTGAGTGCCTGCAGAAAGAAACAGGAAAGAGCATATGTCAGCAGCTTGACAGCACAACTAATAGCTCTAGAACAAAAAGAAGCAAATTCACCCAGGAGGAGTAGAAGGCAGGAAATAATCAAACTCAGAGCTGAAATCAACCAAGTAGAAACAAAAAAGACCATAGAAAGAATCAACAGAACCAAAACTTGGTTCTTTGAGAAAATCAACAAGATAGATAAACCCTTAGCCAGACTAACGAGAGGACACAGAGAGTGTGTCCAAAATTAACAAAATCAGAAATGAAAAGGGAGACATAACAACAGATTCAGAGGAAATTCAAAAAATCATCAGATCTTACTATAAAAGCCTATATTCAACAAAACTTGAAAATCTGCAGGAAATGGACAATTTCCTAGACAGATACCAGGTACCGAAGTTAAATCAGGAACAGATAAACCAGTTAAACAACCCCATAACTCCTAAGGAAATAGAAGCAGTCATTAAAGGTCTCCCAACCAAAAAGAGCCCAGGTCCACACGGGTTTAGTGCAGAATTTTATCAGACCTTCATAGAAGACCTAATACCAATATTATCCAAACTGTTCCACAAAATTGAAACAGATGGAGCACTACCGAATTCCTTCTATGAAGCCACAATTACTCTTATACCTAAACCACACAAAGACCCAACAAAGAAAGAGAACTTCAGACCAAATTCCCTTATGAATATCGACGCAAAAATACTCAATAAAAGTCTGGCATACCGAATCCAAGAGCACATCAAAACAATCATCCACCATGATCAAGTAGGCTTCATCCCAGGCATGCAGGGATGGTTTAATATATGGAAAACCATCAACATGATCCATTATATAAACAAACTGAAAGAACAAAACCACATGATCATTTCATTAGATGCTGAGAAAGCATTTGACAAAATTCAACATCTCTTCATGATGAAAGTCCTGGAAAGAATTGGAATCCAAGGCCCATACCTAAACATAGTAAAAGCCATATACAGCAAACCAGTTGCTAACATTAAACTAAATGGAGAGAAACTTGAAGGAATCCCACTAAAATCAGGGACTAGACAAGGCTGCCCACTCTCTCCCTACTTATTCAATATAGTTCTTGAAGTTCTAGCCAGAGCAATCAGACAACAAAAGCAGGTCAAGGTGATACAGATTGGAAAACAAGAAGTCAAAGTATCACAATTTGCAGATGATATGATCGTATATTTAAGTGATCCCAAAAGTTCCACCAGAGAACTCCTAAAGCTGATATACAACTTCAGCAAAGTGGCTGGGTTTAAAATTAACTCAAATAAATCAGTAGCCTTCCTCTACACAAAAGAGCAACAACCCGAGAACGAAATTAGGGAAACGCCACCCTTCATACTAGACCCAAATAATATAAACTACCTCGGTGTGACTTTAACCAAGCAAGTAAAAGATTTGTACAATAAGAACTTCAAGACTCTGAAGAAAGAAATTGAAGAAGGCCTGAGAAGATGGAAAGATCTCCCATGCTCATGGATTGGCAGGATTAATATAGTAAAAATAGCCATTTTACCAAAAGCAATCTACAGATTCAATGCAATCTCCATCAAAATACCAATCCAATTCTTCAAAGAGCTAGACAGAACAATTTGCAAGTTCATCTGGAATAACAAAAAACCCAGGATAGCTAAAATTATCCTCAACAATAAAAGGACTTCAGGGGGAATCACTATCCCTGAACTGAAGCAGTATTATAGAGCAATAGTGATAAAAACTACCTGGTATTGGTACAGAGTCAGATTGATAGAACAGTGGAACAGAATTGAAGACCCAGAAATGAACCCACACACCTATGGGCACTTGATTTTTGACAAAGGAGCCAAAACCATCAAATGGAAAAAAGACAACATTTTCAGCAAATGGTGCTGGTTCAACTGGAGGTCAACATATAGAAGAATGCAGATCGATCCATGCTTATCACCCTGTACAATGCTTCGGTTCAAGTGGATCAAGGTCCTCCACATCAAACCAGATACACTCAAACTAATAGAAGAAAAACTAGGGAAGCATCTGGAACACATGGGCCCTGGAAAAAATTTCTTGAACAAAACACCAATGGCTTATGCTCTAAGATCAAGAATCAACAAATGGGATCTCATAAAACTGCAAAGCTTCTGTAAGGCAAAGGACACTGTTATGACAAAACTGCAACCAACAGATGGGGAAAAGATCTTTACCAATCCTACAACAGATAGAGGCCTTATATCCAAAATATTCAAAGAACTCAAGAAGTTAGACCGCAGGGAGACAAATAACCCTATTAAAAAATGGGGTTCAGAGCTAAACAAAGAATTCACAGCTGAGGAATGCCAAATGGCTGAGAAACACCTAAAGAAATGTTCAACATCTTTAGTCATAAGGGAAATGCAAATCAAAACAACCCTGAGATTTCACCTCACACCAGTGAGAATGGCTAAGATCAAAAGCTCAGATGACAGCAGATGCTGGCGAGGATGCAGAGAAAGAGGAACACTCCTCCATTGTTGGTGGGATTGCAGACTGGTACAACCATTCTGGAAATCAGTCTGGAGGTTCCTCAGAAAATTGGACGTTGAACTGCCTGAAGATCCAGCTATACCTCTCTTGGGCATATACCCAAAAGATGCCCCAACATATAAAAAAGACACGTGCTCCACTATGTTCATCACAGCCTTATTTATAATAGCCAGAAGCTGGAAAGAACCCAGATGCCCTTCAACAGAGGAATGGATACAGAAATTGTGGTACATCTACACAATGGAATATTACTCAGCTATCAAAAACAATGACTTTTGAAATTCGTAGGCAAATGGTTGGAACTGGAAAATATCATCCTGAGTGATGTAACCCAATCACTGAAAAACACACATGGTATGCACTCATTGATAAGTGGCTATTAGCCCAAATGCTTGAATTACCCTAGATGCCTAGAACACATGAAACTCAAGACGGATGATCAAAATGTGAATGCTTCACTCCTTCTTTAAAAGGGGAACAAGAATACCCTTGGCAGGGAAGAGAGAGGCAAAGATTAAAACAGAGACTGAAGGAACACCCATTCAGAGCCTGCCCCACATGTGGCCCACACATATACAGCCATCCAATTAGACAAGATAGATGAAGCAAAGAAGTGCAGGCCAACAGGAGCGGGATGTAGATTGCTCCTGAGAGACACAGCCAGAATACAGCAAATAGAGGCAAATGCCAGCAGCAAACCACTGAACTGAGAATAGGACCCCCGTTGAAGGAATCAGAGAAAGAACTGGAAGAGCTTGAAGGGACTCGAGACCCCATATGTACAACAATGCCAAGCAACCAGAGCTTCCAGGGACTAAGCCACTACCTAAAGACTATACATGGACTGACCCTGAACTCTGACCTCATAGGTAGCAATGAATATCCTAGTAAAAGCACCAGTGAAAGGGGAAGCCCTGGGTCCTGCTAAGACTGAACCCCCAGTGAACGTGATTGTTGGGGGAAGGGTGGCAATGCGGGACAGATGGGGAGGGGAACACCTATAAAGAAGGGGAAGGGGAGGGATTAGGGGGATGTTTGCCCGGAAACCGGGAAAGGGAATAAAACTCGAAATGTATATAAGAAATACTCCAGTTAATAAAAAAATAGTCAAGTTAATAAAAAAATAAAATAAAAAATAAATAAATAAAAAGCCAAGAGGAAAGGCAAAAAAAAAAACAGTTGAAAGGAATAAATGGAAAACAACAATGAAGGGAATGAAATTGTTCAAGATAGGAAAATGAAAGGAAAATGAAAAGAAAACTCAAATTGAGGGAATTATGGAAATATAAAATCTAGATACATGAAAAGGTACTACAGATGTAAGCATCACAAACAGAATACAAAATATGGAAGAGATTATCTCTGATATTAAAGACAATAAAAGAAATAGATGTATCAATCCAAGAAAATGTTAAATCTAAAAAATTACTTACACAAAATATCTATGCAACTTGGGAGTCTAAAAAGTCCTGTTAATAGTAGAAATAAAAGAAGGAGAGAAGGAGATGGAGGAGGAAGTGGAAGAAGAAAAGAAAGAGAAGAAGGAGGAAAAAAGGCAAAGAAGAATCACAGCTCAAAGCTCACAAAATAGTTTTGTAGAAGAAACATTATTTGAAAGGATAGGTTTGCCACCCCACAGTCAAAAAGCTATCACCCAGAATTGTTGCTGTCTAAAAGAACTTCAGGGACAAAATGGGAGAAGGGGCTAAGGAAAACGAGGTCCAGTGACAGGCCAAAATTAAGACCCAGCTCAAGGGGATGCTCCATGGACCTGACACTATTACTGATGCTATGGTGTGCTTACAGACAGGAGCCTAGCATGGTTGCCCTCCAAGAACCCCCAAAAGCAGCTGACTGAGACAGAAGCAGATATTTACACCTAGCCAATGGTCAGAAGTCATAACTCTTGCAGTTGAGAAAGGCTCAAAGAAGTTGACTAGGGTGATTCCATAGGAAAACCAGCAGTCTCAACACACCTGGACCCCACTGTCTCTCAGACAATGCGTCACCAACCAGGCAGCATACATTGGCTGGTCCAAGGCCCCTGATATTAAATACAGCAGTGGACACCCTGGTCCATCCTCAATGACAGGAGACATTCCTAACTCCTGAGAGACTTGAGGCCCCAAGTAATGGGAAGGCCTGGCAGGGTGTTGGCCGATGTGGTGGTACAGGGACAGCCTCATGGAGACAGGGAAGAAGGAATGAGATAAGGAACTTTTGGAGGGCAGAATGGGAGGGTCTTCAAGAGGATTTCCCCACCCCCTAACCCCTACCCACTGTACCTCCCCACTTTCTGGGGCCTCAAGTCTCTTGAGGGTTAGATGCATAGTCTTTCACTGAAGCCAGACTAGGCAGTCCTCTGATGTATATGTATTGATATGTATTGGGGTCCTTATATCAGTTAGTGTCTTCTGCCTGGTTGTTGGATCCATGTCTGAAAGATCTCAGGATTGCAGGTTAGTTGAGACTGCTGATCTTTCTATGTTTCTTCCAGTTTTTGCCCAATTCAACAACAAGCTTCTGTCCATTGGTTGGGTATAAGTATATGCATCTGACTCTTTCAGCTGCTTAATGGGCATCTTGAGAGCAGCCTTTCTAGGATCTTGTCTGTAAGCAAACCATAGCATCAATAATAGTGGCAGGCCTTGTTGCCTTCCCTTAAGCTGGTTCTCAATTTGGGCCCATCATTGGACCTCCTTTTCCTCAGGCTCTTTTTCCTTTTTGTCCCTTGTAGTTCTCTTAGACAAGAACAATTCTGGGTCACGGTTTTTGACTTGGGATGATTGGACATGCAAATTCCCAATTTTCAGGGGGCAGATTAATTCAATACATTAGAACCAACCCCCAACATTATACTATACTGTGTCTTTATTTGTAAACTCCAAACTGGACTTGATCACAAAGCAAGTCTCAATAGACACAAGAAAATTGAGGTGACATCCTTGCATTCTACCAGACCACCATGGATTAAAGTTAGGTATTAACAACAACAGAAATGACAGAAAGCCTACACACTCATGGAAACTACAAAACTTTCTACTGGATCAAGAAAGAGAGAAAATAAAGAGTTCTCAGAGTTCAATAAAAATGAACTCACATTTCCGAAATTATGGGACACAATGAAAAATGTGTGTTTTATTATTGCACTAAGTGTTTAAATAAAAAAATGTGAGATTTCATACTAGCAACTTAAAAGCATACCTGAGAGCCCTAGAACAAAACAAGCAACCACACCCAGGAGGCAGAGATGTTAGGAAATAATCAAACTGAAGGCTGAAATTAATAACATGGAATCAAAGAGAGCAATACAAAGAATCAAGGAAACAAGAGTTAGTTCTTTGAGAAAACCAACAAGACAAATCCTTATCCACAATTAAGTCATACAGAGATAACATTAAAATTAACATAATCAGAAATGAAAAGGGAGATAGAACAACAGACACTAAGGAGATCCAAAGAATCATTAGGTCATTATTTAGAAACCTGTACTCCACAAAATAAAAGAGAAATGAATAATTATGTCATAGATATATATCACTTACCAATTCAAATCAACCCTAAGGAAATGGCAATCAGGAAGTCTCACAACCAGAAAGAAGAACAAACAAAACAAAACAGGTTTTAGTGCAAAATTATACCAGACTTTCAAACAAGAGCTAAAGCCAATACTTCTCAAATTATTCCACAAAATAAAAACAGAAAAACCATTCATTTTATGAGACCAGAATCACCCTGCTACCCAAACTACACAAAGATTCAACAACAAAACATACAAAAATTAGACAGTGGAATCCACCACATAAACAAAGTGAAAAATATCCACATGAACATCACATTAGTTGCCAAAAAATAGCCATTGACAAAATCCAACTTCTCTTCATGATAAAAGTCAGGATGAGATTAAAGAAAAAAAGGAAATACCTAAACATAATTATGCCAATTATCATCAAACCTATAGCCAACATCAAATTAAGTGGAGAGAAACTCAAACCAACTCCACTAAAATCAGCACCAAAACAAAGTTTTCCACTCCATAACTATTCAATATCATACTGTTAGTTAGAGCAATAAAACAACTCAAGGAGATACAAATTGGAAAAGAAGAAATCCTTATTTGCAGATTATATGATAATATACGTGAGTGACCCACAAAATTTTACTAGGGAATTTATATAACTGATAAAAAAAACCTTCAGTAATTGGCTGAACATAGGATTAATTTAAAAAAATATCAGTAACCACAAACAATATAAAATACCATGGAGTAACCTTAAACAAGCAAATGAAAGACTTGTATGAGGAAATTCTTCAAGTCATTAAGGAAGAAATTGAAGAAGATACTACTAGAAGATGGAGTGATTTCTCACACTCATGGATCAATAAAATTAACATAATAAAATGGTCAACTTACCAGAAGAAATCTACAGATTCAATGTAATCCCCATCAAAAGCCCAACACAATTCTTTATAAACCTTGAGAGAACAATATGAAATTTCATATGAAAAAAACAAAAAGCCCAGGTTAGCTGAAACAATGCTGAACAATACAAGAGCTTCTAGAGATATCACCATTCTGATTTCGAGCTGTACTAGTGCTTTATAGTAATAAAAAGCCTCATTGTACTGTTGATAAGTTATTTCTCCATTAGTGAGATGAGCCAATTCAAGCAAAATTAAAATATATAAGGACAGGTTTATTGCGAAGCCACTCTCTAGATGGTTCACTAGTTCCAAAGAATGAGGCTAGAAATGTTGCTATGGGGAGGAAGGTGAATGAGCATGAGCACACAGTGAGAGAGAAAAAAATGCTGAGTTAGGAACTGAAAAAGGCAGGCAAAATCTCTGGGTTATATGGGGGGAAAGCCTCTGGGGAAGAGAAGCCCAGAGCAGAATATCAGTTAGATACTAACTGATACTGGAAAAACCTGGAGACCAGGTCCACTTGTGTATGTTAAATTTTCACCTCAGCTGTTTGTTCCAAGTCTAAATTCCAACAACTGTCATAAAATTAGTCATGCTGATCAGGGTTATCAAATTAAAGACCCATACATAAGTCCATACAGCTATGGAAACCTAGTTTTTTGATAAGGAATTCATAAATCGTGGAAAAAAGAGAGCATCTTCAATAAATGGAAATGGTCAAATGGGATGTCTGCATGTAGAAGAATTCAAATAGATCTATATTCATCCTCCTGCACAAAACTCAAATCCAAGTGAGTCATGTACCTTAATGTTAAACCAGACATACTGAACCTAAAGAAGAGAAATTAGGGAATAGCCTTGATCACACTGGTACAAGAAACAACTTCCTAAACAGAATATATATTGCCCAGAGACACTAAGATCAAAAGTTAATAAGATGCCATAAAACTGAAAATGTTCTGTAAAGCAAAGGATATAATGAATAGGATAAAATGGCAGCATACAAAATAAAAAATGGTTTTCAACAGTACCACATCACATACATGGATGGCTAATTATACATTTTCAAACTCTTGTATCTAGAGCATTTCCCAATAGCCTTAAGGGATGTCCTGAAGGTCCCAGCCACACCTTGGATTCCTAGATTCCTGCTGTTTCTAATTTTCTTGAAGGAGTGTGAAAATATGCACATTATTATGCAAACAAGCTTTAGACCCACATCAGCTATCAACACTCCTGGAGGATCATATCTGGGCCCTGTCCCAGGTGTAGGCACCATTTCAATCTGTCCCTATGAGGGCCATGCCAGGCTGTCATCTTCCCCCTTCTGTTCTAATTTAAGAATTCAAACATTGATGGTGATTGTGGTTACTGAGTGCTTGACTTGCCTGATGCAGACTGGAAGGAGAAACAAAACCAGAAAGCATCAACTAACAGGAACTCCTCTATTTATCAGCAAAGTTGTCCAGGAAAACGAAGTGAACCCATGCACAGCAGAGGCAAAGACCACAGATACTTCCTCAATAGAAGTGGATCCCAGGATAGAATACTAAAAAAGAGGTGGGGGGAGGTAGGAAGGGAGGGAGGGAGGGAGGAAGGGAGGAAGGGAGGAAGGGAGGAAGGGAGGAAGGGAGGAAAGGAGGAAGGGAGGAAGGGAGGAAGGGAGGAAGGGAAAGCGAGCACATCTCAGCAGAACCTAGTCCAAAAGCTTGGACCAACGATTTGATTCTGAGTCATTCTTTGCACTGCTATCAGACACCCCTTCTCTCAGGAACCCCTCTCCAAGGCAAGTCTGGCTCTTGGCAGGTGGCAAACAGAACTAAAAATAAGACAAAGGTAGATAAGTATATTGGACAAGTTTGGTTTGGGATGGATTTCATTCAGGGTGTCACAAGCACCCCAGTGTGAGATAGAACTGGGAAAAGGGGTGAAGATTTGGTATATAAAAATGGGTCAAGTAAATTCAAGAAGTAGAGAAATAGATATTAAAGTCTTCAAACAGTCTGTTAGTAAGAAAGGTGTCAAGATGCATGCAAGTCTTTTACAAGATTTCATGAGTTCATACAGAAAGTTAGTTCATGGGTTTCTGAGGAAGGTTCATTGAGCCCTGATATCTGGCTCAAGGTCAGTAAAGACCTTGGCAACTATGTACAGAACCCATGAGAGTGAAGAAACATGTGAGAATACTCTTCACACGGTCCTCGGCAAAAGGTAATAGGGTATACTTGTGCCCACTGAGTCACCTATGTCCCTGCCAGCAGAATGCCACCAGGCATGTGTCCTTTTTTCTTCCAGTTCTACTTTCCAAAGTTTGCGGACGGTGGCACAACTTGCTACCCGTTGTAAAGATATGAAGCCAAGGAGACACACGTTCAGGGAACAGAGGCCTGCCTGGCCTGCCTGGCCTGCCCAGCACAGACATGCAAAAGGCTAAAGCAAGTAGCTGGAACAGGGTACTCTGGAGCAGGTCTCTCCTTTTCTAGCCCAGATATGAAGACCTCTATGCAACAAGGGCCCATCAAGCAGAAAATAATGGGCAGAATCTTGCTGCTGATAGCTTGGAATACCACAGCTCAACAAAAAAGTATATTTTTTGCTTCCTTTTCTGAAAGTTGTTTAAATGAATTTCTTCCCTCATAATAGGAACCCCAGAAACAATGTTTATACTTTTAACCTAAATTTATTAATTTTTTTCAATTTGTTTAAAAGTTCTTTTGAGCATCAAAAATCACATTGGGCAAATGTGTTGAGGATCTGAGAAAGTGTGTGAGTCTCGAAGAAAGTAATTGAGGCTGGTGATTCAAGTTATGAAGGATAAAGGATGTGACAAAAGAACTAGATGGTGAGAGGAAAGGGATTTATCATTTTTCTAAACGTAAAAATATATTCTTATAAACTTAAGGAATCCACTGAAATCTACCTCCTACAGGTCAAACCTTAATTAATAAAATAATGCTCTCTACTTAAGCCAGTTTCCTTTTCACACACCAATTTTCCTCATGAATATCGATGTAAAAATACTCAATAAAATTCTCACATACCGAATCCAAGAACATATCAAAACAATCGTACACTATGACCAAGTAGGCTTTATCCCAGGGATGCAGGGATAGATCAATGTATGGATCCATCAATGTAATCCACTATATAAACAAACTCAAGGAAAAAAACAGATGATCATTTCACTAGATGCTGAGAAAGCATTTGACAAATTTCAACACACCATGATAAAAATCCTGGAAAGATCAGGAATTCCAGGATCATACTTAAACATAGTATAAGCAATATACAGCAAACCAGTAACCAAAAATAAACTAAATGGAGAGAAACTTGAAGGAATCTCGCTAAAAAAAAGGGGGATTAGACAAGGCTGCTCACTCTCTCCCTACTTATTCAATGTAGCACTCCAAGTCCTAGCCAGAGCAATCGGAAAACAAAAGGAGGTCGAATGAATACAAATTGGAAAGGAAGAAGTCAAAATATCACTATTTGAAGATGATATGATGACCCCAAAAGTTTCATCACAGAACTACTAAGCCTGATAAACAATGTCAGGAAAGTGGCTAGATATAAAATTAACTCAAACAAATCAGTAACCTTCCTCTACTCAAAGGATAAACAGGTTGAAAAAGAAATTAGGAGAATGGCACCCTTCACAGTAGACACAAATAGCATAAAATATCTTGGTGTTACTCTAACCAAGCAAGTAAAAGATTTGTAATACAAGAACTTCAAGTCTCTGAAGAAAGAAATTGAAAAAATATCTCAGAAAATGGAAAGCTCTCCCATGCTCATAGATCGGCAGGACTAATATAGGAAAAATGACCATCTTGCTGAAAGCAAAGATTCAATGCAATCCCCAGGGAAATTCCAACTCAATTCTTCATAGAATTAGAAAGAGAAATTTGCAAATTCATTTGGAAAAGCAAAAAATCCAGGATATCAAAAACTATTCTCAACAATAAAAGAACTTCTGGGGGAATCACAAACCTTGACCTCAAGCTTTATTACAGAGCAATAGTAATTAAAAAAAATACAAGAAAAACAAAAAAACAAAAACAAACAAAACAGCATGGTATTGGTACAGAAACATGGATGTAGTTCAATGGAATAGAATTGAAGACCCAGAAATGAACCTGCACACCTATGGTCACTTGATCTTTCACAAATGGGCTAAAAGTATCCAATGGAAAAAAGATAGCATTTTCAACAAATGGTACTGATTCAACTGGAGGTCAGCATGTAGAAAAATAGAAATTGACCTATTCTTATGTCCTTGTACAAAGCTCAAGTCCAATCAGATCAAAGACCTCCACATAAAACCAGATACACTAAAATAGAAAATAGGGAAAAGTTTTGAACATATAGGCACAGGAAATAGCTTATGCTGTAAAATCAAGAATTGACAAATGAGACCTCATTAGATTATAAAGCTTCTGTGAGGCAAAGAACACTGTCCAATAGGACAAAATGGTAACCAACAGATTGGAAAAAGGTCTTTACCAATCCTACATTCGATAGAGGGTTATTATCTAATATATACAAAGAACTGAAGAGATTAGACTCCAGAGAATCAAATTATCCTATTGAAAATGGGGTACAGAGCTATACAAAGAATTCTCAACTGAGGAATACTGAATGACTGAGTAGCACCTAAAGAAATGTTCAACATCCTTTAGTCATCAGGGAAATGCAAATCAAAAGAACCCTGAGATTCCACCTCACACCAGTCAGAATAGCTAAGATCAAAAACTCCAGTGTAAGTAGATGCTGGTAAGGATGTGAAGAAAGAGGAACACTCTGCTATTTTTTAGTGAGAATGCAAGGTGGTTCAACCACTCTGGAAATCATTCTGGAGGTTCCTCAGAAAATTGGACTTAGTACTACCTGAGGACTCAACTATACCACTCCTGGACATATATTCAAAAGACCTGCCAACATATAACAAGGACACATGTTCCACTATATTCGTAGCAGCCTTATTTATTATAGCCAATTAAAAAGTATAACTGCATGAAATTCTTAGGCTAATAGATGGAACTAGAAAATAACATCCTGAATGAGATAACCCAGTCACAAAAGCACACACATAGCATGCACTCACTGATAAATGGATATTAGCCCAAAATCTTGTAATATCTAAGAAAATATCCATATGAAGCCCAAAATAGAGGAAGACCAACATGTGGATACTTCATTCCTTCTTAGAACAGAGAACAAAATACTTATGGGAGCAAATACCGGAACAATCAGTGCAGCAGGGAATGAAGAAAATGTCATCCAGAGACTGCCCGACCTAGGGATCTATCCCATCTGTGGCCATCAAACCAGGTCAGTATTGCTGATGCCAAAAAGTGCTTGCTGAAAGGAGCCAGATATGGATATCTCCTGAGAGGCTCTGCAAGAGTCCTACTGATACAGATGAGGATGTTTGTAGCTATCCATTGGACTGAACAAGGGAACTCCAAAGGAGGAGTTAGAGAAAAGACTGAAGGAGCTGAAGTGGTTTGCAACCCCACAGGAAGAACAATATCAACCAACTAGATACCCCAGAGATCCCAGGGACTAAACCACCAATCAATGAGTACACATGGAGGGATCCATGACTCCAGCCATATATGTAGCAGAGGATGGCATTTTCCAGCATCAATAGGAGGAAAAGCCCTTGATCTTGTGAAGGCTCATCTCCCCAGTGTAGGGTAATGCCAGGGCATTTAAGTTGGAGAGGGTAGGTTGGAATGGGAGCATCCTCATAGAAACAGGAGTAGGGGGCAGTGCAGATGGGAAAGGGGGGAAGGGGATAACATTTGAAATAAAAATACATAAAATATCCAAGAAAAATAAAATTAAAAAATAAAATAAAGGAGATGCATATGAAAGTACAATTACCATACAGAACACCTAATAGATTGAACCCGTAAAGAAAATTCCCCTGCCACATAAAAAACACCAACCATGTAGAAAAGATAGAGCATTAAAAGGTGCAGTAGAAAAAAAGGAAAGTAGAATATAAAGGCTGACCTATTAGAACTACACCTGACCTCTTAGTGGAGACTCTAAAAGCCACAAGGGCCTGGAGAAATGTGCTATGCACTCTAAGAGACCATAGAATCCAGACCAGACTTCTATAGCCAGTACAGCTTTGTTTTTACATTATTAATTAAATAATTTATGTATTTACAACACCAAAGGTTGCCCCCATCCTGTCTCCACTCCCAGTGTTCTGTCCCCTCCCAGTGCCTCTGAAAGAGGACTCCCCTATCTTCAGCATCCCCCTTCCCTGGACCATCAAGTCTCTACATGATTAGGCACATCTCCCACTGAGGCTAGACAAGGCATCCCTCAGCTACATATGTGCCATGGGCCTCAGTCCGGACAGTGTATGTCATCTCTGGGAGCTCCCCGGAACCCAGGTTAGTTGACACTGTTGGTTTTCCTATGGAGTTTCCATCCCCTTCAGGTCATTTAGTCCTTCCCCTAACTCTTCCACAGGGGTTCTTTACCTCAGTCTAATGGTTGCCTGTGTCTGCATCTGCCTCAGTCAGCTTCTCATAGAACCTCTCAAAGTAAAGACATGAATTGCTCCTGTCTACAAGCACAACATAGTATCAGTAATAGTGTCAGGGAATAGATCCCAGGTTGGGTCAGTCACTTGGTGGCCATTTGTGTTAGCCACGGTTTCTATTCCTGCACAAACATCATGACCAAAAAGCAAATTTGGGAGGAAAGGATTTATTTGGCTTACATTTCCACATTGCTCTTCATCACCACAGGAAGTCAGGACTGGAACTCAAGCAGGCAAGGAAGCAGAAGCTGATGTAGTGGCCATGGAGGGAATCTTACTGGCATGCTTCCCCTGGCTTGTTCAGCTTGCTTTCTTATAGAACCCAGAACCACCAGGCCAGGAGCGGCACCACCAGTACACTACTACTTCAGTTTCTACCACAGTTTTTACTGTGTTTCTTTTAGAGAGGAGCAATTTTGTGTCAAAAGTTTTGTAGGGGAGTTAGTGTCACCATCCCTCCACTGGGGATTCTGTCTGACTACTGGAAATAGTCACTTCAGATTCTATAAGGTGGCCACCATTGAGTCCTGGGAGTCTCCCCCTCTCAGGTCTCTGGGATTTTCTAGAGGTTACCCCAGCAGCTGCATATTTACATTAATTCTCCTGACCCTCTGGGCCTCGTTCCTGTGCCCCCCTTTCCACTCCAGTCTCCCACCAAAATCTCTCCCTCCCTCTGCCTTCCCTGATTATTTTTCCCCCTTCTAAATGGGATTCAAGCCCCCAAACTTCAGCATTATTTCTTGTTTAACTTCTTAGGGTCTGTATGTTGTATCACAGGTATTCAGAACATTTTGGCTAATATCCACTTATCAGTGAGTACCTACCATGCATGTTCTTTTGGGTCTGGGTTACCTCACTGGGGATGATATTTTCGAGTTCTCTCTATTTGCCTGCAAAGTGCATAATGTTCTTGTTTATAATAGCTGAATAGTTTTCCCTTTATGTAAATGAACCACACTTTCTCTATCTATTCTTTGTTTGAGGGACATTTGAGCTGCTTCCACTTCCTGGTTGCTATGAATAAGGCTGAGATGAACATTGTGGAGCATATGTCCTTGCAAGAAAACTTTAATTTACCACAGAAGGAGAA
The DNA here is from genome assembly GCF_021556685.1 of Rattus norvegicus. Taxonomy (NCBI): domain Eukaryota; kingdom Metazoa; phylum Chordata; class Mammalia; order Rodentia; family Muridae; genus Rattus; species Rattus norvegicus. The sequence goes on along the minus strand of NC_141554.1, from coordinate 51,058,176 downwards.
AATAAAATATTCCATGGTAAAAATTTAAACTGTATCAATGTACAAATCCAGTCTTTCAGAAGGTTCTAGAAGAAAAATTTCAAGTTAAGGAGGTTAACTACACTCATAAAAACACAGGAAATAAATATCTCACACCCGAAAAATCAAAAAGGAGACGTACACACTCACCACCAACAACAATGAAAACATCAACCAACAACAATAACCACCCCAACAAGAACAACTAAGATAATGTAAATTAATAACCATTGATCATTGATATTTCTCAACATCAATGGACTTAATCCCCCTATTAAAAGACACAGACTAACAAAATAGACAGAAAACAGAATCTATCCCTAAGCTGCTTCAAAGAAGTGAAATATAATAAAAGTTTTCAAGATGCAAATTTATAATAGGATATTCTGAAATATTTCCAAAAGTTGTTAGACCATATCTAAAACCCAATTAGTAGGTGAATCACCCACAAAACAAGTAAAACCAAGTCTATAAACAAGCACCCCCTACCTGCTAAATTTCTCATTTAAAAAGACTGATTTCTATTACATTTTTTCATTTATTGTTTGGGAATTTTATATGAGCATAGAAGGTCTTTTGATTTAATCCCTCCTCCATCCCTCCCCTCCATGCATCATGGATTCAAATAAGTTTAGAGAACTTTTCTAACAATCCCTTTAAGTCCCTAAGAGGGTTGAGGCAAAAGCCTTCAAAGGGGAGGATGGCCCCTTTCCCCTGTCACAGCCTACAGATGTGGTAAGCTGCTCATGCAAGAGCTATTAAAAAGGGCAGCTCCCCTCAAAATGGGGACTGCTTGCAGTTGTTAAGGAGATGTCCAAGGTGGCATATCTTTCCAGCCTCAATAGGAGTTGTCCCCCAAGTGCTGTTCAAGGTGGTGAAACCTTTCCTGCCTCAGCCTACTGCCTTCATAAAGAGCTGACACCTGTGTCTCAGGATGATCTTCCCTTGGAATACTCTCACACTCAGAGCTCTAAGGTTCCTGAACTCATGTATTTCAGATTGCCCTTCCACTGGGTTACCTTCTTCCCTCAGAGCTATGTGGTACCTGGGCTTCCAGGTCCCAGGATCCAGGATTCCCTTCCATCCAAGCAGAAACATTTATACCTTTGATTACCAACAGAGATTAACTGGAACCTCGTGGAGATTACTGTATGTTTGCTTTCATTCAATAGTTGGACACTGTGTTCCCTATTTTTATTATTTTTAAATTTTCTTTTATTCATGTGTGTGTGTGTGTGTGTGTGTGTGTGTGTGTGTGTGTGTGTGTGTGTTATTCTTGGTACACATTACCTTCCCAATAATAAGTCCTCTTTACCTATCCAGTCTGTAAGTCTATGTCATTTTATTAGGGAATTGAGTCCATTGAAGTTAAGAGATATTAAGAAATAGTGACTGTTGTTTCCAGTTTTTGTTGTTGTTGTTAGAGGTTTAATTATGTTTGTGTAGCTCTCTTCTTTTGGATTTGTTCCAAGAAGATTACGTTCTTGCTTTTCCTCTGGTGTAATTTCCCTCTTTGTTTTGTAGCTTTCCCTCTGTTATCCTTTGCCTACAAAGGATCTGGATCTGTAGAAAGATATTGTGTAAATTTGGTTCAGTCATGGAATATTTTAGTTTCTCCATCTATGTTAATTGAGCATTTTCCAGGATATAGTGGCCTGGGCTGGCATTTGTGTTCTCTTAGTGTCTGTATGACATCTGCTCAGGATCTTCTGGCTTTCATAGATCTGTTGAGAAGTCTGTTTTGATTCTGAAAGGTCTGCCTTTATATGTTACTTGACCTTTATCCCTTACTGCTTTTAATATTCTTTGTTTTGTGTATTTGGTGTTTTGTCTATTATGTGACAGGAGGACTTTCTTTTCCAATCTATTTGGAGATCTGTAGGCTACTTGTATATTTATGGGCATCTCTTTCTTTATGTAAGGGAAGTTTTCTTCTATAATTTTGTTGATATTTACTGGTCCATCAATTTGAGACTCTTGGCTCTCTTCTATACTTATTATCCTTAGGTTTGATCTTCTCATTGTGTCCTGGATTTCTTGGCGGTTTTGGGTTAAGAGTTCTTTGAGTTTTGCATTTTCTTTGACCATTGTGTCAATGTTTTCTATGGTATCTTCTGCCCCTGAGATTCTTTCTTCTATCTCTTGTATTCTGTTGGTAATGCTTTAATCTATGACTCCTGATCTCTTTCCTAGGTTTTCTATCTCTAGCTTTGTTTCCCTTTGTGATTTCTTTATTGTTTCTATTTCCATTTTTAGATCCTGGATGGTTTTGTTCAATTCCTTCACCTGTTTTGTTGATTTTTGTATTTCCTCTTTAAGGTCTTCTACTTGTTAACCTGTGTTGTCCTGTATTTCTTTAAGTGAGTTATTTACTATCTTTCTGAAAGTCCCCTAACATCTTCATGAGTTGTAATTTTAAATTAATGTCTTGCTTTTCCAGTGTTGGGGCATCCAAGGCTTGCTGTGCTCTAGGAACTGGGTTCTGATGATCCTAAGTGGCCTTGGTTTCTGTTGCTTAGGCTCTTGCCCTTACCTCTCGCCATCTGGTTGTCTCTTGTGTTAGCTTGTCTTGCTGTTTCTGACCATGGCTTGACCCTCCTCTAAGGCTATGTGAGCACTACTGTGAGTCCAGCTCTCTCCCTTAGGGATCTGAGTACAGATAACTGTGGCATAGGGTTAGCTCAGGTCACAGACAGAAAACAAAGGATCTTGTCCCAGACTGTTCCTCGATTCCTGTGTCCTGAGGTCTCCAGGCAGGTCCCTTAGAGCAGAAGTGGTGGTATTACCTATGCTCTCAGGTTTGTCAGCACTCCTGGGAGACTAGCTATCTCCCAGAAATATCTGGGTACAGAGAGCTGTGGTACAATGTCAGCTCTGGGCACAGGTGGAAACCAGAAGTATCCTGTCCCAGGTTGAACCTTGGTTCCTGTATCCTTATGGGTCTGGACAGATTCCTCTTGGGCCAGGAATGTGAACAGGAATGGTGGTCTCTTTTGTGCTCTCAGGTGTGTCAGCATTTCTGAGAGGCCAGTTCTCTCCCCCAAGGAATCTGGGTACAGAGAGTTGTGGCACAGGATCAGCTCAGGTTGGAGGAATAAACTGGAAGCAACCAACTGCTTTCATAATTGGAGTTAAGAACTGATCTACAGGAAGGAATTCATGCTAAATACTGTAAACATGGTGAAAACTCATTACTAGGGAATTTATAAAACTAATGAGAGAAACGTGTCCTAGTTAATTCTCTATTACTAGGATAAAACACCATGACCATATCAATTTATAGGAGCTAAATTGATTTGGGCATATGATACCACAAGGTTACTGCCCATGATGGCAAGTTAGATGCAGCTTTATCAGAAGCTAGAGGCATAGATTTTAAACTACAAGCATTAAACACAGAGAAGTAACTGGAAATGGTTTATGAATTTGAAAACTCAAATCTTAACCCCAGTGACATACATTCTTCAGCAAGGGCATACTTCTTAATCCCACACAAATAGGACAATCAACTGGCAAATAGGTATTTAAATACCAGAAATAATAGAAAGACATCTTTCAATCCATCACATTTCATCCCGTGAGCCCCAAAGGTCCCTGGTCATATCATAATGCAAAATGCATTTGCTCCAACTTTAAAAGTTACCATAGACGGTTTCACAGTCTCAATACAATTTTGAAAAGTTCAAAAGCCAAAGTTTCCTGTAAGGCAAAAGACGATCACTTCATTATAATCTCCCCTCAAAGGCAAAAGACAAAATTTATACTTCCACTATATAATGGCACCTAATAAACTTTATGATTCCACATCATAATGAGGTGAAACTAAATTTAGACTAGATTTATGGTATCAATTTAATGTTACTGAAAACATTATATAGGATGAAACAAAATATAAAGGTACATCACAATATTGATGAGCTCAAATTAACTACAGTGAAAAAGGCTTTTGAAATATAAAAACATATCACAAGTCCATTTAAATAAAACAGTATAAATTATTATCTAGTATGAAGATACAGATATCATGTCATGTGACAACAGTATAGGGAAGAAACTAGAAGAATAATACCAAGTGTTACATGATGAATGTTCCAAATTTCCTTGTCTAGATAGTTTCATGGGTGTGTATGTATCAAATTTAATGAAATTATTTGCTTTTGGTATTAGTTTAAATGCAGTTTATTACATATTAATTATATTAGAATAAAGATGTAAAAAACCACCAAGACATCCCATACTAGAAACAAATTATACAGGTTAATCTTTTATCACCAACATAATTTATGAATTAGCATTCATTAAATTATTGAAAAATGTCACATACATTTGAATTCTATTCAAATGTATCATTATTAATAAAATAAGAAGAACTGTTGTTGGTAATATATGCATCTTATCAAAGGTCTTATAAATAATATATATAAATTATTATAACTATTATAAATAAATTATGTATATATGTATATGTAGATAGATAGATATATAGATAGATAGATAGATAGATAGATACATACATACATACATACATACATACATAGGCAAAAATTAAGGTAATTTTAAAAAAGATAAAATGTATCCAAAAGAAATAGTTTAATGAATTGTCCTTAAACTTAAATACTAATAAAGGATAATGAATTTTACCTCTAAAGATATAGATCATTACACACGAAATGAAAGAACAGGAGAATAGTGGGAGCTAAAGTTTTAAGGGGAGATTGACCAAGCTAGCTCATTCAGTCAGCAGGTTCTCCAGGGCAGGAGTGAGGATTAAAAAAGAGAAAGACAATTAGACAACAGTGTAGTATGACCCCAGCCAGTTCTGAGGCTGAGGCAAATTTATTTCTTCCCAGTCTGCATTTAAACCATTTTGATTACATGCAAATAATGAGGTCAGTTAAGGAACAAGCAAGACAATGAACACAAATAATCAAGGAAAAATAAGATAATGAATACAAATAGTCAAGAAACAAGCAAGACAATAAACATGTCACATGATCACTGTTTCTAAGGGCTTATCAGGATGAGCAAGATATCTGAGCCTACCTACTTGTCCTAGCCCAAAGCTATATTCTTGCCTAAACCTACTTCTTTGTTCTAACCTAAAATCAGATTCCTGCCTGAAGCCCTCTTCCTCGCCCTGGTCCAATGTCATGTTCCTGCCAAGCAGCCCCCAAAACCTCTCCACAGGAGATGGTGACAGGAATGTGAAAGAATGTATCAGTGTAAGCTTTATAGAACACATCTACATTGTACATTTTATATAGAGAGATTTTGAGCAGAGGTCCACTGAATGGGTGAATATCATTGTTTGCAGAAAACACAAAATACTAAATAAAAATCTGGATGCCAGGCTCTGGCTACCTCTTTACTTGTTTTTGGTCAGAGAGGCACCAGAGGAACTCAGACATGATCTTGTGATTTCTCATGGCTGCTCACCACAACTATATAGTGTCTTATTTTCTTTTCTATGAGTGTGGTAAAATATTGTGACCAAGGGAAGTTATAGAAGAAAGTTTACTTGGGGCTTATGGTTTTAGAGGATTAGAGTCCATGCCCCATGATCATGTTGGGGAATTTGAAAGCAGGCATACAAGCATGGTACTGAAACAATACCTGATAATTTGCATTTTTATTCAAACATGATAAGTGGGGGAGAAAGCCTGGGAATGTTGTGAGTCTTTGAAAGCTCAAATTCTGCCCCCAGTGATACACCAAGCCCAAGAAAACTACACATCCCTAAACAGTTCTACCAACTGAGCACCAAGTATTCAAATATGTATATATAGGAGGTTATTGTCATTCAAACTACCACATAAAGTAACACTATATTGATGAAGGCGCCATATACTTTGGTTGCTGGATACAAGAAGCAAGTTGAATCGACAAGGAAACGTTCCATGATGAGGAGCTCCAGTCATAGTAATCTAAAATACTATACATTTTTTGGGAAAAATATATCAATTGTCTTATCCATCACTAGACTCTGCATGCTATAGTATTGAACTTCCAGCCAAGATGTGCACATTGGTACAATAATAAGGGTAAACAACTGCTCTCTTCATTGGACTAAAGGCCCGATCTGTAGGAGGGTATTCATGCCAAGTATAATACAAATGGTCGAAACCCATGGGTAAGGAAGTCATAGGTCTTGGGAGAAAATCTTTTGATGTTATTTTAACAAGTGGTCATACTATCAGACTACCCTCTAAGCATTTCATATTATGATTGTGTATTTCTTTTGATCCCAATCTTGTAGATAGAATCTTATTATGTTGCAGTATGTAGTGGTTAATGTGATTACTATTCAACACACTGAAAACAAGCAACTGTGAATCTTCAGCCCTACTACATACACGTGCACACACACACACACACACACACACACACACACACACACACACACACGAACACACACAGGGCAATGTTCAGAAAACATGTTAGAAATGGGGACAGAAAAATCTGGGCTCCAAATGATGGAGACAAGTGCAGCAAAAGACAATTCTCTGGATGTAACATGACTGTTACACACAAACTGAACAAGATCAAGCTGGTTGAAACTACCAATCAGGATGGGGTGCTCCTAAGGCCCTACTCCTAACTGAAGAGCTATTGGCAGTTGGTGGCTGTTAAAAAAGGATGAGTCACCTTTCTTTTGGAATATGGCTACTGGTAACTTCCCCATGCTCCAGTGGATGACCTCACAGCTATATACATATGGGTAACATCACTAACTGGACTCCATGTATTAAAAATAAACTATAGTGTTGTAATTATAAAATCAGGACAAAAGAGAAGAGATGAAATTAGGCTTCTGTGCAAAGTTGTGAAAAGTGAGGGGTGAATATAATTAATATATACTGTATACACATGTGAAAGTTTCACAGAATAAATTTAAAAACATCTGAGGTAAAGAATGAATAATGGAACAGGACTTGGTTAATTGAAAGGCATTATTTTTCATAGAAGGATATATAAGCTTGGATTTGTTCATATCAATGGCATTGATTGTCACAGCTTTATTGTCTTCACTACTGGTATTTGTTGAGATGTTCAATATAACTGCTAGTCATTATTACTTATTTTTACATTTATTTTAGATTTACTTATTTATTTTACATGCATATTAGTATTTTTCCTGTATGTTCAGTTGTATACTGCATACACGCTTGGTACATGTAGAAAAAAAGAAGACATTAGATACCTAGGGGCTAGAGTTACAGATGGTTGTGAATCCTGATATTGTTGTAGAAATTAAATCCAGATCCTCTGGAAGAGCAATGAGTGCTCTTAACTGATAAGTCATCTCTCTAACCTTCTTATATCACTTTTGATATTTGATTTTAGCTATGGAAGTAAAAATTTGTCTAAATATATGGGTGCTTTGTCCCTCCTGAGCCCTTTTAACAATGGCTATTGCTACAATTATGGTAGTATCTTGACTTTTATTTAACTCATCTATTTGTATTCATATGCATTGATAAATAAAAATATTATTTTATAAAAAAGTTTTAAAGATATAGCTCATATCTGCACACTTTTAAGGTAAATAAATGTAAAACTCTTAAAATTTTGTATCTCGCCATCTACACTTTATTATGTGATTTATATATAGGGATAACTTAATTGACCTATGATGTGATATAACACCAGAACTTGAGAAAATTATTAATCCATTATTTATACCTATTATATGTACTGTATATCCAGAAGCTGCTATTTGGATGATAGAATTCGTGTGAGAAAGATGAAGGAAGACAGTGTAGCCTGAAGCAAAGCCCAAGCAATATTTACTTTAAAAAGGAAAGTGCATTAGAAGAATTATCAGGAAGTTCTGTATAATAATTCTTTTCTAATGTGGTAACTACTGAAGGACAAATAAACTTAACATATAATCATAGTTCTTTTAGAAATTAGAAAATTGTGAGAGAAAAAAAATGTTCTAAGAGGCCTAACTAAAAATATCCAAACAAATGAACAAAAACAAAAATAGTTCAGAGAACATTGCAGAAACGAGGGCAGAAAATACAAGCCAATGCATGGTAGGAAAACTATTAAATGCTGACTTCTGTTCATGACAAGGCTGTTTTATGTATCGAGTCACAGGATCTGTTGTTACATGTACAAGATAGAGACAAGATCAGAATTCCAGCATGAATCAAGGAGGGGTTCCTGAGATCTCACCCCTATCTGAGGAGCTATTGGCAGTTGATGGCTGCTGAGGACAGTAAAGTCACTGACCTTTGGGCATGTGGTCCCTGGTAGATTTCGATTGGCTTATGACTACTATGCTGAACAGTAACCTGTAAGGGAATTAATTCCCATTAGAATATACTTCCTCTGAAAGAGTCATTTTGACTACTCCTTGTTACTTGGTAATAATGGCCAGTTTTATGTGCATATGGGTATCATTAATTGCACTGAAGGGATTATTAAAAACAGAAACAAAATAATGATTTAAAAAACCCAGTATTGGAGAGAAGATAGGGTGGAGGGCACTAAGGGAAGTTGTAGGGAGATAGTGATAAATGGATATGAACAACATACTTTGTATAAATGTAACATTCGAATAATAGCAAAACACTATTTTAAAAAGACCATACTTTAGAGCCCATCATTAGAATACTTAAAGATACTGTCAGTGATGACAAGTGAGTCAGTGTTTCTCTGGAGCTGCAGAGCGCGAGGGTGAGAACAAACTGACAAAGTACCTACTATTTATGGTCTAAAGGCCACACATTGAAGTATCTTAAAATCGCCCAGCAGGGAATTAATTTCCTTTAGAATACTCAGCCCCTTAAAGTGCCCTCTTGACTACTTGTTACTTGGTAATATTGGCTAGCTTTATGTCAACTTGACATAAGCTAGAATGCTTTAAGTGTCGTCTCCGTCTCCGTCCCGCAGAAAGGAGCGACACCATGACGTTCTTCTCAAAGCAGTTTATTCAGGAACCTTTCTTTCTGCATGCAAGCAACAATCTCTCACCCCCAAGCACACTCCCTAATAAAAACCCCGTAACCACGCCCCATCAGTCCAGTCTACGTAGTCTCAGTTCATAGGTCCATGTCAAATGACCTGATCTTATGTCATGGTACGCCTGCACAGCTCTCACGATGGGCGTGGCTTACTTTTGGGTGTATGAGGAAGTCAGGTGCTACTCATAAGACTTGGCAGCAGTCCTGGGCGCCATCTTGGGATTGCCGCCACACCTGCTCCCCACATTTAAGGAAGAGGGATTCTTAAACACCAATCAAAGAATACACATGGTGGGGGGATGCTCCAGCTGCGTATGTAGCAGAGAATGGCATTGTCCGACATTAATAGGAGGAGAAGCCCTTGGTCCAGTCAAGGATCCTTCCCCCAGTGTAGGGGAATGCCAGGGTTTTGAGGTGGGAGTGGGTAGGTGGGAATGGGAGCATTCTCATAGAATCAGGGTGAATGGTGATGGGAGAGGGAGGGACCGGGAAAAGGGATAACATTTGAAATGTAAATTCTCAAACTATCCAATAAAAATATTAACTAATTAATTTTAAAAAGGAAAATAAAATAACTTGCTATGATTTGTCTGCAGACAAGACTGTATTATAAGTTCTTAATTAATGATTGATGTGAGAGGGCCCAGACCATTTTGAATTTTGTTACCCCTGGGATGTGGTTATAGACATTATAAGAAAACAGGCTGAGCAGCCCAGGCAGGTGCAAGCCAGTAAGCAGCACCCCTACAATGGCATCTGCTTCAGTTTTCTACCTCCAGATTCCTGCCTTGTTTAAGTTCCTGCCCTGACTACCTTCAGCAACGTACTATGCTATGGAACTGTAAACTCAAATAAACCCTATCATTACAAAGTTGTTTATACTCCTGGTATTGTATCCTAGCAATAAAAACCCTAACACACGAGATTTCTGTCTTCCACTAGTAACTATATCCTTTCTTTCTCATTCCTTCTCCATTCCTCCTGTTCTTGCATTGATGCAAATAGAGCAGTGAAACCGTCCTTATCATTTTATTGATAAGGATCGTTGGTAATATACAAGGGGTATTTGGAATGGCAGATGTATAATTTCAAAATTCCTTTCAAATTTTATGGTGTACACTATAAACAGACCAACCACACTGCCCTGCCAATCACCAAATCTCCTAAGGATTAGGCTAATCAATGCTGTATTTAAAGGTTGAATCACAATTTTATGGGGATGTTACTGATTACCTTCATTTTTTTCACTCTTTTATTTTTACTAGTTATTTTTACTAGTGAGGCCCTTCTTCTTTAGTCTTGGGCTCTCCTGGGGCCTTTAAGTGAATTATGTCACAATGAGGGAAACAACAAACACTGTGAGGAACATGGGGTCCAGTGAGTCCTGGTACTGCTCTTTACATACCGCACACCATGTAGGTTCTCTTACCTGTACCCTGAAACCATTCCCCCAACTTTTGCCATTGCCACATATACATGGAATCACCAGCCCCCTCTACCTCCACATCCTGCCCCATGAAATAAATCAAGAGGAAAAGGTTCATCTTCTGAGTTGGTGCCAAGGGTGCAGATCCTTCAGAATTGGCCTACATACATACAAGTAGACCTGATCTCAGGCTTCCAAACCTATAGAACCCAGTTTCTCTCTCTTATCATCTATCCACCCTTCCTCCCAAGAGCCCACCATAGACCCACAGGACAATACATCTGTTCATATGAGTACTTTTATTTGTACTACAAAAGAGCTTGGTGGTATCCCTCAGTCAATATCCATTGCCTGACATGATTCAGGAGGATTCCTGTGGAGCAGAAAGCTCTTGATGTTGCTGAGCTTCAGAGCTCACCAGGTCAGTGGTAGAAACCCAGGCACTTTCCACAGCCTGCTCCTCTGGTTCTGGATTGTTACTACTGATTTCAACATTGATCAGATGTACTCAGTGCATTGAAACCTTTCCTCCAGCTCTCATGTGATTTTTGATAGTCTTTCTGCAGGATGCCCTTCTCTTGGACCTCTTGTGCTAGTGGGGTGCCCGACACAATCTCTTATATGTCTTTTTAACCTACAAGCACAACCGAGGACAGAGCCCATTGTTAAGAGAAAGGACAAGCATGTGAACGGGACATTAAGAGGAAAAGGTGTGGGTTGAGGATGGCACCCATGCCAGGCCAGAAGTCCTAGGGAAGGGAACTTGCTCAAGAAAAGAAGAGGAAGTACTTAACTGCAGTCCTCTCACATTTCCACAGTTTTGGCATTTTTTCCCACAACTAGGAATTGTGGCTTTGTTACTTCCTTGGTGGTCTTCTGAGGTACTGGGCTCATGAGGTACTGGACTCAATATGTTCCTGCCTACCCTCCATAATTGAAGCCTAGCAGAGGTCTGACCCAGAGCTCTGAGCATTCTATTGATCTAGCCCTCAGAACAATGGAAGCCCACATCCTTCAGCCCTGATTGGTCAGCACAGCCTCCTATATGAACCAGTCTGACTTCACAAAGCCCTGGCTCTGACCTATCTGGATGCAGAGTGGAGAGGCAGGCTTCTAGAGAAACCAAGATATACCTGAGAAAACAGAAGGAATCATCTTGGTACCTTGGTAGAGGGGTGCATGGTGGTGTAGGAAAGAGTCTGTCTGGATACAGGTGGCTTTTTGTGAACCTGTTTCAACAGATAGTTTACAAACCATCTTCATTTCATGTAATCAATTTTGATTATGGTAGAAGATGTGGCCAAAACCTTGTTTCTCCAAACCATTCCCCATGTCAACCCTATTCAATGGATCATTCTAGTTTGTCTGGTCCTCATCCCTTAGCTAGTAATTGGATATTCTAAAATATTTCAAAAACTGATTAGACCATATTTAAGATTCAGTGGGTAGGTGAATACCTACAAAAAGTCCCTCCCCCCCAAAAAAGTCCGAAGTCCCAAGCATGAAATATAGTTTCTTATCTAATAAGTTTGTATACTGAGAAATAATCCCCAACAGTAAAATTAGAAGAAATTGAAGGAGAGGGTGTTGGAAGGGTGGTTTTGTTTGTCATTCTGCAACACAGATATCTGAAGAGACATCTTATTAGAAGTCAAGGAAGTTGAGAATATTGCTCAGTATTTGTTCAAATGAGGAGAAAGCAAAAATGCCAAAAGTCGCGTTTTGGTTTTATGATTTTGTTAATTCAAGTTTTGTAGATTCAAGGAAGGAGGGGTAGACTACTAATCCGATGTATTAGTATTTAAACATGTTAAATACTTCTGCACTTTTTAGTACTCAAGGTTGCCTAACACTATCCAAAATCAAATTGGAAAGAGAGCTTTAAAATATACTCTGCCATTCTTCTGACACCTCTCCTCCCTTCATCATCAAACCTAGTGATCCTGAACCATATAGGTTAGCTTACCTTTCTCCAAACATCTTTCTTGCCCTCTGAGGCCTCTGGACTCAGCTAAGCTCCCCTGAGCAGCGTTCTATTCAGGGAGACCTTCACTTTGCCCCCTACACTATGCATACTTTCATTGGACCGGGTGATCCTAAACCATATAAATTAACTACCCTACCCTCATCAATATTTCTTTCCCAATTAGTGTTGTGGGGTACACCACGCTGCCCTGAGCAGCCTTCTATCCCCTCTGGACAGCCATGTTCCTGCCACTTTCCTCCTACCTTAATCAGACTGAGGATCCTGAAACAAACAGATTACCTTTCTTTCTCCTATGCATCTTCCCTGCTTGCTTGGGAGCCAAGCACGCTCAGTCTCCGGAATTTGTCCCAGGAATGTTCGGCTCATTAGATGACCCCTATCTTCTTAGGAATGCTTTGCTCATTTTATGGCCCCTATCGCCAGGAAAATTAAGTTACAGCCTCCGGCCTTGGGACACCTACCCAGTTGTCTGTTCTTATCAGCGTATAACTGCAATTAATGGTTTAGGGCTATAGGGAAGAGGGTGTCAATGATGGATTGTCCTGAATAGCCTTCCCACCTGCTTGTCTTTATAAGCCACTGTTTTTTAAAATAAAGTTTGAGAGCTTGACCAGAACACAGACTTGCTCTCCTTCTTTGTGCCTCCTGTCCCCCATTTTTTCAACCCCTCCCAGGTCTACTCTGAACCCCCGTTGGTCTGGGCACCTGCTTGCTGAGTTCTCTAGGGTAAGCCATGCTGATCTGGACAGCATGGTGTCACAGGGAAACCTGAATTCTCCCACCACCTCTTCACCCTCCTTCATCAGACCTACTGAGTCTAAACCATAGAAGTTAGCTTCCCTTCCCCCACCTATCTTCCCTATTCACTGAGTCTTTTGCTGCATGGCAAGCTGTTCTGAACAGCCTGCTAGCCCAGACAGACCTCCATTATCCCACCAATTCTCTGCCCACTTTCATCAGACCTGAACCTCCTAAAACATACAGACCTGGGGATCCTGAATTATATAGACCTGCATATCAAGAACCTTTATAAAGCACAAGGATACTCATCAGAGCCTTGCTACATAAGAACCATTGAGTTTATCCTTTCTCCCTACCCGTTACTACCACAGGGACATCCAGGATCCAATGCCATCCAGATGGCTTACTGCCCTTGAAAATCAGCAAAACTGAGGGAAATATGACCCCTTTAGAGTACAGGTACCCTACTAGTGCAAGCTACTCTAAAACAACCGAAGCACAGGAACATGACCTTAAATGAAATCTTATTAAGATGACAGAAGCTTTTAAAGAGGAAACGAATAAACCCCTTAAAGAAATACAGAAAAATACAATTAAAAATGTAGAGGTCTTTAAAGAAGAAATAAATAAATAAATCCCTTAAAGATGTACAGGAAAATACAATTAATCGGGTAAAATGAATAGACAAATAAGTAAATAAGTAAGTAAGTAAGTAAATAAATAAATAAATAAATAAATAAATAAAAACTGTGCAAGACCTAATGTAGAAATAAAAACAATAAAGAAAACAAACCGAGGAAATCCTGAAGAGGGAAAACACAGAAGGGGAAGAATCCCAACTCAAAGACCCAGAAAATATTTTCAACAAAATGATAGAAGAAGATCTCCCCAACCCTTCCTATCTCCATCTGCATCCAGAACTAGGGTGGTCCCACAGCCTTTGGACACAAAACTTGCCTGCAGAGAGTTGGTTTGCCAGGAGCACTCTCCCTCATAAGCCCACAGCCCAAAGGTGGGACCCCACATTCTCTCCAATGACTGTCCAAAAAGAGACCTAACAGGAATGCACAGGCATTGAAAGCCACAGAGCAACCTGGGACCAGAACTTATGGTCTCTATCTGTGCCCAGAACTGGGGCTGTTTCACAGCTCTAAAACTCAAATGTTGCCTGCAGAGAGCTGGTTTGCAAGAGGGCTCTCATTAAAGACTACGAGCTCACAGGCTCACAGGCCAATGGAAGGGACAAGCTCAAATCAGAGACAGCAAGAACAACTAATATCAGAGATAACCAGATGGAAAGAGGTAAGCAGATAAACCTAAGAAACAGAAACCAAGATTGCTTGGTATCATCAGAGCCCAGTTCTCCCTTCCAGCAAATACTAAATATCCCAACACACCTGAAAAACGAGATTTGAGATTAAAATTACATCTCATAATGATGATAGAGGACTTTAAGGAGGACATAAATAGCTCCCTTAAAGAAATACAAGAAAACAGAGGTAAACAAGTAAAAGCCCTTAAAAAGGAAACAAAAAACTCCCTTAAAGAATTACAGGAAAATACAACCAAGCAGGTGAAGGAATTGAACAAAACCATTCAGGATTTAAAAATGGAACTAAAAGCAATGGAGAAACCACAAAGCCCACCTGAGACCTCTAGAGAAATACGACAAATACACTCAAGATGAGTAGACTGTAGGAAATAATCGAGCTCAGAGTAGAAATCAACCACATAGAAACAAAAAGAACTATACAAAGAATCAACAAAACCAGGAGCTGGTTCTGTGAGAAAATCAACAAGTTTTAGTCAGACTACATAGAGACAGTATTCCAATTAACAAAATCAGAAATGAAAACGGAGACATAACAACAGAAGCTGTGAAAATTAAAAAAAAAAAATTACCAGATCCTACTACAAAAGCCTATACTCAACAAAACTGGAAAATTTGGATGAAATGGATAATTTTCTATACAGATACCAGGTATCAAAGTTAAACCAGAATCTGATAAATCATCTTAACCTTCCCACAACTCCTAAAGAAATAGAAACAGTCATTGAACATCTCCCAATCAAAAAAAAAAAAAAAAAAAAGGGCCCGGGACTACGTGAGTTTAGTGCAGACCGTCAAAGACCTAATACCAATACTCTTCAACCTATTCCAAAAAGAGAAACAGAAGGAGCACTAACAAATTTGTTCTCTGAAGCCACAATTATGCTTATACCTAAAACACACAAAGACCCTACAACGAAAGAGAACGTCAGACCAATTTCCTTCGTGAATGCTTATGCAAAAATGCTCAATACAATTTTTGCAAATTGAATCCAAGAACATACAAAAATGATTATTCATTATCACCAAGTACACTTCATCCCACAGTCACAAGAATTGTTCAGTATATGGAATTCCCTCAATGTAATCCACTATATAAACAAATTCCAGGGAAAAATAATCATCTCATTTGATACTGAGAAATCATTTGACAAAACTCCATACCCCTTCATGATAAAAGTCTTGGAAAGATCAGGAATTCGAAGCCCATACCTAAACATAGTAAAAATAATATATAGCAAACTAGTAGCCAACATCAAACTAAATGGAGAGAAACTTGAAGCAATCCCACTAAAATCAAGGGCTAGACAAGGCTGCCACTCTCTCCCTAACTGTTCAATATAGTACTAGAATTCCAAGACAAAGCAGTCAGAGAACAAAAGGATTTCAAAGGAATACAAATTGGAAAGGAAGAAGTCAAAAATATCACTATTTGCAAATGATTTGATAGTATAATTAAGTCATCACAAAAGTTTATCAGAGAACTCCTACAGCTGATAAACAACTTCAGCAAAGTGACTGGATATAAAATTAAGTCAAACAAATCAGTAGCCTTCCTCTACTCAAAGGATAAACAACAGTATGAGAAAGAAATTAGGGAAATGACACCCTTCACAATAGTCAAAAATAATATAAAATACCTTGGTGTGACTCTAACCAAGCAAGGGAAATATCTGTATGACAAGAACTTCAATTCTCTGAAGAAAGAAATGGACCATCTCAGAAGATGGAAAGATCTCACTAGCTCATGGATTGGAAAGATTAATATAGGAAAAATGGCCATCTTGTTGAAAGGAATCTGCAGATTCAATTCAATCCCCATCGAAATTCCAACTCGATTCTTCATAGAGTTAGAAAGAGCAATTACAAATTCATTTGGAAAAGCAAAAAACCCAGGGTATTGAAAACTATTCTCAACAATAAAAGAATATCTGATGGAATCATCATCCCTGACAACAAGCTGTATTACAGAGCAATCTTGATTAAAAACTGCACGGTATTGGTACAGAGACAGGCATGTACATCAATGGAATAGAATTGAAGATCCAGAAGTGAACCCACACACCTATGGTCACTTGATATTTGACTAAAACCATCCAGTGGAAAAAAGACATTTCAACAAATGTAGCTGGTTTAACTGGAGGTCAGCATGTAGAAAAATGCAAATTGACCCATTCTTATCTCCTGCTACAAAGCTCAAGTCCAAGTGGATCAAGGTCTTCCACATAAAACCCAATACACTGAAACTAATAGAAGAAGAAGTGGGGAAGAGCCTCAAACACATGGGCACTGGAGAAAATTTCCTGAACAGAACATCAATGGCTTATGCTCTAAAATCAAGATTTGACCAATAAGACTTCATACAATTGCAAAGCTTCTGTAATGAAAGGACACTGTCTTTAAGACAAAACAGCAACCAACAAATTGGGAAAAGAGCTAGAAGTTAGAGTCCAGAAAATCAAATAACAGTATTTTAAAAAATGGAGTGCAATGCTATACAACAAATTCTCATATGAGGAATACCAAATTGTTGAAAGCACCTAAAGAAATGTTAAGTAATCAGGGAAGTGCAAATCAAAACAACCCTGAAATCCCACCTCAAGCCAGTCAGAATGGCTAATACTAAAAACTCAGGTGACAACAGATGTTAGCGTGAATGTGGAAAAAGGAACACTCCTCCATTGTCAATGAAATTGCAAGCTGGTACAACCACTCTGGAAATCAATCTGGAGGTTTCTCAGAAAATTGGACATAGTATTACCTAAGGACCCAGTTATACCACTCCTGGGCATATACCCAAAAATGCTCCAACATATAACAAGGACACATGCTCATAGCAGCCTTATTTCTAATTGCCAGATGTCCCTCAACAGAGGAATGATACAGAAAATTTGATATATTTACACAATGGAGTACTACTCAGCTATTAAAAACAATGACTTCATGAATGTCATAGGCAAATAGATGGAACTAGAAAATATCCTGAGTGAGGTAACCTAATCACAAAAGAAATCACACATGGTATGCATTCACTGATAAGGGTATAATATCCCAAAAACTCGGATTACCCAAGATAAAATCCACATACCATTTAAGCTCAAGGAGAAGTATCACCAAAGTCCAGATGTGTCAGTCCTTCTTAGAACTGGGATCAAAAATATTAATAGGTGGAAATAAGGAGACAAAGTTTGGAGCAGAAACTGAAGGAAAGGCCATCCAGATACTGGTCCACCTGGGGATCCAGGCCATATACCAACAAATCAGAGCCCCCATGTACTAAACCACTACCAAAAGAGCACATAGAGACAGACTTATGGCTCCAGCTGCATGTGTAGCAGAGGATGGTCTTTTTTGGCAACATTGGGAGGAGAAGCCCTTGATTTTGCCAAGGACGAACCTCACAGTGTAGGGGAGTGTCAGGGTGGGAATTGGGGGTTGTTGGGGAGAGGGAACACCCTTATAGAAGAAGGGGAAGGGGAAATAGGATAGGGGGCTTATGGACGGGAAACTGGGGAAGTGAATAATATTGGAAATGTAAATAAAATAGCCAATAAAAATTAATTTTAAAATATCCAATAAAAGCAGCAGGATAAAAAACAAAGTTTTCAGAGAATTCTAATAGTAATTACTTGATCATGACTATATTTTAACTATTCCATATTCACAGTTTTGGGTGTGATAAGCAAATGTAGAAAATAAAACTCTGGGATAAAAATAGATTCAATAAAATAAGAATCTCTTCCCTTATTGTGTAAAGAGCTCTAAGCAGACATTTTATAGAAGATCAGCTACTATGCTTTCTCATTACCTTAACAAAATTAGAAAGGAACAAAATTAATTATTCCTGAGAAAAGGTAGAAAGAAGTAACATTATTTCCCCACACAATGACTTCCAATCCCATCCACTGTACTTGCATTCCTATTCACCATAAAAATATTGTCTTGACACTTTATTATTTTGCTTGAAGTTATAACAACCCCTTATGCACACTTTTTTCCTGCAAAAAAAAAGGTTTTTTTCATAGAACAAATGCATGTGTGGGGAGAAATTGTCATGATACTAGAGAGGGACAATGGGAAAGGAACACACCATCTTAAGTGTGGAGGAGGGTAATGGAATGTGTGTAACATGTTAATAGTGAGGAAATCTATTTAGTGGGGAAGAGGAGGTAAGCATGAGGCAGGAAATGAGGTACAGAGAACAGTGAGAAAAAGAATGGAGTATATTAATAAAGTATATTAATGTATATACATGAAAATATAATGACTTTGATTACTTTGTATTAGTAAAAGCAAACACAATCACTATTTTACATAAACACATGTTTTATGAGTATGTGTCCTTGTACAGCTCCAGGTTTGAATTCGTTTGACCAGAAACTAAATGAATATGTGGGGTGAACAACTATGAGTTAAAGACAAATGTTTCTATAATCTGACTAATAAAGTATTGGAAGAGTTATAAATAACAGAAATTTATTCCTCTTCACAAGGCTTGCTTTAAGATAAAGGTTCTTAAACATTAGTTTTTTTCCTGTGAGCCCACTTTCTGATTCCCATGTTAAAATCTGTGTCCATATATGATAAAGAAGCAAGAGTCCTATTTTTATAAGGTCCTCTTTTATAATCCTAAAATTATAAGCTTAGAGAATTATAGTTCACCACAGGAATATTGTGAACAAGATCATTTTTAAAAAAGCAAAAAAAGCTTTCATTAATAACCCATCTTTGTCAGCTAAGAGCTATTCTTATAAGAACAGAACTCAGAAGACTAGGGCAGAAAATTCAAAAGTTTGAGAACAAACAGCATGGGACACATTGGGAGGCTGTGTTAGCCACTGTTATTGCTATTATCATTGTAAGCAAGAATGCAGAGAAGCTACTGAACTTACTGATCAATGGATGGGAAGAAGGTTTTTTTACTATTAATCTGAAAGAGAATATCTGGAGGCCTTTGGTGAACTTCAAAGCACCCATGGCTACTTCTCTGGAACAAAGAGGAGAGGGGCAGACAACCAAGGGCCAAGGCTATCACTCTCAGTAGCAGAGAGAAGAGAGAGATGAGGGAAAATTTTCTGTATTATAAAGAAAAATTGGTATCTGTGGTGTGGGGAAAGGGAGTCTTGTGAACTGTACTAGCTTGGAACTGTGTGGGTAGGGGCTATCTTTAATGCTTTGGTGTGTGCCATAGGTGCCTGTCTCCATCGAAGTGACTCTCCCTGGCAGACAGCAAATCATTTCACAGGTTCCTAAAAAATTATGAGAACAAACTTTTATCACCCAGCTAGTAATCCTGTAATCCAGGCTTGGGTTTGACTGTCATTTTTTTTTTTTTTTGGTTCTTTTTTTCGGAGCTGGGGACCGAACCCAGGGCCTTGCGCTTCCTAGGTAAGCGCTCTACCACTGAGCTAAATCCCCAGCCCCTGACTGTCATTTTGAATTAAATCAATTTGCCTACATTTACTGGGGTGCTTGTCACCCCTACCCTGGACATAACAATCACAAAAAAACTTTTATAAAGGAAATCATTTAATTAGGGGTTTGCTTACAGAGTGTTAGTTATCATTATTGTGTAGGGCATGGCAGCAGACAGGCAGGAATACTGCTGGAGAAGTAGCTGAAAGCTAAATTCTCATAGTCACATAGAGACACTGGGCCTGGTTTGGGATTTTGTAAACCTCAAAACCCATCTCAGTAGCAAACCTTCTCCTAATCATTGTGAAACAGTTTTATCAATTTGGGACTAAACATGCAAATATGTGAACCAATGGGGTGCTTTCTGGTTCAAATCACCACAGAGATTTAACTTTAAAATAAGAAAAGTGAAATTGAATGGTTCTTCAAATTCCTACGTTTAAAACGCAGTGCCATTTCTTGAATGGGCTTATCTCTTATGTTTTTAATTTTAATGTTTACACCTTCCCATGTTTGTTCTCTTTGTCTTCTACTGTGGAGTCACATTCTCTAATTCATTGGAATATTCTCTTACATCTGCAGAAACTTGTTAAAAGTATTAGTGTATATTTATGTGTATGTGTGAGTGTGTGTGTGTGTGTGTGTGTGTGTGTGTGTGTGTGTGTGTGTGTTTGTGTTTAATTATGAGCTGAATTCTGGGTACAAAGAATTTAAGATTTTAGTGTAGACATTTCCGATGGAATTAAAAACCAAGTAAGTAAATACTAAAACTTAAAACTCATAATTTCTAAAAATATAAAATTCTTAAATTCAAAAGGTGAATACTCACCAGTTTCTGAATGACAGGAGATGAAGAACTAGTGTAGTGAGCTAATATAGGCATATTTGAAACATGATATATATAAAAAAGCAAATACCCTGCAATCCCTGTGACATACTTCCTCCAGCAAGGACACACAACACAAATGACCCCAACTGGGAACCAAATATTCAAATGCCATAGACAATAAAGGTATTTATCATTCAAACCATTAAATCTTTTTTGGTTGCTTATTTTATTTATTTACATTTCTAATGTTGTCCCCCTTCCCAATTTCGCCTCTGGAAAATCCTCATCCCAATCCCCCTCCCCTCTGTATCTCTTAGAGTGCTCTCCAACAAACCAAACCATCCCCATTCCCACCTCACCACTCTAGTATCCCCTTACATTGGAAATCAAGCCTCCACAGGACCAAGAGCCTCCTCTCCCATTAATGCCAGATTAGGCATTACTCTGCTACATAAGTAGCTGGAGCCATGACTCCCTCCATGTGTACTCTTTGGTTAGTGGTTGAGTCCCTGGGAGCTCTGGGTGGTCAGGTTAGTTGACATTTTAGTTCTTCCTATGGGGCTACAATCCCTTTCAGCTCTATCAGTCCTTCCCCTAACTCTTCCATTGGGTTCCTCAGACTCAGTCCAATGGTTGGCCCTGAGTATCTGCATCTGTATTGGTCAGGTGCCGGCAGACACCCATATCTAGGTCCTGTCAGCAAGGACTTCTTGGCATCAGCAATAGTATCAAGGGTTGATGTCTGTAGATGGGATGGATCCCTAGGTGGGTAAGTCTCTGGATGGCCCTTCCTTTCCTTTCTCTGTTCCATTTTTTGTCTTTGCCTTTCCATTGGACAGGAAAAATTCTGAGTTAGACTTTTTGAGATTGGTAGGTGGTCCCATCCCTCAAATGGGGAACATGCCTATCTACTGGAGATGGTCTCTACAGGTTATTTCTCCCCTTTGTTGGGTATTCCAGCTAATGTCATCACTGTTGGGTCCCGGAAACCTCTTGTTTCCCTGGTTTCTGGGGCTTTCTACTGTCTATCCCAAGGTCCCCATCCCCCACTGCTACTTTTTTATTTTCAATTTTTTGACCCCTCTGCACTTCTCCTGTCTCTTCTCATACCTGATCCTTCCTCTCCTTTTGTTCCCTCCCCCTCCTCTCTCCCTCTCAGTCCCCTTCCTCCTTCTGTCACCCCTGTTATTTTGTTCTTCCTTCTGAGTAAGATACAATGTCTTACTGAGGGATCTACAAATTGGCTTTCCTTCTTAAGCTTCATATGGTCAGTGAGTGGTATCATGGATTTCTGAACTTTGGGGTTAATATCAACTTATCAGTGAGTATATACCACGTGTGTTTTTCTGTGATTGGGTTACCTCACTTAGGATGATATTTTCTAGTTCCTCCATTTGTCTGTGAATTTCATGAAGTAATGGTTTTTCATACCTCTGTAATACCCCATTGTGTAATTCTATCACATTTTGTGTGTCAATTCTTCCATTGAGGGACATCCGGGTTGTTTCCAGCTTCTGGCTATTATAAATAAGGCTGCTATGAGCATAGTGGAACATGTATCCTTGTTATGTGTTGGAGCATCTTTTGGGTATATGCCCAGGAGTAGTATAGCTGGGTCCTCAGGTAATAGTACAGTGTCCAAAATTCTGAGGAACTCATGTATTTAGAGCTCTTTTCTATAGCCTTAAGGATTGTTTTGAAGGTCCCAGTGTTTACCATTTTGCTGAGACATTAGTCACACCTGCAACTCCTGTATTTACAATGTCAGATTATCATGGATTCATATTTTTCCTTTCTTTTATTGGATATTTTTATTTACATTTCAAATGTTAGCCCATTCCTATCCATAAACTCCCTATTATATCCACCTCTCCCTGCTCCTGTGAGGGTGTTCCCCCAAACACCAACCCACCCTATCCTCCCTCCATGCCTACATGCCCTAACGATTCCCCTATACTGGGGCATCGAGCCTTGGCAGGACCAAGGACTTCTTTTCCCACTGATGCCCAACAAGGCCATCCTCTGTTACATATGGAGCTGGAGTCATGGGTCTGTCCATGTGTACTCTTCAAGTAGTGGTTTAGTCCATGGGAGCTCTGGATGATTGGTATTGTTGTTCTTATGGGGTTGCAAATACCTTCAGCTCCTTCACTCCTTTAACTCCTCCAATGTGGATCCCATTCTCAGTTCAATGATTGGCTGTGAGCATTTGCCTCTGTATTTGTCATGCTTTAGCAGAGCCTCTCAGAAATCAGCTACATCAAGCTCCTGTCAGAATGTACTTCGTGGCATCAGCAATATTGTGTGGGTTTGGTGGATGTATGTATATGTTTGGATCCCGAGTTGGGGCAGTCACTGAATGGCTATTCCTTCACTGTCTGTTCCAAACTGTGTCTCCATATCTCCTCCTATGAATATTTTGTTCCCCCTTTTAAGAAGGACTGAAGAATCTGAACTTCTGTTGTCCTTCTTCTTGAGCTTCATGTGGTCTATGAATTGTATCTTGGGAAATCCGAGCTTTTGGGCTAATATCCACTGATCAGTAAGTGCATACAATGGGTGTTTTTTGTGATTGGGTTACCTCACTCAGGATGATGTATTCTAGTTCCATCCATTTGCTTAAGAATTTCATGAAGTCATTGTTTTTTAATAGCTATTTTAATTTTGTAAATGTACCAAATTTTCTGTATCCATTCCTCTATTGAAGGACATCTGGTTTCTTTTCAGCTTTTGGCTATTATAAATAAGGCTGATATGAACATACTGGAGCAACTGTGCTTGTTAGATGTTGGAGCATCTTTTTGGTACTATGTCCAATTTTCAGACAAACCAACAGATTGATTTTGAAAGTGGTTGTACCAGCTTACAATCCCACAAACAATGGAGGATTGTTCCTCTTTCTCCACATTCTCTCCAACATCTGTTGTCTCCTGAGTTTTTGATCTTAGCCTTACTGACAGGTATGTGGTAAAATCTCACCATCGTTTTGATTTGCATTTCCCTGATGACTAAGGATGTTGAACATTTCTTTAGGTACTTCTCGGCCATTCAGTATTCCCCACCTGAAATTCTTTGTTTAGCTCTGTACCTCATTGTTTAAACAGGGATATTTGATTCTCTGGACCCCAACTTCTTGAATTCTTTGTATATATTGGATATGCGCCCTCTAGCTGATGTAGAATTAGTAAAGATCTTTTCCCATTCTGTTGGTTGCCATTTTGCCCTATGACATTGTCCTTTGCCTTACAGAAGCTTTGTAGTTTTATGAAGTCCTTTCTTTTTTTTCCTTCCATTTTTATTAAATATGATATTTCTTATTTACATTTCAAATGTTATTCCCTTTCCCAGTTTCTTTTCCATCAGCACCCTAACCCCTCCGACTCCTCTTCTTTATGGGTGTCCCACTCCCCATCCACCCCCAGTTACTGCAGCCCCCCAACAATCCCCTACACTGGTGGTCCAGATTTGGCAGGACCAAGGGCTTCCCCATCCACTGATGCCCCAACAAGGCTTTTCACTGCTACCTATGCAGTTGGAGCCCAGGGTCAGTCCATGTATAGTCTTTGGGTAGTGGTTTAGTCACTTGAAGCTCTGGTTGGTTGGCATTGTTGTTCTTATGGGGCCGCAAGCCCCTACAGCTCTTTAAGTCCTTTTCATAATTCCTCTAACGGGGGTCCATTCTCAGTTCAGTGGTTTGCTGCTGGCATTTCCCTATGTATTTGACAAGTTCTGGCTGTGTCTCTCAGGAGAGATCCATATCGAGTTACTGTCAGCATGCACTTCTTAGCTTCATCCATCCTATCTAGTTTTGATGGCTGTATATGTATGGGATACATGTGGGGCAGGCTCTGAATGGCTGTTCTTTCAGTCTCTGCTTTAATCTTTGCCTCCCTATCCCCTTCTATGGATATTTTTGTTCCCCTTTTAAAGAGGGAGTGAAGCATCTGCATTTGGTCATCCTTCTTGAGGTTCATGTGTTTTGTGTATCTTGGGTAATTTGAGCATTTGGGCTAATATTCATTTATCAATGAGTGCATACCTGTCGCGCCCAACCTCGACCAGCAAGGAAGATGCGACCAGAGGAGATCTTCCTCAAGCAGTTTTACTCAGGAACCTTGATACAATCTTCTGACCCTGGGGAGCCCCCGCACCACACTTAAATACCTAGCACTGGCCAATCCTAGCAAGCCACGTGGGTCATGCAGATAGGCTGTCACTATGCAGAAGCTAGCAGGCCAGGCAGGCATAGCCAAATAAGGACTTTTTTACTACAAGGAGCGCTCACCATTGGGAGGGTGGAAGGTGGAAACCAGCGCCATCTTTGAGGCGCAGCACGTCGCAGCTCCCTACAGTTCCCCCTTTTTGTTTAATTAATCAAGCAGTCAAAGGCACCGCTGAGCGTGGCGGACCCCTTCCCCCCCCCCCCCCGTCTTAGGATCATCCCTTCATTAAACCCGTCTCAGGACACCTCGTCGCCCACAAGGTTCCATGCCTTAGGTAGAAGGGAAGTTGCCCGTCACTGGGCAGGGTCACTCACACATACTCAGGGGCAAGGTGCAACTAGGTCTTCTGAATGACTGTAAGCCAGGCTTGAGGGGACTGTCCTGCTTCAGTGGCTGCAAATGCCTGTACCACCATAGCCGCGTGCCCCCTCTGAACAAACTTAATTGTACAGAGACACCACAGGCTTACTAAGGAGACCAGCAGCAAGAGTCCAGCTAGGTTCCCATACCCACCCACTCCCTCAGATGATTCATAGCAGCAGCAATCCAAGATGACAATCTCGTAGCCAGTCCAGCATCCGCACGTGTGTTGTTCACGGTCACGATGGCTACACGTAGCTGATCCATTAAGAAATTGAGTATCAGCATGAGTCTCAGGAACACCGATAGTATCCCCCACCGGGGCTCCGTTTGGACCAGCACTTGGGTCACACCAAGAAGTGTCAGCAACAGCAGGATCTTAATTCTTGTTGCACCTCCTGGTCAATTTTTCAGGGACCCACAATGGATCTTGCCGGTCCTGAGGAAACACACAAACAGACCCTCTTGCCCACGCCAACACGGGATCTGGCCTGTGCCATAAGCCAGTGATCACATCTTTCCATTTCACATAAACTTTCAATGTGCCCGCCCGACACTGATGTCGGTCAGCAGCAGAAAGGCCATCATCATCCAAAATTAAAAAATTAAGAGTAAAAAGGGCTAAGGATATCTGTTCCTTGGAGGTTCTACCATGGTCTGTTCCCCCTTTTTGTTTAATTGCACATTCCTTTAATGTACGATGAGCTTGCTCAACAATACCTTGACCTTGGGGGTTATAAGGCAGGCCATGGCACAACTGCACATCCATCTGTTTACAAAAGGATTTGAAAGATTGGTCAGTGTATGCTGGGCCATTATCAGTTTTTAAGTGTTGGGGCTTTCCCCAAGCAACCCAGGCTTCTAGGCAGTGTCCAATAACATTGTGTACCTTTTCTCCACTAATAGGGGTAGCATGAATGACACCTGAACAAGTATCCACAGAAACATGAATGTATTTTACAGTCCCAAATCCAGATATGTGAGTTACATCCATTTGCCAAATCTTTAGAGGCAGTAAGCCCCTGGGATTAACCCCCACACTAGGGGGATGGTGAGAAGTGATACACTGTTGACATCCTAAAACTATCTGTCGAGCATCTGCTCGAGACAGGTGAAACTTCTGCTGTAAGGTTTTAGTAGGCACATGAAATTGTTGATGAAACTGTGGGGCTTGATCAAATGATGAGACTAAGAAGATAAACTCCATTCAGGTACATCTATTCACAAGATCATTTTCCTCACTGAGAGGACCAGGCAAACCTGTATGAGCTCTAATATGTTGGACAAAAAACTTGTGACCTCTTTTCCAGATCAATTCCTGAAGTTCCCTCAGCAGCTGGCATACCGTGCTGCTAATTTTAATAGGGCCAGCCACTTCTAATATCTTAACTGTATTAACAACATATGATGAATCAGAGAGCAAATTAAAGGCAAAAGAACAATTTTTAAACACTTACAGCACATTTTTGAGTTCAATTACCTGTGGAGAGCCGGGTTGATATTGACACAAAATTGTCTCTTGATGGTCAACCATATAGGCTCCACAGCTATTTTTGGATCCATCTGTAAAAATGTTTGGTGCCCCCTGTATAGGAACACTGGAGGTAACCTTAGGAAAGATCATGGGATGTTCCTTAAAGAAGGATAGCAAAGGGTGTTTTGGATAATGATTATCTATCTCTCCATGGAATCCACAGCGTAATATGGCCCAATCATCTACAGTGCCACACAAGATCTTCATCTGCTGACCTGTATAGGGCACTATGCTCGAGGTTGGGGAAACACCAAAAAAATTGTATGCACTTTTGGATCCCATTCAGGGCTAATCCTGCAAGGCTGTTGGATAATATTCTACTGATCTATCTGGAGAAGCTCTGGGATAAACCCAAAGCAGAGGGCCATCTTGCCACAACAATCCTGTGGGCTGCATGTAGGTGGCTAGAATGCATAGCACAATGTCTGCACCCTCCTCCCATCAATGTAAAATTGCGCCTTGTAATCCATTTTCAACCTTCTTTAAAGCTTCCCTTGCTTCATCAGTCAATTGTCTAGGAGAATCCAAGGCCGAATCCCCAACTAAAGTATTATACAATGGTTTTAATTCATAATTTGGTAATTTTAAATAACATCTGACCCAATTAATATCTCCTAGTAATTTTTGAAAATCATTAAGAGTCTTAAGATTATCTTTCCTCAATTCAACCTTCTAGGGGATAATGGTATAAGGACTTACTTTTGCTCCTAAATAATTTACAAGATTGCCCTTTTGTACCTTTTCAGGGGCAATAATCAATCCCCTACCTTCTAGCAATTTAACTAAATTTCCATATGCTAAATCTAAAATATCTTCATTCTTTGCAGTTAAAAGGATATCATCCATAAAATGGACGCATCTCAGCACAGGAAACTTCTGTTTTAATGGGGCAATGGCGTTGCCCACAAAAAGTTGACACATAGTAGGGTTATTGGCCATACCCTGTGGTAAAACCACCCATTCATATCGTTGATCAGGTTCTTCATGATTGCATGATGGAACAGTAAAAGCAAATCTTTCACTATCCCTTGGACAAAGAGGTATGGAGAAAAAGCAATCCTTTATATCAATCACTACAACAGGCCAACAGGCTGGCAGAGAGGATAAAAGAGGAAGCCCGCGTTGCACTGGGCCCATGATTTGCATCTGTTGATTAATAACTCGTAAATCATGCAACAGTCTCCATTTCCCTGACTTCTTCTTTTTTTTTTGATTCTTTTTTTTGGAGCTGGGGACCGAACCCAGGGCCTTGCGCTTCCTAGGCAAGCGCTCTACCACTGAGCTAAATCCCCAACCCCCCATGACTTCTTTTTAATCACAAATATTGGGGAATTCAAAGGTGACACTGATGGTTTTATATGCTTCGTAGTCAGCTGTTCATTTACCAGGGCTTTAGCTGCAGCAAGCTTCGCAGAGGAAATCGGCCACTGAGGAACCCACACTGGCTCTTCTGTTTTCCAGGTAATGGGAATGCCTTCCTCAGTGGCCCCTAGGAAAAACCCAGGTCCTGATGCCTTTCTCTCTGTTGGGCAGTTATAGAGCTAGTCCTACCCTGCAGGTATTTCCCTATTCCTTTACCGGGAAAAATGCCCATATTTTTCATAATCTTTTGTGAAGTTTCAGAATACTCAGTGGTCAATTTGAAACCAAATCTTTCAGCAAATCTCTCCCCCAAAGGGAAATGGGCAAATCCAACACATAGGGTTGAATAAATCCTGAATGCCCTTCCTGATCTCTCCAACCCAGTTGTCTTGCACTCATATCAGGAGCTCTTGCATAATTGAGACCTCGTAATGTTTGAGATGAGGCCTGTACTGGCCATCCAGAGGGCCAATCTTTCTTAGCTATTATACTTCTATCAGCCCCTGTTTCCAACAGTCCTAGGATCCTTTTATCATCTACCCTTAGCTCCATTACTGGGTGTTGGTCTAAACCCAAGGCTAAAAATGTAAGGTCGGAGCCTGTGGAACTGAAACCCTTCTCTCCCCTCTCTCTAGACTGGGCTGCAAATCTTTCATGAAGGCTAGGCAAAAGTAATAGTTGAGCTATTCTGTCCCCAGGGGAAATGGCAGTAATCCCTTTCGGTGATTCTACCATGATCTGGACTACCCCAGTATAATCTGGGTCAATAACTCCTGGATGGACATGTAGTCCTCTTAAAGCTGTAGATGATCTCCCTATAAGTAACCCTACTGTGCCAGGCTCAAGAGGTCCTTTAAAATCAGCTTCTATCAACTGGACCCCCATCCGAGGAGTTAGTACGAGTCTGGCGGTGGAGCGGAGGTCCAGTCCTGTGGAGCCCTTAGTGGTTCTCCTTGGCCCCTCGGATGGCAAAGGGACGGCCATCTCTCGTGACTCTGTTCTACTTCCTGATTCTCGACTGCCCCATATATTTGTGGGCCCTGGGGTCGTGGGCCCTGCTGTCCATTTTTTGGACATGTTCCACCAAAACCCGAGCTAAGAGGCTGCCCATTGATGTCTTTTACTGAGCGGCACTCATTAGCCCAATGGTTCCCCTTTTTGCACTTGGAACACAGCCCGGGCTGCCTTGGGCATTGGCCACTTCCTGTACTGACTAGACTTCTCCTTTCTGGACATTGCCTTTTTAGGTGCCCCTGTTTACCACACTTAAAACACGCTCCTGAGCTTCCTCCTTTTCTCTGTGTCATCTGCATAATAGCAGCCGCAAGTCCAGATTAGTCAAAGGTCCCCCTATTTCTCTACAGACCTTCATCCAATCTTCAAGTCCCTTGTTCTTATAAGGAGTGATAGCGGCTCGACATTCCTTTGTGCACTGTTCATTGGCCAACTGTTTAATCAAGGGCATAGCAGTATTGGGGTCTCCAAAGACTCTCCCCACTGCTTCCACTAATCGGGCTACAAAGTCAGATAATGGCTCCATAGGTCCTTGAAGGATCTTGGTGAGGTTTCCACTCACTTCTCCCTTATTAGGTAAGGATTTCCATGCCTTTGTTGCAACTTCATTAATCTGCCGGTAAACCTGTCCTGGATACCCTGTCTGAGCATTGGCAAAGCATCTCTGTCCCAGCAGCATGTCCCTATCCCAGGTAGCCTGGCCACCCCCCGCTGCCAAGTTAGCAGCAGCCTGTTCATTGGCAAACTCAATAAGAAAAGCCTTCCAGTCCAAATACTGTCCCAGACTAAGACAGGCCCGAGCAAGGTTAGTCCAATCACTAGGAGTCATGCAAAATCTGTGTAAGGCCTCAACCTGAGCTATGGTAAATGAGGCTGTAATGCCTATGTCCTGCCTGATTCCACCAGGGACTTGATCACCTTAAAGTCTAAAGGCTCATGATACCTTTGTTGATTAGCATCCACATAAACAGTATAGGCCAAATGTAGTTATGTGTGGACTGCCTTCCACACTTCTGGGCAGAATGTACTACCCGAAAC
Organism: Rattus norvegicus; assembly: GCF_021556685.1. NCBI lineage: Eukaryota > Metazoa > Chordata > Mammalia > Rodentia > Muridae > Rattus > Rattus norvegicus. The sequence goes on along the minus strand of NC_141554.1, from coordinate 51,027,927 downwards.
TCTACTTCCTCCCTCTACAACATTGCAGGGAGGAGGAGCTGAGGGGAACCACCCAGGAGGTTCCTCCACCATTTTAGGCTTTTTCCTTTTCTTCTTCTGTCTATTCCTTAGAGACTGTTTCCTCATTTGATCTATCAACTCTTGTAACTCTTCTGAATTCTGTTTTCTCCTCTGTATCTGTCTTCTCTGAGTCTGTCTCCTTTGAGCTTCCCTGCTTTCTGACCTCTCCTCTTGAAGCATTTCTAGGGCAGCTTGCCCCTTCTCTATAGCTGCCTGACAACATTTTTGATCCTCAAGGCAACTACGCACTAAGCGCCACACTGGACGGACCCCAGGTCTTAGAGTCCCCTGTTCCCAGGCAAAATCAAGGTCTTTCCCTAATTGTTCCCAACTTGCCACAGTAAGATTACCAGAGACTGCGAACCAGGGTGCAATGGCATCGCATTTGCTCAAGAGTCTCTCTATGGGGCTCCTTTTTATTTTTAGTTTCTTTCACTCAAACAGCTCTTGAAGAGCCAGAAAAATTGGACGAGACTGTGAGGTCCCCATGACAAAAACTTTCTATGCTGCTACGGCTAAATTCACTGTGCATCTTGCTACTTTTGGTTCGCTGCTGCCGCGAACTTTACTTGCACACTACTCTGAGACTTTATAGCTGTTTATTTCCCGTGGTCCTTATGGTCCCACCTTACCTTGGGAACTTTCCAGTGCTGCCCTGACTGCAAGAAGTTCTGATCTCAGGGGGTCCCCATATAGGCCACGACTTGTCAAGCCCAACCTCGACCAGCAGGAAGATGCGACCAGAAGAGATCTTCCTCAAGCAGTTTTACTCAGGAACCTTGATACAATCTTCTGACCCCGGGGAGCCCCCACACCACACTTAAATAGCTAGCACTGGCCAATCCTAGCAAGCCACGTTGGTCATGCAGATAGGCTGTCACTATGCGGAAGCTAGCAGGCCAGGAAGGCATAGCCAAATAAGGACTTGTTTACTACAAGGAGCTCTTACCATTGGGAGGGTGGAAGGCAGAAACCAGCACCATCTTTGAGGCACAGCATGTCACAGGTCCCTACACATACCATGTGTGTTTTTCTCTGATTGGGTTACCACACTTCAGATGATATTTTCTAGTTCCATCTATTTGTCGATGAATTTCATGAAGTCATTGTTTTTATAGCTGTAGATGTAGATGGACCACATTATCTGTATCCATTCCTCTGTTGAAGGCCATCTGGGATCTTTCCAGCTTCTGGCTATTACAAATAAGGTTGCTATAAACATAGTAGAGCATGTGTTTTTGTTGTATGTTGGAGCACCTTTTGGGTACATTCCCACAAGAAGTATAGCTGGGTCCTCAAGTAATACGATGTCCAATTTTCTGAGGAACCTCCAGATGAATGTCCAGAGAGGGTGTACCAGTCTGCAATCCCACCAACAATGGAGGAGTGTTCTTTCTCCAAATCCTCACCAGGATCTGCTGTTGCCTGAGTTTTTGATCTTAGCCATTCTGACTGTTATGAGGTGGAATCTCAGAGTAGTTTTGATTTACATTTCCCTGATGACTAAGAATGTTGAACATTTCTTTAGGTACTTCTCAGCCATTTGATATTCCTCAGCTGTGAATTCTTTGTTTAGTTCAGTACCCCATTTTTTAATACATTTATTCGGCTCTCTGGAGTCTAACTTCAGAAGTTCATTATATTTTAGATATTAGCCCTCTATCAGTTGTAGGATTGGTAAAGATCTTTTCCCAATGTGCTGGTTGCCGTTTTGTCCTAATGCCTTACAGAAGCTTTGTAGCTTTATGAGATCCCATTTGTCCATTCTTGATCTTAGAGCATAAATTGGTGTTCTGTTCAGGAAAATTTTCCAGTGCCCATGTGTTCAAAATTCTTCACCATTTTTTCAACATTCATAAGGTAGAATTGTCTGAAGTTCTCTTTCTTTGTTAGGTCTTTGTGTGGCTTAGGTATAAGAGTTATTGTGGCTTCATAGAAGGAATTCGGTAGTGCTCCTTCTGTTTCAATTTTGTGGAATAGTTTGGATAGTATTGGTATGAGGTCTTCTATGAAGGTCTGATAGAATTCTGCACTAAGCCCATCTGGACCTGGGCTCTTTTTGGTTGGGAGACCTTTAATGACTGCTTCTATTACTTTAGGAGTTATGGGGTTGTTTAACTGGTTTATCTGTTCCTGATTTAACTTCGGTACCTGGTATCTGTCTAGGAAATTGTCCATTTTTTGCAGATTTTCAAGTTTTGTTGAATATAGGCTTTTATAGTAAGATCTGAAGATTTTTTTGAATTTCCTCTGATTCTGTAGTTTTGTCTCCCTTTTCATTTCTGATTTGTTAATTTGGACACACTCTCTGTGTCCTCTCATTTGTCTGGCTAAGGGTTTATCTATCTTGTTGATTTTCTCAAAGAAACAGTTTTTGGTTCTGTTGATTCTTTGTATAGTCCTTTTTGTTTCTACTTTGTTGATTTCAGCCCTCAGTTTGATTATTTCCTGCCTTCTACTCCTCCTGGGTGTATTTACTTCTTTTTGCTCTAGAGCTTTTAGGTTACTGTGAATCTGCTAATGTATGCTCTCTCCTGTTTCTTTCTGCAGGCACTCAGCGCTATGAGTTTTCCTCTTAGCATAGCTTTCATTGTGTCCCATAAGTTTGGATATGTTGTACATTTAGTTTCATTAAACTCTAAGACGACTTTAATTTCTTTCTTTAGTTCTTCCTTGATCTGGTTATCATTGAGTAGAGCATTGTTCAACTCCCATATATATGTGGGCATTCTTTCCTTATTGTTATTGAAGACCAGTTTTAGGCCGTGGTGGTCTGATAGCATGCATGGGATTATTTCTATCTTTCTGTATCTGTTGAGGCCTGTTTTATGACCAATTATATGGCCATCTTTAGAAAAAGTACCATGAGGTCGTGAGAAGAATGTATATCCTTTTACTTTAGGATGGGATGCTCTATAAATATCTGTTAAGACCATTTGGTTGATAACTTCTATTAGTCTCTCTATGTCTCTGTTTATTTTCTATTTCCATGATATGTCCATTGATGAGAGTGGGGTGTTTAAATCTCCTACTATTATTGTTTGAGGTACAATATGTGATTTGAGCTTTAATAAGGTTTCTTTTATGTATGTAAGTGTCCTTTTATTTGGAGTGTAGACATTTAGAATTGAGAGTTAATCTTCGTGGATTTTTCTTTTGTTGAATATGAACTTCCCTTCCTTATCTTTTTTGATGACTTTTGGTTGAAAGTCGATTTTATTCTACATTAGGATAGCTACTCCAGCATGGTTCTTCAGACCATTTGTTTGGAAAGTGGTTTTCCAGTCTTTTACTCTGAAGCAGTGTCTGTCTTTGTCTCTGAGTTGTATTTCACGTACGCAGCAAAATGCTGGGTCCTCTTTTTGTATTCAGTCTGTTAATCTGTGTATTTTTACTGGGAAATTGAGTCTATTGATGTTGACAGATATTAATGAATAGTGATTGTTGCTTCCTGTTATTTTCATATTTGGAGATGGGATTATGTTTGGGTACTTCTTTTGATTTTGCTGCAAAATGATTATTTTCTTGCTTATTCTATGGTGTAGCTTGCCTCTTTGTTTTGGGCTGTGCCATTTATTATCCCTTGTAGGGCTGGATTTGTAGAAAGATATTGTGTACATTTGGTTTTGTCACGGAATATCTTGGTTTCTCCCTCAACCTTAATTGATAGTTTTGCTGGATACAGTAGCCTGGGCTGGCATTTGTGTTCTCTTAGCATCTGTATGCCATTTGTCCATGATCTACTGACTTTCATAATCTCTGGTGAGAAGTCTGGTATAATTCTGATAGGTCTGTCTTTATATGTTAATTGACATTTTTCCTTAGTGCTTTTAATATTCTTTCTTTGTTTTGTGCATTTGGTGTTTTGACTATTATGTGACGGGTGGATTTTCTTTTCTGGTCCAATCTATTTGAAGTTCTGTAGGCTTCTTTCATGTTTATGGTCATCTCTTTCTTTAGGTTAGGGAAGTTTTCTTCTATGATTCTGTTGAAAATATTTTCTGGCCCTTTAAGTTGGGAGTTATCACTCTATAACTATCATCCTTAGGTTTGATCTTCTCTTGTTTCCTGGATTTCCTGTATGCTTTGGTCTAGGAGCTTTTTGCATTTTACATTGTCTTTGATGGTTGTGTCGATGTTTTCTATATATCTGTTAAGACCATTTGTTTGATAACTTCTATTAGTCTGTCTATGTCTCTATTTTATGTTTCCATGATCTGTCCATTGAGGAGAGCGGGGTGTTGAAATCTCCTACTATTATTGTTTGAAGTACAATATGTGCTTTGAGCTTTAGTAAGGTTTCTTTTATGCATGTAGGGGCCCTTGCATTTGGAGCATAGATATTTAGGATTGAAAGTTCATCTTGGTGGATTTTTCCTTTGATGAATATAAAGTGTCGTTCCTTATCTTTTTTGATGACTTTTAGTTGGAAATCGATTTTATTCGATATTAGAATGGCTACTCCAGCTTGCTTCTTCAGACCATTTGCTTGGAAAATTGTTTTCCAGCCTTTCACTCTGAAGTAGTGTCTGTCTTTGTCTCTGAGGTGTGTTTCCTGTAGGCAGCAGAATGCAGGGTCCTCATTGCATATCCAGTTTGTTAATGTATGATTTTTATTGGGGAGTTGAGACCATTGATGTTGAGAGATATTAAGGAATAGTGATTAGTGTTTCCTGTTATATCCATATTTGCATGTGATATTATGTTTGTGTGCTTTTCTTCTCTTTGTTTTGTTGCCACGACGATTAGTTTCTTGCTTTTTCTAGGGTGTAGCTTGCCTCCTTATGTTGGGTTTTACCATCTATTATCTTTTGTAGCGCTGGATTTATAGAAAGATATTGTGTAAATTGGTTTTGTCATGGAATATATTGGTTTCTTCATCTATGTTAATTGAGAGATTTGCTGGATACTGTAACCTGGGCTGGCATTTGTGTTCTCTTAGGGTCTGTATGACATCTGTCCAGGATCTTCTGGCTTTCATAGTCTCTGGTGAGAAGTCTAGTGTGATTCTGATAGGTCTGCCTTTATACGTTACTTGACCTTTTCCCCTTACTGCTTTTAATATTCTTTCTTTATTTTGTGCATTTGCTGTTTTGACTATTATGTGATGGGAGAATTTTCTTTTCTTGTCCAATCTATTTGGAGTTCTGTGGGCTTCTTGTCTGTTTATGGGCATCTGTTTCTTTAGGTTAGGGAAGTTTTCTTCTATGATTTTGTTGAAGATATTTACTGGTCTTTTGAGCTGGGAGTCTTCACTCTCTTCTATATCTATTATCCTTATGTTTGATCATCTCATGGAGTCCTGGATTTCCTGTATGTTTTGGACCAGTAGCTTTTTCCGTTTTACATTATCTTTGACCATTGTGTCGATGATTTCTGTGGAATCTTCTGCTCCTGAGATTCTTTCTTCTATCTCTTGTATTCTGTTGGTTATGTTCGCATCTTTGACTCCTGACCTCTTCCATAGCTTTTCTCTCTCCAGACTTGTCTCCTTTTATGTTTTCTTCATTATTTCTATTTCCATTTTTTAACACCTGGATGGTTTTGTTCATTTCCTTCTTCTGTTTGGTTGTTTTTTTTCTTCCAGTAGTTATTTAAGGGATTTTTGTGTCAGATTTAATGGCTTCTAGTTGTTTACTTGGGTTGTCCTGTATTTCCTTAAGGGAGTTATTTATGACCTTCTTACAGTCGTCCATCATCATGATAAAATGGGGTTTCAAATCTAGATCTTGCTTTTCTGGTGTTTTTGGATATCCAGTGTTTGCTTTGCTGGGAGAATTGGGCTCTGATGATGTGAAGGAGTCTTGGTTTCTGTTGCTTTTCTCCCTGAGCTTGCATCTCGCCATCATGTTGTCTCTGGTACTAGCTTCTTTTGCTGTTTCTGGTGGTGGCTTGTCCTCCCTCTGGGCCTGTGTGTCAGCACTCCTGGAGACCTGTTTTCCTGTTTTCTTTCAGCCAGTTATGGGAGCAGAGGGTTCTGCTCTCAGGCATGTAGTCACTCCTGGATGCTGGCTTTCAGCTCTCTGTGAGGGCAGGAACCCGGAGGGTGTTGCCCCTACTTCTCCTAGATCCCTGTGCGCAGTAGGCACAGATGGCACAATGTGCTTTCCTCTTGAGTTGGAAATGTGGGCAGAGAGTAGTCTCATCTGGTTTTACAGTAGTGTCTGCCCCTCTGATGGTCTAGTGCACCCCAAGGGGATTTGGGTGCAGGGAACTGTTTGACTGGTTCAGTTCAGATCTGGGCACAGATCTGAACCTCGGGGCTCCTGCAGCTGACTACTCCAATATTCCTGTGTACAGAGGCACTATGCAGTTTCCTCTTGGGCAGGGGATGTGGGCAAAGGCGAGCAGAAGTGGCAATCTGTCCTGCCTTGCAGTCTCAGGTTTGCCCGTGCTTCTGGGTGGTCAGCTCTTTCTCCAACGGGATTTGGGAGCAGGGAGTTGTGGGCTGGGATCAGAGAAGTTTGGGCCACAGCCAAAAACTGGAAGTGCCCAGTCCCAGAGGACTTCTGCTTTTGTGTGCCCTGAGTCCACCAGGCAAGTCACTTGGACAAGAAGAGTTCGTCATACCTCTGTTCTTAAGCGTGTTCCTGGCAGCTGGCTTTCAGCTCTCTCTGAGGGCAGCAACCCATGAAGTCCTTTCTTAATGTTAGAGTATAAACCATTGGTGTTCTCTTCAGGAAATTTTCCCCATTTCCCATGTTTTCGAGGCTCTTCCCTACTTTTTCTGCTATTAGTTTGAGTATATCTGGTTTTATGTGGAGATCTTTGATCCACTTGTACTTGAGCTTTGCAGGGCAATAAGAATGGATTCATTTACATTCTTCTATGTCCTGACCACCAGTTAAACCAGCACAATTTGTTGAAAATGCTATCTTTTTTCCCACTGATTGTTTTTCGTTCCTTTGTCAAAGATCAAGTGACCATATATTTGTGGGTTCATTTCTGGGTGTTCATTTCTATTCATTGATCTACCTGCCTGTCTCAGTATTCATACCATACAGTTTTTATCATTATTGACCTGTAATACAGCTTGAGGTCAGAGATGATGTTTCCACCAGAAGTTCGTTTATTGTTGAGGACAGTTTTGAACATCCTGGGTATTTTACTTTTCCAAATGAATTTGCAAAATGCTCTTTCTAACTCCATGAGAATTGAGTTGGAATTTTGGTGGGGATTGCATTGAATCTGTAGATTGCTTTTGGCATGCTGACCATTTTTCCTATATTAATCTTGCCAATCCATGAGCATGGGCAACCTTTCCATCTTCTGAGATCTTCTTCAATTTCTTTCTTCAGAGACTTGAAGATCTTTTCATACAGATCTTTCATTTGCTTGGTTAGAGTCTCACTGAAGTATTTGATAGTATTTGTGACTATGGTTAAGGGTGTTATTTCCCTAATTTCTTTCTAAGCCAGTTTATCCTTTGAGTAGAGGAAGACTTACTGATTAGTTTGAGTTAATTTTATATCTAGCCACATTGCTGAAGTTGTTTATCAGCTGTAGGAGTTCTCTGGTGGAATTTTTGAGGTCACTTAAGTATACTATCATATCATCTGCAAATAGTGATATTTTGATTTCTTCCCTTCCAATTTGTATCCGGTTGAACTCCTTTTGTTGTCTGACTTCTCTGGCTAGGATTTTCAGTACTTTATTGACTAAGTAGGGAGACAGTGAGCGGCTGTGTTGAGTCCCTGATTTTAATGGGATTGTTTCAAGTTTCCCTCCATTTAGTTTGATGTTGGCTACTATTTTGCTGTATATTGCTTTTACTATGTTTAGGTATGGGCCTTGAATTCCTGACCTTTCCAAGACTTTTGTCATGAAGAGATGTTTATTTTGTCACACATGCTTCCTCAGTATCTAGTGAGATGATCATGTGTTTTTTTTTCTTTTGTTTGTTTCTATAGTGGCTTATCTTGCTGTATTTCTGTACATTGAACCATCATTGTATCCCTGGGTGAAGCCTACTTGATCATGGTAGATGACAGTTTTGATGAGTTCTTGGATTTGGTTAGCTAGAATTTTATTGGGAACGTTGCAATAGTAAGAGAAATTGGTTTGAAGTTCTCTTTCTTTTGTGGGTCTTTGTGTTTTAGATATAAGCTTAATTGTGGCTTCATAGAAGGAATTGGGTAGTGTTCCTTCTGTTTCTTTATTGTGGAATAGTTTGGACAGTATTGATATTTTGTCTTCTATGAAGGTCTGATAGAATTCTGCACTAAACGCATGTGGTCCTGGGTTTTTTTGTTTTTTGCTTTTTTTTTTTTTTCCGGTTGGTATTCTTTTAATGACTGCTTGAATTTCTTTTGGAATTGTGCGACTGTTCAGCTATCTTCCTGATTTAATGTTGATACCTGGTATCTGTGTAGAAAATTGCCCACTTCATACAGATTTTCCAGTTTTATTGAGTGTAGGCTTTTGTAGTAGGATCTTATGATTTTTTTGAGTATCCTCAGATTCTGTTGTTATGTCTCCTTTTCATTTTTGGTTTTGTTAATTTATATACTCATTCTGTGCCCACTGTTTACTCTGGCTAAGGATTTATCTTTTTTTTTTTTTATTTTCTCAACGAACCATTTCCTAGTTTTGTTAATTGTTTGTATAGTTAACTTTGTTTCCACTTGGTTGATTTCAGCCTTAGTTTGATTATTTCTTGCTATCTATTCTGCTTGGGTATATTTGGTTGTTTTTGTTCTAGAGTTTTTATGTGTGTTGTCAAGTTGCTAATGTATGTTCTTTCCAGTTTATTTTTGGAGGCACCCAGAGCTATCAGTTTTCCTCTTAGTACTGCTTTCATTATGTCCCCCAAGTGTGGGTATATTATACCTTCATTTTCATTAAATTCTAAAAAGTCTTTTATTTCTTTATTTATTTCTTCCTTTACAACTTTACCATTGAGTAGAGTGCTGTTGAGTTTCCCTGTGTTCTGGGCTTTCTGTCCTGTCATTTTTGTTGTTATTGAGGACTAGTCTTAGTCAATGGTGATCTGATAGAATGCATGAGATTATTTCAATCTTCTTATACCTGTTAAGGCCTGTTTGATGACTGATTATGTGGTGAATTTTGGAAAAGGTTCCATGAGGTACTGAAAACAAGATATATTAATTTTTTTATCATGTAATCTTATATAAATATCTGTGAAATCCATTTGATTCATAACTTCTGTTAGTTTCTATGTATCTCTGTTTAATTTCTGTTTCCATGATCTGTCTATTCATGAGAGTTGGGTATTGAATTTTCCCACCATTTTTGTGAGGGTACAATTTGTGGTTTGAACTTAATAAGGTTTCCTTTATGAATGTGGGTGTTCTTGTATTTGGAGCACAGATATTCAGAACTGAGAGTTCATCCTGGTGTATTTTTTCCTTTTACATGTATGAAGTGTCTTTCCTTAATTTTTTGATAACTTTTTTTTGAAAGCTGATTTTATTTGATATTAGAATGTCTATTCAAGCTTGTTTCTTGGGACCATTTGCTTGGAAAAATATTGTTCACCCTTTTACAAAGGTCCTGTCGGTCTTTGTCACTGAGGTGTGTGTCCTGTGTGCAGCAAAATGCTGGTTCCTGTTTATATATTCAGTCTGTTACTTTATGTGTTTTTATTGGTGAATTGTGTCCATTGACATTGAGAGATATTAGGGACCAGTGATTGTTGTTTCCTGTTATTTTTGTTTTTAGATGTGGAATTATGTTTGTGTAGCTATCTTCTTTTGGGTCAATTGAAATTAGATTACTTTCTTGCTTTTATAGGGTGTAGTTTCACTCCTTTTGTTGGAGATTTCCATCTATTATTCTTTATAGGCCTGAATTTGTAGAGAGATATTATATAAGTTTGGTTTTGTCACGAAATATCTTGTCTCTCCATCTTTGTTAACTGAGATCTTTGCTGGATATAGTAGTGCTCTGTCATTTGTGTTCTCATAGAGTCTGTATGACATCTGTCCAAGATCTTTTGACTTTCATAGTCTCTGTTGAAAAGTCTGGTGTAATTCTGATAGGTCTGCCTTCCTAAGATACTTGATATTTTTCCTTAGTGTTCTCAATAGTCTCTCTTTGTTTCGGGCCTTTTTTGTTTTGACTATTATGTCACAGGAGGATTTTCTTTTCTGATCCAATCTCTTTGGAGTTATTTAGGCATCTTCTATGTTTATGGACATCTCTTTCTGTAGGTTAGCAAAGTTTTCTTCTATAATTTTGTTGAAGATAGTTACTGGCCCTTTAATTTGGGAGTCTTTGCTCTCACCTATACCTATTATCCTTAGGTATATTTGATCTTCTCATTGTGTCTTGGGTTTCCTGTGTGTTTTGGGTTAGAAACTTTATGCATTTTGCATTTTCTTTGATGTGTTAATGTTTTATATGATATCTTCTGCCCCTGCAATTCTTTCTTCAATCTCTTGTATTCTGTTGTTAATTCTTGAATCTTTGAGTCCTGATCTCTTTCCTAGTTTTTTTTTTTTTTTATCTCCAGGTCTGTCTCCTTTTTTGATTTATTTATTGTTTCTATTTCCATTTTTAGATCCTGGATGGTTTTGTTTTGTTCAATTCCTTCACCTATTTGTTTGTTCTTTCCTATAATTCTTTAAGGGATTTTTGTGTTTCCTCTTTAAGGGCTTCTGCTTGTTTCCCTTTGTTGTCCTGTATTTCTTTAAAGGAGTTATTTTTGTCCCTCTTCAAGTCCTCTATCTTCATCATGAGATGTGATTTTAAATCCAAATCTTGTTTTGCAGGTATGTTGGGATATTTGTTATTTGCTTTAGTGGGAGAACTGGTTTCTGATGATGCCTTGGTTTCTTTTGCTTAGGTTCTTCCCCTTGTTTCTTGCCATCTGCTTATCTCTGATGTTTGCTAGTCTTCCTGTCTCTGACAGTGGCTTGACCCCCCTGTAAGCCTATCTGCCAGCATTACTGGGATATCAGCTTTCTCCCAGGGAGACCTGAGTACAGAGAGGTGTGGCACAGGGTCAGCTCAGGGTGCAGGCAGAAACCGGAAGGATCCTGTCCCAGATTGCTCCTGAGTTCCTGTGTCCTGAGGGCTTCATGACAGTTTCTCTTTGTCCAGGAATGTGAGCAGAATTGGTGGTCTCATCCGTGCTCTCAGGAGTATCAACACTTCTTTCCCAGGGGGATCTGGGTACTGAGAGCTGTGTCACAAGGTCAGCTCCAGGGCCAGGCTGAAAACTTTATTTTGTAATGTTTTTGTCTCACATAATGTGCTTCTGTCAAACTCAGGTAATATTGGATCTGTGTAGAAATAACATTATGGGGGTTGGGGATTTGGCTCAGTGGTAGAGCACTTGCCTAGCAACCGCAAGGCCCTGGGTTCAGTCCCTAGCTCCGAAAAAAAAGATAAAAAAAAAAAGAAATGACATTATGAATAAGAAGTAGCTCACCTAAATTAATTTTAAGGGAACTTTATGCCTCATTTATAGGATCTGAATCTATTGACTAGTGAAACATTCATGCAAAATGCCATTGGTTGAAGTGCCATGTATAAAATCACATGATTCTATTATTCTCTTACAATCTGCAGGCACATAAAGAGCATTCTTTCAAGCAATGGTGCAATATTTCTATTGATGCAGATATTTTTCACAAGAAAGAAAATCTTTTGCTATCATTAAGAGCTTTGGTTATTCCATTTGAAGGTTCACAAATAAGTTAGTGTCAGAAATATAAATTCATCCTTATTTTCAGTTTATCATTGAAGAGCTTCATAAAATATGGAAACAACTATAATATTGTCTATCACTATATACACACATATATATTCATAATTCTGATTTTAAAATGTAAATATCATATATATTTATAAATTTGTATTATATACCTTAATTTACTAAAGAACATTATTTTATACTGTCCTTTATTTTAAATTATTGATATAATTTTTAATAGTTGAGTATTATTCTGACTTACACATAAACCATAAAATTAAATTAGCATAGATGGATTATATTTCCTAGGGGAGTAAATTTATGTGTGGAAATCCTCATCACTCTATCTTGGATTTTATTCTTATATATAAATGTGGCTTTGCAGACATAGCTAGTTAACACAAGTTTATACCAGGAAACGTCATGATGACTGGTATCTTCAGTTTTAAATTGCTGAATGGAGAGGTATAGATGTGCATACACAATAAGATATTCATAAGACTATGTTGCCACAATGAATGAGTTTTAAAGAAACAAAGAGAAACATCTGGAATAGAATGTTTCCTAATACCTTTTGAAGAACCTTCTGTGTTACCTTGATCTCAAATTCTAGCCACCAAATTAGATGATAATGTATTTATCTGTATTTAAGCCACTCTAACTTACTTGGTTACAGCAGATTGAGCAAATGAATATATCTCTATTCTTTTAATGCTTTTACCTTTTATGTTTTAAGTGTTGATGTGATTTTTATTCCTCCATTTTTTTTCATAAAATAAAGTACTATAACATTGTTTACATTCAATATTTGCATTTACTTTTATGGTAGCATGTAATGAGTTTTGGGGTATAATTAAATTAGTACTCTAATTAAAAATTTACTTTTTAATGTTAGTCATAAAAGGTTACTCAAATTCCATGTAGGATAGCCTTCCCTAATGTCATCCACTGAGATCTTCTCTATTTCCGTTTCCAAATAAAATTACACCAGCTTACAGTGACAGTGGCATATATGTGTATGTGTGTGAATCTGTTTGTTTGTATGTATTTCTTTCAGAAAAGACGTTTTTGAAATCTATTTTCTACTCCATCATGAATCATATGGCCTTGTTCCATTCATGTCTCTCTCTTTCTTCTAATATGATGCTCATTTAATGGCTAAGGATTTAAAAACTATCTAATGTAGAATGACCACTTCCTTCTCGTTATTTCCCCTAGAGAGACCATATTTCTTGTTCAGGTCACATTCTCAGATATTAGTGTTTATATCTTTGATATTTATATGGAAGAAGACACAATTCAAATCACAGAAGATGTGAATAAACATTAGGCTGACATAATGAACTGAAAAGATGAGCTAATTGATAAGTGAGCAATGAGAGAAGGGAGAGTAGTGTCTGGTATCCTGTATTTTAAAGTAGCAACCCAGATCAAATAAGTTAACATGCAAACTTTTCACATGCCAGCATTAGGGGGCTTGCTCCTGGTGAACTGTTGTAATGGCTAGTGCTGTTCTTTGACTTGTTAGCCACACTTTGTTCTTAGTAATGATATTATTTAGAACGCCATTGCCAAATGTGCCTATCTCCATGATTAGCAGTATTCTTCCTCCGAATATATTAATTATTACAAGCATCCTGTTGGCTGTAACTATTTTATTATTCTGTATTTACTTACTTTGGAGGTGGTGGTGTTATTGTTTGCTTTGAAACAGGGTCTCGCTATTCAACTCTGGCAGTCCTGAAACTCGTGATATAGATCAAACTGGCCTCAAAGTCAGACATCTGCTCACATCTGCCTCTCAAGTAAAAAGGAGTGAGCACACTTCCTGGCTCATATCAGTGTTTGACAGTGGTACATCTGTTTCATTCAACTAGTTCCTCGCTTTGCTTTTCCAGAGAGTAAGGCTTCATCTGTGCTTATGGATTTTCCAAAGATCCCAAGAAAAATGCAATGTTATGTCTCTCTGGAGTGTGGCTTTAATTTTACTTAAATCTATACTACCAATTTTGTTCTCATGAGATTATATAGAGGTACAGAATGCCAAAACCATCAAATATTGATATTCTCAATTATATTAAAGATTTTTTACATCATTTAAACATCTCTGTAAGGGTTAGAATATACTAAAAATAGCACGGCTATATTTCACCCATCGTTATTCCTCCTTATGAACTCCCTGTACACATAATTTTAATGAAAGTATAAAATGACTCTGGAGGAGAAAGCAGGAACTAAATAACTGTCCCATATATTTGGCAAACATACATGAAGTTTTTGTCCCATCAATTCTCTGTCCAATTAAATATACCAAGGTCAGTGGATACTTGGTACCAGCACAAATATAAACTCATTGATCATGTGATTAATGATGTCACAATTTCTTCATTCCATTTTTACCCATTTAACTTGTTCAATCCTGTGTAGATGTCCAGGTATGAAGTAGTAAGAATTTGTGAAATGTTCAATATTTATTAAATTATGACTATACTTAATTAAAAATATTTTATTGTAACAAAATTAGAAATTAAATATTGCACAGCTTGATTAAGGTAATACTAAAATACTTTTTCAGTATCAAATATCATATATACAAGCATATTTTAAACGTGAGAATTAATGTATATGGTAAATTTTCTACATGAATAACCATTTTTCAGTGTTTGATATTTATTATTATATTTTTTGTAATCACTGATAAGAAATAAATTTAAACATACACAGAAAGCCAGACATTTCTACATATTTAATGATGATCAAAATATTAATTATCGATGACTAATATAAACTACTTAAATTATTTAAAATATAATTTAATTAAAAGTCTAATATTAATGGTGGAATTTAACACTGCCTGCGGGTGTTTCTTCCAGGAAAATTCAGTAGCAATGTCGAGGCAAGGAAAGGTTGGAAGTTCAAACTTCTCTTTACAACAAACAGATGAAAACCATTATATAAAGACACAACTAATAATGTAGAGTTGCAGAGGCCAGTCCCAAAGGAAATATCAGCAAAACACTCCAACACTGAAGACTCAGAGAACTTTTTGGAAGAGGATGTATGAGGGACTATGAAAGGTAGACTGTTGGTTGCCATTTTGTCCTACTAGTATTGTCCTTTGCCTTACAGAAGCTTTGCCATTTTATGAGGTCCCATTTGTCGATTCTTGATCTTAGAGCATAAGCCATTGGCGTTCTGTTCAGGAGAGTTTACCCACTGCACTTGTGTTTGAGGCCCTTCCCCACTGTTTCTTCTATTAGTTAGAGTGTAGCTGATTTTATGAAATGGCCCTTTGTCCACTGAAGTGGTTTTGTACAGGGTTATAAGAATGGATGGATTTACATTCTACTACATGCTGACATACAGTTGAACCAGTACGAGTTGTTGACAATGCTCTGTTTACTTCCACTGGATGTTTTTTGCTCCACTGGATGGTTTTATCTCCTTTGTTCAAGATCAAGTGACCATTGGTGTGCAGGTTCATTTCTGGGTCTTCAATTCTTTTCCATTGATCAGCCTGTCTGTCTCTGTACAAATACCACAGAGTTTTTATCATTATTGCCCTGTAATACATTTTGAGCTCAGGGATGGTTACTCCCCCAGAAGTTCTTTTATTGTTGAGGACAGTTTTCACTGTCCTGGAGTTTTTGTTATTCCAAATGAATTTGTAAATTGCTCTTTCTAACTCTATGAATAATTGAGTTGGTATTTTGATGGGGATTGCATTGAATCTATAGATTGTTTTTGGCAAAATGGCCAGTTTTACTCTATTCATCCTGTCAATCCATGAGCATAGGAAATCTTTCCATCTTCTGAGATCTTCTTAAATTTCTTTCTTTAGATATTTCATTTGATTATTTAGAATCACGCCAAAGTATTTTATATTATTTTATATTATTTGTGACTATTGTGAAGGGTATGTTTCACTAATTTCTTTCTCATCCTGTTTATCCTTTGAGTAGAAGAAGGCTACTGTTTTTTTGAGTTAATTTTATATCTAGCCACTTTCCTGAAGTTGTTTCTCAGCCTTAGTTGTTCTCTGGTGGAACTTATGGGGTCACTTAAGTCTAACTATGATATCATCTGCAAATAGTGATATTATGAATTCTTCCTTTCCAATTTGTATCCCGTTGATTTTCTTTTGTTGTCTAATTGCTCTGTCTAGGACTTTGAGTTATATATTAAAGAGAGAGAGTGGGTAGCCTCGTCTAGTCCCTGATTTTAGTGGGATTGCTTCAAGTTTCTCTCCATCTTGCTTGATGTTGGCTACTGTTTTGCTGTATATTGGTCTTACTATATTTAAGTATGGGTCTTAAATTCCTGATTTTTCCAAGACTTTTAACATGACAGGGTGTTAAATTTTGTCAAATGGTTTCTCAGCATCAAATGAGGTGATCATATGGTTTTTTCACTGAGTTTGTTTACATAGTGGATTATGTTGATGGGTTTCCATTTATTGAACCATCCCTGCATCCCTTGGATGAAGTCTATTTGATCATCATGGATGATCCATTTGATGTGTGCATGGATTAGGTTTGTGAGAATTTTATTGAGTATTTTTGCATTAATATTCATGAGGGAATTTAGTCTGAAGTTCTCTTTCTTTGTTGGGTCGTTGTGTAGTTTAGGTATAAGCCTTAATTGTGGCTTTGTACAAGGAATTGTGTAGTGTTCTTTCTGTTTCTATTTTGTGGAATAGTTTGGAGAGTGCCAGTATTAGGTGTTTTATGAAAGTTTGATAGAATTCTGCACCAAACCCATCTGGTCCTAGGCTTTGTTTGGTTGGGTGACTTTTAATGCCTGCTTGTATTTCTTTAGGAGTTATGTGACTGTTTAAATGGTTTATCTAATCATGATTTAACTTTGGTATATGGTATCTGTTTAGAAAATTGTATAGATTTTCCAGTTTTGTTGTATATAAATTTTTGTCATAGGATCTGATTATCTTTTGAATTTCCTCAGATTCTGTTGTTATCTCTCCCTTTTCATTTCTGGTTTTGTTAATTTGGTTACAATCTCTGTGCTCTCTGGTTAGTCTGGCTAAGGGTTTATGTATCTTGTTGATTTTTCTCAAAGAACTAGCTCCTAGTTTTGTTGATTCTTTGTGTAGTCCTTTTTGTTTCTCCATGGTTGATTTCAACCATGAGTTAGATTATATCCTGCCTTCTATTCCTCTTGGGTACATTTGCTTCCTTTTTTTCTAGAGCTTTTAGGTGTGCTGTCAAGCTGCTAATGTATGCTATCTCCCATTTCTTTTTGGAGGCACTTAGAGCTCTGAGTTTTCCTCTTAGCACTGCTTTCATTAAGTTTGGGTATGTTGTATCTTCATTTTCATTAAATTCTAAGAAGTCTTTAACTTCTTTATTTCTTCCTTGACCACATTATCATTGAATAGAGCATTGTTCAACTTCCATGTGTATGTGGGCTTTCTGATTGCAAGCTGATACAATCATTCTGGAAATCAGACTGGATATTCCTCAGAAAATTAGATATAGTACTACCTGAGGGCCCAGCTATACCACTCTTGGGCATATACCCAAATTATGCTCCAACATATAACAAGAACATGTGTTCCTCTATGTTCATAGCATCCTTATTTATTATAGTCAGTAGCTGGAAACAACCCAGATGTCCTTCAACAGAGGAATGGATACAGAAGATATGGTTCATCTAAACAATGAAGTACTACTTAGCTATCAAAATCAGTGACTTCATGAAATTCATAGACAAATGGATGGAACTAGAAAATATTACCCTGAGTGAGGTAACCAAATCACAAAATAACACACATGGTATGTACTCACTGATAAGTCGATATAAGCCAAAAACTCAAATTACCCAAGATACAATCACCAGACCAAATGAACCTCAAGAAGTAGGACAACCAAAGTGCAGATGTTTCAGTCTTTCTTAAAAGGGGGAATAAAAATATTAATTGGAGGAGATATGGAGACAAAGTTTGGAACAGACTGAAGGAATGACCATTCAGAGCCTGCCTCAACCGGGGAATGAATATATATATATATATATATATATATATATATATATATATATATATATCACCAACCTAGACAATATTGATGAAGCCAAGAATTGCATGCCTCTAGAAGCCTGATATGGCTCTCTCCTGACAGGCTCAGCCAAAGCATGAAAATACAGAGGCTAATATTCACAGCCAATCATTGAACTGAGAAAGGGTCCCCATTGGAGTAGTTAGAGAAATGAGTGAAGGCGCTAAAGGGGTTTGCAACCCCATATAGGCAACAATACCAATGAACCAGAACTCCCAGGGACTAAACCACTACCCAAAGAACACACACTGACAACCCTATGGATCTGGTTTCATATGAAGCAGTGATAGCCTTGTTGGACACCAATGGGAAAAGAAGTCCTTGGTCCTGCAAATGCAGAACCACACCTTGTAGGGGAATGTTAGGGTGGAGAGTTGGGAAGGGGACTGGTTGTAGATGGGGAGCACCCTCATAGAAGAAGGTGGAGGGGGAATGGGATAGGGGAGCTTATAGACTGGAAACTGGGAACAGGAATAACATTTGAATTGTAAATAAAAAATATCCAATAAAAAGAAAAAAAAAGAAAAAAAAGAAAAGAAAAGAAAAGAAAAGAAAAGAAAAGAAAGGTAGCTGGTTCCCGTTACAGCTAATGTTTAAATCTCTGGAAATCCTGAAGAGACAGTGGGCATTTTGCCTGTTCCTGGGTACCAGGCCCCCTGTCACTAGCAGCGGCCCCCATAGATTTGTGGCCATCAATCACATAATGGCAATATCCCAAACCCCTCTACAAGTAGAGGACATGGCCTGTGGTAAAATAGGCTCAAGGCAGATCTCCATTTTAATGAGGTACCTAAAGGCCTGATGGACTTAATAGAGTAGCTATCCTTCCTAGACATTACTCCCTGAAAAAGTTATTTAATCTCAGGCCCACCCTGATAATTGGAGTATGGTTTTACACAACCACTTCCCATCATGACAATAAATGTCTTAAAACCATGGACTGCCTCTTTTCATCAGGATCCCCTGGGAGGAACCATGGAGAAGGCCTTCACCTACGGAGCTGTTGTTTAATATCCTGTAGAAGGCCTCGCTGTGCTCCCAACCAAGCTATCCACCAAGCTCACTGCTGTCAAGCCAAGGACTCTCTCCCCTGTGGAGCAGCTGGAGCTCCCCTTCTTTTCATCTTGGTCCAGGGCTAGATCTAGCCCATGGAACCCCTCTCCCTTTTCACATCTTCCACAGCATCCAGCAGTGCATTGGTGTCCTAGAGCCTGAGAACCAGATGGCTGTGGCTCCCCTACAGCCTGAAACTTGACTGGCAACAGCATGAGGTAAGTGTGGCTAATTCCCATATCCCATGTGCAGCAGCTGAGTCCTCTGGTGGAGCACACTTGGAACCTATAACCCTAAAGAGGTAAGAAAATTATAAGAGCCAGAGGATCAGGGAGTTGTCCGTGAGATTTTATTTCCTAGTAATGTCATAATCTACAAGTATGATGCCTCCCCAAATACAACTGCCCAATATGAGTGAATCAAAGACAAGAGCAATAAACATCCCAAACTAACTCAGAAAAAGCACAGAAGAGCCAACCCATATCCACAAGTTATGAAGAACTAATTTACGATTACAGTAACTTAAAGTCTAATATTTCAGTCTGTTTCAGATATTCTGTTAGAAAACATGTCAGAGCGGGGTTAATGCAAATGCTTCACTCCTTCTTTAAAAGGGGAACGAGAATACCCTTGGGAGGGAATAGGGAGACAGAGTTTAGAGCAGAGGCTGAAGGAACAGCCATTCAGAGCCTGCCTCACATGTGGCCCATACATATACAGCCACCAAACTAGATAAGATGGATGAAGCAAAGAAATACAGGTCGACAGGAACCGGATGTAGATCTCTCCTGAGAGACACAGCCAGAATACAGCAAATACAGACGCGAAAGCCATCATTAAACAACTGAACTGAGAACGGGACCCCCGTTGAAGGAATTAGAGAAAGGACTGAAAGAGCTTGAAGGTGCTTGAGACCCCATGTGAACAACAATGCCAACCAACCAGAGCTTCCAGGGACTAAGCCACTACCCAAAGTCTATACATGGACTGACCCTGGGCTCCAACCTCATAGGTAGCATTGAATATCCTAGTAAGATCACCAGTGGAAGGGGAAGCCCTTGGTCCTGCTAAGACTGAACCCCCAGTGAACGTGATTGTTTGGGGGAGGGCAGTAATGGGGTTTGATGGGGAGGGGAACACCCATAAGAAGGGGAGGGGAAGGGGTTAGGAGGATGTTGGCCTGGAAACTGGGAAAGGGAATAGCAATCGAAATGTAAATAAGAAATACCCAAAATAATAAAGATGAAAATAAAATTATTATTCTCAATATAAAAAGCAGCTTAATCATCAAAATATTTGCTTCAGTTCTCACTACCCATGCTCCACAGTGACACATTCACAAAAATAAATAAATAAACAAACAAACAAACAAATAAATAAATGACTGACTTGGGGCATTTCCCCAAAAAGTGGACAATTTTTGAATAACAATCCAGACCTTAGAGAACCCCAATCATTTTATAGAATACTTCCTGTACTTTGATACATACCAAGAAATGCGTTTTTTTTTTCAGTAACAAGTAAACTTGCTCTTGGTTACACAAGTGAATACTAATCTACCTTCTATAGTTGTTTTTTAAACACAAGTTTGAAAACATGGTATAGAACAAAAATACTTAGTATCTTTGCCCATAAGCTGTTCCAAAATGTGAGCATCTCATGTAAAACTTTGTATCAATAGTTTATGATTGATGTCTTTATTGTTACTTGCTCTCCATCACCTTGTAAATAATCAATTGAAGATCTGGAATTGTAGGCTTTGTTTTTAATCAAAGGCATTGAGAAATATCAATCACTTGTTTTAAGTAATATGAATCCTCATAAAATAAATACACTAAGGAAAAGCTTTAGCACTTGCTACAATGATATAAAACTGAAATGTAATAATATAAAATGAATTGCACTGTTTTGAAAGCCAACATACTATTCAACTAGAGGTTGATAGAGAAAATTTTCTTAAAATATAACACAATATAATAAGAAAGAGCTCCATCTCAGAGAAAACATATTTTTGCTAAATAAATTAGGATTAAAGGAGACTATTTTTTAAATTTTTACTTTAGAGTATTGTTAAAAAATGTATTCTTAGTTTCTCTTAAATTGAAAAAAGAAAGAAAATTGTCAACCTTGATAAAATAGGTAAGTCTACCTGCTTATAAGTACCTGAAATGTTGGTTGATAAAAACATGAGAAGTCCAAAATGAAACTTATAAAATAATTAACTCAGTTGACTCATAAAAAATAAAAACATTAATAATGAGCCTATTTAAAAAACTTTTCTTGGATATTTAATGTATTTACATCCTCTCTTCAATAACCCCTCCCCTTCCCTTGCTTCTATGAGGATGCTCCCACTCCCACCCACTCACTCGAACATCATCACACTGGCATTGCCCTACATTGGAAAAATGAGTCTTCACAGGACCAAGGGCTTTTCTTCCTATTGATGCTGGACAATGCCATCCTCTGCTACATATGTGGCTGGAGTAACGGGTCCCTCCATGTTTAGTGGTTTAGACCCTGGGAATCTGGTGGGGTCTGGTTAGTTAATATTGTCATTCTTCCTATGGGGTTGTAAACCCTTTCAGCTCCTTCAGCTATTCTCTAACTCTTCCATTGGGGTCCTTGTGTTCAGTCTAATGGTTAGCTGCAAGCATCCTCAACTGTATCAGTAGGACTCTGGTAGAGCCTTTCAGGAGACACCCATATCTGGCTCATATCAGTCAGCAAGCACTTCTTGGCATCAGCAATAGTGACTGGGATTGGTCGATACATATGGGATGGATCCCCAGGTGGGGCAGTCTGTGAAGGACCTTTTCTTCAGTATCTGCTCCATTCTTTGTCCCTGTATATCCTCCCGTATTTTCCCTCCCTTCTAAGAAGGAATGAAGCATCCACATTTTCTTCTTCCTTCTTCTTGGCCTTGATTTTTCTCTTAGGTATTCCAAGCTTTTGGGCTAATATCTACTTATTAGTGAGTGTATCCCATGTCTATTTTTTTGTGAATGGGTTACCACACTCAGGATGATATTTTCTAGTTCTATCCATTTGCCTTTGAATTTCATGAAGTCTTTGTTTCTAATAGCTGAATAGTACTCCATTGTGTAAATATACCACATCTTTTTGTATCCATTCATCTGTTGAAGGACTTCTGGGTTCTTTCCAGCTTCTGGCTATTATAAATAAGGCTGTTATAAATATGATGGGATATGGAATTTTGTCAAATGCTTTCTCAGCATCTAATAAAATGATCATGTGTTTTTCCCCTGAGTTTGTTATATAGTGGATTACTTAATCGGTTTCCACATATTGAACCATCCCTGCATCCCTGGGATGAAGCCTACTTCATCATGGTGAATGACAATTTTGATGTGTTCTTGGATTCAGTTTGCAAGAATTTTATTGAATATTTCTGCATTGATAATCATAAGTAAGATTGGTCTGAAGTTCTCTTTTTTCATACGGGTCTTGTGATGTTTGAGCATCAGTGTAATCACTTCATAAAATCAATTAGGAAGTTTTATTTCTGTTTCTCTTTTATGGAATAGTTTGAGGAATATTAGTATAAAGTCTTCATTTTGGCCCTGGAATTTTTTTTGGCTGGGAGGTTTTTAATGACTTCTTCTATTTCCTTATGGGATATGTGCCTGTTGGAAAGTTTACCTGCTCTTGATTTAAGTTTTCTATGATGTATTTCTCTAGAAAACCATCCATATCATCTTGATTTTCCAGGTGTGTTGAGTATAGGCTTTTGTTGTAGGATCTGGTGATTTTTTGAATTTTCTCTGTTTCTGTTGTTTTATGTACCTTTTCATTTTGTTTATTTGCCTAAGCCTCTGGGCTCTCTTATTGGTTTGGATAGGGGTTTATTTATCTTGTTGATTCTTGCAAAGGACCAGCTTTTGGTTTTGTTGATTCTTTGTATTGTTTTCTTTGTTTTTATTTAGTTGGTCTTAGCCCCAAGTTTCACTATTTCCTGCAGTCTACTCCTCTTGGGTAACTTTCCTTCTTTTTGTTCTAGAGCTCTCAGGTGTGCTGTTAAGTTGCTAGTGTACGATCTCTTCAGTTTCTTTACCAGTGCACTTAGTGCTATGAGTTTTCTTCTTTCATTTTATCCTTTAAGTTTGGGTATAATGTGTCAACATTTTCATTAAATTCCAGGAAGTCTTCATTTCTTTCTTTATTTTATCCTGATTAAATTATCATTGATTAGAGAGTTGTTCAGTATTGGTTTTGTTGTGAGATGCTTATTATCTTGTCTTTTCTTTGGTGTAGGTGTCTTCCCTGTATTGGAGTTTTCCTTCTCAGATCCTCTGTAGGGTTGAATTTGTAGATAGATATTGTTTGAATTTGATTTTGTTCTGGAATATTTTGGTTTCTCCATCTATTTTTAATTGATATTCTGTAGGCCAATTGATATTTTGTATCTTTATGGCCACCTCTTTCTTTAGATCGAGGACGTTTTCTTCTATGATTTTGTTGAAGTTTTTCAGGGTCCTTTGAGCTGGGAATCTTTAATCTCCTCTATTCTAATTATTATTAGATTTGGTCTTTTCATTGTGTCCTGAATTTCCTGGATGGTTTGAGTTAGGAGTGTTTATGTTTTGAATTTTCTTTGACTGTAGGGTCAGTCTCTTCTACAGTATCTTCTACATCTGAGATTCTTTCTTCTATCTCTCATATTCTGTTGGTGATACTTGTATCTGTAATTCCTGACCTCTGTCCTAGGTTTTCCATTTCCAGGATTGCCTTCATTTGTGTTTCCCTTATTGTTTCTATTTCCACTTTTAGGTCTTAAATGGTTTAATTCAATTCCTTCACTTCTTTGATTGTGTTTTCCTGTATTTCTTTCAGTGAGTTATTTACATGCTCCTTAAAGGACTCTATTATCTTCATGAGATAGGATTTTAGGTCAGATTCCTATTTTCAGGTGTGTTGGTGTATTCAGGCCTTGTGTGGCAGGAGAACTAGGTTTTGATGATGTCCATGTATATTGGCTTTTGTTTTTTATGGTGTTGCGCGTGCCTCTCACCATCTGGTTATCCCTAGTGTTTTCTGGTCGGGGTGACTGTGCCTGGAATACACCTCTTTTGTCGCTGGATTGCAACAGGTCTTTTGGTAAGTCTGTGGCCCTGTTGTTGCAGACCTTCTGTGGGGCCTTCCAACAGGAGCATAGGTATTCAGAGCGGGGCAGAGAAGCTGCTGATTTGTTACTCTGGCTGCAGTAGATCTCCTGTGAGACTTTCAGATTGTTGGGTCTTCAGAGGAGCAGTTAAACTAGTTTCCTCTG
The DNA here is from genome assembly GCF_021556685.1 of Rattus norvegicus. Classification (NCBI taxonomy): domain Eukaryota; kingdom Metazoa; phylum Chordata; class Mammalia; order Rodentia; family Muridae; genus Rattus; species Rattus norvegicus. The sequence continues at coordinate 51,003,794 of NC_141554.1, read as the reverse complement.
TGAAGCTCTTCTCCAGGGGTGTCAATGGATTGTGGTATCTGTTTCATTGTGTCCAGCCACACCCCTTGGAGGCTTTCAGTCTTTTAGGTCAGTTGCCCTGCTTGCCACAGAGCCCATGGGAGGTCTTCAGATTGTGGTGTCAATTGCCCTGTTGCTTTGTGTACAGAGGAACTCCTGGGATGCCTTCAGGCTGTGGTCTGGGTGACTGGATAGAGTGGATCTCCTGGGATGTCTCTAGTTTGTGGTTGTAGATGCCTTGTAGATCAGATCTCCCCAGCTGCCTCAGGAGGTGGTATCAAATGCTCTGAGTTCAGTGGTTCTTCTAGTAAGCTTCAGGATATGATAGCAAATGTTCTGAGTGCAGTGGATCCTCTGGTATGCCTCAGAATATTGTGTCTTCCATAAAGCAGTATAGCTGGCAATCTGTTCCAGCAAAAAGGCCCAGGTAGAAGGGTATTGGTATTTAATGGGTGGGGGATTTGCGAGGATGGTGGGTCCCTGCGTTCACTGACCTTCTATGGGACATGGTGGGGGACGGTTCTTACCAGATGCTGAGTGCAGCAGGTCCTCTGGTATGCGTCAGGATATAGCCTCTTCCAGGGAGTAGACTAGCTAGCAGCCTGTCCCAGCAGAAAGGACCAGGTGGAAGGGGATTTAGTATTCAGTGTGTGTGTGGGGGGTTTGGGGGATGGTGGGTCCCTGAGTCCAGAGGGCTCCAAATGGAAGCTGTGAGACTTCTGGGGGCATACTCATCAAATGCTATGAGTGCAGCAGATCATCTATTATGCTTTAGGATATAACCTCTCCCAGGGAGCAGACTAGCTAACAGTTTGTCCCAGAGGAAAGGACCAAGCATAAAGACATATGCTCATTTTCTTCTTCAGAAAGATCATTGTTTATACAAATGACCTGATGCCAACCAGTGATCTGCACAGAACTGGAACTGGACTTCAGGTGAAAGGTTGTTGGAGCTAGAAATCTTCTGGACTGAGTTTGGGCTGGCAACACAAGCTGAGGTTTTTCATAAGAACTGCAATCCATCTCCTGATTGTTATAATCACGGGTAACAACTTCCATCACATTACACTTATCCTTGGCTTTATCAGTAAGGCACAACACCTTTAATGCTAGCATATGTTCCCTATCATCCTTTTCTCAATCTTGAAATTAAAGGAGCTAGTGTGGGTAGAGAGCTCACAATTTAAGAAGAAACTGTCCACTGTCGTGGGAACTGAGATCAGGGACCCTTAGGGCCCTGCTACACCCAGCGTGGGTCCAGCTCTCTAATTCAAGAACACTACAGCAGCAGTGGTGCTAAAGACCATGCTGAAAAGACTGTGAGCTTGAATTACCATTTCTTTTCTTTTCTTTCTTTTTTTGATATTTTCTTTATTTACATTTCAAATGTTATCCCTTTTCCAAGTTTTCCCTCTGGGAATCCCCAATCCCATCCCCCTCCCCACCACACTGGCCTCTACAAGGGTACTCCCTGACAAACCTACCCACTTCCTCTTGCCTCCCACCCTGCCATGCCCCTACACTGGGGCATCCAACCTTCACAGGACAAAGGCATCTCCTCCCATTGATGATTGACAAGGCAACCCTTTGCTACATATGCTGCTGGAGTCATGGGTCCTTCCATGTGTACTCTTTGGTTGGTCCCTGGGAATTCTGGGCATCTGCTTGGTTGGTATTGTTATTATTCCTATGGGGATGCAAACCCCTTCAGCTCCTTTAGTCCTTTCTCTAACTCCTCCATTGGGGACCTGGTTCTCAGTCCAATGATTGGCTATGAGCATCTGCCTCTGTATTTGTCAGGCTCTGGCAGAGCCTCTCAGGAGATAGCTAGCAGAACACCCAAGATAATAGTCACAGACCTCTTCAAGCTCAAGAACAAGGAAGACAAAAGTGTGGATGCTTCAAACCTTCTTAGATAGGGGAATAAAATACTCACAGGAAGAAATATGGAGACAAAGTGTGGAGCAGAGACTGAATTGCCATTTCTAATGACATGCTTTGAAGACTGTACAGAGGACTTTCAGCTGACATTGCTTAATTAACTGGCTCATTTCTGACATGGTACCATGTGCTAATATCCTCTTCTCTTCCTCTTTCCCTGAAATCATGAGAATTGTACCATAGGGGAGTCATTTTTCCTGACAAGAAGGCAAATTTCACAGTAGGCTCTGTGAGGAATGGATCACAGTGAATCACCATGAGAGTAAAACACTGTCAGAAGATGCTGGGTTTAAAAAATATTGCTGTTATGACTTATTTTAGAGTAGAAACCAAACTATAGAAATGGAAGAACTCAACATCAATTGCTTACAAAAATCACACTCTATGAACTTTCTAAACTCTCTTGAAAGGTTGTTTTTAGTTCTAATTTCTCTGAGACATCACAATGCCCAAAGCACAAATGGCTATAGGAAATAAAAGAGAGCATGATGAGTCACAAATGACTCTTGAATCTTCCGTGAGCACAGGTTCCCAGGGAAACATAAGCAATGTGTTCAGTTTATTTAGCTCTCAAACCAAGAATGAGCTGTATTGGCTCCTGCTTCCAAACTCTTCACCACAAAAGAAAGGATCTGAAAAGACATGTCAGAACTCAAGTTGCTATATGAGCCCATCACTGTAATTCATTTTAAACCATTTTCATGCTCTTCTATGTCCACCAGTCACATGTATCTGTAACACTTAAAAAATCACTGTGAGTTCATATATGCATCTATTCTTGGATGAAGAAAATAAATAAAAAAGGAAGGACATGACTACTCCTAGGGATGGTGTAGGAGAACATATATTTTAGGTATGAGGGCAAGCATAGGAAGAGACAGAGACATCTTGGAGAGTCTGGGGTGAACATGAGCCTGAGCTGAAATATGTAAGAGAGGGGACAAGGGAGAATGAAGAAGAGACACTAAACAGGAGGGGGGTAGGGTTGGGCCAAAAGAAAGGCATAGCCAACATGGCTGAGTTATACAGGGGCCAGAGAAACTGAGGGAAGGGAAGCCCAGCCCAGTGTCTGAGGTGGAGAATTCATGGTAGAGGTTTGGACGTGGTAGCCAGGAGGGCCCTGTAATAGGTGGAGATAGATGAATGCTACCACCTAAATACTATACATGGACTGACCCTGGTCTCTGACCCCATAGGTAGCAATGAATATCCTAGTAAGAGCACCAGTGGAAGGGGAAGCCCTGGGTCCTGCTAAGACTGAACCCCCAGTGAACTAGACTATGGGGGGAGGGCGGCAATGTGGGGAGGGTTGGGAGGGGAACACCCATAAGGAAGGGGAGGGGGGAGGGGGATGTTTGCCCGGAAACCGGGAAAGGGAATAACACTTGAAATGTATATAAGAAATACTCAAGTTAATAAAAAAAAATAAAAGACCAGTGGGGAAAAAAAAAAGAAACTGGTGGGCAGCATCTTCTTTGATGTTAATGGGCAGCTCCATTAGTCATTTGTCCCAGGTTTGAGACATGACATCCAAGTCTGTTCATTGATAATAAATGATAAAAGATGAGGTAATCTTTTCTACTTCCTCTTGACATTAGGACACTATTGATGGGAACACCAGAAATCGTAAATATTGGCCAAGTCCAAGTGTGGTAAGAGCAGGCTATCTCTCACCAAACCTAGACTCTGAAAGAAACTTTGCAGTTAGGAAAGTGCAGGCAGCTATGAAAGAGTTTGTAAGGCTGTACCACCTAGGAATATCTTTGTTAGAGCCATTTCTTTTTTTTTTTTTTATTATTTTTTTTTTATTAACTTGAGTATTTCTTATATACATTTCGAGTGTTATTTTCTTTCCCGGTTTCCGGGCAAACATCCCCCTCCCCCCTCCCCTTCCTTATGGGTGTTCCCCTCCCAACCCTCCCACCATTGCCGCCCTCCCCCCATAGACTAGTTCACTGGGGGTTCAGTCTTAGCAGGACCCAGGGCTTCCCCTTCCACTGGTGCTCTTACTAGGATATTCATTGCTGCCTATGGGGTCAGAGTCCAGGGTCAGTCCATGTATAGTCTTTAGGTAGTGGCTTAGTCCCTGGAAGCTCTGGTTGCTTGGCATTGTTGTACTTTTGGGGTCTCGAGCCCCTTCAAGCTCTTCCAGTTCTTTCTCTGATTCCTTCAATAGGGGACCTATTCTCAGTTCAGTGGTTTGCTGCTGGCATTCGCCTCTGTATTTGCTGTATTCTGGCTGTGTCTCTCAGGAGCGATCTACATCCGGCTCCTGTCGGTCTGCACTTCTTTGCTTCATCCATCTAGTCCAATTGGGTGGCTGTATATGTATGGGCCAAATGTGGGACAGGCTCTGAATGGGTGTTCCTTCAGTCTCTGTTTTAATCTTTGCCTCTCCCTTCCCTGCCAAGGGTATTCTTTTTCCTCATTTAAAGAAGGAGTGAAGCATTCACATTTTGATCATCCGTCTTGAGTTTCGTTTGTTCTAGGGATCTAGGGTAATTCAAGCATTTGGGCTAATAGCCACTTATCAATGAGTGCATACCATGTATGTCTTTCTGTGATTGGGTTAGTTCACTCAGGATGATATTTTCCAGTTCCAACCATTTGCCTACGAATTTCATAAACTCGTTGTTTTTGATAGCTGAGTAGTATTCCATTGTGTAGATGTACCACATTTTCTGTATCCATTCCTCTGTTGAAGGGCATCTGGGTTCTTTCCATTTTCTGGCTATTATAAATAAGGCTGTGATGAACATAGTGGAGCACGTGTCTCTTTTATATGTTGAGGCATCTTTTGGGTATATGCCCAAGAGAGGTATAGCTGGATCCTCAGGCAGTTCAATGTCCAATTTTCTGAGGAACCTCCACACTGATTTCCAGAATGGTTTTACCAGTCTGCAATCCCACCAACAATGGAGGAGTGTTCCTCTTTCTCCACAACCTCGCCAGCATCTGCTGTCACCTGAGTTTTTGATCTTAGCCAATCGCACTGGTGTGAGGTGAAATCTCAGGGTTGTTTTGATTTGCATTTCCCTTATGACTAAAGATGTTGAACATTTCTTTAGGTGTTTCTCAGCCATTCGGCATTCCTCAGCTGTGAATTCTTTGTTTAGCTCTGAACCCCATTTTTTAATAGGGTTATTTGTTTCCCTGCGGTCTAACTTCTTGAGTTCTTTGTATATTTTGGATATAAGGCCTCTATCTGTTGTAGGGTTTGTAAAGATCTTTTCCCAATCTGTTGGTTGCCGTTTTGTCCTAACCACAGTGTCCTTTGCCTTACAGAAGCTTTGCAGTTTTATGAGATCCCATTTGTCAATTCTTGATCTTAGAGCATAAGCCATTGGTGTTTTGTTCAGGAAATTTTTTCCAGTGCCCATGTGTTCCAGATGCTTCCCTAGTTTTTCTTCTATTAGTTTGAGTGTGTCTGGTTTGATGTGGAGGTCCTTGATCCACTTCGACTTAAGCTTTGTACAGGGTGATAAGCATGGATCGATCTGCATTCTTCTACATGTTGCCCTCCAGTTGAACCAGCACCATTTGCTGAAAATGCTATCTTTTTTCCATTGGATGGTTTTGGCTCCTTTGTCAAAAATCAAGTGACCATAGGTGTGTGGGTTCATTTCTGGGTCTTCAATTCTATTCCATTGGTCTATCTGTCTGTCTCTGTACCAATACCATGCAGTTTTTATCACTATTGCTCTGTAATACTGCTTGAGTTCAGGGATAGTGATTCCCCCTGAAGTCCTTTTATTGTTGAGGATAGCTTTAGCTATCCTGGGTTTTTTGTTATTCCAGATGAATTTGCAAATTGTTCTGTCTAACTCTTTGAAGAATTGGATTGGTATTTTGATGGGGATTGCATTGAATCTGTAGATTGCTTTTGGTAAAATGGCCATTTTTACTATATTAATCCTGCCAATCCATGAGCATGGGAGATCTTTCCATCTTCTGAGGTCTTCTTCAATTTCTTTCTTCAGTGTCTTGAAGTTCTTATTGTACAGATCTTTTACTTGCTTGGTTAAAGTCACACCGAGGTACTTTATATTATTTGGGTCTATTATGAAGGGTGTCGTTTCCCTAATTTCTTTCTCGGCTTGTTTCTCTTTTGTATAGAGGAAGGCAACTGATTTATTTGAGTTAATTTTATACCCAGCCACTTTGCTGAAGTTGTTTATCAGCTTTAGTAGTTCTCTGGTGGAACTTTTGGGATCACTTAAATATACTATCATATCATCTGCAAATAGTGATATTTTGACCTCTTCTTTTCCGATCTGTATCCCTTTGATCTCCTTTTGTTGTCTGATTGCTCTGGCTAGAACTTCAAGAACTATATTGAATAAGTAGGGAGAGAGTGGGCAGCCTTGTCTAGTCCCTGATTTTAGTGGGATTGCTTCAAGTTTCTCTCCATTTAGTTTAATGTTAGCAACTGGTTTGCTGTATATGGCTTTTACTATGTTTAGGTATGGGCCTTGAATTCCTATTCTTTCCAGGACTTTTATCATGAAGGGGTGTTGAATTTTGTCAAATGCTTTCTCAGCATCTAATGAAATGATCATGTGGTTCTGTTCTTTCAGTTTGTTTATATGATGGATCACGTTGATGGTTTTCCGTATATTAAACCATCCCTGCATGCCTGGGATGAAGCCTACTTGATCATGGTGGATGATTGTTTTGATGTGCTCTTGAATTCGGTTTGCCAGAATTTTATTGAGTATTTTTGCGTCGATATTCATAAGGGAAATTGGTCTGAAGTTCTCTTTCTTTGTTGTGTCTTTGTGTGGTTTAGGTATAAGAGTAATTGTAGATTCGTAGAAGGAATTCGGTAGGGCTCCATCTGTTTCAATTTTGTGGAATAGTTTGGATAATATTGGTATGAGGTCTTCTATGAAGGTTTGATAGAATTCTGCACTAAACCCATCTGGACCTGGGCTCTTTTTGGTTGGGAGACCTTTAATGACTGCTTCTATTTCCTTAGGAGTTATGGGGTTGTTTAACTGGTTTATCTGTTCCTGATTTAACTTTGATACCTGGTATCTGTCTAGGAAATTGTCCATTTCCTGAAGATTTTCAAATTTTGTTGAATATAGGTTTTTATAGTAAGATCTGATGATTTTTTGAATTTCCTCTGAATCTGTAGTTATGTCTCCCTTTTCATTTCTGATTTTGTTAATTTGGACGCACTCTCTGTGTCCTCTCGTTAGTCTGGCTAAGGGTTTATCTATCTTGTTGATTTTCTCAAAGAACCAACTTTTGGTTCTGTTGATTCTTTCTATGGTCCTTTTTGTTTCTACTTGGTTGATTTCAGCTCTGAGTTTGATTATTTCCTGCCTTCTACTCCTCCTGGGTGTATTTGCTTCTTTTTGTTCTAGAGCTTTTAGGTGTGCTGTCAAGCTGCTGACATATGCTCTTTCCTGTTTCTTTCTGCAGGCACTCAGCGCTATGAGTTTTCCTCTTAGCACAGCTTTCATTGTGTCCCATAAGTTTGAGTATGTTGTATCTTCATTTTCATTAAATTCTAAAAAGTTTTTAATTTCTTTCTTTATTTCTTCCTTGACCAGGTTATCATTGAGTAGAGCATTGTTCAATTTCCACGTATATGTGGGCATTCTTCCCTTATTGTTATTGAAGACCAGTTTTAGGCCGTGGTGGTCCGATAGCACGCATGGGATTATTTCTATCTTTCTGTACCTGTTGAGGCCCGTTTTTTGACCAATTATATGGTCAATTTTGGAGAAAGTACCATGAGGAGCTGAGAAGAAGGTATATCCTTTTGCTTTAGGATAGAATGTTCTATAAATATCCGTTAAGTCCATTTGGCTCATGACTTCTCTTAGTCTGTCGACATCACTGTTTAATTTCTGTTTCCATGATCTGTCCATTGATGAGAGTGGGGTGTTGAAATCTCCCACTATTATTGTGTGAGGTGTAATGTGTGTTTTGAGCTTTAGTAAGGTTTCTTTTACGTATGTAGGTGCCCTTGTATTTGGGGCATAGATATTTAGGATTGAGAGTTCATCTTGGTGGATTTTTCCTTTGATGAATATGAAGTGTCCTTCCTTATCTTTTTTGATGACTTTTAGTTGGAAATTGATTTTATTTGATATTAGAATGGCTACTCCAGCTTGCTTCTTCTGACCATTTGCTTGGAAAGTTGTTTTCCAGCCTTTCACTCTGAGGTAGTGTCTGTCTTTGTCTCTGAGGTGTGTTTCCTGTAGGCAGCAGAATGCAGGGTCCTCGTTGCGTATCCAGTTTGTTAATCTATGTCTTTTTATTGGGGAGTTGAGGCCATTGATATTGAGAGATATTAAGGAATAGTGATTATTGTTTCCCTTTATATTCATATTTGGATGTGAGGTTATGTTTGTGTGCTTTCATTCTCTTTGTTTTGTTGCCAAGACGATTAGTTTCTTGCTTCTTCTAGGGTATAGCTTGCCTCCTTATGTTGGGCTTTACCATTTATTATCCTTTGTAGTGCTGGATTTGTAGAAAGATATTGTGTAAATTTGGTTTTGTCATGGAATATCTTGGTTTCTCCATCAATGTTAATTGAGAGTTTTGCTGGATACAGTAACCTGGGCTGGCATTTGTGTTCTCTTAGGGTCTGTATGACATCAGTCCAGGATCTTCTGGCCTTCATAGTTTCTGGCGAGAAGTCTGGTGTGATTCTGATAGGTCTCCCTTTATATGTTACTTGACCTTTTTCCCTTACTGCTTTTAATATTCTTTCTTTATTTTGTGCGTTTGGTGTTTTGACAATTATGTGACGGGAGGTGTTTCTTTTCTGGTCCAATCTATTTGGAGTTCTGTAGGCTTCTTGTATGCCTATGGGTAT